>NC_138346.1:152609969-154050594 GCF_046562875.1 Panthera onca
GCCCGGGTGGCTCAGTCAGTTGAGCGACTGAATTCGACTCAGGTCCTGATCTCACAGTTCGTGGGTTCGAGCCCTGCGTCGGGCTCTGTGCTGACAGCTCGCAGCCTAGAGCCTGCTTCGGATTCTGTGTCTCCTTCTCTCTATCCCTTCCCCACGCATGCTTTGTCTCTCTCTGTCTCTCAAAAATGAATAAACGTTAAAATAATAATAATAATAATAATAATAATCCACAAAACTAATTTAAGGCAAAACTTCCCTTAAACCTTTTCTGACCCTTCAAGCTCTCCATCCACTCACTGCCATATTTCTCCAAGTTGTCATTCTGTGTCAAGTGACTGACTTCAGTCCTCATCACTCTTCTGAGCCTGCTTCCTCAGGATGACCAGTAAGTGGTCTGGGAATATCAAACTAACAATTTCTTCTTAGTCATCATCTTTTAATCTCCTCGGAACATTTGGCATTCAGCAATGAAGACCACCTTGTTTTTCTTTAAATTCTCATTTCCCTATATATTTGTAACTCTGTTAGATTAAACAACAAGTGTCTGTCAAGCAATACCCTAAAACTATCTGTGTCACTTGGACTCTCTTCCCTCTCTACTTTCCCATTGAGTTATCTTGTAGCTCCATCCATAGATTAAGCTTTGGCTTCCTAATCTTTAAAATAGGAATGACAATCAATTGCTATGAAGATGAAATGAGATCGTGTTTATAAAGGAATCGGTGACAAAACATAAACCATAGGAGTTGTGGAGTCAATCTCCTTTATTGCTGTTGTTGTGAAGTGACAACTATTCAAACAACTTCAGATCACTGTCCACAGTCCTCAGTGCCCAGCAATGCCCAGTCTTCTTAATTTCCAAGGGACATTTCAAACAGAACCTTCACATTCACCTTGAATTCTAATAACTGAATTAACAATTCTCCACCCCACTCCGCCACAACCTTCCACCCCACTCCCAAAGTTTCTATTTTTACCAGAAACTTTCCCAGTCACGATTGAAGCCTACGATTAAGCCTACGATTAAGCTTCATTCATTGAAATCTCCTGCTCGTATCTTCATTCCAGTTCATCTTAGTAAAAGAGTAACTAAGCAAGCACACTACAATCAGCAATGTTGCTGTCAAACAGATACAACCCCTGCCTCAGGTTGAAGAAGTATAGAATGGATCTGGCAAAAGATCAAGATGAGCAAAACTTGAGGGTTTAGCAAAACAGGCCTGCACCAAAAACAGATTGTTGCACCATGAGGTTGCAGCCAAAGAGCTAATGATAGACTCTTGAAAAACATTAATGAGATGGAAGAGAAAATTTAGTGAGATTAGGGATCAAAGGAACTGGGGAGGCTCACAGGTTGTTCTGTTGTAGCCAATGAGTAGGTTCATGAAGTACAAGAGTCATGGGTACTGATAAAGACCAGTTGTAGCCATGGGAGAGGACTGTTAAAAGGCCAAAAAAGTGTTTGGTTTTTTTTAATATTGAAATTAGTTGTCAGGTGCATTATCCACATGGAGGCTGAAGTTATCGGTGGTGGGGGTGTAGAGAGGAACTGTGAGATGATGCCACCTTCCTCAATAAGATGTGGCAACAGGAACACAGAAGGTGACAATCAGAGTCTCATCCAGGCAGCATGAGCCTTAGGGTATTTCGTGGAAAGGTGGCTTGGTGTGAAAGAGGCGATGGGAAAGCCAGGAGAAGGTGGAAGAACTCTGGATCTTCACCTTTTTGTAACGGCTACTACTGGAACCTAGCCAGCCACGTAACTAATGTGGGGTAAAAAGATTAAAATTTGGATGGGCAACTGATGAATGGATAAAGAAACTGTGGTTTATATACACAATGGAGTACTACGTGGCAATGAGAAAGAATGAAATATGGCCCTTTGTAGCAACGTGGATGGAAATGGACAGTATTATGCTAAGTGAAATAAGCCATACAGAGAAAGACAGATACCATATGTGTTCACTCTTATGTGGATCCTGAGAAACTTAACAGAAACCCATGGGGGAGGGGAAGGAAAAAAAAAAAAGGTTAGAGGGAGAGAGCCAAAGCATAAGAGACTGTTAAAAACTGAGAACAAACTGAGGGTTGATGGGGGGTGGGAGGGAGGGGAGGGTGGGTGATGGGTATTGAGGAGGGCACCTTTTGGGATGAGCACTGGGTGTTGTATGGAAACCAATTTGACAATAAATTTCATATATTAAAAAACAATAAAATAAAATAATTAAAAAATTTTTGGATGGGTTTCTGAAGCAACTGAGACACCACACTTTAAGAGTTTCTCATATAGAAGGAGGATTTCAGCATAGATTTCAAAGGCACATTAGAGAAATTTCTAGTAAATTTGTGAGCTGCTAAAATTATTTACCTTAAATAAATCTCGAGAGCCTTCTTCATTGCTTCTAACTTACACAGGTCACTAACCAAGACTAACAAAGACCACCTACAAAGAAAGCTAAAAATTTTATTGGCTGCATCTTAGTCGTGTGGATAGCATCCAAAGATTTCTAGTCCCCCAGATTTCATAGGATTGTGAATTTATGTAAACCACTAACATTCTGAGGTTAGTGGTGCAAAGAATAAACAGAGAAAGCTGAACGGATAATTCAAGCTGTGTAGCAATTTGGAAAAAGTAGTTCTATCTCAGATTAATAAAATGGAAATTTGCTTCTAGAACTATGTTGCTTCCTGCTACTGCCAAATCTCTTTTGCATTTGTATGATCAAAAACTCATAATCCTATTGAATGCACACAAAATTGGATAATAAAGTTCTCCAAGTGTTATTGTTAGTATCTGCTCACCAATACCAACACAGAGGGAAAGCTGCATGCATGGAAGATGTTACAATACTATAAACTTCTGAATATTTTTAATATTTTATTCTCAGTGTTCAAAAGATATGTCCAAATTAAGAATTGAAAAGTCATTTGATCACACAGAATAGGCATATCTATCACATAAAATAGTAATGTGATTAGCTATTGACTGTATGGGAAAACTAGAATTGTTACAATTTGTATTTTTACATCAAGAATTGAAGAAAAGTTTGGCTACAAAACCAATAGTTGTTCTGAAATGGCTTCCTTTTTTTCTTTTTTTCCACAATATTATGTTAAGGCTGTGAAATAAAGTTTTATCATATACTAATACCATAAAAGGAGAACACTGTGCAGGTGGGTGAGAATGTGTTAGGGGGAGGGACAGAAAGCTGACGGCGATGAACAGAAATTGATAATATAATATTGATTCTCATTTCCTCTCTCATCCCCAAATTGCCATCAGACAGACCACACAAAAAAATTCCCATTAGACAGCAAAAGTTGTGCACATAAACTCTTTCATTGAATCCAAATGCAGCATATTAGAAGAATCTCAAGGGCAAATGTTTCCTTTGGAACATTAAATTGGTACAATACCAAGTACGTTCTTTTATGAACCCTTAAAACAATATGACTCATGGAAATTCTATGAAGTAGGATGTAAGTGGGGGGAGAGAAATCCTCTCCAATTTCAGCTTTATCTGAATTTCAAAATCATTTCACTAGGAGAGGGGGTAAACTTATCTCTTAAAAAAGGAATACATTTTAGTATTTTAGTACCTTAAAATACCAAGTTTTGTTTCTTTCTCTTTTGTTTTGTTTCTGGAGTTATAACAGAAATTGAGAAGTTCCTAGATTTAACGGAACATACCTACTCGATGGAGGTCATGTGGGTACTGAGTAGCACAGAAAGGGGGAAGGGTGAGGTGGGATATGTGGAATGGCATTCTGTAATAAATCCCCTGTTCAACATCACTGAATTATTTATGCGCCAGTTGCTTGCCACATGTTTATCATACAGATTATGCATATATCTTTTAGACAATGAAGAAAAACAGATACAATTTCTTTTTCATCTCACTTGGAGATGGAAGAAGATCTGTAATCATTAAAGGCATGTATCTGTGTTCTAAAATAGCTTAGGTGATGTTCAGCCAAGGAAGCCTGCATGTGTGAGGCTGGCATTGACATTTTTCTGTACCATTTTTTTTTAATGTTCATTTATTTATTTTGAGAGAGAGAGAGAGCATGCACATGCAAGCAGGTCAGGGGCAGAGAGAGAGGAAGAGACAGAATCCCAAGCAGGCTCCCTACTGTCAGCCGAGGCAGGGTTCGATCCCACAAACCATGAGATCATGACCTGAGCCGAAACCAAGAGCTGGACGCTCAACCGACTGAGCCACCCAGGCACCCCTGTGCCTCTCTTAATTTAGTGTCTCTAACTATTCATTTAATTCTATCCAAAAACCACTACCATTTATCTTTATTGAAGACACAGCATACAGCACCCATGTTACTTCTTTCCTCTAATTCCGGCACAGAAAAGGAAAGCTTCATGTTTAAGAAAATGTAACCCACAAATTAAAGTTTACAGAGGAAAAAGTTGAAAGATCCCCTTAAAAAAATTTTTTGAAGCATGAGGTATTCACCATAGATAGAGCAGAAAGGAGAAAAAAAACTAGACAGTGTGAGAAAGAAACTGAGAAGGAATAGAGAGGCCTAGAATGATATAATATCCTACAGTATTAAATTTTTAATCTCTTACCAGAGCAAGCAATTCCTCTCTGTCGGACAGTGTCATCCTAATGCAACTTCCCAATATCCTGATGACTTAGTGTGACCCACAGAGCTTCTCTTGGTTATGTACAGTTTTCTAGAAATCTGGGTCCATGGTGAGAAATCACTACACCAAGGTTTTCTTGTTGTCAAGCAAAGGCTAAGTAATTAATTTCTTGGTATTTATTTCCTTTCCCACAAGTTTATGATGTGTCCTTTTTCTCTTTTTAAAAAATTAGGGCTTCTAACAGATGTGCTGGAGAAATTCATCCACAAAGTGTGTGTTATGAAGCGAGACGATGGTATCTATCAGTTTTATACTAGTTAAGGTGAAAGGAAAGCCTCAAATATGAAATTATCTTAATATTTATTTTAAGTTTCCAATATTTTCCATGTTTCTTATGTAGGAAATTTAGGAGGTAGGGGAAGAGAATACTAAAGATCAATAAGAGACAGACTTGAAATAATATTTCAAGGACTATAGTTTAGAAATCTCTTCACTGGTATTCAAAAACCCCACTGGTTTTAAGTGAGGCTCCTTATACAATTGGTGCTGGGGAGCTAATACACAAGGGCCTGGGCGAAAGTGATTAAATAATACTATATGTGCTCGAACGCACATGCAAACATTTGGCTGAAGATATGTGTGCTTTTCTGATATCAGAGCGTGATATTCCATAGACCCACCATACGGCTCCATTATGCAGAAGGATCCACTAGAGAACTCCTGTTATGAAGCAAAGCTGAAATATCTGCCTCTTTTATGCAGGCAATATTCCATTTTAAAATGTTTTCCAATCTGGCTTAGAATAACCCCCTCTGTGAACCAAATGTGTTCATTACCAAATATTCTCCATGGTTTCCCTCCAAGGACCGAGACAGCCTCCAGGTGTTAGTAATGACCTAATCATACAAAAGCCAGCATATTTATCTACTCTTGCCCCCAAGAAAATGTGGATATGCTTCCTTCTTAGTCTACTTTGCTTCAACAGCCTTCATACATCTGCTGATTATATATTTGTAAATCTCTCCTTTTATCTGCCCAACAGATGCATGCTGTGATGAGAAATGCCGAAGCACACATTAGAAGCAATGATGGTTATCAGCCTAGCAGAGGCTGATGGGCTTCCTCGGATCTCGCCATGGAACCAATGGAATGCCAGAAAATGATTGGCTGGGGAGCTCTTCCACATTGTCAGGAGCATTGGAAAAAGGCTGCAAGAGAATGATGAGAAAAAACCTGGAGAATGGCAAATGCTTCACTGAAGCAATCTGTTACGTGCCTCCTTGCAGAGTGGGACGCCTGGCCTGAGATCAGAGGAGAAGGAAGAGGGCTGGGAGGGGGCAAGCTAAGGAAATAGAAGCCAAGGTGAGCAGGACAGAAAGCAAAGATTTACAGCATGTATCGTAACCACACTAATATCTGGGGCTTCTCCTGAATTTAATCCAACTTCCATGATACTGAAAATTTATTATTTCCCTTATGTATTTGTGGAAAACAGACACAAAATGAGTAAGAAAAATGGAAAGAGATGGCGGGGGGGGGGGGGGGGACAAAAATAAAGGGAACCAGGAGTCCAATTCCTCTTTCTTGTGCTTTTGTCAGACTAAACAAAACATTTAAAATCATCAGCAGATATTGACTGATTCTCATCATTTTGGAAGTTGCTATTCCAACCTTTTAGAAAAGGACCCGGTCCTCGTGCCATTTATTGGCCAAGGTATGACATGTACTAATAGCACGTCAGGGACAATGGCCTTTCAATGACCATCAGGTAGCAGTGCTTCTAAATTGACCAATTTTGTGTGTCAGGAGGCCAGAAGACATACAATCACATAAGAAAAACACTTTAATCCAGTCATTATAAGGTAGAAGCCAAGCAGAGTGGCTGAGGTCTTTATGGGTACAGCTGTAATTCCAGCCTAGGCTCATTCAGTCAAGAAGATTGTTTCCAGTCTACTAGAAAACACTTCCAATAAGCTTGAATTACAACCTCAATATCTTCCTTTTTTTTTTTTTCCAGGTTAACATGTGAAATAAAGAGATTTCCTCGGTGTCATAGTTACTTTAACTGCCTTCAAACCAGTGAATATGTTCCCCTCTAGAACAAAATAGCATTGTTTAATTCCAATCTTCTATCAGACTGGTGATAACCAGATTGGTTTGGAATTTTCCCTTTTCCTTTCCTTTTCCGCAATTGATTACTGGCCTTAAAAAGATGAGAAGATAAATTTCAGCTGCCATCTTCTATGGGCATTTTCATTCATGAGTCTTTTTCTTCTTCTTCTCTTTTCTCTCACCCTCCAGTCTCCTCCTCTCCTGCTACATCAGCCAAGCTCTTACCGCACACTCACATAACTCCTGTTGTGTGTCTTGGCGACATCTAATTTGTTATGATGTATTATGCATGCAAATGTTATTGCAGAGGAGGAGTTAAGCACAATGGCAGCTTAAAGATGCGTATTTTTTTTTTTTTTTTTTACACTGTCACTCCCACAAAACAGCATAAAGAGATCTGGGACAACTAGATGTCATGATGCAACCATTAGAATGTCAGGATATCAAATTAAACAATAGAATCGTCCCACTGAAATCACTTCATCTGTCATAGGCAATGAGAGTCCCAAACACAGAAGAAAGCTATCTGAAGTCAAGGCAGTTATTTGTCCTAAAATCTTCCTTTAATTTTTACATATGAAAAACAAAATGAAAATTGTGTTTTCAGCACAATACTTTTGGTGAGAAATGTACAAACCTACTTTGTCACACTATATAATTAGTTATTTTCATACCACTTAGTCTGTGAGAATTCATATTAACAAAAATGAAAACCCGAAAGCTAACTGAATAAATCTTTATGGCACCAACCACAATCTTAAAAATTAACGGATCTAGGGGCGCCTGGGTGGCGCAGTCGGTTAAGCGTCCGACTTCAGCCAGGTCACGATCTCGCGGTCCGTGAGTTCGAGCCCCGCATCAGGCTCTGGGCTGATGGCTCGGAGCCTGGAGCCTGTTTCCGATTCTGTGTCTCCCTCTCTCTCTGCCCCTCCCCTGTTCATGCTATGTCTCTCTCTGTCCCAAAAATAAATTAAAAAACGTTGAAAAAAAAAAATTAAAAAAAAAAAAATTAACGGATCTTACTTTGATCCTATGTCAGAAGAAGAAAACTACAATGATATGGGAAATAACTTACCTCTTACAAATCAAATATCATAGAAGACAACATACCCATTAAAAGCTAAGAGGATGTGTTTCTTAAACTACAGTGCTAAAAAATCATCTCCAAATTATTAATTTAAGGGGCACCTGGGTGACTCGGTCAGTTACACATCCGACTTCAGCTGAGGTCATGATTTCATGATTCGTAAGTTTTAGCCCCGTATCAGGCTCTGTGCTGACAGCGCAGAGCCTGCCTCAGATCCTGTCTCCCTCTCTCTGCCCCTCCCCTACTTGCTTGCATGTGAGCTCTCTCTCTCTCTCTCTGAAAGATAAATAAACATTAAAAAAGTTTAAAGTTTAAAGAAAATTATTAAAGTTGATAATACGAACTCTAAAATAGAATCTCAAATGGAATCATTTTGTATGGAATAGATTTCAGACCATAAATTTTTATTTCAAAAAAAAAAAAATTCATTGACCTGGTGTTCACATGGCCAAAAGTAAAACCGAGCCTTCTTGACCTGGCTCTTAATCTAGAGCACCTTCCCATGCAAACCAGACCTTTCCCTTTCTCAGATGCACCGCTGCACACGTTATTTCTAGAGACTCAAAGGTATTTGGAAGATATTCACAGAAAGGGCTTTATATATAGGGAGGAAGAGTCCATAGTTGGGTACTACTTGAGCAAGAATAATGTTAATAGGTCAGTTGGCAATAAACATTTCACTACACCAGCTAACTCCATTGGCCTTAAAGTTCATTTCTGTTCAGTCATGATTTAGACATTTATGGACAGTACAAGATGAAGAAAAAGTGCTCCCTCAACACGTAGCAGAAGATGGCACTGACAACAGCAACTTTGGGATGAGTGGTAAAGCACAAACTCAGGCCTAAACTGGGGCTCGCACAATTCTGAGAAGCTGGGATCCAGCATGGAGACTGGTTCCCCCCTTTATTTCTTTCCCTCTTTTTAAAATTTATTTATTTACTTATTTGTATTTTAGGACAAAGAGTTAGTCTTATTCTTACTATTATGCTTGAAACCAGACTGACCTGACACACCTTTATAAAAATGCAAATCTTGGGAAGATTCAGACGTGCCTTGACATTGCACTGCTCTTCAAGGTTCTTGCTTAGCCTGCAAGAGAGCCCTCCATCTTACACCATCCTGGAATACAAGATGAAGGAATGAATGAATGAATACAAAGTGGAAACCAACTCACAGAGTGACCTGAACTTTCAGCATGTTTGCTGCTGTAATAACAATGAAGGAATCCATCTGGGTTTCCACTTCTTTGCTACATGAACTCTCAGAAACTCATTTTCAACTTTCTTTATTCTTATCTATGGAATAAATGCTGTCCAAATTCACCATAATTAAAGGGAGACTGAGTTTGCAACATGAGATGAGATCCAGTAATGTTGGAACTTACTGTGTAGCTCAGATCAGCTTTAAAAAAGCACAGTTCAGACAATACATCAGGGCTATGGGACCGTTGTCAGCAAATTAAGGAAGTGGTGCAACACTAAGCCACATTGGATTGGAAGGGAGTAGAAGGAGAACACAGTCTCTTGAAAGGCTGAGGATCTAAAGCAATGGACATTTCCTTGCATGACAACAGAACTGTGCCAGCTTGTCTTCTGGTTACCTAACAACCTTGCTTCCTCCTCTTAAATTCCGGTCAGTCTTTGACTTGAATTAAAGTAGGCCTTACCACCAAAATATAAATTATAAACATAGCTATTTAAGCCTTACAGATATAATGGTGGTTCTGGGCAGCAGGATGGTTCATCAGAATGCATCGCTGCAAGAAAAAGCAGCTGGGCTGGGTTATAAAAGAGTCTTTATTTCTTAGGCTCCTTTCTCAGTAGCCTTACCACTCTGGTTCCAGCTATATCCGTAGTAGCTGTTCTTAGCCATTGTGGGCCTCCTGCTAGTAAATTACTTCATTACTCTCATGGGAAGAAGGAACATCCATAAAGATGAAAATCTAATAACATGTCAATGGTAGTATCCAGAAATTTCTCCTTAATGATGTTAGCCTCTCTATGACCTGGCCTATTTATGCCTATCTCGTGATTCTCCATGCTATTCATTCTAGACTTCAGTAATGAGTAACTGATTACTACAAATAGAGTGAATGGACTATGCTACTTAACAGCTTTGCAACATTGCAACTTTGTATATGCTGTTTCCTCAGTGGAACACCACCACCCCTTGCCCCCCATCCCTCCTCCCAGCCAAATCACTTCGAAGAAGCTTTCCCTGACTCTCCAGTTAAGAGTTAACTGGCCCAGTGGTGATTTGCTTGCTGCCATGACTCCACCAGAGCCTCTACCACACTATCCTAAAACTGCTTTCGCTCCCATCCTGTACTCAGACAACTCTCAGGAGTCCAGGGTTCTCTCCATTATGCCAGATTTTTCGAAATCCAAATCATACACCCTAGGATTAAGATAGAGGGAGAAGTAAGGGAAATAGGAAAATTTTAGAAACAATCCAGCTACAACTACTTGAGGACAGGGAGAAAAGTAAAGGCAAAACATTAAAAAAAAAAAAAATTGTACCATAAGTGCACAGAACAATGATTAAGAAGTCACAATTTTAGGCTACTATAGGTGCTGGGGTCCAAGGAGGGACCCAAGGGAGCAGGGAGGCGGGACTGAGGGAGCAACAGACCCACCCCCTGTGCACCCTCTGCCTGAGTGTAGATGAGCCAAGAAGACACAAACTGAGCAGCTAATAAATAAAATAAAATAAAATAAAATAAAATAAAATAAAATAAAGTAAAGTAAAGTAAAGTAAAGTAAAGTAAAGTAAAATAAAATAAAATAAAATAAAGTAAAGTAAAGTAAAGTAAAGTAAAATAAAATAAAATAAAATAAAATAAAATCATAATTTTATCAGTGGTGAAAACTTGTATTTTTTTTAATTTAAAAGTTACAATTTTAAATCACACTGCCTAACGTTACTTTGAAGTCCAAGAAATATAATCCTGTATAAGTGCATTGATGGCTTCTGATATTTAACACATATTTTAGTTAGAACAGCCCTGCCACTGATATCAGCGGGGGAACAAAAGCTCTTTCCTTTAATAAATGGTAGTTGGACATCCATTTGAACAGTGTGAACCACCAGCCACCTTTAAGAATATTCATCACCTGCCTTGTTAGACTTAGATGCCATCCTATGCTGGGAGGCAAACTGGTGAACTCTGTGACTTCTCTAAGTCCTTCTTAGCCCTCTGATTTTAGTTCTTTGATTTTCTATTTATGATCTTCCAGGGCAGAGGAATAGAGTTGATTTATTCACATTAAGTCCATTGATATATTTTGAATAAGGTAGAGAGGAGGGTTTTGAGTGACTCCTCACTCATCTGAAGGTCTGTGACCCGTGAACTGCCTCAAGGCTCTCTCTTCAACCTCTCTTTGGGGTATTCCCAACCTTTTCAAGCTCTTTCTTAAGCTCTCCACTCTTTGGATGAAGATTTTATTTTCAGTATTTATGGGATAAAGTCTATCCGTTAGTAAATATGTGCCTACTTCACTAATTAACAGCTATCTCTAATAAATAAGCAAATAAAGCAGTAAGGACAGAACTTCATCAAGAACACCTCCATGTTCACTGAACATCTGTGATCTCAGTGTGTAAAGTACATAGCCCCCAGGTAACACTACCCTCTGAACCGAGTGAGCTCAAATTTTTTTTCCTGGCCCATCTGTACTTGTCAAGTAAGAGCCTGGTTCAAAAATGTGCTGCAAGAAAGGGCTTTTCTACATCGTAGAGTAGCCATTTCACATCTCCCACTCTGAACCCCTCAGACGCCCAACTGCCCACATATTTCTTTTCTTATTCCTCAAAGAAACAGCAATTCTTCTATGATTGTAGTAATTTCTCTAGAAAGGTTATTTCTTGCAATTTGAGAAGAGAGCCCCTTTTTCCCTCCTCTGGGCTATGTGCACTTCAGAGCCAGTGGTTATGCCACGAGCGAGGTGGAGTGAGTGGCTTGTGCAGGTGGTATCACATCCTCTGAAGCTACTCAGAAAAGGAATGACATGGGTAGCACTTTTTAACAATCACCAGTTAGTTGAACAGTAGAGACAAATGGCCATATTCCTTCCCTACTCATGTAGTCAAGTTTGTTTTAGTAAATCCTATAGAGAAATAGAGCCACTTAGTTTCTTTAGAAATAACACCCACAAGCTGAAATGAAATATCACTGTTCATGAACACAATCCTTTTACAAGATGATTTTGTACTAAAGAAAAGTGTTTTGCTTTCTAACTTGTTTTTGAAAACGTAATTTGGAATTGTATAATGGAATTTTGATCAAAAGTGTGAATAAGTTTTCTGCAAGTAACTACAAACCCTTACATGCACTCTATTTCAACGGTAATTATTTCTCTCAATCACAATGTTTTATGATTCATATTCTTACAGATAATAGAGAAAGCTACTGTGTAGCAGTACGGTTGTGAAATATCTGTCTTGACAAAACTTCTAAAACTTACATTTTAAATTTTTTCATAAAGACATGCTAATTGAAACAAATAAATGTATTTTCTTTTTTGTTGTTTCTATATTCCAAAATGACAATGGAAAAAGTAAGTCCAAGAAAGTTAAAAAGCATTTATTAAATATCCACTGTGAATCTGGCACCAGAGTAAACGTACAAAGACAGCCTTAAAAAAAGAATTGTGCAGGGAAAGACACATTTATGTTAAGGGTCACCTTTATCATCTCCACTAATGCTGGTAAAAATAAGCAATGTATATTAGTTATTATAATATGGATGCTGTAGCAAACCAAATGCCAAATTTCATGGCTTAACCCAATAAAATTTATTTCATGACTCACATAACAGTCTAATTCCGCTGTCCCTGGTGAGCATGCAGCTTTCTACATTTTCATTTACACACAAAGGCATTTCATATTGTAGCTGTGCCTTCTTGTAGGGTCTTGGAAGGGTCCTCAGGCAGCCAGATGATGGGGAAAGGCGAGAAAGATCATGTACAAGAGAAGTTTAAGGATCAGGTCTGAAAGTTGTGCCTATCACTTCTGCTGCTTACTTGCCCTTAGATAGAATTGGGTTACATGGCCACATCTCACTGCAAGAGAAGGACAGAAAATGTAATATAGCTGTGTGCCCAGGAAGATGAAGGAAAGGATTTGATGAGCAGCTAGCCACAAAATGACTTCATAGAAAGAACAGTGGGTGGAAATCAAAAGGCAGAATTTTAGACTTTGCAGCACTTAGTAGTAGTGTGTGACGTAGGATAATGTTTTGATAGTTTGGGGCCATAATGTTTGCATAAATTAGTTAGTTAGGCATGATATTCTGATCCTGCACCAGGAAAGTATAAGAATAAATTTATGGAAGCACAGTGAAGTTAGGTGGAAATTAAAATATAGTTGCTGCAAACTGGAAAATGCTATCATAAATCTGCTTAAAACATACCTTATCAGGGTACCTGGGTGGCTTAGTCGGTTAAGCATCTGACTCTTGGTTTTGACTGACATCATGATCTCAGGCATTGAGATCCTGGGATCAAGCCTCGCGTCAGGCCCCACACTGACAGCACGGAGTCTCTCTCTCTGCCCCTCCCCTGCTCACACATGTGCGTGTTCTCTCTCTCTCTCTCTCTCTCTCTCTTAAAATAAGTAAAAAAATAAGCTTTAAAACAAAACAAAACATACTTCCTTAACAGCTTTATTGACATATAATTGACATACAACACACTTCATGTGTTTAATGGATACAGGTTAAGTTTTCACACACACACACACATACACACACACACACACACACACATAAAAGCATCACATCGAGAGAAACATATCCTACACCCCCAAAAGTTTTCTCTTGCTACATTGCTATCTTCCATACCCTATCCATCCATGCCCCATTTCTAGGCAACCACTAATCTATTTTTTGTCACTTTAGATTAGTTTGCCTTTTCCAGAATTTTACACAAATAAAAACAAACTCTTTTTTTGACCGACTTCTTTCATCTATCATAATTGTTTTGGGGATTTATCCATATTGTTGTATATATCAACGGTTCTTTCCTTTTGATTGTTGAATATTCCACTGTATGTATATAACACGATTTGCCTATCCATTTACCTGTTGGTGGATATTTGGATTTTTTCCAGGTTTTTGCTATTACAAATAAAGCAGCTATGAACATGTGTACACAAATATTCCTATGGGGATATGTTTTCATTTTGCTTGAGTAAATACCTGAAGCTGGAATGCCTGGATCGTATTGTCCTCTGGTTCTTCTTTCTACTTTTTCTGCCTTCTTTTGGGTTAGTTGATTGGTTTTTATGATTCTGTTATATCTCTTCTATTGAATTATTATTTGTGTCTCTTTTAACCATTTTTGTGGGTGCTATAGGGTTTTTCAATATGCACTTTTAAACTATCTGAATCTATTTTCAAATAATATACCACTTAAGTTGTAATGTTATGATTTATAAAAATACATCCCAAATCGCTCCCTGATATTTTTTGCACCACTGTTATTTTTAAAACATATACACTAAGCACACATTATATTGTTACTCTTTCTGACTTAACAACCAGGATCTCTTAGAGACATCAAGCTATAACAAAAATAGAAGTTTCATTTTACCTTAGTTTATTCATTTTTCAATATTCCTCAGTTTTTCTGATTGATATCATAATACTTCTGCCTGAAAAATCTCCTTAAAAAAACATAATAACCTGCCTCCTTTGATACACTATGTAGAATAGGTCTACTAGAAACGAAGGCCCTCCACTTTTGTGTGTCTGAGAAAGTATTTTTCCTCCACTTATAGAAAATACCTCTGCTGGGCATAGAATTCTGGGCTAACACGGTTTTTTGTTGTTATTGTTTGTTTGTTTCTTCGTTTTAACAGGTTTTTGTTTTTCTTCTGTCAGCATTCTAAAGATATTACTTGTCCTCTTGCTTCCGCGATTTCTGATGAGAAGTCTGGTGTATTTATTATCTCATCCTACCATACGTAATGTATCTTTTTCCCGCTGACTGCCTTCAAGTCATCTTTTGTATTTCATTTACAGTGGCTTAAATATAAAATGTCTGGTGTGGTCTTATGATATTTATTCTACTTCATGTTCTCTCATCTTCTTGGACTGGTTTGCATATCTGTCAATAATATTAGAAAACTTTCTTCAAATATTTCTACTGCCCCATTCTCTCTCTTTTCCTTCTGGAATTCCAACTATGCCTCTATTATACCATTTGATATTGTCCCACAGCTCTTGTATGCTCTATGGTGTTTGACTTCTTAATCCCCCAACTCTTTGTACTTTCTGTTTCTATTTGTGTTATCTGTTGCCTTCTCTTCAAGTTCACTAATTCTTTTCTTGGCTGTATCAAGTCTACTGATGAGCCCATGAAACACATTCTTCATCTCTATTAGCCATGTTTCTCACTTCTTGTGCTTCCATTTGATTTTTCCTACTTCCTATTTCTTTGTGGATATTACCCATCTGATCTTGCACTGCAATCTAATTTTTTCCATTAAAATTCTTAATATATTAATCATATTTAAAATTCTTGTCAATGAGGGCATTAAGGAGGGCACTTTTTGGGATGAGCACTCAGTGTCACACATAAGAGAGGAATCACTGGGTTCTACTCCTGAAGACAAGACTACACTGTATGTTAACTAACTTGAATATTAAAAAAAAAAATTCTTGTCAAAGAGTTTCAACATCTGTGTCACAACTGAGTCTAGTCCTAGTGATTGATTTGTGTCTTCAGAATGTTTTCCCATGTCTTTTTGGATGCCTCACAGTTTTTTGTTGTTATTGTTGAAAGCCAGACATCTTGTGTAGGACAGGAGATATTGAAATAAATATTTTTAAGCTTGGAAATAAGCAGAGTTTTTGTTTGTTTGTTTGTTTGTTTGTTATTATCATTATTATTATTATTATTATTATTATTATTATTGCCAATTAGTGAAGGGTTTATAATGGTCTAGTCAGGAGCTGAACTGTGTTTGAGATTTGTTGTTGCTATGATGGGTCTCGGTTCACCACAGAATTCAAATTCCCTGAGTGATACCTTGGGTTTAGAGATGGGATGGTTGCCAAGGAAGGTTTTAAAGTGTTTGCTCTCCCCTTGGTATTAGTGCTGTGTTTTCTCATTGCACTTCTCCCCAGATAGAATCTATTCTTTGCAGCTCTCTCAGCTATATTCCACTGTTATTTTTACTCAACACTTGTTTGCCTTAATTCTGGGTGGACAGTGTCTATGAGCCCAGCTAGTGTCCTTCATAAGAAAGGACACTGCCTCTCTTCTTATTGTAATGTTGAAACTGGAACTTATTCTGTTCCTCCTCAAGTGGTGTTTTTAAAAAAACTCCCTTTTCCAAATTGCAGTGGGTTCCCACCAGTGCCCTAAAGCAACACATTTGTGTTGTTCTTTACCACCAACGCCCACCCTCAAAGGTTAATTAAGGCTTTTGATCAGAAAGGGTTCTGGGTAGAATAGTTCTGGGTAGAGTTCTGGTAGTTCTGGGTAGAGTTATGGCAGTGACTGTCTTTCCTTTCTCCCAAAGAGAACCATGAGAAAACCTATCTCAGGCCTCTTCCCATCATCCATCTTAGTGCCTTGTGGGGCTAAGGCTTTTCTTCCAAGAGTGTGAGAATGTTGTATTATCTGAAGTCCTCAGGAGCTTTTTCACTCTTATTCCAGCCCTCATTCCATCTTTAGCAATTTGTTAACAATTTTTAGCTATATCCTCTTACCACCTTTTAAACAGCCCGTGGTGTCTGCCCCAGGTAAACAAATGCTTGGATCCTATTTCTCTCTCCAGTTGCCTCACTACTCCCAATAATTCACATTTCAATTCTCTGGCAAATTCAAGAAGCATCATTAATTTGCAGTTTGTATTTTCCTGTTGCATGTTACATGTCCCTATTATTTCCAAGTCTCTCCATCTCTAAGCTGAAATAGAAGCTGACCTGGTTATAAAATTCTTCCTTGGCAGTTATTTTTCTTTCAAAATGTCACTCCACTATCTTCTCACTTGCATTGTTTCTAAAGAGAAATCTGCCTCAATATTTATTTTTTTGTTCCTCTGTAGATCACAGAAATCATCTGGCTGTCCTTAAGATTTTCATTTTATCACTCATTTTGAGTAAACAGGTTATTTTGTTCCTTAGTACAGTTTTCTACTTGGAGTTCATTGAGCATCACGATCTGTGGGTTTGTAGTTTTCAGCAACTCTGGAAAGTTTTGCCATTATTTCTTCAAACATTTTCTGTCCTCCTGTCTTTCAGGATTCCAATTACATATGTGTGAGGTTGCCAGAGAAGCTGTCCCCAGTTTCCTAACGATCTGATTTTTTTGTTGTTTTCTTTGAGTCTTCTCCATTTCTGTTTTTCATTTTGGATAGCTTCTGCTACTAGATCTGAAAGTTCACTAATCATTTCTTCTGCAATGTCTTATCTATCATTAATCCTATCCAGCGTATCGTTTCATGTCAGACATTAGAGTTTTCATCTCCAGAAGTTTGATTTGGGTCTTTTTTGCATCTTCCATGTCTCTATATAACATTTTCAATTTTCCTCTGGCTTTTTGAATATATGGAGTACGATTATAATAATTGTTTTAATGTCCTTGTCTGCTAATTCTAACCTCTGTTTCAGAGTTGGGCTGCTTTTCATTGATTAATTTTTCTCCTCATTATGTATTTCATTTCCCTGATCCTTCTCATAACTGGTAATTTGTTGATTACATGCCAGAAATTGTAAATCATACTTTGTTAAGCACTGGATATTTCTATTTTCCTCTAAACTTCTTGAGCTTTCTTCTGGGATCTAGTTAAGTAACTTGGAAACCGTTTGATCCTTCTGGGTCTTGCTCCTAAGATTTGTTAGGCTGAAGTATAAACAGTAGTCGATGTCTCATTTTTCCCCTCTGCTGAGGCGAGACCCTTCTGAGTATTTACCCAATTCTCTGAATTACATGATTTTCCAGTCTGTCTGGGAAATAAGCAATATTCTTGGCCTAGTGTGAGCTCTGACTACTGTTGCTTTTAATGCTATCAGCTAGTTCTTCGCTTGGCCTCCAGTAGTTTCCTCACACATATTTGCTGAACAGTGCCTTCCTAATTACTCAAGAAAGACCCCCTACAGATACCTACAGGTTTTTTTTATTTGGTTGGTTGGTGAGTTTTTGGGCACCTCAGTCTCCCAACACTCCCAAACAGCTCCTTTACCCCCAAATCAAGAAGTCTACCATACATTGCCTAGAGTCCCCATCCAGGTACTGCAGCTTGGAAATCCTCTGGTACCAATAAGCTGGGATAATTATAAAACTCACCCCATATGTAACCTGATTCTTAGGAATCACTGCCCTTCATTCTCTAATGTTCAAGTTCTTGAAAACTCTATATTTTGTCTACTTTCTCAGCTATTTCAAGTGGAGAGGATAAATCTGATGTCCTATTACTCCATCTTGATTGAAAGCAACAGTCTTAAAACATATTTTAGTACACAAAATATGCTGAACTCTTACAGAATACAGAACTTCCTCATTAGAAACAACCATGGCATAAAGTGCTCCTGGTAAAATAGTGATATGGTGTAGTTTTAGCATTTACACTAGATGGCTGAGATTGTTTTTTTTTTTTTTTTTTTTTTTCTTCTACTCAATATCCATTCCCTTTTTCCTATGACATTACATCAAAACTTCTTTGGAGATTCTGCCTTTCTGACTAGTCCATGTGGTTTATTTGGGACTCCATTCCTAGTTTCAATAATTCAATAACTGAAAAATAGTATTTCAGTGTATTTTACATTTATGTGTGTGTGTATTATAAAAATGAGGTTAAGTAAATCTTCATTTGCTTAAGAACCATTTGTATTTCCCTTTCAATGACCTGTCAGTTCATATTCTGGGTCCAAACTTCTTAACATTTTCTATAAGCACTCTCTGTAGTTGAGAGATTAACCCATTTGTCTCATATACTAGTTACATTGACTAATTGCTTGCTCATTAAGTTTTACCTTGGGTTAAAACATTTATTTATTTATTTATTTATTTATTTATTTACAGCAGATGATCTTCATTTTTATATAGGAAACCTTTTCTTTTTTGACTTCTACATTTTCCATCATAGTTAGACTTCATATTCCTATGAAGGATTTCCAATGTCTTATTTTAGTACTTTTATTGTTTTTTTTCTTTATTGTTTTCTTACATGCTTACTGTTTTCTTTTATTAGTTTCTACAATTTGTTAACAATTTTCCCCAACTATTCCAGCCATGATGGATTGTTTTTGAATTCTTCCAGCAATGATTGGCTCACCTCATTTATTATTTGCGTTCTTAGTATTTTTGTATTATGGTGTTTCATGTTTGTCATGGTCCCAGGCTAAACTATGAGCTCAGTGACAACACGGATCACAAATTGTCTTTCTTCATGAACACAAAGTCCTAGTACAGTGCTAAACACAGACTATAACCCACCAAAGAATAGTTGTTGATGCCAAGGTGTAAAGGAAGGTATTGTGTTCTCCATCTTATTAATTCCTCAGCATTTTTTAAGCGGTGTGCTTCTAATCATTGCTCAATTAATAATTTTAGAAAAAGTGGCTATCTGTTTAACAATTAAAAATGTGCTTTCTTTGTGCTACAATAATTTAAAAAATCTAATAGCATATACATTTGACATATGTATAATATGGAATGATAAATATACAATTTATAACAACAGTATTCTTGCCATAATTCAATGGACTTTACATGGTTTAATTTCAACTTCACAATGACTTCAACAGTGACTTTTCCTATGATGATATTCTAATTTATTCAAGGTATGACACAATCTTATTTGATGCCTATGGTTTAAAAAATAATTTTCATCATATTTCTTGAGCTCCTGATTTTCTAAATATTGTATATCTTAGGCAAATTAATTTCCTGAACCCATTCCCCTAGCTATACATGGAAATAATAAGATCTTTGTTCAAAATTCAAGAATTAAGAAGTGAAGAAGAAAAAGAAGAAAGAAAAAAAAAACCTGAAACTAAAATGCTAGTACACAGCCTGGCATATAGCCAATGTTCATAAAATGTTATTATCATCATTATGAGTATCTCTTCATCTTTGTTCCATGTTCTTTCTTTCAGTTTTTTTTATCATCTTTCACATGTGTGATTCCTTTCCTTTTTTTCTACCTTTCTTCCCTTTTTTTATTATTCCTATTGTTTTTTCTTTAATATGCTCACTTGCTCCAATCTTGTGTTAACTTCATGCTTCTACTGTGAGTACAATTCCTCACTTCATCAGACATCTTGAAATATTTGGTAACATGATGGGCTCTACTTAAATGCCCAGTTTTAATTTATTTTTACCTGTATTAGGTAAGTATTACTTCAAAGATGCTCAACAAATATAAGCACCCAGCATGAGCACTGAGTGCCCATTCTCCAGATGCAGGAGATGCAACCCTCTTCTCCTCCACCATGCACTCCTTCCCTTACACATTCCCCTTTCTCCCCGTAGCTCCATCACAGAACTAAGCGGGGAAAATTGTTCCCAGTGTAAAAAAGTACCATAAAAAGGCACCTCAGGTCTGCCATGTCACAAGCGTAATGTGGAGCTTCTTGCCACTTTTCACAGGGCCTTACCTGCCACTTCTGAAACTATCATCTCGAATAATGAATCATCAAAGTAAACTACCATTTATTGGATGTTTGCTACTCACCAAGCAATATTCTAAAAGTTTTATGAGTGTTGTCTCATAGAATCTTTGACAACACATTCAGATAGATATTATGACCTACTTGCACAGACTTGGAGATGTTAAGTAAGTTACCCCAAGGTCATAGAGCTGGAAGGTGGCAGGCACAGTTGAACCCAGACACATATGACTCCACAATCCATGCATTCTGCTCCTAACCCCGATCCTACCCTTTAAGAAAAGGAAGTACATTCACCATGTCACTTGACATTTTTCCTCTCAAAACAAAACACCTAGTGTGAATGACAGAGTACTGAAGAATTGGCTTCGAACCTGGAAAATGCCTAAGAAATAGCCAATCACATGACCTCTGAACCACAGGGAGATATCACAGAACAAGTTAAAAAAAGAAATGCTTCAGTGAAACAAAATTTCCAAGAGGGACTGAAAATGCTCTTTCGATACACTACGATATTTTACTAAGGGTACAGTATATTTTCTCTTCAATCTTGAAGTGGAGAAAATGTCAGCCTTGCTTTCATATTTCTTTAAGTTCAGGATGGTCAAATATTGAACTTTAGACCCTCTCAACTGATAAGGTTTCAGTATCTCTTGAACTCCTTTTATCGTATGAACAAAATGAATTTCTATTGTCTGTTGTTTGTTCTAAACTCCTGCTTGTTTTTTTTTTTAACTCTGTTTTTAAATTAGTAATTTTCACTACCTCATGCAATCTTCTAAATTACTTTTTAGAGTGCTGGCTATTAATATTTTAGGTAGCTTTGATGTTTTACTTTATAGTCTTCAATTTTATTTTACATTTCACAGGTTCCTAGTTGCAAATAATCCTACAGGCAATTTTCTCACACTGCAACTATTCCTTGAAAGATATGCTAATGCAGCACGACACTTGCAATACTGGGGGTTAAGTTAATCACCCAAAATGAGTTGTATTACTGTCAGCAGTGTATAAAGACATCCCATAGTGAATTACAAGGAAGGCTAGCTTTAAAGCTGCATTTCAAAAAATACCCAAAGCTAGAGATGAACAAAAATAAGCATTTATTTCAAAGTCCATTGAGCTAAAGAATCAAACATTTGTTATTTCTGGTCTCAAAGTTACCCAATATAAATAAAGGGATTCATATCCTTTTCAAAATTTAATTACCAGGAAACCCTTTACAGATTGCACACTCTGGGCCAGACAAACACTGCAAGGCAGTTTCTATCTTCATATGTGTCTACAGAAAAAGGAAGAAATCACTAGTTTGCTCTCTGTTGAGCTGAACCACATGCCATCTCTAAAAACCGGGGGAGCAAATTGCCCTCCTCTCTTCCCTCAGTGAAAGGGATGCTCATGGCAGCATCACAATCTAAACATGACTTGGTCAGAAATCAGGAGGCAGAAGGTTGTGCATGTATTCATCTATTTCTTTCCAGC
Organism: Panthera onca; assembly: GCF_046562875.1. NCBI lineage: Eukaryota > Metazoa > Chordata > Mammalia > Carnivora > Felidae > Panthera > Panthera onca. The sequence goes on from NC_138346.1 coordinate 152,631,876, forward strand.
ATGCAGCCTTTATCTGTGTTTTATGCATAGGTTAAATAGGAGACTCAGGACCTGCCAGTTATGTGACACTTTCAAATCTTTGAAATCCCAGTCACTTCAATACTATTTTGTATCAATCTCATAACAGTAAAGACAAACCCCCAACCACCCTAATTTCTTGCTTCCAACATTCCTGACTTTGTTCTTGGGGGAAATTACCAATACTTTGCTCCATGCCCGATGCAGAGCCCCACAGCAGCTCCATTTTCTCTATGCTCTCACACATACAGTGCTAAGGGCAGCCATCACTGCCAGCCTTGATTCTGATCAGCAGCATCACACACATTGCTACAGTGTTTTTTTCATAGAGGCGGCCGATTAAGGACTTTCAGGGAGCCTTAATCCTTTCTTTCAGAAGGGTACTTCTCAGCAGACTGGTTGCTCAGAGGCCAACTGAGGTAGAGTTCTGAGCTGCATTTTAAAACAGCAGCAAGTCTGCACTTAAAATGATCTAGATTTTTCTTTTCTGCCTTGCAAAAATATTGAAATAAGATTTAGTTACACTGTTGTGATACGCATTTTTATGAGAGAAGAAATATATTGTGAAAAGCACGTTACTTCACTTGAAAAGATCAAGAGAGTGGGGAAGGAATAAAGGTTTACCAGGAACATAGTATTTATTTGCCATGCATATTTGATATGAGTTCATTAAATACGCAATAGAAGTGTCAACATAGAGTGCTGTTTAGATCAAGCTATGAAAACAAACTGCCCTGGTATTAACATTGGAATATACTAAGCTGTGGTTAAATATAAGCCTATTTACTATACGGTAAAGAAATATTTTATTGACTGTTGTTAAATAACCATCTATTTAGCCTAATTGAATTTACCCCCCCCCCCCTTTTTTAATAAAGACTGATGGATCGAATACTATGACAGTGTGCTTGGCACTTTTACATGCCATCTCTGCTATTTCATGGATTTTTCTTTTCTCACCCATTGACATTCAATAATTAGCAATTATCACCAGTCCGTGCCTAATTTGAGAGTATTTTCTCAGTCTCACTGGACCACTGCCAAAGCTATCTACAGTGAGGAAGCAAAGAGCAGAAGCATCTCTTTAAGAAACACTTGCTGTAAAACTGAAGTACGTCTGACTGCACCACAGCATGAAAATCCACTCACTGGCACAAGTAAGTGTTTCATAAGACAGAGTAGACTCATTTGAGTCTCTTCTGGGATTTGAATTTAAACATAGATATTTTGGATTAAAACGCAGATACCTCGGGCAGAAGTAGAAGGCTGGGTAGTCTTCCTGGCACATTGCCTTCCTGACGATCATTAACATAATGCAAAAGTACGAAGATAGGAGACTATTATTATCCTCGTGTCTCATGCAATATGCAGGAAAGCTAAACCTTCTGTAATTAATACTGACCCTTCCTTTACTGGTAGCTCTCATACCAATTTTTAGGAAAGAATATCAGAGGAACAAATGCATACTTAAAGTTGTAAAAACCCAGGCTTTTGCCTTACAAAGGATTTCTGCCGCTGTTCTGACCTTGATCGTTTAGGGCAGTAGAAATAAAGGTCATGAGTACAGATGTTGCTATCAGGATATATAAACACTTTACAAACATAAGGGAAACATCAAGACTTATTCAAACTAATTGATAAGATGTTTGAACTAGGTAGTCAAATGCCATTTCCTTGATTAAAGTTAGTAGTGCAAAAAGTACACTCATCAAATATTCTTAATTTTAATGTTGTATTTTTTGGTTGTTTGTTACTTTGTGATTTCTGAAGCACCTATTAACGGAGTTGTTGATGTGAAGTCTGAGATGGTAAGTTTTAAATTATTTTTAAATTTAATGGCAGTGTATATTCTTTGCCTTCCTCTCCTTAGCCTTTTAGTTGAAAGCGTTTGAATGTATAACTATTTTTCAAGGTTCAAGATTCAAAAGAAATGGGTATAAACTCTAAAATTGTCTTCCAATTGTATTGCTGGAATAGTGGATTCGAATTACCTGGTTTCAGTTCTCTGTCATTCTTTTTAAATTATTTTTTGCAAATTTCCTACCGCCACCTAGCCTAATTCCAGGTAAGGAGTTTCATGTCATAGTTGGACTCTGATAAACATGACAATTAAAGTATCAAGGTCCTCTCTCTAGAGGGAAAAACAGGGTTTTCATATGACTAGGCAACATACAATTTTCCCCAGTGATTTCAACCAAGTCATTTGTTACTTTGTACAAATATCACTTTAGATAAATGCAGACAAAAACCACTTCATTTAACTTTTTTTTTTCTCTTCGGGACCACCTCCCGCTTAAAATTTTAGCTAACAAGTGAGACCAACAATCAGCTAAGTTGGTCTCAAATTAGTTAGCTCCTGGTAAGTCTTAATGTTTTTGTTCATATTTTAGTTGATACAACACTGAATACAGAAATTCACTTCATTAATGAAAAATTGGTCAATTGCTGCAGAGCTCTCAAATGCATTGTTGTGAATGTTCAGTACATTGAGACTGGCAGGTACCAAGGAACTGTACAAACTCACAACTTCTCCGCTGCACCTGCTTCTGCCTTCCTTTCCCAACATTTGGTGGGTCTGCCTTTTGCTCTCAACAGTAGCATTATTAATTCAGCCAACCAAGACACAAACCCCAAAGTCATCTTTGACAACTCTTCCTCCCTAGCTTCCATTTTGCTGCCTGCAGTACTTCTCCTCTTCGATCCATCCACTCCTTTGCTGCCATAATCATCGTTCTAAAATGAGGTTCAAATACAGCTGCAAGAAAACGTGGTATGGTCGAAAAGGAGAGGACACTAGGATGATAGTATTCAGCACCTTGTTATTTATGTCATTTATGCTGCTGCTCCATCTATTCAGCTCAAAACAAGAACAGGCTTTGGAATCCAAGTTATGATTTTGGATGTAACACACACAATCAGGTATTCTTGGACAAATTATTTGACCTTAATAAGCAGCGGTTTCTTCATCTGTAGAATTGGAATCCCTCTTAACCCAAACTCAATTTCATATAATTTCTAGTCAACCAAGCCTCTTGAATGAATAGTCTACATTCATTTTTTTCTATACTTGCATATAATCAATCCATCGTATGAAAAATCTAGTTTCATTTCTACCCCCACAACTAAAACTACTCTTGGCCAAGTCAAACTCTAACCCCAGACTCAGTGGACATATTTTAGCCCACATCTTAGTGAACCTATTCTTGCAATTTAGCTCTATTAGTTTGATTAGTGAGTAATCAAACATTCTAGTTCCTTTCCTCGTTCTCCATATCTGTTCGACTGTTCTTTCCTTATATCCTTCATGGGCTTCTATTTTATTCAAATCCAGGTTTGTCCTCAGGTTTCCATCTCAACAATTATTTCCCCTTACCTCTGTTTCAGATTTGCATATTAACTTTACATATATAAATATATATAATACATATATATAATACATATATATATATATATATATATATATGTATAAAATACATATAAAATCTCCAGTAAGTCTCCAATCTCCTCTTAGATATTAACATAAAATCTTCTTCAATTTCCAAAGCAGAAACCTGCCTCTCTCTTCATCACTCACCATGTGGTTAATCACCTAATACTTACAATTTTCTCCTGATTATTTCTTGTATATACTACCTGCTTTCTATTTTTCTTTTCACTGATCTAGATCGGTCCCTCCTGTTTTCCCGGACTAAAGTAATAGCCTTCTAATTCAACTCCCTCTGGTTTTTCCTACTTGGTGCTGCATCCTCTCCACAACAATGAAGTGATAGATCTAAAATCAAGTCTGACTATCTATTCCTCTACTTAAACTCTTCCAGTGGTTCCCCATGTCCATGGCTTCTTGGCATGGTATGTCCATATCTACCCACACAACTTCGCAGTCCACCCTTACTGCCATAAAAATTGTATTTGTTGTGTGACACGATCTTATTATACAATTAGCTTATACCACACTTCAACTTTAAGCTTTGTAATTCATCTGTGTCTTTGCTTTGATTGCTCTCTCTGCTTGATATATTCTTCCTACTTTTCAACTTCCAGATCCATTCTTCAATACTCAGCAAAAAGAATTTTTCAATAAATTTCTAACCCAATTTAAAAAGATTTTTTTCTATATCATTCTTAGCACTGACCACAATAAAAGTGAAATTATAATTTTATGTCAATTTCCCCTACTAGATACAACCTACCCAAGGACAGGATCTGTATCTTAATCAACTTTGCACTGTCAGCACCTAGCATAGTACTATATGCATGGAGATGATTCTATGAAGACACCCGATTTCTGTCTTGGGCTACTGAGTAGATGATGATGCTATTCAGTGAAACTAAAATAAAGGGAGCCACAGGCATGTGGAGCTAGACTACGTGTTTGAGATGTTAAAGGACTTTCAGATGAAAATATATAGTAGGTAGAAGAGTATATGAGTCTGAGTCAGGCATTTAGGAGGGATCTGGGCTAGAGAGAAAGGTTACAAAGTCATAATTATATAAATGGCAATAGCTCAATAAGGAAGTTCGTGAATTGTTTTCTGTGTAAACTTCCATGCTGAAAGCTAATTATTTAGACCTTCTGCTTTAATCAGAGTTGCTACTACAGAAAATCATTTTAATTAACTCAAATACTCAAGAATCTGGATAACTGCAATATCTTTTGGTCTAGATTAAGACACACAGTTTAGATTTCAACTAGACTATTATGCTATTGTTTTGGAATTGAGAATTACCCACATGAAGCTATTAAATAATCATGACAAAACATATAAATTGAAAGGCTGAATTAAACATTACTGAGTTCTAATAGTCATGACAGTAAAGAATAAGTGTTGCTTTGTGGTATAAAAAGTGGACAATATGCCTGTAAGTCTAACATACTCATGACTTCCAAACCCATGTTAATAGGGGCTATAATAAAATATGAATTCACTTGTATATGCAAAGGCAATATAAAATTGTCTGGCTAAGTCAGAGTGGCCAAAATGAACAAATCAGGAGACTACAGATGCTGGAGAGGATGTGGAGAAACGGGAACCCTCTTGCACTGTTGGTGGGAATGCAAATTGATGCAGCTGCTCTGGAAAGCAGTGTGGAGGTTCCTCAGAAAATTAAAAATAGACCTACCCTATGACCCAGCAATAGCACTGCTAGGAATTTACCCAAGGGATACAGGAGTACTGATGCATAGGGGCACTTGTATCCCAATGTTTATAGCAGCACTCTCAACAATAGCCAAATTATGGAAAGAGCCTAAATGTCCATCAACTGATGAATGGATAAAGAAATTGTGGTTTCTATACACAATGGAATACTACGTGGCAATGAGAAAGAATGAAATATGGCCTTTTGTAGCAACGTGGATGGAACTGGAGAGTGTGATGCTAAGTGAAATAAGCCATACAGAGAAAGACAGATACCATATGGTTTCACTCTTATGTGGATCCTGAGAAACTTAACAGAAACCCATGGGGGAGGGGAAGGAAAAAAAAAAAAAAAAGAGGTTAGAGTGGGAGAGAGCCAAAGCATAAGAGACTGTTAAAAACTGAGAACAAACTGAGGGTTGATGGGGGGTGGGAGGGAGGGGAGGGTGGGGGATGGGTATTGAGGAGGGCACCTTTTGGGATGAGCACTGGGTGTTGTATGGAAACCAATTTGACAATAAATTTCATATATTGGAAAAAAAATAAATGTAATTAATGTCTTCATAAAAAAAAGTTGTCTGGCTAGGTAATAAAAAGATCAAAGGCATAAACTAGATATGCATTTGTTTTTTAAACCCTAGAACTATGAATAGGATGACGGGAACCTCTAATAGACATATAATGGGCAATGAATTATATATATATATATATATATATATATATATATATATATGTATATATATATATGTATATATGTGTGTATATATATATATATATATGATTCACTTATTTTTTAATATTCATCAAATGTTTTGAGTACTGGCTATATGTCATCACTGTTCTGCGCAGTGAAAATTGAGTAGTAAAGAATATAGGCAAAAATTCCTTTTCTTTTTGAGCTGATAGTTTAGGGGGAAGACATGTAATAAGATAAATAAATAAAATAGAAAGAATGCTAGACGGTGATGAGTCATATGAAGTAAAGTGAAAAAGAAAAGGGGAATTTGAAATGCCAGACTGGGACAATTAATTTGAAATATGGTGGACAACAAAGCTACACATTTTAACAACAATCTGAAGGAAGTTCAAGAGTGAGCACTGTAAACTTTTGAGGGAAGAAAATTCTGGGCAGAAGCCAAAACTGTAAAGTGGAAAGATTAGAGGGGTGCCCAAAGAACAGCAAAAAGACCTAGTGTGAGAGTCAAGAAAGCAAGGGGAAAGTAGTCAGATAGGTAATGGGTGCCCCTATCAGGCCAAACACCTAGACCATTGGTTTTATGAGCTTTTATTCTGAGTGGGAGCCACTGAAGGGAATTGAGCAGAGAAGTGTCATAATCTAACCTATTCTTTCCCCCACTTCTAGAGCATCACTATGGCATCTGTGCTAAAAGTACACAGCAGAGGCAGAAGGATTGAAACAATAATCCAGAAAAGAGGTATGGTGGTTTGTGCTAGGGTGGCAGCAGAAGATACGGTAGGAAGTAGACAGATTCGGGATTTATTTGAAGCTAAAACCGTATAGCATTTAGCAACAGCTTGAATGTAAATTATAAGAAAAAAATGAAGCACTGAGAACGACTATAACATTTTTGGTAAATCAACTGGAATAGTCAAGTTGCCATTAGCTGAGCTGGGAAATACTACAGGAGCAGCAGTTTGGAGCAGATAGTAAGAGCAATCAGTTCTACTTTGGGTCTACTGAGGTGCTTGTTCCAGTAGAGGGGCGCCTGGGTGGCTCAGTCGGTTAAGCATCCGACTTCAGCTCAGGTCACGATCTCGCGGTCAGTGAGTTCGAGCCCCGCGTCGGGCTCTGGGCTGATGGCCCAGAGCCTGAACCCTGCTTCCAGTTCTGTGTCTCCCTCTCTCTCTGCCCCTCCCCCGTTCATGCTCTGTCTCTCTCTGTCTCAAAAATAAATAAATGTTAAAAAAAAAAAATTAAAAAAAAAAAAGTTCCAGTAGAGATGATAGGTGGACTGTTAGATAAAGGAGTCCAGAATTTGGGAATGAGAATTGAGATAGAGATACAAATTTGAGAGCTGTCAATATATAGACAGTGGGAGAAAAATAGAGAATATGAAGAAATGATGTAAGAGAGTTAAATAGTAAATGGACTAAGGAAATTTACTACAACTGCCTAACAACACAAAGCACTCACTTATCTACCTGATCATCAACTGAAAGTGAGACGGAGAGCAAAGTCCAGGTGTAGGTGTATAATCAGCTGAGAAACCTGCTTAACTATGGCTATACTTTTTCCAGCTGTGCCATATGTTGAGACAGAATTTGGAGTGCAAAGGTTTATTGGAAAATAATGCCTCTGAAATTAAAGAGGAGGAAGCAAGATTGGAAAGAGGCAGCCGGCAGACCCTGATACAGACTGACAAACTCCACTAGTGGGATAGGAAACCCATTAGAGGAGTCTTGCATTAAATGCAAATGGCTAGACCTTGACAGCACCATTTACTCAGTCATTGGCTGAAGTCACTGGACCTCTCCAAGGAGTTCACTCACAGAAGACCCCAAAGTGTAAAAAGCTGGAGACCATCAGTCAACCATATTCCCCACTGTTTGACAATTTCTTTCTCAAAGGAGGATCTGAGCAACATATCTCTTCAAGCCTACCAGACCAGTCTTTTCAATCTTTCATAAAGTGAAAAGGCTGAGGGTGAATGAAAGGAGATAATTTTATTAATTGAACATGAAATTTAAGCTGTCTAGGGAGGGAAGTGAAAACATGAGATATGTAATGGACAGTAAAGACAGGAGAATCAGTGGATATAAATTCTATCAGGACTTAAAGACTGTTGGAGTAAAGATACTAGAAGAATTGAGCTGAGAATATGGGAGGTGATGCCTACTGTGTGGGGTACATGAAGTTGGGATTATGGAAAGGCTTTTGCTAACAAGAAGGTTTAGGATGTGACCCTGGGAGTGAATGAATAGCTGCAGTCAGGTGGGAGACAAAATCAGTAAAGGAAGAGGTTAAGAAAATGAGAGGCCATGTTATGGGAAAGGCCACCTATAAGAATACTAAAGTCACTGAGACTTAGGATGGCATTAGGTTGAGAAGTAATGAGCCAGAAGCAGAAGTCTTTAAGTAATGAAGGAGAGTGAATGCGAGATTGGTAGGTGACTTCAACAAGGAAAGGTGGTAAATGACAGATAACATGGGATTCAAAGCTGGAAGGAGAAAAGGAAACAGTCTTGAGAACAGGGTGGATACCTACCATACAGATATATAAGTGGAGTGGGAGAAAAATGAACATCCACTTAGAGTTGCAGAAGCAGCCCTGTCAAGAATCAGGTGTCCAGGGAGAGGAAGAAGGTGAGGTGATCATTCAAGAAGGTGCTGAATGTACAGGGGATTCTGTGGATGGTTATCCATGATTTCCCCAGGACCCTGTGGCTGGATTTCCTGAACTAATTAATACAGGGTGTTAAAGTACAGGAGATGAAGGGTAGCCTTGGATTCTGGGGCTTTTTATGGAGACAAACCTAACACAAATGAAAGGTATAACCTGATCTGATCTGTGATCTCAGAGCAGGTAATGGTGGTGAGACTGGAGTGACCGAGAGTTGGAGAATGGGTGGGGTCTGTGGTCCCCTCTTCACTACAGTTGTTGGAGACATAAAACATGGGAGGGGCACGGAAGGCTCACATTATGTACATAAAATTACAGTTTGATGTTCTTGATGAGAGAATCCTAGTAAGTACATTTCATTTTTACGTACGTGGATGTTTTTACACAATCATCAATGTGATTCTGAAAGGAAGGAAGCAAAAGCAATGTTTTTAATTTTTTTTTTTTAACGTTTATTTATTTTTGAGACAGAGAGAGACAGAGCATGACCGGGGGAGGGTCAGAGAGAGAGGAAGACACAGAATCTGAAATAGGCTCCAGGCTCTGAGCTGTCAGCACAGAGCCCGACGCGGGGCTCGAACTCATGGACCGCGAGATCGTGACCTGAGCCGAAGTCGGACGCTCAACCGACTGAGCCACCCAGGCGCCCCAAAGCAATGTTTTGAGTAGTCTGAGATGTGCTGTTGTTTTCGCATGCTTCATCTCAATCAACTTCTTAACAAATTTGTAAGAAGGGTATTTACTAATTTTCTACATGTGAGAAAACTGATATTCAGAAAGATCAAGTGACTTGTCTAAGATCATAGCTAATTCTCAACAAGAGGTAGGATTCTTCAGTAGGTCTCTCTGACTTAAAGCCTGCACAAGGTTCTCTATGCTACGTCTTAACACCCATCTGACAGGATTCCTCTCTATGAAGGTTGTTTTAATATTTTATTTTTCTGAAAATAGTTATATATTTGATGTATGATATTAAATATATTTTTGCTATGTGTGAAAACACATATATGTATATATAATTATAGTTATATAATTATATATGTAGTTATATATAGCCAAGTATTATCCTTTTTGATAATTTTCAATAAATTAACTTATAATTCTACAAAGAAAGTTTAATTCCCTATGCATTATGCATTTGTTTTTCAGATTTTAGCCAATTTGTCAGATTCATTTATAAATGTAGCAGCAGATCAGAGAAGGCTGAATAGAGAATTTGAGGGCCAAAGCATCCACAGCTCAGATTTCTATCATGAATTGGAAAGGAACTCTGTATGACAAGAGCTTCAGGTCTGGAACCAATAAGCAGTGGGAAAACCAAAGGCCCAGATTCCATACAAGCTATGCATTTTTCATCCATATCAAACTAAGCTGTTAAAAATATATGTACTTGCATACATTTATGAGGCTAGCTAAGAGATACCATATATATTAAATTCATTATATGTTTTATTAAAATTATAATAAATAATAGGTTTTAATGGTAATATAAAAAGCAATAAAGCACTCCAAAGATTATACAAATAGCTTATTATATTCATAACAATTTTTGTATATAAACAATGTGTCCATTTTTATCAAATATAGTTTTATTAAGCGTATTATCAATTATTTTGAGTCATTCTACACTCTAACACACACAAAAATTACTACACCCAGTTACATTTAATAGAAGGGGTTACTATACTGTCCTTTTTTAAAAAGTAAAATTATCTCAATGTAGTATTAAAATAGCTGCCTTGAAAATAATGCGAATTTTTTTGGCTCGGCCAACAGAGGCATCAGCAAATATTTGTCAAAGCTGTTTCCTAGGCTCTCCCATCCTTGTAAGTGCCAATCAGCCCATTAGGCTGGTGATGAGGAGAGAGGAAGAACTTGAATTACAAAGCATATTCAGTTCCCAGAGAGAATAAATCCTTGAAAACTGATACTGACCATATTTCATGGAGTCTACAATATATATTCTCTGAAATCAGGGTGTCTTTTTAAAATGAAAGTCATCCTAGATTTGATAAAATGTGTCAAATGATTAAATGAATTTTTTTAAGTTTATTTATTTATTTTTTAGAAAGAGTGGAGGAGAGGCAGAGAAAGAGAAGGAGAGAGAGAGAGAGAGAGAGAGAGTAGGAGAGAGAGAATCCCAAGGAGGCTCCACTCTGTGCAGAGCCCGATGCGGGACTGGATCCCATAAATGTGAGATCATGAACTGAGCTGAAATCAAGAGTCAGACACTTGGGGCACCTGGGTGGCTCAGTAGGTTAAGTGTCCCACTTCAGCTCAGGTCATGATCTCAGGGTTTGTGAGTTTGAGCCCCATGTCGGGCTCTGTGCTGACAGCTCAAAGCCTGAAGCCTGCTTCAGATTCTGCATCTCCCTCTCTCTCTGCCCCTACCCAGCTTGTTCTCTGTCTCTCAAAAATAAACAAATGTAAAAAAATTTTTTTTTAATTTTTTTTTTAACGTTTATTTATTTTTGAAACAGAGAGAGACAGAGCATGAACAGGGGAGGGGCAGAGAGAGAGGGAGACACAGAATCCGAAACAGGCTCCAGGCCCTGAGCTGTCAGCACAGAGCCCGACGCGGGGCTCGAACTCACGGACCACGAGATCATGACCTGAGCTGAAGTCGGACGCTTAACCGACTGAGCCACCCAGGCGCCCCATAAAATTTTTTTTTTTTAAAAAGAGTCGGATGCTCAACAGACTGCACCACCCAGGCACCACTAAACCATTAAATGAATTTTAATCAATTTAGCTTGGCACAGCAATTCACACATGGGTCAAATTCTTTCTCCACATCTTCCAAACAGATCTGCAGGCTCTGACAAAGGCAGAGTGAGCAGCAGAGAGTCCTAACACAAGAACTCTCTGAATAGCTACCCAAATATGAATACCCTTTATTCAAAGCAGGCCCGTGTCCACAGAATGACACACGGCAAGTCTGAGTTCCAAAAGGATGAGTTGCAAAGCGTTTGCACACAACGAAGTGCTACAAGTTTCACTTCTCACTAGTAAAATCTTAGATAAGGCAATTCACCAATGGATCCTGTGGAGTAGACTCTTTTTTTTAACTATTATCAATTGAGTTCTTGTTGATGCCAAATATGGTTCTGACCAGTTTTGCATATTACTTAATTTAATTCTAAAAAGAACCATGAGGTACGTATTGTTACTTGATCTATAAATTTAGGAACTGAAAACTCTGAGAGGTCAAATAACTTGTCCCAAAGTCCCCATACATGGAGTAAGTGACTGGTTAGGATTTGAATTAAGCTCAGTATGCCTTGCACTGCTCCAGAGGTCTCTCCCATTTCTGCAAGATGGCTTAGTGCGGACTCATGTGCCAACAGTCTCAGAAGTCTCTGCTCACCCACTTCAAGAATGAAAGGCTAACTGCAGAATTTGAAGTTAGAATCTTAAAACACACACACACACATACACACGTACACACATACACACGTACACACACACACACACACACACACGTTTATATTCCCTCAGAGATCTCTCATGTCTCTTGTAATTCAGTTTCCTTTGGGCACATTGTAATTTCCCCCATTACAGTTGGAAAACACCGTTACGTATCAGGAATCAAGATTAACTGTGGAATAATTTAGAATGATAGTTATAAAATGGTAAACTATAGTAGGAAAGTAAAATACTGTGTCCAACAAAGAAATCTCTAGTTTTGGACAGAATCTCTAGCACCTTTTTAGTGATAAACCATTATCTTGTTAATGTTTTACAATTGGTGAGTGCAGCTGGTGCGTGATACACTTTACTCATGATATTTCACTTAAACCTCATGGCAACGAGATGGGTATTAGAATCCTCATTTTTACAGATGACAAAAAAAGAGAGAGACATTAAATAATTTGCCTAAGATGAACTGAGCAGCATTTCTAAATTGGTCTTTAAAACTTCAAAATCCATTTTCTTAACCATTACACTATACTCCCTCTTGGCCCTCCTGAATTGTCATAATGTAATTTGAAGGTGGAAAGGCAGTGACATTCTGAAACCGGGAGCTGAGAGTGAAGAATGAAGGAATCCCTATAATCATCTATTTCTGATTGCTCAAAATTTTTCAAATGGCATGTTACATAAAGTGAAGACAAATTGTGTGTTGGAAGAAATTAGTCCATAAAAGGAAAGAGTACTGTGGAAAAGAAGAGGCATTCATGTGGGAAAACAAGTTTTAAAAAATAGCGTAGGCAACTTAATTTTTCAATTCCTTGAGTTTTACAGTGAAGATTTAAATAAAAGTTATAACATGCAATGTTCTGCAGTTTTGAAGACCAGAAGTACTTTTCAAATTCCTCTGGAAGACATGAAAGATAGTACTGGATTAATATTTCTAATGATACTGAACAGATCTCACTAGAACATTTAAAGACTGTACAAAAGACACTTCTCAATACTAAATACTTGGGAAAATCTCAAACTCTCCATTCTCTGATGATGAACTTTAACATGAAAACATTTTACAGCCAGGGAGACTATCAGCCAAATTTATAGGCCAAAATTAGCAAAACATGCCAATCCCTTGTAGGTAATATGTTCTTGCATGCGAGTGTGGGGGGGATAGCAGAGACAGAGGAAAGAGAAAGCTGTCTGAGGGGAATGACATTTCTAGGCAAAGACCACCTGCGGACACACAGATGACTGCTAAGATATCTGTGAATCTCCAACATTTACACATAATCTTCAGTATAAAAATTACTCCTTCAAAAATAAATGAAATTGGAGTTTTTCAAAATACAGTTCTGACAGACAGTTCAAAATAGCCTGAAATGTTGAAGATCAAATTTTAATGATATAATAATCTTATAATAAGATTAACAACTTAGACTAGTAATTGTGATAACCAAATAAAATAAAAGTACCATTAGTGGGAAATCAGATAATATCTAACCAGGATAAAGTTGTTATCAAGAACTAGTCATGAGCTAACTGTTATATGATTTTTTTTTGGGGGGGGGGGGAGGGGGCTCCAGTCTCCTTTCATATGATAAAAGTGAATACTTACCTTCCAATCTATTTATTGTATTTATCTCATTTTTCAATAACTGAAAATTTTCAGGAGCAACCCCAAGAAAATGACATAAATGTGGTTCCAGAAAAATCCACTTCTACTTAAAGAGAAAGGATCTGCTAAAGAAAACTTACAGATTTTTCCCATCAACCTGCCCTCCCACTCCTTGCTCCAGGGATCGCTCCTTCTAGAAGCAGGTCTTTTCTGTTTTTCATCCCACCCTGCTAGAATCATTTCACATAATTTTGGGAAATGGTTCTAGCAGTGCTCATGTCACACTGTTGCTGCAGGTTTGAAAGAATTGTTTTGACTCCCACTTTGGCCAAATAGACGCTGACCCATACAGGGGATGCGAGAGTTTATTATAACTCCAGGCACTCTCTCAAATTGTTGGGGTAAAAATGAAGTTGAAAATAATCAGGTTTTATTCTGAACATATTCTGCCAGTTCCAATTAAAAACAGATATAGATAGGGGCATCTGGGTGGCTCAGTTGGTTGAGCGTCTGGCTTCTGCTCAGGTCATGATCTCTCAGTCTGCGAGTTCGAGCCCCACATCAGGCTCTGTGCCGACAGCTCAGAACCTGGAGCCTGCTTCGGATTCTGTGTCTCCCCCTCTCTGCCCATCCCCCCTCATGCTCTCTCTCTCTCTCTCCCTCTCTCAAAAATAAATAAACATTGAAAAGTGCTTTAAAAAATTTTTTAAACACAAAAAACGTTATATAGATGATATTGATGATAGTAGTATATACTAACAGACTAACATATATACTAATAAACATAGACACAGACATAAACATATATGCCTTTTCCAACTTGTGAGAAATCTATTGCTTTCTGGTAACAACCCCCCACCTTCGTCTACAAAATTGCAGCTTCTCAGTGGGAACATGGTAACAACAGGGGCTTCGAACTGCCTTTACGATTCACAACGAGGTGTTGTACTGACACACAACTGGAGAGCGGCAGAAGACTGACAAGCAGGCAGCTAAACCCCTCAAATAAACCGAAGGGGGTCCCAGCTCAAGAGCTGGAGCCTACATTAGTTCTTCCAGCCTATGTCACCAGGCTTGTTAACCACGCTGTGCTCTTAATTTTTCTCTTCCCAGAGCAGAACCAAAAGGAGGGAGAAGAGAGAGGAAAATGGGACATTGAATCTCCAGTAGTTTTTCTCTCCAGGAGTTTAGGAATGGTGCGAAAAGGAAATCCAGCCCAAGGCACCTTTCGCTACAGAGAAGAGGAAAAAAAAAAAATCTCTCCACAGCCTCCCGCACACCAGACAATATCAGTGTCATTATTTTATGAAGACATCACTCCACCAGCCATAAGAGTGCTGGAGGTGACTGATAATAATTAATATATCTCTTCAATTACAGCCTCTGACAATATTACTGATAGGCATGTCATGGGTAACATTACATAACAAAAGATATGCTGGAAGTATTTTGTTATATGACTATTCCATCACTTACATTTTCTGCATCTGCTACTCTCCTTTCTCCTACTTGGATTGATGTAACTGCTTCCAGTGGCATTTGCTAAATTCCGGTTGTACCTCTAGGACCAAATTTTCATGCAGCAGTGCTACATTCACCTGCAAAAATCCAGATTCACCATTTCAAGAAATGGATTTGACTCAAGCAAAAATATCACCTAACATGGCATGCAGATGTTACATTTTCTTTAAGTGAGGCCTGGGATTAAGGGAGTCTGAGTTAAGAATCTGTAATTTTTATGCAAGAAAGTCAATTGCTTTCTTGAAAATGTAGCTCTCAATGTATATTTTGTTCTCAAGGGGAAACTCAGGCATCATTGTGTATTTCCTAAATTAATCCAATTATAATGATTTCTATATTTAACGATGAGCCACAAATGTTTTTAATCATGTCTTTCTCCCTATGGTACAGCTTACATAATACTATTGCACACAAGCTAAAGAACAGCACAAAAATATCCTGTACACCAACAGA
This sequence comes from Panthera onca, assembly GCF_046562875.1. Taxonomy (NCBI): domain Eukaryota; kingdom Metazoa; phylum Chordata; class Mammalia; order Carnivora; family Felidae; genus Panthera; species Panthera onca. Next base: position 152,647,394 of record NC_138346.1, read on the forward strand.
ATACCTGGCAACACAAGAAATTCAGCCTCAAAACTCAAATCATTCTCTGAGAGGGCAGAAGCCACAGATTTGAAACCAAAGTAAAGTCTGTCATGCTTGTTTTCTTTGGCTTTCTCTACCCAGCCAAAGTGGATAATTCCAATAAAAAGTATTCACCTTGGGGTTTAAAATTATGCCCTTAAAATTAACAGGATAATTACCTACTTTGTATTTCTCTTTTACTCTAAAGACAAAAAGTCTTTGTTCTATGGCTTCCAGGAAAAAATTCTAAGAACTTAATAGAGAAAAAAAAAAGTATCAGGATTGGGACCTTCCTGCATTACCCTGGGTGCCAGCATCAAAAAGCCAGATCTAGCCAGAAAAGAAAAAAAAAAAAAAAAAAAAAAAAAAAAAAAGGCCAGATTGAGGACCAGGGGTCCTGGCTTGAAAAACACCAGAAGGCATTTGATGACACTGTTCTATTGTGATTTGTATACACTTGCATAAGAGTCCAATTAAAAAAAAGGTATTTTTATCTAGAGGTAGATGGAAATCTATAGAATTAGTTCAGTGTGTTCAATAAGATACTTGGCAAGAACTAACTGGAAATTACAGGGTGAGTTAGGGTGACATCTTAACCATGTGTGCTCATTTGGAAGCACTGGCTCTTTAACTTTTGAATATTCTCCAAAGGGAAACATTGAAGGGGACCATATTAGTTTCCTGGGGCTGCCTTAACAAAGTACCACATATCAGGTTGGCTTAAAGAAGAGAAATGTATTCTCTCACAGTTGTGGAGTCTAGAAGTCCAAAATCAAGTTGCCAGAAGGGCTGAGTCCCTTTGAGGACTGTGAGGAAGAATCTACTCCATGCCTCCCTGCTAGCTTTTGATGATCTTATATATTCCTTGGCTTATGGGGGATGCATTCCCTGTATCAACACAGTCTTCCTTCTGTAGCTATTTGCCTGTGTCAAAACTTCCCCACTTTATATGAACACCAACCATATTGGATTAGAACCCACCCTCATAATCTCATCTTAATTTGATCATCGGCAAAGACCCTATTTCCAAATAAGGTCATATTCAGAAATACTAGGGGTTAAGACTTAAACATCTTTTGTGGGGGACACGTTCAACCCATAACAGGGATTACACTATTTTCAAAAACACTAAGAATCTATTCATACAGAAGTATGTTTCCCAGAAAAATTACTTTTTCCACTAGGCAACATCACCTCCCCTTGACTGAGTAATATACAGATAGCTCAGTGATTCTCCATGAGTTGAGCACTGAGGAGAGTAGGTGGTCGGGAGCAGTGACTACATATCATGGAAGAAAGACATACCTACAGATGAGTATCAGAATCAAAACTAAGTGTGTTTTAAAAAACTGTGTTCATATTTGAAATATGAAAAAAAAATTTTCCAATATTAAATATAAAAAGTAAACCTCATCAAAGTATTATTGGTGGGAATAAGTGAAAGATATTTTTAGTACTTCCTTGTCCATGCTCTTCCTCTGGGGGTATTAAAGTATGGTTTGGGAATGGGAGTAGGGTAAGAAGAAGATGACCATGTCTATCAAGGGGAGCAGGCCTCTTTCAGCACCAAGACACCATAAGCAAGACAAGAATTTACTAGCACTATACTCAGACATGCAAAGAGAATAGACTCCTAAGTTCTCTGTTATTAACATCAACTTTCTCATAAATCACCAAATTCTCATAATTACTTTCTCTCTGCTGGGTAGCAAAGGGTACAGAACTAAATATAATGCAACCCAGTAAATTGTGTCTGATTCCATTTGGACCACTTAGTCTGTTCAGTAACAGTTCAGTTTTTCAAATTGCATCCTCTCCCCCTGCCTCTTGCCAGGATGATGTCTGAATACTTTGGGTGGCCAAGGCTGTGATGAAGTTTATACGATCTCAAGGTTCTGTAGATGGAGGAGACCTCAGATACCCTGGTGTCCTCTGGACCCTTTTGCTTGTCTTTTGACTACTGATGACTAAGACATATTCTGGCATTTTGGAGGGTTGCATGCTGGTCCCAGCCATTAATTTCCAGTCATCATTCCCTCAAAAACAGTAGCCTCTCTGTCTTGATTTCCAGTCCCCTGGTGGTCTACCGGTTCTCATAGCACCCCTACATAACCTCACAGAAACCCTGTGACATGTTGGAAATATCCACATATGCAGTATCTCCTGGAGTGGAAATTGGTGATCTATAGTCTGAAAGCCAAATCCAGCCTACTACTTGATTTTATAAATAAAGTTTTGCTGAAACACAGCCACACCCATCCATTTATGTATTGTCTATGGCAGCTTTTGTACTACAACAGCAGAGTTGAGTAGTTGCAACAAAACCCACATGGCCCACAAAGCCTAATATATTTATTACCTGAGTTTTAACAAGAAAAGTTTGCTAATCCCTGTTCTAAATGTTTGTAATCTTTAGTTGTATGCCCAAGAAAGTTATGCTACTACACACACACAAACATAAACTCACAGCCATGTTCCTGGACTCCTTAACAACATGTAGATCCTTCTTTGATACTCCTTCTTTGAATTTCCTCTCCAAAACAAGGAAAAGAAAACACAAAGTGTAATTCTTTGCTTTACCTTGGTCTTACTTTTCCCATAACTCTTGAGCACAGGAAAGGGTAGATCTTCTATTTCTTTATTATATCCTGTTATTTTATCTACTCCAGACGTATTCAAAACAAAGAAACAAACAAAAAAAACCCTCTACTATCTAGTAATCCATGTCTGAATCTTGTAAATAAAAGGGCCAAAGGAGTTTGGAAAATGCTTTTCTCTTTTGAGATTGTCTGGATATCACTATTACTGCCTTGTACTCAAAACAGCCAGCCTTGAGATTCAAAGCACATCAATGACCTTATGGGTTCCAGGAATGAACTATTCTCTCTCATTCCCTAAAGGCTTAGGAATAGAATGCTAAAAGGAAACATGATTTAGGCTGACAAATACATTGGTTTAATATCACAAAAGTACTATCACAGTTACATTAATGTGCATGATGATGTTTTACTGCTCTGAGTGATGTCAGATTACAGTGCATGCACCACTCTTAAACTCTAGCATCAAAGGATAAGCATCTATATAAATCTGACTGTATACAAAAATAGAAACTACAGCACCCTCTTACATCAGTACCGCATTCATTCTGGATATTATCTCACTTTGGCATTATCTAGATATTATCTCACAAACTTGGAAAAACTATTTCAAAAACTATCCTTTAAACTTCTTTACTTTTTTTTTTTTTTTTTTGGTCAAGCAAATGTTTTGTCAACCAGCCTCCCCTTCTACATATATCTCAATAAAAATGAGACTGTTCCTGCTGTTCCAAAAGTCTATGGAGGTAAACAGGGCATTGTGTCATATTTATAACACAGAAGAAATCTTTAGCCAGATAACAAAATTGCATAAACACTTCCTTAAAAGTTGGGGAGCTAGCCAACCTACCAAGTGGGAGATATTTGCAAACTATATATCTATATCTATATCTATATCTATATCTATATCTATATCTATATCTATATCGTTAATACCCAAAATATATGAAGAACTCATACAACACAATAGCAAAAAAAAAAAGATAACCCAATTTTAAAATGGGCAGAGAATCTAAATAGACATTTTTCTAAAGAAGACATACAGATGCCCAACGGGTACATGAAAAGATGCTCAGTATCACTAATCATCAGGGCACTGCAAATCAAAACCACAATAAAATATCACCTGTCCCCTGTAGAATTGCTAATATCAAAAAGACAAAAGGGTGCCTAGGTATCTCAGTCTGTTGAGCATCTGACTCTTGATTTCAGCTCAGGTCATGATCCCAGGGTCATGGGATTGAGCCCTGCTTAGAGTTCCATGCTGGGCATGGAGCCTGCTTAAGATTCTCTCTCTCTCCCTCTCTCTCTCTCTCTCTCTGCCCCTCTCCCCCATTCATGTGCGCTCTCTCTCTCTCTCTTTCTCAAACAATAATTTTTAAAAAAGACAAGAGATAATAAGTGTTGGCAAGAATGCAGAGAAAAGGAAACACTTGTGCACTGTTGGTGGAAATGTAACTTGGTGCACCCACTGTGAAAAACAATATATTGTTTAGCCATAAAAAAGAAGGAAATCTTGCTATTTGTAACAACATGGATAGACCTTAAAGCTGTTAGGCTCAATGAAATGTCACACTGAGAAAGACAAATACTACATGATTCCATTTATATGTGTACTCTAAAACAAGCAAGCAAACAAAACCACCAAACTCAGATACGGAGAGCAGATTGGTAGTTGCCTGAGGCATGGTTGGGTAGTGGGCAAAATGGGTGAAGGGGTCAAAAGGTGCAAACTTCCAGTTATAAAATAAATAAGTCCTGGGGATGTCATGTTCAGCATAGTGACTATCTAATAATATTGTATTATATATATTTGAAAGCTGCTAAGAGGGTAAATCTTAAAAGTTCTCAGTACAAGAAAAAAAAACTGTAACTATGTGTGGTAATAAATCTTAACTAGATTTACTTGGTGATCATTTCAAAATATATACAAATATTGATTCATTACACCTGAAACTGATATTATATGTTAATGATATCTCAATTCTAAAAAAGAAAAAAGCTAGGGAGCCAGGAGAGCTAGAAATATGTGTTTATATGTTTATACTTATATATAATAAAATAATGACAGTTCCTGCATTCCTCCAGGAATACCATTAGGTCCTCTACACCCATATATTATTTCATTTATATCTCTTTATCTTATGAAGAAGATATTATTAACTCTACTTAACAAATGAGGAAACTGAAGCCAAGTCACCTTATCGAGTTGCCCATAGTCCTAGAGTAAATGAGAAGGAGAGCCAGGATTGAGCCCAAATCTATTGGATCCTAAAGTATAATCCAAGGAAATGCTTTCCACATTGAGCCCCTACAAGCTACTGACATGTTGATAAGATGTGATGAAACAAATGTTTTAGGGAAAGAGACTCAGAAAGGGTCAACTGATGAGGGAGAGTGAAGGGAAGGCACCTCTGAGTGACGCATAGATTGGGAGCAGATGGCTCTTGATTATTCTTAGGCACTATACGGACACAAAAGCACAACGGCATATCTCCATGGGAAACCGAATTCCTCAGAGTGGGTCTGGCCTTAAGACTTTCTTTTCCTACTACTTTTCTAAGTTATTCATTTCATGCACAAACATTTCCTAAGCTTATTAGGCAACAGTGGCAAACACGGATCCATGATCCTATTCAGCAAACGGAACTCCACTCCTCAGTCACTACCTATCCTTCTACTATGCAAGCAAACAGACCAGCGGTATGTTCATCAGGCAACTCTCCACTAAAAGAAACATACACACATACACACAAACACGCACATCAAGAAAGAACAGAAAACCATGATTTGTAGTATTTGCCATTTTCCACAGTATAAATATTTTCCATCATGACCGGTATTCAGCAATCAACATGTCAATCCTTAATGCAGAATTGGGAAAAAAAATACCTTTGGGAGATTGCATGAGCCAGCTCTAGCATACCACTGACTCAAATGGTGTCCTTCTACCTCTCCTGAATTTTCTTACACTTTATACCTCATTTTCTTCTGTTTTTGAAATACCTATGGCTTTAAAGTCAATGGCACACTGATTGAAAGTCTTTATTTTATGGCCATATAATATTCTAGGTTGTATTACAGTAATCCTGACTACATCCAGCCCTAGGATAGGGAACGTCAGATTTATTTTTCCATTCTAAGTGTGGCTTCACAGATAGTTTTGTCTATTTGTGCCTGGTATGATGAATGGTTAGTTTTCTTTTAGAGTTAGTTGTCAAACTTCTTAAAGGATAGAGAAAATATCTAATATTTCTTATTTATTTCTCATTGAATACCTAGGAATGTGCTGGTGGTTAATAAATACTTGTTGATTGGTTCTTCTAGGTCATGTTCAGAACTTTTAAGCTACTACAGACTACAAACAGCAGCACCTGTGTGTGTGCTTTGGGAACTTACAGAGCTTGCAAATAATACAGTTTTATTTTGTTATTTCCTTCTGGCCCCACACAGAAGACCTCAGACTTTAAAGCTGAGGTTCTGAGCAACTCACTCTGAACCAAATGTATCCAGGGCTCTTCCTGCCTTTATTCTAAAGTCTGCTCACTGCTTAGTTCCAAACTGCTCTAGGAAGTCTGCTCCATACAGCATGTATAGGAAAAGAAGAACTTGCAGATTCAGGTTGGATCCTCCTTGCTGCAGAAATGAAACTCTAAGGACCTAGTTTTCAAAATTTCAATAGCAGTTTTATTATTTTCCTAAAGAAATGTAGTCTCCACATAATGAGGGATCTTTTCTGGTTTGTTCACCCTTAAATCTCCAGAACCTAGAACACTGTCTGGCATAGAATAGATGTTCAATGAATATAAATGAAAGACAGCATAGCCATGGAAGTGAAAAGAAATAAAAAAGTGAAACAAAATGAAATATTGGGCAAATCACTCCAACATAAAAAATATACAAATGATGTTCCAGTATGAATTTATTTTATAAGTTTGAATCCATAATACTAACTCAGGAAGCCAATCGATAAGAAAATAAGATTACTGGACTATACATGAACCTTTGAAACCAGGCACCACAATTGATGGTTGTAATCTGATTTCAGCATGAGTATCCAATTTATTTCTGCATTTGTTTTGGTTGCACAGGCTACAGAAAATCCTGATTTACACAGATGACGAATGAATTATTTTAACATCTCTCTTTGTAAACTCAGAAATCTTCAATTAAATACATACAGAATCTTGAAAGAGTAGTACGAAATTTGTGTTTGCAATTTGAATAACTAGTAAAATCTCAGAATAACATTTGATGAATGGTTTTCTCAACAAGTTTAAAATTTCATTGACATATATGAAAACATGTGCATATATACATATATACATATCTTGAAATATGAGAGATTCAATAATGTTACTAATTTCATATATTTCAATGCCCATTTCTATCACATATTTACTCAGAGTTTTATAAGAAGCAAATTTACTTTTTTTTATGTTGAATCCAAATTTTAAGTTTCAATTTTATTACAAACTTTATAGGTAGTTGTAAATGAGAATAACATAGCAGGCTAGCATTGTCATTTTGGGTTTCTTCAGCTTATTAAAAATGTCGACAACAAGAGACACAGCAAGCAAAACCATATTTTAAGAGAGGCTTTATTAATGGTGCTATTACCAGGGAGGAAAAAAAAAAGACTTCTTGTCTCATTTGAAAGATTTGTATCAGCGCTTGGCCTTGGCAGAACCAAGTAATTTCAATTTTATATATATATATAATATATATATTATATAGTATATATATTATATATACTATATATATACACATATATGTATATGTATGTATGTATATATATGTGTGGATATGTGTGGATATATATATATATATATATATCCACACATAATACCAAAAGTTCTGCATTGCAGAGAGTACACCTCTAAAATTTGGCGATTTCTATCAGAAAATGAAAGATTGTTTTAAAAGATGCTCATTAATCTGCTTAATAGCAAATGACTGTCTACTCAATACACCACAATTATTTGAACTCATTTTGGCAACTGCTCCTATACTGCAAATCCTATAGTTTTTCCCGCCCTTACTTTCTCAATGCTAATTGCAACACTGATCCATTTTTGACAACTGATTTGATAGAACCTTTTTAAATTAAAATAAAACTTAAACACTTTTCCCTGTTGTATGTCCTTCAAGGATTTTACTCAGTAAATATATACCATTTGTGTTTACTCATTTGGTCCTATCTTACTGAAAAAAAAAATTGGTATAATGCATAGTGTTCATACCTTGAAACAGTTGAATTGCAATGGTTTCACATAATTCACTTTTTGAAATAAACAATTCTTCATGAGCAGCTTCTTAGTATCTTTTTCACACAGTATTTTAAAGGAATGGCAATAAGTGTATATTCACTGCTTGCTCATTCACCATGACTGTAGCAAAATCAATAGCAGAGGGTTGAATGAGTGTTTTCCTGATATCTTGTGCCTTTCCTCTTACTTACGTGATGACTTCAAATGGTGCTATAAATACTTTTTTATTGACCGATTTACATTTTCAAGCATACTTTTTCAAGAACATTAAATGGTGGTTCAAATCGTACTAAAAGATGTTGGAAGACTTATGTTTATAGTCAACCTTTATTCCAGAACTTCAGAACATGTCAGAATTCACAGAATAAAGAACTTTGCAAAATTTAATTTCACAAACACAATGAGGACTTTGTATAGAGGGCACTAGATTTGGGGCTGGTATAACTTGACTTGTGTCATCTGATCCTTATAATTTTCATGGAATTAACCATGAAATTCTATTTTCTTTTGAAACTTCCTGTTTTTAATTAGTGATGTCTAGTTTGAACAGCAATTATCCCACCCCAATTTTAACAATTACACTTGTGTGTATATTTAATTTAGGCAGGTAACATCTGACACTTTGTTAGTAAAATATGGTCATGATGCAGTGTGTAGAGTTCACCTGTTACTGCACAATTGTCTAATAAGCCACGATAAGAGCGTGAGGGAGCAGATGTGCCTGAGCTTTGCCTGGCATTTACTGGAGCACAGCACACATATGCTGAACTAGTGAACTCACTCATATCATTTTACATGAGCAGGCATGTACAGGCTTGAATTCAAGGAAAGACCAGAGAAAAGCTCCAGCCTTCCTGGTAAATTACATGTTTGGAGGAAGGTCCAATATATGTGTAAATAAACAAAAGGAACCAGAGCACAAAATCTTCATGAAAACAAGTTAAACCCTGTGTACATGGTTTGATAGTCTCTAAAATGCTAAAAATTGATAGTCTCTAAAGTGCTAAAAATTGGCAAATACGTGGTAGAGTCTGTTGTTTTTGTTTTGGGTTTTTGCTGTGGTTTTGGCTACAGCTTTTAAAATAATGAAGTATAATTTTAGATGAATTAAACGTGAAACTCAATAGAAGCATCTTGTAGAAAATGCAGGTTTCACAGAAAGCAGTTTGAAAGTTACTGAGATCTCAAAAATGCCTGGCCCACTAGAAGACATGGTCAAAATGTTTGTCAACATTTCCCAAGTAAAATCCCAAGTACAATCACCTGCTGAGAACAGGAGTAAGGAGAATGGAAGGCCAAGAAAAGGAAGCTGGAAGGGAGAGAAAAACAGGTATGGAGGGGAGAGGGAAGGAGGAAGGGTATGGAGGAAAGGAGGGAAGGAGGGAGGATAAGGGGAAGGCAAGGAAGGAGAAAGGAGAGAAAGAAGAGAAAGAATGGGTCTTGAACTGGTGCTCTGTGATTGGTCATCTTTACATTCTCCTCAATGTCTGCCTCTACTGCTTCTGAAGCCTCCCTCTCATACTGTCCACCTCCCACTAGGCCTGCTCTTTGTCAAAGCCTGCATACCCTGACCTCCGCTTGTAGAAGCAGACCCCACTGTATTGTGCTTTGCAGACACTGCGTTTTTTACAAATTGAAGGTTTGTGGCAGCCATGCATCCAACAAATCCACTAGCAACAACTTTTCCAACAGATTTGCTCACTTTGTGTCTCATGTCACAGATTGGTAATTCTCACGATATTTCTAATGTTTTCATTATTATTATATTTGCTATGCTGATCTGTGATCAGTGATCTTTGACGTTACTATTGTAATTGCTTCTGGGCTCCACAACCATCCCATGTAAGACAGCAAACTTAGCTGATAAATACTGTGTATGTTTTGACTATTCTCCTAACTGGCTGTTGCCCTCTCTCTCTCCCTCTCTTCAAGCCCTCCTATTCCTTTTGACACAATAATACTGAAATTAAGCCAATTAATACCTTTACGATGGCCTCTAAGTGTTCAACTGAGAGGAAGAATTGCATGTCTTTCACTTTCAATCAAAAGCTGGATATGAATAAGCTTAATGAGGAAGGCATGTTTAAAGCCAAGGTAGGCTGAAAGCTCGGCCTCTTGCACCAGTTAGTCAAGTTATAAATGCTAAGGAGAAGTTCTTGAAGGAAATCAAAAGTGCTACTCCAGCAAACACATGAATTGAAAAACAGCCGTACTGCTGATATGCAGAGAGTTTTAGCGGTCTAGATAGATGAAACCAGCCACAACATTCCCTTAAGCCAAATCCTAATCCAGAGCAAGGAAGGGCCTAACTCTCTTCGATTCCATGAAGGCTGAGAGAAGTAAGGAAGCTGCAGAAAAAATGTTGGAAGCCAGCAGAGGCTGTGTCATGAGGTTTAAGGAAAGAAGCTTCCTCTGTGAAGCAATGCAAAGAGAAGCAGCCAGTGCTGATGTCAAAGCTGCAGTAAGTTATCCAGAAGATCTAGCTAATTAATGAAGGTGGCTACACTAAACAACAGATGTTCAATGTATACAAAATAGCCTTATGCTGGAATAAGATGCCATCTAGGACTTTTCATACCCAGAGAGGAGAAGTCAATGCCTGGCTTCAAAGCTTCATAAGGACAGGTTGACTCTCTTGTTAGGACTAATGCAGCTGATGACTTTAAATTGAAGCCAGTGATCATTTACCATTCTGAAAATCCTAGAATCCTTAAGAACTATGCTAAATCTACTCTTCTTATGCTCTATAAATGAAGCAACAATGCCTGGATGACAGCACATCTGTTTACAACATGCTTTACTCAAAATGTTAAGCCCACTGTTGAGAACTACTGCTCAGAAGAAAAGATTCCTTTCAAAATATTACTGTTCATTGACAATGAACCTAGTCATCCAAGAGCTCTGATGGAGATGTACCACAAGATCAATGTTGTTTTCACCATGACTGCTAACACAACATCCATTCTGCAGCCCATGATCCATTTCAACTTTTAAGCCTTATTATTTAAGAAATACATTTCTTTTTTTTTTTTAATGTTTATTTTTGAGAGAGAGACAGAGTGTGAGTGGGGGAGGAGTAGAGAGAGAGGGAGACACAGAATCTGACACAGGCTCCAGGCTCTGAGCTGTCAGCACAGAGCCCGATGAGAGGCTCGAACTCACAGACCATGAGATCATGACCTGAGCTGAAGTCGGACGCTTACCGACTGAGCCACCCAGGAGACCCAAGAAATAACATTTCTTAAGTCTATATCTGCCATAGATAGTGATTCTGCTGATGGATCTTGGCAAAGTCAACCCGTCTGGAAAGGATTCACCATTATAGATGCCACTAAGAACATCTGCGATTCATGGAAAGAGGTCAAAATATCAACATTAACAGTGTTGGGAAGAAGTTGATTCCAGCCCTCCTGGGTGACTTTGAGGGGGTTCAAGACTTCAGCAGAGACAGTAAGTGTAGATGTGGTGGAAAGAGCAAGAGAACTAGAATTAGAAGTGGAGCCTGAACATGTGACTGGATGGCTGCAATCTCATGATCAAACTTACGTGGATAAGAAGTTGCTTCTTATGGATGAACAAAGAAAGTGGTTTCTTGAGATGGAATGTACTCCTGCTGAAGATGCTGTGAAGACTGTTGAAATGACAATAGAGGATTCAGAATATTATATACATGTAGGTGATAAAGCCGTGGTAGGGTTTGAGAAGACTGACTCCAATTTGGAAAGAAGTTCTACTGTGGGTAAAATGCTATCAAACAGTCTCACATGCTAGACAAAAAATATTTTTGAAAGGAAGAGTCAATTAATATAGCAAACTTAATAATTCTCTTATTTTAAGAAATTGTAACAGCCACCCCAACCTTCAGCAACCACTGCCTTCATCAGTCAGCAGCCATTAACACTGAGGCAAGACCCTTCCCTCCAAAAAGATTATGGTTCTCTGAAGCAAGCCTCCAATGATGGTTAGTATTTTTTAGTAATAAAGTATTCTTTAGTTAAGGTATAAACATTGTTTTTTCAGGCATGATGCTATTGCACATTTAATAGACTATAATATACTGTAAACATAATTTCTATATGCACTGGCAAACCAAAAAATTCATTTGACTCACTTTATTGCAATATTTGCTTTATTGCAGTGGTCTGGAACTAAACCTGCAATATTCTGGAGATATGCCTGTAATTTTCCTTCCCATAACTCTTAGGCACTTCATGAATAACAGTTGTCTTTACCCCCAGAGGACCAAACAGAAGAAAGCATAATGCTGTATGCTGTGTTGGACTGGTGTGGGACTAAATTTTTATAAAGTTTCAATTAGCCATGCCAATATTAAGCATGACATTTTTGGTTTCCTGAATCCAGGACTACAGGAAATATTCATTAAACAAATGCTTCTTGAGCACCTGTTGTGTGGCAATGAGTGTTAAAAAAAGATTGCAATCAACATTTATCAGCCACTTACTATGTGCCAGGCACTGTGTTAAGTGCATTCCATACATAATCTTTTCACTTTTCACAACACTATGAGATAGGAAATATAATCCTCTTTTCTCATATGGGAAAACTTTGGTTTAAAAACATTAATAGCCTAAAGTCAAACAGTTGGTAACGGAATAGGAAGAGATTTCAAACTATATCTAAATGACACAAATTCTATGTTAATAACTCAAAACCCACAACTGTTCCTTCAAATGCATAATCTTTAGCTCACTGTATCTCTGACCAATTAATTTTTCAGGAGTTAAATTTTCCATCTGACTTCGTCCACTGTTACAGGCTATAATTTATTTTCAAAAATGCTTTTCTGTATTATCATTTTAACTGTATACTTTACCTGCCCAATGTAGCAGAAAGGACATAGAGACATGATTTTTTTTTTCTTAAAAAGACCGACAGATTTCAGACTGTATTCTTAAAACCCAGGATTTTAAAACCCTGCAATTATAACAGTACTCTGAAATCAACAGGAAACTTTCATCTGCATCTGTGCTTCACCAGAAAAATCCTGAACGTTTTTCAAGTTTGAATATTCAAGTAAAAGTTCTGCCAAGCAATACTGGGAAAGCGAAGGAACTGCAAATTAGCTAGATCTCTCTCTCTCTCTCTCAGCAGGAAATGCACATGTGTACACAGGAAGATAGTTGTCTGCGTGTGCATGCACACATACACACACATGTACACACAGTCTGCACTCTGGTTCTCATTCCCTCACTCAGCTTTCTCTATGACAAGATCCTCTCCCGCCTGCTTCTTTAATCCAGGGAAAGCTTTCTAAGTGACCTCCACACAGTAGAACATTGCCAAGGTTAACCAATAGATTCAAATACTCCCCATTATCTCCATATATCCAGCAGTCAGAGACACTGTGAGTTTCCTTTTTCCTTCTCAGACAGACATCCTTTACACAATCATTTGTAAGCATTTTCCACAATATTTCCTGTTAGGCAGAGATTGAGCTCCTGAAATTGATCAGCAGACAAGTCAATCCTTAGAGCTGTGGTTATTAACTGTGTCTCTCCTTTAGTTGAAATCATAGGTGGATAGTATTTTCAAAGTGGGAGAAGATTCTGTCCAGCCCCCTTATTTCACAGATGAAGAAACTATGGCTCATTATAGCTGAGAGAGGTAAAACGCTAGGAATAGTCAAGATCACACAACGAAGCTGCTGGAATTAGCATCCGGTACTGCAAGCAGAGCTAATATATTCAGCAGTCCACCCCTCCACACACAGTGTAGTGCCTGTGGCATACCACCCACAATGACTGAAATGCTATCTTTACTATTAATACATAGGTCTATAACCTGACTCTTATGCATTAGCTCTTTTATCAGACAACCAACTGGCAGCTACTTGAGCAAATGAATTCTGTGTCTCATTTTGTAAAATGATTTCATCCTTCCTTTATTATTCTATGATGGATATTCTTTCACATTCATATTACTCTGGCATGATACACTCATGCTGTTTTATGAAAAAAAAATCCATGCTTTAGAATAGACTATTATTATACAATCTTGATATAACCAGTGTCACCTCATATAATGAATGAGTTAATAAAGTGCACAAAATGATTGCTTCTCTTCCCCATTGTCTGTATATCAGAGTTGAGGCTGCTACAAATACATATAATACAATAATTATTATTATGTTCTATTTTCAAAATATACTGAAGGCTTAACAACTACTGATGAGCAAATCTCAAGGGGTTGGAGTTGCAAACTCTTTAGACCAAAAAAAAAAAAAAAAAAAAAAATTCAGACTTCTCATAAAATCCTTATGGTTCTTTAGTCTCCACAGATAGAAAAATTCTGTAATAACATTTTTCTTTCTATTTCTGGTATATATGATTAAGATCATTGCCTAGGCTGAGTTATTAGCTTAAATCTTATTCTCTCCAAACCCTCATTGTTGAAATTTGTGCTTCAGTCAACAATCACAACACTATTTTGTGGTCTTTAAACTTTCAAGAGAATACTATTGTTTTGACACACAGACTAGTATTTTTCTGGCTTATATCCTGGCTTTGTAGGGCCTGTATTTCACACCTGAGACAAAATTTTTCCTTCTATCTTTTAATACTATCTTTTTTTAATCCAATGACAGATAATTTATGTAATTTTTCACAGACCACTAATCCACATTGAAGTAGAAACATTTTCTCAACTAATTAGCATATACGCAGCAGGAATGGGAAATTACCTTCTTAAAAGTTGAATCCAGGTAAGCCTGGACTTACCTAGTTCGTGGGTCAAATATCAAATAGTAATGTTGCCACTTATGCCTAATGTTGTAAAAATGCAACATCATAATACATTCTTACTAACAAAATCATAAAATATCATAAACTGGATATGTTGGCCAACTATTTTCTCTCGTCTTTAGTATTCTTTCTAGGTCCTTCTCCTTAGGCTCTCTTCTGTGCATCTTCCCATTCCTTAACAAATATTTATGGTCCAGACACTATGGCAGGCACTAGAAATATGAAGGCAAATAAGTTAAAGCACATCTCCCCACTTCTATCATTTCTCAACATGTCATTTCTCAGTGTCATTTCTCTCTCCCATATACATGCACTCTCTCTCTCTCCTATACACAAACACACACACACAATTGTCACAAACTCAGCTGCAGGTCAATTCTCTCTAAAAAGGTAATTTTGATAACTGCTGCCAGGGAACTCAGCCACACACTCTAGGAATTCAGCAAATTCCCTGCTGACTCAATCTGAAGAGATACTTTGTGGCCCGGCTATGGTTTCTGGTTAAGACCCTGCCTGAGAAGTCTCCTTGAAGCACACAGGACTTCAGTTCTTGCCTTGCCAAGCCATCTAGATAAATCCACTCTCCAGCTCTATTTGCAGCATCCCTCAAAGGGATTGCATGAAAATTATGTGTTCTTCCACTCTACCCTCCATGGGAGGGAAATTTGGGGGGAGTCAAGTCCTATCTTTGCCTACACAAATGAAATTCTGACTCTTCTACTGTTCTCATGTGCCTGTATGTCTCTCCCAAATTCCAAACAAGACCTCTCTGCTTTAGATTTTTCTCTCAGCCCTGCTGAGGTTTCTATCTTGCTGTTATCTTCCCATCCCCTCCTATGAAGTCCCAGATCCCGGAAGAACCTAAGCATGTTCCAGCTCCAGTCCCACCAAATCTCTCCCTTGCTCAAGGCTCTAACTCTCAGCCTTAGGAACTCTCTATTCTCATAGGCAGTGGGAACTCCTCTTACATCATATCTTGAGTTGTAGCCACCTAAGGCTTAAAATAAATCCTACGCTCAGACCTGCTCCAATCTGGACTCATTACTCTCTAGTCCTCCTGTTCAGCTAGGATTTCACTTCCTGATTCTCCTGTATTGGATTTCCCTGTTTTCTAAATTCTGTGACTTTTTTTTTTTTAATTTTTCTATCACTGAGCTGAAACAGCTTTTAGTATATTTCTTAGAGAATTTGTTTCTGAGAATTTGCAGGCCTGAAAATGTCTTCATTCCAACTCTCACACCTGATTGTTAGTTTATTTCTTCTTATGTGGGACAAAAATTCTTTTCCTTCTATACATCAAAAGATTTTTTTCTCCATTATCTTCCAGCTTCAAGTGTTGCTAATGAGGAATCAAATACTATTTTCCCTAATCCTTTACGTCACTTGTTCCTCTGTGTGAGCTTCTAGGCTCTTTTCTTCATCTCTGGGTGTGGCAGTGGCTCTAGCTGCTCCTTAATTAAATTCAGTCTTCTGTTCTTCATTGAGTAGCAGGAGCTCAAATATTCAACAGGCACAGGGCAGCCCAAACTGAGGACTGTAATTCCCATGCTTCCTGTATAGGCGGGATGATCCTGTGACCAACTTTGGGCCAACTGGATGTGAGCAGAAATTATATACAGCTTCTGGAGTGGGCCCTAAAAAGGGGGAGGGAGGCAGGAATGGCCTCACTTTCCCTTTCTCTTCTTCCTGCTGGTTGTGACATAGATGTGATGGTGAGGGCTCAAGCAGCCATCAAACCAAGAGAGTAAACCACATTTTAAGGATGGCAGAGCAAAAGGTAAAAGAAGCTTGAGTTCTCCATACCATGAAGCAGCATACT
This sequence comes from Panthera onca, assembly GCF_046562875.1. Lineage (NCBI taxonomy): Eukaryota > Metazoa > Chordata > Mammalia > Carnivora > Felidae > Panthera > Panthera onca. The sequence continues at coordinate 152,663,862 of NC_138346.1, forward strand.
ACTCGTGTTTGGACTAATATATGAGAGACAAATAAATTTCCATTTTATTTTAGCCACTATTGTTTTAGCCTTTGCAGTAAAAGAAAAGAAAAACAGCATCCTAAGTAATATTTCTGTTCTCATAAATTTATTCATGGTCATTGTTATAAGCACTTGGTAGACCCTTTCAACATGGAGACATTTCTTTAACAATAGTGAAATCTATCTTTGTGTATGTGTGTGTGTGTGTGTGTGTGTGTGTGTGTGTGTGTGTGTATATATATATTATAGTTTCCTCCCCTCTATTTTCTGTTTCTCTCTCTCTGGAACTGGATGTTGGATCTCCTTAATTGGTCTTACAATTTTCTTAGTTATCCACCCCCTCCATTTTCCATCTTTATCGTTTTGTTCTAATTGCAGAGCAATGTACTCAATTTTATCTTTACAGACGATTGAATTTTTATGTAAAAATTTTTTAATGTTCTTATTTATTTTTGAGAGACAGAGAGAAACACAGTGTAATCAGGGGAGGGGCAGAGAGAGAGAGAAGGAGACACAGAATCCCAAGCAGGCTCCAGGCTCTGGGCTGTCAGCACAGAGCCCCACGCGGGGCTTGAACTCACAAGTCATGAGATCATGACCTGAGCCAAAGTCAGACGCTTAACCAACTGAGCCACCCTGGTGGCCTGTGAACTTTTATTTTAAATGTTATATATCTAAAATCTCTTTCCTTTTCTTTTATTGTTTTATTTTTAGAATCCTGTTTTGCTTCTAAGAGAATATCTTTGGTTGTTTTTCTGAGACTATTATGGCAGAGTCTCTTTTGAAGTGTTTTCTGCTTCCTTTGCTGTTTTGCTTCCTAAAAGTTCTACTTTACAGATTATTTTTTTTTCTTTCACGTCAGAGACTTTCCTCCATTAGCTGTTGACCGTATCTGCACATTTTTTTTAATGTTTATTTATTTTGGTGGAGAGAGAAAGAGAAAGGGAGCAGGGCAGAGAGAGAGGGGGAGAGAGAATCCCAAGCAGACTCCACACTGTCAGTACAGAGCCCAACGCAGGGCTCAATCTCACCAACTGGGAGATCATGACCTGAGCCAAAACCAAGAGTTGGATGCTTAACCAACTGAGACACCCCCCCCAGGTGCCCCCATTTTTATATGTTTAAGAGTAAGATACTTAAAACACTCATGGAAGTTCTATGTGTTAGGGCAGGTCTTGTTAAGTGTTGAACCTTGAGTGACAAGCTAAATTTTTTTGTGGAAGGTCCCACCAATGTCAAGATTTAAAGATTATCATCTATTCTTTTAGAGCCATTCTGCTTCCTCAGAGAAATTCTCTCCAGATTTTTACCTGGGGATAGGAAGTAAGAGGAGGTGTCCTTTGGACTCTCTGCATTCTAGAAGACGAAAGAAGGAGAAAGAGATTGAGAGAGCATCAGAACAAATTCACAAGCTAGTTACCCCACCTTTTATTTTTTTTAATGTTTATTGAGAGAGGGAGAAAGGGGGGAGGGACAGAGAGATAGGGAGAGAGAGAATCCCAAGCAGGCTCTGTACTGCGCAGAGCATGATGTGGGGCTCAATTTCACGAACCGTGAGATCATGACCTGAGCTAAAATCAAGAGTCTGATGCTTACTGAACCACCCAGGCACCCCTATCCAATCTTTTAATATGCAGATGTCAATCTGTCATCCTATTTTTATCACCCTATCCTCAACTGGGTCTGGAGTACCTGAAATCAGACATGTTCTAGTCCAGTTTTGAAAGAGGTTGAACCTCTAGTCATGAGTAGAAATTTTAGGCTGGCCTAGAGGTGTGGTCGGGGCATGGAGAGTCAGAATCAAGGTCAGTGGATGGGACTATGATGGCAAGGTGACCCAGAGAGCCTAACTGTTTCACATGAAGACCCTCTGTGTTCATTGTCATGCCTCTTTCATGTCTCTCCTCCATTCTGGAGTTCTGCAGAATCCTCTGCTACCCCTTACCTAAATCAGACTCTGTCTCCTCAATCCTCTATCTCCCCCAAATTCATTTTCTACTATTCCCCTCTCTTCTATATTTCCATGTGTTTGTGTGCCTTTCTTCCCCTCCCCCTCCCCCTCCCTTCCCCTCCCCCCTCCCTTCTCCTCCCCTTCTTCCTCCTCCTCCCCCTTCTTCTTCTTCTTCTTCTTCTTCTTCTTCTTCTTCTTCTTCTATAATTTCTTTACTTGTGCTAGGCACACATGGTCTTTCAGTTAAACTGTCCTCCTGAACCTAAAGTTACTATCTAATCAGAGAAGTTGATAGAAACATGTCTGCCTCTCTACCCTATGACCCAGCAATAGCACTGTTAGGAATTTACCCAAGGGATACAGGAGAGCTGATGCATAGGGGCACTTGTACCCCAGTGTTTATAGCAGCACTTTCAACAATAGCCAAATTATGGAAAGAGCCTAAATGCCCACCAACTGACGAAAGGATAAAGAAGATGTGGTTTATATACACAGTGGAATACTACTTGGCAATGAGAAAGAATGAAATCTAGCCATTTGTTGCAATGTGGGTGGAATTGGAGAGTATTATGCTAAGTGAAATAAGTCAGGCAGGAAAAGACAGATAACATGTTTTCACTCATATGTGGTTCCCGAGAAACTTAACAGAGAACCATGGGGGAGGGGAAGGGGGGGAAAGTTACAGACAGGGAGGGAGGCAAACCGTAAGAGACTCTTAAATACTGAGAACAAACTGAGGGTTGATGGGGGGTGGGGGAGAGGGGAAAGTGGGTGATGGGCATTGAGGAAGGCATATGTTGGGATGAGCACTGGGTATTGTATGGAAACCAATTTGACAATAAATTATATTTAATAAAAAAGAAAGAAAGAAAGAAAGAAAGAAAGAAAGAAAGAAAGAAAGAAAGAAAGAAAGAAAAGAAACATGTCTGCCTCTCTGGAATGCCCTGATGCAATGAAAACTCTCATTTGGTCTTCCAAAGGACAGACCTTGTCTTTGCTGGGTGTCATTAAAGGAAATTCACATTCTCTGGTAAACAGAAATTAGTCCTAGGAGATGACAACTTAACAGTTATATGCCATTGGAAAGCCACCAACACTTAATTTCTGTTAGTATACAACCTTTTTATCATAAGCCACTGAAAGCTTCTACCTCATTTTACCCACTGCGATGATTCAGAAAAATCTGCCTTTGAGTCTTTTCTGAGGTGTTTTGTTTTGTTTTAAAACGTCTTTGAAGCAACATTCTCTTTGTTTCCATTGGGTCACTCTGGATATTATTTTACCTATTGTTCTTGTCTTAATTATTCAATTATGTTTATTTTAATTGTACATATCCTGAACCCCATTCCAGGTCACACACTCAGCTGGTTTTCATCATGATGTGGAGCTATGCTACCACATTTGCCTGTCCTGACCCTATCCATTCCAGAAATCATGACTTTTCTCTGCTCCTCTCCTCTAACCTTCCTCCCTCAAATTGGCTTCTGACTCCCTTGGAGTTCAGTCAGCTTTTCATTCCAGTTGGAAAAATGTCAGCATTATTACTCAGATACTCATTTGAAAACTTCACTCCTGAGAAAGAGATTTTTTTTTTCCCTCTTAACACTGTGACAGGAAATAGAACACTGAGCCTGTCCAAGGCAGGAACGACATAGGAACTAGGCCTAGTGCCACAATCGTTCTGTCACTTCTGATGAAGCTCAGCCTTCCACAATTTAGGCACTTTTGTAGCAGAGACAGATTCCAAAGTCTACCCCAGACCTGAAAATCATTTATGGTCTACTCAGCTTGCCCTGATGAATGTCAATGCCCTAGTCTTCAATTCTTTCTTAAAATAGTTCTAGATGACAAAAATGCACACTGCATGTCTGCAAACCCCAGGCATGTAAGATTCCAAATATGTAAGTCAAATATGACAACTTTTCCAGGTTGGCCAAAGAAGACTAATGAGGTGAAAATAGCAGACAAAGGGACTAAGCACAAGGGGAGATAGGTTTTTTACTTTAGCTCATTAAAGTCCCATGCCGCTATCCTATTACCAAATTATGAATAGGTTATCAGACGTGGCAGGATGCATTTTAAAGCTCCCACACTCTGGATTCAGATGTGTCTGAATTTGTTTCCCAACTCTGCCTCTGAGGAACTGTGTGACATCGAACGAGGTATTTAAGTTCTGGAAATAGCCATCTCTTCATCAGCTATCCTATTAGTCATAGCTACTTGGAAGCTGATTTTGAGAAGTCATTGAAAAAAAATATGCATTAATGGAAAAATATGCAAAGCAGATAGGCTGATGCAACATTAAGTACCCAATATGTATTTATGACATTAACATCATAAACATAGCATCATTGTCTCTTTTAATTCTTGGAGGTTGCCAAAAATTATTCTAAGTGTCAGTGAGGAAAAACAAAACAAAATCATCAAAGTAGGGCCTTATAAGAAAGAATACGGTATGCTGACACTGACCTGCAACCTTACTTGTACCAGTACAACCATTTTTATCTTTAAAATGTTGCATAATAATCATGAATATATTGGGCAGAAGTCAAATATGTTTGATTTTTAAAAGAAAGTAATATAGCAGCTTTCATAGGAGTTAGAGATTACAAATTCTGTCACCTGCCAGAACTAAATTTCTCATCCCTTACCCCCTCACGTTTACCCCAGGACAATGTAAATCCTGACACACCAATCAAAACTTGACAATATCTTAATTTCTGAGATAAATGTTAATCATTATTTCCTCATTCCTATTAGGTTCTTCATTCTTCACGGACTATCCCATATTCTATTTAATGTGTCAACTGTTTAATTAGGAAGGATTTCTGATGCTCTGGATATATATACATATATATATATATATTTTTTTTTGTATAATAAAAATTTCCTATTAGTAAACATATTATTTAAGTGTCAGTTTCAGAAAATTTAATGAGTCTGGCTAATCTGTTTTACAGCCTTCTTTAGGACTGAAGAAGTGGTCTTACTCACAATGTGTATAAAGATATCCTGGCATACGTGTTAAAAATGTTTTCTGGCCTGACCCCAGAAATTTTGATTTGATATATCTAGGATGGGGCCAGAAAGGGCCCATTTTAATAGATGCCCCAGGTGATCCCCATGGGGGTAAGTCTCCAAGCTCATTTGGAGAAGCACAGGACTAATGGAACAATTGCAGCTACTGTGTTTCCATTTCATATCAAATTCTCAAGAACATTACAAAAATGATTGAAGATTCTTTAAAATCTCACATCTTCTCCTTATATACATCTTTTACAGCAGGGAAAATTGTGCTCTTACACACACATGCACAAATATGCCTTTCTGTTTTTCCCCATTTTTTTTTTTTTTTAATTTTTTTTATTTTTGGGACAGAGAGAGACATAGCATGAACGGGGGAGGGGCAGAGAGAGAGGGAGACACAGAATCGGAAACAGGCTCCAGGCTCCGAGCCATCAGCCCAGAGCCTGACGCGGGGCTCGAACTCACGGACCGCGAGACCGTGACCTGGCTGAAGTCGGACGCTTAACCGACTGCGCCACCCAGGCGCCCCTGTTTTTCCCCATTTTAATAGCAAGCCTGCTCAATCTCATCTCTAATATTATAGAAAACAGATATTAAAAAAATAAAACTCATGAAAACACTGAAGTTAGGGACCAGACAATCAAGACATGTTTTGTTTTGTTTTGTCTTTTACACAAGTATTTATTTTTTGGAACGATATGCTTTGGAGTTATTTGAATACTGAGTTCTCAGACACGTGAGTGTGTATTCACTTAATACTACTTGCTATAGAGTCTGTTGGGACAGACATAATTAAAGTTAGAGTGGCAAGGCCACGACCAATTAAATATCAATCAGAAAGGAAAATAAAGCAGCTCTGAAATTAGAATGTAAATTCAATGTAAATATATTCATTCATTCTTTTTATTAGCTAGTATTTATTAAGCACCCACTATATGCCAAGAGATCATGTTTCAATTTATTTTAAAAAGATGTCTATTGTATAAAGCAAAATATATCCACATGGGATAACAGAGTGACATTACAGGCTCTTTTGGGTATATTTAAATGTATGTCTGATCTTCAAGAGCAGGTCTTTGAACACACACAAAAAGCAATGGTGCTGAATTAAAATAATCACAAAAATTATCACTAAAACCTTCACAAAGTCTGCTCACCAATTTTTCCCACCCTTCCATATTCTTATTTTTAACTTCCAAAGCATGCAATTCATAGGATTAGCCCATATTACTTATTTTGAAACTGACTAAATTCAGTTTTATACTAAGTCTATATATAAAAGGACGGGCTACACGTCCTTGACAGTTTTCAATACTCCTCACCAACACTCAAACAAACAGGAATCATCTTTAAAACAAAATTAACAGTGTTTTTTAAAACACTGCTGAGATCCCTGGGGAGGAAGAATTTTTCAAATCATACTGCTTAAAATGGCTATATGTACTGAGTATCACTGTATGTATGACCTTGGGCAAGTCCTAGAATTCCTCTGAACTGCAATGCCTTCATGTGTTAAACAGGAAAACTAACATCTCACTGCAGGATTGGTGTGTAAGAATTTACAGAGGTGATGTATGTAAAACAGCAAATATGGAATCTGGCAAGAGTAAGTGATCAATAACTAGAAGTTGGATGACGAGATAATGAGGATGATGCTACTGCTGAGTTGGCCTCTAGTTGTCTCCTGTGTGTGTGTTTTATCTCTTCTACTAGACTGTAAATTATTTGAAAGCAGGGATGGTGTCGCTTTTTTTTTTATCTCCAGCAATCTTGTACAGTATTAAGTAAATAATATCCACTGTATGGATATTCATTTAATTGAATTTGTATCAACTGACAGGAGTGTAATTGTTTTTCTCTTACTAAAAGTGTGAGCCATATCTTACCTGAGAACACAACTTGAAGCATCTCAAGCTTTGGAGCAAATGTCTCCTGAAGAAAACTAGGCACTACAATGATGGTAATAACAGCAAATTGCATTTTGATGCTTTCTACAAGCCAAATGCTGTTAAAAGCACTCTGCATGTATTTACTCATGGAGTCCTTTCAACAATCATACAAAGAAAGTACCATTATGATCCCATTTTAATGAGTGAGGAACTGGGAATGAGAGATGTTAGGTGACTTCCCAAGGTCACACAGCTAGGAGTGACAGAAGCAGGATAGCTGTGTCCAGAGTGTTGGGTAAAAACTGCTATTCTGTACTTCAGCTATGGTAGATTGAGAAAAAAAAAAAAAAAAAGTGGGGGGGGGAGAAGGATTTTTTGGTCTGAGGTACAGGAAAAAACAGATTTAAATCTAATAAGATGGATTGTTGACCCTTACGTTCATCCACTTCCTTTTTAAATCTCAGGATAGTGAAGTGATTATGGGAGTGTTCACTTCCTCCCTGAGAAACAAGTTTGTGCAGAAAAGTATCTTAATTAATACCCATTATGCAGTTCAGGCAAAGAGACACATATATATCATTATGGAAGAAAGCATTTTGTTGCATTTGGAACCACTTGAAAATTAGTGATGCCAAATTTAACAGCCAGCTCCAACCTTCGTGAGTTTGGTGTTCCCTTACCTCTAGCAACATCCACGTTCTAGTCTGCCATAGAGTTTGGGGGCGGGAGCACTTAGTTTATTACTGGCTGTTATTGTTTTATCTGTCTTTCCCTGCCGTTTGTATAGAAACAGGACCAGAATTTCTCTCAAATATCAATGTATATTTCCAACTTTGCAAAATCTTCAAATGACTTAGAAAGAGAATGCTAGCTATTTACTTAATGGTGATCTTAAGATCAGCTTTGGCGGAGATCAGAAAACTTTTTCTATAAAGGGTCAGATACTAAATAGTTTAGGTTTTGTTGGCCAGACAGTCTCTGTTACAGCTACTCAAGTTGGCTTTTAAGAGGTGAAAGCTGCCATAGACAATACATAAGTGAATTAGCTGTGGCTGTGTTCCAATAAAACTTTATTTACAAATTTAGGGCAGCAGATGCGATTTGGATCCCAAGCTATGGTTTGCCAATCCTTAGGTTTACAGTAGTCCACAAACTTACAAGCCAAATTGTTTTTGAATCATCGCAATTTGCCTGCCACTTTATCCCAACATAAATTATCTTATTTAGTTCTCTAGCAACACTTAGAGATAGAAAAAAAAGGGCTGGGAGGGGGGCTTGGGTAGGCCAATTGGACAAGACTTAAACATGTAGTAAGTTATGGAGAAGTTAGCAAAAAATCAGACCCAAGGGGTTTGTTTACCAGCTTTCATTCTGCATCTCACTCTGCCTGATACACAAGGCCAGAGCTCTTATGGTAATTAAAAAAAAAAAAAAAAAGATTCAAACATTTTTCATTTAAATGGGTTGTAAGAGATAATTGGAGATAATTGGTTTCAGAAACAGTAACTTTGAGAGAATGGAAGGCTGAAATATTGACCAATATCCTTAGAATACAGAGCACTGAGCTGGCCTTTGACATGGTGTTGTGAGAACAGAAAAGAAGATGGGAGAAAGCATGCCAGTCTGACACTTCAAAACAATAAGGATATAATTAATAGCTAGGCTGGGTGCAAAGTCCTGTTCCATCAGTTTTATACTTAATCTGTGTCTCAATATTATGAAATTAAATTCTAACTAGTACATTTAAAAGATAATTCTCTTGTGACATTCTGACTTCTTAAATTGCAATGTTATATACTGTTAATCTCAAAGCTATGAGGTATGTTTCATTTGTTTGTTGTAGTAAAGTATGCTTACTCATTATTTGGTTGATAGTATGTTTATTCATTATATAGTTGACAGATATTAAGTTCAATTTATTGATAGACATTATATTATTTAATCAACTATGACTACAAAAAAATGCTTTTTCTCCTTGCATAGTTGTGCAAATAAAAATTGTAACTGTGACAGAATCTTTTTTTTTAATTTTTTAAATGTTTATTTGTTTTTGAGAGAGTGAGAGACCGGGGGCGGGGGGGGGGGGGGGCGGTGAGGGGCAGAGACAGAGGGAGAACAGGATCTGAAGCAGGCTCCAGGCTCTGAGCTGTAAGCACAGAGCCCAATGTGGGGCTCAAACCCATGGACTTCGAGATCATGACCTGGGCCGAAGTCAAATGCTTAACTGACTGAGCCACCCAGGAGCCCCAACAGAATCTTTTTTAAAGCAACACAGAACCGGGCATCCACTGTCAGTGCAGAGCCTGCTTCAGATCCTCTGTCTCCCTCTCTCTCTGTCCCTCTCCTGTTCACATGCTCTCTCTCTCTCAAAAATAAATAAACATTAAAACAAACAAACAAACAAACAAACAAACAGGGTTGCTTGGGTGGCTCAGTTGGTTAAGCATCCGACTTCAGCTCAGGTCATGATCTCACAGTCCGTGGGCTTGAGCCCCACGTTGGGCTTGTGCTGACAGAGGAGCTGCTTGGGATTCTGTGTCTCCCTCTCTCTCTGACCCTCCCTCACTCACGCTCTGTCTCTCTCAAAAATAAATAAACATGTCTCTCTCAAAAATAAACACTAAAAAAATTTTTTTAAACAATACAGAACCTTAGCATTTTCTCCTTCTCTCTCAACTAATTTCTGTTATTCCAATACTTGTTGATCTCTCTTGAGAAAGCCAGAGTTGGTCACCTTTGAAAGACATCTGCTTTGAAAATCTAGACTTGAACTATTTTTTTTTTTTAATGGTGGGTGGGATGCAACAATATCCTGGAAACTTCACCTAGATGCCTATCTGTGGAAAGGATAATAGCCCCTGGGGGTAGAGATTTGTTTTGTTTTATTTGGTTTTTATCTAAAAATTTTGTAAAGGGAAATTTTACAGTTTCATATCCAACAGTAATTACAAACCATGGCTTAAGTTTTCTAGCTGGAACATTATACAACACTTCCAGAATGGTGAATTAGCCACACTTTTATTATTCTTCAAAAAAACTATTAGAAAATGTTCTATCAACTTGATGAAAAGGGAAATGCATAATAGGTCATTAAGCAGAAAAAGGAATAAAAGGAAATGGGTTGTTTTTAATTAACACAGTGGTGCTATGCAGAGTGGTCGCCATTAGAAAGGATGGAAATGGTGTCATACTTGGTGTGAGAGCTTGATAATTTGGACCCAAATTAGCACAGGGACAAGATGGAGAGGAGACAGATACTGTTCTTATGTGAGCAGAAATCCTATATCCCAGCAAGTTGCTGATGCCGTGCATTAGACTTCAATAGTCCTAAATTGAACCTCTGGTGATAACTGCACTTTAGAAGGTAACTCTTAACTAATCAAAATTTAAAAATAACTCCAAGTGTATTAGAAAACTCCAAAAAAATGGAATCAATAGGATGTGTGTGTGTGTGTGTGTGTGTGTGTGTGTGTGTTTGCATATAAAATATACACGGAAATTACATATTGGCTCACTTGATTAGAGACTCTAGTTAAGTCTAAAGTCTATTGTGTATGGGCCAGTAGGCTGGAGACCCAGGAAAATGGTGCAGTTCCAGTCCAAATGCAGATAGGCATAGACCTAGGAGAGCCAATGTTCCAGTTCTGCTAGAGAATTTTCTTTTGCTCAGGGAGGCCAGTACCTTGTTCTATTTAGGCTTTTAACTGATTGAATGACTGCCAGCCATATTATGGAGGGCAATTTGCTTTCCCCAAAGTTCACTGATTCAAATGCTAATATGATCCAAAAACACCCTCCAAGATGACACATAAAATTAACTATCACACCAAGGATACCAAACTTGAGGGCAGAAATGTAGTAGATATAGAATTAGTTGCAGATCCCAGAGATAAAACTTACTAGCTGCCTGACCTTAGACAAAGCACCTACTCTCTCTAAAACCCAGTTTCCTCATTAGTACCTCCTTCAGAGAAAGGCTGTGAAAATTCAGTGAGAAGATAAGGATGATGCACTCAAACAGTTCCTTGCTACCACTAGGGCTTTTTAAATATAATTTAAAATTACTATTATTAGAATTACTGAAGGAATCCTGACTGACAGAGGTGCCCACACTATCCATTAAGTAACTAACGCATATTCAGTACTGAGACTGACAGATTAGCTTTACATTTAGATACATTGCTTATGCCTGGGAGGGAGGAGGGAACATAGAACTAGGAAGGAGAAGTAGTAATAATTTTTCTAGATAAATGTAATATGAGTTTGCACATCAAGACACAGTATAGCTCACGTGGGACACTGCATTCACCTAAACACCATCGTAACAAACTTGAAGTCAAGAGGATGGCAGACAGAATGCCTGTGAGGTTAGAAGGTCACTGTATGAGGACAATGTTCAAAGTCTTTGGCCTAGAAAGGTGAAGATCTTGGTGGGAAATTCAATCAAAGCTTACAAAATCAGGAAAAGTATAGATAAAGGCAAACGAGTCCACATGTAGATGCTGTACAGGGATGATTTAAGGACAATTCATTATGTAAACACTCCACATTCAATACATCAGCAAATCTTGTTGGCCCATTGCCTTTATAGTATTCTCCACACCCAACCACTTTTTACCACCTCCATGGTTCATATTCTTGTCTAAGTCATGATCATCTCTCGCCTGGGTTATTTCAGTAACCAAATTTGTCATTCTACTGCCAATCTTGCCTCCTTACAGACTTTTCTCAACATGGCAAGTGAATTGTCTTTTCTTTTCTTAAAACCTTCAAATGAGTTCCAGCACAAAGCAAAAGCCAAAGTCCTTTAAATGGCCAACATGACGCTGCATATAGGCCCCCAGGTACCCCCCACTACATGCAGCCTCTTTGCTTTTCCTTGAAAATACCAGGCCTGCTCCATCACCAGGAACTTGGCATTTCCTCTTCCCTCAACTTGGAACATTCTTCCCCTAGATGATACATGGCTTACTCCTCACCTTCCTTGGGGCTTTACTCAAATGCCACCTTTTCAATGAAGCTTAATCTGACCACCCAATGTAGAACCATCATCTCTCTCTCTCCCCATACCCCAAATGCCACGTTCCCTGCTTGACTTGCCCCATAGCTCATTCACCTTCATTTATTTTAATGTTTTTGTTATGATGATCTTTCCTTTGGAATATAAGCCCAAGGAGGGAAGAGTTTTACCTGGTCTCCTCAGTGCCTGGAACAATGCTCTTGATACAGAGCAGGTGCTTAATAAATATTTGTCAAATAAATTAATGAATATCTTCTAGTAAAGGTATGGAGCTCTGTAAGAAAAAAATATATATACACAAACAACAACAGTGTTCATGAATTCTTGGATAATTAATCCTCAGAGGGTTTTACTTCGACATCAAGGTTCCTGTAGTGCAAAGCTACCGTGGCCTCCCAGGAAATACTTCTTTGTGCCACTCTAAGATACAAAATACAAAGCTGAATAGGCTGCGTCATAGATTCAGTACAGCAAGCTCTATGTTCTACTCTGACATCTAATATTACTGGCATTATTCATAACACTGCTTCTGCCCCGTTTTTATCTACATTTTGAAAGGTGGCATTTAAAAATGATAGGTCCCTTTTATATCTGTTCTCCTCCCTCTCCAAAAAGTAATCAAGGGATAAGCACTCAATGGTATGAAAACAAGCACCATGGTAAATGTCCAAATGGCAAGGAGGATGCCAGGAGGTTCAGATTTCCCACATCACGCCTATTTTTTGCATAGGAAAAAAAAAAGGGTTTCATAATCCAAATCCATTCCTTTTCGGATGCCTGCTGCCTGTGTAAATACTGCTTAGATAGACGACTCCTTGTCCAATGTATTTGTTCCCCCCACAGTTGTTAACAGTCCTCACAGCAGTTGCTGCCTCAATCAGTCCTAGAGGCTCTCTCTCCACTTACTGGAGTCCTCACATCCTACTGTTGTCTCCCATCCAGATGACCTTCATTACAGAGAGAAATTTTGCCGACAGGTGCCCCTTGTGCCTGGAAATGCCATCTGAAATCCAAGGAAGAGATAATCTTCTGTGTGTGTTAGTGGTGTGTGTGTGTGTTTCATTGCATGCATGATTTGAGAAGTCTACACTCAGTGGACACATTTCTTAACCCTCATAGGCTTGCTTCTTGCTCTTAGAAAACTCTACCCAAGTAACAGGAAATGTAATCCCATAATCTTCACTCTTATAGAGCTAGATGCCACTTGAAGAAAGAGAAACTCCTTCATAAATCCACACAAACCAGGTGTCCCTACAGTAGAACTGAAATGGAAAGAAGGGGTTACTACATGAGCTCCTGAATATTCATCAGCTTCTTTAACCAAGTATATTCCTTCAGGGACATCTTCTAAATTGGCAAGCAAAACCTTCCATTTCAAAATTAATATCCCCCTTCTCTTTCTTGAGTTAGGTTTTGTGTTGGTTCCAGAGGGTGGGGTTAGTTGGTCACACTCTAAATCCAACTCCTAATTCTGTAGCTGAAGGACACTGCCTCACCACGTGCAAAACAACTGTTTTGCCACGGGAAAAAACAAACAAACAAACAAAACGGACCCTCAGCTCATTGATCTTCGAAGAAATTACTGAGGACAATGGAGGAATTTGGTCCCGACAAGAAATGATTTTAAGGCTTCAAATGACGCAAAATTCTTTCTGGGGCACACATTAGCAATAATCAGGGAGCGTTGCTATGGTTCAGCATAAGTCGGTACTGAACTTCACAGAACTCTTTCAACCTTTCCTCCCTCACTGGGTAAATGTGAAAGGAACAATAAATCTTGTTGACAATTACTTCCACATCTATTGGCAGGAAGTCAGCAGCAGTTTGAAGAGTATTGTGAGCAATGTGTGCAGTGGGGCCAACACCCATTAACTATCTCCCTAGTTTCTCCTGTGACTTATAGAACATGTTATTTTTCCCCAGTGAGCAACGCTTCCAAATGTTGAATTAGTAATATTAGCACCAAATACCACTAATTTGTCAGCTAAGCTGTGTTTTTCCATAGCACTTGTAGCGGGGTCCGATTACCCCTTTGCAACACAGCTGAGCAAAGACGAAAATCTGAAGACATTTTATTTATATAATTTTGCCAGGCTTTACGAAAACACATTAGAAACAGTCACAGGGGTGATTTCGTTACAGTTCAAAATACGCACGAGGACTACAAACAGAATCCTGACATTTCAGCCTAAGCCTCCGAGGAAGGTGGCATTTTGGCAAAACCAGGACGATTTTGAGTTTCACAAACTAAGTTTTAATTCAGACAGTCATTTCTAAATGTACAAAATCCTATGTTCCTTCTGAATAGAAGAAGTTGTTGTCTCTTTCAAGCGTCCTCAGAGTTTTATGAAGAACGAGGGGCGGATAGCTGAGCGGGGAAAGGAAGGAGAAAGGTATCTCGAAAACCCCACAAGTGTTTCCATCTGCCGCCACCGCCCGGCACAGGAGGCCGAGGCAGGATGCGTGTTCCCAGCTGCGGTGTCAGCTGCTCTGTGGAAGGGGTGGAATGTGGACTAGCTTGCTTGTCTCTAAGAGCACAGATGCTGCCAAAGTTTCAAATTCAAAAGAGTTCTCAGCGTTGATTTGGAGTTCTGCATGGTTCATCAGAAACTGTACTTTGAACTTTATTTAATGAAAATATCCCACCTTAGCTGGGCAGTAGCTGTCTCCCACAGATCTTTGAAAGCTAAAAGGCATGCGATTCCCTACACCCTCCTACGTATCAGCCCAGGAGGAGTAAACCCCAGGGGGACAGTGTGCAAGGCCAGAAGAGGACCCAGCAAGGCAGACTGTCCAGGGACTCCATGAGTCCTCAAACACCTACAGCGTCATTCCCACATGGTTTGCCAGGGACAAGACAACGTGTGGGAAAAACTCACTGCCTCAGAGTAAACACTGCTAGGCTGATTTGAGTTTTTTGTTTCCCTACGCTAGGGACAAACACCTAAAGTTGGGATGCTTATGTAACTTACTGTCCAAATCAGGACGCTCTTGAGAGTGCGAACAGGTGCTATTAAATATGCCAAAAGAAAGGGTGTAAGTCAGTGTCACCAGGCAACACTGGAATTTGTGGTCCCCCTACCAAACAAATGCTTAGGTCTTTGGGGATGGGAAATGTGATGGTTGGGGATGGGAGGGAAGCTGAATTCTTTGCTGTTTGGCAGAGGACTGAAGACAGTAATAGAGTGATCCAAATTTCTCCACACCCATAAGCACTTAATCTCGTCCAAAGTTTACCACATTACTGGGCTTGTGATCAGTATCCAGTACATATATTCTGTCCCAATGTTCGTGGACATTAAAGTTTACCATCTTGTAAGTACAGTCTCATGAGGGTACCTGCTGCTTTGGGCTCTCCAAATCCATTTCCTGGTCACGGAGCATATCTACTCTGTAGCTTTGGGAACAGATTTGAAACATGGGAAGAGAAAAATGCTGCAAATACAGTTTTGGGGTCAGTATCACACACCCTTACTCTCTACATGACTTTAGCGAGTGACTTGATCTCTGTGAGTTTTCAATTTCCACTTCTGTAAAGTAGTAATCAGACAGCAACCTTTCAGGGTTCTTGGAAAGATTAAATGAGATAACTATGTGCATTTAATTGTTTAGCACAGGGGCCGGTACTTGGAACTAAGTGAGTAAACACCAGGGATCACTAATAATAATGTTAATCTCATTGTGTCGAGATGAGTGGCCTGAAGTCTGTGGCATGTCGCCCTGGATTTCTGTTGGCCAATGTTAGGAGTCACGGTCTTTTCGTCACCCTGTGGTTCACTGTACACAGACTGCAGTTTCAAGGTGAAAGACAGTAGTTTACAAGTAACAAAGGATTGCATGGTAGAGGATTACTTGCTCCTTGGCTGCTTTCACTGGGAAGCACAGATTAACTGATCAACCATAAGGACTAGTCAGTTTCTTAAAACTTACTTAATAGACTCAAGTCTGGGCAGCAGCTTTCCCCAACTTTTCAAGT
Organism: Panthera onca; assembly: GCF_046562875.1. NCBI lineage: Eukaryota > Metazoa > Chordata > Mammalia > Carnivora > Felidae > Panthera > Panthera onca. Next base: position 152,679,746 of record NC_138346.1, read on the forward strand.
TCCGACATGTGTGCAGATATTTGCATGGTCCCCTACTAGCATTTTTACTTGGACAATATTTCTTTGTGTAATTCCTTAGGAAGTAGCCCTGGAGAGTTTCAGATGATCCATCAGGCTGCATGTGGAGGGGGTGGGAAAAGGCCCTGTAGGGGTTCTCTATTCAGAAGGGAAACGGGAGTGAGCTAACTATGAAAAATCTAATACAATTTTGCATGGTATGAGGTTTCAACTGGCTGCTCAGTTCTTTCCCAGATGCTGGAAAGCCAGAGAACCAATAGATTATCTTTCAGCTGACATTTCTTCGCACCTTGTAATGCCCTCAGCAAAACTGTTTATAAGTGGTGACAACATCTACAGTTTGTTCGCTGTTCTCCCACCTTCCCTTTAAAAAAGTGATATGTCCAAACATAAATTTGAAATAGTAGTTCTTTTTTACATGAGTCAAGCCCCAAGTGATGAAAATTCAAAACACCAAAGCAAAGTGTGGCAAGGCTCTGGAACAACTACCCTAGACCTAAGGATGGCTTACTTCCATGTGAAGGCAAACAACATACCCCTCTTTTTTTCACATTTCATCAGCTAAATGCATACAATAACATTGATTCTTATGACTTTTATTAATTAATCTTCATAAAGAGGCAAACATAAAAATTTACAGGACAAATGCATCAAAAAGAATAGCTGCAGGACACTCCTTTCCCAGCCAGACTTAAACTAAACCTTTAATTTACTTCGCTTCGTATAATCCTGGATGACTCTGAAGGAGGAAAAGAGTTTTTCAAGGAAAGAACATCACAGAACCCCAAAAGAAAAACAGATAACACCTCTCACATTGACGTCCCACATTGAGTTTATGTAGAGAAGGAATTTGTGCTTTGGTGTGTCGGGTCTGTTGCAGAATAAACTTAGGAACAGCTAAGCTCTGACACATCTCAGCAACCACAGGCTCAAGACTGTGCTAGTCTTGGAGCACCTAGATGGCTCAATCGGTTAAGCGTCCAACTCTCGGTTTTGGCTCGGGTCTTGATCTTGCAGTCGTTGAGATGGAGCCCTAGGTCCGGCTCTGTGCTGACAGCACGGAGCCTGCTGAGGTTCTCTCTCTCCCTCTCTTTCTCTCTGCCCCTCCCCTGTTCGTGCTTTCTCTCTCTCAAAATAAATTTTAAAAGAACTTAAAAACAAAAAAAAAAAAGATTGTGCCAGTCTGACAGGGCCTTCAGTTAGAAAGTAGAGTCGTTGGTCCTGCCTCAGAGCTGGGCACCAGTTGCATATTTAATTGATAATACCCATGCAACTATCTGAATAATTACATGTGATTTTTCCGTGTATGGATGTTGAGCAGGATTCCAATTTCACTGTGGTCTTTGTTTTCAAATAACTCTCGTTAAAAGGAATTTTTTAATTGAAGAACAATTTTGGCAATATATCTAGACACAGGAGGAGTATTATATTATACTAAAATATTAACTACCTCTTTTATTCACACAACTAGTGTGTGTGTGTGTGTGTGTGTGTGTGTGTGTGTATATATATATATATTTTTTTTTTTGCCAGTCACTAGGCAAGAGCATCCAGATGCAAATTTAAATGAGACATATGAAATGTTATCAAGGAAGAAACACTTTAGCTGAGGAGCCAGACATGTAAGAAACAATTATAATGCAGTATAATAACTACTGCAAAAGACCAGCACAGGGTGCTATGGTAATACAGAGCAAGACACGGCACATTCATCAGAAGGGAAAATTATGCCCCAGCTTTTAAAGATAAGTAGGAGTTTCTGCAAGCAGGAAAAAGGAAATTACTGGCCTGAAATATTAAATGTAGTAATAATAGTATCCAATTGTTTTTTAGCCCCAAAGATGTGTCAAGTAACAAACTTTACAGGTATTATTTCAACTAATCCTCACAACAATCCAATGATGTAGGTATAATATATTTATTTATCTTATAGATGAGGAAGCTGAGATACAAAGAAGCCAAGCAATGTGTCCAAGATCATACAGGTATAAGGTGGTAGAACTCTCAGGAAAGCTTAAAAAATCATAACATGTTTGTGAACTGGCCAAGGGTCTGATGTAATTTAATACTTATGCATGAGATTAAACAGCAGAGGAAGAGACTGTGAATCACCCAAGAGAGTGGGAAAGTAAATATATTAGAAATGTATCACAGTATTATAATATTATGGTATTATTTACCAGAAGCACTAAAAACCCACTTGATGTTCTTTATTAGAAGTCTGAGGTGAAACCATTCTAGGTGATGTTCTGCTTGTCTCTAAACGTATTCAGCTGTATGAGTACAGACAGAAAGTAGGCCAAAAGTTGTACAGAATCAAAACTGTGGTTTTTCTCAAGTGAATACAACAAAACAAGAGTGGGGCAAGGTGTTGAGGAGCCTGGTGTTAGGAAGATCAACTCCGTGCACATTTAAATCATCACGAAGTCATGAAGTTGGAGGTAATACTGGAAGGAGTGGCAATGAGCCAGGGGCGAGAATCATTGTGCTAAGAAGGGGATCACCCAGAGGTTAATAGACGTGAGCAACGATGGGGGAGTGGAGACAAATGAGATCAAACATGGGATTTTTAGAGGGGAGGAGAGACAGACTGATGTGGGCAGGCAGAAGAGGAGCAAGAGAACCTATTCTACCTGCAGGCCAGTGGGGAGGGGGCTTTGGAGAGAAAAAAAAGGGGGGGGCTCCCCCATGAGAGGGATGTAAGGAACATTGTCCTTAGAACAGAACCAGATTTCCATTCAAGTGCAACCGTGAAGGGAATGTTTAGAGATGAGGCTGGGAACGCAGCGTATTTCCCAAATATCAGATCAGATTCCCACTGGAAGAAGGCCAGGTGTTTGCAGGAAGGCTGTGGGACACAGGTGAACCTTGTGGGGATTACAGCATGGTTAGAACGGGGTGACCTGCACCCCGGTGGCTTTTGAGGTGACTGACATAATCGGGAAAAAGTACGAAGGGTTCAAGGGAGTCAGTGGTGGAGAGGCTGTGGTGGGGAAGGTGTTTCTAGGGCTTCCTTTTTTAGCCATGAATATGGAAGTAGAAACTGTGGGAAGAAGGCTCTCTCAGACTCTCAAGAACATTCAAATTTACTACAGTGTCCCGACCTGTTTTCACTGAGCTTATAATAAAAGAGAAAATTCATCTGAATTGGAAGGTAGAACAATCCTTGAAGTTCTCTAAATCCGGGGGGAAAAGTCCAGAAGAATAACATGAAAGACACGCCTGCTACTCCAAGTTGAACGTAGCAGGAGCCAAAATCCCCACATCAAGCTCTCACATCCTGCAGTTGACATCCTGCATCCTTTACGCTTTATGTCACTTCTAAAGAAGGAACCCCTCCTTGTTGTGCATTCTTAGACCATTTCCCTTTGCCAAAAAAAAAAAAAAAAAAAAAAAAAAAAGGCCAAGATTTGTACAAAATTATTTATTCCATTTGTTTTTTTCTTTTAAAACCTCCAAGAGTCAGAGGTTACTCCAACAGTAAGCTAGGAGGGTGGAAGAGGAAGGATTAATGACGCTTTCCCTAAAGAACAACAGATCAGATTCTCATCAGTAAAACAAAGGTCTTGGATATTATCAGGCAAGGAGAGAAATGTTAACATGGAGAAAACGAAAAGAAATAATCCAGAAGAAAATGAAAGGTCAAAGAATCGTCCTACTGCTTTTAATGCTTGGGGCCTCTGTTGAGCAGAGAAACATTGAAATAGACATTAGTGTCATCTCTTGCCTCTGCCTGCCCCATTTTGGTTGCTTTATCTCCACCTATAACTTAGAAAGAGCAATTATAAACAAATGGGCCCCAGCGTGAGCACCTCTCTGCCAGCCTCTCAGGGTCAACTGTCTCCTCCCCAGTTCCCCGCACCAGCAGAGTGATGCATGGCCCCTGGATGTCAGCATGAGGAGGAACTGAGGAGGCAAGCGGCCTGTGATTTAAACCCATGCCTGCTTTTGTCCTCTCTGCATGGAATTGCATCAGGAAGGGAGCCTGGACAAAGCTTTGCTACTTTAGAATACAGGAATGGATACGGGATATATGATGAGCATACAGAGTAATTTAAGGGGAAAAAAGCGATGGAAATCATTTCCCATTATAATCCCCGTGAATTGCCTTACATCTCTAATATAGATCGCCTGGGAAATAATTTAAAAGCATTTAAAAATATCTTCCATTTTCTATTATGAGCCTTTGGATTTCCACAGTTTGAAAGAGTGAAGAGACTGTAGCTTAGAAAACTAATTACAAAACATAAAAATGCTCAAGTCTAATGGAACATATCAGATTGGAGGAGGATTCCAGCAATGGCAGGCAGTATTACAAATGCAGCCTGAATGAAAGAGCCACGTCTGAAAGGGAGACAGCAGTTACTACCTAAATGTCTTACTCTCAACATCTTTGTTTTACATTTTCTTTGTTCCTGTTGGCCTTCTAATTAGCTGTGATTTTTTTTAATGCCCCTTACAGTAGGTTAATTTTGTCTAACTCACCAGCAGGGGTTTTTGTAATACATAATTCACAGAGCAATGTCAATGATTAAAATTCTTTCATTAACACAGCACCTTAAAGATAATAAATATGAAGCATTTAGCTTCCAATCTATGGGTGCAGAAAGCCTAATTTTGCATGGAAAGAAAATGCATGCTCAGATAACTTGCAACGGGAGAACAAAATGAGATCTGTTTTAGGGTATTGCAAACACAAAGTCAAACAAATCAAAGAGCACTTATTTTGAGAACAATAACGTAACAGGGGGGTTTCGGAGAAGGAATTCAAATAATGTACTCGAAGAATGCAAAACATTGCAGCCAGAAGGGCTCTTTTCTGGCATTTTTGTGGGCAGTGCTACGCCACTGCAGATGATCAGCTGAGGAGAGGGTCAACATGGCTTAGGCTGAAAGTTGTCAGTGGTGTGGCGCAAGTTGCTTTCGTCTCCATGTGACATTACTCTTCACTCTCCCCAAGATTTTTAACAGGTCTGACTCATCAGGATACAAGAAGAGCAATGCAATAATTAGATACAGGGTATGAGATCTCATTTTGAAAAGTTTTAATAACTCTTAGAACATCTGTTCCTCTGAACCCTATCAGTTCCTTTCCACCTACACCCAAACGATTCTTATATTTCATTCGCTACGTGCAAGTTCTATTTGCTTCCATGTGTTCATCCTGATACAAAAAAGATAATAATTGCAGATGCCTTGGCAACAGCAGCCAAGAAAACAGAGAATCTGATCACTAAATGTGATTTTGCTTAGAGCCTTTCCCCTGATGTATTATTTTTTTCTCTTTTTCTTCTCCAAAGATGAATCAGATTCTTTTTTGTTGGCTATTTTGCAGGGGAGCGGGGGATGGATATATGTATTTTTTGGTAGTAATAACAAATAGCACTTCTCCACCTCAAAACATTTTCCTGCATTAAATACATCAACTGAGAGTAACTCTGTACAGAAACAGCTTTAACTTCAAAGACATGAAAGTAGAATTAAAAACCAAAAAATTGCCACCCAGTCCAAAGGTTATGGCTCAAATTTAACAGGTGGCCCTGACATAATGCATTTTCTACTCTCAGCTATGGTTCTAATAGGTTTGTCTCTGGAACCAAAATACAGCATCAAACTAAGCCCTCAATTGGCATTTTGAGCTAAACAGACATGGAACCAGGTGAGAGATGATGGTTCTCCAACATGTCATCCATTCAAGTAAATAGCCTGTCCACTTCACGAGGGAGGTCAGCAGCAGGCCAGTCGGAGGGAACATTCATGGCTTGTCCCTGCTCTGTAATTTGCCTGTGGCTAATTTCATAATTTCTATTTTTAGTGTTTGGTTGCTCCCATCGCTCTCATAAGCACAAATAATTGCTCCCATTTTTTAAAAGAAAGAAAGCAGCAAATAGCCCCTTAGTAAGGAAAGCCACTAATTTTAGCTACTAAAATTAATTTTGAATACCACTAAGAGAAATTTGCTACTGATCAACACATTAACAGGAAAGTTGTAACAAATGGTTCTATTTAAAAAACCGATACTGAGGCAAACTTAGTTCTTTTAGCCCAGGCAGAGTTTTAAACTAGAAGTGTTTTAATTTCACACATATAAACCAAAAAGAATTGATTTTTTTTTCCTTGTTTCCACTTATGGATTAAAGTCTGGGTAGCTTGCCAAGCTTGGTCAACTGATTACTGTTAACGATAACAGATGAGGTGGGTGCAGAGGGACTGATACCCATAACTACTGGGCAATAGATACATATGATTCAAATAAATCAAGAATTTTATATGAATAGATTGAATCATAACTTGAGCATCTGAATTCATAGTTCTTCAATGCCACATAAAAGAGGATGGTAAAAGGCTAAGAGTAAAACCTTTAGGTCAAATCAATCTCCCTCCTCCTACTGAAAAGATTCAGTTTGGGAATTTTCTTCTTCCTGGAGCAGCCATAGCCATGTCTAACCAGATTGGTCTTAATTGTCAAAAACCAGATTGACTATTTGTCAATCAAATACTCAGACCTCTGTGTCCGTGCAGTCCACCTCTTCCACCACAGACAACCATATTAACAAGCTTAATCTTGGCTTTTGAAGTTGGGGGTGGGGGAAGAGTCAGTCTGTACAGGGCCCGCAGGTCAAATCCTTTCACCCTCACATCCAGCCTTTCATCTTAGATATTTGTTGAGTTCCTACTATGGTCACGGATTTTATGGTAAGGACTCTAGGTTTTGGTTTAAAATGGGAAGGATTTTATTTTTTTTTATGCTTTTTTAAAAAAAGTCCTGTATAGCTAATAATGTTACATTAGTTTCAGGTGTACAATATAGTGATATAACAATTATGTTATATTATTATATTATATTATATTATATTATATTATATTATATTATACTCAGTGCTCATCATAAGTGTACTCTTAATCCCCTTCACCTATTTCACCCATCCCCCCACCAACCTCCCCTCTGGTAACCATCAGTTTGTTCTCTGTAGTTAAGAGTCTGTTTTTTGGTTTGTCTTTTTTTCTGTTAGTTTGTTTTGTTTCTTAAATTCTAATACGACTGACATTGTATGATATTTTCTTTTTCTGACATTTCACTTAGCATTACACTTTCTAGATCCATCCATGCTATTGCAAATGGCAAGACTACATTCTTTTTATGGCTGAGTAATATTCCACTGCATATGCATATATATATATATATATACGTGTGTGTGTATATATACATATACATATATACAGCATATATACAGCATATATATAATGTATGTGTGTGTATATATATGTGTGTATATATATATATATATATATATATATATATATATATATATATACCACATCTTCTTTATCAATTCGTCAATGGACACTTGGGCTGCTTCCATAATTTGGCTATTGTAAATAATGCTGCAATAAACTTAGGGGCACATATAGCTTTTTGAACTGGTGGAAATGGGAAGGATTTTAAATCGAAGACTGACATGATCTGGCTTTAAAAGATCATTCTGGATGCTGTGTTGACAAGAATCTTTGCTGAGGCAAAGACAGAAGTAAAGAAGATCAGTTAGAAGGCTGATGATGGCATGGACTGGGTGGAAAGATTGTGGAAAGTGGTCAGATTTGGATAGATTATGAAAAGAGAATCAAGAGAATTTGCTGATGGAATAATGAGGCTAAGAGAGACAGAAATCAAGTTCATTAGAACATAAACTCCACTTTGAGAGGGTGTATACCTATGGATGTGTGTGTGTCCAACTTATTGATCTCCAGCATTTCTCATAGAGACTGCAAATATAATGGTCCTTCAATAACTGTTTGTTGAACAAATATAGTGCCTCCAAGGTTTTGAACAGAGAAACTAGAGTTACTATTTATTGAAGGGGACTAGGAATAACTGCAGAGGTATGTTGTTTGTTTGTTTTGTTAGTGGGAGAGTGAAGCGATAGTGCAGTTCTGGACACTGCAAATTTAAACTGTCTACAAGATACTCATGAGGAGCAATCAAGTTGGTAGTATATGTCTGGAACTTAGGGAAATCAGAGATAGGGAATACATTTGTCTTTTACTAGGGAATAGATGGTGTTTAAAGCTATGGGGAAGATGAGATCATCTAGGTTGTGAATGTCTTAGAGAAGAGAAGAGTTTAAGGAATAAGCCCTAGGTCAGTTGAATATGTATAGATCAGGAAAATGAAGATAAGCAAAGAAAGAGCAGCCATCTCCAATGAAAGGGAGGGGAACCAAGAGTGAATGGTGTCTCCTATACAAAGAAAAGAATGTGTTCCGAAAAAAGTGGTTAAGTAATTGTTTCTAATGCTATTGATAAGTCCATTAAAAATATGAAATTTGATCACTGGACTTTGCAACATATAGGTTAACAATGACCTTGACAAAGCAGTCTCAAGAGCCTCAGGATAAACTGGGCCTGAAAAAACACAGATGGATCTCTAGCATCCAGAAGAGTGCTAACACAGCAGGTACTCAACAGATATCTAAATGAATGAAGGAGCATGATCATTCCACATAAAGTACATTTAAAAGTGATTCACACACAAATGACTTTAAAAAATTATTTTAAAGTGATTCACACATATCCCATGTTGGTCATCCTCAAAGAGAGATTCATTTAGACCCTGAGAATGTGTTTGAACACATTTATACACACATAAAAAATTTGACACAAAAATCATTAGAAATATTAAAAGATTTATGTCAAATATGTTATATGTAATAATAAAACAAATAATAACTGATATCAAACTATAATAGTTAAGTAAATTTTAGTTTATCCATATGATGGACTAATATGCAGCCATTAAAAATTAGTGGAAAATAACATATTGAAGTATTTAATAGTATGGATTGATATTATATAGTGGATCAAATGATACAATATATGGATAAAAAACAGGAATTACTATTCTATATAGAATATTGAATTATTTAACTTGAATTATTCAACTTGAATTATTTAAAATGTGTATATGAGTTTGATGAGTATATGTGTATCTGCATGCATGTGCATGTGTATTTATTTGTTTATTTATTTACTTGCAGGGGGAGAGATTGAGGGCACGTGCAAAATGTTAATAGATTACCTCTGTATGATTACTCTCTCCCTTTAATATTTTCTCTTTTTCATACTTTACTGTATTTCTCCATTTTCCTCAAATATTAATATTTTGTTTTAAAACTCAAAAGTAAACTTTAAATTTTAATAAATGTTATGAATTATTGTATATAAACACATATAGTATATATAAAATTCAGTAATTTTTAGAATGCATTTAATTGTCCACTAAACATCTGACAGCAGCAAGACATCTATGATTATTGAAATCAACTGTAGTCAGAATTATGTTCCCCATGAATTCTTTCTTTGTTTCAACTATCAAAGGATGATGTGATAGGATATTTATTAGGGGCCATGTCCACATACCTGGCTGTGCTTTGTTTTTTTTGTTCGTTTGTTTGTTTGTTTTTTAGAGAGAGAGAGAGAGGCTCCAAGCATGGAGTCCAATGTGGGGCTCGATCCCACAACCTGGGATCATGATGTAGAAATCCAGAGTTGGAAATTCAACAGACTGAGCCACTCAAGTGCCCACGTGCATTTTTTTTTTTTTTTAAGTTTATTTAATCATTTTGAGAGAGAGTGTGAGCAGGGGAGGGGCAGAGAGAAAGAGAGGGAGAATCCCACACAGCCTCCGTTCGTGGTCAGTATGCAGAGCCGTCAAGGGGCTTGACCTCATGAAACTGTGCAATCATGACCTGAGCCGAAATCAAGAGTCAGTCACTTAACTGATTGAGCCACCCAGTCGCCCCCGCCTCTTTTTTAAGGTCATGTGCATTTCGAATCACTTTCTTTACTCTTAAGGTCTACACCAATGTACTGAATTTCAAAATGTTCATCTGTTTTCAGTCTTCCAAGTGGACATATCAGATCCATTTCACAGTCGGTAAAAGTGATTTTGCAGAAATGAATCATGAGATTGCCTAGAAAAAGAAGTATCTAAAAATAATCAATTCAGCAACTTGTGAAGACAAGTTTTTTGGCAAAGTATGTAACATATTGCCCCAGTGATACTAACAAATAATGCTGTATATCAGCTAACTCCAGATTCAAATTAAAAGACGGATCTTATAATTTTAGTATCATAATGAAGTCTGGTCCCCTAAATTCTCCAAATTATTAGTTATCCTAATAGGACTAATGGAATAGTTTCCCTACAACAAAGGCCACTATTATAAAATATTAATGGAATCAATTTTAAGCAAATGCATAGCTAGTTTTTTTTCTTTTAGTTGTATGACTTAGTCTAAAAATGAGGCTGAAACATAGTAGGAACATTGTTGTTCCCAGATTATTTTATTACACTTAGAACTATATTTTAATTGTTCTATTAGATACTTTTAAACTTCAGCTACTTTTGAATAGAATAAAGGTATAACTAATGAGAGGATAAGTAAATGAGTAGATAGATTAATGCATTTTAGAGACCACTATTATTTTTTACTAAAGTCATATTCAATAGTATGCATTAATAATCATTTAGCCTCTGTGTTAGGAGATTTCACATGAATTTATTTTCTAAATAAAAACAATACCTATTTTCTTAACATTCTCAGTCAAAAAACCAAAATATCTCTCTGTATAAATGATCAAATGAAAACGAAGTATTTTACCTAAGCTTTTTATAGTGATCCATTTAGAAGAGTTTAATTCTAATGTAAATGAAAATGTTTGTGCTTACTAAAAGGTATAACATAAAAATATCTGTATAAACCAGAAATAAGCCAGATATCATTATTATATCATCAACTCTACAGATTCACCTGCTTTTCTTGAGACATATGCTGAAATATAATCCACTAAATAATTATTTCACTATTATCTTTTGACTCAACAATTGAGAGAACTGTGACACTAATCAGTTGTATTATTATTTAAAGTATAAGCCAAAGACTAATTATTTTTAAATATTTTTTTACCATTACAAAATTAAATTTTTACTATTGGTGATCAGGAAACATCAAAAATGACCCCCCCAAAAAATTAAGAATTAGGGGCACTGGGTGGCTCAGTCGGTTGAGGGTCCTACCTTGGCTCAGGTCATGATCTCCCAGTTGGTGAGTTCAAGCCCCACATCTGGCTCACTGCTGTCAGCCTATCAGCACAGAGCCACTTAGGATTCTCTGCTCCCCCTCGCTGCCCCTCCCCCATTTGTGCACTCCCAAAAATAAATAAATATTTTTAAAAATTAAGAAATAAAGTCACCCATAATATCGCCCCCAAAATATAACAGCTTTACACGTAGGTATGTAGATGTATTACTGTTTTATTAATGCATATATTATCTTCAATTTTAGAACTGGACTCCTCCAGTGATGAAATTAGGTTTTTGTTTTGTTTTGTTTTGTTTTGTGAAATGCTGTAAATAATCCAAGAACTTTAAGTATCCAGATATGAGATATTTTTAATGGCTGCTTATTATTATATCAAATGGGTCTACCATATTCTGTTTAAGCAATCCCATGTTGACTATGTAAATCATTTCTAATTTTTTCCATTATGAGCAAAACTACAAATAACATTCTCTTAGATAAATATTTGTACAATACCATGATTGTATCATTTGGCTGCATTTTCAGATTTGGTAGATGATTCAGCTTCACTGTATTTCTGAAACTATAAAAATGCATAGAAACTTTAAGTAATCTGTTCTTTCTCTCAAATATAGACTCTTCTTTATTCCCCACTTTATTGGAGGGGAACCTAACATTTTGCAGGTGCTAGTGTAGGTGATTTTATAATCCTCACAATAATCCTGTTTGATAGATCCTATCATATCCATAAAAAATAAAAATAAAAATAAAAGGAAAGAGAGACTCTTAAGTAGCTTTGCCTAAAGTCACATTGCTGGTAACAAACAAAACCAGAATTTAAACTTAGATATGAATCCAAAAACCATGTTCTCTTAATTAGAGCAGGTCACAAGCTCTTTTGGGTTGGGAAAAGCTTATATGGTCAGTTCCTTTACAAAATACTGAAAACCTAATCTAAGAGGCAGCAGAAAGTGAGAAATTAGATCATAAAACACATGGTTTTCAAAATAACTACTTTGAGGAGTGGGATTTTGTTGTTTGTTTGGGGTCATGGGGTGGTTTCTGTGATTCCTTTCTTCTAAGTGGTTATGGTGGTTTCCTCCACCTTTTTTTTTTTTTTTTTTTTACTATGTCCCTTCAGGGCTTTGAAAGGAGCCTACCAAACAGTTCAGAGCTTTCACTGTCCCTATTGTCTGGCCAGATTGAATGTGTCAACATCACACTCAAGACAACCCCGGCATTATGATTAGCCACACTTCCTTTTGAGCACAATCCTGCTGGAATTCAAACTTCCCTGACCCGATGGTGCATGATTCCAGCAGTGTGGAACAAAGCTCTTACACATCACAACAAAGGTAAAAACTGAGAAAATTAATGGTTCTCACTCTCTTTGACTCCTGCTGATGGGTTCTCCTAAAGGCATGACATCAGACAGGGGGATGTAAAGGTCCTGAGATCACTCCTATATCACCCTAAGCAAAAAGGTTCTTGCTTTCCAAACCAGTGAGAATTCACTTTAATTTTAAATTAGGGGCACTTGGGTGGCTCGGTTAGGAATACTCTTGGTTTTGGCTCAGGTCTCAGTTTGTGAGTTCAAGACCCACATTAGGCTCTGTGCTGATGGCATGAAGCCAGCTTGGGATTCTCTCTCTCTACCTCTCTCTCTGCCCCTCCCCTACTCCTGCATACTCTCTCTCTCCCAAAATAAATAAATGAACTTAAAAAAATTTAAAAATAAAAGATTAGTACTCCATGTTTTCCATCATACTTAATCAACTAATCATTATTATGTTTGTCAAATACAAGTTTTTATACAATCAACCTGAAAAGTATGCTATCAAAGTCTGAGAAGCATCTAATTAACATTGAATTTTCTTTTCCCATTCCACCTCTCATCTCTCTATGGTTCTTCTTATTTGCATGGCTTTTTGCTTGTTTTGTTTAACCAAGATATTTTCTCAGGACTTTCAAATTGTCCCTTTTTCCTATGTCCTAAATCTTCTCACTACACATACCTGAAACGCTCTCTCTTTTCAAACTTATCTTTCTTTCATTCCTTCTACAAAAATTTTACTGAGCGTCTACTACAGCCTCGATGCCATTTTAGCCCGTCAAAATAGAAACATTTATTTTTAGAAAAGGGAAGAGTGACATTATTGCCTTAGAAAATTCTCTGAGTAACTGGAATTCATGAAATGATTTCCACCTCAATAGCAGTTCTGATAGGCACATTTTGTGTCTCAAATTTCACTTTCCAAGCAATGTGCAAGCAATTGTATATCGCATAAGTATTTGGTTCAATTTACTTTTTTGGTTGGTGTTGGCATTTGTCCGTGTATCTTCTAATCTGTTGATGCACATGTTCATATTAAGCTTTCAGAGGTTTCGGGATCTGTTTATATTTAACTTAGATGTGCACAAACCAGTAAGCATTTAATATCAATCCAGATGAATGTTTATTGAGTTATTTCAATAATTATAATATCCCTTACATTCTTAATATATAAATGACTATATTTTAGCACACAACCAGCCAAATATTCTTCTGAACACCAGCCATACTATTAAGGCACTGCCTAGAGCCCAAAATTATACTGATGGTAGCTACCCTTTTTTGATATAAACAGTAGATTTATTCATATGTTAATCTATATAGCTTTTCACACTGGTCCTCAGCCAGGCTATGACAAAGTGAGGAGATCCTTGCCAGTTCCTTTCTGGCAGATGCATGTGACTTGAAAGAATCTTTGGCCCAGAGTTTGATCAATAATGCCAGAATCACCTAGAGAACTGAGAACATACGGATAACTTCCTGGGCTTCCAAACGTTGATTAACTGTATTTGTTGATTAGCTACATTTAATTATTATGGGCATATTTTAAAATCGTCCCAATGTGGTAATTTTCTTTATTGGCATGTAAAACTTGGGCATGTACAGCTTTCTTTATTGTCATGTATAGTTGTTAATACAAATCATGTGTACCTTACTGGACACTGAGGTGCTATGAGCCTTTTTAAGTTCCCTGGGGTCCCTAAAGAATAAACTATTTTACTAAAATTCAAGCCAACATGATCACCACTTGCAGAGATCTGAGGTATCTATGCTTTTCGTTGCTGAGTTCCTTCTTTTGGGGGAGTAGGGAGAAGGGACCTGGACCTCTCCTCAGTGGTCAAACACCAGATAATCCAAATAGGAAAATTATCATCTATAGTATGGCTTATAAAACAATAGGACCATACTGTCAAGCCTGCCTTTTTAATTGAGGAGTTATTCTTCCAAAAAATATATACATATATATTAAAAAATCAGAAACAGACCATGACTTCAGGTTAAAAAAATGATGGTAATTTATCTTCTGACCAAATGATGGTTCTTACTGGTTCCATTTGCACTACATTGTTCTCACCAACTCTCTGTGGATGAGGAATTGTATTAGCCTGTCATTCATATAATACATATAGCAACACTGATAGAGGGGCCATCCTTCAACAGCAGTTCCATCTCTCAATCTCGTGACCCAGTCCCCCTGAGTTGTTGGCTGGTGGCAGTTAAATAGTTGCTGTAACCCCTGTGCTCCAGGGTTCCTAATACAATTGGCCAAGGTTTTCAGTGATGACACTGAGTCCCTCTTAGTGAAGTTGGTCCCTTTACGGTAAGAACATCTAAGTCAAACATTCCCGAGCCCTGCAGTTCCTCTGAGATAAAAATGCTTTTTCCATTTCAGACTGTCAAAAGACGAACATAGATAGGGCAGGAAAGCCTGAAGAAATTAACTGGTAAATGTACATGGATTATTTGCTTCTTCCATTGTAGGGAATCACTGGGATATACAGATACAAGACTAAAATGAAATGTCATCAAAACAGTTGTGTCTTTTTACAAACGTACTTTAATCCCTGCTGTTAACTGCATACGTGTTTTAAACAAGCATTTTAGAGTTACTTTTGGGGCACCTTGGGAGCTCAGTCAGTTAAGCATCCGACTCTTGATACTGGCTCAGGTCATGATCTCACAGCCATGGGATCAATCCCCACCCCATGACAGCACTAAGCCTGTTTGGGATTCTCTCTGCTTCTCCCCTGCTTGCACACACTCTCTCTCAAAATAAACGAATAAACTTTAAAATACAGATAATGTTACTTTTAATTTTTGTGGATTTGTTTCAAAGTCATTCATCACCAACAGTTATATATATTAAAAACCTCACAAATAAAGTTGACAAGGAGAGAATAAATTGGAAAAAAATCTGTAAATCTGTAACAAAATGCTAAGATTCATAATACAATAAATAGTTTACATTTATGAGTGTTTCCTGTGTAATAGTCACTGTTCTCAGTGGTTTACAGGTTACTATTTCATAACAAACCCAAGGGGTAGTTCTATTCCACTGATCACTTAAAGGAAAAATGGGTAAGTAACTTGCCAGTAGTCACAGTTAATAAGAAACAGAACATGAACATGAGAGGAGCGCATGAACAGTCCCAGTACATGAACCCAGAAAGTTTGAATCCAAAATCTGTCATCTTGTCTTTTTTAAACCCTAAAATTGGTTTTCGGAATTAATTAGGGAACAGAAAAATGAACATCTCTTTAGGGAGAAAAAAAGGCCAAGCATATGAATTGATGATTTCAGAAAGAATACAAATAGCCCCCACCAACCTCCCCCCAAAAAGAAAAAATCTCATCAATAATGGTGATCTGCAAATTCCCATCATATGCACCTTGCTGTGCTGTGAATGGGTTCCAGGTTTGCCCAGACCTAGGCCTGCCTGGAACCTTTGGTTGATTGGCTCCAATAGCAAGCATCCTCAACCACCTTCCTCAGTGCACCACACTGCTAGAACATTCTAGGTGTTCCATGACATAAAAAAGTTGGGCAACTTTGATTAACGTCTTTGATTCTCAACCAATAAAATAATGTCCATAGGGTACTTAGCAAAGTGCTGGGCACATCATAACCACTCAAAACTGACATTACCTGCTTTAGGCTGAATGATATATGCTGCCCAATAATAGCCCATTAGCAGTTGTGAGAAACACTGTCCGCATTTTTCCTCCGCCAAATGCAACTGGTATATGCTAACCCACTACTCGCTAGAGGATTTTTAATAAAATTGGTGCCAGGTTGGCATTATTAAATATGTAGAAGAACTAGTCTAACTGCAGGCCTGTTCCAGCAGAATTCTGAGTTGGACGCTTGCTTCTGTTACCGACTTCTAGGTCACGGGGAAGGTAATACTGTTTCATCTCATCCTTTACAAAGTAAAAATTTGCATATCACACAACAAAAGTGGAGAAGCTAATCACTATATTCTCTAGTTTGTGATGCACCAAGAAGCAGATCCTATGGTAAGAGCCTTAGAAATAGCTACATGCTACATCGCAAGCCATCTGAAAAACTGACACATTTGTATGATCTACTGAATAGCCTGCTTTAAGACTTAATCATTGATCATCACCCTGCTCCCTGGAAGGAAGAAGGGAAATGATGGACAGTAACAAGGGGAGAGAAAAGGAGACGTTAAGTCATATCCAAAAGAAACAAATATAAAATGATTTGACAGCAACAATTTGTGAGTCAACAGGGAAGCTTTGTACAGTGAAGTGCAGTGAATCAAAATGATCAAATGATTTTATTAGTTTTGTTTTATTAGTCAGATCTATTACCTTTTTTTTATGATCAGAGAAAAACAGAATAATTATAATCAGTTTATCAAGGCAGACCCTGGTGGAAAAGTATACTCGATTCCCTGATTCCACTCCAGCCAAACTATAACCACTGCCCCTGGATTAAGAATATTTAGTCTCCTAATTCATTCGCTCCTCATAGGGAAGCCATTGGAAGCAGCAAACAAAGGTTTCTCATAGAACAACTTCAGGACATCAAGAGAAAACTAAAGTGTGAGCTATTGTATTTAAAAAGCATTGGAGATGGACACTGCTCAAAGCTGAGGAGAAAGAAATCTTAATTTATCTTCAAGCCCCAGACTAAATATACTGCCAGCACTCACAGCAGAAGCCTTTCTCACACCACCGCCCTCTTTCCCAAGCCCATGAACCTCACCTGGAGTAATCACATTCTCAGTGGGAGAGAGGGGATTCAGTTACCGTGATAGGTAATTCTGGGACCTCCCCGAAGCAAAGACGAACAGTCAGTATAAGCCACTCCAAATTATAGATGGGCACTCTGTGATGTAGACTGTTGTAGACAGGGCCGAGACAATTACCAAATGAAAGAAATATTATTATTTTAAGAAATCTAACATTTTAATACAATGTGAAAAATGATGAGGGAATAATAAATGGAGTACATAAAAAGAGCTAATAATAAAAAAGAGCTTGGTGAGAAATCCCGCTGTAATATTTGCATTTACCCTGAAACTAATGCCATGCCATTTCTGAATGCAAATAATTCACGAGAGGAAGCAAAATGAGGATGTTAATAATCATTTTTCCCTTAATGAGAAGCTGTTCTTTGACTGAAAGGTGCTTTAAGACGGACTAAGTGAGGCTTAACAAAAGAGTTCCTTTTTGGGGGAATGCATAAATGAAGGTAGTTGAGTTTCATTCTGGGATTTAAAGGCAGCAGCATTAACATCATCATCACAAATATTATTTCTACATTTTTAAATAATAAAAATTCACCTTGTCAATTTAAAATTCCTCCTTGTACTGATTTTAGCTCAAAGTGATATTTCTTGTGGGGTTTCCAGGTATTAAAAGCATCTTTCGGTACTTCTTTTAGCCATGTCAAACTTCTGCTACTTTTAATAATAACAACTAATGCTGACTGATTGCTTACTACTGGCCAGGTACTGTCCTATGAGTTTGACAAGGGTCACCCTCATCTTAGAGCTAATGAAACTCCCAGAGACAGGGGTGAAACTTATCCAAGGACACCAGCGAGTAAGCAGAATTTATTTAAACTCAGGAGACCCAACTGCCCTTTCCACCTTGGTAGCTACATCCCTTTTGATGTTATGAACAGACTCAAGTGGCCTCAGCAACAAGCTATGAAGACTGACATGCAATGATACCTGCGCACAATGCAAAGCCTAGAGATGCTATTCTTTTCAAACCGAGCTTAGAGTGTCTTCTCTCTTTCTTCCTTCCTTCAAGTAGGCTGCTAAGTAAGGGGGAAAGATGCCTAAACACAGGAGAAGTTTTAAAAACCCAGCCCCAATTATACATCTATGGCTCTACATTTACCTCACTCGGTGTGATTTATCTCAAGGTTTAATGGCCTGATTACCAATGTCACTTCAATGGGGGAAATTTATATTGCTGAAATGCTTCCATTTCAACAGCAAACCATTTCAATATATTTCCCTGCTGACGGAGTCAGCATGGTACAGTGGTTGATAACACGAGTCTTACAGTCAAAGTATATTGGGCGACAATTCTCTGTGGGTCTCTCATATTTCTGCAAGTCATTCAAGCAATGGGACTGACTGACTTTGTTCTGAGCTATCTTTGCAAGCATGATTAAATAGCAAACATCCTTGGGAGACTGAGATAGCATTTCTCTCGAGAGTAAAGGCTAGCCCTCCTTACTATTATAAGGATCTATTATAAAAGATCAGTTTCCTCGGCTCAGGGTTCCTGTCCTATAATGCAGCTCACTGCATGTGCAAGTGACACCTGGCTCTCTTCTCACCATTCTGTAGGAACTGGGGCTCAAGGAAATGCTGATACTATAAGTACTATTATTAGTATGAATAATAAAGGCCTCTGTCTCTGATCCAAGTGTTTCAAGTCTTCTGTCAGCATCCATGACAGAGGCTAACTTGTTTAGCTTGCAAGGAAGTTAGTCTCAGATTCCATAGCTCTTGACAAGGCCCATATTGGAATCCTAGTTCTTTCCTTTACTAATTATGTGATGTTAAGAAGGTTATTTAAACTCTCTGAGCCTCAATATACTCCACTGTCAGTGGGACCATCCTTAAGAGTTTAGTGCTTACTATATGGTGTAATATATATTATCTTACATAATGTGTAACACATGCATTAGCATAATGTCAGGCACAAAATATGTGCTCAAAAAATTTACCAACTATGGCTCTATTATACTGAAGGAATCACTAGGAATAAGGAACCCAATTCTAGCCCATATTCTGTAAAGGCTCGGAAGTCACTTAACTTATCCAGGACTTGATTTTATCCTCTGTAAAATAAGACAGCTAGATGAGTTGATCGCTAGGGTTCCTGATAGCTTTAAATTCTGAAATTTCGTTTCAACTTCTCCTCACCATCTTCCTTCTCTTGTCTCAAAAGCACTTTCTCTCATCAAATTTTTATAGAGGTAACAGATCCAGCACAGAACCTGACTGGAGCTACAACCAAGCCCCAGCTCCAATCCAAAGGAGAAACGTCTTACTGCTATAGGAGAGGGAGTTGCTTTACTAAGGCCAGCTGAAGATGAAGCTAGTACTGGAGTTACTTTATAAACAAAAACAGTCTTGCTAATTTTAGCCATTTCTGTTCTCTCTAGCGCACACCCAACTGGCTTTTCTGTTGCAGCTAAAACAAGGGCAGAAACTATGAAAATGTAGAAGAGGTTTTGGATATCAGAAATAATAAATAGAATCAATAATTGGACGTGTTGCCTAATTTGATATGGCACGTGAGCAAAACGATGAGAAGATCTAGCTTTTGCATCCAGCTCTGTACACAACTGACTGTGTGACCCAAATTAATCTATCGACTCTCACTAGGTCTCAGGACCCTCACTGTGAGGACACTGGATCAGACAATTCCTGAGGTCTCTTCTGACTTCATAATTTTATGATTAACTAATGCCACCAGCACTTTCACCTCCCTGAATAATTTAGCTAAAGAAATGACTAAATTTATCTTAGCTCATCTGCATGCAGAGGGATCAAATTAAGTGGCAGGAAATTTTTGTACACACCAGGAGTGTGTAAGCAGAGACCTATAACTGTCATCTTGATCTAGAATCCACGTTAGTCCCAGTGTAAAGTCCAGCCAAAGCTATGTCAGGTTTGGGTCACAAGTGACAAGTCTATATGCATGAGTATTCAACTCTTGACATACTTGTCCATATCGAATGGCTTTTCCAATAGCAGTGATGCCCTTGCTCATTTCCACCCATAGATACCTACATTGGTCTTCTTGGATTCAAGACATATTCATGAAACAACTGGAAGGGCTAGGGCAAGCACAGAAAACGGTCGCAAGGAATACAAAGTAGACCAGTCAATGATTTAAGCCCCAACGATTATCTTATTAGCAACAATCTCTAACCAACCAATGTCAGGAGAATATACCACTTTGTAATAATTGCAATGGAAAAACAAATAGGTTTCTTCCCATAGCACATCATTGATATTTTTAACACTTAGCAAGATATATACTTTTTAATATCTCTGCCATGACTAAACTAATTTCTTCTGGGCTACTTCATTTCTATCTTTGCACCTACTCCTGTTATTCAATGTACAGTACTTTGGAGTTTAGCATACTTGATTTTAAATTCTGGCTTTGCCATTTGCTAACCGTGTGATTCTGGGCAAGTTACTTAACCTCTCAGAGTCTTAGTTATTCCACGGGTATAATTAACATAATAATACCTACCTCACAGCGGAGTTGTTAGAATTTATTGAGTCAACTTTTAAAGTGTCAAGTATGTTGTCTGACCAATGAGATTTAATATATTGTAGTTTTTACTATAGCAGGTAATCAATACATATTTATTGAATAATAGTTATAATTTCCTGATTATTTACTGTGAACCAGGCCCTAAGGTGTTATTTCACACAACACCATATAAAGTAGGTACCATTATAGCCCTCATTTGAAAGATAAAGACCTGAGAACAGACAGGTGAAGTGAAATGCTTCTGTAGATCCAATAGTCAGGAAACAGTAGAGTCAGAATTTAAACTAGGTATTCTAGCTCCACAGCCCAAGCTCCAAATGACACACAATATTACCTCCAAAAGAATGAATGATTTGATTTCAAACAGAGCTAGGCAGCCAGAAGAGATTAAGAGATGATTTATTATATACTTTAATCTTAAAACAAGTTCCTATATCATTATCTAGAACTAGATATATAGACCCACATTTATTAAATTTCTGTTACCAGTTTTCAAAATCCTGAAGAATAAGACACGGAAGAGTATTTTATTCCACTAATTAGCATACAAATATTTCTACATAGTTGTGACCTCCAGTGTCCATAGACAGGAAGAATAATTAGAAAATTCACTAAATCTCCTGTAGTTTATATTTCAATTTCACAGAAACATAGTTAAGTATCATGCTTTAAATGGTTTTTTCTCTGTAAAGGTATTAATGGAAATTGTCCCTGAATACTGAAGAAAATCTTTTCAGTAAAAAAGACAACATATTTTTAACAGAGTTTGAAGAATTCATTTGCAAACAATTCTTTGCAGTAAATCTTTGGCCCTCTTCCTAAATTTTAAAGCTTTTTCCTTTGTTTTTCTTTGAAGATAGAGCAAAGTGAATTATAAATCACCATATTATAACAAATGCATTCTGATATTATTCATGTACTAGAAAAATCTTTTCATACTTTAGGTTAAATAACAAAACTACAATTCAAGATGAAACATCATTCATTATTCCAAGACACACACACACACACACACACACACACACACACACAGAATGAGTTCACTGTTCTCACTGTTTTATGGAAGAGAACCCAAAACCAGGAAAGAAAAGTCTTTGTCCAAGATCAGAGAAGAAATAACTACAATAAGATGGGCCTGGCTACTCAATGTCTCATTCAAGTCTGCAGAAGAAACAAATCTAAAACTAGCAGAATGATTCAAACAGAAGTTTCTTTCTCATTTGCATAACAGACTGAGACAGATGTTCCAGGTTAGCAGGTGCCTCCATGTGGTAACTCAGAGACCCAGGCCCCTGCCAACTTGTGGC
This sequence comes from Panthera onca, assembly GCF_046562875.1. Taxonomy (NCBI): domain Eukaryota; kingdom Metazoa; phylum Chordata; class Mammalia; order Carnivora; family Felidae; genus Panthera; species Panthera onca. The sequence goes on from NC_138346.1 coordinate 152,701,771, forward strand.
TCAGCCATCCCTTAGTAGCTCATCATGGTCTGCTTGCAGCTGGAAGAAAGGGAAACAGAGTGAAAGTGGCCATACCCTTCCTTAAAAGGCCCCAAAATGGCACACATAACATCTATCCCATTCACATTCCATTGGCTGGAACTCGAACATACTGTAACACATCAGATCAAAAGAGGGCAATTTAGTCTAGCACAGGAAAAATAAGAAATAGGTATTTTATGAATAGATCTTTCCCACACTTTGTATGTCCTATTCCATGTGACTCCAGAGTTGAAAGAATTCAGATGCAGAGAATTTATTTTTTTTTTTTTAATGTTTACTTATGGTTGAGAGAGAGAAAGACAGAGCATGAGCAGGAGAGGAGCAGAGAGAAAGGGAGGCACAGAATCCAAAGTGGGCTCCAGGCTCCAAGCTGTCAAAACAGCTGACAGCCCCAAGGCAGGGCTTGAACTCACAAACCATGAGATCATGACCTGAGCCGAAGTTCGACGCTGAGCCACCCAGGTACCCCCAGATGCACAGAATTTCTAAAGAGTCTTCTATTACATGTTTTTAAACATTCTAGAATATTCCAAGAAATAATTTAGTCATTTTACAATGATATAATATAGGATAACTGTGATCAAAATACATTTTCTCTTTGTTCTATGCAAATAAAAACATTTTATCTTGGACAATTTTTGCCAGAGTTCTCTTTTGTTTTACCAGAGTAACAATACTTAAGAATCAGGGAATTAGAAATGTTATTTTAAAATTATCTGATCCAGGCACCTGGATGGCTCAGTTGGTTAAGCATCTGACTCATGATCTCAGCTCAGGTCTTGATCTCAGGGTCTTGAGTTCAAGCCCAGCGTTGGGCTCTGCACTGGGCATGAAGCCTACTTTAAAAAAAAAAAACAAAATTATCTGATTCATTGTTCTACATTCAGGAAGGTGAACACTTATACCATTCTATTTTAATGGAAACACTTTTTCAAAGATGTGCAAAGGAGATTCCAGCAAGTCCTTGTATGCCCAACAACCCTGTCAGGAAATTCTTTCTTGTTGCTAATTTAAATTTGTTATCCTATAGCTTAAGCCCAGTTCCTTTTAGATCTTTCTTAGACATAAAAAACAGATGTTCTTTTATCCTTAGTATATTACACATTCCCACATTTCTACATTTAGCCTTGTCCCTAGCAAACTGAATAATCCTAGAACCTTTTCCCCACAGGTCCCATGCCCAAGCCCTTTAATTGTATTTATGTGTCTCCTTAGAAATCTGTCCAATTTTCTCATGTTTAAGTTTTCATGGTCCAGAATGAGGTCTTTGTAATTTAATCAATCTGTATAAATACCTGCTCTATGAGAGTATGGCATTCATGGAGAGAATATGAACCTAATTCCCAAGTAAATAATATTCTATCAACAATAAAATAAAATCTCATCACTATATTTTGTCTTTTTCTTGCCAGTTGCTGCATTCACATTTGTCATCCCCCTTACGTAGAAGTCTTGGCTCACAATCCACGTTTCCAGTTACAGAACTGGCAAAGCCACATACTCCTTTCTCAACACACCCTTATCTCAGAAAAGTCAACACTTTTCTCCACAAATGTTGGGAATCTTTCACATTTTTACAACCAAGACACTTAAAATATTTCACATTCAAATAGCCTCTTTACAGCTTGCAAAAAGGCTCTAATATATGTGTTCTCATTAACTCTTCACAACAACCCTGGGAGGTAAATGACACATCTTCATTTGAAGGACAAGGAACCCGGAGTAGAGTTTAAGTGGTTTGCCTAAGATTGCTTAGGAGTAGGTGGCAGTTGTATATCACCAACTCAGAGCACTTAAGTCCAAATCTAATGCTTTTGCAGTCCATAGAGGGGAACGATTTCTTTCTTTGGTTTTAGATCTGCTGCCTAAGAATCTTAACAGAAATAAGTAATTCTTAAAAGTAAAAAGATGTTGGGGCGCCTGGGTGGCCCAGTCGGTTGAGCCTCTGACTTCAGCTCAGGTCACAGTCTCACAGGTTTGTGAGTTCGAGCCCCGCGTTGGGCTCTGTGCTAACAGCTCAGAGACTGGAGTCTGCTTTGGATTCTGTGTCTCCCTCTCTCTCTTTCTGCCCCTCCCCGTATCATGCTCTGTCTCTATATCTGAAAAATAAATAAATGTTCTTTTTTTTTTTTTTTAAGGGTATGTCGGTGGCTCAATCAGTTGAGCATCTGACTTTGGCTCAGGTCATGATCTCACGGTTCATGGGTTCAAGCCCTGCATCAGGCTCTGCACTGGTGGCTCGGAGCCTGGAGCCTGCTTTGAATTCTGTGTCTCCCTCTCTCTCCCTGCCACTCCGTCACTCACACTCTCTCTTTGTGTCTCAAAAAGCAAATAAATGTTAAAAAAATCTTTTAAGTAAAAAGATGTCGTATGAACTATATCAATAAAAATATCTGATTTGAAAACTATCTCCTATTATTAAAGGAGGGTGCTTAAATATAACTTCAGTGTCCGAAGATTGATCTTCATACAATGATTTCAAAAGATATTGGTCCTGAACATGGTTCAACAAGTGTGTAACTGCCTGTATTCTTGGAAGGGGGTAACGTGTTTGGTACAGAGTAGATGCTTGGTAAATGTGCACCTGAGCAACACATCGTTATTCATTATTCTTATGTAATTATTTGTGGAGTTTTTCAGAGCTTTCCAAAACTCAGTCACATGCTCATAAAAAGAAAACCCCATGCATCCAAATATCAATCAGCCTTGATAAAAGACAGCAAACTTTTCTAACATATAAATCTTTTTTTTTTTTTTTACAGTTTAGGTATTTAAGAGGTTTTTTTTTTCATCTTTTCAGAAAAACTTGTTAAGGAGAAGTTAAAATGGATTTTACGAGATTTTGAAAACACACTATTTAATTCAAACATCCAGGGCAAACAAATTAATTTCATATATACCTATAGCTATAAATACATATACGGCTTATTTTTTTAAATTTATTTATTCATTTTGAGAGAGACAGAGACAGAGTGAGTGGGGGAGGGGCAGAGAGACAGGGAGAGAATCCCAAGCAGGCTCTGTCCTGCCAGCGCAAAGCCCAACGAGGGACTCAAACCCACGTAACTGCGAGATCATGACCTGGAATGAAACCATGAGTCAGACACTCAACTGACTGAGCTACCCAGGTGCCCCATATATGACTTATTTTTTTATAGAAAACAAGTTTATTAATTTGGAACTTTTCAGATATGTTTTTGCCAATGATAATACCATTATTATCCACTAACCTTCCATCCAAATGAAAGTAACGGTAATTACATTAGACCAAACCTTGCTTATCCCATGATTGTGTAAGTTTTATTGGCTGAGTTAGGAGGAACACAGGATTTTCAAAGACTCTCTCTTTATTATCCACTTGATTATAATAAAATTCTTCTCTGGGGAAAGTTTCTGGTATCAAGTAACTTTTATCAACGCATACGTCCTTTTTATCATTGTGTTAAAAGATTCAAAACTATGGAATTTCCTTTCCAGGGCTATACAACACTTTAAATCCTTAACAACTAATAGATTTTAATTTCCTCCAGTATACTCTGGGCAATGCATATTTTAATTATGTTTGTATGATTTATCTTGGGATTTTTGCTTGAAAATAGACATCGTATATTTGGTATTCATTTTTTAATCTAATTATATGGCAAACTTATTGGCCTACAAGAGATTCATTTAATTTTGCAACATAATTTCACATTCCTATTCTGAATTGTTTTGTAGGTTTAGTTTTTGTCTTAATTAGAAGTAACTTGGAAGTAATTCCATGAGAAAATGAATATAAATTTAGAATTTGTTATATTACTACACACAAAGGAGAAACTTCTAAACTGTTTTTTGGCTAATATGCTATCATCACACTATTGCTTCCTCTGCTACTTTTTATTTAATAAAAATATTGTAATTTTAATAATAATTTTAAAAATTTAAATGGGATGTTTATGCCTATCAAATGTTAATGTTATTTATTTCATGCTAAAATGTATCTTTTGTCCTAAAAATGTATGTTTTAAACCAAATTTAAAACTCAATGGCAATTTTTTTCGAATCTTTTTCTTAAGATTTTTGAGAGCGAGAGAGAGAGAGAGAGAGAGAGAGAGCGTGAGCAGGGGAGGGTAGAGAGACACAGAATCCAAAGTAGGTGCCAGGCTCTGAACTGTCAGCACAGAGCCTGGCGCGGGGCTTGAACTCATCAACTGTGAGATCATGACCTGAGCCGAAGTTGGACACTTAACCGACTGAGCCACCCAGGCGCCTGGACTGCAATATTTTATATTAAAGTTAAGGAATGGGATAAATCACTACAAGTTTTCCAACCAGAAAAAGAACATGCTCTGAGTTTCACAAGATATTTGTTTTAGGCCCTAACACCCTTAACTGAACTTTCCAAGGTAGGGTAATATCTGCAAGTAAGTCTGTCATTGAGTGACGAGCTTAGCTGTGAGGGAATAAATTCGGCAACAGAAATATCTAGCTAGATGTATAATATAATTTCACACTTACAGAGTTTGCTACATGGAAATCACCTTCCTCTTTCATTTTGGTTGCACTGTTCTTGGGCACTTGCCATTTAATTTTGGGTTACTCATGCCTTGGAAGTTAGAGAAAACAACACAGAAGAATAATGCTGAAACCAAGCTTCTGCAACCATGGAATTATGGATCATGAAGATATGATGTGAAATTCCAATTATGCTATATTCGTTTACATTGCTGCCGCAATAAGCTTATATAACGACTGGTTGGGGATATTCACTGGCCTATGCATTGCTATGTCGTAGAAGTATTGGTATCTGAAAACTAAGCTAGTTTGTACCACATTCACTAATTGAGCAACATCATCTCAATTTCTGCCATATTAATAATTAACTTATATGGAAGCTATAATTTCAGAGCCAAAATGATGGCGCAAAACAGTTACAGATGCAGTTACAGCTGTTTTTCTGTAAATCAATGTTTAGCATGACCCACTGCTGAAGGAAAGAAAAAAAAAACCCACTGGGAGAAATGCTTTTAAATTAATAGATTTATTCAAAGAACCTTTTTTTATCTTTTCATTTCTATCTCAATTAGACATTGGTGAAAGATGGAGCAGGAAGAGAAATAACAGAGTACTGGCACCTTCCTTTCCAGAAAAAAAAGCAACATGGGCTTATCCACAGAAATCTATAGCATGGGTGTAAATGAATAACGAATAATGACAGAACAATGCCACAGGTGATAGGGCAATTGTAATTAACTGTACTGTCATATATAAGTGACAGATAATAGAGACCCTTTACCACCTTGGAGATTTACAGAACAAAACGCCTGTGTATAATTTAGTAAATACATATTTTTATAGAGGAGATTTACCATGTGTTAATTAGGAGGCAGTTTCAAGGATTTATTGCAGCACAAGAGAAAAGATGCATCTAGAGTAGGTAAACAAAGCAAAAAGAGAAAAGGTCAGGAATGGGAATTTGGCTAATTAAAAGGAAAAGGCAGGCATGTGGGTAGAAGACCAGATGAAATGGGAAAGAATTTTTCACAGAAGATATCCAGGTATGTCATCTGTAAAGCATACACCTTTGTTAGTAAGCAGGTTAAACACATATTCCTCCTCCAGTCTGTGCATTAGAATCTGCTTCTGACCAAGTAATGAATAACTTCATATGCTAGTGAATACTACACTAGGAATCTCACACCAATGGTGCGTGGCAAAACTCTGGATTTCCTAAGGACAGTGCCAGCTAATTAGAAGGCAGTATGCACGGTTTGGATAAGGGTTTTATCACCTTATAGAATCACTGATGTCTTTAAGACTTGAAGCCTGATTCCTTAGATAAAAATCTATTCTGGATTCACAAGCTAATGAGTTGACAAAGCAGAGAAATTATATATGAAAATAAGTTCGGCTTCTTGACAAAAAAGGAGAGGGACAGAGAGAAAATCAGTATCAAATCTTCAATCCTGAAATTAAATCTGCTGCTTTAGATTTTTTCTTTTTTCTTTTTTTTTTTTCCTTTCTTCTTCTTTTGATGAAAAGCTGAAAACTTAAAGCACAAAGGTTTCACCAGCCCAGCAAGCAGATTCATGGCCTAAATAAATCCCTGAAAATTGTCCAGGTTCCCATTCTTCTTTAACACTAGAAGAGGCCAGACTGGGGCAGGCATTTCATGGAAGTCTCAGATCTCTGCCACATTGCTTACATTGTGTGGGGAAAGAGCCTTGGCCAGATAAAGGCTTCTCGTTAATTTATAAGGGTGATAATGTTTTTCCATTCAGCATGCAAGATGTACACAGATGGGCCCTATGTTTCTTGATTTCCGCTCTACAAGACATCAAGTGCAATGCTTTGCACTGGGTTCCTGGTGGGAGAGGTAGAAAGGAGATTTTTCATGCTCCTTATAGAAGCTGAAGGATAATAACTCAGGAAGAGTCACTTACAGAGTTTAGGGAACATTGGTGGCTGCTTCATTGTTCCTTTCACGGCAGGCTAGAGGGCAAAAGTTTATCAGAAGGGGAGAAAAAAAACCGAGGGTGAAATGGAACTGAAAAGAAATTCAAATTTGCTTAAATGAAATTTTCTCTGGGGCTTTAATTCTAGTCTTTGATTTACATTCTTCTAAAAAAAAAAATAAGTGATGTTTTAAAAATGGCAGTCCTTTTGTATCCTTCATTTAATCATAAACCTTTGACTGTGGGCATTGTTAATAACATTAAATATTAGGCTTACATTGTTAGCTTAATAGTAAGTGGAAAGGATGGCTTTCTAATTGTATGATTTTTCTCACTCAAGCCTTCTCTTTTAATAAGTCGGTTTAAAAATTCAAGAGACAGTCTAATATTAGGGTACTTACTAGAGGAACTACTCATCCAAGAAAGAAGCATAGCCAGTGCAAATCACTTACAATTTAGAAATTAATGAGTTCTACCGAGTTTATCCTTGAAAATTATTAAAATGCTACCTAAAATGTGTATTAATTAGACATACAGTATCTTAAGTTTCTTAAATATTGCAAGCCAGTTTTTAAATAACATTTGAAAGTAAACCAAATAGAATTCACAGTCACTAACTCTTTATAGAATATTCAACCCTCTATCAAATAAATTTTAAAACAGGTTGTTTACTATATGAAATAACTGTACTGAAGTGTTATGTTTCACTTAGCAATATATTACTAGTCAGGGGTTTTTAACAGAATTTTTTTTAGTTTTTTTTTAACTTTGAGAATTTCTAACTCTCATTTTCCCTAATAAAGTAGAATCTACAGGTTTCCTCTCACATATCCGTGGTCCCACAAGTAACTGGCCTAGAGTCATGGATACTTTCTAGTCTGATGTGTTCTCTACTCAAATCAGTTTCATGAGTAATGGTTCAAAGTTATGAAATGTTCACTTAATAGTTTATTAAGTAAGTTTATTAAGGTAAGGATATGCAGTGGTTTGTGCACAATACCGTAGAAATATTGGCATCAGAAAACCAACTCAATCTGAGCAAATTTATATCTACACAGCTTTTCTCTTAGTAAAAGGAAGAAATATCCTCGTGGTAGCATGATTTTTGTAACAAAGGTCCTCTCAGTTATAGATGACATAATCTACAGTTAGAATGGCCATTTGCCTAGGTGCTAGGTAATAAGATGAAAGCGGAAGTGATATATATGCTGGTTTGAGGCTTTCTCCCTGAAAAAAAAAATGTGCATGTGCTCCCAGGCTCTTTGTTCTCTCTGGCTCGGACATGATAGCAACTGTAGCAGCCACCGTGGACCCAGAGAAGGTACCTATGGGGCGAGGGTGGCAGCTTCTTTTTACCAGCCTTGCATCTCAAAACTCTGGATTGTTGTAAGAGAACAGACAGTTCTATCATTTTAAACCACTGCTTTGGATTCTCTTTATTAAAGACTTCTTTACCTCTGTTAGAGCTGAGCCCCACACCAATTCCAAGAGTGAAACATACCATGCCTTCACTTGTAGGGTTTTAGACCAAACTCAGTAGATTTCCTTTATGTATGTGAAAGCTTTTGAAAAAAAAAAAAAATGATACTATCAAAATGAAAAGGGTTATTATTATTATTATCATTATTATTATCTAGAGATTTTTTTTTCAAATTGTAGTAGCTACTGGTCTAATGTTTGAGAATTAAGATAGAGAGGGGAAATAAATATATAAAAAGAAAGAATGTATCTGAAATTCATAGAATAAGTATACCTCAACAAAGTCTAAATTTAGAATTAGGTTCTAAATGCTTTAACCCTCAAAATGACTCAAAGTTATACACAAATATGAGTCATTGTTAAGGGTATATAAATGAAAGTCAAGTGGAAACACAAAACTCTGAAATAAGAATTACTAAATTTGATATTAAGCAATGCATATATTTCATCAATACTGGTTCACATTCTTATAGGATGATTTCGTTTTAAAAAATGTATAGTTTATCATTTTACAATCAAGACTGATAGTAAATTATCTAAATATATAGTTAAATAGAAGACTAAAATATGCATGTGGTTATCTCTTGATTCTTTGAAAATCAAAAGCAAGATCAACGTAATGTCTCTTTATTTTCTTTAGAACAGATGTTGGCAGATTTTTGTAAAGGGTCTAATAGTCAATATTTTAGGCTTTGTGGGCCTTAAAGTCTGCATAGCAACTATATAACTGCCAGTTAGAGCAAAATCAGCCATAGATAATATAGAAATGAATGAACATGTCTGTGTCCCAATAAAACTGTTCATGAACACTAAAATTTTAATTTCCTACAATTTCCACATATCATGAAATATTACTCCTCTTTTGATTTTTCTAAACATTTAAAAAGATAACAGCAATTTGAAACTCACAAGCCTTACAAAACAGGCAACAGACCAGATTTTGTCTGCTGGCCATAGTTTGCCAATCCCTGATATAAAATGATCACAAAGTCAAATCAATATATACAGAAACGTTTACCTATGGAGGATGAATTTTAAATCTCTCCCTTATTTAGGTCAGTTAAAAGGGTTTTACAAGAGGTAACTGAAACTCATTCATTCAACAAATATTAGTGAGATCCTACTGGGAACCAAGCACATAATAAAAATAAAGCAAGTCTCTGCCTCATGGGAATTTTAGTCCAGTTTGTGAAACAGACATGAATAAATAACTAGTGCAAATAAACTGTAATCAACTACAATATCCAGTTTAATTCAAAAATTAAATAAAACTGGTTTTCAACACCAATTTATTTCATTTAATTATAAAATGAAAATTATAAATTTTCTTTTTTTAAATTTTTTTTCACATTTATTTTTGAGAGACAGAGTAAAACAGAGCATGAGTGGGGGAGGGGCAGAGACAGAAGGAGACACAGAATCTGAAGCAGGCTCCAGGCTCTGAGCAAGCATTCAGCACAGAGCCCGACACGGAGCTCAAACCCACCAACCATGAGATCATGACCTGAGCCAAATTCAGATGCTCAACTGACTGAGCCACCCAGGTGCCCCTAAAAATTATAAATTTTCAAATAAAATGTTATTTTTTTAATTTATTATTTGAGAGAGAGAGAGAGAGAACACAAGCATGACCAGAGCAGGGACAAAGAGAGAGAAAGAGAGAATACCAAGCAGGCTCCGTGCTGTCAGCACAGAGCCTGACACAGGGCTCTATCCCATGAACCCTGAGATCATGGCCTGGGCTGAAATCAAGAGTCAAATGCTTAACCGACTGAAGCAGGTGCCCCTTCAATCAAAATGTTCTAATGATATGGGGAAGTTGAGCAAACTGAAGAAAATTTTAAACTAGTAGCTGAAAGGTAAAGATGGAGCTAGAACTAGCAGATGAAAAGATGTATGGGATTGCTCTTACTTTAACATCTTGACCTTATTTTGATTGAGTTTCATAATGGTCTCATATTAGATCCCATGGATCATAAAGATTACTTCTATTAAGACACAAAGACACGAACGACCCTCTAAGAATTCTCAAACCAGACTAGTTTTCTTCAAATTAGAACATAGAAAATTACTTAGCAGTCATTAAATACTTTATACATGCAAAGCACTATTGATACAGAAATAATAATAAGTACTATTTGGGGATATTCACTATATTCATTAAATACTGTAATAATTGCTTGATATATATTCTCATATTTAATTCTCACACAGCTCTAGGAAACAGATAATATTCTCATGATTTCAAAGATGAGAGATTAAGTACCAGAGTTAAAGATAAAGATGTCAATCCATATCTTCCTAATGCCCAAACACGTGCTCTGTTCCACTAGCCGATACTGCCCTACAAATGCTTACTACAGGTAAGTATACAATAAATAATAAAAGATATAAAGTTTCATGAAAGCATAAAGCTAATAATAATAATTAATTAATAATATTAATAGTATGTAACATTTGCTTGAACAATTATGCTGTGCCAAACACTTTTTAAACACTTTCTACTAATTTTAAGATATAATCTCTACTAAATCTCTATGAGGCAAGTATTATTCCCCATTTCATATACAAGGAAATTAAGAAAGATGAAAACAAAGTAACTTATCAAATGTCAAACAGTTGGGGTGCTTGGCTCAATTGGTTAAGAGTCTGACTCTTGATTTCAGCTCAAGTCATGATCTCACAGTCACGAGATCAAGCCCCGCATCAGCCTCTGCACTGAACACAGAGCCTGCTTAAGATTCTCTCTCTCTCCCTCTCCCTCTACTCCTCTCTCTCTCATGTGTGGAAAAAAAAAAAAAAAGCCAAAGAAAGGTCAAACAGCTAATAGGTAATGGATCTACAATTTAAACTCAAGAAATCTCTTTCCAGGATTTACACATTTATGTCAAGACCACTGCCCACAGCCACACAGGTAATGCTCTGCACAACTCTTGGAAACACCATTCATTGATCACAAAGAACTTTGCATAACATGGCAAAGATATTGGACTTTGTCTGTAATACTGGTGAGCCACTAAAGTCCTCTGTGCTTTGAAAAGAATGAATATGTTTTAGAATGATTACTCTGAAGACAAGGGAAAGATAGACTCCAGGGTAAGTTACCAATGTCATAGTTCTATCTAAAGCAATAAAAATAAATGCTAAAAACCTGAACTATGACAACAGAAGTGGGACAAGAATGGGTCTCAACATCATTAATCCAGACAGGGAAGTGCAGGAAGGTGTACAGAATTGTGTGTGTAGATTTGGAGGGGAACATGATAGATGATTGAGGTGTAAAGAGTCTGAGGTTCTGTGGCCCGGTAGGAAGAGATGGTTAGTAGACAGATGGACATGTGGCTCCAGGGATGAGTCTGAACAGATTAATATGGTTCCCAAAAACACAGGTGGTAATATCATGGATTTTTGTAAATAATTCAGAAATGAATGCAAAGAAGAGAAAGACAAACTTTGGGGATAGAACTGTGGTAGAGGGGTGCTTGGGTGGTTCAGTTGGTTAAGTGCCTGACTTCAGCTCAGATCATGATCTCACAGTCTGTGTGAGTTTGAGGCTTGCATCGGGGTCTTTGCTGACAGCTCAGATCCTAGAGTCTGCTTCAGAGTCTCTGTCTCCCTCTCTCTCTGCCCCTTCCCCATTTGCGCTCCTTCTCTCTCTCTCTCTCTCTCTCTCAAAAATAAACATTAAATTTGTTTTTAAAAAAGAACTGTGTAGAACAGTTACAGTTAAGCAATACGTGAAGAAAGAGTTTTCCTTGAAAATAAATAATATGAATGGTCATACAGGTATAAAGAAAATAGGAAAAAATGATGACACAGAAGAATCAAATGCTGGCTGCACAGAAGGCAAGTAAATCAGACTGGACCCACCCAAGAATTGGTCAACTTAGGAAATAATTTGAGACCACAAGTAAGTGGAGTTGTAGTGAAGCAAATTAAACAATTACAACCTAGATCAAAACATCAGTGCATTCCTTAATTATGTCTCAAAGACAACAACAAGTAGTTACTGAGTATCCACAGTCCTCTCAACATTCAATTGGGTGTTACAGATATGACAGTAAACAAATTTGCAGTCTACTAGGTGAATGGTGGGGAACAGGCATGAATAGCAACAGTATAAGTAATACAGTAGGAGTAAACATGAAGTTTTATTAGGGGAGCCCATTTGGAGATAAACAACTTAGTCTGGTGTGATACCAAGGCTACGATCCAATAAATTTTATTTCCAAAAACACAGCAGACCAGATTTAGTCAGTGGGCCATAGATCATTCTCCCAGGAACAGAAGCTGACAATTCACCATCTTTATCTATTAGGGTTTGTATTCAGGGAGCAATGGCCATGAGGAGTTTCCTTAAACTTTGCTGTGACATGAAAAGATATATGCCAGCAGTGATGGTCTAGTTTTATCAACTATGCTAAATAAAGAAGACATCCCAAGTGCTCAGATATCTACAGCCTTCAGCTCAAAATAAGTAGATGCCTTCAGTTCAGTAGATGACTAGAATAATTGTACCAATTTTAAACAGCTACATGCTTCTAAGCTTAACATACACCTCAAAAAGAGAAATAGATGCACTAGAAAATTGAAAAGATACTACTTGTGCACTTAGTTTTATTTTCGTTAGTAATTACACAAATCGCAAAGTTATATTTTCATAAATTGATATAGTATTCTAGGGAAGTGACTAAAAATAAGAGATAGGGGTGCCTGGGTGGCTCAGTTGGTTGAATGTCTGACTCTTGATTTCAGCTCAAGTCCTGATCCCAGGGTTGTGGGATTAAGCCCCACATCAGGCCCCATGCTGATGTGGAGCCTGCTTAAGATTCCCTCTATGTCTTTCTCTTTCTCTCTCTCTCTCTGTCTCCTTCTCTCTCTCCCCCTCCGCCCCTCTCTCTCTTGCTCACGTGCACTCTCTCTCTCTCTCTAAAATAAAATAAAATATATTTTTAAAAATAAGGGATAAATAGAAATTATCTCCTTACATATACTGAGTAGTGTCTATTCTACCAAAGTTCCCATCAAGACAATACTATCGTCTCATGGAAATAACCTCAGGTGACTAGGACAACAAATGTAAAACGGGGTGTTTTTCCCCATTACAGTTCCTTCTTTGTTCTCATCCTATTGTTTAGAAGTTCACAAAACTTATCAAATTAGCAAAAACGTCAGCAAGTATTAGAGTCCTGGCTCCCAGCGTTAGTTTTGATCATTTAGCTCATTTCTTCAATTCTCTGGAGGTTCAAAAGACCTTTGGCAATTCCATTAAATGATGTGTTATTTTCTTCAGTAAATGTCATTTCCCTAATCTAGTAATTAATAAAAAACAAAGAACAGTTTTCTCAGTGAATGTTGCTTGCTTTCTTTTTGTGCTATATTTCTACCATTTGCCATTTCTTACCAAAAAAAAAAAAGTAAAAGTAAAAAATGAGGTTATTATTATTAATGACTAACATTTAATTAGGTTGTTTGATCTTTGGTTAAACAACTTTGCAGATTTCCATTACCATACCTACAAAGATCAGTCCAATGCTTTTAATGAATATGGACGTATTCATATAATGACAAAGCCCTTGATTCTCTGGCTGCAGAATTACTACGCAATGATCACAAGAAAATATGTGATACACACGAAACACAAATCCTTAATTTTTCACAGAAATCTAACTTCTAATGATATATTTAGGTCAATAGTGTGTATTGTGTGATCATAATTATATTAATATAGAAATTAATAAACAGAATATTTTCTAATTATTCAGAGTTCAGGCATAAACGCTAATAGTTAAGTTCATATGGAATTGATTTTTAAGATCTGATTTCCATAGTATTCAGTTCTTCAATGGATTGTCCATATCAACAGAATATTTGACTTGGCATATAAAGCCGTTCCTTATATGGCCAAAATGTACCATTCTGTTACTAATCATTCTCCTTATCCCCTCCACCCTCACCACTGCTGCCACTAACCCATTTCACGGGATGCTATAAACATACCAAATCACTGATTGCTATTTAAATATATCATCCTGGCTCATACTTCTATGGCATTGCTTTCCCGCTTACTTAAAATTACCCACTCTACCTCATCTACACTAAGGCTACCCTTACAGACACTGCCCAACATTATTTCTTCTATTCATTCATTTATTCAAAAGTATATTGACCATCTCCTACATGCCAGGTATTGTTTAGGCACTGGAGAGACAATGGTGAACAAGATAGTCCCTGGTCTCAGGGAGCTCACGTCCAGAAGAAGAAACAAATAAACAAACACAAAAATAAACAAGATAATTACAGATCTTCCTCAACTTACAATGGGGTCACTTCTCAATAAACCCATTGTAGGTTGAAAATGCCTTAAGTTGAAAATACACTTAATAAACTAACTTACTGACCATCATAGCTTAGCCTATAGGGTCTACCTTCAACATGCTCAGAACATTTACATTAGCCTACAATTGGGCAAAAGCAACAAACACAAGGCCTATTTTTAATAAAGTGTTGAATATGTCATGTAATTTACTGAATACTGTACTGAAAGTGAAAAATAGGATGACTATTTGGGTAAAGAATGGTTGTCAGTGCATTAATTGTTTACCCTTGAGATCCCAAGGCTGACTGCAAGCTAAGGCTTGCTGCCACTGCCAGCATCATGAGAGAGGATCACACACATATCGCTGGCCCAGGAAAAGATCAAAATTCGCATTGCAACATGCGGTTCCTACTAATGTGGATTGCTTTCACACCATCATTAAATCGAAAAGTTGAAAGTTGAACCTGTAAATTGGGAATGATTTATCTGTTATAAAATGTGAAAACGGCCATAAAGTAAATGGAGTGATGTGAGAGAGAATAAAGTGTGGGCAAGTATGATTGTAGATATGTGGTAAGGGAAGGAGTCTCAATAGAAGTGACATTCCTGAAAAGAAGGGACAAGGTGTGTGAAGCCCTGGAACCAAAATGACCTCAGCCTGCTCCTGTTCAGTAGTTAAAAGGAGGCCAGTGTGAATTGGAGCATAAAACCATGGGCTAAGGTGATGGGACATGAGCTTTCACTCCTAAACTTCTGGAGTCCATCCTCCTGAAGTCAGTCCATCAGCAGCCCCCTTCGTTACCGCACATGATGTCGTGATGCACTATTTTAATTACCTGCCTACAACTCAACTTTGAGCTCTTTAAGGGCAAATTGCTGTGTGTGTGTATGTGTTTAATATATATATGTATATATATATATTTAATATATATATGTATATATATATAAATATATATATGTGTGTGTATATATATATATATATATATATATATATATATATATTATACATCTTTATAAACCCATCACCTATTAGGGACAAGTATGTACTATGTGTTCCATAAATATTTGTTCACTATTAATATCTGATCCTAACCCCTTCTAATGTCCTCAAGGACCCACTTCATTGTTTTCCACACTTATCCACACCTTTACCTGCTCTAGTGACTGAATACATAAATAATTTCACATATTTCCAGTTAAAAAAAAAATCTCCCTTAAACCCAACCTCCCCTCTAACCAGGACCTTTCCAGTTTACTTGATGAAAATTCCTTGAGAAAAGGATTCACTCATTGTTTCTACTTCCTAATTTCTCCTATCCTTCCTCATTTCACTGCAATTCAGCTTTACTTTTTTGTTTTTTTTAGTTCTTTGGCACTGACAAAGCTGGTTGTTATGTATCTGAACTAGGGACTCAAACTGTGCGGGTATGAATTTTTGTTTTATCACGTAGGGCATAGGACTTAACCTGTGTGTCAACAGTCTCATCTGTAACATGGGGATAGTAACAGCATACGCTTGTTATGAGGATTAAATGAGCTACCACATGTAAAGTACCTAACAAAGTAAGTACAACTGATGCCTTACCCTTTATATTCACAATAAATTTACTCATCATGCTGACTCTTCTGCAGCTCTTCTTGGTCTTGAAATTATTTTCTCCTGTAGTTTTCAGATCACCACTGTCTCATTTCCCTTCTCCCTTTCTAGCCATTATTTCTCAATTTCATGAATCCTTTTCTTTCAGTCTCTCCTAAATGTGTGTACCAGAACTCTCTCCTTTTTCACTGTAAGCTCTTCATTCAAATCCATCAGTTTGAGTCACCCCTTAAATCCTAAGGAACTCGAAACCCTTATCCTGAACCCAGGTCTTTTTTTCTGAGTTTTAGACCTACACAGGCCTCCCTTCAGATTGTGCCCCATCTAGCTTTTTCAGCAAGACCCTCAAACTCAACACCTCCATCCATGAAATCGGCTTTGCAACCCCTCTGGGGCTCCCTGCTGCAAGGAATAGCAGATACCCACCCAATTCCATCCCAGGTATCCCATTCAGAAACATTAGATTCTTAGACTCTGCTCTTCCTCTTCGCCTCGTCCTTTAAATCTGTCTTTTTCTCCACCTTCCAGATCTCCCCAGAATGACTCCTCTCTAGTCTGTTTCCATTGTGGCACTTTACACCAGGCTTCCACCATCTCTCATGTGTGGAAACCCTCTTACCTGATCGCCATGCCCTCAGGCTCACAAACTTTCAATCTATCCCCACACAGCAGCCAACAAGATCTTTTTAAAACGCATATCCGATCATGCCATTGCCCTGCTTAAACCCCCGCAATGATTCCCCAAAGCTTTCAGGATACAGTTCAAACTCATCAGTTTAGTTGGAGGCCCTCTGCCTGAGCCAGATCAGTGCCCTTAATAGCTCCCTCCTCACCAATTCAGGAGGCTGCAAGTGCCCTATAAAAATCTGCTGCAGCTATGTTCCGGCTGCTCAGGAAATTTCTCCAAGCTCCACATCGCACCCAGGTCGCAGCTTTGAGCCTCTGCTCTCGTCTCAAGTCCCTGTCTTCCTTCGTCCCTGCCTCCAACCTAAACGCTGCCTTGTTGCCTCCTTAGACGTCAGATCTACTGGCTCTCAATTTCTCATTCTCTCCGAAGTATGGTCTCTTTAACCACTCCTGGTGCTCTGTTGCACACTGTGGCCCATGAGCAAGGGACATTCCAGCCACTATTACTCATCTGGGCTCTCCTAACTCTGCTCTTAGCCTCACCCAGCATCCAGTTTCTTTTTCTTTTTTTTTTTTTTTTAACGTTTATTTATTTTTGAGACAGTCCAGTTTCTACCTCCCTGCAAGAGGACACAGAAATGTCTCCATAAACTCATCAATCCTTGTGCTCCACCCACAGGAACACTTGTGTTCCCCAAATAGTTCATGCTTTTTCATACCTTTGTCCATTTACACAAGCTGTTCCCTTTGCCTGGAATACACCAGTCTTCCCCTACCACTCACATATACCACACTGCCTGACACACACATCCACCAGTTCATTCAGGCCAGCATTCAAGATTCAACTCTCAGAAGCTTTTGGTGACACCTGCTCTGTTCTTAATTGGAAACCTCTCGTCCATCCTCTGAATTCTTCTATATAAATCTAACATACTGCTTACTATTAAAAAGTTCTTGGGGCACCTGGGTGGCTCAGTTGAGTAAGAGTCCGACTTCAGCTCAGGTCATTATCTCAAGGTTCCTGAGTTCAAGCCCTGCATCAGGCTCTGTGCTGACAGCTCTGAACCTGGACCCTGCTTCGGATTCTGTATCTCCCTCTCTCTCCGCCCTTCCCTTGCTCGCATTCTGTCTGTCTGTGTCTCTCTCTCAAAAATAAATAAACATTAAAAAAAATTAAAAGAAAAAGTTCTTTCATTTCCTTTCCTCCACTACTAGATAGTCAGCCTGTGAGGTCAGGGAAATGTAACCAATCTTTGTATCTCAGTGCCCAGTAGACTGCTTAATTTATCATGAGTACCTACTAAATACTCATTCAATGAATGAATGAGTGAATGAATGAATGAATGAATGAATTTCATAGTCCTAGAATAAACTGAATAAATGTCATTTTGAAACATTTTTTGGATGTAAGAGTAATTTCATTTTACAGTGATTTATAAACAACTCCAAGTATGCTTCAATATTAGTACCTTTTAAACTAGATATATTCATAATATCTCTAGGTCACATGACATGCTCCTACTTTTAACTTAGACTTGTAATGGATTGACTCTTTTCAAATGAAATCAATACCTATCAATTTCCTTCTCTAGAAGGCCTGTGTGATGAGGCAGGGAATCTCAGCAGAGATTGCCCATGTGCAGTGTTATATAGTGTATTTGATGTGGATAGATTCTCACTAGGGAATAAAATAAGATACCCCATTTTTTTCTCATCGTGCATTTGCAAGGCTTTAGGAAAGAACATTTGCATTGCAACTTCCTGAGCAACTTAGCTCCTGTAGTGTTTTTAATTGCGCCATTTATACCTGACAATATTATCCCTATGACTAAACGTAATATTACTGAACATAGTTATTGGATATATTATTAAAACTGGTAAAGACAAATGTGTGGAATACAGAATACCGATATTATTTTGCCTGATACAACACTTCATAGTTCTAAGCCCTAACACACACACACACACACACACACACACACACACACACACACACACACATCTTTAACTATATTTAAATAGTATGTGATGCATAATGTTAAGAATAACCAACACTTACTGAGTGCTCACTATGAGCCAAGAACTACTCTGAGAATTTTATGTACATTATAACATTTAGATCTTATAAGAATCCCAAGAAACAGTTAATATTATTGCCCCCCCTTTTCAGCTGAGGCAAAGGACACAAAGAAAAATAAATAGCCTGAGGTCATACAGCTAGTGAGTGATAAATCCAGAACAGAAATTAAGGCAGTCTAATTTCAGAGCTCTGCTTTTAATCTCTTTGCTATCTTGTTTTTGGAAGTATCATAGTATAAAACAAAGTTTTGCATGGGTTTACCAAGAAAGGTATTTTTAAAAAAATTTAAAAACACAGGTGAAATGCTTTCCTTCCATGCATATAATATTGCATAAATATTGCATGCATATAATCATGGAATTATATGCATGCAACAAATTCAGTATGATTCCTGTGTATGTACTTACAATCATAACTACCAATCTATCTCTTGTTGCCCCACAACAGTGTTTGACCTTATACCTCTGACACATGGTAGAGACTCTGGTATATAAAAGGTGCCAAAAAAGTTTTAATAATGACATTTATGAATAAATACCAACAAAGACAGAATTTGATGAATAAATTATAAAGCTACAGATTGAGCAATGTGGTAAAAATTTTGTTTTAAGTATTCCATTGAATCCCCAATAATTATATGGGTTAGAAAGTATATCCATTATACCAATCTTTTCTGTGTATTACAGAAATTAAGTAACTTGCCTAAGGTCACAGAGCTGGCAAATGGTAAAGCCAGGATTCAAACCCGTATCTGTGTTACTATACATATCAATGCTGTTGCGGTTTTAAGCACCTTCAACTTACAGTCTTAGCACCAAAAGAGACCCAATATTGGGTTGGGTTTACCACAATCCTGTCCAGCCTGGGAAATTTTGTGTTTTTATTAGTCCTTAATTTCTAGGTGCACAATTATAAAACAACAATACCAAATATACAGATATTATATGTATGAGGCAAACAAATTTGTGTACATTGTTTTCTCCAACTATTTCTTACTCCCATCTTATTTCTTTTTCATTGCTAATGGATACACACACAAAGGACAGGATATTGAACTCTTAACATTATTATGGAAGAAGTTAGGAGTTAATCAAGCTTCTAGGTGACCCTTGCAGAGCCTCACATTTCTGTTTCCATATGAGCAATGCTGAGGTCAATGGAAAAAGCAGAGTTCTAGAAAAGCCCAAACAAAACTGATGATCCAATATATTGCTCAAAGTACAAGTTAAAAAATGAGAACGTATCTTGAAAAAAAAGTTCCTAAAGCATTTATTTTTGGTACTAGCATAAAACCAAAACACATTTAATGGAGGGAGAGTAATAGAGAATAAAATATGTTTCACACTTGGCAAAGGTAAGACTGGAGAGAGTAGGAAAATACTCAACAATTAATAAAGCACTTCACCATAGCAGGCACTCAGTAAATATTTACTGAATAAATGAATGAGGTTCACATTTGCTTCTATAAAATAGGCTACATTTCACTAAAGGTAACTTTTGTGACATACATTATCAAAATTATTATAAATAACTATAAAATCTAGCTAAAATCTTAAAAATTTAAATAAATGTTTAAAAAGTGACAATTCTAATATCTTAAAATAATTTTCATCTACTTCAATTTACCTGATTAGTGCTTCCCTACCTAGAATAGTTGACAGATTTGAAAGTAGTTGTGTTACTTTCCAGTGACTCCAGAATTCAAACCATGTTGTGCTATTCATTAGTACTAGAGTTCTTACAGAATAATCCCTAACATACTGAGGTATTAAAAAAGAGAGAGAGAGAGAGAGAGAGAGAGAGCGATGTTTCCTGTTGTTGTTTAGGATCTTGTTTATTCAATATTTTCTATCATTTTCCTAACAATCAAAAGAATTTTTTTATTCTTTTTAAATCAGATTACATACCAGCTGAGATCTCATTCAAGTATAGTATTCCACCCATCCACAATTCTTAAAATTGGTAACAACTCTGGGGCGCCTGGGTGGCTCAGTCAGTTGAGCGTCCGACTTCAGCTCAGGTCACCATCTCATGGTCCATGAGTTCGAACCCCGCGCCAGGCTCTGGGCTGACAGCTCGGAGCCTGGAGCCTGCTTCCGGTTCTGTGTCTCCCTCTCTCTCTGCCCCTCCCCCGTTCATGCTCTGTCTCTCTCTGTCCCAAAAATAAATAAACGTTAAAAAAAAAAATTTAAAAAAAAATTGGTAACAACTCAATTCTTCATATAAAATTGAGATTACTATTCCACTGACCAGACTACAAGATAAAAAACATATTTTTCTTTTCTTTTTAAGTTTTTACTTATTTTTGAGACAGAGAGAGACAGAGCATGAGCAGGGAAGGGGCAGAGAGAGAGGGAGACCCAGAATCTGAAGCAGGCTCCAGGCTCTGAGCTGTCAGCACAGAGCCTGACGTGGGGCTTGAACTCACAGACCGTGAGATCATGACCAGAGCCGAAGTCGGACGCTTAACTGACTGAGCCACCCAAGTGCCCCTAAAAAACATATTCTTAATATGAAATGACTTCTAAGCAAATCTAATCAGAAACAAGTAATAAAGTCAACCTAGATAATTAGCATGACTTTTCACTACAACAGTAAAGGATGGCTCTTTCAGAACTCCGCCATGGCTTGGATAATCTCACCAATCTATTTTTGTTGTTGTTGTTGCTGTTGCTGTGCCAATTAAACATCAGACATCAAGACTTAATTCAACAGTATTTTAGCCCTACTGATCACTTTTTCCTTTAAATTATCTTCAGTGCCAGGGCCCCTGGGTGGCTCAGTCAGTTGAGCATCCGACTTCAGCTCAGGTCAAGATCTTGCAGTTTGTGAGTTCGAGCCCCACATCAGGCTCTGTGCTGACAGCTCAGAGCCTGGAGCCTGTTTCAGATTCTGTGTCTCCCTCTCTCTCTCTCTGCCCCTTCCCTGCTCATGCTCTGTGTCTCAAAATGAATAAACGTTTAAAAAAATTAAAAAAAAATTATCCTCAGTGCCTTTGCCACAACCTACGCATTTTCTTTTTTTTTTTTTAAATATGGAATTTATTGTCAGGTTGGTTTCCATACAACACCCAGTGCTCATCCCAAAAGGTGCCCTCCTCAATACCCATCACCCAACCTCCCCTCCCTCCCACCCTCTATCAACCCTCAGTTTGTTCTCAGTTTTAAGAGTCTCTTATGCTTTGGCTCTCTCCCTCTCCAACCTTTTTTTTTTTTTCCTTCCCCTCCTTCATGGTCTTCCTGTTGGTGGGAACGCAAACTGGTGCAGCCACTCTGGAAAACAGTGTGGAGGTTCCTCAAAAACTTAAAAAAAGATCTACCCTATGACCCAGAAACAGCGCTGCTAGGAATTTACCCAAGGGATACAGGAGTGTTGATGCAGAGGGGCACTTGTACCGCATTTTCTAAAATTATACTAAGAAGTAGAATTGGGGCACCTTGTTGGCTCAGTTGGTTAAGCGTCCATCTCTTGATTTTGGCTCAGGTCATGATCTCATGGTTCATGGAGACTGCTTGAAATTCTCTCTCTCTCTCTCTCTCTCTCTCTCTCTCAATCTCTCTCTCTGCCCCTGCCCCATTCTTTTTCATTGCTAATGGTGCATGTGTGTGTGTTCTCTCTCTCTCTCTCAAAATAAGTAAATATTTTTTAAAGAAAGAAAACTTAAAAAAAGTAGAATTGTTTCTATTTCATTTATTCTTAAGAACAAAACCAAAACAACTATAATTTTATAAAACACAAATTTTATTTTACTATATTAGCAACTACATGAAATTAGTTTGATTTTTTTCCCACTTAATTGACCATAGGCATTGATACTAAGGAGGAAAAAAGGTGTTATTAGTCAAATACCTTTTCTGTATATCCTTAATAGTCTCTCATGTAAATTAATACTGATGCAAGTTAATATCTTAATTCTAAAAAGTTTAATTAAAACAACTTTGCCTGATTCCAGATCTAAACGTATCTCCCTGAATCATTTTTCAGTTCCTTTTGTAATATCCATCTTAAACAGAAATCCTAGTTTATTCTGGCTCTGATTCAATCTTCCAAAACTTCCTCTCTGTTTACTTGGGTCTTTTGGAAGAGTTCCAAGTTTGTCTCTTGTCTCTGAAAAAAGATGAATGAAATTGAAATTACATTTACTGTTCTTTTGACTCTCATGTTTGTGCTCAAAGACAGAGCTAATTTCTCTGACAATTTTCATAAAGAAAAATGGCCAAATTCATTTATTTTAGCACTCACTAAAATGGGGTTTATTCACAGCTCATATAACCTTACTCCCATTCTTTTATTAAACAATAAAATCCTTATTAAAGAATAGATTATTGTTTTCCCAGGTATTGCTATAAAAAGCTTTATACAATCCCAAGTATTCTCAAGTAATCTAAAAGTTAAACTCCTTTTAGAGCTGAAGAAACTGAAGTCTGGAACAGTTAAGAGACTCCTCCAAGGTCACAAGGCTAATTTGTGGCCACCCTGAGCCTAGAAACCCAGCCTGGTACCAGTTCTGATCTCAACTTACTCCTGTGATTGCCTGTAACTTCTCAGGCTATTGAACTGCTGATTTGATCTTCAAAGTTTTTATGGAATGTTGAAAAGTCAACTATTTGTCTCATTCTTTCCATTATTGTGCACTGTTATCTTGATCTTTCTCAAAAGGGAAATAAGAATAAATAAACATCAAAAATCATTATTTGCCGTAAATATAGAGAAAACTACAAACCATATATCTTGAGAAAATATGTAGCAAATAGATGATAGGGTGATAAGCACTGTACAAGTAGATGACAGACCCAAAGATTGATAGATAGAAAATTTTCCCACTATTACATTTTCAATACATAACACTTAACTCCTCAAAGGTTTTTGTGCACACAAACAAAAGAACCCTCAGCTTAAGGGCATCTATGAATTTTTAGTAGTCTGCACAAATATTTCAATTCAGAAATAGAACATGTCAAGTATTGTCCTACAAAGATGTAAAATACTTCAAATTGCTCGAAAGAGGATGTTTCACATAAGACAAAATAAAGTTATTATAATGATTTGCTTATGTCCCATATTTTTTCTGATTATTAGTTTGTAAAGGCTTACAAGCACCTGCAAAAGACTGGGAAATAAATACATACCTGGTCTAATGCAACAGCTATGTTTCATACAATTCATGAATGAATCAATGTTTTTGTAAATCATAATCTTATTTTAAAATGCATGGCAAGCTTTCTATTTAAAGGGACTCTGCAATAACTCTTACAAAGAATAATTCAAAATAATCACCCTATTTTATCTACAGAACTGCCAAAGAGAGAAACCGACTAGATGTCTGAGGCAAGCCCTCAGAGGCAGCCAGCACTATGACAGAGTGAGCATGCTAAGGGATTTAGTCCCTGCTCAGAAGGTGTGGGCCAGTTTTCAGTCCCAGCCAGAATCCATAATCAACTGGACAGCTTACAAAAATATAACCAGTCCATGCCCCATCCCAAACTAATTAAGTCAAAGCCTCTGTTAGTATTGATAATACTAACAAAAGCAGTGCCACTGGAGTGTAGCTACCACAACTTGAAAAGAAGTGGGTTGAACAGAAAACAGGAAGAGGAGAATCAGAAACAAAATACAAGCCACACTTTCCAGGAGGTCCAGCCTAAAGGGAATAAATGAAATAATCATTGGAAGTAGATTCACAGACAAAAGGTTTTCTTTGGTTAGTGTTTGGTTTCATTTGCCTTTTAAGATGGGAAACAGAATAACACACCCATATGTTAGTGGGTATGAGTCAACAGAAAAGCAGCTTATATCATCAGAGAAGGAAAGGGCAATTGCTGGTGTGCTGGCCCTGAATAAGCAAGAGGAGAATGGGATGCAGAACACAAGGGAGGAGGTGAATTTACATTGGAGCAGGACAGTACATCCCTAGGAGCTGGGGAAAGGCAGACTGTGTGTGCACAAATGCAGGAAGAGGCAGCATTCTGGCAGAGGAAGCTCATAGACATTTCCTCTGGTATCTTTCATTTTCTCAGTGAACAAAGATGTAAGGTCATCAAGTTAGAGTGAGAAATGCAGGTGCAATGTTGCAGATCTAAGGACAGATGTAAACTAATCATGCAACTAGATGGATCATAGGGCTAGAGAAACATCACCCTATTGGTCTGTTGTTGCAGAAAATCAATGCCCTTCAAAAATGGAATGCATGCTTCTCACGTGCTTTGATCTTAGTGAGTTTATACTGGGTCCTAACAACCACCACTTCCTCTCATAAAAGTGTGAAACGACCTTCCTCCAGCTCATTCTATTCCTGCCAGAGATCAATGAAGCTGGCTGCTCTCTAGTTTGCAAAATATTTCTTCCCTTTTTTCAAAACTGAGTGATATTTGCTTATCTCCAGTTTGCTGATTCCTAGTCTCCAGAATTCCTTAACAATTAAATCACTGAAAATTGCTCAGCAATCTCATTTTTGAGCATTCTCAAGATCACTCAGCACAATTCCAATGAATCAGTACATGTGAACTCATTTAAAAATACTGGGATCTTCCACTCTCCACCGGCAACATAATTCAGCACGGTGAGAAATGCTTAACCTAATCTCACTGAGTTCCATTCTATTTTGTCAGCCTGCTCTATTACACATCCAGCAAATTCGCACACCAACTTTGCTCATTTCTGAACTCCCAAATGATCTAACAGTCTACACACACTTGTAAGTACTTCCAAAGATTAATTTAGATGAACATTCTCTTATCAAATGAATGAAAGACCTCAGGTGACTTTTGAACTTCTGGAAACTATAAGCACTTAACAGACAAAGCACCACTTATGCTCAGAAGAAATAACATCATGTTATTCTTTTGTCTAACCACAGTGTCATATCCTTAGTTAAGGCTTCTTCTTTTTGGCTCTGGATTTACTTTACTAAATTCTCAAAAATTCCTCTCATTCCCAGGGCACCTGGGTGGCTCAGTCGGTTAAGCGTCTGACTCTTGGTTTTGGCTCAGGTCATGATCTCACGGTTTGTGAGTTCGAGCCCCATACAGGGCTTTGTGCTGACAGTGTGGAGACTGCTTGGGATTCTCTCTCCCTCTCAGCCCCTCCCTCACTCACTCTATCTCTCAAAAATAAATAAACTTAAAAAAAAATTTTTTTTTAATTCCTCTCATTCCCTGTCACTTTCCCCCTCCAATTTATCTGAATATTGGTCCCAAGCCAACTTTTACTTAGTATCGTTTTGTTGATCTCCTGGTGATATGAAAAGCACATAGTATTTGTTTGCCCTGCAGACCTTGGTTCAAATCCTCCTCCAGGTTATGGATTGATTAGTTGCTTCATCCCTTTGGGGTATAACTGTCCTTAGGTGTAAAATGGCCATAATAAGGTGATTACATGCAATATAAAAAACAGGCTGTCTTTCCAGTGCTTAGAACATACTAAGTGTTCAATAAATACATGTTCTATTCCTTTCTTTCTCTCTCCTGTTCACAAATGGCCCTACTTTTCCAATAAGACTAAGTCCAAAGTAACATTTTTTTCCTCGTAAATGCAAACAATGGTTCCTATCATTTTCCTTCTTGACTAGTTTTCACATTCTACTCAGAGTTCAGAGTGTACTTTACTCATTCATGTCATACTCTATTTTTTAGCTATTTTCTATGCTAATATATCATTAGTTCCCAGATAGATATAGATATGAAGATACAGAAATTGATAGAGGTAGGCAGGTATAGGTGGGTGTCTGTTTAGATACAGATATGAATATGGTTATATATATATATATATGATTTTTGTACATGCATGATTTTTTTTATATATAGTTTTACATATATCCACAACTTCGTTTTAGGTACAACAGCTCCGTATAGAAAGCAAGGAAGCAAAGTCTGTGAAGCCAAATAGGTAAGACCTCACGCCCTTACTTAGGAGCTTACTCTCTATATAATTGTGGGAAAAAAAAAAAAAAAAAAGAAAGAAAGAAAGAGAAAGAAAAAAAAAGGTTAAATTCTCTAAGCTTCCATTTCTTTGTAAAATAACTTCTTTGTTGCCAGGTTGTTGTATTTAAGACGGACAACATTTGTAAAATCCTGGCACATAGTAGGTTCCCATTTAGTTGTTGTCTTTTGTATTATTATTTTCACAAGCCTTATTTTTTTCTGCAGTGCCAGACATTTTTAATAGCAACAATAAATAAATGCCTGCTGAGTTAGATATTGCTATGATTTTATCTTGTTAATAGTAATGAGTAAATTGGCAGAGTTGATGTTTTCAAATTTTAAAAGATGCCATCTTCTGAGTGAGTCTTATAACATCTGTGGTATGGCTGCAAAAAGATTATTCAAATGCATAAGATTTTTTTTAACTCACACATCAAATGAAATAGCTATATGATATTATATTGCTCAAGCAGTCCATTTGCAAGCGCATTCAGAGTTTTTTGCCACAGTGTTCCAGCATATAAATGAGTAATAAAGGTAGGGGCTCTTCTACAAATAAAGTTCAGTTTCTAGGACATAGTTCTTTATTTTATCTTTTTTCTCCTTCCTTTTCTCTCTCTCAATCTTAATCTCTTGCTCTCTCTTGCTTGCTCTTCCCATATAATTCTCTGATTTTATATATATTCACTACTTCTCTTTGAATCAAACTTCCTTGAAAGCCTTTACTACTGACTTTTCTATATTTTCTCCATTTTTCCACATGTCACACAGAGCAGAATCTAATGAAAATTGAACGATTTCTTGTTATTATATCTTCTACTTTTCCTTTTCATGAATAATATTTTTGCTAAAACAAACAAATAGTAGAAATATCTCCAGTTCATGTCACTGAAGGTGACTGCAAAGGAATTTGAAGGCCAGGAAAACAAAACAGACATTATTGGCTTTACAGTTAGAGAAACTAGAAGAATCAAAAGTTGCAGTAGATCAAGAAGAATTGCCCCTAAATTGATTCCTGAAAGTAAATAAGTCTCCTAGCCTTTTTACATGTTGGCAAGTTAATGGGAAGAAATAGGTTTATTTATTTATTTGAGTGATATTCAACCTAGTAACATTTTAGTGAGTGAGCAAAAGAAACCAAGGAAGAAAATTCCAGTATGCCTTAAAGGAAGTAGTTAAATTTTGAAAATGTAGTTTCCCCTCCCCCTCTTCAGAGGAATGTTTATATTCTCAAAATTGATGAAGGATTGTTTTCACATGTACGTCATCTGACTTGCATTCAAATATTTTGGATCAATAAACATGCTTAACATAGAGTTGTCAGAAGTTAGGAGTGCATAGTTGTCACTCCTGGTATTTTTTTAATTCAAAACTGGCTGTGATTTTTTCTTTAATGCAACTAAAAAAGCACACACACACACACACACACACACACACACACACACACACACACACACAAAATCCCAGACTTTGTACAATGGATACATGCCAGAATGCACAATTTTTACCTCTCTGACATTGGGAAAGATATTTGACCTCAATAAGTCTTACTTTTCTCATCAATAAAATGGGAATACTAACAACATCTACCTTGCAGATTATTGTAAGATTTAAAATATGTATTTCATGAAAAGCACCTGACAGATATTTCTAAGAGAATGGACCATTAGTGCCACATCAAGACTCCCCAGTAGTATTAATTTTTTTCATGTGTGTGTACATGAGTATTCTGAAAATAAATATTTCTAAGATTTTTGGAAACATTTTAGGAACTATGAAAAGAGAACCATTAAGAGGTGTGCCTTTAATTAAAAAGGTACCATTTGGGGGCGGTTGAGTGGCTCAGTCAGTTAAGCATCTGACTTTGGCTCAGGTCATGATCTCACGGTTTGTGCGTTCAAGGCAGGCTCTGTGCTGACAGCTCAGATCCTGGAGCCTGCTTCGGATTCTATGTCTCCCTCTCTCTCTGCCCCCCCCCCCCCCACTTGTGCTCTGTCTCTCTCTCAAATATAAATAAACATTAAAAAAAATTTTTTTAAGGTACCATTTGGCTGAGCCATGAAAATTCTGATGAAGCACTGACATATACAATGGCAACCCCTAAAATAACAAGTACATGTCTGTTATGTCCAAGCGCTTCATATGCATTGTATCATCAACTCTAGACACCCAGCAAGGTATTAAAAGTTTTTTTTTTATTAAAAATCTGCAGCTTACACAGATTATGAAATCTAGCTATTGATTAGCATATCTGAACCCAAAGGACTGAGCTCTTGACCACTATGTTGCCAACATCTACTTGGGGTAGGAATAATTAATGCCAAAGAAATACATCAGGTGGGTACAACAAAAGAAAAAGGAGAGTTCTTGTATTAATGTCTAAAGAGAACACTGTAATTTATATCCGTTTCCAGATTTTTTCTATTTATCTTTACAAGTAATCATAAATCCATTCCGGCACACATCTCTTCAACCAAAATTTTCTGCCAAGAACCATGCACTCAGTTCTATGGGACCTCATAACCAATAATATAAATACCAAAGTAAATATTTGATGATGAAAATCGGGCAAGAAGTATAAATTTCAAATATAATCTTTAACATACAACTATTCCTCAAAGTTTCAAATGCCCCACTACAGAGAGATAAAATTCCACAAAGTAAGCTATCACAAAATGAAGGATACCACTAAAATATAGCTGAGTTCAAAGGCTACTCCAAACTCCATAGCCTGTGAAACAAAATGAGATACAATAGTTTAATATGACCAGCATACCCATGATTGAAATAAATTTTCTTTTTAGTAAATCACAAAAGTAACAAATTTAGTTCTACAGAATTAAAGGCAAAAGAAGCTTGAAAGAAATAATCTGTAGACACTTTGTTGCATTAAAATGTATGCAGGGTAGGACCATCTGGGTGGCTCAATCAGTTAAGCATCCAGCTCTTGGTTTTGGCTCAAGTCATGATCTCATTGTTCATGATTCGAGCCCTGCACTGGGCTCTGTGCTAGCAGTGTAGAACCTTCTTGGGATTCTCTCTCTCTCCTTCCCTCTATCTTCTGCCCCTCTGCCCCTTTCTCTCAAAATAAATGAATAAACTTAAAAAAAAAATGTACACAGGGTAAAGCGGTATGCTAGTAAAAGAAGTGAATCTTTTTATTTTGAACAACTCTAAATTTACAAACCATGGACATTTAAGTGACATCCAGATAATATTTGATCCTGTCTAGTTGAGCGTGCAAATCAGTAAGTTGTGCACATAATGGATGATTAGGTGAGCACAATTGGAGTCTGTGTCTGCAATCCAAATTTACATGCTTAATCATCACACTGTATTTCACTGAGGGTGGTTTACACACACATATATAAATTGTAAAATTTTCATGCATATATATTTTTACACTTATGGCTTCTATTTCTGGTACAGACAGTAATCCCCTTGTATATATTTCCTTTGAAGTTAATCTTGTTTTCTGTATTATTATATATGTCATATAAAACCATTAGGCTGTTGGACTATGCATTTATTGTTTGTCAACTTCTTTTTATATCTATGTG
Source organism: Panthera onca (assembly GCF_046562875.1). NCBI lineage: Eukaryota > Metazoa > Chordata > Mammalia > Carnivora > Felidae > Panthera > Panthera onca. The sequence continues at coordinate 152,731,828 of NC_138346.1, forward strand.
CCCTGCTTCGGATCTGGGAGCACTGTAAAATAAGGGAGAAGACAGGTTCTCTGCCTTTTGAACGTGCTTTTTCAATAGTACCTTAAACATCTTAAACATCTAGAACATTCAAACTTAAAATTCAAAAACAAGTTGGGTAAAGTGTAATATGACATATACTTTTATGTTATAATTCTCACACAGCTGATCCATAAATTCACTCTTTGCATATCAATTTCCATTGCGAGGTGTCCCATAGGGATCATTCAACATCAGGTTTATAGAAGAGAAAACTGAGGTTCCGTAACACTATGTGCTTTTCAAAAGCCACTGCTCTGCTACAACTTTCTGATATATCCCACAGGAAATAAAAAGATAATATATCCTGTTTATTCATACAAAAACTTACCAAGCCCTTCACAAGCTTCAACCTGACTTCCCTCGTCTTGGCTGAATACTTGTATATGGATGCCTCTCCTTCACTCAACAAAATGTTTCCCTTTCTTCCTAAACCTATTCCCCTTCTTGACTTCCCCATACCTTCCTGAGTCAATCACCCAGAAATGCTTTTTCCCTTCGATATCCTCAGCTGATCATCAATAAACCTCTTCCTTTCTTCATTTCATTTGTCCCTCTTTTTGTATCATTACTTCCCACCCACCATATCTGGCCCTTTGAACATCACATCAGATTTACTGTAAAAGTAGCCCACTAGTCTTGTTGCCTCTCATCTCTCCCTCTGCAATCTACCACACACCATACCATCAGATCCATTCAAAACCCTGACTTCATTATGTATTTGCATCTGTCCATTGCCATATATATATATATATATATATATATATATATATATATATATATACATATATATATATATATATATAATCATAACAAATAACAAGCATCAAGGGTCTAATATGGTACCAGGCCCTCTGCCAAGTGTGTTGTATCAGTTACCTCATATGAGCTTTACAATAATGGGGGGGGGGGGTGTATTCTGGTTAACCCTATTTTACAGATAGAGAAATTTAAGTTTTGAGACATTGATTAATTTTCCCAAGGTCACATCATAAGTGTATCTAGTATTAACACTCAAGAAATGCAATTCTAGAGCTCAAACTATTAACTGGTACCCTAAACATACACAGGAATATTTCCAGTGAATCTCAGATGGCAGAAGAGAAAACTATTTGGAAATGGCAGGGTATGAAGGGAGGGAAACATGAAAGGCATTTTCAATCCTCCAGAGTTTATATTTCCAAAAGAAGTAACTCAGAGAGTCATGAGTTATTTATTATTATTTTTTAATGTTTATTTTTGAGACAGAGAGAGAGTTATGAGTAGGGAAGGAGCAGAGAGAGAGGGAGACACAGAATCTGAAGCAGGCTCTAGGCTCTAAGCCGTCAGCACAGAGCCTGACATGGGACTCAAACCCAAAAACTGTGAGATCATGACCTGATCTGAAGTCAGATGCTCAACGGACTGAGCCACCCAGGCTCCCCATGAGTTGCTTTCTTTATAAGTGTTTTGTCTTTTCCCTCTGTATTTCCTTTCAGTTAAATAGTCAATGTTTCCAGTATCTGGAGGGGTAGAGGCAGGTTGATGGATTTCCAAAAGAAAAGAACAGCAGTTTGGACTGTGAAAGATTTTACAAATGTTATAACTAATAAATGGAACCACCATGGCACAAAAAGAAAAACAAATCAATTTGTTTTCTCTTCTTCTTTTCTCTTTCCCCAAATCTTTATTTAAATTTCAGTTAGTTAACATACAGTGTAATATTAGTTTCAGGTGTAGAATTTAGCAATTCATAGTTTGTTTTCTCTTCTTCTGTGAAAATATATTCAAATAGAATAATACAGACTTTTAATGGCCTTCCTTCTTGAATATTTTGTATACTACTTTCGGCGACCAATAAAGAAAGGGACACGATTACCTTTAATTACGGACAGAAAGATAGGTGTAAAAAGTGCATTTCAAAATTCTACGTGGAGATATAATTTGTGTCAAAACTAAGGCCCATCATAAAGACTGAAAGGCTTTGGGCAATCTAAAGGAAAAGTAAAAACAGTATATAGAGGTATTTTACACTATATATATATTTGACACCAGTCAAGAAGTTTGAATCCTTTTCATGTAGAGTGTGTGAGACACCAGAATCCTGTCCCTCCATCCTCTCCAGTTTATTCACCAAGACACTGGGAAGCTGGTGATCACTGGCGTCCTGGAGCGCCCCGCACAAATTCTGTCTCTATTTGTTAGGCTTCCTTGATTGTAAGCATCAGAAACCCATTCTGGTTAATCTAGAAAGAGAATTGCTTGGAGCAATCTTGGGGAGCTCAAAAGAGCAAAGAGACTTTGAGTCCAGGTCTAGAGTCAGCCTCACATCCAATCAGCAACCAGTCAGCTTTGGGCATGGAGGCTGCACGACAGCTTGACAGTGAACTACGACTGTCTTTTACATTTTTGTAACACTCAGCTCTAGATTCAGAGTACCCCCGCTCCAACAACAACAACAACAACAACAACAACAACAACAACAATAACAACAACATATATATCTGCAGAATATATATATATATATATATGCAGAATATACATATACATATGTGCAGAGACCCTTAATCACAGCCCTTGCAGACTAGAGAGAGGTCATTCTTCTGAAAGAAATTAAGGCACTATTCAGAAAGAGAACTGGTTGCAGGATAGCAAACAAACAAAAACAAATGGTAAGCAGATACAAGAGAAATTGTTAATAGAATTTAACAATTTATTAACTATTTAAGAAGTTTATTCTTTTTGAAAAGAACTTAAGATTATTTTCTTTGTGAAAGATAAATCCATGGTATCTATTCATAACAGTTTTTCAAGTATGCATAGAATTGTTAAGAAGAGGCTGACCAGTTAGTTATTACCCCTACCTCATAAAAGCTGAACAGAGTTCTGCTAAAATGAACCCTGATTCAATTTCAACTAAAATATAAGGAAGATCATCAGGCGAAATTCCATTGTGATAAAGGGGATAACACAAGAGATAATGGGTAAACCTAATCTTTTATCCACCACATTTTTGTTTTGAATATGCAGAATCCAAGATCTTAAAGGTACACTGGAGATTATTTAAGACAAACTCTTCATTTTATATGTTAGGAAACAGAGATCCAGAGAATTGATTTGCCCATGGTCACAGCTGCTCAGTATCAAAGCCATATCTACTGCTTAGATTTTCTAATTCATAAGAACATCCGCTATTCTGCACTCTGTCCTTGAACCTCATGTGTCCTGGTTGATTTAGACACTCACTAGTTAATTTCTTGAATTTACCTTTGACTCTATAATTTTATGACTTGGGAAACTTTATTTCTCCAATATGTAATTTTTAAACTGCAGCATTCATCATATCACGTACAACTGTAAGATGTACCACTAGGAAATCAAACAAATGTTGGCAACCAAATTAGGACACAATGCTTTCTTACTACTTACGGTTTTTATTTCATACTTTGTGAAGGAGTTCTTTCAGACTCATTTACATATGGATTTTTATCATGTATTATCTTGTTCATAGGTTAAAATAAAAATACAAGCAAAATATATTTTAACAGTAGCTTAAAAACTTCTGTACATGTAGAATCCAACTTTCCTGAGGTATAGTTCATCTCAGAGCCATAGATATCATGTTACATGATATCAACCTGTATGCTGTCAGGAGCATTGGTGATGCAGCATTTCTTAAATTGTCCCCAGCCTCTTCTTTCAAGCTGCTAACTCCCATTCTGCGCTCATATTCCTTCCTCTAATAGGCCTGATGGTTTTTGACTAAAATGTCAAGAGGTTGCCAGTGTCCAGCCGTGGCACAGAGAATAACAATTAAGCTTGCACATGCATACCCAGTGACACCTTCCTTACAAGTGCCACTTGGTCAACAGCAATTGTAAAACTCCATTAAGTATAACACACATCCTAATTCAAACTACGTTAAAATGCAAAAACAAACAAACAAACAAAAACAAAAAAGTGCATTGGAACCAAACAAATATAGTAATTTTTTTTGTATTTTACCCCTTAAAATGAATATGAGGAAATAGCTTCCATTTCATTATAAAATTTACTAAGCCTTTATGCACAACTACGTATCTGCAAATGATGTATCATTATTCGAGTAGAGTAAGCAACTTCTGGTTTTTCTAGCTGATGTTCCTGGGGAGAGTGGACAGGTATTTCTACTGTACTTAATCCCCAGACTGTGTCACAGGAGATGTTGTTACACAAATATCAGCTTCCATTTAATTAGGTCAAATAATAGATTTTCAATGATCTGAAAAATTTAGATTTTTCAAAAATTACATAATTCTCTACTTCCTTTCTTGGCTCAAAATCTCCTTTTATTGGGCCACAGTAGGCAATTAGCATTTTCCGGGGGTTGTAAACTTAGATTATTTGACACACGCACACACACACAAGCCACAATGACAAGAATAGTTCTGCTAGCTTCCTAGAAAGACCACAGCACTGTTGTTCACAGTGTGGTCCATGGAGCAGCAACGGCAACAGCATCATCTGGGAGCTTGTTAGAAATGCAGACCCCAACTCACCCCAAACCTACAGAACCAGAACCTTCACTTTACCAAGAGCCCTAGGGAGACACATGCACGTTAAAGGTGGAGAAGCACTGGCCTAAAAGATGGGCTGTTCAGTTAAAGCTGCATACACGTTTCCCAGAAACTTGGGTTGCTATAACCATTTTACTGCCACAGCTGACATAAGTAGCTATTAGGCTCCAAGGCATTTCCAGTCTGACTGCTAAAGGAAAGAAAAGGAAGAAAGGGTTGGGGAAGAGCACAAATCTTTACCAAGGTGACTGAATCTTTAAGTAGTGGAACAGTAAAGAGGTAGAGAGGCTAAGAGCCAGAGGGAAAATGCTCTCAACTCAACCATCCATTCTATTCCACCAATATTATTGAGCACTTTCTACATACCTCACATTTAATCTGTTACCTATCTAAAATTTACTCATCCTCTCACACTTTCTCTTGCTCTCCTCATGAAGTCTGGTATGACTATCAAAACCAAGGGTTCTTTAACAGGAGTTCAGAGATCACCTTTAGGGAGCCTATAAACCTAAGGTGATATGTTAACTTGGGGCATGAGCATATGTTGATTTTCATAGGGAAAAATCCCATGCTTTTATCACAATTTCAAAAGGGATCCAATCAGTCAATCAATAGTTAAGAACCACTAGCACTCTGTAATTCTTGTCCACCATCTGTTTTAAAGTCATTGATACAAACTTTTTCAGTTGCAAAAGTCATCTTATTCCATTTGGGAATGGGGCTCATTATGAGGTGACTAATACTCCAACACCAGTTTTGTACTCACATACCTTTTTCCAGAGAAGAACAAAAACAAAAAGACTTGGAAATGGGAAAAGATCATCTCATTTAATTATAAGAAGTCCCTCAGTGAATTATGTGATCATGCTGGCATCTCTTCCCATTGTACCATCCTCCTTTCCTTCATTCTCTACATTTACCATCTTTGATTCTTAAAAAAAAAAAAAAAAAAAATGTTGCTATTCCTCCCTCAGTATTAGCTCCCCTGTGATCTTCCCAAAGTGTGTCATAGATGTTAAAAGCTATATTGTTCTATGGTTTGTCCTTCCCACTTTATCTCTATTTCAAAATCTCATTCAAGGAAGAGCAAAGAAAAGGTCAGGATTGGCCTTGGCTGGCTATTATAACATGTACCATCTCCTCACCCTTAGCCCAGGGGCCCACAAAAGGAGTAGTATCCTTTAATGCTTTTGAAATCATGAAGAGAAATCAAAGAAACCACTTCCAATCCTATTCTTATAACCAGAAGTCCATTGATCAGTGTCGGTAAAGGATAGCACATTAAGGGGGAATGGCATTTAGAAAGTATGATTTGATCCATACAGCTGAGTGATCACGGCAAGTTCCAATCTCATCTGAGCTGGAGAATAAATCTATACTACTGTCAGCTCTGAAATATCTCATTCATGAAGCACAGGTAAGAAATCACCTCTAGTTGCCATTAATTATCAAACATATTTGAGTTAAGTAACTACTTCACCCAGGCAGTGATCCATGTATAAAGCTGTACAACTGAGAGACAGTATAGCCACAGAAATTCAGTACCATCAGATATCTAACATCAAGGCCTGAACTCTAATTTTTCTAGTAAATGGCTGAGAATTTTGGTCTCAAAAACTGCCTGTCTAGGACTCAGTTTATCTTAAAAAAAAATAATAAATATAGAGTTACATACCTATTAGAATGACCAAAATCTAGAACACCGACAACAGCAAATACTGGTGAAGATGTGGAATAGCAGGAACTCTCATTTGTTGCTGGTGGGAATGCAAAACAGCAGTCACTTTGTAAGACAGTTTGGTGGTTTCTTAAAAAAACAAATCAAGGGGCGCCTGGGTGGCTCAGTCGGTTAAGTGTCCGACTTCAGCTCAGGTCACGATCTCGTGGTCCGTGAGTTCGAGCCCCGCGTCGGGCTCTGTGCTGACAGCTCAGGGCCTGGAGCCTGTTTCGGATTCTGTGTCTCCCTCTCTCTCTGCTCCTCCCCCGTTCATGCTCTGTCTCTCTCTGTCTCAAAAATAAATAAACGTTAAAAAAAAAAAAAAATCAAATCATACTCTTACAATCCAGCAATCATTCTCCTCAGTATTTACCCAAAGGAGTTTAAAACGTATGTACACACACACACACATACATACACACACACACCTGCACACGTATGTTTATAGCGATTTTATTCGTAATTGCCAAAACCTGGAAGCAACCAAGATGTCCTTCAGTGGAGTAACGAATAAATAAACTGTGGTTCATCCAGATAATAATCAGCACTAAAAAAGAAAAAAGCTCTCAAGCCATGAAAAGACATAGAGGAAACTTAAATGCATTTTACTATGTAAAAGCCGCCATTCTGAGAAGGATACATACTATATAATTCTAACTGTATGACATTCTAAAAAAGACAAAACTATGAAGACAATAAGAAGGTCAGTGGTTCCTGGAGGTCAGTGGGAGGGTGGAAGAGTACAGAGGTTTTTTAGGGAAGTGAAAATACTCTGTATGATGCTATAATGAGATACACATGTCGTTATACATTAGCCCAAACCCATAAAGTGTACAAGAGTGAGCCCTAAGGTAAATTGTGGACTTTGGGTGATTATGATATGTCAATGCAGGTGCATCCTTGGTAAAAAATTCTAGTGAGTATGTTGACAACGGGGGTGGTCACGCATGTGTAGGGGCAGGAGATACATGGGAAATTACTGTACCTTTCTCTCAATTTTATTGTAAACCTAAAACTTCTCTAAAAAAATCTGGGTTGTTTGTTTGTTTGTTTGTTTGTTTTTAAGGAAAGAATTGGGTAAGCTTCTCTCAGAAACAGTTTGCAGTGGAGGTTGAAATCTTGAACTCTGGAATCGGAGAGACTTGAGTTCAAATTCAAATTCTGACACTCACTACCTCCTGACCTTGATCAACTTACTTTAACTAACCCAGGCCTCAGTTTTTTCATCTGTCAAGTAGGGATAATAATTGTTCTGACCTTAAGAGGTACATAAAATATGTGATATAGCTCAATAATATGGTCAGAATTCCAAGAGTACATTTCAATTTCCAATTATTGAAAAATAATTTCACATACTCTGAGAACTACCCTCCTTACATGTATTACTGTGAATATCAACTGAGATAACAGATCAAAGTACTTCAAAAACTATATATTACTGTATAGATATGAGGAAACAGTCACAGTATTTCACTTTTCTTACTTTTAAAAGACCATGGGGCACATGGGTGGCTTTGTCAGTTAAGCATCCGACTCCAGCTCAGGTCATGATCTCATAGTTCATGAGTTCAAGCCCCACATTGGGCTCTGTGCTCACAAGCTCAGAGCCTGGAGCCTTCTTCAGATTCTGTGTCTCCCTCTCTCTCTGCCCCTCCCCCACTCATGCTCTGTCTCTCTCAAAAATAAATAAACATTTTAAAAAATAAAATAAAAAGAGGGGTGCCTGGGTGGCTCAGTCGGTTGAGTGTCCAACTTTGGCTCAGGTCATGATCTCGCGGTTTGTGAGTTTGAGCCCCATGTCGGGCTCTGTGCTAAAAGCTTGGAGCCTGGAGCCTGCTTCGGATTCTGTGTCTCCCTCTCTCTCTGCCCCTCCCCTGCTCATGATCTGTCTCTCTCTGTCTCAAAAATAAATAAAACATTAAAAAATTTTTTTTAATAAAATAAAAATAAAAGACTAAATAAAAACGATCCCTAAGATGTTTTCATTCTTAATATCAGACTAAGAAATGTAAATTTGAATTAAAGAAAAAAAATTCCCTCATTCTGGCAAAATTTGATTTTATGGAAGAAATGAGAGAATGTGTCTCTAAAACCCAATTTCTAAAAATAATTACAAATATTAAAAACTATTGAAAAATTAGAGTGACTATTATAGTTAAATTATGTTGACCAAAAATACTATTAACTGAGATGGAGCTTCTTTTCTATTTTCAATAGTATTAAGATGAATCAGATTATTTTTATTAGCCATAAATTTTAATCAGAGCTGCTAAATCACAAGGAAAATGGTGCCAAAACAAATGGACTTCATCTCAATCCTGGGAAACCTGAAATGATTAACCATGAAGGAAAACAGAGCTGAAAGAGTGCATAACTCATCATTTTTATCCTCTTTTTCCTAATAATTGCGTTTCTCTCCCATATTTCTTGTACTTAACATTCATTTTTTTTCCTCTTCCAGCATTTTGGTAATACACATACACACAAAGGTCTGACTGTTTAGAAAATGGCAACTCAAACCAAACACTTGTACAAAGTTGCCAATGTCAATAAATCCTCATGCTGCTGGATTTGGAAATGCTTTACAGTTGCTTATCTTATCTCTCCCATGATTGAAGTTTTAAAAAGCAATCCATTAAAAAATAGAATTTTATTAAGACATTTAAGAATAATTTATTTGTTTCATGCAACTTCATATTCTGGAAAGTCTTGTTAATAAAGCGTGAGAAAAGGAGAATTGGTAAAAGTCATACTTAAATATTTTTTTTAAACCACTAAGGTACAACTTCACAAAAATGATGTTGACCTGTCAGTTATACCTTCTTTTCTCTGTGGGCATGCCTCCATTTTGCATGGGAGATATACATATTGGCATGTATTGAAATAGTCTGAATCAAATTATCATCTAGTTGAGATGGGGATGTAGCAAGGGGATGTCTCCATGACTCAAATTCCACAGAGAGGAACCGCAGTGTCAAACTTGTGATGTGGTGTCAAGATGAAATATGCTTTGAATTTTATTAATAGTAGGGAGCATATTTCACTGCTCATTCAAGTGTCATGCTAGAACTAGGTGAGTGTTGCCAATATAAGTGGATGGAAATCAACACTTTTTTGACACTCCTACCAAGTGCCTATAAAATGTTTATACCCATAATTGTGTCAAATTATGCTAATTGAGTACTGAAAAGACACTATAAGTTGAAGTATTCAAAAAGTATATTTCTCAGAATCTCATGGGACTCTTCAAGTTAGGCACTTGGGGGACCTTTTTTCCCTCTACCAAGTACCGTCAAAGTACAATGTCTTAAAGTGTCATCTTGGTCTTAATTTAATTTTTAATAGTAAGTACCAGGAAAGCAAATTCATTTAAATTCTCAATCACACATGCATTAGATATTAAGCGTTTTATCTTCAACAGTTTGGATTTTTTTTCAACCCAGTTATACTAATATCAGTTAGGAATATTTATTTTATTAAGTCTGTGGTTATTATAAAAGATACTTTAAGCACAGCTCAGGGCTGTGTAACAACCTCGGCCACCAGTAGATGTTAACAGTAAATCAGGTGTGATTGTGACTCAAGAAGAAAATGAAATAAGATATTGGTTCCTAGGAGAGATTTTTTTTTTTTCCTAACTCTTCTCAGGTCAAAATAAATAGGGATTTTTCTGTATGTCATTACAGAAGAATACAACTTCAATGACTTCTCAATTTTATGTGAAAATATTCTACTTTCAGGAATACAGATAACAATCCTTGAGTTCCCAAATTCTGACCATATTCTATTAAAATCATTTTTCCACTTTTCTGTTAAACTGTATTTAATCCTTTGTGTCAATGTGCTGAGGAAGATAGTAAAGATATATCTGAACTTTGCCTTAAACTTCTTTAATCTTTTTTTAAGCTCTCATTCATGTAACACAGCTTCAGCAATCTGATTTCAATACCCTATCTCCCGGGGGAAAAATGCTAAGATTTCCAAGTTCAGAGACCAGTGTGAAACTGGTTCTCCTCAACTAAAAGGTATTTAATTCTAACTGCAGTTTCTCTATAGTGCCTCCTGGAGGCCTTTCAAGTCTTTTGAATTCCAATGATAGTAAAGAGGTCTTTTGTACTGGCTAAAGGGGTCCTAGAGCTGAGGGGATTGGTAATGGCATATGGCACAGGTGGCCACAGAGAATTTTTATCTGGTGTGGAAAACATCAACCTTCTTACAAGGCAGCATATGCCGCCAAGAACACATTTATCCAAAACCTTTGTTCCCTGTGCTGGCTATGAGTACAACTTAGCAGCCAATATAAAATGCTGTTGTATTTCCAAGGCCCTTAATGATGTGGGATTCGGCTATGGAGGAAACCAACTGATAGTACACATTCTGCCACATTCCCTTCACTTTTCTACAGCACAAATGGAAGAATAAATCTCTCCAGAAAATGTTTGTTTGCAGGCCTGAGAGTCTATTCCTAGCTCTTGTCTCTTCTCATCCAATTCCAAGAGCACTCTCCAGTGTGAAGTAGCTCTGAACTGTTTTGCCTGTAAACAAGAAACCCTACTGTTTTTGACCTTTCCTCACTGTTTCCATTCAATGTCCCTTATCTCACTTAAAATAAAAGTCACTTTATTTCATGCCTCTTTGGTATACGTCTAATAGTTTTGCATCAGAAATTATGTATTCCAATAGCAGTGATAGTTTCATGCCTAAGGAGATCTGCTGGCAGATGGAGAGCAAGTCAGTGCTCTCTAGGCCTGAACTGACAATTAAAACATAGCCCAGATTGGTGGTGATGACTGTCTACCAGTTATCCAAAGGCTTTATGACCCAAGCTGATAGTGACAGTCCATGCTATGGCAACAAAACCAAATCACAATTGAAGTGCATACTTGATAAAGAGCCTTTCATTTATATGAACAGCTTTAGCAATTAGTTTCTTTGTTACAGAGACAGCAAGAGATTGCCTTCTACTGGTGTTCCCACAAAAATGGAGGAATGATTAAAAAAAAAAAACCTTAGCCCTCCAGAGCAAATATAAAAATTATCATTATTATTCATAATATATTGAATTGCAGTACTGATACATCCTACATAGAAGCTAAATTAATAGAATAACGTGCCATATCAGAAAAACAGCAATCAATGCACTTAATATCTTAATATAGGTTAGGTTTCCTTTGCCTGGAAACATTCTCGACAGTGGAAGAGATTAAGAGATTGTTATTCCTACAAATGCCACTGCTAGAAGGTAGTCTTTACAGGGAGGAAACAACTATCTTAGCCAAACTAGGTCTTTCAGCACTTTTCCCTTTTGGCATCGGTAGTCTCTTCTATTTTATTTTATTTTTTTTAATGTTTTTACTTATTTTTGAGAGAGGGAGAGAGAGAGAGAGAGAGAGAGAAAGACAAAGCATGAGCAGGGGAGGGGCAGAGAGAGGGAGACACAGAATCCAAAGCAGGCTCCAGGCTCTGAGCTGTCAGCATGGAGCCCGATGCAGGGCTTGAACTCACGAACTGTGAGATCATGACCTGAGCCGAAGTCGGGCGCTCAACCGACTGAGCCACCCAGGGGCCCCTCGGTAGTCTCTCCTAGAATATTTTCCCTTTTGGTATCTGTAGTCTCTTCTAGGAAAAGGACTTTTGTTGTTCACTACACTTCAAGTCAGTGGCAGTTTTAAATGATCAACTTAGATCTGACAGGCACTTTCACACCTTCCAATCTTTCTCAGAAAGTAAAGACCAACCAGCAAAACAGAAAGAGAAACATAATTGAAATAATCCAGGGGTTCCTGGGTGATTCTGTCAATTAAGCATCAGACTCTTGGTTTCAGCTCAGGTCATGATCTCACCGTTCCTGAGTTCAAGCACCACGTCAGGCTCCGTGCTGACAGTGGGGAGCCTGCTTGGGATTCTCTCTCTCTCTCTCTCTCTCTCTCTCTCTCTCTCTTTCTCTCTGCCTTGCCTAGTTCTCTCTCCTTCTCTTTCCCGCCCAAAAATAAATAAAAATTAAAAAATTAAAAGAAAGAAGTAATTCAAGTTCTTTCAGCAGATGGAAAATTTGGACTGGTAACTCAATCTTCTAGAGGATTAATCTCTGCAATACTCCAGAAAGTAATGAAATACACTAACAAAAAAAAAAAAAAAAAAAATTGGGAGGTGCCTGGGTGGCTTAGTAGGTTGAGCTACCGACTCTTGATTTCGGCTCAGGTAATGATCTCATAATTCATGAGTTAAGCCCCACATCGGGCTCTGTGCTGACAGTGAGATTCTCTTTTTTTAATTAAAAAAACACTTTTTTTGCTCAAATTTTTCCACCTTTATCCACTGGGAACTCTTGTGTGTACCCTTAGGATATCTCACCATTTTTTGTGTTTTTTTGTTTTGTTCTGTTTCACTTAGCATTTCCTTGCTTTCTGGCATGGCTGTAAAAATTAAATCCTGCACTGGTGGCACTGGAAAGCTCCATCGCCTGAGTTGCTGAGAGACCGCAATGAGCAGTGCTCCCTATTGCCCTGCACTGGGAGAGAAATAAATTTTGATGCATTTAGCCAATGAGAATTCGAGATAGTTTGTTACTACAGCATAACTTGAGCATCCTAGCATATACACATGTATACACATTATCTATCACTTAATAACACAGCAACTCCCAAAAAGTCACAGCAGAAAGTTAATTCCTTAGGGGATGTGTATTTATTACAATGTACTCCTAATATGGGAGTAAATCAAGCATTTTAGGCAGGCTTGGAAAAGGAATAAGACTGAGTCTTTTACGTGATTAGCTTACTGCCAATTTAGAACTTTTAAACCTTTTTAGTGATTCTTTTACACTGTAACTATGGAGATTTATCTTTAGTTCTGAATAGGAAAACTGTTCCTATTGTAGTTTGTACAAGATTTTCCAGGTAGATGAGGGTTAAATCACTGTGTCTGGAGATAATTTGGGAGCTTGCTCTCTTTTCAAACCACTCTTAAAATTGTTCTTTTTCCCTTAATGAGAAAGGACAAGTAAAGTGGCAAATATTTTTTTAAGAGAAAATAAATGTTTCACAAAAGGAAAAAATCTTGAAAACATCCAGCAAGAAAGCACTGGGAAGATTCATTTTTATAATGTAATTTTAAGAGGAAAAACAATTTTTATGATCCTTATAAATAGGTTAGTTAGATATTCCTTCCACACTGATGTACATTAAAAAACATAAAAATTTTTGTAGAGAAATAGACTAATGATCCTCTTGAGGAGGTATAAAATCACCATAATGCACTTGATAGTGCCATACTCTGGGGTATCAAGGAAGGATAATTCCTTCATTTCCCTTCTCAGAGCTCAGTTTTTGCAGGAAGCATGAGGATTTTAAAACTTCAGGGCCCTTATCCAGATGCCAGTGATGGCCATATGTTTCCATCTTCAATGACATCCTCTGGCACGAAGTTACAAAATCTAAATATGTTTTATTAAAATATATTTACCAATTTAGAGGCATTAACACACTTGTCTTTCTTAACTAGGTACACTGACATCACTGGACCTGGGCACTTTAATAATGGTCATGAGAACAGCTTAAAACTGCCTTAAAAATAGAATACAGGGTCTACCATATTCCTTTCGAAAAGACTATTTTTGAAAGCTTATTTTTTTTATTAAAATAGCCCATCCCAAAGGCTAAACCAGAAGGTATTTCAGCATATGACATATTTTCCATAAAAGTATATTTTTAAAATATTTTTATATTGTATATATGCATAAATATAATATTTTATAAGACTATTACTCTACTTAGCTCAATAAACTTATTTGACTGAATGAGTCCTTCAAAGTATTTTGTTTGCCTCTATAATAGTAGAGTCTTCACCTAGTAGTTATTTCAAATAGTGGAAGTAACAGAGACTCCTTGCTTATCACACACACCAGTTTTACCGTATCATCATGGCTGACACTGAATAAAATTGGAGATGGAATAGAAAATTGTTCCAAAGGTAAAATAAAGACTTTCAATAGGGCCAGACTTAAAAAAAAAAAAAAAAAAAAAAAAAAAAAAAAAAAAAAAGCCTTAAAAAGATATGAATTTTTACTACAGTTATACAGAATCATACAGAATACAAATAAAATTTTTGATAGGATCATAAAGAGAAGTTGTGTTTAGGTGGTAGAACTGTGGGAATATGGGTTTTAATGCTCTAAAATAATCACTAATAAAGTACTCTAAGGAAGAAGATAAGTTGATTGACAAACATAAATGAATTAAAATGTTGAAAATGTAGGCAGAATATTCAAAAGCTTAATATTTACAAATAAGATGTAATTTCCTTAGCACCTTAACTCTTTAAAATAACCAAAAGGTATTTTTTCCCACAAAACCCATTTAAAATCAAATGCGTAACACCCAGGAATCCCACTGAGCTCATCTCTTCTTTTGAAAACTATCAGGTGTACTTTAAATAGTTGGGGTCTTGATGCTATGGTTGGGCTTATAAGCTGCAACAACACATTTCTCCTTATTACTTACAGGAAGATCATTTTCCACAATGACTCACTGATGTTTCTCCCTCTAATCATCATTTCTGCAGCATTTAGGTACAGGACCCATGGTGCTCTCTCCTCAGATGTCAACAGAATGACAAAGAGCCAGCAGTATGAGCCAGTGGAGTCACAGGCAGAGGCATACACAAAAGGATTTCCAGGCACCAGATAGAGCCACCATGCAAATGTGGCTCATCAAGAATACAGGGTTACTCTGAGAAGGAATTATAAACTAGGAAATATCACTGCCTATAGGGACCAGATACTCTGCCTCTGGGGTTTTAATAGAGCAGAGCAAATTTTGTGTTAGTCCTTGAGATTCATGTGGAATGAGGAAGCAAATATCTTGCCATTCATTGCCCCCTCCATTACTGGTGGTTACCTGAACTCTGTCACATATTCTAATGTTTACAGGAAAAAAAGGGGTTCCCTGGACAGTGTACTGGGATTGAGTTCATAACTAGCAAAACATAATGTTTTTAAACACTTTAAAATAACTTCTAGACACTGTGACGGTTAATTTTATGTGTCAATTTGCCTGGGCCATGGGTGTCCAGATATTTGGTCAAACATAATTCTGTGTGTGTCTGTGAGAGTGTTTTGGGGTGAGATTAACATCTGGATCAGCAGACTGGGTGGTAAAGTACATTGCCCCACAGAATGTGGGTGGGCCTTGTTCAATCATAGGCCTGAACAGAACACAAAAGCTGACCCTCCCCTCAATGACAAAATTCTTCCCACCTAATGACCTTTAAACTAGAATGCTGGCTTCTTTTTTGACTTTGCATTCAAACTGAAACATCAGCATTTCCTGGGTCTTAAGTCTACCACCCTTTGGACAGGAAATACAACCTCCACTATCGCGGTTCTCAGACCTTTGGACTCAGACTGAAACTACATCATTGGCTCTCCTGCATCTCCAACTTGCCAGCTCACCCTGCAGATCTTAGAACTTGCCAGGCTCCATAATCACATGAGCCAATTCCTCATAATAAGTCTCTTTCTTTATATTTTACATCTTATTAGTTCTGTTTTTTTCCAGAGAAATTTGATTAATATAGTCACCCTTGCATAGGAGAAGGGTTTGGCTCTCTTAATTTTATAGATTTGTTGAGCGATGTCTGCATGTACAGTAAACATAATCTTGTTTGACTGAGTTGGCTAGTCAATTTAGAAAAACATAATCATCAACCACTTGATTTTGTTGAATGGAGTGGCCAGTTTAAAGATCAAACAAGCTGTACATATACATGTGAAAAGGGAAGAGGGGATTAATATAAATTATGCATAAGCAGTGTTTAAATTTCAATATAAAAAAAGGTCATTTATCAAAAGTTTCACTGAAGAAGATCTGAAGATTAAACACACACACACACACACACACACACACACACACACACACACACACTGGGGAGTAAGAAGCACTTAGGAAAACTGCAAGAGAACTTTGCAGCCCTAGTATTTGGAAATTGAGACAATTTCCAATAGCTGAAATATATGTCAGAAATATTATGCCCTGAATAAAGGGACCACGAATGAAAGGCAGCCTTTAGATATCTAAAGTTCCCTATCTAGTTGATCTGGCAGAATATCAGAGGCAGGAATGATCTGACACATAATCTGTTAGCTGCTCTCTGAAGGATCTTTATTCAGTGGTTGGATAGATTTTACCCATTGCCAGCCCCTGAGGATGTCAATAGTGCCAGGTAGACATAGAAGGCATAGCCCAGCAAAAACAGGAAAAACTAAGAGGGGAAGTCCTGATGTTTCAGTGCTCTGGTCCAAAAGGAAGAACAATTTGCTCATTCTGATAAATATAACTTTAGTTGTAATAATTACATGAACCTATGGTTCTAACCTCCTTTGGGAGCATTTCTATGAGTTTCCATAACAACTTGATGCAAATTTTTAATGTGGTTATAACTTTCTCTGGATTTATGATCTCTCAGAATTTTTTCTTTCCATGGCCCAATAATAATCAATTGCAATAACATTAACTTTATAATTAAGTTCCTTTAGTAATTCAGTTCCAGATCTATCCCAGCTCCAAGGTGACCTATGTAATTTGAAGAGGCAAACATGACTGTTGAAGACTTACAACCCCTGAAAGGGAAGTTCAATGTTTCTATTTCTCTCATATGTATCTTGTCACTTAAAATATTAACAACATTATTTATTTTTATTTTCTCAATTTATAGTTCATTTGACCTATCCATGACTATTTTCACCTTTGGGTTCTGATTTGCCATTCCAAGGCTTCCAAGTCTATTGTTTAATAGATAGGCAGCTAATAGAAATAGATGATGGATAACAGAGAAGCAGAATGGGGATTGAGCTAGAGGGAAAACTTACCATCCTATTTGTTTTCTTTTCCATAAGTATTAGATCAAAATTTTGAAAAGTGGGGAGAAGAGGTTAGGTAGGAAAATCAAAGAATAAAATTCTAACCGCCATCTATCAGCTATGTAAATTACAGAAGCCCTCCAATCCTTAGTTTCCATGTCTGAAAAACAGAGAATAGAACTCTTCATATATATAACATATAAAATACCAAGCACAAGCAACTAGCATGTTACAGGCCCTCAAAAAACAGTAGAAAGAGGTCACTGCATCCTGCTGTTATTTCTATTACTCATATTGTTAGTTTCCTACTAACAATGTTAGTCTCACTCAGTATCCCAGCAAATGTGAGAGGGCTCCAAGATGTCCACATTCTATTTTCTGGAACTTGTGAATATGTTATGTGACAAGGTTAAAGGAACCTTGCAGACCCAATCAAGGTTATGGACCATATTGGTTTACAATCCCCAACCTCCTACAGCTCACAACACAGAGTGAGAAAAAGAAACATATGGGAAAACAAAAACAAAAACAAAAACAAAACAAAACACAAATCAGTGAAATGAAAGTGATCTCAGAAACACAGCTCAAATCACTCTATATTTCACTCATCTACCTACCCCAGAAATTAATGCCAACATCTGCCACTGACCAGGTTCACAGAGTCCTTGCCTCCAAGTGCAAGCCAAGCTTGCATTGTTCACATGCTCTGTGATTATTACAGTTCTTATTGTAGGGCCACAGCCCAAGGATGATTTTACATCAATTATTTGAGTTTCTACAATACTAACTGGATTGCAAAATGCAGCTTGTGAAAAAAATATATTAGGATTACTTAAAGATAAGACTTAGAGAGAAGGGCAGCTCCTCCTTTTCCTCCTTGAAATACACATACAAACACATACCTCCTTGCAAACACTTTAAAATTTTGAATACTGAAATTACTATATCAGGAAAAATAGTGACTTTACAGTAGAGAAACCCAGCAGACATTACCTTAACCAAGTGATCATGATCAATATCACCAGTAACAAGACTTAGCCACATCATGTATTCTGCATGTAACATACATGTCATGTCTATGGTATGTTTGCCCAAAATGCATAACCTTAATCTAATGATGTAAAAACAAAGTTCAAAGCAGACAAATCAAATTCAAGAAACATTCCACAAAATACTGAGCAGTACTCTGAAAAAATATCAAGGTTATGAAAGATAAGGAAAGACTGAAGATCTGTCACAGATTGGAGGAGACTAAGAAGAAATCATAATTAACTGCAATGTAGATATCCTGGATTGGATCCTGGAACAGAAAAAAAAATACACTATGGGGAAAACCAATGACATTTGAATAATCTTGAATTTGAAAAAAAAAACTATAAATAATTTAATAGTATGCTAGTAGTTTTAACAATTGTGCCATGGTTAAGTAAGTTTTAATATCAGGGGAAGCTGGGTGAAGGGTGTATGAGAACTTTCTGCACAGTTTTTGCAAATTCGTGTAAGTCTAAAATTGTTTCAAAATAATTAAAAATAAAAAATAATCTATCATATCAGGAGTTAGGCACTCCCAGTAGCCTCAAGGCAAAACAGTTCTCCTTTACAGTGCCATATTCATGTTTGAGCATCTTAAAAGCTTCTTTCCAATGTGGCCAATTAGGGACAAGTGGGATGTTCAGTCAGAAGACTGGAAAAATGTGGGGCTCCTGGGTGGCTCAGTCAGTTAAGCACGCGACTCTTGAATTCAGTTTCGGTTATGATCCCAGAGTTGTGGGATCAAGCCCTCATTGAGCCCTGCACTGTGAGCTCAGAGCCTGTTTGGGATTCTCTCCCTCCCTCCCTCTCTGCTCCTCCCCTGCTCAGGCTCTCACTCTTTCTCACTCTCTCACTCTCAAAATAAATAAATAAACTTATAAAAAAAAAAAAAAACAAAACTAGTAAATGTTTTGATCAAATGGACCTGGGAAAGCTGGGAACTGAATTGTGAGACAGGCCTGCTAATTTCACTCAGACCACCTGCCTGGTTCGGATACAAGCCAGTGACCTAGACATGATGGGCCATTACCAGACCTCTGCTGGCATTCTGAAATGACTACATAGGAGACAAATTTGGGAACAACGAGATTTGCAAATGGAATGAGAACAATAGAGGAGTAATGACTTTTCATGAGCATTCTGAGACACCTCACACACACGTACATACATAAAGTCACCAGGAGCTATGCTGCATGAATTAACAGGGACTATTCGCCCAAAATAAAATTTGTCACCAATAAGTTGTGACATGCAATGCAATGCATTATCAAAAAGAAAAATCTCTAAATGGAACTTTTCATCACATTTCTTGAGGCAACAGATAAAAATTTTTAATACAATTATTTCTTAGTTTGCTCCTTTTCTGTCAAGCATGCAACTGCTTTTCCTTTCTTCTGAAGCAGTTCATATTATGATGAGTGAAAGGAGAGAAATAAAAAGAGCTATGATCATGTCAACCACAACTGAACAAATACATTTATTAAAAAGAACTCCCACCAGAAATCTTAGAAGCCTCACAAAGTCTCATTCTTTTTCATACACTAACTCTATTATGAACGGAAACGTCCCTTTCTTTTATTTTAAATTATTGTCATCGTCCCCTGTGCATGTACCAACCAGTGATTTACGCTGTGTCAGATGATAATACACTAGTAAATTTGGTGTTTTAATGGCTGTAATAGCTCTAATAAAGAAATTAAATCAGATGTCATATGCAGAATGTGCATTTTTTTTGCCACTAACAATACACTGAATTCTAGCAGGCTAAATACGATAAAGGAACACATGTATCCATTTGCAATTGAAAGCATGTGTTGAAACTACTCTAAGATAAGCAGAAGAGGCTCTGGAGGAGGCAGAAGAGCAAAGAAGGTACTGGTTTCCTTGGAGGAACATGGTCCTTTTTCCCAATTCTTTCAATTCCATTCTTTATGATGATTCCCTCTAAATTTTATCCTGAAGAAAATTACACTGTACCCTTTCCCTCCCCTGGTCCAACCGAAATCCTAAAACCCAGGCCCATAATTTTAATATGCATATAATTTCACACAGTTGATGAATATAACACACCATGGGTAAACAGCGGGGAGGGGCTAAATGGAAAACTCATTTGTTAGTTTTCCCACTTGGAGGTTGTTACTTTTTAAATTACTGATATTGGACACTGTAGGAGTGCCCTTTTTCATACACACTGAAGCACTCCACTGGCCCCAGGAGTCACCAAGACTAGTGGATTTTAATAGTTATAGATCTTAAATGGAGGGTTAGAAATTGTTTCTTTTCATTACAATTACAACAAGGAATTAACCCCAAGGGTATCCACTTAATTTCATAATATATAGACTGGAACGCTAATGTGGCTCTTGTACAGTGTAATAAAGAGGCAACTGGCCCTTCTCTCCCCGGGGTGGGTTTCTATAAAATGTATCACCAAAAAAATATAAAACGAAGAAGATTTGAAGTTAACAAGCTCCCTAATGTCACCAGCCCCAGTGCCCGCCAGCATGCGGCATGAACAAGCACTCATAGGCACTGAGCACTGTTTTGTTTTTGTTTTTCCGATGACAGCTCAGTCCCAGCACTTTCTTTGAATCGCTTCACTGACACAAGGAAAATGGAAAATGAGAGAAGGAAAGATAATTTACAATTAAGCACAGGAAGTCACAAGGATGGAGGAGAGACTCAGGTCAGAACCCGCAATCACCCAGTTTGGTAGGTGGAAGCATGCTGGCCAATCGCAGTCAGGTCCCAGTTAACCCTGTGCACTCTGCAGTGACTGCAGCTGTTTTATGGGAATTCCCTCCCTGCTTGCTGGACCCTGAAGCAACACCAAGGGTTAGGATTTTCCATCTTCAGGCTCCAAGCATCTGAAGCCACTTCCTGGCAGAGATTTGAAATCTTGGATCCCTGCTGATTAGCCCTCTCAGTTGAAGGCATTTTCATTTCCCAAAGCTTTTTCATGATGTTTGACTAGGTCTCTCTGGGACGAATGAGAGGAAGGACAAAAATAGAGCTTCCAACAGAAGTGGGACAGGGACAGTGGGAGAGGCAAATGGCAGTTTGATAAAAGCACAACCTGGAAAGGAGAATGTTCTTCTTTTACATGATGCATTTCCAACATGTATAGTAACATTTGGCCCACTACAGGCTTCCAGCCAGCTACAGCCTGGGACTCACTTCTTCCTTTCCCACTCAAAGTGTCAGCTCTGGAGAAACCTGCAAATTTGCCAGTCAAATAGGGAAAAACTGATGATCCAGAGAGAAGAAATTGCACATCACTCCACTCATTTGTTCACATCTATCATGCAGATCACATTTCCAGAGACAGATAAGAGTATACAGGAAAGTCACAAAGGAACTCTGGCTTCAGTGAAAAGCACCCCTTTACAAATCAAAACTCCCAGCTTCCCTCCTGAGACAGGAAGCAGTGTGTTGAAGCAGATGTCAAGAGGGCTGCCAGGACAGCACCAGAGATGAAAAGTCACTAAGGAGGACTGAGGGAGATATTTATCACAAGAGAAAGTTGAGAGTTCTCGTTGCTGGCTCAGAGCTAAGGAATCATTTCCAGGAGAATTCAGTGTTGTTTGCATACCCACGAGATGCAGAAAGGGAGAAGGGGAAGGTACATTGCTCCCCAAAAATAAACCTAATGAGGATTCCACCAGAAAATCAATGAGACAGTGTATATGATTTAGCAGCTGGTGATTCTCAGTTTATTTAGCCAAGTGGCCAAAACTCTGTAAATATAAGCCACGGCCCCAGTATCAAGAATGACAGAAGTGACACACATGCTGGTCAATGGTTATAAACTTTTCTGTCCCCACATTTCCTCAGTCCCCATTTCATCCCCTTGAAACCATATGTCCCTATAAGCAAAGTGTCCTGAATATATCAACTGTTGACTTATTAAAAGTTGTATGTATCTCAAAATAGCTCCTTAAGAGTTTTTCCCCAGTGGTTTTAATTGTGTTTGTTCTGGGCTCATAAACTTGGGCAACTTAACACATTTAAAACACACACACAAGTGTGGTATCCAAATGTTTTGGTTTTTCTAAGCTCAATGAACTCTAATTGGCTTTTTCCTTTAAAAATTATAATTAAAAGGAGCAAGCTCACCTATATAGAAATTTCTCATTTCTTTATTTACCTTAAATCTTTTTATGCAGGAAACTGTTAATGCTGTTTTGTTTTGTGTTAAATAGAAATAGGATACACAATAATTCTCTAATTAGAAATGCATGGGATATATGCCTTACAAGTTTGATTTTCTGAATTTCCCCCTGACATTTTCAAATTGACTATCATATTCAATATCAATCTAACCAATATAAAGCAATTTAATTTTTATAATGAACCAAGAGACTATCTAAATTTGGCCTATTAGACAGTTTTTGTCTCTGTTGAATTATTTTAGGAGATGTTTTAGTTAAACTGACTTAAAATAGCAAATTTCGTACCCTTCGAGTAACATAAGAGTATTGCCTCCTGATATTTATCAGTATCTAGGGCTAAAACTTATTCATGTCAAAGTGGCCGAAATACCTACTACTATTTCTGTTTATAATGGTACTTGCTTTATAGTTCTTAAGAGATTGTAAGTTTTTTGCTATCAGATACAACATCATAGTATTTGATATATCAGTATCTATCAAAATGTTAATGATTATTTGGATTCAACAAATACTTAAAATGATATGAATGATATAGATGCTTATACTGTAGTAAGATACGCAAATCTATTTATCATATATTTCTTGCACCAAATGACACAGGCTATTTCAAAAATAGTATATAAATACACCAAAAACAACAACTATAAGAACAACAAATCTTTTTTTCTTTTCTGGATTCCCAAGATCATACTTGTCAGAGGAGGACAAAAATCCTATCTTTGACAGCTATACTGCATGAATGTTACAGACACATTCTCCCAATTCTTTAACTTGGCCCTGGCAATCATTTGAAATTTTGCCCAACATGACTAATGACTCCATATACAGTAGTCCAAAACTGAATGCTTTGGTGTCTATCACAAAACTGTTTCTTCTCCCATCTTTCCCCTTTTGGTCAAAGGGACAAATCAGTTTCTAAGGCTACAGGGATTTTTTTTTTTTTCTGGGGGGTGGGGGAGGACATGCTAAGCTAAAATACCATTAGGCTTGCATTTGGACATATCAGGCAACCATTTGAATATAAGAGTTTGGACCTCCATCCTGGAGGGATATATTTGGAGTCACCAACACAGAGATAGAATTTAAATCTATGAAATTACCTAAATGGTAAGTATAGATGGAGAAGAGGAAAAATGTGAGAGCTGAGCAAACAGAGAACTCAAAAATCTAGAGAAGAAAAGAGGAAGCTATCAAAGGATGTGGAATGGACCAGGCAGTGTGTGGAACAGGAATTCTAGTAGGTGCAGTATCCTGTATGTCCACTGAAGGTACTTTGAAAAGGAGAGTGATGGACTCTGTCAACTGCTACTGATAGGTCAAGTTTAGATAATCACAGGCTTTATCAAGGTTGTAATTATCAGTGAACCTGATAAGAACTGCTTCAATGAGTGCTGGAGGTGAAAACAGTATTGGAATGACTCCAAAAGTAGAGTGGCAAAGACAAAGAGGAAAGATTTTAAGAAATCTCCAGTAAAAGGGAATGGATATTGAGGTGGTAACTGGTGAGGGATGCAGAGTCAGAGCATTTCTTAGGATAGAAAACAAAAAATTACAATATGCCTATGTTATCAATGGGAATGAACCACGAGAAAGTAAAAATCTGGTTTTGCAGCACATCAAAGAAATGATTGCTGTACGATTCCCTTGAGTAGGAAAGAGGATATAATCCAGTTGACAAGTGAGGGAGACAAGCAGGGGGAGCTCATCCACAGCACCAGGAAGGAGGACAGAGTTCACTAGGTGGATAGATGCGGTGGTGGCAGCAGATGGAAATATCTCATCTGATGGTTTGTTTCCTTATCACTCAGGTCTCAGAGCAGCTGTCACCACTCCTCAAGGAATCTTCCTTGACACCTAATCCAAGGAGCTCTCCCCTTTCTTAGGGTCTCATACAACCCCATTTTACTAACTTGATAGCACTTATAGCTTTCTTTTAATTGTTGTAGAATTTGTTTACTTGTTAATGTATACATTTCTCAACTAAGAGCATAGACCTTACTTCTCTTCTTTACTGCTACATCCGAAATTCCTATAACTGAAAAGCAAAGAATACAATCGGAAGCTTAATATATAATAGTTGAATGAATAAATCAATGAAAACTTCAGAAATAAGCATTTCCTGGAATCCAAATGATTTCAAATGTGATACGACCAGTTTCAAGTATTTTTTCTGGATTGATTCATATAAGTAGCAAGGTGTGTGGACACTGGTTCCTGTGCTACTTGCTCTATTGAAAATGCACACTCCTGAGTTTCATAATAGTGAATTAGGTCACTTGTGGGCATGTTACAGGCTGCATGCTAGAAACATTACAGAAGAAGAGCAGATACCTCCATTACAAAAGGTTCAGTCAGTGTTGAGGCACTGCCCTTGGCATACAAAAGTGGATGCAGAGAAGGAAAAGATTAGTCAGAAAAAAGAAAAGTCCAGGAACTCAAAACCATTAAACAGAAGAAAATTATCCCCTAAATGTTTGTCTAGTACTTGATATTTGCTTTCCATAATTTTTTATTAGTACTCCACTAGATCACTTGAGAGGTCAGTTAGTATTGTTGGACTCATTTTTACGGAGCCATAAACTGAAACTCTAAGGGCTTACATGCTCTGCTCAAAGGAAGTTATCTGCAGCTGCTGAAAAAAAATTCACAATCATGGTGCCTGCTTGTCTTAGCCCTCCTAAGCCTACTCTCCCTCTAAGAGCCACAGAATGACAGCCAATGGTAGGATGATCACTAGCTTACTATTATATATATCTTTTCTGATGCTAATTTTACTTCTCTGGGCTGACTTGCATTGACCTAAGTTAAGAACATTTACGAACAGTAAATTGTACATCCACAAATACCAAGTCCAAATTCTGCTAAGAGTGTTCATGCTTTGGTTGAGCTATGCCAAAAAGTAATTAGACATCACCCAGTGGCCCTGGGTTTAACTTGTTATTTCTACCAGGTAGGCAGAGGGAACCCATGAAATTACCTATGGCTAGGCATCTTGGAAATTTTCCCAGGCTATTTTTCAAAGGTTAGCTGCTATTGCTGGTCACCTTTGACAAATAGAAATAAAAGAGGGAGAAAAACAAGGGAACTGAGAAATAGGGACACAGATATACTGAAAAAAAAAAAAAGATTATTTAGTAGAACACAAGGGAGTTTTGATAAGAGAAAAAGAAAAATAGAAGATGAAATCTAAGAGTTTGCCCTTTTGCTTTAGTTTTTTTAATTTTTAGAAGTGGAAGAGGCTTTGTTTTGAGAAGTGGATCATTCTTCTTCCAAAATTGTGTTCCCAAATGAGAAATAACATTCCATTCTCCTGTAACTCTCCAATGAAGGAGAATTTCACACCCCAGTTCCAAACCACATATTAGAATAATATTCTGCCTGAGGTATAGAATGACTCCCATAATCCACCTCCTTGTTCACCACACAAAGACTTTTGCAAAAATAGAGTACAAAGCAATATTGTTTGACTATGTTCCCCCAAAATGAGGTAAGTGTCATTTAGTTAAGGGGAAACTGGAAGATCAATTTACAAAACCCATAAATGTGTAAGGATAACCCAGATTTGTTCATTCTTTTGTACCTTCTTCCTCCCTTCTTTCTTTCTTTCCTTTTCTTCTCTATTAAAATAGTTTTATATTTACTGCCATTCTTGGACCATGTAAAACAATCAGATTGTGGTCCGGTCATTAATAAATGTCATCCTCAAACTGACATAGAGAAGAAGGCAGACCCTATTGATAAAACAGTATCTTTTAGGGCTTCACCTCTTCTGTGCTCTGATCATCTTCACTGTTTTCCCTTAAGTTTAAAACCTGCTTCATTTTCTACTTCTGGGATTCTATCTTAAGACATCATCTAAATTTTAGGAAAAAGTTGTGGACAAAACCATATCCATTAAGCAAAATTTTTTAAAAAAGAGAAATCTCCCAAGCTAGAAGTGTTAAATAAATTCTAATTTATTTTGTGTAAAATAATATAAATATATTTAAATTTAATTACAAAAAAAACCATTCAGTACATAAGGGAATTCTTTGGACATTCAACATTAAATAAAAAAAGAAAACAGGATGCAAATTTGCATCTATATAGTTAAAGTATATAGAAAGTAGAAAGAGGAAATATAATTAAGTGTAAATTTAAAATTGTTTTCTTTTGTTTTCTCTATATTCCAAATTGTTTATGAAGTTAAAATAAATTTTAATTTGATTTTTTAATTTAAAAGAGATGTGTGATATAAAAGGATCCACATTTATTCCAATCGTTCTTTTCTTCTTTTTAGGTATTTCTTGCTTCTTGGAATAGACATTTGTGGGCAAAAAAACATTTTTGGATTAAGCCAAGTTTCTGTTCTCTGAGCCAGTTGATAAGGGCAGGGATTTAGAATGAAAAAGTTATATAATCAGAATTTTATTAAAACTGTCTGGGATTTTATAGATCATCTGTTTGAAAGTCCACATTTTATAATGGAGAAACTGAGAAGGGAAAAGTTAGAAAAATATAAGAGGCAGACATGTGGGTGGATCCAATAGACATGGTGTGAGTTTAATGAAATTTTTGTAGTTGTAATTATTTCAGAGAGCTCTGAATATGGCTAACAGTAGAGCTAAGTAGTAGAATACTGCTGTCTAATTCAGTCTCCCTGTTCTTACTCTTTTCTAGTGACCTCCAATTCTTTGCATCAAAAATGCCTATTTCTCTGGAGAATCTACAGAGCAATGTTTATAAAACCCAGAGATGGGACTGAAGATATTTATTATATCTACCTAAGTACTAGAAACAATGTGTGATGCTGTGGGACCCCCCCTCTGTGCCAAAGCTCCCACTCCCTGTTTCTGGATGTGAGGCTGCTGATCGCCCACTCTGAGTACCTTTCCATGAATCACCCTTGGTCAAAGTGATACCTCTCCTGGGGTGGCAGTCTGCACCCAAAGACTTTTTCACTAGGGGTATGAAGACCCAGCCCTCTTGCCATGATTTGGGACAGCTATGAGGGCCACTGCAGTTCCAAAGTTGCCCAAAAGATTAGCCAGAACTCTGCTGCAAATGCATTATGCTGCAATTCTCCCTATAGCCATCCTGCTTCCCTTGCTTCCCAGTAAACCTCCTACAGACAATTCTCTGTCTCAAAATGTTTTCCAGGGCAGCTACCCTAAGACAATGAGACTGTACCACCACAGAAGAAGCCCATTATAAAACTTAGAGTTCATCTAGACTGAAATTGTGTTGTTTTCAACTTCTTACTGAAGATGGAACAAAAACAAGGACCTGGCTTCAGAATTATATACCCTCTCTTCCCAGCAGCAAAATTACATAGAGTTGAACAATTGTCTATTGAATTTTATCCATTTAGACAACTAATCTTGCTTAAATACTGCTTCCCTTAATAACAAGAAGCCTTTACACTGATTATTTTTTATTTCTACTTTATTTTCTGTTGAGTTATAAGCATATATGATAGGAAAATTAATCTGTGGGTGATCTTTATCTTTGCTACTCAAAGCGTGGTCACTGTGCCAGCACCATGGCCATCACCTGGGAGCTTGTTAGAAATGCAGGATCTCAGACCCCATTTCAGACCTACTAACTCAGAATTTGCATCTGATCAAGATTCTCAGATGACTTGTATGCACACTAAAATCTGACAAGCACTGAAATGCTCCACTGCTGTCAAATTGGCCTGCTCATTAAGACTTAGCATCATCAGAGGGAAAAGAAGCATTGGAGCCAACTATGCTTCCATCTTGTTGAGCATCTTGGGCAAGTAAGTCTTCATTTCCTGAGCATCTATTTGCTCACCCTAAAAAGTCCTTATAAGGTATGTGCCTTGGAGGATTTTTATGAAGATTTATACTTGCTTTTATTCAAACAACTTGTACTATGCATCACTAGTGGTCCAGGCATTGTTTTTAAGTATGAAGAATAAGATTCAAGTCCTGCTAGTCAGGCATGCCTCAAACATGCACTAATCATGGACCATATGCACCAGTGCTAGAATTGTAGCCATAAAAAAGATTTTTGGGGGCTCTTTTGGAGCCAACAGTTGAAGACAGGATGAAAATTATCATGAAAAACGGTCAGAGTTATAATGGAGAAGTATAGGAGCTATGAGTGCTTACAGTAGGGGAATTAATGTTGACTAGAGAGAGTCCTCAAAATCTCTCCACCATCATGTGGCTTCCTGGCTAATGAGTGTGTACAGACAAATATGAAATTCCAACACCAGGTAGGAGTGATGTCAACAGAGAAGCTTAAGTTTCCTATCATATATGCTTATAACTTCAACAGAAGTGGAAAGCAGAAATATGTGTGGATGCGTAGGAGGCCCTTCACGCCAGCCTGATAGGAAAAGGAGTGCAGGATGGGGATGAGATGCATGGGACTAAGGACGCATCTTCCAGAAGAAATATCATTCACAGAGACCTACAAAATAAATAGGATAAATTCTCGTAAACGTGGAGGTTAGAGTGACACAAACAGCATGAAAAGCATGAGTAAATTTAGGGCTTTATTCTTTTTTATTTTTGAATTTTTTTAACGTTTGTTTGGTTTTTTTTTTTGGTTTTTTTTTTTGGAGGTGGGTAGGGCATGAGCGGGGAAGGCAGACACAGAATCCGAAGTAGGTTCCAGGCTCTATGCTGTCAGCACAAAGCCTGATGCAGGGCTCGAACTCAGGAACCACAACATTATGATCTGAGCCAAAGTCAGACATTTAACTGACCGACCCACCCAGGCGCCCCCTGAGCCACCCAGGCACCCCTAAATTTAGGACTTTAAAAAAAAGAAGCAAGTATAATCAACAACATATTTTTGAAGAATCTCTTCACAATACAGAGATAGATTACATTGATAGTATACTCCATAAATAAAGTCTCTTGCCCCTCACCCCCCCCTCCACTGTCTGACCAGCCCTGGCGCTTCCCCATGTGGCCATGCATGGTGGGCACCTGCTCCTCTTGGGAACTGCAAGTAACAAACTATCTTTTCAGTGGCAGATCCTGATCCATTGGCCCCACGGCAAATGAGTAAAAATAAAAACCTACATTTAAAAAAAATTTTTATTGTTTATTTATTTTTGAGAGAGAGAGTGCACTCACAAGCAGGGGAGGAGCAGAGAGAGAGGGAGACACAGAATCTAATGCAGGCTCCAGGCTCCAAGCTGTCAGCACAGAGCCCATCATGGGGTTCAAACTCATGAGCCATGAGATCATGACCTGAGCCGCCCAGGCACCCCATAAAACCTACATTTTAAAAGTTACTTCATTTAGCTTTTACAACACTCCTATTGGGTTTAGTTCATTTTCCCCATTTCTTGAGATGACAAAGCTGAAACTCCTCTATCTCAGAGCCCTCCACTTTGTTTAAACCAATATAATGCAGTGTAAGAGCATAACATTTCTAGTAAAATAGATTTCCTAGGATTCAAATCCTACCCAGTATGAGCCTGGCAGTAATAAGCAACCTCAAGAATCTCAGTCACTCTCTATATAAAAGTTTATTATCCATTCTCACAAACTCTCTGCCAGTCTAGATACTCTCCAGGGAAGTTCACTTCCCAAGTTCTATTTTGTGGTTCCATATCTCACTACATGGCTCCCAGGATCTCCAAGATAGGCAAAGAAAGAGCAGAAAGAATTCACAACTGATCATGACTATCAGAGTCTGGAGATGACACATGTCACATCGATGCACATCCAGGCCATTGACCAGAACTCACCACATAATGTAACTACAAGCAGGCTGTAAAATATAGTTGAATACAGAGATATTTGGTTACTATTACTGTCTGTGATACATACCTCCACCACTTTCAAGCTTTTCTACCTCAGGCAATATCCTTACTTTCCATCAGCATATTATAGTGTCCCAAGTGCAGAGTTCAATAGCTGTTGTGTTCAAAAAGTCAGTTCCTTCCATTTTAAACACATGGACATAAACAGAGCTGAATATGTCATTTCCTTTATAGCCACTCAGAGTTCCAATATGTTTTCATTAGTTCAATAACCTCTTTATGTACTTATACTTAACAATATAAATAACTAAAATTAGAATCTACTTTGTTCTCATTACCACTTTAACTTTGGTTTTTGGCTTCTTATATGATATTATCTACAATTGTGTTTGGTTTTTTGTTAAATGCATGTTCTAAGAATAGAATCACACGCAGAAAACTGTCTCAATATTTTAATATGTCTAAGGAAAGATGGAATCTTCTTTAGGATGCCACAGAAATTAAATGAACCTATTATTCTCTTTTTTAAACAACTTTATTTCTTTATCAGCTGTTTCTTTTTATTCCATTATGAGAGTCTTTCTCTGTGTTTTAAGAACCCCCGTACCGATGATCTAATTAATTAGTCCAGCTAACCATTTACGGTAGCACCTCTCTGGAACCAAACCAAGCACGTCTTTGGGGTTCCTCTGCAAATCACAACTCAGTCTGTACATAGTTGGGTTGGTCAGGCACATAATCCTAATACAACCTGCCAAAACCAGAGCTGCTGAAGGTCATAAGACACTGTGTGCTCCATAACTCACCTCTGGCAGCTTAGCTAAGAAGATAGCTTTGCACGAGGCAAAAATCTCACAGTTCCATGGATTCCTCTCCAAAATAGAATTGTAAAAAAATTTTTTTCATGAATAGAGCTACATTCATTATTTTCAGTTTACTGTGGGCTTGGTATTCTAGAGAGTAGGAAAATATTGAACCACAGGGTTAGCCACCCATGGCATAGCTAACAGATAGGTTTTTTAAGACAAAAATTTTAAGACAAAAATATGTGAAAAAACACATCTTCTAGCCATTCTCTCTGTCATGAAAAGAATTTTTTTCATAGAATTTTTTAATGGTATCTATAACCTTCTACAGATTTTCACTGACTGTTTATTGTAGTATTGGATTTTGTTAATTTACATTTTGAATTATTACAGAAATGGTACTGTTACCATGACAAAAATGCAAACTGAATTATTCTCTCAAACATACAGGTCATCCAGTGAACACAACAGAAAACTATGATAATTGTGAATTTAAGCAAGAAGAGAAAACAGATCAATTTTGAGCAAAGGGCACAACTAATCTATAAGTAACCTTTAAACCTTGGAGCATTATGTAAAATATTAAACGATTTTTTAAAGGGTAAAAAGGAATTGAAACAAAAACTAAAATTTATCTCATAAATTCAGTTTTTCATAAGCATACGAAAGACATGTTAAAGAAGAAAACCTGTCACTCAATTAGTAAACATATTTACCTTGGACATTTCATTGCAGTGATAGGTGTGAATGGGGAAGGAGATACTGGAAGCAACCTGTGTCCATCACTGGGGAAATGAATGAGTCAACATGTTGAATGCACAATATGGAGCATCGTGTGGCAATTAGAAACAACAGAAGAGATTTGATCAAAGCAACGTGCATAGATCCTTAAAAAAAAAAAAAAAAAAAAAAAAAAGGAACAGGGGCTCCTGGGTGGCTCAGTCAGTTAAGCATCCAACTCTTGGTTTCAGCCCATGTTATGATCTCATGGTTCCTGAGTTCTAGCCCCACATCAGGCTCTGTGGTGACAGCAGAGAGTTCAAGAGAATTTAGACCCAAACACCCAGGAAAAGTATTACGGTTAGGAATCAAGCCTTAGGAGCCATTCAGTTAGTTGCTTAAACCTCAGCACAAATCAATCGAAAAGCAATAGACTTAAAACTACATAGAGATGTGGATTAATCATCGGAAGTACATCCATCACTTGGTTAGGTTTGGGATTCTGCAAGCCACAAATATTATGTTCCAACAAGTAGGATGTGACAAGTAGGCAGGAAAATAAAAGGCAGTTGTGGCCCTGAGTATTACAGGTTATCAGAAGTCAGGTCCCAAACCTTTACACAATTGAAAATGATTAGTGAGTATTCCATCTGATAAAGTTGCAGGGCACCAGATGCTGGTGAGCCTAGTAAAGGCAACTTTTTTATAATAGCTAAGGGAAAGTTAGAAGGACCTAAGTAATAGAAAATAGCCAAGACCGATTTGGAAGCTTCCAATCACAGGTAACAAAGCACATTCTTTTTTCAGGGCATTGTGGCCAGGTGGGGAGACTGGCTTATGAAAGCAGTCTCTATGTGACATGATTTATGGAGAAACCCACAAACTCACTGACAATTCCATACAACGGCACACTGGACAAGTTAGAAGGCTTTCCAAAGGACATACATATATGATGAGAAATAGAAACAAGATTTTATGATTTAAGAAACAAATCATAGCCTTCCTGCAGTCACATGTCCAACATTTAATCTCTGAATTATTATAACCAGAGGAACCAACATTTCCATTCCTGTAGAATGAGTGACACATGGTTTAATGTTCCTCTCCTCTTCCTGGGAATGTACTTTCCCCAAGAGCCCAATGAAAGGAGGCTTGTCTGGTCATATCTCTGGAAAGGGATCATTGACTGTGCCAGCTTTGATGTTTATTACCTTCCTACAGTGAAACTAGAAAAATTATGAAAAAAAAAAAATTAGAAGCAAAACAAAGACTGTCTCTCAGTATATTCTCATAGAACTAGTTCAGTTTTGACAACATTCATTCTTTTCCTAAGGCCAGAGGTGACCTTCAACACATGAAACAGGCAATATGGCACTCACACAGACCAAGCAAACCACATAACAATCAACTACACTCACACTGGTGCCTATTGGCATAGCACAGCCCAAAGCCATACTGAGGTAACCCCCAAATACTAAAGACCAGTTTTCTACTTTGTACTGGAGTAAATCCAAAGAGCTAGTTGTGTTTTCCAGAATCATCTCAAAAATTTGCTGTAGATCCCTATAGTCTCTTAATACATATACAGATTCCCAATCCTCTGCCAACCATTCATTGTCTCAGTCAGACTCAACACACACAAATCAGAACAGTCCCTCAGAATGACAGGCTACCCCTGGACTTATGCAGACAGATAGATATTCACTCTACTCCACACTCTGCTAAGGAGGAAAGAAGTCAGATGATCCAAGTGCCCAGCCCCATCCTGAGCCCGTCTCCACTGATAGGTGCATTCCCAAAAGGTACTGGAGCAGGGGCAGGCTACCCAAGTCTGTAGTGCCACCTTCATGGGTTCCCTACTCCTTTCTCCCCTAAAGGGCCCTACTAAATGAACAGAACCAGGGCTCTTCCCAGAATGTGGTGGTGTAGGAGACCACAGCCACTTTTTAGGCAAGAGGAAACACACAGAAGGGACTACAGAACAGGACTCAGTGCCCCTGTCAGACCTCATAAAGACATTTGAAAGAACAAACAAGGCAGGTGCCTGGGTGGCTCAGTTGGTTGAGCATCTGACTCCTGATTTGGGCTCAGGTCATGATCCCAGGGTTGCAGGATCAAGCCCCACATCTGACTCTGCACTGAGCATGGAGCCTGCTTAGGATTCTCTCTCACTCCCTCTGCCCCTCTCCCCCACTCATGCACATTCTCTCTCTCCAAAAATAAATTTTAAAAAAATGTTTAAAAAGAACAAGCCAACCTTGACATTAATCCCAGTAGTACTTTTTTACTTTAATACCTCCCACTCCTTTTTTTAATTATAATTAATACACAGTGTTATATTAGAATGATTCAACAATTCAATGATTACTCAGTGCATTCTTGACCTCCTTTATCCATTTCACCCCTCCCCAACCCACTTCCACTCTTGGCAACCACCAGTTTGTTCTCTATATTTAAGAGCCTGGTTTTTGTTTTTCTCTTTTTTTTCTTTGTTTTGTTTATTAAATTCCACATATGAATAAAAACATATGGATATATATATATATATCCATATATATATGTGTATATATGTGTGTGTGTGTGTGTGTGTGTGTGTATCTTTGTCTTTATCCATTCATCTATGGATGAGCACTTGGGTTGTTTTCATATCTTAGCTATTGTAAACAATGCTGCAATAAACATAGGGGTGCCTCTATCTTTTTAAATTAGTATCTTTGTTTTCTTTGAGTAAATATCCCATAATGGAATTACTGAATCATGTAATAATGCTATCTTTAATTTTGGGGGTAACTTCTTTTTTCCTGTACTTTTAAAACTATACTTAAAAACTATACTTTTTTCCACAGTGGCTGCACCAATTTATATTCCCACCAACTGCATATGGGTTCCTTTTTCCCCATATTCTTGCCAACACTTGTTATTTCTTGTGATTTTGATTCTAGCCATTCTGACAGGTATAAGGTGATATCTTACTGTGGTTTTAATTTGCATTTCCCTGATGATTAGTGATGTTGAGCATCTTTTCATGTATCTATTAGCCATCTGTATATCTTCTTTAGAAAAAATGTCCATTCAGGTCCTGTGCCCATTTTTAATTGGGTAATTTGTTTTGGGTGTTGAGTTCTTTATATATTTTGGACATTAACTCCTTATTGGATACATCATTTGCAAATATCTTCTCCCATTCAATAGGTTGGTTTTTGTTTTGTTTTGTTAATGGTTTCCTTCACTTTCAAAAACTTTTTATTTTGGTATAGTCCCAATAATTCAATTTTGCTTTTGTTTTACTTGTTTGAAAAAACATATCTCGAAAAATGCTTGTATGGTTGATGTCAAAGAAATTACTATGTTTTCTTCCAGGTGTTTTATGGTTTCAAGTCTCACATTTAGGTCTTTAATCCATTTTGAGTTTATTTTCATAGGTGGTATTAGAAAGTGGTCCAGTTTCTTTTTTTTTTAACATGTAACTGTCTAGTTTTCCTAGTACCACTTATTGAAAAGAGTTTCTTTTCCCCACTGTATACTATTGCCTCCTTTGTCATAGATTAATGGACCATATAATAGTGGTTTTCTTTCTGGACTCTCTATTCTGTTCCATTGATCTACGTGTCTATTTTTGTGTCAGTACCATACTGTTTTGAGTACTACAGCTTTGTAGTATATCTTGAAATCTGGGATTGTGATACCTCCAGTTTTATTCTTATTTCTCAAGACTGCTTTGGCTATTTGGAGTCTTTTGTTCTTCCATACAAATTTTAGTATTATTTTTCTACATCTGTAAAAAAAAAACTGTTGTTGGTATTTTGATAGGGATTGCATTAAATCTGTAGATTGCTTTGGGTCATATAGACACATAAACAATATTGGTTCTTCCAGTCCATGAGCATGGAATATCTTTCCATGTGTCCGTGTCATGTTCAGTTCATCAGATCAATGTTTTCTAGTTTTTGGAGTATAGGTCTTTCATTTCCTAGGTTACGTTTATTCCTAAGTATTTCATTATTTTTGGTGCAACAGTAAATGGGATTGTTTTCTTAATTTCTCTTTCTGCTGCTTCATTATTAGTGTATAAAAATAGCACAGATTTCTGCCTATTATCTTTGTATCCTGCCAGTAGTGCTGATGCATAGGGGTACATGTACCCCAATGTTTACAGCAGCACTTTCAACAATAGCCAAATTATGGAAAGAACCTAAATGTCCATCAACTAACGAATGGATAAAGAAGATGTGGTTTATATATATAATGGAATACTACTTGGCAACGAAAAAGAATGAAATCATGCCATTCGCAGAAACATGGATGGAACTGAAGGTATTATGTTGAGTGAAGTAAGTCAGA
Organism: Panthera onca; assembly: GCF_046562875.1. NCBI lineage: Eukaryota > Metazoa > Chordata > Mammalia > Carnivora > Felidae > Panthera > Panthera onca. The sequence continues at coordinate 152,767,795 of NC_138346.1, forward strand.
TAAAGAAGGACAGATATCATGTGTTTTCACTCATATGTGGATCTTAAGAAACTTAACAGAAGACCATGGGGGAAGGGAAGAGGAAAAAAAAATAGTTACAAACAGAGAGGAAGGGAGGCAAACCACAAGAGACCCTTAAATACAGAGAACAAACTGAGGGTGGATGGAGGGGTGGGGGAGAGGGGAAAGTGGGTGATGGGCATTGAGGAAGGCACTTATGGGATGAGCAAAGGGTGTTGTATGTAAGCCAATTTGACAATAAATTATATTTTTTAAAAAATCAATTATAACTCAGGTCAAAAAAAAACAAAAACTTTGTATCCTGAGACTTTTACTAAAATCATTTATTCAATTCTCATAGGTTTTTGGTGGGGTCTTTAGGGTTATATATATATATATATATATATGTATATATAGTATCATGTCATCTGCAAAGAGTGGAAGTTTTACTTCTTTCTTACCAATCTGGATGTTGTTGTTTTTTTTTTTTTTCTTTCTGATTGCTATGATGAGGTCTTCTAGCATTATGTTGAATAAAAGAGATATGAGTGGACATCTTTGTCTCGTACCTGATCTCAGAGGAAAGGCTCTCAGTTTTTCACCATTGAGCATGATGTTAGCTGTGAGGTTTTCATATACGGCCTTTATTATGTTGAGGTACATTGCCTCCAAACCTTTGTTGACAGTTTTTATCATGAATGGATGGTGTACTTTGTCAAATGCTTTTGCTGCATTTATTGAGATGATTATATGGGTTTTATCCTTTTTCTTGTTAATGTAACATATCACGATGACTAGTTTGCAAATACTGAACCACCCTTGTAAATCCCACTTGATTGTAATGAATGAAATTTTTAATGTATTGGTGGATTCAATGTGCTAATATTTTGCTGAGGATTTTTGCATCTATCCTCATCAGACATATTGGCCTATATAGTTCCTTTATTTGTTGTGTCTTTACCTGGTTTTGGTATCAGGATAATGCTTGCCTTGTAGAATGAATTTGGGAGCTCTCCTTCCGCCTAATTTTTGGAAAAGTTTGAGAAGAATAAGTATTAAGTCTTCTTTAAGGGTTTTATAGAATTCACTTGTGATACCATCTGGTCCTAGACTTTTGTTTGTTGGGAGGTTGTTTACTACTGATTCAATTTCACTGCTAGTAATCAGTCTGTCCAAATTTTCTATTTCTTCTTGATTCAGTTTTGGAAGGTTATATGTTTCTAGGAATTTATCCATTTCTTCTGGGTTGTCCATTTTTTTAGCATATAATTTTTGATAGTGTTCTCTTAAAACCCTTTGTTCTGTGGTATTGGTTGTTATTTATCTTTCATTTCTGATTTTATTTGAGTCTTCTCTCTTTTTCTTGTTGAGTCTGGTTAAAGGTTTATCAATTTTGTTTATCTTTTCAAATAACCAGCTCCTGGCTTCACTGATCTGTTCCATTGTTTCTGTTTAGTCTCTAGTTAATTTATTTCTGCTCTAATATTTACGATTTTCCTTTCTTCTACCGGCTTTGGGCTTTGTTCTTCTTTTGCTAACCCCTTCAGATATAAGGCTAGGCTTTTTATTTTAGATTTGTCTTATTTCTTGATGTAGGCCTGTATTGCTATAATATTCCTTCTGAGAACAGCTTTTACTGCATCCCAAAGATTTTGGACTACTGTGTTTTCATTTTCATTTGTCTCCATGTATTTTTGTATCTTCTCCTTGATTTCTTGGTTGACTCATTCATGGTTTAACCTTCATGTATTTGTGTCTTTCCATATTTTTTTGTGATTGATTTCTAATTTCCTATCATTATAGTTGGACACATGCATGATATCATTTCAATCTTTTTTTAATTTATTGAGACTTGATTTTTTTGGCCTAATATATGATCTATTCTGGAGTATGTTCCATGTGCACTTCAAAAGAATGTATATTATACTGTTTGGGGATGGAATGTTCTGAATATATCTATTAGGTCCATCTGGTGCAATGTGTCTTAGTATGAAAGTGTGACAGTATGACATATGCTGGTCAGCATCATGAGAGTGTCATACTGTGTATTACTATCCTAGGAAAAGGGTACAATTCAAAGTTTGAAATACAGTTTCTGCTGACTGCATATAGCTTTTTCATCATCACAAAGTCAAAAAATCCTAAGTCAAACCATTGTAAGTTGAGGACCATCTGTACAAATTTTCTAACTACTTCCATATGAGGACATTCATATACATTTAGAGACATATCTATGTAGTAGCTGAGAACACAGGCTAGAGCCAGACTCATATCCTGGCTGGTGCATTTAGTGGCTCTGGAATCTTAGGTCAAGTTCTTAACCTCTTCAGATTTCAGTCTCCTCATCAATAAAATGAGGACAGGAAGGCCAACATCATACGATCCTTGGGAGTATTAAACAGTTTCTACATGAAAGGTGCTTAGAGGGATGCACATAGTAGGCATTCCATAATTAATAAACGGGGTATGTTTTCACAACACAGACAAAATAGTCAGTTGAGTCTGATAAAGCAAGAATCATCAGAACTTCTAGAATCCTAGATAGTTTTTTTGTAAAAATATTCACAATTTACCCAACTGGTTTCTCCTCATGGATTTATGGACTTATTCAACACATATTTCTTGAGAGATAAGTACATGCTAGACCCTGTGCCAGCAGCTAAGAATATAAAAAGAAGGAGATGTGATCTCTGCCATCATAAAGATTAGAGTCAAGTGGTGGAGACAGACATATTCACACATAATGCAATGCAGAGAGTGGTTTTAGAAGGATTACAAGGAAAGAAGGGGTTAACCCACATCAGGAAGCCAAATTGATCCATGCACCCAAATGCCTCTGAATAGTGGCATTGTGGGATCAAAACTTATATATGATATAAAACTTGACTCATCATACTTATGAGGCTTCATTTCCACTGATGACAGCAGCAAAAACTAGATCTTCCTATTGCAAAGTAACTTAGACCCTTCTTTTTTAAGCTTAATATCTTCTGGATAGTCAAATTCAAGGTTTTCCTCCAACATCATTCTCCTACCTCTAAGGGGCTTATTAATTGTCCTGTAATTAGAGAAAGGATATCCTGCTCTTGCTTAATGTCTAAGAACCAACCATATCCATCACTGCACCAAACTGTGTGATGCCAATATCTGTGGTCTGATTCCTTAGCATAGAGGTGAAAGCTTTCACGTAGCAAATAGCTTCAATCACTCACCTTAGTTAGCACTAACATACACCACTGACATTCTAAGATTTAGCTACATCCATCCACATGTGGCCCCTGCTTTGGGGCCTATCCAATCTATAGTTTCCAATTTAAGCTGTGGCAGCCTCCTGGTAGACATGCTATTTTCTAATTCTTAATACTGTCCTTTGCTTCAAATTTTAAGAATTTTAGGAACTTTCCTGTATGTCCTGTGTTCAAGGGACACTTGAGAATGGGCTAACTCAGGCCTGGTCATCTTAAACACACATAACACCATAATGTCTGCTCTACTGAGGATGCCCCCTTTAAGGCAATCATCTCCATTCAGAGTTCTAGGCAAGATGTTGAGAACCAAGCTCCCTTTTGTCAATGATGTTAAAGTCATCTGGGGTCTCCAGCCCACACAGGCCCAGGAACCAGCCCGAATTCAGGGCTCAGGATTCTTGCTTTCCTCTCACTCTTTCCCTCCACGCTTCTCCCCCCCACCAGTTTTTTTTTTTCTTTCCAGTATACTGGAAAATTAACTTTGTGTTACACTCTGCATATTCTGTATTCTGTGGCGTATAGTAAATCTTTTCCCTTCAGTCCTATAACTTCTTAATATTTTAAAGGAATAGTTAATATTTAAAGCAAAGCTTCTGATTTCTCTTTCAACAAATCTAGGTATTGCAAGCGAATGCCTTGGTTTTTCACAACTGTTGTCTCTGAAATCAGCTTCAAGAGCATGTTTTGGAATTCAAAAAACTGAACATTGTCTCCTTTGTTCTTAGCAGGGTCCTGCCCTCCCCCTGAAGCAATGGATATCATGACTCAAGGGGCAGAAGAACCATGAAGCCAATGAACTGATGGGAATTAAAAATACAGAGGAGAAATCTTCTAAATCATGCCTTCTTTGCCCCAAAATTTTAAAAAGAAATTAACCCCAAAAGATCAGGTAATAAAACAGCATTGAACACTTCTATTCTCTAACATACCTTTGCAATCCTGTGGCCTTGAGCATGTCACAGGAATATAAAACCAAAAACATTCAAAAACAGGTGAAGGTGCATCATCACCCTGTTTCACAGGGTGACTGAACATTTCAACTTCAGCAAAATGAAGGCTTTGCCACTCCCTGTAGTAAGCAAGATTGTTCTGGAAAGAGGTGAGGGAAGGACAATGGGGGAGGCTGACATAAATGATGGAAGTCGTGGATTTAAAAAAAAAAATTCCTTTATGACCGTCCATGAGCTGATCATTCAAAATTACCTAGTTATAATTTCCAATATCAACTTGAGACATGAAGAACCATTGTTCTAGCTCTCTACAAGTAACTGTGTTCCTGTCTGTTGTTTTATTTGACTCTCTCTATGAAATAGTTTCAGGAACCAAATCTCCATTTGAAGAATCCGAGGCTCACTGACTTTCTCAAAGCCAGGCAGTGCTAATGACAGAAAGTTCAGACCTCCACACTCCACACTGAAAGGGCTATTGACATTCTTCATCCTTATAAACGTTGCTCCTAAATTCTCTTTTCTTAAAATCACTCCTAGTTTTTATCCCATGCTTTTAATGATATACTTACCACGTTTATTCTTTCCAAATACTACCAGGCTACAATTATCACTAAGTCACATAGATTTCTTCCAGCACTGTGCATGGCATGACTTGCCTACACTGAGTGTCAAGTCATCAATCATTTTACCTGTATGGTTTATCTGTCCCCTGGAATCACCTCTAATTTTGAGGAAGCTTGCACTCTTTATGAGATGCCTCATGAGTTCTCCCTATTTATTAGTCACTGGTCATTCCCCAATTTCCAACTCCCACTCATGGTATCTAATGTCTCATGTCTTCCACTGCCCAGGTCATTCCATCTGGGACTCTGCTTTCTAAAAAATGCCCGATGCATCAGTCAGATCTCACTACCCATCATCTTAGCAAAATATAGCATCAGTTATTGTAATTTCACAAATTAAAAGTAACATCTATGATAATTAACTTCTACTGCATGGTAACCCCAAAATTTAATGGTTTTTTAAAAACAACCATTTATTTAGCTCACAATTCTGTAGGTCAGCAATTTGGGCTGTGCATAGGTGGGCAGTTCTGGTCTTAGCTGGATTCAATCAATGCATCTGTGCTCAGCTGCCAGGTCAGCTGGGATCCAGTTGGTCTAGGATGACCTCAGCTGGAATGGCTGCCTAGACTTGTTCACAAAGTAAGTGCACAGTGTTTCAAGAGAGCAGAGGGAAGATATAGACTTGGAACTGACACACCATCATCTTTGCCACATTCTATTAGCCAAAGCAAATTCCAAAACCAGCCAAGATTCAAGGATTGGGTAAAGAGACTCAATGTAAGATGCTATACAAACACATTGCAATGATGAGGTGATTTTTTTTTCACCAAAGTATCTGTGGCTAAAGCTAGCTAAACAACAAACTTTATGAAGTTTGACCACATGACCTGCTCTGCTAGGTACCCTTCTATGGATATATATTTAACCATTTCCCGACCAACTTATGTACTTAGCAAAAGGAAATGAATATTTAATTAATAAAGTGAGTTTGCCAAACATTACTCGGGTATCTAATGCTAGGCACTAAGCTAGTCATGAAAACATACAGGTAAATAAAAAGATCACTACCATTAAGAAGCTTGCAGTCTAGTAGAGGAAACAAACAAATACATACATGCAATTACAGATATATGGGGTTCCAGAGAAAGGGTACATGACTCAGAAAATTTCCTGGAGAAGGTTATGGAATCTTAGGTACCAGAGAAATCCAGAAGGATGAGAAGTATTGCATTCTATGTGTGTGGACAGGTAACTCTGAATCCATAGCTCCCAGTCTTGTTAGAAGGTCAAGAAATTGAAGAACTTAGGTCACCATGAATAGCATGTTTGATAGCACAGACTTTTAATAAGGTAGCATTAAACTGATTCAACCCACCAGTCCCCTTCCCATTACCTTCCACATAATGATCCTAGGTAAACCTTAGTCTTTGTTCTCTGCCAAAAATATCAGAGGGTCAGCATGGCTCGTATTCTTTCTCCCCAGTACTCTTCACTATTCAGTATATGTTCAACACTCATATTCCTCCATTTATAGTATTTAGAATCCTATAGTCTATACCGGTATGTGGCTTCCATGTCAGTTGCCTCCAGCAGTTTCATCCTATTTTTGAAGCCTAATACCAGTCATACATTAATTCATACAGTAATGATTTACCAAGAACTGGCTCTGGCCTAGAACTACTATATGATGGTAAACAAGATAATTACAGCCTCTATCCTCACAACTCCTATAATCTATAAAGAGAGACTGATATTAAAGTAGGAATTTCACAAGTGATTTTCAATTACGTTTATATGTTCTATAAAGAAAAATATTAAAAGGTCCAAGAATAAAACAAGAAACATTTTAATTAGTCACCTGACAGATGAGCAGAAATTGATCCCAAAAGAGAATTGCAAGGATCCAGAGGAAATGTCCTAGGCTAAGGACACAGTGCATGCCAGGGCTGGATGTGCAGGAGGCTGCCATGTCGGAGGAGCAGAAAGATGGCCAATGTGACTGGATGAGCAAAAAGGAGAATCCTAGGCAATGGGGCCGGCGGGGCAGAAAACAGTCAGTCTGCAGGAATGGATCCACCACTCTGCCCAAAGATACTTTTCTCCAACACCACATGAAACTTAGGAAGCATGGAACTTCAAAATTAATTCAGTCTTACAATTTTCTATTTCATTTCCAGTTTATCATTCAAACAGTATCTTAACTTCTCAACCCACAAGTTTACCTACAATTCTGACTCATCTTAGCGTCTTGACTGTTTCCTCAAAATACAGCTGGGTTAACTTTGATCCAAGCAGTCAGAAACTCAGTAGATATAAAATGTTTTACAGGATTGTAGGGGTTGAAAACATCTCCTAGGGCATAGAATAAAGGACAGTGGAAGAACAGAGATTCTGGTTCACTCTGCTTTCTCTCTCTCTGAGGATGCCACAGCTAACATGCCCTACCTCCTTATCCCTAGAATCTAAGGAGGAGAGTCTGACCCCAGGGCATTCTAGGAATTCCCCCAAGCCTCTTGTCTGTTTTACTCTCCAAAACCTTCCTTTATCTTTAATATTCTAAGTTCTTTCAAAATCAGAATTTGGAATAAATGAGCTTTATATGCAAATAGTTGGCTGTTTCTGTGTATAAAATGGAGCTGAAAATCAAAGCAGTAAAAACAAAAATAGAAAACCTTGAAACTTCAAACTGTGCATCCCATTGGTCAGAAGTTTGTGTGGTTGTGTGTTTGGGGATGGCAGGGAGTTGCTGGCAGAAAATAAATCTGGAAGAAGGATGATACTACTTCTTCTCTGAGGCTCACATATTTGGTGAGACTGAGAGTCACCCTGCCCCCTTTTTCTTCCATATTCTATCTAGTTGAAGAATTAATGTGCAACCATTATTCTTTGCCCCTACATCTCCTATGCTGCCCCTTCCGCAAACCAGCAGTACAACTACCATTGGCCGTGGCCATTGTGGGTTTTCCTATCATAACATACAACTTAATCCTTAACTTAATTTAGCATTTTTCTGGCACTTACTTAGCATGTGACACTTTGGTCCACACTGTTCAATTTACCTGAGTTCAAAGGAAACCTGTGCAAACTTTGAGGTCAAAAGTTTGCAGATCATTTTTTTCCCAGGAGGTCACTTTATTTGGGAGTGTGATGCCATTTTCTAACCATTTTCAGAGTCGAAAACATAATCTCGAATTAAAACACTTTGGAGCTCAGTTTCTACCCTGGGTCCTGTTATTTTAAAACTTTAGCTAAAAATTTCCCAGAGGTGACTGAGTTTTCTCAGTCCCCAGGGGAGCTGCTGTGAATGACTTTCCACAATGCCTTTTCGCCTTTTCTAGGAGTCGCCAAGTTCACTTTTTGCAACCTAAGTGCTATACGCTTAAATGCATGCCAGTGGCATTCAAATTGAAGGAACCAATGAAAATTCTAAGTGGAAAGTTTTTAAATGAATATAGAAACAGACAGCCTAACTTGCGGAGGTAATAAAGTGAAAACAAAGCTTAGGGTTCCCATCTCACCCTAAGCAGTGGGACCCTAAGCAAGCTGCTCTGGTTTCCCATTCTATCTCAGGGACTGCATGGCGTTCTTCCGGACATGAAATGAATTAACACGTGTAATTCATTTCTTGCCTCTGGCTTTCCTGATGTCTAACTAGCCAACATGATAAGACAGGGAGTAACTCATGTTCTGTTTTTCTGTTGTGTTTTTTTTTTTTTTTAAATGAACTAATGGAGATTCATTGATTTATGCAGTCAATTATAAGTGTGGGCAACAGCCAAATAGGCAAGTTACTTGAAGGAAAAAAAAAAAAATCCTCAGGTCACTGAAGCAGCAATTAACAAGTATTGTGGGGAGAAGAGGAAAAAGGAGGAGGAAAAAGGCCTGATGAGGCAAATTGCCTTTAATTATCCTTAAACATTTTCTCCTCTTCTTTTGATGCCATAAGACCCCCTGCAGTTCCAAAATAAAATAAGCCTGAGTTTTGTTTTGCTCTTTTAAATAGGAACATAATAGCCACTGTGGAAACATGTTCTTAATCAAAGGTATTAAACTCCTGGCTGCTCTCCTTCGTTTGAAATTGCCTGGGTTCATTATTATCAAGGGGAAGAGAAGTCTAGTCACCATTTAGTTCCCTTCTTAGTAAATTAAAATATTAATTACAAAATACGTTATTTTTATCTTATATCTTAAGCTATTAGTTACTGTGGCTGGATTTAAAAAAAAAAAGAGGACTCAATTTGTGCTGAAGCAATTTCCCTAACAAAGCATTCATAGTTACTTTCTAGTTTCTACACATCAAATTGGTACACGAAATGCGGCATTTTGAGAGCCATCTGAATAAATTTGATAGAAACTTCATTTATTTTTTGTCTCTGAGATAAGTGTGCAATTACAGTTGCCATGTTCACGGGCTCATGGCATGTGCCCACTCAGACAAGGCCACTGACTACAGCCAATGCCCAGCACAAGCTCCAGAGGAAAGAAAGAATGTTTCCTTTTCATTTCCGCCACACAATGCAGCAATCGATCTTATGCCCATAGACACAAATGCTCAATCTCTGGGAAAAAGGCAAATAAAGCCACAGAATAGACATTAGAGCTAACTAAAACCCTCATTGTCTGCCTCTTCAAAGACTCAAATTACCAGCAAGGTATTGAGGTGACAGTAGAGAGTCTTAAGAAAACACAAGCCAAGGACCAGCAAGCCCACTAAGCATATGCATATTACCTGGTCCTGTGGTGCCTCAAGTCACCACAAAATAAACCAAAGCTGCCCCACCCCTTTACAGGGGAGAGTTATATATAGTAATCATGCATGTAAGGAGTTTATTTGGCAAGGGTCTAAAAGCCATCCACCCCCTTGCAAAATATTCCCTCCTTTCCCTACTACCTGCATGGTGCCTGAAATTAGATATTTTTCCCTCTTACATTTGGAAGGATATTCAGTTTAAGAGGTCACTATTTAATTTCAGAAACAGCTAGAGCGATAAGACTTTACAGCCAAATACCATTTACTAAGTGCCACTATGTACTAAGTACTTTACATATATTATTTTCCTGAATCGTTACAATAATCTTATGATGTAGACATTTTTTATAGCACCTTGTTACTTGTGAAAACTGAGGCTTAAAAAGATTAAGTAACTTGAACAATTGGCAAGTGATACAGTGAAGATATAAATCCAGGTGTCTAACTGTAAAGCCCTTGCTCTTACTATATCTGTCAGCTTCTATCTTACTGTATGTGCTGGGGTACAAGGAACAGAGGGTTGGGGCATTGTAAAACAGAAGAGAGGACGGAAACAGGTCAGGGAGGGGCAATGGAGAAAAGAGAATCAGCCCTAGCCATGCCCTCAGAAGAGAGAACCCATCTTTGCCAGACTGCCAGATGGAAGCATTAATGCTTGCCTGCTCAGCCCTCCCACTAAACATCATCCAAACCAACCTTCTTTTCAGACCTTTTGTGCATATGTCTCACTTAATTGCCCAAAACCCACAGTCCCTCTGAATGAGCAAAACAGTTGTAATTCTTTCACGTGCACTCTTCTGTGTCCTTGGTGAATTTCAGTCATATGTCCCCTCCTCTCCGAAAGAGGCCAACTCACTGGTCTCCGCACATCAAAGACACTGGGAGGCAGGAGAGTGCAGGGTAGTAGGGCAGGGCATGGCTCTACTGCCCATCTATGTGTAGCTTCAGCAAGTTACTTAATCCTCTGTGCCCCAGTTCCTCATCTAAAAAATGGGATCAATACTAATGCCTCCTTCACAGGATTGCAGTGGTTAGCAGATAGAAAATGTTAGCTCTTGCTGGTAGTAATAGACCATCAATTGATTTAACTGGGCAGGACAGCATTCCTCAAAGGTATACTGTAAAACAATTGCTGAACCGAGTAAGTTTCGAAACCTTGGCTACTTGGCCTGCTCTAACAAATGCATAGGGTATCTTAGAATATAAATGACTCTCACAATCAAGAAACTTATTTTAATATATTTAACATGTTCATTCCATGAAGCACACCTGAGGGATTAGTTTTCCAAAGAATTCCCTATGGGAGTTCTGAACTAGAACAAAGTAATACAAGACACAAGGCATTTAACTTCACCAGTTCCACTGTGTCTGTTACAGATAGCTACTCTGGAACCAAAACCCCTTTTAGGATTAGAAACGCAGCTGGCCAGTTAGGAGACTGGTCTTGAACAAATTGCTCATCTCTTATGTCCCAGTTTCTACATATGTGAGTCTATCTTATCCAAAGCCTTAGTCATCTTTGAATTTCCAACATGTATCCCAGATTCCAAAACACTGGACTCAGAATGTTTGCTAAATGAAAGAATGAAGTCTTAACTGGGAACCAGATGGAACAAAATGGTTGACCTATTATTACCAACTCGATTCAATCCCATAGACTTTTGCGGAGTCAATGCAAATCCTTCTGCCAGCAGACACTGAAACTGCATTGGGAATGCAAGAGGTTAACTGGCAGATATTGCCAGTGAAAGATGGAGGAGGAGGAAGCAGGACTGGGCAGAGAGTCTCAGACTGCACTGCAGACCTGACCCTGAGCCAACCTAACCTGATGGGGAGCTCCAGGGCAAACACTGCCCTTTATAGATGTCTGGAATACAGCAGATATGGGCAAGCCCAAGAGTCCCCACCATGCTCAGTCCCTGGCTGGGGACTGCACAGAAGAGCTTGACCTTGGCTAAAATGATATGTGCAGGCAGATCCCTAAAGCATTACAACTGGAAATTATCAGCTAACTACTCCTCACAGTTGATGGGGTAGTTCTTTCTTGAGGTGCGACCCAGCAGTGCACATCTAGGTTGCCATAATGACCCTCTTCCCTGTCCTTTAGATCCAGAGATAAACAAGGCTTAACCTTTATAGTAGACTATAGTATGGAAGGAAAATTAATCAATTTGTTAAATTAATCTAAGACAGCAGCATGTGAATAGTTCTCCAAGGAAAGTCGCATCTACTATGGGGTGACTGATTAACAATGTCTGCCATGGACGGAGGAGGAGACAATAAGTGTGCAAAGACCTGTGTTTGCCATCCTTGGCCTAGCCCTCCCCTCTGCCTACTCAAATCTCCCTCAAGGTCCAGCTGAAGTTTCACATTTTCCATACTCTTCTTAAATCCATAAAGGTCTCTCCATACGTCTCTCCTTTCCTAACCAGCTACAAACTTACTACCATCTCATAATTTATCACAGAATTTATATTTCCTGGATTATCCTACAATTGTTTCTTTCTATTACAGCTAGTCACAATAAACCAATTATAAACAATTTGACATCTCATACTTTCTTACTCTTCCCTTTTGGACTAGTCCCACACCACTTAACACACTGCAGAGAATACAGTGGTTAGTCAATGGCTGCATTTAGATTTATGGATCAAATGACTAGACTTCTAGTTCTAGAGGAAATCAGCAACCTTGTTGCAGGAATTCAAGGGTATTGGTTATTTCCTTCCAAATGCTCCAAAAGAACGAGCGAGCATCAATTCTCAGTTGGGATGCATCTACATGTATGTTTCTGTTGCATATATTCCTCTTATCCTCCCTAGCACCCACTGGCAGCTTAGGGGAGGTCTAAGGAGAGAGAAACTGGAGGCTTTAGGAACACTTCTATAATTTCTACCAATTCCATCCCACCATCTTCTCAAATGTCTAGGTTTAATTTAATAATTTAACATAAACTTCCCTACAAGCACAACGTTGAACACCCTGGCTGCCAGCACCCTTTCCGACAACAGTACCACCACAGAAACTCACAAACAGAAGCTGGGGAACTGCTTCTGCTACTTTCCTCTGAAATTCATGCAGAGAATAGAGTGTAGTGTCTACTTCTATTTTCATGGCCAAAATCCTCCAGGGAATGGGGAAGTCAACTGTGCTTCCCTTACACTCCCCACTTCTGCTATTTTGGTTTCCATCCAGCCTCTCTTCAAGGATCAACTTTCCAGTTAACTTGTTATAGAAAGAAACCAAACAGATCAAGGGGAAAAAAGGAAGTTTGGGATGAATCTTTTTTTTTTTTTTTTTTTTCCTATAAAGTAGTTTGCCTTCTATACCTTTGGCTTTATTAACCAGAGGGTGGGGGAGACATTTGCTTCTAAACTCACTGAAGTTGAATCTACTCATTCAAATTAGTTTACCTTTTTAAATTTTAGCTCACATTACCAGTTTACCAGTTCACACTGTTCATCACATTTAAAGTATATAATAGCTTTCAGGAAAATCTCTTTAAAGCCTATCCTAAAAATCAGTTCTCATCACATCCCATATGTTTACATGGTCACAACTGCCACCCTAATTTTAAAGCTCACTTAAAAGAGCGTCAGAAGGTAAGTGACTTGCCGGAGGTCACAGTGAATCCAGGGTGAGTCGGGAATAGAAGCCAGCTGTTTGGACTAGCTGCTCCATGCTCTAATCACCCCAACAGCATTCATTCCCACACACCCCATTATTACAGAGACACTTGTCCCAGAGCCCTGTCCAATTCATCTTCTATAACAGGGGCTATGGAAATGCTCAATCCACCCCTCTCACTTCTCCAACTTGATTCTGACTCATTGCACAGTCACCTCCCCAATTATAGTCACTGGGTCATTTTCAGATCAAATAACTTAGGAAATTGGCAGGCTCTTTTCTTATTTAATACAAATATCACTGTAAATGCTAAATATTTTGCCAACTCACAACTGTAGAATTTTTTTTCTCGCTTCCTATCATGTTGGTGTGAGTTCAGTGAGTGCTCCCTACATGCCAGGCACAGTGCTAACTCTCAGGGATACAGAATACAGTCCTCGGCTTTAAGACATTGACCACTTATTGGGGAAGACAGACAATTAAGCAAGCAATACAGTATACTAAATCCCATTATAGGGAACATATGAAGCACTAAAGAAGTTCACAGAAAAGATATTTAACCTCGGCTTGAGGGATCATAAAGATTGCTTAGAAGCTGAGTAGTCACAGGAGATACCAGCCAGGTATTATGGGTTAAACTGTATCCCCTTAAAAAAAGATATTTTGAAGTCCTAACACCCACTACCTCAGAGTTTGGAGTTATTTAGTAATAGAGTCTTTATAGAGATAATCAAGTTAAAAGGAGGTCATTAAGGTAGACCCGTATCCAGTGTGACTGGGGAAACTGGACATAGAGACAGATGGGCACACAGAGAAGATGTGAAGACACTCAAAGAGAACACCATGGAAACATGGAGGATTGGAGTGATGCATCTATAGGCCAAGGAACACCAAACTTGCCAGCAAACCAGGAGAAGCTAGGAAAAGGCAAAAAATTCCCCTACAGGTTTCAGAGGGCTCAGGGCCCTACCAACCCCTTGATTTCAGACTTCTAGTCTCTAAAACTGTGAGAAAATAGAATTCTGTTGTTTAAAGCCATATAGTTTGCAGTACTTTGTTATAGCAGCCCTACAAAACTAATATGCCAGGACAAAAACAAAAAACAAAAACCAAAAACCAAAGCAAACAAACGAACATTTAAACAAAGGAAAATCAAACGGGCAAATGCCTTGGTACAGAATGTTCCCCATCGCTGGTGAAAACCTGGGAGTAGGGGAGGGGATGCTGGGAGCTGAGGCACAATGGGGGGTCAGACACCAGCCCTTAAGTACTCAGTGTAACATATTGAGTCTGCCCTTTGCTTCCACAGAACCTAAGGAATCCCCAGTGTTTCTACTATGGAGAGAAAATTTTCTGGATATCATATGTTCTGTACATCTGCTGATAAGCTTTAAACCCTACATTTCCTCTGCAGTCAGCAGCTTGAAGCATCAAAGCTTCTGTTTCAGCACCACATCAAAACTCAGGAAGCTTTAAAGTTCATCCAAACACCCAGCTTTTGTTAGAAGAAGACATTGAGACTCTGGAGACAAGCAATGAACTGTCTCACGTATCCCTCTGAAAATAAATATCTGATAAGTGGACCTTTATTTACATCCTATAATGTCCTTTCCTGTTCCAGGTCTCCTCCAGTCAGAGATACAAGATGCTACATCAGTCTCATCTAAGGGAAGACGGCCACCCAGCATGGGCCACAGCACAAGTGCAGCAAAACCCTGACACTCAGACCACTAACAGCCTCTTGCCTTTGTTTTATCAACAGACATCTAAGGCCATCACCTGGGACCATGCAAACATGTTCGCTTGGGAATGGGCTAAAATTAGCAGCTTCAATTCCTCTTTGAAATACCCCACACTAAAAAAGGTATTTTTGGCAGACTTCCCATAAAGTCTTAATGCATTTCCTGCCAGACATTTGAATGGAGAAAAGTTCCTATGATCCACCAAATTGAGGAATTCTGGTCAGTGAGGCAAGGCTTCAAAGTGCCCTAGCTCAACAGAACTGAGAAAGGGAATAGAAAGGAGAAGATGCCCTTCAGGAAGGTGTGTAAAGAGTCATGGGCTTTCTTCTTTCCTTTGATGTGGGTGGATGTCACCCTAATGAGAGGAACTGTCTTGTGCAAACAGGACAGAAAGCATGCCAATAATGAATCAAATGCCTGTGATGCTCTGTTTTACAGCTTTGTTAGAATCAGTGTCAAGCATGCCACGTCGCAGGTTGAACTCCCACTTGAGAGGTTTGAGGGCCAGAGGAGAAAAGGGTGGAACACAAAATGGAGTTTTCTTCCTCCTTCCACACACACATTAGGGTTTGAATTTTAACGGTTTTGGTTGTACTGGATTTTGTTTCCTTTGTTTTCCCTGAATTGAAACCAAGGGAATTAAATGTGGGTCTATTGCTAGGCACAGCACCCAATCATACAACAAACAGCAGCGGATTTTATTTTAGTATTACAGTAAATGTTTACTCATAGTAATCTGCTTTCACCTTCCCTAATATCCCTAGATAGAATTTTCCCTTCATCCCACTCTTCAGTCTGCAGTTTAGTGAAGAGCTTACCCCGCTTTACCGTAACTTAGTGCCATATCTCTCCCTTGGTAACAACTGCATCTTAATCATCTTTGAATCCCCAGTTGCCAAGACAGAATATGTACACCATTCATTAAATGAATAACATAAATTAAATGAATAACATCCATTTTGAACAGCCAAAATACCGCAGAGCCAAATTTGCCATTTTGGCTAATCACTGCCTTTTCTGAGAGTTGTCCCAGTACTCTTGCACATGATCACTGAAAACACAACGGGGCACATGTGTCACCCCTCAGAGAATGCTCTCCATTGTCTAATCTCAAGTTTTCCCACCTTTGATTTTTCTGTCTGTCTCACGTTCCTTAGAAGACAGAAAATAGCTAAGTAGGTAACCAGCTTAGAAGATGTTACTCCAAAAGATGGGAGTTGCAACCATACGGTATTTTCCATTATACAGATGTTTACATACACATAGTTTAATATTGCATTTATATAAACTGTACATGCTAAATATAATTTCTACTCTTTATTTAAGTGTGTTCTTTGAAAAATGTAATAAACTTCTTTATAATCAAGGTAGCTTGACTTACAATAGTTTGTCTTAGAAATACAAAGCATTTAATTGGCTTTCCCATCTACCCTGAGAAGCTAGGCACTGCCCTCATTTGCCTGAGGGGATAAGACAGCATGAGTCAATGACTGAATTTAAAAAGCAATGCTCTGGAACCACTCTGGAGTAAATACAGCAGATTTCAGCACAGGGCCAGTCCATCTTGGCTTTCATCCAAAAGGGATTTTGTTAGGGAAGCAGAGTAATACTTCTATTAAGAAGCATAAGAAGTTAGGCTCAAACAGCACACTTTATCGTCAGAAACTTTATTACCAGAGCCCAAAATATATGAGACATTAGGGATATATTCTGGTATGCCAGTAAAGGAGCCAATTATGGTCTGATCATATCAACAACACTAACTGAAATAATATTACATGTTCTAGAAAAAAAATTATGATTCAAAGATCTTATGGCAAAAGGAGGATAAAATTTGGGTTTGAGGGAGTCTAAAAGCAGAAAACTTATCACACAGGCTTCCAGTCATTGGAAGAAACATGTATAGCCAAGATATATATGGCCCAATATCCTCATCTCAAAACTTCTAGGCTCTACTCAGAACCTAGAAGTAAGTCACCCAGAAACAACTAAAACTAAGCCCTCTCATTTTTCCCATAAACATTAGCAGTCATCCAAGGGGAGAGAGATCATGAGACAGTTTTTATAAGTACAGCTACTCAAGAGACACAGTGGGGGATAGTGAAAAGAGAAAACAGGTTTGGGGACCAGACTAGCCAGAGGGGGAATCTCACTAACTGTGTAAGCCTGGCAAAAAAAAAAAAAAAAAACAAAAAAAAAAGCCAAAAACTGAGCTAAATGACCTCACCCACTGGAGCCTTAGTCTTCCTCATCAAAAAAATAAAGGCAATAGTATTTAATTTACCAGGTGGTTTGAAAATCTGAGATTAGGTAGGTAAAGCATGTAGCATGGTACCCAGAAAATACCAAGGGTTCAACAAAAGGGAGTTATTATTATAGTAAAAAAATATTAAATTACATTTACCATCAGCACAGACTTGTGGAAAATGAGATTCAGTAGTATTCGTGTCCAAAAGCAATTTGTCCCCTATTAAAAGAATTTTAAATGTCAGCAAACAAGAGAAAGTCCTCTTTTTATATAACAGAAAGGGATATGTAAAAGGTAAGTGACTGAAAGATTAAAACTACATTAAAATGTAATAAATCAATCTATCACCAAGTGTAAATCATTGATACTAGATTCTTTCCAATTTTTATTTTACTAGGAAACAGAAAGGATAGTTAAAGCAGGGAAACAGAATAAGGGAAAGAAAGGAAGAACAACCTGGAGAAGAAAGTGTACCAGAAAGAAGAGAATGGGGGTGATTAAATTGAGTTTCAATGATTAAAATATACATTTGGGGGAAAAAATGGAAGGCAACAATTATTTATAACAATATAAAGAATATATTCCTATCTCTAAATTTTCCTGATTGAAACAACTAAGATGTTAGAGAAAATATAAAACCCTATTGTTTTAATGTATTATTAAGCAGGCATAATATTTAAAAAATCCATAAAAAATCCATAAAAACAAAGTAAAAGAACCCTGGAGTAAAGTAGATCCCAAAGTTCACTTTTGCCCCAAGAGTTTTTGCCAAGCCTTGGAAATCTTGGGCTTCATCTTTCACAGATGCAGATAGGAAGTAAAATTGGGGGTGGTTCAAGGCAAATGATCTAGTAGAAGATGCCTGCATTGAATGGAATCCCAAAGGTCTCTATCCTCAATGCAAGAGTAAACTTGCAATGAATATGCTGTATGGTGGTAGTTAGCAAAGAGACTTTCTTGCCATCAACTTGTCTCTGGGTGGAGGAAATAGATTTCTCCTAACCATTTGTAAATGCAACTGTCCCACATACAGGCTGGTGATCCAACTTTTTGTTTACCTATATGATCATAACATACCAAAGTGGGTAATTTAATATAAAATGATCCAGAGCTGCTAGTGCCAACAAATAACTGCCAGAAGCAAATATATATCCTCTCTAAAAGATGTCAACCAGGTGTTTGGAAAATAGCACTGAATATATAAGGAAAATAGACTACCCACAGTAAAAATTAAAAAATGAAATCACAAAACATACCTGAAGAGAAGACACCATTGACAAGAATCAGGAGAAATAGCAGAAATAAGATATAGGCCTTCAGGAAGAAGGACTTCAGGAATTGACAATTATATACAACATAGAAAGTGAATAACACTGCTGTTTAAATTTTTTTTAATGTTTATTTATTTTTGAGAGAGAGAGACAGAGACAGAGTGTGAGTGGGGGGTGGTCAGAGAGAGAGGGAGACACAGAATCTGAAGTGGACTAGAGGCTCTGAGCTGTCAGCACAGAGCCCGATGTGGGGGTTGAACTCACAAACAGTGAGATCAGACCTGAGCTGAAGTCGTGCCCCTAAATTTTTTTTAAAAAGGAAGAAAATCATGAAAATTGATCAGTGAAATGAGTGATTAAAAAGAATGACCAAACATATTTGAAAAAGAATCAAAATAGAACTTCTATAAATTAAAAATATATTACTTAAGTTAAAGGAACTAATGGATGCATTAAACAGAAGAATAGATAGCACTGCAGGGAGAATTAGTGAACTGGAGATCATTTTTTTATAAAGCATCCAGAACACGCTCTAGAGGAACAAAGAAATAGAAAATATGGAAACAGATTCACAAAAATAAAAATGAGACAATCTAATCAAAGTTCCAGATAGAATTAATGGAAAAAAATGGAAAGAGACAATATTCAAAGATATAATGGCAGAGGAATTTTCAGAATTGATGAAACAATATTAGCAGTCATGGGGCACCTGGGTGGCTCAGCTGGTTGAGCATCCGACTTTGGCTGAGGTCATGATCTCGTTGTTCGTGAGTTCAAGTCCCACATCGGGCTCTGTGCTGACAGAATCTGTGCTTCAGATTCTGTGTCTCCCTCTCTCTGCCCCTCCCCCACTTGTGCTCTGTCTCTCTGTCTCTCAAAAATACATAAACCTTCAAAAAAAATTAAAAAAAAAACCAATATTAGCAGTCAGATGCAGGAAAACCCCATACACGAAATTATAAGGACATCACACCTAGATAAATCAGAATGAAACTGTAGGGTACAAAATGAAGAAGAGGATCTAAATGCAACCAGAGAAAAATGGCAGCTCAACTACAAACAAACAAGGCAATTAAACTGATGGCTGACTTTTCTATATCACCAATAGAATCTAGAGACGGTAAAATAGTATCTTCGAAGTTTGGGGAGACACTAACTTTCAGCATAGAGTTTTATCTATGTTGAAATATGGAAGCAATCTTTCAAGAACTGGGAAGGGGAGAAGAAATAGACATTCTTAGAAAAATGAAACCTGATATTTTTACCACAAAAAGACCTTCACTAAGGGAAACTGCAAAGGATCTTCTTCAAACAGAAGGAAATGATCAAGAAGGAAGAAGAAATGTTGAGTTGGACATTTCTTGTGTGCCTCTTCAAATTTTCTTGGGCAAACCTTTTATTCCAGCCAGAGCTGCACCAGCCAAATGTATGCAGATTTTAATCAACTTCACACAGCTGTAGCCTGACAACACTGCACGTTTCACTTCCTGCCCTGGGAATTCTTACCCATGCTTAACCCAGGGCTAGCAAGTAATTAATGCCTCAAAGGAAAAACAGAACTTCTGACCAATGGGGACTAGTAACCCATGAATAATTTCCCCCACTTGTTCCCCAAAATGGACAATCTGACACTCATTCAGTGAGGTTCATCCTATGGTACTAAGAGATTGCACACCCACTCACCTCTAAGAGTGGTTAATTCAATAACCTGTATTTATACTGTCCCTCCTTCCTTCCTTATTTCAGTCCACCATCTCAGATAAACTACTTGCTTGTAAACTTTTGTCTTAGGCTCTGTTTCCTGGGGAACCCAGGCTAATAAAATACTATATTAAAAAAATGATAATGACTAATTTGCTGAATGTGGAGGCATCAAGAATCAAGCTAAGTGGAAAATACTTCAAACAAAGGCATGTTAAGTTGGGAAGGAGCTGATAAGAGTTAATGCCTTCTAAAATCTTTTTATTGCTTGAGCAACGGGTAAAATATTAAATAACTTTAGAGTCAGTTAAGTATGCATTTTAAAACAGTTATGAAACCACTAAGGGAATAAATATAAACTGTACAATTTCTAACGAAGGAAGAAAGGAGAAAGATTTGGGGAGAGAGACTGGTGATGAAGAGGGAGGGCAGCGTCAGATGGAAACTCATCCAGTACAAAAAATAAATTAATTAAGGCAAAAAAGGAGCAAGAGAAAAGTAACAGAGGGATACATGCCACTGTCCATTTATCCAAACTCATAGAATTCACAACAGAAAGAATGAATCATAATGTAAACTATGGACTTTGGGTAATTATGATGTGTCATCTTAAGTTCACCAATTATAACAAATGTACCACTCTGGTGGAGGATGTTGATAATAGAGGAAGCTATGTCCATGTGGAAACAAGAGGTATATGGGAAATCTTTGCATCTTTCCTTGAATTTTTCTGTCAACCTAAAACTGCTCTAAAAAAAAGCCATAATAAAAAAAAGTAACAGAAAAAAAGGACAAATGGAAAGCACAAAATAAAAAACAGAAACAATTCAACTATACCAAAGTAAACTGCCTAAGCTCTCCAAATAAAATTAAAATACCATACAGATTAAAACAAAATTCTGAGATATGCAACTTATAAGAGACACTTCTAACATAATGAAAGTAAACAGTTAATAAGAAAAATAAGAAAATTAAGTCTGGAATAAGCTAAATAATATGTCCTAGGTCACAGGTTCATAGTACCTTTTTTTTTTGTATCCAATTGTTTTGTATCCAATTGTATCCAATTGTTTTCCTTTATGTCATGCCAGTTACTGTGGATAGGACCACTGTTTTATTCATCTTTATGTAACTACCATCCGGCATAGCAACAAAGCAGTATCTGCTGATTTCATGAAATTGAAATTGTACTAGTGTGCAATCCATCAGAAACATGGTGAGCCTTCTCAAAAGGAGCAACAATGTTTCATTTAATTTATGAAGATTGATTTGTTCTGATATTTCTAGCATAATATACGAGCTTTATTTCTCCCTAGAGGATAAAATCAAGGCATAACTCAACTTAGCAAATATCTGCATGTGTGGTCATTTATAAGGTGACAGGCATGACCATAAATGATGGCATTAATTTATTCTACATATATTTATTCACCTAATCTGTGCCAGGTACTGGGTAGGCATTTGGATTCAATGATAAATAAGGCAGACATAGTCCTTGCCACTTTGAAGTTTCCAGACTAGTTGTAGAGCAAAACGCTAAAGTAATTTAAATTTTGATTACTTTAAAGTTTAAATTTTATTTCTTTTAGATTGTATTACATTTAGAAAATTCCTTGATCACAAAGAAAAATTTCAGCTAGTCTTAATGTATTAACTGAATAATCTTGGACACATCATACAGTCAATTAGATCATTTGCTGCTCTGAAACTCAAGTTCCTTATCTCAAATCTCGAAAATAATTCCAATGTCTCATTGTGACAATTATCTGAAATGATGTGCCAGGCACGGCAATGTCCAATAAATGCCAATTCTCTTTAGAACCCAATTGTTACTACCATGCCCAAATTTAATATATACCATATCCCATTTGTAAATATTAAGCATTATGCAGTCTAGGAATCAGGTTTCAGAAAAAAGGGAGCCATCTTGATGTAGCAAAACTGTTATTTATTAGAAACAGGTTTACTGAGGTCTAAATAGGAACCATAATGTATGTATATTTATTCATACTTTGTATCTATTACATAGATGGTGAACTAGCCACTATGATTTCAATAGTCTCCTGGCATTTACTTGTAATAATGATCCTATTATAGTCTATATATTTAACACACAGTTTAAGGTATTGCCTTTCACTCCCAAAAAGTCGTATGATCTAGTGAAAACTTAAAAAACACTGTTTTCACCTTTATTTCCAAGCTCATTCTTCACCTAAGCAGATGTATTAGATATGCTGCATAAAGCTAAAGACTTTGAAATTAATAGAGACCTGGTTGCCACAGGATATGACTACACCTAATGGGCTATTAAAAAATGATTAATATATGTCCCAGTGGGCCACCAAAGAGAAGGGCCATGATTGTGCATAAAAATGAAGAATCTGACTTAACATGGCAACAAAAAGTACTAGTCCAAGTTGCAAAGCACTGACTGTAGGAAGAGGCTAAAAGTTTTGGCTGGCTTTATTAGCTTCTAAAAAAACAGTATTTCCTAAAGAAAAAAAAAAAAAAGCAGAGTTTACTAGAATGAGCTTTGTGTTTGGTCTTGCTAAAGTGGCTCATTTTTTTTTCTTTTTAATTTTTTTAACGTTTATTTATTTTTGAGGGACAGAGAGCGAGCAAGGGAGGGGCAGAGAGAGAAGAAAGACACAGAATCTGAAGCAGGTTCCAGGCTCTAAGCTGTCAGCACAGGGCCCCATGCCGGACTCCAACCCACAAACCCTTAACCCACTAAGCCACCCAGGCGCCTGAGACAGTGGCTCAATCTTTTCAATGTTAGGTGCTATTTTGCCTCTGATTCACCACGTCAGTGTGCTGTAAGTCAACTGCATGAAAGGAGCATTAAACAGTGCCTTTGGGAAAAATACTAAACTCCTTAAGATGTTGGGATGAAAGATGCTCTGTAATTGCAAGAATTTATTATTAGTTCTTATTATTCAGACTTGTTTTCCAATATTTTCCACTGTAGATGCAAAGTTCAAGAAGCGATGTAGGAAGATCCTCAACTCACTTCTCCCACAGATGTGCTGAGTCTACAGCTACAAATGGAACAACGTCCTCTTTAAAACCTAAACGCCACGGGCGCCTGGGTGGCTCGGTCGGTTGAGCGTCCAACATCCGCGCAGGTCATGATCCTGGTCCATGAGTTCGAGCCCCGTGTCAGGCTCTGTGCCCACAGCTCAGACCCTGGAGCCTGCTTGGGACTCTCACTCTCTCTCTCTCTCTCTCTCTCTCTCTCTCCCTCTCTCTCTCTTTCTCTCCCCCCCCCCCCCCACTTCCTGCTTGGGATTCTTTCTCCCACTGGTTCTCTCTCTCTCAAAAAAAAAAAAAAAAAAATTAAATAAAAATTAAATTTAAAAACCTAAATTCTGGGGCGCCTGGGTGGCTCAGTCGGTTAAGCGTCCGACTTCAGCTCAGGTCACGATCTCGCGGTCCGTGAGTTCGAGCCCCGCGTCGGGCTCTGGGCTGATGGCTCAGAGCCTGGAGCCTGCTTCCGATTCTGTGTCTCCCTCTCTCTCTGCCCCTCCCCCGTTCATGCTCTGTCTCTCTCTGTCTCAAAAATAAAAAAACGTTAAAAAAAAATTTTTTTTTTCAAAAAAATAAAAACTTAAATTCTGGCTGAATGATGAATACGCATGGAACACATGAGAAGAAAACTACTTCAAAGGAGGTAGGAGAGGCTGGAACAAAATCTCACCATAAACGCCACCCCTGGAGCAGTGACCCCCACCCGGAGGAAACTCAAAACCCCAAGCTCCTCCCTGAGGAGCAAAGGGTTTGAACACCACATGGAGTGCCCCCAAATTTTAGACATGCACTTGAGAGATAAGTTGCCCAAAACATCTAACTGTGAAGGCCTTTGTCTCCTGCCCCAAGTGCCACAGAAGCGTGGCAATCTGAGTAAGGGCTCTTAAAGGGTTCCCACCTCCCATGCTGGGACGCACCCACCGCAGGGCCCAACTCAGAGGCAGCTGATCGATTTCACACCCAGACTTAAAGCGAAGGAGGCTCACCAGCTTCTATGAAATCCATGGTCCGAGGGGCAGGCCTGTAATTCAACACATACTTCCACTTCCGGGCGGCGGCTGGACCGAACACTCTCCACGCGGACGCTAGCAGGCGCCATCTTCGCTCGCGCTCGCGAGCCTGCGCCAGAACTCGCGCCTCCCGCGGAAGGAGGCTTTACAGCGCCTGCCCGCTAGGGGTCGCTTTTTTTTTAATCTCCTGGTTGCCCGGGGAGCTTGCGTTCCTGGTAACACCCCTGGAATAATCGGTGCCACTGGGAAAGGAACCTATACCCCTGGGTGTTGTGCCCATTTCTTGTGACTGCTGCCAGAGGACACTTCTCCGTTGCCTGGCTCTAGCGGCTAGCAGGATTTTTACACTCCTGGGTCTCATAAGATTGTACCAAACAGAGAGAGAGAGATTTAACAGCTGGTCTCAGTGAGGCACAGCAAGAGGCAACAGACCCAGGAGGTGGGTCTTTCTGTGAAGGAGACCTGTGAACTAATTACCCTGGCTGTGGCCGGAGGGGTAGGCTTCTTATTAAACATCTCCGGGCTGACTGTAATCCGTTCCAGAGTGCTCAAGGGGCAGGCACTATCTTCCGCTCACCCTCTGCCCTGCCACAATGACAGCCTCTCCTGGAGGGCAGCTTTCCCCAAAGGTTGAGCTCCAGGGGGCACCCTGGATCTCCTGGCTCTGGCGGCTGAAGGGGCTTGCATTCCTGGGTGCCACCGGACTGTGGCAATCAGAGGACTGGTCTTCGGCAGGCTGCCATCGCCAGGGCACTCACTGCACAGACAGCGGACTGAGGCACACTCCAGTCTTTCTGTGAAAGTGGCCACTTGGCTTGTCCTGGAGCGTCCGACTAAGAAGAATGCTTCAGGTATGGCACACGTCTAGTGGCATTTGGAGCTGCTATAAGGGGATGTAGGCTGTGGATGCCATCTTGGCACTCTGCTCTGCTGCAGCTCACCGGTATGTCCCAGAAAGGAGCTTCTACACCCTGGTCTGGAGCCCTGATTGGTGCTCACTGAACGGGGGAGAACAATGTATAAAGGCAGTGAGAACTTCAGCAGAGGTGGGGAATATAAGAAAGTACCAAATAGAAGTCACAGAGCAGGGGCGCCTGGGTGGCTCAGTTGGTTAAGCGCTGAACTTTGGCTCAGGTCGTGATCTCCAGGTTCCTAGGTTCATGCCCCACATCTGGCTCTGCACTGGTGGTGTGGATCCTGCTTGGGATTCTCTCTCTCCCTCTCTCTCTCTTCCCCACTTTCACTCTCTCTCTTTCTCAAAATAAATAAACTTAAAAATAAAAGTCACAGAGCAAACAATACAGTATAGAAACAGCCTAAGTGTCCATCCAAGGATGGATGGATAAAGAAACTGTGAGATATATGTATCTTACAGTCACATGCACACACACACATACACACACACACACAGGAATATTATTCAACCATAAAAAAGAATAACATCTTACCATTTGCAACAACATGCATGAGCATCATGCATCTCAAAATAAATAAACTTAAAAATAAAAGTCACAGAGCAAACAATACAGTATAGAAACAGCCTAAGTGTCCATCCAAGGATGGATGGATAAAGAAACTGTGAGATATATGTATCTTACAGTCACATGCACACACACACATACACACACACACACAGGAATATTATTCAACCATAAAAAAGAATAACATCTTACCATTTGCAACAACATGCATGAGCATCAAGAGCATTAAGTTAAGTGAAATAACTCACACAGAGAAAGACAGATACTGTTTTATCTCTCTTATACATGGAATCTAAAACAACAACAACAAAACACATAAGCTCTTAGATACAGAAAACAGACTGGTGGTTGCAAGAGGCAGGGATAGGAGTAGAGGTTGGTAGGAAGTGAATTGGGATTTTTTAATTCAAATAAATTAAATAAAATTCTTTTAATACAAAAGAAAAAGAAAAAAAAACCCATTTTCAATGAACAATTTAAAGCCCCATCTCTGCTTTCCAGAACACAAACTAAAGATGCTTGAAATATTATAAAGCTTTGTATCTTTCCTATTCTGTATTCAGGGCCACATTTGAATAGATTATTTCTTTCTTCTCAGTAGATATAAGATGAGCCATTAAATCTCTCAGATAGTTTGGATGCCTTCATTGTTGAATAAAACATTTTTAAAATTCACATTTTTTTTATTTTTACTTTTAAAACATTTCCTCTCTAGCTTCATTTTGAGTATTACTGATTATTTCTTATTATTATTACCTTCCAAATACCGTCAGTCAAATAATAAACATTTCCAGAAGTCACCCATGAAAGAATAAGTTTTGGAGATGACAAGAAAATTGATCGTGACATTTGTGAAATTAAAAACATAATAGTCAAATATCATCTTTGAAATAAATGACTAAAGACAGTTAAGTACATTAATTTTTAACTCACCAGTTTAGGAATGGGAAAGCCAATCAGAGCCCTTTCAAGCATTAATGATAAGTCACTAAATCCAAAACTTTATTCAACTACACAAACATTGCACATAATCATGAGAAAAGGACCCCCATGGTGAGAGGAAGATAGGAGCAGAGATTTCCTAAAAAGACCAAAATGCCAGGTTTATAGATGCTTCCTTCCACTGACCGTGGTTATTTCAATATCTGTCCCACAAACACAAATTCACACATTTATATATTCACAGGAGAAGAAGGACTTTACTTTTGTGCTTGTTAGGTGCTAGAAGCTTGATATATTTATCTTATTTAATCTTTAGAAGAACTCTAGGAAGCAGGTATTATTATTAATCCCATTTCAAAAATGCTTTGAATGAAACTAAGAAACATACAGTAATTTGCTCAAAGTCACATAGCTAATAAGAGAAAAAGTTAGGTTTTCACACACTGATCTGATTGACACCAAGCCTAAACTCTTCCCATTTTTTTCATTCGTCCATTCATTTTGTTGAACACCTATTATGTTCCTGGTCATATAATGGAAATGCAAATACTTATAAGATAACAGCCTGTGCCTTGAGGAATCAAGAGCTCCATGGGAATGCAAACTAGTGTAGCCACTATGGAAAACAGTATGGAGGTTCCTCAAAAAATTAAAAATAGAACTACCCTATGACCCAGCAATTGCACTACTAGGTATTTATCCAAAGGATACAGCTGTGCTGTTTTGAAGGGATACACACACCCCAATGTTTATAGCAGCACCATCAACAATAGCCAAAGTATGGAAAGAGCCCAATGTCCATCAATGGATGGAACAGATAAAGAAGATGTGGTGTGTATATATATATATATATATATATATATATATATATATATATATGCATATACACAATGGAGTATTACTCGGCTTTCAAAAAGAATGAAATCTTGCCATTTGCAACTACATGGATGGAACTAGAGGGTATTATGCTAAGTGAAATTAGTCAGAGAAACACAAATATCATATGACTTCACTCGTATGAGGACTTTAAGACATAGAACAGATGAACATAAGGGAAGGGAAGCAAAAATAATATAAAAACAGGGAGGGGGACAAAGCATAAGAGACTCATAAATATGGAGAATAAACAGAGGGTGGCTGGAGGGGGTGTGGGAGAGGGGATGGGCTAAATGGGTAAGGGGCATTAAGGAATCTACTCCTGAGATCATTGTTGCACTCTATGCTAACTAATTTGGAGGTAAATTTAGAAAGTAATAAAATTTAAAAAAAAAAAAAAAAAGAGCTCCATCCTGGGAAGTGTATAGGAGGTAGAAGTATCTATGCTAGCAGGTAAGAAGTAGAGAGAGGAGGCTAGTCAGAACAGATGTTAGGAAAAGGCGAAACCAAAACCAAGTCTAAAACATTAGTAGGTGTGGCCAGACATGCCAAGAAAAGAAGGATTTGTAGACAGAGCAGTGTGGGCAAAGACAGATTAGCCTGAAATTTTAACTACAGGAGAAATTTCTAGAATATAAGTTTCAAAGACGAGTGTGGAATTTGGGTGCCATTTTTTAAATGGGAACATGAGAAAATTTCCCAATACCTTTCCCACATAAAGGAGACTTCATAAACCAGTGAAATCTGTGTGAGAAAAAGCAAAACCAAAGAAAGTCAATCCTCCAATACAACTGGTCAGAGAATAAAGTTAAAAGGCATTGTCTATATGAAAAGCATGGAACAGGATTGACCTTCTCATAGTGAAAATGAATCTCCTCACTGTGCTTATTGTTTGTACCCTACTCATAGCATCAGTGTACCCTGAGATTTTAGCAGGACCGAGTGGTTTTAGGGGTGTCACTTGGAATTTATGAACATATTACTGGAACCAGGGAATATCCATAAGGACAGTATAGAGTGTAGCAGTTCCTATTTCTAGACTCTAAACCACTTCCTCTAAAGCACGCAAAGAGCAATTCCATTTCAGTGTAACACTAGCTACTCTGTGACGTGCACGAGAGCCAGCTTCACATAGATTGTCTAGAGTAGCCTGTGGGACTTCCTCTTGGTCTTTTGGCTAACCTATGCATTGGCAGGTAATAGGAAGGAAGAATGAGGTGAAGTACCCCAATTAGGATGCTCTAAAGGTAACCCTAGATTGGAGGAAACCACAGACAGATTAACTCACGTTGGCACCAGGCTGCGTGGGATCCTTACCAGAGCAGCTGTAGTACTCTCTTCAAATACCATGACTGCCAACATCTGATGAGATTCCCAGAGGCATGAGTGAGCCAGGCACTAGATTGATTTCACATTAATAAGCTTTGGCCGCTGGGTTTTTAGGTAAACCACCGAGTAACGTGCTTCATTCTGGGGAGGGATAGCAGGGAGGTGCAGAGTGAGCTTCTTTTGAAATTTCTGTTGTCTTTTAAGCTCTTCTGCTGTGCAGAGAAATCCAAAGATAAAAATGGTGAGCAAGAGACTGACATAATTCCTAAACTTATATTCATAATTGTATGATAACCAAAAATGGGAATCAGGCCACCAATTACATTAAATTCATGCTACCTTGGCAAAGATTGTTAAATTAACTTTGAAAGCAACAATTAGACCCTTGGTAGCTCACCAGGAAGATTTTTCCACCCCTGTCTCTCTCTGTCTCTATCTCTTCCCCCTTGCCTTTCTCTGCCTCCGCTCCCGGTCTGTGTCTTTTCTCTGTTACACTGCCTTCCTTTGACTCTCTTTCTCACACTCGGTGTATGTCCAGTTTCTCCAGAATTCTGCCACAGTCCTATAAGATGTTTTAGGTTTAGGTCATTGGAATAACAGTTCCACTTGATAGAAAAGCGCCAGTAGGTTCTTGACCAAAGTAGGACACATACTCTCAGCATTAAACTATTCCTAGCAATAAAATGAAGCTCAAGTATAATTTCCTTTTATGGTTCTCTAAGACTTGAGGGAATAAACAATCTACTGCAATAAATTTTTGTGTCAAAAGATAAAAATGTTGATCAACCAGTCACAGAGCCTTTCCATTTCTTTCAAGCCATATTTCTTTTTGCCAAGTGTTCTTTCTTTGGTGGAAGCCAGCAAACTGCCAAGTGTAGATATTGTTTCCCACACATGGAAAAGAACTTCCCTGAGCTGTGCATATGCCATATTAAAAAAATTAATAAAAATGTTCCTAAACTTGCCTCCTAAACTTTATGAATGAACCCATTACACATCTAATTCTGTACTTCTTAAAAGCAGATTTGTAATGAATTATTTTATGCCCCTTAAATAATTTAAAATCTCAAAGATGCAGTTTTCAACAAAGCCTTAGCATGCACATTGATATGAGCTGCATATATTAGATTGTGCTTCTTTTACATATTTAGTCACAGGTGTATTTCAGTATTTTGATATTTTCTGCATTGGTTTGAAAGAGCTATTTATTATCACAGAGTCATCTCACCAGTAAATATTTATAGGCAGTTTTATTTCTAGTTTAGGGTTTGAGTATCGTACCTAAAAAAAGGTATTGTTGATTTGCTATTTTAGTTTTTGATAGAGAGTGTGTTTATGGCATGGCTGTGGGAGGTTTTTTTCTTTAATAATTTACAAAATTACCTGCAGTAAAATCTTCACCTGTTCTTTGTTTTCTTAGCACCACAAAATTGGAATTACATATAAAATCTTTCCTCCAGGAGATTTATGTCTACCACGGAAAGAAAATCTCCACTTAAATTTTTATGAAACATCGAAATTACAGTCAGCTTTAGCAAAACAATACAAAGGAGCTTTTGTTGGGTGAGGAGTATTTCCAATATTTGAGGACATCATTCTTTATCTCCCGTTTAATTTTTATTTTCCTGTGGCCGTTTCTTTTGGTTTCATTGATTCCCCTGTTTATAAGTGCGGTGTGCTAATTTGTCTTTCATTACAGGAAGTTCCGAGTGCCAACCACAGAGGCTAACCCCAGCCAGAGGAGAGGCCTCCAGATTGGTTGTGCTTTTCACATTTTAATTTGAGGTTGTTGCATGAAGGGGCTGGTGGCTGGTTGTTTCTCTCTTTCCCCAAGAATGATCACCCCATCCTTGAAGAGGGCAATGGTCTCCACCTGGCAGCCCCAGTTTAGCTGCACATGGAAGCAAAGAAAACCAAAGGCTGTCCTTCACTTGCTTTGGACTTAAATCTCTCTTTATTGAATTATGTGTTTTAATAAAGGGTTTATATAACATCCACAGAACAGTTATCAATTAATTACCCATGGAAATTTAAGGGATGTTACACAGTGGTAGTTATAATACCCAGGGCATTAGACATATGTTACATAAAAGATGCAGTCACCTTGAAATTATATTGGTAAGGCTGCCTTTTTCCTATAGAATATTATACATTCTAATGTGAAAATTGAGTTCAAAACCTATTAGGAGACAAGAATGGCATGTTCCAAGTGGTTTAAGGCTTATATACATTTCCAGTAAGCTCAGCAGAAATTTAGGAAAATGTGCCCACTGTTTTGAGAAATTTCTTAAGTTTTTAGGACATTCGTACCTTCTGTGGATTGGGGTTTTGTATTTCAAAGAGCAAATAGGCAGCTCATTTAGAACCCTGGCTCCTGGGTCAATCTATTGATTCATCCAGAGCCTCCTGCTTAGTGTAGAAGGGAGATGATGTAAGTCCCTCCAGGTAGTACAATCCTAAAGCTGAGAGCTCTGTGTCTATGCACCAGCACCTGAATGTAGGTGCTGGAAAGGATAGGGTAGAGTGAATAATGGAGAAGATAGATGGATGGTGACAGGGACCCAAGATATGACTGACAAAGGAGGAAAGAAAAGAAACCTTCCAGATCCCAGAACAGCAGTGGCAACCACAGGGCATGGCAGGACCACTGGGGGAGGGAGACAGAGAGGGGCCTACCAGGCTCTCAAGTCAGTGGCAAAGCTGCCAACAGGTTTAAAAGGATTATTCCACTCTGTACATGCTCTGAGAACTGCCAAAACTCTCAGCTTCCAAACGATTTTTCCATTCCTGGAATAAAAGTCTATCTTGCTTTGAGGGAGCATAAGATGGTATTTTTTTGTTTGTGTGTCTTTTTTATTTTATCAGGGATAAAAATTACCTTCCTTCCTGGCTGAAGAAATTAAGGAGTTGCATTAGCTGTTTCTGCAGCTATAATATAAAATATCAGAAAATCAAAGCCGTTACTTTGGGGCATTATACTACATCAATTTTTAGGAAAATTACCTCCATTGTTATAGTTTAATTAAAAAATACCATAAATCAGCAAAATGTTTTCATTTAGCTATTTATTAAACAAATTTGAACAAAACTGAAGTCAAAAATTCACCCTAACACATTGCTACTATAAAAATAGAAGTAATTCATTCATGCATTCAGCACTGAGTTTTTGACTGTGCTCATCCCTGGAGAGTCATTATTGGGGAAACATCAACCAAGGACACAACCCCTGAGCTCAATAATAAAGGGAGAAGCAGCACGGAAACAAATGCAGCTGACCCTTCAACAACAGAGGGGTTAGGGGTGCCAACCCCCACACAGTGGAAAATCTCCATGTAACCTTTGACTGCCCCCAAATTTAACTATTGATGGCCTACTGTTGACCAGAGCCTTTTCGACAGTGTAAATAGTCGATTAACACCTATATGTATTGTGTGCTGTATTTTTTCAATAAAGTAAGCTAAAGAAAATGCTACTAAGAAAATCATAACAGAAACCATATTTATAGTACTGTATTGTATGTATTGAAAAAAATCCATGTTTAAGTGGACCCATGCAGTTTATGTGTTGTTCGAGGGTGAACTGTAATTTCCATCTGAGTGGATAAGTGATCTACCAGGGTACCAGAGGAAGAGATGTGAACTAAGAGGCAAGAGTGCCTAATTCCATAAGCAAAATCTGGGCAAGGAATGTGGTGTCACAGCTGAGCCGTGACGGACTGACAATTCAAAAGATGAAGAGGGGGGAAATAGTACCCCATGAAGAAGACACGCAAATCACATAGTAAATCCCTTCCTATGACTGTGATTGTAAAAGGCAATTGCAAGGACAGTTGGGTTGGCCTCCTCTGGTTCATATATCTGAGCAGGACTAGGACACTGAGAAGGCCCAGACTTTTTCTGGGAGCCAAGATTTTCTCTGAAAAACCCACTGACTCTAACTTGAGAGTGACTATGAAAGGCACTGAGGAACCAGAAATGCCACACATTTTGTACAAAAAAACCTTTTCATCCAAGGTCTAATTTGCCCTATTAGAATTTTGGTCACTCATCAACAGTATTGACATCAACAATAGCTTAAAGGAAAATGAACTTGGAGTTTATGGTTAGGTTTTAAATGAACCACAAATGACTTGTTAAATACAAAAGATCATCACACCTGAGAATGAAATAAATCTACTGAACGGAGGGTGTTCTGAAGATAAATACACTACATTTTAATTACATAATCAGGGGCGCCAGGGTGGTTCAGTCAGTTAAGCATCCGACTTTGGCTCAGGTCAGGATCTCATGGCTGGTGATTTTGAGCCCCATGTCGGGCTCTGCACTGACAGCTCAGACCCTGGAGCCTGCTTCGGATTCTGTGTGTGTCTTCATCTCTCTCTGTCTCTGTCTCTCTCTCAAAAATAAAATAAAAACAATAAAAAATTTTAAGTAAAAAATAATTACACAATCAGATTAACTATCAAATGATAATAATCTCTAATATTCAATATCGTTGTCACATTCATTCTACCCTTAGAGCCTTAAAACAAAGTCATGGGAGCCAGGAAGATGGTATTATTATTGTCATTTTACAATACAAAAAGGTTTGATGAGTTACCCAAAGCAACGTGGAATATCAATGTCAAAATTGTCAAAGTGTCCATATTCCTAAAATTTGAGCCTCTGTTCAAAGATACACCCATGATCCAAAACTTATAATAAGCTTTTCCAAATTCAAAATTTTAAATATAATATTAAACGAAGGAATGAGGGGTTTTTTTTCCATACTAAGTGAAAATGAAGATTATTCACTAATTTAATCCCCTTCTCCTCTTCTGCGTATAGGATTTGATTTAGTCACCCACATAGCATGGAATGACCTGAAATTGACAACACATTTTAGAACACGGCAATGTTCTGAGGCTGCCCTAGAAGAAAACTGGTAAACTCTTATCTGTGACATTTAACAAAGATTTATAAGATGGAAGGAAATGACTGCTTATGTTAAAATGGAAAAAATAATTAATTGCCATATGAAATTAGAAGCCAGAAAAGAAGCATAGCTCAAGTAGATAATGAATTTGAATGATTTGGGCTACCAAAATAACCCAAATATTCCGGGCAGCATTAATTATTCAGATTCATGTTTCACTTTGAGTTTGTTGAATAATTGTCAAAATCCTACTTATTTTGATTCATATATTTATGGTTGATATTAACTGTGAATTTTAAAGCTTCATTTTTAACAAGCTTTAAATATTACTTTCAGTTCCAAGGTTGAAAAGTAAATACATTATTAATATGTAAATAAACCTTGGTCCTTTACACCACACTTAAACAACATGTTTAAGAAGGAAATTCAAAGCTACTGAAGATTCTCTTTTAGTTCCTTTAAAATATTATAGAGGTACAATCTTGTGCAGTGCTAACTAAACAATAGGTTTATTCTTCTTGTCTTACTGTTTTGGCTTTTCATTTTTGATAGCACATTGTGTTCTTTGTGCTGTTTGTAATGACTATAATCTAAAGAGTTGCTAGAGCTGAAAGGGTAACTGCCACCAGAAATCTGTGAAAGCAAACTCATTAATACATTTTATAGTATAAGAGGAATATATTCTTTAAGTGTTTTTTTTAGAGAAAGAGAGAGAGAGAGAGAGAGAGAGAGAGAGAGAGGTGGGGGAGGGGCAGAGGGACAGAGGAAGAGAGAGAGAATCCCAAGCAGTCTGCGCTGTTAGCACAGAGCCCGACTCAGGGCTCAAACTCTTGAATCGTGAGATCATGACATGAGCAGAAACCAAGAGTTGGACGCTTAACCCACTGAGCCCCCCAGGCACCACAAGAGGAATATATTTTAAAAAATCTATTGCATTTGGGGTGCCTGAGTGGCTCATTTGGTTAAGCACCCAACTTCAGCTCAGGTCATGATCTCGCAGTTCGTGAGTTCAAGCCCCGCGTCTGTGCTAATAACTCAGAGCCTGGAACCTGCTTCAGATTTGGTGTCTCCTCCTCCTCTCTCTGCCCCTCCCATGCTCATGCTCTGTCTCTCTCTCTGTCTCTCAATAATAATAAATAAAAGTTAAAAAATATATATTAAAATCTATTGCATTCATGTATGTATATGGTTGCTGTATTTGTTGGGTTTAATTCTAGGGCTGCCATAACAAATTAGCAGACAGTGGCTTAAAACAATAGAAATTTATTTTTTCACAGTTCCAAAGGGCAGGAGTCTGACATCAAGGCATCACCAGGGCCATGCTCCCTTGAAAATCTCTAGAGGAGAATCCTTCCTTGCCTCTTTCAGCTTCTGGTGCCTCCAGTCATTCCTTGGCTTATAGTTGGATCACTTCAATTTTTGTCCCTGTCTTCACATGGCCTTCATCTCTGTGCATCTCTCCTTTGTGTGTCTCTTATAAAGATGCTTGTGGGGCGCCTGGGTGGCACAGTTGGTTAAGCATCCGACTTCAGCCAGGTCACGATCTCGCGGTCCGTGAGTTCGAGCCCCGCGTCAGGCTCTGGGCTGATGGCTCGGAGCCTGGAGCCTGCTTCCAATTCTGTGTCTCCCTCTCTCTCTGCCCCTCCCCCGTTCATGCTCTGTCTCTCTCTGTCCCAAAAATAAATAAAAAAAGTTGAAAAAAAAAAAAAAAAAAAAAAGATGCTTGTCATTGGATTTGCCACCCCGAAAGATAACTCTGGATAGCCTCATTTTGAGATCTTTAACTTAATTACATCTGCAAAGAACCCTTTTCCAAATAAGATTACATTCACAGTTTCCAGGAGTTAGAACATAGGCTTATCTTTTGGGGGTCCACCATTCAACCTGCTACAGTCACCTGTCATTCATTCATTCATACATTCATCCTCACTAAATGTTTATTTTATACTGTTACTGGAGGGATAGTAGCTACTGAATCACTGATGCCATTGCAATGTTCCCATCACAGTGACCATGTGACGGGAAAGAAAGAGCTCTGAGAAGTGCAACCTTTGCTTTATGTTTGTGACGGTCTTCTTGAAGAAAACCAGCATCAGATTGCTGATGTCAAGGGGCATCAATTACTCCTGGCTTATTTTTTGGGCACAAATTTAACCTAGCAGTTTACCAAGCACATGTGTCTCTTGTTATGGGATCCTACTGGAGAACCTATTGAAATCATGTCCACTCTCTCTTGTTCCTCCCATCTGTCTTGAAAACAACTTTTTGCTGTTAGGTTGGTTTCAGAGATTTTTCTTTCTCTTTTTATTAATTTTTTTGTTTCATAAGTCTGGGCTTCAGTCAGATATCAGAAAGCCCCACACTTCTGGGACATTTTCCCCATGTTGACAAGTTCTTTAGAAGGGCTACCATTTCTTCTTCAAATAAAGAACTCATGTTGGGAAAAATCTGTAGCATTTGTTCAAACTGAAAGATTTTTCATGAGTCCAAAACAGGAAAAAATAAAGAGTATTCAACATTTTTCACTTGTGTGGTTTACCACTGAATGATTTTACTGCATTTTATTTAAATCTCAGGACACCTTCAAGAAGGCATTCATCTTCAGGGACTGATATGTAAGATGGAGAGCAGGTAAGATAGTCCTATCTGCCCACATCATAGCTACCAAAGATTTTATTTTTCATCTCTTTCCTAGTGAGTCCTTAGTCCGATCCTAGCCAAAGTGTACTGTGAGCTCTCCAACTCAAGAATGAATCTTGCTGCTAAAAGCCAATCTTCAGTATGCCTGAGATAGGTACCATATCACTTACATGCCACATGGTTCCAAATTTTCTGGTACAGCACCTATCTCATCACCAGAGCAACATAGGCTTAGTTTCAGAAAACATTTTAGACAGAGCTTCCTGCATAATAAAGAATGTGACTGGACTTAGTTCCCGGTTCCTGAGAGGTAACCCCTAAATTCTGGAATTTTCTGAGTTGTGGGAGTATTATTCATGGTGGGCCTCACCACACCTGAGTTTATGCGAATGAAACGATTCATTGTAGGCCTTAGTTTGTGCTAACAAGATGACTCAGAATGGGGGCTGGTCATATTAGAAAGACCACCCACATGATTAGAACATTGGGCCATTGAGCTATGTCCAGCTTCTGGGGATAGGAAGGCTACTGGGGCTACATAGCCAGAAATTTAATCAGTTGCCGGTATAATGAGGTTCCAACAGAAACTCTGGACACTGAAGCTTGGGTGAGCTTCCTTGATTATCAATACTCTGCTGTTGTCACATATCCATGTGGTGGAGGGATAATAATGCATCCTTGTTCTATGGGGAAAAGACAGCAGAAGCTTCACATTTGGGATCCTTCTAGACGTCATCCTGAGCATCCTTCCCTTTAGCTGATTCTAATTTATATCTTCTTGCTATAATAAAAGTGTCATCATAAGTTTAATGCTTCCTTGAGTTCCTTATAAGTTGTTCGAGAAAATGATCAAAACTGAGGGGTTAGTGTGAAACCCTGCATGTGGAGTTAGTTGGTCAGAAGTGAGAGTGGCCTGTGGACCCCAAGCTTATGACTAAAGTGAGGACAGAAAAAAAAATAAAAATAAAAAAAAAAAAAAAATAAAGTGAGGGCAGTCTTAGAGAGGACCATGCCCTTGTGCTATGAAGTTTGGTCCAAGTCCAGGGAGTTGGTGTCAAAAATCATTGCAGCCTCAAATTCACTGCTGACCAGGTAGTTCATACAGTATATTAGTTTTCTATTGCTGCCGTCACAATCATAAACTAAATGGCTAAAAACAATACAGTGATTTTGTAAACAGTTTTAGCACTTGGAAGTCTGAAATGAGTTGTCAAGTGCTGCATTCCTTCTGGAGGCTCTAGTGTTAAATCTGTTTTCTTGTCTCTTCCGGCATCTAGAGGAGGCCTGCATTCCTTGGCTCAGGACACCGCATAACGTCATCGCATCTCCTTCACCGTCTCTGTGTTGGTTTGCAAACTGGCCCCCTTGCAAGAGGAAGGAAGGCAAAGAGAGATAGAAAAAAGAGGTAGACCAGTCCAGATTGGTAGATGGCAGGTTTAATAAACAGGAGAACTTGACGAGGCCTGTCTTGGGTGGTCACAAGACTAGTAGGTGTCTGCACCCACCCATCATAATCTGGAAAATTTATATAGAGGCCTTAACTGTGTTCAGCCATGAATATGGTCTAGACGGTCTCAACAAAACACCACCATCTAAAGGCTGTGTACTTGGCTGTGGCTTCTCATGCAGGGAAGGAAAACAGAATGCACATTCCAAGAACAGAAGAAGGGGTGAGTGCCCAGGTCCAGCTCACAGGTCAACTGGTAGTCACATCCTCCCCACGACCTCCTCCAACACTCTGCTTCTATTGTCACATCACCTTCACTGACTTTAGTCTTTCCGCCTCCCTATTGTAAGGATCCCTATAATTGTGCTTGACCTATCTGCTTAATCCAGGATAACCTCCCAACTCAAGATTCTTACTTTAATCACATCTGCAAAGTGTCTTTTGCATATAAGTTAACATATTTACAGGTTTTGGGGATTAGGTCAGGGACATGTTTTGGGAGCCATTAGTCTGCCTGCCCTATCTATGGCTTTTGCCAATGGGAGAAGACTCAAAAGGAGGAGCCTTCCCTAGGTTTTTGTTCAAAGCCAAAACCATACTTTGAAATCATTTCAAGAGGCACAAGTATATTTTGCTAAATGTAATTGGTTTCTGTCTACATAGGCCTTTCTTGTTAAAATTTAATTATTACTACCCTTAGGGTTGTCTTTACTTTTCTTTTTATTTCCTCTTACATACCTATTACTATTAACCCAGATCCCTTATACCAGAAGTTTATATCTGAAAATGGAGAATAGGATTCTAAATTCTATTGCTAGGGTTCATTATAATCCTTCTCAAAATGGCTTCTGATCCTAACACCCTCATTTTTCTCAATAGCTGTATAGCAAAATAGTAATTGCGGATAAGACAACGAGCAGAGGAATTAATTGTATCTGAGTTGTAAGTTTGGCTCCCCCATTTAACTAGTTGTATGTTCTCAGAGAAGCCACTAAATCTCTCTAAAGTTCAGTTTCTTCATCTTTATAATGGCAATGGTAGTTTTGTTGTAATCATGTTAATTAAATTGCTGTGAAGATGAGAGATCCAGTGCAGTGTCTTGCACGTAGTAGGTCAAAAATATCCCCTTCCTTCCTTCACCTTCACCAACCATTGCAGACCTGAAGTGGGGCATACCTGCTCTTAAGGGAACCAATTCATGTGAGATTATGACACTATGTGCCCATCTTAAGCCATATCTTCTACATACACACATCACTGAGCGTTGGCAAGGTGGGTCTGTTCCCAATGTCAATGTTGACTTGCTTTTTTTTAGCCTGCTTTTTTTTTCTTTAAAGTTTATGTATTTATTTATTTTGAGAGAGAGAGAGAGTGCACCAGTATGAGCGGGGGAGGGGCAGAGGGAGAGGAGAGAGAGAATCCCAAGCAGGCTCCGTGCTGTCAGCTCAGAGCCCAACGCAGGGCTCAATCTCACGAACCATAAGATCACGACCAGAGCCAAAATCAGAAGTCAGATGCTTAACCAACTGAGCCAACCAGAGCCCCAACGTTGCTTTGCTTTTTAACCCATTGCAGCATGCGTTATGTGGTTGTGGATGGGAAAAGAAATATGACGTGAGGGGATGGATCTCTCCGTGACTCGTACTTACTGTATTCTTCCAACTTCATGTCATGCTACTGTGCAGCCAGCATCACTTCTGCCAGGTTACCTCAAATCTCCATAAGAAAAGAAACAATGTCTGCCCTGTTAGTCTGTCTCTCCAGCACCTGGAAGAATGTGGGGCCCATAAACCTCCCTCCATAAATATTTGCTAAATTAACTGGGGAAACGAACAGACGCCTTGTTCCTTCTTGGTTTTTTTTGTGTGACTTTTGTTCTGTCTTGCACTCTCGCTGTTATTTTCCACCTCTGACCTACAATCATCATTTAAGGACAAGCCCAACTACTACCCAAGCCACACCCATTTGCTAGGTTTCTCAGACCACTTCACAGTACTACTTCTCACCCGCTTCTAAATTCCTCCAACATTCCCGCTATCTGGGACTTCATCGTGCACCGTGTTTTTCATCCTCCTTTTACCTCTGTTAAGTATCAGTTGAAAGTCCCTCAAGGACAATTTGTATGGATGTAATTCATCTTAGTGCACTTCACTTTTTTGTACTTTCACAAATACTGAGTTTTTTACAAATTGAAGGTTTGCAACAACCTTGTATTTGAGCAAGTCTATCAGCACCATTTTTCCAACAGCATTTGCTCATTTCATGTCTCTTGTCTCATTTTGCTGATTTTCCCAGCATTTCAAACTTTTTAGTTGTTACTATATTTGTTATGGTCATCAGTGATTACAAGTGGCTGAAAGCTCAGGTGATAGCATTTTTTAGCAATAAAGTATTTTTATTTAAAATATGTATATTTTTATACATGATATTATTGCACATTTAATAAACTACAGTTAGTGCAAACTAATTTTATATGCACTGGAAAACCAAAACCAATACTTGATTTGCTTTCTTGCGATGCCTGCTTTATTGTGGCGGTCAGAGGTACCCACGGTATCTCTGAGGTATGCCTATACGTAGCCCGAACACATAGCAGGCATTTGATAAATGCTTCTGGAACTGGTCTTCACTTGCTCCAAGAAACACACAGTGTGCAAGAACCTTAGGAAACATGATCATGATTGTGGTTATATTTACAACTAGTTCGATCACTGACTAAATTGACCTTGTTTAATTAAATCACTTTTTTTTAACAATATGGGTGATTGATATACTGAACTGACTCCACAAAATCCCATTGCAATTCACATTTGCAGTTTGCACCCATTAAGTGATATGCAGTGGGGGCCACCAAAAATGTTGATGGGCTACTCATGGCATTCCCAAGTTGCATTTTATAGAATGTTTGCCTCAAGTTTTGGGATTTCTCATTGTTTCTTTCATAAAGTATCACTCCAAGGTGTATGTAGGGGCTGGATGGTTATAGCAAATGGCAAACTGTGTTAATGGGAGTCAGGAAGGAACTTAATTATTCTCCCAATTTCCAAAGGCAATGATGTATCACATTAATACTTTTCCTTTGCTTTTCCTGCACGCCAGTAGCTGAAAGTGAAATGATGTCCCAGTCCCCAGTGTGTTTGCAAGGTGTCATAAATTATACTTCTGCACCTTTTCAATGCAAGAGCTGTTCTCTCCTGATGCTCCTTGTCTGCACAGACCGCAGACAGAATGGCACAGGCTACAAAAATAGTGAAGACAATGTGTTATTCCAAATTTATTTTAGGAATTTTTTTTTTTTTTTTTTTTTTTTTTTTGTAATTTGGGTATTTTCCCTGAATGATTTCCGTTCTGCAGGGCTGTTGACTCTTACTCACCAAATTGCCTAGGGTGCGATGTTTTTATTAGCATGCTCAATCAATTTTAGTATCCTCAAGATCTCTGAAATTCTGACAATAATACACCTGCAATTTTATAATTCTGTGATTGGGCAATTCAATATTTCATGATGAAGAATATAAATTGCTAGGGTGGTTCCTAATGGTGAGTGACTAGGTCCAATACCTCTGTGTCATTCACTCCCCAGTGCAGATGAGGGGAGTCAATTAAACTGATGATTCTCACTGTCTGAGCCAATACAACCAAGTTCTTAGGATATCAGTCTACGTGACCTTCAGCAAAACAAGCTCTAAATGTAGGTTATACAACTGTCAAGTGGAGCCTCTAGTTAGAAATTTTCTGAGAATTACTAGATAAAATTGCTAAGGCAGTACAAATGTGTAGAAATTTCTTTTTGAATTCAAAATGTTATTAGAGTCTATAATGTTGAATATAAAAATCCAGCTAAAACAGTAGTTTTATGGAAAAAAGAAAAAGAGAAAGAAATAGGAAAGAGGGAGAAAAAGAGGAAGAGGATGGAAAGGAACAGAGGGAGAAAGGAAGGGAGACTGAGAAGGAAAATTGATTTTAAGATGTTTAATAAGGTTAATTCTGGCCATTGAGACTATATACCAATTTCTTTTCTTCTTGCTTATCTCTGCTTATTTTCTTGTATAATAACATATGTCTTATAAGAAAAAAATTACATTTATGAAAGAATGATTTAGAAATGTCTACAGTGCAAAAAATTATATTTTATGAAAAAAATTAGAAATGTCCACAGTCCACAGAGAAATGGCTCATCATCCATTTTTGCCAGATACCCAAGACTTCCATTTACTTACTTGTTCAAAACAATAGTTATTGATTTCTTTACATATTTTTGAAAAGATTTTCTTTACGTATTCATGAAGAAATGATTAGAAAATAAATCTGAATTTTACTTTTCCACAATATTTCCGCCTTATATATCAGATGAGAATTGACAGCTCAACTTTTCTTAAGTTATAAAAAGAATATTCCTCTTTCTAGTTAGGAACATTGAGGTCTTCATGGCTACCAAAAATCCAGGTATCAAGTACAAGATGAAATGGTAGCATAA
Organism: Panthera onca; assembly: GCF_046562875.1. Taxonomy (NCBI): domain Eukaryota; kingdom Metazoa; phylum Chordata; class Mammalia; order Carnivora; family Felidae; genus Panthera; species Panthera onca. Next base: position 152,810,041 of record NC_138346.1, read on the forward strand.
AAGTTACGTTTGGTTTTTTGTTGCTTGTCTGGCTCTTTTGGTTCTCAATTAAGTTACTAGAAACATTATGGTGACTTAAGAATCAAAGTAGTCTAAAAGAAAGAGAACTGGACATATTGGTGTTGATAAGTTGGCCTTCTGTTCTTAGATCTTCCAGGCTTGACTGGCCTTGGGAAGTAAGTCAATGCCTCTGTTGCCTTTATTCTTCACTGGGCTCCCTCCTCTAAGTAAAATAGGAATGAGAACTGCCCTCCTACTGTTCAGGGATATGATAAGAGGACAATAAATAATAAAAATGCAAAACACATATGCTTAACCAGCTAAATTATTACCAGATTGTTTTTTGATGGCCTCTGGTTACCAGTTAGTTTGTGACAGGCTCTGTGCTAAGTACTTCGTATACGTCATATCTTTTAATCCTTAAATAAACTATAGTATTACTGTCTTTTTGGAGTTATACAACTCTAACCAATTCAGTTTATGCATCCCCCAAGGTCTGCTCGTTTGCTATGCTGTCTGGTCAGAGGGACTGAAGGGAAGGCGGAGCGCTACTCCCCCATCGTGGAGCTAGTCTCTGCTGTCTGCTGTGGCAGGTGTTCCCAGCACCCCCATGTCTCTCACAGCACAGCAGCCTCAGCTCTTGCTTGCTCCTGGACTTCCCTGTCACCACTGAGGCTTGAGATTCTGCCACATCCATGCATATGCCCGTCAGAAATGTCTGGGAGCTCAAATCCCATGGGGCAGATGTTGATCCATGTGAGCTCTTCCCATCTATCCTCCCTGCTGCTTGGAGGCACATTAACTTCATTCAGCTTTGCTGAAGACATTTTGAGAAACAAAACAGTTTATCACGGTTACGGTTTATCAAGTTACGGTCAGCTCTGTAATTTATCCCCCTTAATATTTGTTCTCCTTTCCTGGCCTTGCTCTCCTTTTACTTCACTTCTACTTCCCTGGGTTTCTACTTCCATAAACTATTGGCACTTAACCTCTCACTTCAAATTTTGTCTTATAGAAAACCCATCCTAAGAGAGAAAGCCATCACTAAGAGACCTGATGGAGAATCACAGAATCATAGGCAAAAAATCTATTTGGTAGAGCCACACAAAAAGATAAACCATGTGTCAAGAAAAATTTCCTTCAGATCACTGTTTATCTGACATAAATAATAATATACCCTATCTACAACACAATGCTAAAGAGTAAGAATAACAGCAAACAAGCTCGGAAGAACACCAATATCTCTCTATTAGTTAGAATGGGATATACTTAGGTCATAGTAACAAACCGTCCCCCAAAACGATCCATTCCCCGTGGAATAATGAAGTTGATTCTACTAGGAAGAAATCATGAAGTTAATACTACTAGGAATAAATTGAATGCCACGATAAATGTGGGGTGTGATGCTTTGCTTTAAATTGTTGACTTTAAAGAATGTTCATTGCAATACTGGCATCCAAGTCCAGATTCGATTTTTAAGCATGGAATAATTCCTGAGAGATATTTAGGTTGTACGCCTCAAATTGGCAGGGACTGTGTCTTATACTTTGTATTTATGCTTAGGACAGTGTACCTAGTACAGTGCTAGGCCTCGTTAAACAATTGTTTAGCGACAATTGGACATTGTCAGGTTGGACAATAACGAACTTGCTTTGGAAGGAGGAAAAGAAACGTGTTTACCAAGGCCATAGTAAATAAAAATATAATAAATCAAAATCTGATATATTTATCAGAGTTCACTGAAGCTACTTAATTCAGTAATCTGTCATAGGAGTCAGGTTACTCAATGCCCATTATTACTCAATACCCAGAGTCACTTGGGAAAGTCACCTCAGCCTCATGGGCTTTGGTTTCTTAATCTACAAGTCGGACATTGGAGTAGATGACATCTGTAACTGTCCCTTCTGGAACTTCACTTTATAAGTTTTATCTCAGGTGCACCGGGCCTGCAGATACCCTACAAAAAGACAGCCCAAGGCCTTTTTGCTCGATCCTCTGCTGCCATCTCGCAGTCAGTCCTGCAGGCACCATCTGCCCGGGATTTGAACTGGAGGAGACCGCTCATTCCGATCTCAGGAATGAAGATGCTGAGGTCACACCTGCTTGAGTTCCTTGCTGTGCTACAATAAGTGATTGAACGTCAGAGAAAAAGTTAGTTCATGACTCCTAACACAGAAAATGGCGCACTAAATTTTGTCATTTTCCCCACTGTTTTATTATCCTTACCTGTTGAGAGAAAAGTGATTAAGCAGTGAGCGTTAGCTTTACTTGCAGAGTTCGAAGAAACAGTGCATGCTGGTAGAACGGCTCCTGCTCTATGATTAGCTAATGAAGCAGAGGGGAGAGTGTACGAGAAGAAATAATAACAGCCAGCCTAAACCAGGATGCAGGGAGGATGAACACATTCCCAACGGGAAGAGAGGGCAGGCTTGTTAGGTGGAGATTCCCAAAGACACGTGTGGTTTTCACCTTCTTTTTCCTTTTCCTTCTCTCAGGTCTCTGACCTCAAGGTTCAAACCTTGCATCATGAAGCACAAATACACACAGCCAGAATCTGGCCATTCTGCGCACAGCCTTAGTCTGATTCCTCAGAGTAGTGTTACAAAATGGTACCCACTGCAGTACTTATTAATAGTGCAGTGAGTCTCATTGTGCTTTTCTAAGAGAGCTAAATAAAATCACCTCCTGCTGTCTACATGCCTACACTTCAGCCACACGATATTAATGTAGTCAAATAGAATTATCCAACCTGGATGATATTAGTGCAAAAGCAGGCCTATTCTAAATAAGTATTACATTATGTTTTGCGTTCAGCAGTGATGGTTTTCGAGGAGTGAACAAGCAGCACGTTAGAATAAAGGAGAGATTCAATATCACACTCTCGGTCGTGATGGGCTGCAGGGGGGAAGGGAAATGAAAGAGATCTTTGAAGACTGTAAGGGAAGGCTTTTGGCAAACCCAAGCAGGGGAAACACTGTAGACACAGAGACTGGAAAGCATAAAGGTCTGCAACTAGAAGAAAATTGAGGTGTCTCCAGAACGAAGGAGAGCAGAAACTGAATGAAGGGTGGAAAATCGAATTGAGTGGTAAGGAGATTAGTATGGGAGGAGAGAGAAGAATGGGTAAGAGATGCCAAGAATGACTAGAATGAGCGGAAGAAGGGACGAGGGAGTCTCATTGCCTGCTCATACTACCAATATGCATGGTCCTCTTTCCTTGCACGTACAACTGGAGGTCCTGGTTCCCAAATCTCTTCTCTTCCTCTATTGTCTTGGGAGTTATGAGCATCTAAATCCTGTCACTAGTGGTTCATTGTTTGAACTTGATGAGACTCAAAAGAATTGCCAAAAGGTCTTCAACTTTAGAACAATTTACCGTAATGGGAGAAAAGGTCAGCTTACCTGCTTGACCCGTTCATTCGAGAAACATTTACTGACATCATCTATTCCCTTAACTGCCTGAGTTGATTTGAATCTCTTCGTTATTTAGTCACAAATTCAAAAATAGCCTTGGCTTACTTTTTCATGTATTAAGAGACCTGGGTTTTGGCAGGATATTTAAATTTTGAATAAGCAAATTAAAAACTTATGAAAGTTAATGACCTGGATAATTAACGCATTTCGGAAATTATGGTCAACTGCGTGCAGATACTATTCACGAAATGCAATCCTACCCTCTTTATGAAATTAATAAAAAGAAAACATCCTCAACTTTCCTTTCCCTCTCATGACATACAATTAGCAATCAAGTTTCTGTATATCCTCTCTCCATAATGTCTCAACCTAGGACCTCCCTCCCATCCCCATTCTTTTCTCCCTTACCTAATATCTAAGCCCTTTCAATATCTCAAGACTACAGTTCTTACCCTGGCACATATTCACCAGTGTAATAAGAACAGTGACCAATGCTGTAAGTATACCATGGTTAGTCATTTCTGTCCTCAGAAATTCACAAAAGCCTGCCTAAAATAAAGTATAAACTTGTATCACAGTATCGTAAATCTCCCACAATTTACCTTCAGGCTCTTTTTCCAACCGGATTGCCCACCCCCCCCCATGTCCCTTCACATCTCCACATTTCTTGTAACCATTCTGTGCCTTAGCTTCTTCATCTTAGGAAGGGATAATAATACTACCTCCTTCACAGAGTTATTGAAGGAGTAAGTGAGTGTCTGGCACATAGTAAACATTCTCCATATTAATATTATAATTATTTATAACCCTAATGTAAAAACAGCCTTGAATATATGAATATATATGTGTATATGTGCGTGTATATATATATGTATATATATATATATATTTTTTTTTTTTTTTTCTACTTCTCAACTATATGTTCTGCTAGTGTGCAAGTCTTATTTGCTGGGGTGGCTCCCAGTTCTGAGAGAGGCATTTTCACGTTGTTCACACTGTTACCTCGTTTAATCTACTTTACACGGAGTCTGAGAGAATACCTAATTTTCACAAACCCAGAATTCCTTTGGCTGAGAGGATAACTTGCTCTGTTTGCTTGATATGGTAACAGACCAAGTGCCACGTGTAAGCGGACTCTCTGAAGGTAGGGGACTATTTCAGCCTGGAGCATGAAAGCTGGTTTTATTGAGCATTGAGATCTATTTAAAACATGCATTTCTAAAGCTATCTTGCATCAAGTCTGGATTTGGAATCAAAACTTGAGAGGGTTTTTCGTAGAGCTTCTAACCTAAAACAAAAGCACCTGAGCTAGAATAAAATCTCTCTCTGTTTTAAAATATCATCTGGAAAGATTTTTCGAACCATCTTTCATAACCTACTGCAAAATTGGTGCCTTGGAATATCCAAAATGCTGGACTGTAATATAAATTCTCCTGCAAGAACCACTTCTTGTTTTTCTTTCTTCTGTAAAAACAAAACTGATCAGTGCCTTTTGATAACATAATATTTCTACTTTTACTGTTTTAAACAATGCTTTTCCTTAGATTTAATAAATACCAGTTTCTTTGAGTTTGCTGTGGAGATGTCTTAACAATCTAATTATCTCTGTGCTTCTTCATTGAGTTTGCTCAGAAATTCCTACATAAATCTGTAAAGGCCAAAACAGTGCAAAAAACTGTGGTTTCACTGCTGATAAATTTAGTAAAAATAGTAACTCAGGTTCTTCAGTGAGACACTTTGTTATGATGTTGGAACTGCTTATATTACTAACTGATGCGTCCTCCCCTGTAAAAATTTATATGTTTGATCCTAGTAAGCTTGAATACATTTTAATGTTTTTATTAAATATTGATTTTTGCATTTGTTTTCATTATTTCTATGGAGACTTTTATGTTGCATGTGATCGACTCATATTTATATAATTTTTCCTTCATTGGTCTTATGATTATAAAATCTTTCTTTTTTTTGATTATAAAACCTTTCTATATCTAAACATCTCTATCTACATTTTTTAACTTTAAAAATTCCAACTGTTATATTTAACTCTGTAATATTCATGGTTTTCTTTCTTTGTTTGTTTGTTTTTACATGTCTCCTCAGGTAAGATTATCGATTTTTTTTTCTCCAAAAGTAAAATATTTCCTGCAGTAAAATGTTCCTTTTTTAGTACATTAAGGTCTCATATAGACTCTTTTCAATTAGTCTCTGGGTCTATTTTATACCAGTTGCAGATAGGTTAAATAAATATTTAACTAAATAATTGATATTTCATAATAAACAGGAGATTAAACATGGGCAAATAGTCCAGATAAGCTTTTAAATTATGATACAATATACATAAAATTTACCATTTTAACCATTTTTAAGTATATAGTTCAGTGTCATTAAGTAGATTCACATTGTTATGCGACCATTTCCACCATCCATCTCCAGAACTTGTTTGAACGACCAAAACTACTAAATTTTTTAAGCATTTTATTTAAAAATTATTTTTTAAATTTTATTTGAGAGAGAGAGAGAGAGAGTGCATGAGCTGGGAATAGGGGTAGAGGAAGAGGGAGAGAGAGAGAGAGAGAGAGAGAATCTGAAGCAGGTTCCACACTCAGTGTAGAGCCTGACGCTCAATTCCATGACCTTGGGATCATGACCTGAGCTGAAATCGAGTCAGTCACTCAGCGGACTGAGCCACCCAGGTGCCACCCCTGAGATGACTTTTCATTAAGAGAGAAGGCTGATGGGGCGCCTGGGTGGCTCAGTTGGTTGAGCGACCGACTTCGGCTCAGGTCATGATCTCATGGTTTGGAGTTCAAGCCCCGTGTAGGCCTCTGTGCTGACAGCTCAGAGCCTGGATCCTGCTTCGGATTTTGTGTCTACCTCTCTCTCTGCTCCTCCCCACTCATGCTCTGTCTCTCTCTGTCTCAGAAATAAGTAGAAACATTAATTTTTTTTTTAAAAAAAGAAGGCTGATATTCCTTTCCCCTTCTGCTATAATATTTTATCATGGTGCCATTTTGGTTTTCTCATTTACCCAATAGGGTGTGTTACTGACATTGGCTCCAGTCATTTGCCTTCCTGGGGGCAATCTCTTGAGATCCTTAGCTTGTAAGCAGGTTGATATAAATAATATCTAACCCAAATCCCAGTGACTATGTATTCTTGGTAAGGGGCTCTCCTAGGCTGACACAAGACCAGATGATACCAAGACTGTTGTTTCAGTTTGACAGGGATCATGAAAAGCTACAGTCTCTAGGATATACCAATGCCATAGCTCTTCCTGACTCTGGCCACAAAAAAGTGCATGAAACTAATGTAACATTGGGTGTCAACTATGTTTCAATAATAAAGAAATCAATAAATCAGTGGACTTGGACCAAAGCAGATTGTGGATGAGATTCTTTCAACCAGTTGAAAGCCTGAGTAGAGCAAAAGTTTGACCTCCCCTGAACAAGAGGGAATTCTTCAGCCCGCAGGCCTTGGGACTTAACTGTAGCATCAGCCCTCCCAGTTTCCTGCTCTACCCGCAGATTTTGGACTTGCCAGCCTCCCTCGCAGTGTGAACCAGTTCCTTGAAATGAATCCCTTTCTTTATACATATACACATCCTACTGGTTCTGTCTCTCTGGAGCACCTTGACTAACACAACAAATATCAAAGCCTTAATTTTATTTGGGAAAATTCTTTCCTTACTCAGACTGTTCATTAAGGGCAAAGTTTACACTGGCTTTCTGATGATCAAACTCAACTCTACAATGAAACAGCCTTCCTTAAACTTTAGTGGGTGATAAAAATCCTCAAGGATATTCTACTTCATTTCAAACACCTCCTTTCACTTCAGGAAAGTAAATCTTCCTCACAAAACTCTGTTAAACCAGGGCCTATGAACATTTAAACTGCATCAGCTTGTTACTGTTAAATATTCATATTTGCACTGCCAAGCAATATTGCATTTTAATACCAACTGCATTTTTCGGAAGGAAAGAGCTTGAACTTGCTGAATCAGATTGTATTGCCGACACTTCCAAACTTCTGTCAAACTCCTCTCAACTCTTTATTATTATTATTATTTTTTGCACACATTCCCACTCTTCTGCACTCATTGGCGCTATTTGTACATTAGTCAATGTATGTCAAGACATTGATAATTAAATTTCACTTGAAGATCAGAGATGAAGTGATTAAATTTAACCTTACGTCTTTCTGAAATAGGTAGCTTTCTTGTATTTCACAGAGGGAAAATTCTGCTTGAGTTTCAGGAGGAATATAATTATCTTGTTCAAGATACTAGATCTTGCAAGAAACAATACAATATTATCTTGGGTAGAAAGAGGGTAATCAGAAATTCAAAGCAGGTTTTTTTCTTACAGCTATTTTGCATTTTCAGGAAGTTAACTGTCCTTCCCTCCTACATAGGCATTCGCTACAGCAAAAAGCACCAGGGAAGCCTTTGTTTACCTCCTTCAATGCAACAGAAAAAGGGGAAGAAAATTTGGTGTCGCTTTATGGCAGAAGGATAGACGATGAGGCAATCTAATCACCAAAAGCTTCTGCAATCGCATTGCAATAATACCTGCGATTCCCTTCCTCAAGAAGCTATGAGCAACAGTGTGCCAGGCAGCAAGGTCTCTCTCCCCTCTTACACGGAGCCCTCTCCAGGTCTAGTCACTTGCATTTGGATCTGGGTGCAGGAAAAGGGTGATCTTTGCTCAAAATTGGTCATGGTAGATAAGGATACCTGGATTGGCAGACCTAGTCTTGCCTACAAGTAATCTAATTCAAATTCACTTCCTAAATTGAAGGGCTATTCAATTTCCTACGGCACTGTAACTTTAATTCAGCTGTTTCCCTTATCCTACATCCAGCACTGATTAAGGAATCTGAATGCAAAAGTCAAAGTTGCATTACAAGCTAAGGCTGTGCATCAGTGCCGAAGTGACAATCATCCCTATTCTCGGTGTGAACTGGGAGCAAGCACTAATTAAAATTATAAGCTAGAGAGAACATGCATTGAAAAAAAGAAGCCGTCCCTAACCAATAATTCCAGGGATAAATTATACTTGATTTGCTAACATATAGAAGTGTCCAGGAACTATGATCTACAAATGTCTTGAATATGGTTCTAATCAATCTGCAGAACAATAATCAAGGAGGCATATAATTAGAACCGACTCATCCGACGAGCAGCGCATAACATTGTCTCACCTTGAAACAGTGCTAATCCCAAACAGAGGCGGTTTTCTCGTTTGAAATGCACCCTGACAGACGTCGAGAAATGCAGTTCTGGACTTCAGAGGTGTCCTGGTAAAGTTTCACTGAGCCTCCAGCTCTTTGGGCGTCCTTCTCTTTTCACTCCGACCCTTGCCACATCTGCTACGTGAATGGGGAAAGGATTCTGACCTGAGATGCCCTTCATGACAGCTCCAAACCCCACTTGGTGATTTACAACCAGTAATGAAAAAGAGCAGACGGGAGACTTTGAGAAAATAGTCACCTTCTTTCACAAGCTACTGACGACCTCTCACAGTTCCTGGTTGCACCAGTGCCCTTGGGGAGGGATAGCATGGGAACAGGAATAAGGAGAAACAAAATTTTGAACGCTGATTACTTGCCTCATCAGTGTTCTAAGGCTTTCTTTTTTTTAAATTTTAAATATGAAATGTATTGTCAAATTGTTTTCCATACAACACCCAGTGCCCTTTCCAACAGTGCCCTCCTCAAGGCCCATCATCCACCCTCCCCTCCCTCCCACCCCCCATCAACCCTCAGTTCTCAGTTTTTAAGAGTCTCTTATGTTTTGGCTCCTCCCTCTCTAACCTCTTTTTTTTTTTTCCTTCCCCTCCCCCATGGTTTTCTGTTAAGTTTCTCAGGATCCACATAAGAGTGAAAACATAGGGTATCTGTCTTTCTCTCTATGACCTATTTCACTTACATAACACTCTCCAGTTCCACCCACATTGCTACAAAAGGCCATATTTCATTCTTTCTCATTGCCACGTAGTATTCCGTTGTGTATATAAACCCTATGACCCAGCAATAGCACTGCTAGGAATTTACCCAAGGGATACAGGAGAGCTGATGCACAGGGGCACTTGTACCCCAGTGTTTATAGCAGCACTCTCAACAATAGCCAAATTATGGAAAGAGCCTAAATGTCCGTCAACGGATGAATGGATAAAGAAATTGTTCTAAGCCTTTCTACAGAACACGTTATTCCACGGAAGAGACCAATGAAGTTGGTTATGAAACCAACAAGGTAGAACAATGTAGAAAGAACAATAACTCCTAGTATGTGTTGAAGGTGGTATTTCACCCCATGTCTCTCTAGCTCCAACCTGTCTGTGGCTAAGACCTCATTTCTCTCCATTGTCCTCTTTCTTTCTGACCTTAAACACGCCAAACTCATCCCTGACTCAGAGCCGTTTTACATGGTGTTCATTGTGCCTGGAAGGTTTTCTTTCCAGATCTTCAAACAAGAACCTCTTGGTCACTATTCAGGTGTCCAACTGAGACATGCCTTCCTTGGGAGGCCTTTCCCACATCCTAGCCAGACCAGCTTTCTTACCACAGTATTCTTTATCATTTTACCCCTCAAGGCTCTGTGGCTTTGTGCACAGACTCCGGAGCCAAACTGTCTGGATTGGAACCCTGGTTCTTCTGTGTGCTAACTGTGGGACATAAGGCGGGGGACTTGCACTCTCCACGTTTCACATCATCATCTGTAGCGTGGGGATCATGAGAAGAGCTACTGTACCTATCTCCTGGGATTTGTTTTCAAAATACATGAAGTAATACAGGCAAAGCACTTAGAACAGGGCCTGCTACAAATTCCTTGCTGTATACAGCAGCCGATGGTACCATATATGATGCTCTATATGGTGGCCGATGCTATCTTCTCATCTAAATGTTATTGGGAGGGAATCTGTTTTATTCCTTGCTGTGCCCTCGGCAGCAAGAAGGGTACCTGGCACACAATAAATCATGGTGCAATGCCCTCGATATAGTATTGTTGACTAGAGATTCAATGATTCAAGCCCCATCTGATACCGCCCTCCAGGCATTCGAATGGGATAGTATTGGATCAGTCTTAGTTCTGCCGCTTTTTAGCTCTGTGATTTAAAGCTAGTTATTTATAACCTACCCAAGTTTTATCATTTGTGAAGGAGAGATCATAATAGCTACTCTGAGGCTAGCGAAAGAATTCGTGATGTAGTCATCAATGGAACATTATGCGGCAATGAAAAGGAATGAACTACAACTGTGTATGCCTGCATTAACAGATCCCACAAGTATAATGTTGAAGAAAAGAAGGCATCCACAGCATATGATATATTGCCATATTCCACTTTACATAGCTCAAAATAGGCAAGGTTAAACCATGGTGTTAGAAGCCGGGTACTGTTATCCTTGGGGGTATAATTCTGGGAGAGGACACACGGCGGCTTTGGGAGTCCGTATTCTGTTTCCCTTTCTGGGTGCTACATTAGCATGCTGATTTTGTGAGAACTTAGTGAGAGTTTCTCTTATAATTTGTATACTTTGATAATAATAATAATAATAATTGCCTACTTCCTTGTATGGTTGTGAAAATTAAATGAAATAATGTAAATAAGGCACATAGAGATCTCACTAAACACTAATTCCCTTCCCATCTTCTAACGTGGGCAGAAAACAACAGACATCAGCTCCAGCACCCAAGGGGCATTCAAGACCCTTTCATTCTGGCCTTACTACGTCCCCAGACTTTTGGTCACCACACTCATCAGGCACCTTATATTCTTCCAGCCACAAAGAACATCTCCCTCAAATCATCTCATGTCTTTTCACGTGTGTTGGCTTTTCACACAATTTTCCGTCTACTTAGAATGTTCCTTCTCTATTTTGTTCACCTAGCAAACTCCTACTTATCCTTCAAAACCTAGCCTAACACGATCTCCTCAATAAAGCCTTTCTTCCTTTCAGTCAACGCCTCTCTCCTTTGTGCTCTCACAATAGTTAAGCCTTTAGCTTATCATGTTGTAATTATCCTCTTAAATATGTTTTGGTTCCAAGCCAGGTCAGTCGTTGTATCATAACAAGGTCCCTAGGAACTTAGGTTCTCAGGTTCTCCAGTGACTTAGATTTTTAATCTTCAGCAAGTTACTTCACCTTGCTAAGATTTGGTTTCCTCACTTATAAAAATGCAGGTGATAATAGTGTCTATGCCCTAGGACTGTTACAAAAATTAGCATTTTTAAATGAAATAATATTCAGGAAGGGTTTAAATACAGCACTTAGCAAACAATAGGTGATCAATGTTAGTTATTACCACTATTAATTCAGGGGCAGAGACATCCTTCATTTCTGTGTTCCACCACCTACTTTTATACATAGAACACATAGAAGATGATTAAAGAAAAAGGAAATAAAGCAAGAGACTTGTCTGCTGCTTTGTAGGCAAGAACAAGAAGCAAAAGGAAGGAAAAGAGAAAGTAGAGAAGTAGAGAACTGAGGGGCACACTTCTCTGCATAAGATAAATGTTGTTTTAATTAGCTAAGTTAATATTCCAGAAGGAGACTCAGAGGCCTGCTCCCCTTTGCTCTCGTTAACCCAGATCACCGCAGACAGCCGAGCATCCCCTAGAGTGACCCACCTCTGGCGGCGGGAGCCAGCGGGCTGTGGGTGCATTGTTCCTAAAGTGTTACCGAGCCATCCTAGCCACACAGCTTGAGGCAGATAATGACAATCCAGTTGAAGTCCTGATGACTGATTATTTTCATAAAACTTAAAGTCGGGAGATGTTTATGCTACTCACAATATCTTCCTGAAGAAAAAAGCTACTATCTCTTGAGTGCCTATCACGTGCCAGATGCTGCGCTAAGGCACTTTACATACATTACTTCTAATCTGCACGGCAACCCTTGGCAAGGTAGGCTGATTCCAATTTTACGGAGGAGGAAACAATTTGAGAGAGGTGAAGCAATTTGCCCAAGAGAGAGCCAACTTAAACCTATGTCTATGTGAGTCTGAAGATTCCATAACCATTATACCTCTACTTCATTAAATTATTTATATGAATACCTTATCATATACAATAAACACTAAAACTGGGATAAATATATAAGAATTGCAAGTAGGATTGAAATGCTGGAGACTGTTTTCAAGGCTGCCGTTTTTTGCGGCTGTAACTCTGGTTGACTATTGAAAAAGAAAAGTTAAGAAAAAAAATGAAAAGAAACAGAAGGAACTTTTTTGTTTTGCAAAGAACGTGAAGGGCAAAAAGAAAATCAGGAAATTAGGAAGTAAAATTAAAAAGACATTTAAAATGAGCAATTTATATCCCAATAAAGATGAAAGGTTAATACTAAAAAATAATATAAAATAGATGAGATTTTTAAAAATGCTTACGAAGCTAGAAGACAATGAGATTAAAGAGGAAATCTGCACACTAAAATATATACTCTAGCAAGAATAAAGGCTCAAATCCGTGAAGTGAAAAGATGATACACGAAAGGAGATACGATTAAGAACTAAAATGGTTTTTCTTAATAAAATAAATACCACCACCACCAAAAACCAAAAAGCTTGAAGAGAAAATGGAGAGAGAGTAAGGAACGACAGGAAGCAAGCAGGAGCCAGCCACAGGAGTGAGTAGCACCAAGGCCATTCAGACAGCCCCCAGGTGCAGTGGCTGGGAGAAGAGACAGTGTCCAATTTGACAGGAGCCCACGTATAGTCTCAGATCCCTTATGTATTCTTCCCTTAACCTCCATTACCCCCAAGACCAGCTACTTAATGAGCAGAAAAGTCAGTGCACATGGCTTTTGGTACTGCCTAACTGCTAGGATGGAGATGGGGGGGGGGGGGGCCTGTAGGCAGACTGACTGTCCCTAGGGGCAGAATTAAACAGTGCTTAAGGGCCTGGGCTCAAGCATGAGGCTGAGTTCCAATTCCCGCACACTGCTTTGTAGTTGGCTAAGTTGACGCTTAGGTCCTCAGTGTCCTCCCTTGTAAGAATACTTGCATTCAACAGTTGTGGGAATTAATGCAATAAATCAGAAAGCTCAGTGTAATACCTGTCTTAGTGGGCTACATTTCCAACAAACTCTTCATTTTTCAAAGGAAAAGAATAGGTCTCTGGCCAAATGTTAAAGACAATGCTAGATTACAAACTTGAAAAGGCCTAAACACTGAAATACACACACACACACACACACACACACCCCTCACCTTACACACCATTTAAATTTAAAACAATACTAACTCTTAAAAGAGTTAAGGGAACTCAACTATTTTGATTGTTTGCATGGCTTTTCCATTGTTATTATGACTTGACTGTGAAGGAAAATAAAAAGCATGTACTCGAATAAACTATCATTTTTGTGATTGTTCACTGAGTAAGCCAATATTATTTTAGTGGTCAGGTGAGGACTAGAAATTTGACATCCTGAATCAAAATCTTCTGTTTTTGTTTTTGTTTTTGATTCCTACCAGCAATTCCCTCATGATGATCTTTTATTTCCCAAGGGAAATAGTAAATTAGTAACCAACACACTTTACATTCAACTACAACTCATCTATCTAATGGGCCCACTTCTAAAATTTGAGGTAGATGGTCTTCTACCAGGGGTATCTTTCTCTGAAACACTTTGACTTAATTAACTGACTTTTTTACTTCACTTTCCTTTACAGCTCTAAAAACTCAAAACCAATCAACCTGTTCTCTCCGACTACAATCAGAGAGAGTGCATGAAGGATAAAGAATATTCTTGGAACTTCGAGTAAAATCAGAGGTGACATATGTTGGCTTAAATGCCCAAACTCTGTAGTCAAACAAACATCATGTTAGGGCAGGTCTGGCCACTCACCAGCTGTGAGACCTTAAGCAAATCACTTATCTTCTTTTGTAAGAGTAGATAATGAGTACTGTTCTCAGAGGCTTATGGAGAGGATTAAATGCGATAAAGCACAGAGCCTGGCACCTACGAAGCATCTACTAAATAGTAGGTGCCAGCACTTTCGTTGCGATATGTGAAATTAGGAAACGCAACATCATTTAGTCTGAGATCTCTTTTAAAAATTACACAGCAATTCTTGTTTTGTAGCTCCTTTTCTCTACCGCCGAAAGAATTTACTGTGTGCTAATGCAATGTTTTGGTTTAAAAGCCATCTATCAGGATTGATATTTCAGCAGAAAAACATAAGTGAATCTTTCATCTAATCAATATCTCTGATACCTATCATTATTATTCCTGGGGGTTCTATACAGTAGCTGTCAGCCTTTCTAAGAGAATACCAAAAGATCGGTCATTTTATGCCTAATAAAATCAAACAGCAAAAGCCACGTTGCTGTGACTGCCAAAATGCTTTTTAAAAAGTTTAGTTCTGACATATGATTTAAAAATGTTTATGAAAAACATTCCGAAAACTACTCCAAACTCCATCATTCATCACTGGTCTCTTTTGCTCAGACAACATTGGTTTGCTTAAGACTAACTTTGCATTTTAAACATTTCTAAGGGATTTTTGTCTTAGAGTTTCAGTAAGCAAACAATAGGAGAAATGTGTGGAAGATTCACAGAGCAGTATTTTTTTTTCCCAAAGCAGGTGAGGATTTTGGTCAGCTCAGTTGTATTGGGTTATTTGCTTTGTTTCTTATTCCGTACAGTGACCTCTAATGTTAAATGCTAGCATACCTAACAACAATTTACCATGTATTCAGAAAAAAATGTTACCAGTTAAAACAATAGGCTTTAAAAATCAAACTGACATCTGAAGACTTCTTTCTCAGAAAGAAAGTTTACTGCACATTCAGTAAACAGTAAAGCTGTCAGGAAAAGGATGAAGAATCCAGAGAAATCTTATTAAGAGCTGAGGGGTGATCCACTGCCAATATTTGAAAAATATTTACAGTAGACTTAGTAAGCCTTATTATATGGTGCACCTACAGCTTATTATTAATGCCTTCTGACAGATACGTCACCCTGGTGTTGACAACTCGGTGACCACAGTGCCTTGAAATGAACTTGGATAATGTACAGGAGTTTCCATTAGTCCCATGCATTTTGGAACGAAGTGCCAGTAAGATGCACAAAGTATATGTGGGTTAAGCGTGTGATCTTCTAAACATTCAAGGTTTTGTTTGGTGCCTTTAGCTCATGTGTTTCTATGATCCTTTGGAGAAAGACTCGAAGTGACATAACAGAAAATCCTCGTTCTATACCATTCAAATGATAATTAAGACGGTCAGGAAATAATCTGCAAACCCCCAACTATTCACTCGCTAATGCTTCTAGTCTGCCAATACATACTATTTAAGGACTACTCAAAATCAACTTGATGCTCACCAGCAGGAAGTGGTGATATAGCATGTTCACCAAAAAGCATACGCATTTTATTGCCCTGTGAAGCAATCCTCATCTATATTCAACATGACAGTAACTCTTCATACTGATGTGTGAGATTAAATGCAACAATTTTGTGGTAAGAGAAATCTCTGGAACACAGGATTGTGTGAACACTTGCTCCTAAGTTTTACTCGTAAAATACTGCAGGGATTACAGTCTTTAAAGAAAATTTCAGTATCAAATATGAAGAGCTATTTTCATTTCAGAAATTCAACTTGCATGCATTCAGTCAAGTGTTTCTACTTACAAGGTTATAACTGCAATAAAAATTTTATGAGTTAAAACTCTTTACAAAACACTCTATCTCATGAGAACATCTTGAAGGTCAATCTTAAGCCTGAAGTTCAAAGTTGAATTGATGGAAACATACATTTTTTTTTTTCTCACTGAAATACATAAAGCAGGCATCCCTTTAACAAGTGCATATGAATTTGTCTTTTGAAGTGTGTTAACGAATTTGTGTGTAATGCTTCTTCGTGGAGAGAGGATGGTGTTGGTGCTTTGTGAAATATCTGTAGCTGTTGTTTTACTGGTTAAAATATTGTATGTAACTACCCTCGAATGCGTAGGGGTTTGAACTGACAACTATTTAAGTACTTTATAGATTTGTATGGATCCTCTTCCTTATACATAAATGATTTTAAAAGCCTGTAAGAGGAATCGGCCATCCATGTGTGTCTGTATATGTGTGTGTATATATATATGTAAGAACAAAACCAAGCCTATATTTTAAAATAATAAAAGAGGTCAATCTGGACTGTATCAAGCTGCAACTGTAATAAATGGAAAAAAATTTCCTTATTATTAGTAGACCAGTTATGTCTGTCCCTGGGAATAGGTACAACAGTGTGAATAAAAGTTCACAGTCGTGACTATCACAAAAAGAAACAATCAAGGATGTGGAAATTCTATACCCAATGAAGTCTGAGAAGTCTCCAAAAAATCATTGTGCTAATAAATAAAATAATGTGTCAGTCAATAGATTAATTTAAACATAAATGTTAATTCGTACCAGGGGACCTCCTGAAAGTTTTAAAAATTTCCTTTGAGAGAGTGCGTGTGCAAGCAGGGGAGAGGGGCAGAGGGAGAGAGAGAGAGAGAGAGAGAGACAAAGAGAGACAGAGAGAGACACAGAGAGAATCTTAAGCAGGCTCCATGCTCAGAGTGGAGCCCAGTGCAGGGTTCAAGCCCATGACCGTGAGCTCATGACCTAAGCTGAAATCAAGAGTCAGACGCTCAACCAACTGAACCACTCAGGAACCCCCTGAATGGAATTTAAGGTAACATTTATACACTTTAAAAAAGAAATCTGTTTTAAAGTTGATTCTTCTTTTGGTGACAAAGATGAAAGATGGCTCCCAAATTGTCTTCTCTAATAGAGGCAATCCATAATAGATTACGTTTTCTGAAGAGAACAGTAACCATTTAGGTACCATGTCCTTATGTACTCGTTCACATCATACCAGTTTTAAGAACTGCCTGAAGAGAAAGAAAAAGCACTAACTGAATAATGAATGCAACTTTTTTTGGGGGGTGGGTGGGTAATTCATTACTGAACCAGCCTGACGCTACTTGGCTTGTACAACTGGGAAGTATATATCCTGCAACACTGTATAGTTTGATAGGGAAAAGTGTATCAAAATAGAAAATTAAAACTTTTGATTATTTGATAATGCTTCTAAATAAAGTTTTGTAAACTCCTGAAGAAGTTTAGCCAAAGAGATAAAAATACCCTTCTCAGAGGATTGTCAAATCTGTTTGAATATCAACATAATTTCTTATAATCAATTTCCAACTCAAATATTAGCCAAATGTGGATACACTCCTCTGTGGTTACCCTATTATTAAAAGAATCCTTTATTAGTGTCTGCCTTACTGTGCCTGCATTTAGATCTATGAACATACACTTTTTCCCTCTCATTATTCTTTTTAAATTCAATAGGCATGACGAAGTGTGTCCACATAAAAAAAGAAAAAGTTACTTTTAACTTCGTGGAAGCACTTGAGAACCACTACCCTTTAGAAGAATTTGGTATAAATGCTTATGATGTAGACAGGAAAAATCTATTTGTTGAGATTCAATTATATGATTTTTGAACATTTTCATGATAACAAATATCGTCATTCGCAGCTGCCTGTAGGGAGAGCTATAATCCTCAAATCGTAAAAGTATGTTTACAGAATTTCTTCTCAATTCTGCTGAAAAATCAATGTTTTTTATGATGCCCAAATTCTATTGTAGAATTTCCAACCCTTCTTTATTTTTGTTTTAGGTCTGATGCAATGCAACAAGCAAAAGTACGTTCCGTGTGTTTGTCTTCTGAAACTCATCTGCCAGATTCTGTGCATGGGTAATGGGCAATTAGAAGACAAATATATTCTTTACAGCACCTAGAACCATCAGGCAACTTAACTGTATTCTTTCTCATACCCATGGGTTAATATTATGAAAGGACCTATGCATGCCGTGGGGCAGTGGGGGTGGGGGGGAGGGGTAAGAAAGGACCAGTGCGTTAAAGCCAATCACGTATCATACATAACAGTGCACTTTAACTACTTGAAAAAAATTCACATTTATTTACTGTCAAACCGTGTTAAACTTTACACTGGATATTAGTGATGGGCTCATTATTAACAGGTTTACACAAAGGGATGAAAAGAAAAGCAGAATTTTGCTGAAACAATTTACATTTCATTAGAACTTTATCATAAAATAAATTAATTACTAAATATAGGCAGAAGGAATATGGAAGAGTAATATTTAGGTTTTATTTTCTTTTTTAAAAAAGAAGAGGCACCTTTTGTTCACTAGGAAGTTTGTGAGAAGTGCCCAGTGCCCTCATTGCCCTCTGTTCAAGAATAAACAGAGGGGGAACACACACTCTTTTCTAGATTTCACCACATTTGTGCAAGGCATGGCGTAACTGGCTTCAAAGAGTTTTTTCCCCCCACAGAACACGCTCTTTTGGCAATAAGAAATTTAAATGTAAGAATAAAGACGGACTTGTCAAAGCAGAACACTGTGTACAGTGGAAAATAAGTGAAAATGGGTAGAACTTACCATGACAAAGTGTAAGAAAAAACATTTCATAACATATGTGCAACCAAGAGCTTTCCACAATATTTTCTTCAAACTCTTTAAAATTATTTTAATGACAATTATATTTCAGTTGGACACAAATGTATTTATTTTACCCTAGCAATAGAACAAAATATAATTTCTTTAGCCATTTTTCATGAGAATAGTTCATTGTACAGTTGAGGAAAGCATATGAAATAAGGCCTGTGGCTTGATTGCTAGTGGTTAAACATGTTTTCAATCTTTGCCTTAATGTAAAAGATTTGCAGTGAACCGCAAACGGACGCAGAATCTCTCTCCTGCTTTTCCAAGTCTTGTCAGGAACAGTAAGGTACAGTAAATTTGTCCCACAGGATTTTAAAGCCTACGTCTTGTATATAATACAATGCAGGCCCTACAAAAACGGTGCAGCCGTATTTACAAATTTAGTTCACAGACTGCTGCAGTAAAATGGCTGGAAAGTTTTGCTTTGCTTGCTTCACAATTTCTCTAAACAGCAGCAGAATCTTAAAATACCTGGTTGGCATCTCTTTTCTTTGTAACAAATAATCATTTTAGTATACTCTGTGTATATACAAAGTTTTTGTATGTTTTATAAAAATTCACAGAACTTCAAGGTTCAGTCCTCTTTTTACACTGGAGAACCACAGGTCAACAGGGCCATCTCTTCAGGCGGAGGCCGAGGGAGCTGCGCTGGGCCAGCGGAGTCTTTACGAATACTTGCGTGTGGCCCCTGGGATTCCTCAGCTGCACTGTTAAAGACTTGTTACCAGCTGCATTTGTCCTTCTCTAACGTCTCCTTCAGGGATACACCCTTCCTTGTTAATGGGGATGATGTAACCATCGCTGTTGCCCCTGCTGATCTGATAACACATCTGAAGCTGATGGCCAGCTCCAAGATTTGGCATGCTTTTGTAGTAAATGTCCTCGTTCTCACTCCTCCTGGAGGGAGAGAGGTCTTCTTCCACGTCGGGGCTGCTCTCTTGATAGGGAGAGTCTCTAAGATTGGGCATGCTTGTGTAGAGAGAGTCTCTGTTGGGGGACTGCAGGTGGTCCTCCGCCTCGGCCGTCAGCTGGGAGACGTAGCTGTCAGTCCCCTGGGGCTTCACCTTCTTCTGGGGCTGGTACAGAAGGGAGTGAGTCCGCTGAGGAATGAGCGGCGCCTCGAGCTCTTTGTGATGGAGCTCCAGCCCCGGGTTGTCGCTGTGCATGAAAGACGAAGCGTCGGCCACGATGGCGTCATCTTCGCTGCTGCTGCCTCCAATCACGGGCTTGACTGGTAGCGCGAGCTCGAGGTTGTGAGTCTTGCCGCCGCCCCGAAGGTTGTTGTGCACTAATTCTGAAATGATCATTTTCTCAAAAGCAGTATCATTCAGACTTAGTCCACAGTCCACGACTTGCACGCTGTCGTTATAGTCCCCCTTGCGCAGTGAGTAGCTGTTGTTAAAATTACCATTTAGCGGTAGAGTATCCATGGCACTTGTATCCCTGGCATTGTTCAGTGAATGTCCTGAAACGGAAAAGGGAGGGGGTTTCCGTTATTGCCTCTGTTCCTTCCCAGAGAGCCTTTACTTCTTTTGCACAAAACTTTTTAATGTCGTTCAGGACAAAGTTGTATTTGAAAGCTAACCCTTGAAAAGTGCCAGGCTTTCCCGCGTTCCCAACTGTAGACAGTTGCAACCCCTTAGATAATAGGAGAAAGTGTGAAAGAATACTACTATTTTTCCAGGGAGGGAAGACGGCATACGGAATATTACTTTATCAATTTGGGGGAGAGAGTAAGCAGTAAGTATTCATTGATTTTTTGGTCAAATCTCTCTGACACTCTCACAAAGAAGACTTCACTCCATGCCCTTGCATAGTTAATGCAAAGCAATTCATTAGTGACATTTACATTTTAAAGTACGAGACTATGGTTTGTAAAAATAAAATTAACAGAATTTGTCCTAAACAACACTAAATTAAAAAGGAATAAGTCACATACAAAAACCGAAGGCAAATGTACAACATAAACCCACATAACTGGCAAGCAACTTTTTAAACAACATTCTAACATTTCCTTTTTCTGGAGATGAAGTAAAAAAAAGAATGAAAAAAAATGGGACAGGTACAAAGAATTCATGTTAAACAAAGACAGCCAGAGCCATCTCTCATACTGACTGGACCAGGGGCCCACAAGCACCATCCAACAACACGATAGACAGCAGGTGGAATGACTCACTTTGGACAACTCACATCATGTCTGTCTGCTCAGGCTATCTGGCCTAAGAGTAGCTGATATATAAAAGAAAGTAAAATGATTTATTGTAACATGATGAAGAATTTCTAAGCTTCTCAGCAACTTAGTCAGAGCAAGGGTTCAACAAATTAGATTACCAGCAATAGCAGCCTTTTACTTTTTCCTTTAATATTCATTATCTTGAGTTTTTGTTCTTTTGGCACTAAGACTCTCTCTAACAGCAATGGCCCCAGGCTCCTAATGGTCAAAGTTTGCCTGCAGCCCTGCAGTCTGCATCAGTCACAGTGACAGCACCGAATGAACCAGCAGAGTCTACTGTACGAGACTGGCCCACAGACACCATGGGCATGGAGGTTAAACGCAGAAATGTTGGAGGTTTCTTAAGTATGGGTCACAGAAATCAAACCAATAATAAATATTAACTATGGAATGGGAAAAGGGTGTCAGCCTTGGCTAATATAATTTTGTCTCTAAAGGAATGAAAGATTGGATACGTCTGCTGAAGATATGAGAAGAGGTTTAGGAGGAAAAAAAATATGGTAACATGCTCTCTTTGAATCAGAGTTGTATTTTCTACAGACACATAAACATGTAAACTAAGACATCACAGTGCTTTTCAGGCAAATGAAAACCAAAAGTTTCAGAGAAAATTAAATGGTCTGCACCATGGAAAGTTAGGTTATTCATTCTCAAAATCCTAGAGAAAAAAAAAAATCACTTGTTTACAGATAGGTCTGGAAAAAAAAAATGAAATGATGTTATTGAAATGAAACTGACCACTGTGAGGCTGCTGCATTGTATGCAAGGCTTGGAGGAGTCTAGGAAAAATTGAATTCTTGGAAAAAATAGGAAATTTCCCTTTTTTAGTGCTGACTCCACTCTTAAAGCTGCAGATTATCCTAGAAAACTCAATTTCACGACCAATAAACATGTGGTAACTGTTCAATAAGTTCTCATTAGCAGAAACAGGAGAAAGTGTGTGTGTGTGGGGGGGTGTTTGTTGGTGACTCATATTGTCTGAGAAACTCTGATCCAACTTCTACATTTGAAAAACGGACACTGTGATTTTTATCCTGCGCCACGTATAACAAAAGGAAGTCATGATAGCATTTGTAAGGCTTCCTTTAGCTTGACGCAATTTTCTAGCTTTCTCGACTCATGCATGTGCCACCATCTTTACTTAGAAAACATTTGGTGTTGTAAGTTACAGGCGACACACAGAGCACTTGTTAGCATTTGTTCCCTCCACAGAGGTTCAGTCTGGTCATTTTTTCTTTCTTTTTATCATTGCTTAATAAACATGAAAATATATACTGGCTAATCCAAAAGGTGTTTTCTATGATATACTGCAGATTTAAGCACATCTTTGACTGGTTTTGAAGAGGCAACTTTTTCTGCCCAAGTTCAGGTAATTCACTTGAAGACTTTCCACAGCCTGTAGCAAGATTACTGTGGGAATGCAGAAATGATAAGTCAATTATTAAGCATTCTGGTTGACAGCACCTCAGGCTTCAAAGAGCAAATTATTTCAGCATTGCGTATACTTAAGTATGGACAGCATTTGCTACAGACCTCTATTACTGACAAAAGGCAGTACAGATAGATGTACTGTTTGAATTTGGTAACACTTTAGTTGGAAATTGTGAACCACTTGCCCGCTGAGTCTACTTCATGACTGCTAGTTATGTTTTAATTGTGCCGGTTAAAAATCATGCTGAAAAAATTTACATTTGATAGGCAAAGTTAAGTTTGACTCCCATACTTGTCTCTCTGTAGGTTGCTAGAGGAAAGCATAAGGAAAGTAAGAAAAACAAGAGAATGAAAAGAGAAACCGCAGTTACGTTAAAAAAGAATTTCAAGTAAAGAAAAAAAAAACCAAACGGAAACGAAGTTCTTTAATTTAGTGGCAAATACCAACCACAAATAAATATTACATGCTAGCAGTAATTACGTGATAACTTTTACCAAAATCTTGAAAATTCTGTTAACATTAAATACAAATGCTTTTTTTTTTTTTTTTAAAAAGCTATTAGAAAACATAGTTATACAGGATGGGTTAGTGACAATCTCTCCCCCTCCCCCAATAAAAAACTATAGGTATAAACTGGCTAATATTAACTTTATTCTCAAAGTTTTTTTAAGAAAAAAAAAAAAACTCCCATAAAGCTGCACTATACTATAGTTTGGTTACATTGATAATGCTGGATGTAGTTTTCTATACCTAGGCATCCAAATTATCTTTATTAGCTAATTCATTCCAGAAGCAAATTCTGTCCGCAAGCTTTAGAGTAAACTAAACAGTATATTACATAGATAGGATACCTCTAAATGATATAAATCTTGAAGATGGGCTCTCGGACCATGTGATGTCAGTCCTGTAATAATATATTAAGATTTATGCCACCTGTGTTGAAAACATGGATAATTATTGGTAAATACCATCATGACTGAATTTTTACTATAATATAGTGCAGTTTTAGAAGCCTGGCATGGGCAATACAGTAATTCTTTTTAAATTGAGAAATCAAAGAGGAAATAATAAATATATGGCAACTTGAGTATACTAGAAAAAGGGTAAAGATCAGAGCTCTGTTTAGCAGCAAAGAAAGGTAGTTTTATTCGTAAGTATAAGCACACCTGGTGAGTTAAATACAGGAGCTGAAGGGGCATTACATACAACTGTTTCAGCGAGCAATGTGTTATAGGGGTTGTTAGTGCCGTGGGGTCGAAGAAGAGGGTTTGTTAGTAGGTAATTGCCAGTCATTCCTAAAGCAAAGAAACAGAAAAAAAAAAAAGTACATCAGTTCTCTTATTTTTCGTGTTATAGTTGCAGTAAAGTACTTTTTGTATTCATCAAGGGTAGTGGACAAGCTGGCAACGGATAATCTGCTGAAATTTTCTGACTGTATTTGAACTACTAATTTGAAGGAGAAAGGGGAGAGGGAAGTTAAATTTCAGTAATTCACAGGTGCTTTCTAAGTCCCCCAAGTAAACACCTGCTGAGGATGACATTTACTAATTTATACAAAATCACTTTTAAACAAAAATGGCAATTAAATGCACAGAGATCAACATTATGTTTCAAGATGTTACTGCTTAATATTAAAAACCTAACCACTGAGGCCCAGAAGAGGGAATCTCAAACTTCCAGAATTTACAGGTGTGGGATTATCCCTCATGAAAACATCTGTGTTAATACCAACTTTGACACAAGCAGGAGGAAAAACAACTTTCACAAACAAATAAAAAAGTAGGACACGTTGCACAAAGCTTCTCTTAGTAAATGCAAGAGCACACACATGCCGAGGGGGAAGAAGGAGGCTGTGTACATAATGAATTATTAGATCATTCACAAACTCCATATCGTGAGAATTTTCATTCTGTAATCTTATTTGCCAGGTTTCAAAAATGAATCATTGAATAATTCATTTCCTTTTTGATAGTCATCTTAACAGAATTAGGTAAAACATCAGAGCAATGCAATAAACACACATTTCACTCACTCTTAATTGACAAATTACAAACCTTTCAATACTTATCAAACATACGTTTTGCATAGCTAATGTAATTTGGCAAAAAAATGTTTTAAAATTCAAGTTGGTTTTGATGTCATACATACTCCTTTTTTTCATTTTAAACCAGAATCTCATCAGAACAATGTCAACAGTGAAAAATGTCTTTAATATCTGTGATAATATATAGCACGTTATATTATATTACAAATCAGTACATCAAGACAAATTAGCTGGATCAATTACCTCTTTAAGGATATATACAATAATGTGATTTTTTCATACCAAATTCAAACTTACTAAGCTTGCATTCACGATTATGTGTTTATATATGCACTTGTGTCTTTAGTATTTTATTTGCCAGCTTATTTTAAGTTAGGAATTATATTGATTATATGATAAGTTTCAAGCCGTAAAGACACTAAAACTAGTAATTCAAATAGAAAAAATTGCTTTGGGATTCTCGTGTACTTAACTGTTTGTTTATGAAGACTTACTGTAAAGGTTTTTGATACTGATTTTGTACTTTCTGAAAGAAGTGTAAAATAAAATAATTTTACAAATAAGAATTTTCACTGCAAAATTGGCACTGTTTAATGTGAAGAGTAGTTATTCTAATTACGTTAATGTTTTAAAAAGAAAACTTTCATAAATGCCTCAGAAAGGATGAATTTGTGTTCACTAAAGGAAAACAGTTTAATCTGTGGCAAAGTATGTTCTTAGCAATTACTTTTTCCAGGCTCATTCTGTTAACGTGGACTTTGAAAGTATACTTTTTGCATTACAGTACTGAACAAGATGAATTTATATGTACTTTCATAAAGGATAAAAGTTGACTCAACAGGTTTAAGAGCTTGTGATGTAAACCTATTTTGAGAGGAAAAAATATCAGTGTTTTCTCTGAAATTCTTGTAAATTGGCAAAAGGTACAAAATTTATATTGTAAACTCAAATTTTCCTAGTAACTGACCTTGATTAAGTGTTGACGTGCTATTGATGTCACCTGAGATAAAAGAAGATTCAGACTGTTTTCTCACAGTGTCATTCCACATCCTTCTTATACGACTCTATTAATATAAAATAGCAAGACATATGTTATGTTAGTTTCCCCAAGCTCACCTTAAAGACACACAAAGATCTACCCTAAACAATCTGTGTAGGATTATCTGGTGGCCTTTAAAAAGAAATGTGTGTGGATTCTGGTCTAAAACTAAGGAAGTCTATACTGCTTTGTTGCTTTTGTACTAAAGAATATTTAATCTTCCACTCCTAAAAAGTTTTACTTTTAATGGCCTTTTTAAAAAAGAGGAGATGATTGATTATTCAACACATGTTTATTGAGTGCCCACTGTGAGAGAGCACTATGGCTATAGAACTTTCTAATATCCCCAAAATGATGATAGACTTCTAAAAGAAGGATGCACTCTCAAAAATGGATGTTCACACCTCAAGAAACACCTTGAAGAAATACTTAGGAAGAAATTAAAACCAAAGTACTAAAAATGTAAGTATTTGCTACCTAGATCATTATAACGAGGAGACAATTAGTGCATCTGAACAGAACATGTCTCAGTAGGCTTTCTATAAAGAAGGTTAATTAAAGACGCTGTCAAATTCTTTGTTACCTGTGTGCCAGAGGAGTAGCGAGCACTGGTTCTGGTGGTCGATGCCTTCACTGAACTGTGGGGGCTCTCAGTTGGGAGGCCGCCGCAGCAATAGGAGTGTCTGAAGCACTTGCCGTATTCTTTGCGTACCTGCGTTGAAGAACCACAAGACCGAGAGATTAATACAAATATATTTGCCCCTCTTTTCTCTAAATGAGCAGTGGAGACGACTGAGAGGAGTAAGTTCCACTAACACTTCTCAGTGGCGAAAATACAATGAATGTACAAAACCAAGTTCAACTGAAATGGCTGACACAGCAATAAGAAAAATATCTCTGTCTACCAGACTGGCTAGGAGGACCTTCTAAATGTGATGTAATATGTAGAAATGCTTTATGCCTTATTATTATACAAGTGTTATTTATATACATACATATATATACATATATAAAATATTTTAAAGCTTTAGTCTATCTACATACTTAGTAACCCCAGTTTTATATTTCATA
The DNA here is from genome assembly GCF_046562875.1 of Panthera onca. NCBI lineage: Eukaryota > Metazoa > Chordata > Mammalia > Carnivora > Felidae > Panthera > Panthera onca. The sequence goes on from NC_138346.1 coordinate 152,836,779, forward strand.
ATATGACAAAAAATTAGTACTTTCCTCGCTTAATTACATTTAACCACACATAATTCAGTCATTTAAAGTTTATACGCTTCATGTCCTTTTACGTAGGTCAATACATAAACTTCTTTTACTGGATTGCATAGTTTTGCGGGTAACCTCTTTATAATGACAAGACTACTTTGGCACAAGAATAAAGAAAAAAAAAGTACTTTGATACATATGCTATTAATTAGGATGGAATGTTTTCTTCATTTTCTGATGTGTCTAGCTTTAACATTTAGTGTAGAGAGTCTAAGATGCCTATTCACTTCATTAGCACACAAGGGAACTATTTATGCAATTTCCATTCACATTAATGAGATACCCATGTAATTTCCCTTTTCCCCTGAAGCTTGGATATATGAATAGATGGAAAAGCTGTTAGGCCTGAAGAAAATTTAAAGTGAACTTTAAAAAGTAAAGTCCAAACAACTGCTAAATACTAGGGCCCCACCTAGAGAGGTGGTACAGAATTGGTGGGGGGGAGTGGAGAAGAGGGCTGGATTCTGTGCAGCTCTCCTGGCATATGAACAAGTTTTTCTCAGGCTTAGAGCCAGAATGAAATCAGAACAGACGAGGAGGAGAAGCTGCCTAAGAAATTATTTTCTAGTCGGTTGCAAAAACACTAAAAACACTTTTCCCTCCTCAGAGTTCTATGTTCTGTATCTGCCTACAAAGACCATGACTTTGACACTTATTCCTTGAAGAATTGGAGAATTAAAGTTACTAGACGACCTTTTAAATCTAAGTGCGCTTGCATTTTCATCCTCTTAGCTTTATTTAACGACACCTATCAGAACAAATAACAATGGAGTTGAACTTTCAAAGCATTTTCTTCGCCCAAATATGCTCACTCGAGCAGTAAGAGGTGTGATTTTAACTAAATCATTTTATGTCATATTCTTAACCATTCATCCTGGCAGCACCCAACAGGACATATCCCAGACTAAGTAGAATGTGTTCAAAAGAAGTGCAACACAATGTTTCCAAAACATAATTGTTAATTAAAAAAGCACAGCAGAATCTCTTTGTTCAATCAATCCGCACACCTCTCTGAGGAAATAATGACCACCTCAGTCTTTCTCTGCCAAATTTATGCTTTATGTCAAACACATTTGGAAGAAATTATGGTATGTGATCACATACACGCATACAAAATGCTCACTTGTGTAAGAAATAGTAAAAGCCACGATAATTACAACGTTATACCTGTATAAAGTTTAGAAAATTAAAGTTCAGGGTTATTAAATAACACCTGATACCTCAGAAAAAAATGTCTTCTACATTTAATGGCTATTAACTGCTCTGAAACGCGGCATGACCAAGACAATGGCAATCAAAATGGCATTTTATCCAAATAATACCCTCCAACGTTGGTTTTGCCTAATGCCTATATTGCTGTGAATGCGCGTGATCTGTCAGTACTGCAGATGCCACTGTCATTATCTCAAAATTACAGCTTCCTCAACAACTGATGGAAGTGACAACACTATCATCTTGTCAGGACTGAAAACATAATCGTTTTTGCTTTCACAATTCTATTTCTCTGTTCAATTTAGTGACCAACTAGTAATAACAGAATAAAAAGACTATATTAGATACGCAGACAGAGAAAGGATGATACCTAGTTAAATGGAGGCTAAGCTATTCTCTTAGTTTACATGTTCGTGCAAATGTTTCATCTTTAACTTTCGTTTTTGAATCATTGTTGCTGACTCCACTTTTAACAGAAAGTCTGGACAAAATAATAAGACGTGAGATATTAAATTACCGGGTTTTAGATCTTTCACAACTACTCAAAAGGTAACACTAATATTAATTGTTTGCACGTCTGGTGCTTTTAAAATCAAGGTCACTTATCCTTATGCTCAATTTCATTTTGGACCGCTGCACTCCCTTCATCGAGCAAAGCATGAGACTACTTAACCTTTTTGTTATCTCGTACACCCCTTGCACGAAGAGCATTTTTGTAGACCCCACTAGTAACGAAGAACTCTTAAACTAGTTTAGTGTCTGGTTTATAATATTCCCAAAACGAGATCCAAAAGATGATTGGGATTGACATATTTTATCTATGAAGCCTGCATTTCCAGACATGCATTACAACCAACTGAAGATTAAAAATGTGATTCTATTTGGTAATCTGCCAGCTATAAAACTGTACAACCTTCTCTATTTCACCTATTAATTTCTAGCCAAAGAACAAGCCGGCAGAGCTCCGAAGTGTCTTCACTTACTTTCTTTTGGAGAGCACAGTGAAAGATGAAAATGAACACTCCCTGGAAAGCATTAAAGATGGTGAAGAGATATGCCATCACAATAGTCTCCTCATTAATAAAAAGCAACCCAAATGACCAGGTTAGGCCAAGAAGACACAGAAGAGCAAAAGCGCCAAGCACCCAAGACCTGAAAAAATAGAGCGAATTTTATTAACGAGTCCAATGAGAGAACAACACGTATCACACTTAAATATTCACATATCAGTAGTAGCAGTTGACTTTCTCTATGTTCACATTCAAACTCAACAGCATTTTGGCTTTAACCTTTCATTGATTAGAGAAAGAACAATAGCATTTAGTACTGCAGCCTCCAGAGAAAACAGCGACAGCAGGTATGACCTTTTCTCACTCCAGCATTAACAAAGTATCAAAACTATATTAAAATACAAGGTGTAACACATCCCCCCTGACTTTATTGACTTTTATGTGCATCTTAGTAAAAGGAATTAAGGAGTCCTTAATTAGCTTACTCCTATATTCTTATTCCTGTGGTGTACTCATGACACTGAATAATGTGACACATACAGAAAGGTTAAATGGCAGATAATCACTGAACACCTAAACTGCAAATTCTAATAAACTAATCTTAGGTGAACCTAAGGTTTTATAACTAAAGCATGAAGAAGCCTAGCTGAAATGGGACAAAAATATGAGAACAATTTCAAAATAAAATAATTTTGGAGAGATTTCATCATGAATAGCTTAAGGAGAAAAGAACTGTAGAAAATAGGACGGAATGAAAAGGATTTAAAGTCAGTGCATTCCATGTCTAACTAATGATCTTACTTGATAAATGGCTTATTATCTTCATAGCTAGAAAGCATTATAAGCAGAAAAGAGAAACAAAATTATTAGACAGAATTAAAATAGAAAGTAATAAGAAAGCATTTATATATTTTATAAATTAGTCAAAATTAAGAAAGTCAAAATGCAGAGGCAAGCAATTAAAAAATAAAGGCATATTATAGTTTAAAAATACTATAGCAAATTAGATATTCCAAAATAATTATAAAAATTAAGGGCAATTCATGATATTGACGGATTTGTAAAAAATATAAATCATGCCATAAATTTGTTAAGGTAGGGTTCTATCTTACCCAGGTAAGTCCGTATTATAGTAGCCATCACAAACACGGTAATTACTGGTGGAGATGAGAAGACAGAAAGAGGAAAAGGAAGAAAAGAGAGAGATGCTAAAGATTAGCTCTCTCTCTTACCATGCAACATGCAATGAAGCTGGCACTGACCTATCTAAAACATCTAATTGTTTTTTTTTAAATTGCCCTTACTATAGATCTGCCATTTTTTACATTAAAAATATATCTTTCACAATCCCATTATAACCAACTTGAATAATACCTCCTCCAATTTTAAATTAACTCACATTTAAAAGGTAACTCTTAAAATGCTTCCATGAATGACTTAATGAATCAACAGCTATCAATTTTTTTAATTAGATAGCATTTTCCATGGATAGGACATTGTAGTTTTTGTTCAATATTGAAATAAAGTAAACATTTCTTTAATTGCCATGAAAACAACAGATAATCTCCAAGTTAACAACAGTACTAGAAAAAATTATTTTAGGGAAACGGGATTAGAAGTAGAAACTGCTCAGAATCCTTAAATCAGGAAAGCCATTTAACAAAACAAACAATATAATCATATCAGCCATGCAAACAGGAACATCATTTTGAACTGCATTTTAAATTCAAATGAAATTGCTACAGTGATATGGAATTTCCACAAAGCTACCGAAACAATTTCTTGGCTCTAGATGAAGACAGAAATTATTATCTAATTTTTGACCAATGTCCGTGACATGGTCAACGTAAGGCTCGACCTTGATCAGTAAAACATCATTCTGAATAATTTCTACAGTTGATAGAAGGTATTCATGTATTCTCTGTGGAGAATATCTTTCACTTAGTTTGTCAAGCACTAGAATTAAAATACCAAATACTTACTTAATGTTTTCCAACCTGCTAGAATCTGGTTTCAAAGTGTTTGAGTGCTTCACCATTTTGCATAATGTGATCACCAGGAAGATAATATTTAGCTGTTATAACAAATAAAGAATTAGACACCATAACCAAAGAGTAAAAAATGAATCCGTTTTTGCAAATACACTTAATGAGTTAATGCAGCTAAGTGTCAATGACACGAGTACATGGTGGACACTGACTCCATTTTACAGGCAATGATCCGGTTGAATCCCCCCCCAAAAGAAATACTCTGGCTATGTATGATCGATTTTTTAATAGATCGTTTGACATGAAATCGCAACCTCATTAAATCAGCATCATGTGGTGACGACTAAATAAATTAGAAAACCTAAATTAGTTTCTTTAGCTAGAGGTACTCCAGGGCCTAAAAGCCATCTAATGGAAACACTGAAGTGAATTCTTTAGAAGGGGCATTTACATCATATCATGTAGCTTCTAAGAATTGCTGGACTTGGGGCCCTAAGATGCAGCTGAGAGTCTAGCTTTTGATTTTGACTGATTAAATGAGGACAGTAACATTTGCACAATCTCTTTATAAGGTCATTGTGAGGATCAAATGAAAGAAAACATGGAAAATGATGAAAGAATATCCGTTAGTTATATAAAGTAAGATAAACTTTTAAAATAGGTATATATTTGCTATTTAACTGTTAAAAGCCATCAGTCCTTTTTTCCTTATGCCTCTCTGTTGTATGGACGTAGGTAAATTCTGAAGAAAGGCTATTTTGAGTCCCTCTAAACAGTGTTAGAGTCCCTCCAAACACTGAGCTGTGCAGAGAAATCGAAATGCAAACGAAAGCAAACTGGGGAAGATGGAACCTGACAGGGAAGGAAGGCTTGGGAGGTCAACATGAGCGAACTCAGAAGAATAGACATGTTTTGACTGAGAGAGATAAGGGTTTGTAATTTGCATTTGCTTCTACAGAAACCGGGAAGAACGCTGGACAGAGAGAAGGCAGCTCCATTCTTATGCTCCAAAAATAGAACTTAAAAGCTTGATCACTCCTGGATTTGACATTTTATTCACTTCAGATTATTACTTTTAGAAAGACAAAACAAAGTTATATTTTGTGAGCTTTACTTGGCTTACAGAGAGTGCAAGCAAGCCCAAATGGAGTATTCAGAAAAGGACAAACAGGGACAAAAGCAATTTCTTGGTGGTAAACACTCAATATAATTTTGTGATAATAACATGATCATTTTTACTGAGTCACAACACCATCTGATAAAGTGATAACATTATTTTACTCATTCATCACTACTTCTGATTTTATCATTAGGAAAAAATTACATAGGCCAATAAATAAAATTTCCAAGCCCTTCCTAATGATGAGTTTAGGAACAGAGTGAAGGCTTTAATCTAAGCTGTTTATCACTCATTTTGTCAACTGTGCCTTATTATTTCCTTTAGAAGTAGAATTTCCTCTTAAGGGATAAAATGAGGTTAATGGGCATAATTTGCAAGTGTTGGCAGATAGCATTCTACCGTTTCATGTTAATTACTTAACATTAACAAAAGAAGGACAAAAGAAGCTCTCTGTTTAAAAACTATTTAAAAATTAATTTATTAAAATACTTGTCTAGAGAAAAAGCAAACCCATTTGTAGAAACATTTTTCTACCTTTATATTCTGACGATTATTCCAGTTGGTCACGATATAAGCAAATGGCTTGCATTTTCACGGGCAATTCATTCAACAAATATTTATTGACCCTACTGCTCCACACAAGAATGTGCTTACTGTATTGTGGTTAAGACACATTTTCTTCCTTTGAGAAATTAGGGAGATCCTTTTGGTAGTACGGTAAATATCTGATTTAGTTTCTAAAGAATGATGGTACAGTATATCTCTAATTTTTTTAAAGGCAAAATCAACAGTGTTTTTACTCTTTGATTTTATGCAAGAGTACATCTTCACTAGTAAAAGTAGAGAATAGTTACAAATAAGAATGCTACGTACCCTAAAAACAAACAAACCAGACCCCAAACAAACACAAAAATGTATGCAACTCTTAGGAAAGAGTTGCAGATTCAGAGTTAAAATCCTTTAAATCTCTCAACCCTTCTTTTTGAATGTTCTCATAGAAACACTGATTTCTTTCACCCCATAATTCTGCACCCGGTGCTGTTTCATCCCTCTTCCTTTTCTTACACAATTTCCTGAAGCACACAGGGCCCCAGTTTGATGTTCATCACTTTCTAAGCATGTTAATTATTCCCTCAGGAATAAAATAATAGTAGTAGTAGCAGTTAGTAGTAGTACATGGCAGGAAGGAAAAAAAAGCTACCCACTATAATGCATAAATTAGAAAAAAAATAAAGAATGTGAATGTGAAAAGATGTGGATGTATAAAGGATTGCTATTAAAGGAAAACGAGTAGAAAATGTGAAATCTTGAGGATGAACACATCCCAACATATTTTTCAATGAAGACAATTAGACAAAAATCTGTTATTTAAGAAGTAACACATTTTCCAGTAACACTGGAAATGAAAATGAAATCTACCTATAAAAAATAGAATTAAAGCTTAAATGTGATACAAAGCAGGGCGCCTGGGTGGTTCAGTTGGTTGAGCATCTGACTTCAGCTAACGTCATGAATCTCAGTCCCCCCTCTCTGCCCTCCCCTGCCTGTGCTCTCTCTCTCTTTTTTTCTCTCTCTCAAAAATAAATAAACATTTTAAAATATATGATACAAAGCCATTTTTTTAAAGACTGAAGACGAACCAAGTTGAATGTGACACAGAAAACATCTCTTATTTAATCTTTAAGAAACAGAGTGTTAGCTACATCTCCCCTTCCTCTCTCCTCATCTTACTGAGGTTTTTTGTAACGTATGTGTTTAATGCTTCTTTCTAGTTACAAATATAATATATTCAAAACACATACAAGTTCAGCAAAATGGGATAACCAACAACAACCCTATCTATCTCCAGAGGTAACAGGAAACACTTGGAGAGCCATGCTACATTCAGAGATGTTAAATGCCTTGCCAAAGATTACTTAGCCACTAGAATGTCAGTGCTGAGATTCAATATACTGTGCACTGGCTCCACAGTCCAGCATCTTTACAAACAAAACTGACCAATTTATTCTGGTGAGAAAATTAAGAGTTTGCTAGCAAAACAAAATTAAACTAGCTCTGTATTTAACAACAAAAAAAAGGGTTCTACGTCTATGAAGAGTAATCCATTTTAGAAATCACTGAAGAGTTGGTGAATGAGTTGAAGATAAACAATAAGTACATTAATAAATAAATTACAACTTCAAAGAAATTCTGAACACAAGAGGTATGCTGTTCAAATGACTTCTCCCTGATTGGCTTGCTAGAAGAACTATTTCTCTTTTTCTTTGTAAAACACTGCTGTCCCATAATCAGCAAATGGCTACAATGTCCACGTACTTCTACTCCCATGAGACAAATTGTATATCTAACACTTAGTTCTATTTTCTCAAACCTGTTTGTGTTCTACTCACATAGCTAAACATCACACAAACCCATAAAACTGAGTCTGAAAAGAGGCTGTAGTTTCTAACATTCTTTAATTTAGTGTTTTAAAAAGATGTCCTAAAAATGAATCTTTTTAAAAACAATTAAAAATATCAGAAAAATAATCATAAAATCACAGAAGGAGTTTTGCACTCAGATTATTTCAAAAATGTCTGAGTTCTCCAATTAAAAAAAAACTAAACACAAGAATCATAACCAATGTACTAATATTTAGGTGCCAAGAAATTTATAGTTAAAGCCAATACTAATTTAGACTTTGAAATATGACTTGAAAATATACAAATAATGAGGGAACGGTATCTTCAAAGTGACAAAATACCATCATTTCAAGACAAAGTAGTAATGAAAAAAGGCACACTAGACATATCGTGGACTACAATATAAAATGGCCAAAAAAAAAAAAATTGCTAAGTGTAAGATACTCTCTTTTCCCCAGTTCCACACTAAAAATAAAAATCTCACCAACAATGTATTTATTAGTCCTATTAAAGAAATGAAAAAGATACTTATGTCATTTAGGTATTGAACATTTTAATATACTATCACCAAAATGGATGACAGTGAAATCCTTTCTGGAATTAAATAGAACGATTCCTGAAGTGTAAATAATTTTTTAAAATGAGGTTTTAGAGTTCTCTTCTGTCTCCACTGCTAAAAAAAAAAAGGTAAATATATTTATTTTCATAGAAAAAATATTGTTGGCTGTGATCTTTTTCAGGAGGTGATACAGTCTTGATAAGAGTCATGATTTTGTACAGTAAACTATTTCAGTAGATGTTTTTCCCCCTCTCCCTTCTCCTTTCTTGTTCTCTTAAAATGTAACTGAGAGAATCAGAACAAGAAATTGAAGGGCAGATAGAAATATCTCTGATTAAATCTATCATACAAAATAGTCACTTAAAGGCAAAAAAAGTTAGTTTCAAAGTTCTGAGTTCTTCCTTCTTTGCATTTTCCTCAGGACATAAATGGCTCTTTATAGCCATAAACTTCTGTGTGTGTGTGTGTGTGTGTGTGTGGTTTTTTTTTTTCCTGATTAGAGTAAGGGATTTCTTTCTCCTCACTTTTATTTCTTCCCAATTTACTTTCCTGCATTTGGTATGCATTTAAAAAAATAAAAGAAAAAAAAATTCCAACCATCAAATGGAATTTCCCCTATTTCTTCCTGGAAAGCATACAAAAAGGCAGCCCTTCACGTGCTGCTCTTGTTCCAAATTCCAATGGAGCCACTTTCTGTCCACTTGGGTTTTTTTTTCTTCTTTCTAACATAAATACTACTAAGTTTAAGCATAGTACAGATTTTGGGATAGTACATACTTTGATGCTATGTATCAGTGAGAAAGGAAAGAGACAGAATTAAAACCGTGTACACAAAGATTTGTCTAAACCTGGGAAGTGCATGTCATTTACTCAATCATCCACATAGAAGCCACTAGTGGGCACAGTATTAGGGCTGAATTATATAGTGTATGTCAACCCACTAGCCTAAATGCCCATACTGATGATTAATTTTAGAGATGAGGCAACGAGGAGACAACTCATCCAGGAATTAGTCAGATTTTAACTCTGCTGTGTGTGCGTGTGTGTGTGTGTGTGTGTGTGTGTGTGTGTGTTGTGTGTACACACCGGTAAATAGGTAGATGGATATCTCTTAATAGAATTCCATGTGGAAGAGACAGCGAGCAAATTCAGAAGAAGCACATTTTTCCTACTCAGCTAAATAGAGTAAATCACCAAATGGGGCATTCCTTCTCTTCTAATGACAAATAACACACTTTTACCTATCTCTAAACAATAATTTCATAAATTATTGTATAAATAATCTGCTAGTATAATTTGTTAATAAAGTTCTCCACTTAATGATACGGTGTAGCTAGTCATCACCCATATGGATGACACAAAGGTACAAAGAAGTTTAGAAAAAGAATAAGGTACCACCGGTTATAGGAGCCCACAGTTTGTTTTACAGTCGTCAGCCTGCTCAATTGAATCACATCCGTCTAAGCTTAGCAGCTTAAAATTCATTCCACAGCTTGCAGTGCTGACATGGATATGATAAGACAGAAGAACAGAAACACCACTCTGAAGTAACCTAACTGAACTGAACATGTTCTGACCCTTTTTGTCCTCCCTGGAGCTTTTGCTACCTGGCAAATGCAACTCTAAAACTGCACTTGTATCTCCAGATCTTTGCTGTTAGCCAAGCAGAAACCTATTTCTCCCTGGGACTAGCAGCCGGAGAGGTGTTCTCTGAAGAAGACTTCTAAATGAGTGTGTGAGCTGAACTCTTACTGAACTGAATTAATTATTAACGATGCAGATGGAGCTGTCCAAATGATAAGAACAGCTCCTGACGTGTCATGATCCAAGCTTTCATTAAACCATTTCAGGCATACTAATGGTTTCCCACTGCTCATTACTTACAAGCACTTTTCTCATAGATATAATAACTCTAGTGCCTGTAGGCAAGACAGTCTATAGAAATACAGAAGCAAGGAGTTTTATCTTCCATAGCATGTTATTTTTCTTCATAGAACATTATTAAAAATGTACACTTATTTAATACTACTAAATTAAATGGCTTCAATTCAGAAAAGTTGGAAATGCAAAACTATACTTTCCAGGAATATTGATAAGTAATTTTTGTTGTAAGAGTACTCCTTCAAAGGGTAGTATACGATATAACTTGTATTATTAAGATTTGTGTCTGAATTGACTTTTAAATATCCTTTATCATCAGGATATATATAATATAAATATATTAATATTCAACAAATGTGCTATACAATCCTATCATATCATATCTCAATTTAGGTCACATGCAAGATGTTTTACCCTTCTATATCACTCTGTCTCTCTGTGTTGGGATAATTAGAGGGCAAAGCAGTTACAGGAGAATTACTCCTAGGATCTGTACTGTCAAAACAGCTAACTGCTGTGTTTTTGTTTTTGTTTTTAAGTTGGGAACACTATTCCCAAAAGCCCTTCACATTTCAACCTAAATTATTTGGTACAGGGTAATAATGACAACAAGGCTAATAAATAATAGCAGGCTCACACTGTAGGTGGGCAATATAATAAAATGTGCTTTACCCATTTTCTTCCTAGAAGCTGACTATATGTGAACATTAAAGTCTTTAGGCCAAGTGACAAAGTTAATACTCTAAAGTCAGTATTTATTTTTAGATAGAAATAAACAAAACTGTGGCACAACAGAAGTTAACACATGATACTTTTATAGACCAAATGCCCCTAAAATGGTCTCTACAATTTTCAAAGTATCAATATGTTTAGCCAAGGGCTCAGGGGAAAAAAGAGAAGTCTTTAAGGATCATGCCACTTCTTGTCAGCTGTTTACCATTTATTTTAAGAATGGCTTAGGCTATGTTAACTTAAACCAACAACAAAAACTGGGGCAATCATTTGGATTAAAGAATTCTGGTGAGAAATCAGCTTTTCTAGGAACACTTGAACATGTTTTACTTGTTTGATTCATACAGGCATTCACCTCAAATTTTCATTTTGCTTTGTATGGTGTATAAAATAATTCATTTTAAGGACAAAAGTACATACACTTGAAGTAGTTTTGAGTTTCCCTGAACTACTAAAATTTTTTCTCAATTTTATGAAACACCAGCTAACTACAGAAATATCCCAATAAGCTCATTTGTGTCATTTCTTTTAAAGAAGAAAAAAAATCCTTAAAATAGGTACTTAAAAGATATAGGCAATATTTAAACTTGTTTATGTTTCCTTTTCAAAGTTTTAAGTCCAAATATTTTAGCTACATCCTTTTATTTAACTATATTTCAAATATTTGACTAATGGTAATATAAGCAGTTAAACACTTTAATGTCACTATAGTTAACTTGTATCAAATTTATTACTTTTTTATATTTCTTTTAAATTTTTTTTTTTAACGTTTATTTATTTTTGAGACAGAGAGAGACAGAGTATGAATGGAGGAGGGTCAGAGAGAGAGGGAGACACAGAATCTGAAACGGGCTCCAGGCTCTGAGCAGTCAGCACAGAGCCCAACGCGGGGCTTGAACTCACGGACCACGAGATCATGACCTGAGCCGAAGTCGGACGCTTCACCAACTGAGCCACCCAGGCGCCCCTACTTTTTTATATTTCTTAAAGACCAATATTTTTATTTGGGATTTTAAACTCTTAGAAAAATAATTTTATTTCTAATGAGTTTAAAAGTGATTTAATATTCATTTATTAATCTCAACTTAAAATCTTTTTGTTCCCCCACAAGAATTTAGGTTGTGGATATTTATTTAAAAGTACTAAATTACTACGTGGAAATTAATGTAATAAATATTAAGCTAATGTTCTTTCAATTCCATAAAACATTCATTTAATTTATAAATGCCACATAACTTGGTACAGGGCTAGTATTACAGGTTTTGGAGACAAAACTTCCTGAACTAAAACTCTTAGCAAAAAATTCACTACTCGAAAACAAAATATACACTTCAGTTATTCCTTACTAATTGTTAAACTAGGCTCAAATCATGCGATCTTAACATGGCTTATATATAGATAAATTTTACATGGCTTATATATAGAGATAAATTTTTTAGATTATGACATCACACTGTAGCAAACTAAGTTAGATTAAAAAAAGTACTTTTTAGAGGAAAGAGGATTTTTCAGAAATACTACTAATCAGCAATATATAAACTCTCAATAATGGTATAACATTTAAAATATACTTTATAATTTTACCCTGTAGGCTAGATATGTTTATAAATCTTTGAAAGCATAGATAAATTAACAATGAAAGCAATTATCCCTGTTTCAATAGCACTGCTAAAGCAGCAAACTAAAAATGAAGGGAAAATAGAGTCTCCTTACCAGAATAATGAAGGTAACTGGTCCAATGAAACTCCATATAAAATAGTTATCAACATGAAGCCAGCAACTATTATGAAAAGAAAAGAGTATGTATTAAGTAGCTTCAATGGATCCTCAAAATTACAAAAAAATAGAATTTTAAAAATCTATCAGAAACCATCTTTACATTTGCTTTTGAAAATTCACTTATCACAGGTAAGAATAATTTTAATAACTCTTGAGTTGGCTTTGATGTAAACAGTAGTAATTTATTTACTTCAACCTACTGTTTTTCATTTCAGTTTTTAAATTTGGTAAAGGCATACATTATTATGCTTGTATGGGGAGAAGAATAAACCCCACAACACCCAGTCCCTGATTCATAAGATCTCTAACTTCACTAAGAAAAACCTGAAACTCGATATTCCAAATCGTCTCATCATTTTTAAGTTCTTATCTTCAAAATTTGCCTATCAGATCTGTATCTGAGATAAAGCGCTTAACCCTATGGAACATAACAGACAAAATAAAATGTTCAGCTGCTATGTTTGTTTCAAAACAGTACAGCATAAATATAATACCTCAACTGGGAATGGATGAATACGAGATAAAAAAAAAAATCAAAGCGTAGCACTCATCTAGTATTAGAGTAAATGATGCATAAACTTATTAAGACAGATTTTACTTAGTGGTTCATTTTTCATATAACATTGAATCCCCACTGAATTTCTTTTATTTGTCTTTCATCATCTGTATAGTCAAAAAGCTTTCTTTAGTCCAAGAAATCTTTATATAACTAATTTTATCAAAGGAAAAAATAAACAGAATTGGAAGGCAAATTCATGCCTCTAGCAAATAAAATCCTTAGAAACATGGCTATGTCTACCTTCTGTCATTTTCCATAAATATCTATATTTTTTATAAATGAAAGACAGTGACTTATTTTAATCCTTTCAAACTGCCTGATAAAATATTATCAAAGTAGAACATATGGGATGGAATGTGCTACTGTCACAATTCAGAATGAGAGTTAGCTAGAGGGTCGGCTGCACAAAGAGAGCTAATGAAGCATTAGGTTAAAACTGAGTAGTTAAACCTGTCAGATGCTTTAAGTTCAGAAGAATTTTTACTTAATATCTTTCTAAGGCCAAAAAGTTATTTACTTTTTCAATTTGTTTCAGGTCAATCTTTTGTGTTAAAAAGAAAGTCCATAATTTAGAATCTGCCTCGCTAGAGTACAAATCCTCTGAACCTAGAAAATTACAAAAGACTTGATTGTAATTTGTGCACGGCATGCCCATTCTCTTACCAATAAAGCTTTCAGATGCTATTTTAGTCTGTCAGGGCCCCTCACTGACAGCTAACAGGCTTTAAAAAATTATTCACTTGAAAAACACTCAGGTCGCTTGCAATTACTTACGCTTTTTCTGTTCCATAGCTCTTATAGTCAATAGCAGCTGAAACCCCAACCACTGTGGCAGGAAACAAGTAACCAGCAACATAATAATATTTCTTCCTTGAATATTCACTTTCAAAAACTTCAACTAACATTAGGTAGAGCTGTACACCTTCTAGGCACATCCAAGCAAAAGCGGCCAAAAAGAAAAAGTGTAGTAGTCCTGCAAATATTGGACAGGCAATCTGTAAAGGAAAAGAAAAAAAAGCACAAAAGAGAACACATGAATACAGACTACGCCAAAATTACACAATACTCACTGATAGTTCTCACTGTCTTTAAAATAAACGTTAAAGAAACCACTGTTTCTTTAAAAAAATTTTTTTTAAATAAATGGAAATGAGTTCTAAACGCCAAATTTGAAGAGTTTAATGCTTATAGGATATAAGGCCAGGTGTGCCAGAAATTTCATCACTGGAAGATATAACTATTTTTAGTGAAATTTAAGTGCAGATAAGAAAACATACTTTAATTTCTCTTCGAGAATTATTTGTTATTAAATCAGAATATTTTACGTACAGATTAGTTGCTCCATAGATCTTTGGAACAGTTGTTCTAAATAAAATATGTTACTTCTATTTTTTTCAATAACAGAATTTAAAAATTCACTTTAATGATGAATATCCTGGCTGTGATTCCTAATGATATTTTCCTGTCGTATGTGAAGCATTCTTAAAATTCATCCCAGCGCAGATGGATAGAGGGTAAAGCATTAACTAATTATGAAGTACTGACACTGAGACCTCATGGTGATGAACAAATTGCTAAAAGATGAAGAAATGATCACTAGTCAGAATGACTCCATAAGCAAAGTGAAAATGGTAAAAATAGGATTTTTTTCACGTCAGTATCCCTAGAGCTCTTCTCTTCAAATCACATGTCTTAATAACAACCCAGAAAAATGCTACTGCGCCTTGATACAAGAAATGAATTAACTCACAGTAATAATACTTAATGATTGCAGCACTCTCTTTTAATTTGTTACAAATTACCCTCCAACATCATCATCGTCAACTATATTAAGTTTACAAGGTCAAATATCAATATCGACATCATGTGTGGATTCACACCTGTTATAGTAATTTTCAGAGATCCAAGGGCAATAAGCTGAAGGGGTGCTTACCATGTATTTCGTCTTGTCAATGCCTATTAGGAAAATAAATTCCGCAATGAAAAGGTTGATACAAAGGTTCTTGTGAATAGTATTGCGGTCACTCTGTAGGCCACGGAAAAAGCAGAAGGTGAAGATGCATATAGCCAGGCAAACAAGGGAAATGACAATTCCCACCCAGGTGATGACGGTAAGGAGTAATTCGTGAACTCCATCTTTGTACTGAAATAAAAACAATATGAGGAACGTTAGTATTTCTGCATTGTATCAACTAAAGATAAGGTAGCTTTCACATGTGATAGCTCATGTTTAAATACTAAACTCTGTGTTTACATTCTTATGTATTCAAACAAGGTTCAAAACTAAAAAGGAAACTTGATCGTATAACAGAGTTCAATATTATCTCATTAACTTTTATATCCAACGAATGACCTACGAAAGTGGAAGATTTTACCTACAAAATAATGCGAGAGCCCAATTATTTCAAAACAATGACTGAGATAATTACCTACATAAACACAGGAGAATATTTATATACTGTAATAAAGGATACTCAGTTATGATAAAAAAAATAATTGGCATCTTAATGACTGTCCTGGCTAACAAAAATTTTTAAGCTTCCATTTTCCCTTTGACTTTTTATATTTATTTATATACTAAGAGTCAAAGAACACAATAGACCTGAGAGTTTTCACGCTATATTTCTTAAAATGTTTTATCTTCTGGCTATCATTCTCTTAATCACGGAAAGGAACACGAAGAAACGTTCCAGAAGCTATCCTGACCTTTCAAAATCTGCAGTTTTGCAGTGTGCAACGTTGTTAGGAAAACTCAAAGCCAAAGTTGTAAAACGAGATTCAGACATTCCAGATGGGGAGGGTGTGTTAAATTTTAGAATCCTCAAGTCTCTTTTGTAGGACCTATTTCTGCTCCTTTTTTAAATCCCTGACTGCCTCTGCCAAACACCTGCCCAAAGGAGAAAAACTCAGAACAAGTCTGTAAAGCAGATTTTGAGAAGTAACAATAAATATAGGGCCAAGACCTCCTAAAATATACGGACAGTGTAGAGACAATCAGAAATTCACACTACTTTGTTTGCTAAGTTTTAGTTCCGATAAGCACCCAAAGACAGGACTGTTACCCAAGCTGTTTTGAATCTCTGAGGTTTTTCTCTGCTACTAATTAGAAGTGCAAATACTTACTGCAATTTCCCTGTGGGCCATGAGAATTGCAAAATTGGTTAGGTGGCTGCATGCACACGTCGTACGAGTTTTATTAGTGTCAACCAGCTTGCAGCCCTGGGTAGACCAATATCCCATCATAGTTCTTTCTGAGTAGTTCCAGAAGGAGCAGTTTGCATTGAAATAATTGTCAGGCTGGGAAATAAAATGACAAGATAAAATTAGGATTTTACACTCTAAGATGGCAATAGCAATTGTTTAATATGTGTAAAAGGTAATTTAGATTAAACTTTGCATGTTTCGGACTATAAAGTTTTTCATCAGCAAAATTGTAGACTATGTTATACAAGGCAGATATCTAACTTAAAAGGGGTTTTATAGTCCGAAACACTCTAAAGTGTACTCTAAATTACCAAAGACCCATTTTCCACAATTACAATTTCCATCTTATGATTTTACATACTGATGGTACGTTGGAATCATTTTTTTTCTTTTCTGACAAAAATAGACCCTTGAATTTGTTCTGAGAAAATTCTGTAAGGACCAAGTATTTTAAAAATCTATTTGGGGCCCATTTTTATTCTAAGTGACATGTCAGCATCGTCAAGGTTTTTAAAAGAGTGAACTAACTGCAGCAGATGTAAGAGAACAGTGCACAAATTCATTTTTCTTTGCCAATTCTGGGGATCACTTGGCTATCTGTGGGCACGTATTCACTCTGCTTGTAACAGAAGCCAAAATTCTGCAGCCAATCTTCCAACACAGGATAATGATTTAACAGCCAACTTCATTCTAAGGCACAGCAGAGGAATCACCTCTCTTCAAGTCTAGATTTTTAAAAACACCACAATACTTGATCACAATTGTGTTGCATATGATCAGTAAAATCAAAAAGAAGAAAAACAAACAAAAAGGTCTGCCATGCTAAAAAGGCAGAGTCCTAACAGTTAATACTAGGCTATCCTGCTGCTAAGGTAAGAGTTAATTTTCATTCTAAAACAAATTACAGTCATTTACATTTTCCTGTTGATTACTGAATTAGCTTTCATTAAGAATACACTTAAGTTCTAATAATCACTGAACCAGGCTCATTTAATTTTATGTTCACAGACTTAAATAAACTTATGTCTATGACCTAGTCCAACATTTGAAATTCAAATGGAAAGGTCTTTTCTTTCCTCTTTGCCTTCTCCCCATTCCCTTTCTCCCTGTCCCCAGCACTTCAAGTTTTGCTTTCCGTCCTCACTGGTTTTATAACCTTCTGTAACTTCATTAGCATATATAACTTACATCAATGTGTGGCAGTGTAAAAAGCACAGGATCTGTCAAGTATACTCTGCTGGATTCTTTATTAATTGAAACTGAAATGACGTGGGAATTCACTGCAATGGTGCTATTCCGACCAATAAAGTCAGCCCCCAGTTTTATGGTTGCGTTTTCTGTACTTAGAAACTGTCCCAAACTCCGGTAAATGATGAACACCAACTTCGCAAGCCCTAGGAAGATAAAAACAGTCGTATGCCTTTACGGGAAATATGCTTACGAATGAAAAAAGATACATCCAAATAAGAATGAAAGGGAAGAATCCTTCTGGACTCTTTATTTGGATTAAATTTCTTGGGAAAGAGGAAGGCATTATTTTAAATCTGCTTTTAAATGATAAGTAGTATTGTTATATTAAGAGTTAAATATGCAGCATTTTGGGGATTAACAGGTTTAAATGAACAAAAAATCCTGTCATTTGTTAAAAGATTCTGCTCCATCTTACCATTCCTGCTGTTCTGTTTGACAGTATTTGCAGAAAGTTGGATTGAACTGCCTGCTCCTTTGATGCCCAGAGGAAATTTAAAGTCTTGGACCTGTCCTTCTGTACTGAGCACTGCCACTTCCAGAACTGGAGGAGGCAAAAGATAAAGGGGAGGAAAAAAGGACATTCTTTAAACTACAAAGCGGCACATGATAACTGCCTGGAAAACCACTGCTTCTTTTTTTTTCTGCCTATAAAATTTTACTGTTAAATTTCAACAAAATCATAAACTAAATTACTCTAAGTTAAACCTTTATTGATAACTCTAAAACATTTCATATAATCATTTTAACTTTTTTTCCCATGATTTTGTATCTTCTGTCATGAACTAATTCCTGACTTTTATCCTAGGAACAGCGTTAAGAGTTAAAAGCACACAACTTTTAAAATTTCATTTATACCATTAAAATAAACAAAAATATTTCAAAGTGGTTTTTTTTTTGTTCCGTACATTAAATAACTTTTCAAGGCACATTCCATGACAATGGTAAAATGAAATATGAAGTATAAATTTGAATGCCTTTATTGCATGTATACATCTATTTCTATGTATATTTTCATACATAATAAGATTATATAGCTCAATTTTGCAATACTTGGTTTTCTCTAATTTCTGAACATAGTGAGACCAGCACAGCATATTTATGAGAAAATGTTCTGGCATTATTTTAAACCTTCCCATTAATTCTCACTAGTAACTAATAACCTTTACATTTTTAAGTTATGTATGCCATAACTTAACAGTTATGCCCTGTGTGCCAAATCTGACCTGCCACCTCTTTTTGTAAATAAAGTTTTATGAGAATGCATCCATGTTTGCTCATTTACCTATTGTCTATAGCTGCTCAGTTTCTACAATGTCAGTTAAGTATTTGTAACTTAGACCATGTAGTTTAGTTGCTTAGGCTAACTATTCGGGCCTTTATAGTAAAAGTTTACCAACCACTGTACTTTATTCCTACATTCAAAAATTTATGGAAAGGGAACAGGCTGATATAGAACACTAAGAACATTTACCTAATCAACAAGACCAATGTTGTTTAACTTTGTTTCAAAAATATAATAGTCATAACATAAACACTGTCTACTGTAATTCCAATAAAGATTGCAATACTTTATATCAATATTCATTTAAGTTTTTAAAAGAATGGAAAAGCATTATTGGTTCTACTAAAGTCAACTTTTTTATATTAATAATTAGAATATGTCATTTTACTGATGAAATGAGAGGGATTATATACAAAATTCATTAGTTTCTTCCATTAGATTTTAAAAAGTAACAGATACTCTTAATAATTCAATAGAGTCCATACATTTTTCTCTGAATTTCACTCTAATGGTGTATATTCTTGCATAGCGATTTCTATACCTAGACAAATATGTGTGTATGTGTTTGTACACACACACATACACACACAGAGATATGATTAATTCACCTACCCCCTTTCTTTTTACAAATATGGGCTTATACCATTACAGTTACCTTTGGATAATAATTTATTTTTTTTAATCTTTCACAAATTTGTTCTGTAAAGTATATATAGACTTAGTAGTAAATAGGAAATCATAACATTGGAAGATTTTTATAAGCTATCAGACTACATGTCAAGCACCTGAACTACAAGTTTATAATCAGAGTCATACAGATTTTAGAATTCTATAAGCTGCAGAAGCTGGTTAAAAATATTTATTTTACTGACCCATGCTTAGAAAGATTAAGTAGGTGGGTAGGTAGATGATCCCCTCTCTTTATATCAGATTCCATGTATGTGAAAAGGAGGTAGAAGGGGGGAAGAAGAGAGGAAAAATATACATCTAATGTATACCTCACTCCTTTTACGCTGAAAGGGACTCTCAATTATTAACTTTTCTTACAGAAGACAGAAGACAGGGTGAAAGACTGAAATCCTTTGAGTTCTCATGAAAAGTTCCAAATACAGACTTACATGTACAAAGAGTTAATTTCATTCAACAAATATTTACTTTAATTTTAGTGAAGTAAAGCTTTAATTCAAGCTTTAATTCAACATATATTTACATAAGTTTAAAAATCATGTCCATAGTAAAAAATTAATAATTTGAATTTTAAAAGGATCATTAATACAGATCTTTGTAGAGAATCAATAATCAACTTTATATCAATAAATAAAATTGTATCAATAAATAAGTAAATTTAAAAATAGATAAAAGGGAAAACTTCCAAAAAACAAAAAACTGCCTAAAATAAATGAAAAACTCTATTTATGACCATTAAAAAAATAACTGATAGCTAAATGTATGCTGATTCTTAAAAAACTGCTCCAGAAAATAGAAAAAGAGTACTTTTCAACTCATTTTACGAGACTTATATAATCTTGATGCATAAAACAGCACAGGGAAAGAAATTATAGAATATTCTCACTTATTAACAGGATGCAAAAATATTTAATAAACCATACATATATTTTAAGTGTAACATCCTGAACATACTGAGTTTAACTCAAAAGGGCATTCATTGCAAAATACATTAAAGTAGTTCACCAAATTAAGAAATTAAAGATGAAAAAAATTATTAGCCAAAATAATTCAACAAACTTCAATACCCATTCAATTACTAAAAAAAAAAAAAAAAAAAAAAAAAAAACAAAACTTTACAGAAGAGTAAGAATAAAAGAAAAAAATCTTTGCCAAGATAAAGGTTTTGTTATCAGATAAAGCTTATCTTTCCAAACGGACACGCAAAGAATGATGAAAAACTCAAGAAACATTCTTTTTAAAGTCAGGATGATTCCTATTAGGAGTTTTATTTATTAACATTGTACTAAAAGACCTACCTAATGCAGTAATTCAAGAAAAATGTTATAGAGCTTAAGAAAAAAGCAAAATGTTATTATTTACAGAAAATATAATTAACAGCACAGTAATTTTAAGAGAGACTCTATATATGATTGGAAGTAAAAGAATTTAGCAAGGGTGCAGTCAGCAAAATCAAATGTGATCCTGTACAACAAACAATAAACAATTACAATATGCAATTTTTAAAAAGGTACTATTTTTTAAAGTTTATTTATTTATTTTGAGGGGGGATGGGAGTGACTGAGGGAGAGGGGAGGGGAGGGAGGGAGAGAGAGAGAAAGACGGGGGGAGAGAGGGAGAGAGGGAGAGAGAGAGAGAGAGAGAGAGAGAGAGAGAGAATCCTAAGCAGGTTCTGTCCTGTCAGTGTGGAGCCTGACATGGGGCTCAATCTGAGGAACCATGAGATCATGACCTGAGCCTAAATCAAGAGTGAGACGCTTAACCAAGTGAGCCACCCAGGGGTCCCAAGATACTATTTAAAATAAAAACAAACAGTGTAAGTTATCTAAGAATAAAACTGATTTTAAAAATGCAACATATTAATGGAAAAAATGTAGAACTTTGTTAGAAGAACTAACAAAAAATGGAGAATTATACAAGGTCTTATTTGGGAGACCTCAACAAGTAAATAGATTTGTGATACTTCTTTCAAAATCAATTTACAAAATCAGCCTAATTCTAATGAAAAGTCCAATAATATTTTCCGAGTTTGTGGAATTTGACAACTGACTTTAAAATTCACATGGAAAAGACATGCCAAGTGCAGCTACAGTAATCCTCACGGAGCAGAATTTAAAGAACTTACCAGACATTAGCAGTATTGAAACAAAAACAAAAGGAGCAGTATAACACACTTCTAACATGCATAGAAATGACAGATATCATTACAAACCACTGGGGAAAAAATGAATTATGAACTAAAAGTACTGAAACAGCACATTATCTATATTATCAAAAAAAAAAGGCAACAGAAAACAAAAACCAAATTAGTTTCTTCCCTCATATCATCAACAAAAATAATTTTCAGCTGGATTAGAACATAATTGTAAAAAAAAAGGCACAATTTTGTCATTTCTAAAGTATAAGATCATTTATAAAGTTACAAGTATAACTACATAGCAGGGAAAATTTTTGAGGACACCAAAAAGGAAAGTTTTTTTTTCTTAGTTCATTTATTTATTTTGAGAGAGACAGAGACACACACACACACACACAGAGAGAGAGAGAGAGAGAGAGAGACAGAGCACAAGGAGAGAAGGGGCAAAGAGAGAGATTCCCAAGCGGGCTCCGGGCTGTCAGTGCAGAGCCTAACACGTGAGTTCATGACCTAAGCTGAAATCAAGAGTTGGATCCTTAACTGACCGATCCACCCAGGTGCCCCAATTAAAGTATTTCTTAAGACAAAAAAAGTCCTACCCTAGAAGAACACACTGATAAATCTGACTTCATTATCCTGTAAAATAAAAGATATCATAAACAAAGTAAAAAAGAGAAGGGATGCTAGGAATGTTTTCGAACTATACAGTCTACAAAGAATCGGTGTCCAGAAAACATTAGCTACAGAAAAATAAATGTATAGGCAAAACCTGTGGACAACAAATACACAGGAGAGAAAACTAAAATACCCAATAAAGACATTAAGTAATCTGAGAACTGCAAATTAAAACAATAATGTGGTCCATTCAAACCCATTAGAATAACACTTATGTCAATAATGAAGTGTATTTAGCAAAGAGATTGATGAAGAACAATGGTATTAAAGGTGAGAATGTAAACTGGTAAACAATATTAGAAAGCAACTTGGCGGTATTTAATAAAGGAGATGGGCCTGCTTCATCACTCAAAAATTCTATTTCTAGGTGTGTGTCCATATATGTCTAGGAAGGCACATACATATGAGCATGAAGATATACAAAAACCTTCACGGTTTTCCTTGTTATCAGCCAAAAAGCACAGGCCACTAAAATATCTATCATTGGCAGTCAAATCATTGTGGTGTATTGTTAGATTGAACGAATAAACTAGAGATGCACATATCAACGTGCATAAATATGAAAACTATAACGGCAAGGCAAAATTATACAACTACATCTACAGTGTAAAATCATTAATGTTAAAAGCACAAAAAAGCAACTATTGAACGTACATACTTGGAGAGCAAAATTAGAAAAAAAAATGACTAACACCAGCAAACAAATTAAGAATGGTGGTTACACTCATCCGATCAAGAAGGAGGGGATCCAAGGGATTTATATGTTGCCAATAACTAGCTCCCCCAAAATGTGAAGCGAAGATGGTGCAATGCTCAGGTGTGGCTCAGTTGGGTGACTAGAATACAGACAGTTCTGATATTCTCTTAATCTATATATTCTGTGTGCTTGGAATAACATATGCCTTGTTCAACAGGCTTCCTGACAGCCAGGACACTTCATTCATAGGACAGTCTCACTCACAACCAATGGTGTAGACAGGATTTTAATATATTTTTCTGTCTTTGTGGTGTCCAAATTCATTACCAAGTAGTAGCTCCAATGAGAAGAAAGGGGAAGAAAAGAGAAGGTACAGGAAAAACTATGGCCGATGCCGGGAGACCAGCACCATTCTAGGTTCCGTGAGCCTGGATCCCAGGGTACAAACAACACGGTGCCGACTTTGGCAGGGCCAAAACCAAGCCTCAATGGTGACGTGGCTTGAAGGAGTATAAATCTTTGCTGTTGAGAGCTGCTGTGACTTTGGGGTTTTTGTTACTACAATATAAACAAGCCTAAACTGACAGCCATGTTGGCTGCTAAGCCCACTGGGAAAATAAATGATAGGGTATTTTATAATGGATGGATTAGGCTGATAATACCCAAACCACCTAATCAGTCATAAGATCTCAAAGAAAGACAACCTAACATGTGCCTCTTTTGCAGGATGCAATGGAAAGGTTCTTGGAGAAAACAAATTAACAAATAAACCTGAACTCATCAAGCCTCTAGATCCAATTATTAGTACATATCAATTATGTAAAATGATATAGTGGGGAGAAATAAGCCAAATCGAGAATGTGGGAAATTTCATAGTACAAATCATCTGCTCAATTTCTTCAAAAAAAGGAAAAAGGTTTAAAGAAAAGATGTAGGGAGAAATGACTCAAGCAATGTATCAAATGTACCACAGGGACTTGTTTGTATCCTGGTCAAAACAAATTAAGCATTAACAAATTTACAAAAACCACATAAGTTAGTTTTTTACTTTTTAAGTGTTTATTTATTTTTGAAAGGGAGAGCCAGGAGGGGAGGGGCAGAGAGAGAGGAGGCTGGAGGCTCTGAGGTCGGCTCTGCACTGACAGCAGAGAGCCCTCTGCAGGGCTCAAACCCATGAATCATGAGATTGGGACCTAAGCCGAAATCAGATGTTTAACCAACTGAGCCAGGTGACTCCGCAAAATCAAGTAAATTTAAACATCCTTTTGTTATCTTTTGAACCTGTTTATGTTAATTTTTAAAAGTATGGCAATGGCACTGTGTTTTTAATGCATGGGATACATTTTAAAGTATTGAAAGTAATAATAATATGATGTTAAAATTTGCTTTACAATGGTGAGAGTAAGTAACAAGCGAAATAGGGTTAACTAGATGTCGAAGATGGGTGATTTTTTGTCAACATGAAAAAATTCTGCTCCTCTCAAGATATTAAGAAAATGAAAAGAAAATCACATACTGAGGGAAAATATTCACAGTATCTATAACCAGCAAAAGACTTGAATAACAGATACATAAGGTATCTTTATAACTCATTATTAAGAAGACAAACAATCCAATTAAAAATAGGCAAAATATATGGACACTTCACAAAAAGATACATGAAATGGTCCATAAGCATGTAAGAGTTGAACAGCTATCAGTAATAAGTAACTTAGCAATTACACAAATGCAAAACAGAACCAATATGAGATGATACTACAAACTACTCATATGGCTAAAATCAAAAGGATTGACAATCCTAAATGTTCATGAGGATGTGGAGTGACTGGAAGTCTCATAGCACTTAGGAGTATGAAACAGTATAAACACGTGGGAAAATGGCAGCTTTATCAGTAACAGCGGAAAAGTAGAAACAACGTAAATGCCTAACAAGTGAATAAATACACAATTAGTGGTGTTTCCTTATAATGGAATACTACTCAGCAAGAAAAATGAAAGACTGCATTATTGATACTCTTACCAACACAGATGAATCTCAAAAACATTGTTCTGTGTAAAAAATGCAAGATCAAAAAGAGTACATACGGCATGATGCCATTCAACTAAAGGTCCAGAAAAGGCAAAGCTAAATTAGTGACAGAAAATAGACCAGCGATCACTGGGGGCTGGGGGTATGAGGAGATCTACTGCAAGAGAATCAAGGGCCCTTCTGAGGTGATGTTGGTCACATGGGTGTGCATTTGTCAAAACTCACCAACTGTACACTTAAAACCACTGCTTGTATTATATAGAAATTATACCTCCAAATTGACTTTAAAAAGCTATAATCAAATATAATTATACGAGATATAATTATACAATTTTAATGAGGTCATGTATTATAAGGGTAAATCACACAATAAAGTTAAACTAAGGATTCAAGGAGAAATCACTAAGGAGTCAAATCAAATTGTCTTAATACCTAAGATATTGTAGCCATGCCCTAAATTTAGTTAAGAGCTTTGGGAAAGTGAGGACATAAAGGAATAATGGGCTATTTTAGTCCTCATGTCTAAAAAGAGAACAAGTCCCAGGAAAAAGGTAAATGCTTTCCTCATGCTAAATCATGGATGGTATTTGCCACCAAATTGTTTGTATTTTAGAAATCAAAAGTACATGTGTACTGCATTCTGTAACAAACTTCACCAACAATGTCTTTTGTTACTTTTTTAAGATTTTTTTTTTTTTTTTTTTTTAGTTTTTAAAGTAATCTCTACACCCAACATGGGGCTCGAACTCACAACCCCAAGATCAAGAGTCACATGCTCTACTGACTGAGCCAGCCAGGTGCCCTGTCTTTTTTCAGGTAAAAATTTTAAAAAAAGAAAAGAAAAGAAACCAGCATGAAGTGTAATACTTTAGAACTCTTAAAAACAGGCATTAGAAAAAAAAATTCCTGGACATTTACATTTTCAGACTAGGTCTCAAGCTGCCATCGAATTATCTCAGATATCTAATTAACAATGTGTCCTGTATATATGCTAAGCTGATGAAGTTGATGGGAGCACAGCATATCAGCCTGACCCATCAAATATTTCTGCATACCTGAAAAGGGTGTAAAAGGGAAATTTCAGGTGTCTTTTTTTTTTTAATAGCCATTAGAAGATTTTGAAAACAAATGTAGGTTAAACGTGCCACTTCAAATAATATTTTCTATGATTCATCCTCTAAGATGATCAACTTTACACTTTTTTATCCTTACAGGTATATCACTGGAAAAAGTTGAGAAGAATTGTTCAATGTATATCTTAGGAATCTTATTGGGCTAGCAAATAAATTAACCAAAAATAATGAAAGTTTTGGACAAAACAGACAGCTTTATTCATTCTGTATTACTACTAAGGCCGTGGCAGAGTACCATTTTCCTTATGACCGCTATCCCAGATCACGGCAGGCCAATTTACATACTGTCGCCTCGTTTCACCTAATTTGAGGTTACTGAGTTCTTTATCATTCCCAAAGCTCAGAGTACACAAAAACATATGGTTTTAATAACACTTTATTTCTTTCTAAAAATTCAGTTATTTAAAATAAACTTAAACCTTTGACTTTAAATGCAATTAGCATAATCTGATTTATACACCTTTATTTTCTGCATTTTAAAATATGAAGTCCCATGATTTAGGCAGGTACAATTAGGCAATAAGATATGGGATCCCACATAGTTTTTTCCAGTATATTGCACCAATGCACTCTTTTAGTGGAAGGAATAGTCTGTGTTCCCTTTTGTTTTTTGTTTGTTTGTTTTTATTTATGCTTGGGAAACTTTTTTGCTTTACTAAGATATTATAAACGTCATCTGAGTTCACCCTCTCTGAATAACCAACAATTCTAAATCATTCAAGCCTATATTAATATAATTTTACTGTACTTACTGAGTTTTTCAAATATCATCAAAAGTGAATTCCTACCTCTCACGGCCAGCATTTAAATGCTAAATTGTGCTTCGAAACTATCTGCAGCTATTTTGCAATCTGAAGCATGTATATTCTGCATTATGGGAGATGTAGTTCGTTGACCACATTTTCACCTGAAGGCAGTTGTGTTTAGTATAAACATTTGGCTCAAATTCTGTGTGCCTAAAATATCTGACCGGGAGGATACATTCCAGAAAGTAATTTAAATTCATTAGGAACATGTTATATAAAATGGGAAAGCGTTTTCCCCAGTTCCACAGCAAGCACTTTCATTACTTACGCAATCCATATTCTGGCATTTAAGTACTCTAAACTTCTTTAATGATTTTTCAGTTGGAAAAAAAAAAACCTACATAAAACCAACTTTTAAAAGATACAGAAAGATTTTGGCTTCTGCATTAATTTTATGAAGTGTGATCAATAAATTGTAATTTGACAAAAGAGAAGTTTGGCTCTGGGAAAAAACAGATTCAGAAGGGAAGCATCATTCTCTTAAACACGTACCTTCTAAATCAAAATTAAAGCTGACAATATATTCACTTACCAATATTTTCTGTGGGCATTGAGACCCTGGTTGGTTCTACAAGATTGTCAGCCAGGACAAAGGCGCCTTCTTCCAATGTATCGAGTAACATCGTTGCTGTGTGCGCTTGTTCAGAAGAATTCATGTGTTTCCAGGATTCCAGAGCTTCAGGTCTCAGAAGATTGTCCACTGTGTCGACAATTGCCTGCATCCATTAGAAAACTATCATTAGTTTTGACTGCTTCTAGTACCAAGGTGATTTTCACTCACTGACTAGCGACAATTGTGATATTTATCTGTCATGATGATTTACTCTCATTTCAAGATGGAAGAAGACCTGAATAACATCTACCTGGCCAACTTGAAACATATCTTACCATCTCAAAATGGAGCTGAAGATTAGTAGAACACTATTTGATTTTAATGGGTAAACGTAAAAAGATGGCTCGTTTATACTCATCTAATAGTATCTCAACTGTCGAAGAGAAGTACAACCAACGTCAGCTCTTAACCTGAGGAATTACTCTTACACACATGTCATTCCTACTTATAACCTCAAGATTTAAATGTTCTATATAGAAAACCCTGAGATCTCTAGAATAGCCTGATATTTATGCTTGAAAAGTTAAACCACACTGTATTTTAGAACATGAACTAAAACAGTAATCAAAATAGTGCCTTATACCACTGTCCACTTATTACCTTTGGGAAAAAAAACCAAGATGATTTCAAAGTTTATAAATTATCTGTGCGCATTTCACTCTTCCAATTCCCTGTCCAGCTAGAAAACACTTGAGAGTATACCTTAGTTCATAAACAATGATCTGTTTTTAAAAGAATCAAGAGAACAATCGAAATATTTAAAGCCTATACTAGTAATTTTAGGACAACAGAAAAGTAGAATAAGGTCTTCACAACCATCCGAGTTGTAAATGTTCATATTTGTAGATTCAATTTATTACCAACAAAATAACATTAAATAAAAATACAACCCAGTCAGTTAAGCAACTGAAGGCAGGCTTTTGTACTGATAACTACAGCGTACATTGACTATGGCTTGGAGAGCTGAAATCACTAAGTTTATTTACTCTATCCCATTTACCTAGTCATAATATGTCATTAAGGCCATATATAAATTGTTTTGATCTATTGGTAATCACTGAGGGAAAAAAACATACATCGTGCAAAGAACAACAAAAATCGCTACTTTGAGGTACGATATTGGAATAAGCAAGGGGAAAAGTTGTTTGAAGCTACTGTCAGAGTAAGATTAATTAGCTTAATCCATCTTAATATCCTCGTTCTGTCTGCCTTGTGAGCCACCACGACCTTCCTGGCAGGTGGAAGATACTTCCAAGTAGCGTTAAAGGCTTTTTTTCTCTCTCTAATGGGAGATAGAATAGTCAA
Organism: Panthera onca; assembly: GCF_046562875.1. NCBI lineage: Eukaryota > Metazoa > Chordata > Mammalia > Carnivora > Felidae > Panthera > Panthera onca. The sequence goes on from NC_138346.1 coordinate 152,865,909, forward strand.
AATGCTCACAGTGATACTGCTGCAGCCATTAACTAGAGTGGAACAGAAATTGGTCTGCTGAGGCTAGATTCATTAGTCACCAAGAAATACAGACTGGAGCCTCTAATCTAAGTTACAAATGAATCCTCTGTCACCAAGTGGGAACTCACTTCATTTGCATAGTGTAAGTCAGCTTCTGATTTGTAATTTAAGTAGTTTTATTAGTCTTATCTGGGCAGAGAAGCTCATTTGAGAGATACTGAAAATGACACTGGTCAGAAATTAAGGTCACACTGAAACTCACTACGCATACACATAATTCGCTGATGACAAGTTTTTATTAATTTGAAACACTCCGTATTTATTACCATTTGTACTTTTCTAGCGGAATCAAAAATGATCATTAGCCTAATCATATTCCTTAAGTAGTCTCTCCCTGCCAAAGAAAGACGGCTATTCTTTTCCCACTGAGATCTATGTCCTGGGCAACATACCAATTATTACATTTCACACATTAACTAACACCTTAAAGGTGAACTGAAAATTTCAGTATGACAAATTCTATACACTTCAGCAGTTATTTCTTTGCCCCCATTAAACAGGCTAAAAAGGAAATTCAGAATATTACTACCTAAAAACAGACTTTCCCGACACCTTTCCTTTTGTAAAGTTTTCAGATCCAACACTGTCTATTACGAGCTAGTGACAGGCCCTTTTTTTTTTTTTTTAAAAGCTCTTGCAACTACAACTGGTAAGTCATGGCTTTTGAATAACCTCTATTCTACAGAACTACAGGGTTTTTCGTTTTGTTGTTCTATGTATGTGAATTAGTTCTTCAAGGTATGATTTATTAAGGATACGGCCCCCAGAGGAGTAGGATTAGAAAATAACCATCCCCCCAAGAGAAACTTCTAAAATTCACATAATAAAACAAAATGCAATCGGGTATTATTATTTTGATCTATCACACAAAACTAGCGTGGCACACTTCCACTGTCAGCCTCAGCATGCTTCCTATTACTTGGATATACCAGGGAGAAAAATCGGCTGGAGTGAACAAGGATTCTGAGCCAAACAGGGGCTTTCTGTTTCTATTAGCCTGATAAAAACCAACATAGAACATATATTGATAACACTGTCACATTATTTATATTTCATTTCTAGTAACCCATCCCCATATCAACCTGCTTCTAGAAATGACTCCTAAAACTTTCAGGACAAAGCCTTTTTTTTTTTTTTTTATTTAAGAGTACACCACAGAGATAAGAAAGCAGTGACTTTTTCATGCACATACATTATGACTCTACAGTCTTTGATATGATAAACTGCCAAGAATATATCATAGCTGTTTTACTCAAGTTGTTTTTTAATCCACAGAGATGACAACAGGAAACAAAGAGACTGTATGATTACTTTCCAATTCAGAGGATATTTCATTAAAATTCTTGCATGTTTGGATAAATGAAGAAAGAGCAAAAATTATAAAAGTAAATTATTTGCTTATTCTGAGAGTAATATACCTGAGAAAAGCCAACATTTGTACAGCTGATATGGGGCACATTATATAATTATCAAAGACTGAAATACATTGGATCATGCAGCAAGATGAGAAAGCGTGGCAGGTAGCTGAAGGAGGGAGAAAGCAGGGTGACAGCACAGGAGAGATACCTTAAGGTAAGCCCTGCATGTCTTCTCTCGTTTTTGGAGCTTTTTAGTAAAAGAAAAGAAAATCAGAGGTTAGATTTTATCTGTCGAAAATGAGGAAAAAAGAAATCCTCAAAACTTAGGCTTGTGTTCCTGAGCTCAAAGTTTATTATGCACAGCAGTCCTCTGGATTTATGTGAGTTTACGCTGACTGCCAAAACTGCCCATTTACAGTTTATAGCTGCATTTTATTAAATATACTAATCCAAAGCACTGTGATAAAACTAGAGCCAAAATATGTGGTTAAAAGAAACAAAAATGTCTACTTTTTAACCCTATAAAACCATATTAGCCACGGATTTTGGCTTAATATGAATCCCATAGGCTTATTTTATAGTATGGTTAAAAGAGCTACCAAATTTTTGTCATATTAGGAAAGATTAAGAGCACTAATAACACCATCCTCTTAGAGAGGGAAACCTGTCCTTCTCCCCAAACCTGCAACTGAAAACAGTATTACAGTGGCTAACATTCCTCTATGCGGTACAATTTTGCTGCAACCTTAAGAGTTGCATGTATTAGCGTCCAGAGTGTATGAGGTGTGTAACACATAATCTCTTCAAGTGCAGATAATGCGTTTGGAAGTGGGAGTACTGACCACAATCAGGCAATGTTTGCTACCAACTAAAATCTCCCTCAGAGATTTTAACTTTTTTTTTTTTTTTTGTCATGTTGCTCCTTTCTCAACTCTAATTCTCTCTTGGGAAATTAACCGAATTAGAAATTTTGTTTCTAAGTATATGTCAAGCATGGGGGGCAGGGGTTTGGCAGTCCAACGCTAGAAGAATGAAGAGCTGCCATATAAAATGTCTGACTAAATAACAGGAAATTCCTACCTACCTTGTTATAACTCCGTCCAGCGGAATCCTTTTCACTAGGTTTCAGTTCCTGCAGCTGTGCATCAAGAATGTCCACCAACTGCTCCATCAATCTCACCGAAGAACTCACATCTCCAGCAAACACTGGCCCTTTGGTATGTTTCGCCAGTTCATTGGCAAGACTAGCAGCGTTTTCTCCACTTCTGATCTGAAATGACAATTTATATTATCTCAGTATGACTTCTTGTTCTGTTTGTGGCTTCTTGTTCTTTTCCCGAGTATCTCTGTTGTGGTGAGAGAAATAGTTGCAAATATGTCAAAATCTGCAACTAATTGAGACCAATAACTTTCTCTTCATTTCAGATGATTAAAGGTTCTTAAATCCTCAAGACACAAAAGAAATTCTTAACCAGACCTTGAAAAGAAATGAAAAGAAAAGAAGAAAACCAGAAATCCCTTTTTAAAAAAATCTTTTAGATAGCTCTCTCAATTTCACTACCACCATTTTAAATAGCTGCTTAAAAATCTGATTTATTTATTCCAAAGATCCAGAAATTTAAACCAGAATGTAATCAGCATGATACTGGGAGGTGTTATCTACCACTTGCTTGCATTTCAGAAAGGTAAATGAGGAAGGAGAAACTAAAATGTCACTGCATTACACTGTAATATTAAAGTTACTAATGCCTTTTAAAGTCATTTTTATTTATTCTATTATAATCATCTGTGATATAAAGCACAAACATCTGCTTGCATTCTGTGGATTCAGTTGCAAACTTAATGATATTTGATTTATTAGGCCAATGGACTATTTGTCTTACACACATCAAAAGAAACAGAACAAACTAAATATGAATGAAATTAAGCAAGTATGTATTCATTAAAAAGCTTAACATAGAAAACAGCATGCCCCAAAACATATGTAACTTTGAACAAATAGTTTACAGACAAAACTATGCATAATTTTTTAAATTTTTATACTGAACAAAGAGCAATGAAACTGGTTTTAACATACAAAGCTAAATTATTTATGTTAGACGTTAAAGCCCTTAATCACCAATGTGTATCATATTAAAAGGTTCCAACCAACCTTCTGAGCCAGCTGATTTACCCAGTGTGAGGTACAGTTGCTAAGATCGGGGCCCTTAGGGTTCCATGTTCCAGTGGAAACCATGCAGAGATAGGAGGCAGTTCCTACAACAGATGTAGAAAACAACAGTGAAATTGAAACCATTTTTCTGCAGGCATTCGGGAAATCAGCTAGGATGATACTACTCTGCATGTTAAATTTTGAATAAACGCTAATGGAAGTGGTTGACAATAACTGACAAAAAGTAGGGTATAATGCAGATTGTAAACAGTAAATATAAAGTCAGCATTGAAGTATCAGACATTTACAGCAAACAAACAAAAAGCCCTTGATTTTCTTGGGACTCATCCAAAATGATACTCCTAATGAGAAAGGCAGCTGTAAGAAGCCTCACTGGAGTCCATGGGCAAAAAATGCCACGCTTGACCCAGGTCTTTAAAAGGGAGAGGTAATTCACAGCCTGACCTTCAATAACTTGTGCAGTTTATGAACCGTTAAGTTGTCTACAGATGTTTTGTTACCAAAGTTAACAAAAATAATAACAGAGGTAGTTATCATCAATGTCTCTCTTTCCTCGAAATCACCTCGGTGTAATTCAGAACCAACTTACTGAATTTAAAAATAGACATTTGGCTTTTTACAAGAAATACCTCTTGTTCCCTTGGGACACGGTCGTTCAACCATCATTCCCCTTTGTGTCTGAGGCCACTTTATCCCCCTCGCGTCTAATGCCTCGCAGAATCTCTCTGGCAGGGGAAAAATATTTGTTACAGGAGGAATTTTGGTTGTAGAAACTGCTGGAGGTGGTTTTGTCCCCTTGCTTCCTTCCTGTGATCCGGCTACGGTTGTGCTCATGGGGCCTTTCTGTGAAGCAGTGCTTGTGGTTGGTACTGTGGTTTTGAACAGCTCAGCTGAAGAAGTTATTGTCACAGCTGTGGTAGGCACTATGGAAAAAAGATGAGTATATTAACCTCAAACACACACTTGCACTCACATACAGGCACACACGGGAACGTGTATAGGCACAAACACAACACAAAACCCCTCCCATCCAGTTACCCCAAGTCCAACGAAATGAGAGTTAGTGAGAACGCCAGTAAGGTCGGAGAAAGAATAAATACATTCATTTATGTCAATTTACTCATATCGTTGACTAAGTGATGGTCGTGGAGGCTTTACTATCGGTTTGTCTGTTCGACTCGAATTGTGTTAAGTCTGTATCTCAATGAAATATTTGAGAATACAATTTAAGTATATTTTATGATGCATCATCCAACAGAAACCGAAGGTCGGTTTTAAATAAAGTTGCGGTGTCCACACCAAATATATTATATGTTAAATGAAACAATATGGAAAAATTCTTTTTTATATAAATTCATACCCTATAAATAACCAAAGTATCAATAAAAACCTGACAATTATATATAATTAAGACAACAGAAAATTTAAAGTCACCCACTCTACATCTTGCAGGAAAATAAATACTGTGACATCTTTCCACCCAGCAGCCATTCTTGCTTGAGAGAATTTTGAGCATGCCTGATTAGATCCAAACAGAAGATGAGCTTGGCATGCTTGTGCTGTGTTAGTAAGGAAACATCTGAGGCTTTGTTAGGCATATTTACATTTGAAAATGTAGGCAGAAAAAGCAACTCTTCTGGTCACAGGTTACAATGCAATCTCTTATCAAGATAACAGGTTAGATCAAATCATGCCTAATTTGAAAACAACCCTACATTATCTTACCGACTTGAACAAGGAGTATAAAAGGAACCACAGTTACACATTTAGAGTATAAACTTAAAAAGAAATTATTTTAAAAGGTTGACTTCTAGCATTACTTTCCAACTGTTAAATCCACCAGGTTAAAAAATAATGGAGCTTAATGTTTCCTTCATTAACTACCATTTAATTAGTTTAAAGAACGAAAATTCTGTCAGTAAAACTTTAATGCTATCATTTAAAATCTATTAGGGGGAGCCTTGGTGGCTCAGCTGGTTAAGCATCCGACTTCGGCTCAGGGCCGGATCTCCGGGTCTGTGAGTTCGAGCCTGGCGTCAGGCTCTGTGCCGACAGCTCAGAGCCTGGAGCTTGCTTCGGATTCTATGTCTCCCTCTCCCTCTGCCCCTCCCCTGCCTGTGCTCTGTCTCCCTCTCTCTCTCAAAAATAAAAAAAATACATTAAATAAAATCTATTAGGTGATCACACTAAAGTTTTATCAACACTTATAGATTACTGTCTCTTAAAATCTTACATATATGATGCTGTACATTTCAATGATTTGAGTACAGCAAATTAAAAATAACTATTTTTCAAAAATCTTACAAAAACATTAAGTTATTTTATGCTTTCTCTATAATGTGAGAAACAAACTAGAACTTTAGAACTTAGAAAACAAGTTTATATAATCACTAATATGTTTAATATTTTAAGCTGTGGTCCATAAATAGTTATTTATATAATCCTGCCACTACTGACAGAGTTTCCTAAGTTCACCACAAAAAGTAGTGTGCGTTTGTTTTAGTTCTTTAGCGGTGAGACACCTCTTGTTGTCCGTAAATGCATACTGCACACTTTCTACACCTTTTTTCTTTCTTTCGCAAGAGAAATTTCTTAATCATGTGTTTTATTTCCAGGGCATAATTTATTGACCATATGAGAGATGCCTGTGTACATTAGTCAAACATCATGTCTAGCCAGCTGCTGCAGAAACCTATTCAAACCTGTCTATCTTTTCCTGTAAAGCACTTGCCTGACATCTTGTTAAACCTCTGTAATTTTCTTTTGATTACAATGCAGCCAGGCTTTCAGTGCTTTCTCAATTAACATTTGTCAAAAGCATCAGAATCTTTTACAGAAGTGTCAAATGACTGCCTCTGAATCAAATCTTAAAGAGTAGTGGGGAATCGGAGCAAAAGGAAAAGGGCAGAGCAAAATGGTTTAGTGCCACACCGTCTTATGTATCTCTTGACACCGCATTAATTGGTACATATTTAATCACTGAAGTACGAATTAACAATACTGCAATTAGCGATCCGTTACCTAACATCCAGGGAAGATTCATAAAAACTGAGTCAAGGTAGGTAATAAAATGACCTCTGGTAAATGCACAACATTTCATGCAACATTCAATGTGTTTTTGAGAAAAAAATTTCATACATTTTCACCTTCTCTTCATCAAAAGTTTAAAGGGAATCAACACATTCTTCAAAGATAAATCAATGAAATATTGGGACGTTGTGAAAAACGTGAAAGTAAACTTGTATGTGGCAAAATTAAACCCTTCCTAAAGACCATGAGGATCTCTGGAATTTTGCAAGGCTGAAGTTTAGCACCTTCGAGGAAAGCCATTTTTTCTAATGATAAAGCCACAAATGCAGAGGTTGTTTCTAAAAATTAATATTTCTTCCAGAAGTGAAGACAGGTCCCAACAGGGCATCTGATAATGATAAAAGCCTACACTTATTCAGCATTTATGTACCAGATGCTATGCTAATCACCATTCATGGATCATCAGATCTTCTTATTTAATCCTTGCCACAACCCCGTGAAGTAGGCACTATGATTATCTTCCTTTTACAGATGAGAAACTTGAGCCATGGAGAAGGTTAGGCAATTTGTTTAGGGTCACCTGGCTATATTCTTAAATGTTATGATCTTTTCTACATAAAAGATTTTCATAGACTCTCGAAAAGTATGGCACCCCCCCCCCAAAACATTCTGCCCTTATTTTATTTTATTTAAAAATTTTTTTTCAACGTTTTTTATTTATTTTTGGGACAGAGAGAGACAGAGCATGAAAGGGGGAGGGGCAGAGAGAGAGGGAGACACAGAATCGGAAACAGGCTCCAGGCTCCGAGCCATCAGCCCAGAGCCTGACGCGGGGCTCGAACTCACGGACCGCGAGATCGTGACCTGGCTGAAGTCGGACGCTTAACCGACTGCGCCACCCAGGCGCCCCTCTGCCCTTATTTTAGAGCATTTAACTGAGACTTTTCTGTGTAAATCTCTAAAACAAGACAACATGCGGGAAGATAACATAAAATACTAGAGCAACAGATGATAAAAAGTTTCATAATGAAACTGACATGGCAAAAGATTCAAAACTCAAGAATACCCTAAAAATGGTAACAGAAAACACATGGCAACCCACAATAGAATTTTATCTCAAATCTAGTCTGATTTTACAAAGTTCTGTCCCAGAGTTATCAGGGTGTTATGTCAAACATTTAGATGAAATGACTTAGCATTCTGCCTACGCTTATCATTTGAGTATAGAGATGTAGGAACAATGCTAAGAAAGTGCTAATAAACACACTTAAGAACTACCCATGCAAATTTCAACAAGCACATACAGAATGCTTCAATTTACTATGATGGTGTTTACTAACTACAGTGTACTAACAACAGCATCCATTTATGCTACGGGTAGCACTTCCCTCATCCAGGCCCAAGAACCCACTCACTGTTCACTGAATAAACTCCAGTTATTACAGTGAGTCCATGGCCTGGAAAGGCAAAACTGTGTATTCATTAAATTTACTTTTATTCAATGTCTAAAAATAATGATCATCTTTTATGAGCAATCATGATCAGTGGAAAGAGGTTTCAAGAAATATGGATTCTTGAATCTACTTCCTAAATAAATCAACCTATTTCTGTTGATAAAATTTTCTTCTCCTATTATTGAAGTGTCATACTTTAAAATTACTCCAAGACAAATATTCAGGAACTTTCAAAACCCAAGACGTCGTGTTTTTTCAATAATATTTGAAATACCAAATTTGCAGACAAAGTAAATATAAAGCAATTCAGATTAAGAAATATAAAAGAGTTTATAAAAAAAGAACTGAAAAAGTTTTTCCTAAGCCCACTCTAGAGAGGGAGAAGGTGAAAAGAAAAACAGACTTAGTTTAGAGAAATGGAGTGAATGAACTATGCAGAGATCACATAAGGTTAAAAATTCAAAGAAAAAAAAAAGATGTATTTGAAACCATGATTAGGGTAAAGAAATAATATACTTGCCCCGTTAGGAATAAAAAGGCTTGGGTTTATAAATGGGGAAAAGTATTGAAGTTAATACACTATGAAACAGTCCACAACAAAAAATGAAAGGAGTGGTAATTTTACCATTTTATATACCAATGTATATACACCTTGGTAACACACATGGTTAAGCAAAGCCAGTACATAAGACTCTGAATTACAGCCAAACCAGTCAATCATTGCTTTATGACAGCTGAAGACCTGAATTCTCTGATTGCTTTGTCCTATCAGTTTTGTGGATCTTGCTTCTTAAAAGCTGACAGTAGCTTATTGATTTGACCTAAATTGATGGGCCAGAATAGTTCTACAAGGCCCCATCTCCATGCATATAGATATCAGCACACATCTTGGATGAGAGAGACAGGAGTCTCTAAAAGCATATGAAGATAAATTATAAGAAAGAAAGAAGAGGATATGGTTCCAACAGCAGCAAGAGAAATTTAGGTCATATAAAACTTTTTCTACCATTAAGGGCTTAATAAGGGGTCAATATGAATTCTCACTTTCCAGGAGTATTTAAGAATGGCTAAATATACTGGATAACAAAACACAGTTGTAGGAACACAACTACCAAATATGCCAAGTTTCTCATTTTCAAAGCAGATAACCGCTCTTTCCAAAAATATCTAAATTATCACAGACATTTTGATCTGAAATGGATCAAATTATTTACCAGAAAATAAGCCACATGTGGAAAACGACATTATTATTCATCTTATATCGTGTGACCAGTGGACAGGGCAATGATTCTTTGTTGAATTGAACCTGTAACTCAATTTATTCACAACCCTTCAGTTGTTGCCTGACTATGAATTTGCATTTCTATAAGTATTTATTTCTTTTTTTCCTAATAGAGGGGTAGAGATTTTTTGCTGCCCAAAACAAATTTAACAGCTGTGAGAGTAATACAGGTTACAAAAAAGATTAACACAAGGATCAATACACAATGTCAAATTTTGTCAATTTCTGAAGTTTGCCTGTAACAAACCTATAGGGTAAAGAAGAAGGATGGTAACTAGACAGTTGAGATACAGGAAACATCCCAAATTACTGGTCCTATGGGAAAAAAGATATGCCTAAATTTAAAAGTAAATGATTCTATATTATCAATAAAGATTTTTATGTCTCAAAGATTTAATTGCTGAAAATTTAACAACAGACATTACCACTGTAATTTTAAGCTAAAAAATTTCAGACATACATGAATTAGAGTAACAATATGCCATTCTTCTCTTTTTAAGCAAAAATTACATATTTTTGGTATACTAGAAAGACTCGAATGAGAATTTCAACTATAAAAAGCTGTGGCTTCTGTTCTTAGGTCCTGACCCTATTAGAATATTTAGAACTCAGTAATAACATATCTTAAAAATATGTATACGTACATGTAATTATGTTTAAGTCTGTGGATGTGTATGTATTGCTTTAACAGAAAAAGATACTAATTTCTTTTCCACCTTGTTGAAGACACTGATTTAATCATGTCAAAGTTCCAAAGAACTTTCTGGTTCTTAAAATTTTGAAGTAACTCAGTAATTTGAACATTCCAATTAACTAGGTAAATTGAAATATTCAGCTTTAAAACACAAATGCTATTGTTCAAATAGAAAAGACATAATGCAAGCTTTATAGCAATATATGAATCAGTTACTTTATCATGAGTATGAGGTAATCTGGTTTTAATGAAATATTCATTTAATTTACCCTCAAAAATTGTTTTCCACAGAACTGAATATAATTGACAACTAAAATGTATTTCCAAAGGTTTTACATTACTTTCTAAAGTAATGATCCTCCATAAAGTACCTAAAGAGAACACAAATTGAAAACGTTAGCTTATCCATCTTCATAAATCATCACTTGGGATCATTTAATGCTTAGTCTATGTGTGACAGTTGAAGTCACAGAAATATTTACTTAAAACCATCACTAATTTATCAGGAAATAAAAATGTGTGATTCTACTAGGAAGATGTTGGATGACTCCCTTTCCTACCCAGATAGTAGATACCACAACTTCAGAACACTTATGCTTGACATTGTACATCAAACCTGACAATTCTCCTGGGATTTCCTAACACACATTTCCCTTAACCACTGGCGCCAAGAAGTTAAAAGGTCTGCACATAGATTGTAATCAATTCAGAAGTCAGGTAGGAATAGGAAAAGAAAAACAAAAAAAACACAAAGCTAACAGGTTCGTAGCTGGTATTACATTCTTAGCAATGCAAAACAAAACCGACTAATGATATTACAATTTTTTGAAGTCAACATTTAAATGAAAAAATTCAAAGAAAGAAAATGGGCCAAAATAAGGGTAAAATGTACACACTATGTGCCAACATGAAATACCACGACATCATCCTTTGAGTTTTAACCATGAAAAGGGGAAGAAAACGGACAGGAAAAAAAAAAACAAAAAACCTCTGAGTCTTTTAAAAGTAAGCTATTATAAAGACATGAGCATTAGCAAGCAAACGTTCTTACCTTGGGCAGGATCCGGTGGACCAAACTCCAGAGAATATCGTAAAATGAAGTTATTGTTCCACACGTAGAGTTGGTTATCTCTAGGATTGTAATCCACTGCAGCAATATACTGGTATTGGTTGGGGAAAGGAACATCTACATACTCTCCTCGGTTTAATCGGGTATTGTAAATGTAATCAATTGCATTCTTGCCTGTTTCACTCTCATTGTCTTGATAAACTGACCTGACCACATAGAGGACTCCGCAGATCATAAAAGCATTTGATGCAGCACGTTTGTCATACACAGTCTCCCACGTTGCTTCAAATCGAAGAGTATATGGATTTAGTTGGCTAATAACTATCATTCCATTGTTCTGTTCAGTGGCATAAATGACCCATAAGCCATTTTCATCAACTGCTAGGTCGATATCAGTCTTTCCTCCCCATCTATATGGTGAGGTATCATGATAGTTGGCATAGTTAATTATGGCCTCTCCACTCTTAATTCTAGTCCTCAAGTCAAATTTCACAATATTCCTTGTTCTCTCTTTGTTAAAGAAGACAGCACCATCATATACTACAAATCCAGTACCATCTACTCGATTTGGAAGTTTATATGTTGTTGTTTGGCGACTGTTTTGGAAATCTTCTAAAGAAGCATATTCTATTAAAGTATCGGTACGATAGGGAGTCCAGGGCATGAAATAAATTTTATCTGCAGCCTGAAGAGGGTCCTTGCACCAAGCACCTGCCTTTTGTTCAGCTTCATATATACATGGTGAATCCACAATTGCTTTCAAGGTCCCAGGGCACACAAAAACTAACAGTCACAGAGAAAAGACAACAATTAAGCCAAGTTAAAAAATTAAACAGGCAAACACAAGTTTCAATGATCATAAATCAAAAGAGAAAAAAATTTGTTTTATTAACATTTGATTTTTTTGTAATTTATACTTAATACAAGTACCACCTTTCCTTCTTCAAGTTACCATAATCAATGTACCAGCATACAAAGTGGCTGGGGTTTGTTTTCGTAAGGGCAAACCTAAGTTTAAGATCATTCACAGCTAAGTTGACAATGTGCACTTTTGCTATGTGTTTTCAAGCTTTTGATTTGGTAATTTATACTTTAAAACTTTTAAGCTTTGTGCATAGCAGTGTACAAAATATTTAGTCCCAGCTTTGTACCCTCCTTCCCCTAGCACACTTGTAAACCCTCAAAAAGCAAAACACCAAAATAAAGCAAATAAAACAAAAACCCAATGTGAAGGCTTATTTAGAACTTTTATAAAGTTAGACTGAAAACAAAGGTTCTTCAATTGAAGAAACGTAAACATTCGGAAAATGTAATTAGGAACAGAGAAAAGTAAATACAAGAAAAGCAGAGATGAAACAACCAGGAGACCCTGGAACCATGGCATGCTATGGAGAGGGTTCTGGAAGCCAAGCAGGATGACACTTTAATAATAAAATATCCAAAGGTGTCAGAAAGAGAGATAAAGGGTGAAAAAGAAACACAGAATGGAGGAGCAGCTCCCCCTGGCCGACTTCAGAATTTTTACCCCATCACCAGATTTAGCAGTCATATAATTTCACTGTAAACAGTCGACTTCTTTATGAGGTGCATTTATGAGATCCTGCTGATTACTTTAATGTCAGGAGTATTGTGGGGAAAGGGAAGGGAGGAGGTAACATCCATAAGGCACATAACAGGGAGCTGGGGTTCAGACTGTGTACGTTATTTACCTTTTTGCTCCACTTCTATTTTAAGCATCGGAAGAGAAACAAAAAAAAAAGTGCAAGGAAAAAAGAAAAAAGATTAAAATAAATTGACTATTAGTCTAAGACTGAATTCGTAATAGATGCTAAATATAGGAAGAATAAGAGCTGTACTACTTTGGATAAAGAGAAACACACAACAGGAAAACCTAGCAGGAGAAAGATTCTAAAGTTACATAAAAGAACATGGATCAATCATTTTAGTAGATTAAGGAGGCAATACAAATATGTTGGCATGTTGTTTCACTTAGGGTACCTGAATAAATAATGAAACTCTTCACTAATGCATGGTATATATACTCTTGCCTTTCCAAGTCGCTCAGCATTTTTACCAAGTTTTACTGTATCTATGTATGCTACAGGCACAAATGCATGCAAAGGTATATCATCCCCATCTATCATATTAACTCATTATTAAATTGATAAAAACAGGTAAGCATAACAACAGGAAAATATATTTATAAAAATAACTCAATTGTGGAGCTTAGGTCTGATTTAAAGAATACTGATATGATTATATTTTAACATTCTTTTCTAAGATATTTATGTAAGAAGAAATATATATAATTATGCATCTTAGTACATTTCATTTTTTTATCTTTCATTTCTAGAAAAATCCATTTTAATTATAAGGAAAAAATGCCTCCTTTTCGGAATAAATAAATCTCTCCTGCTACCCCAATAAGGATTTTTAAGGGTGGGGTAACATAGTACCTTTCTTCCCCATTAAGAATTAGTAAATTTACTTATTTAAATTTTTGTATGTTTTATATTATAAAATTCTTATTAAATTCTCTATATCACATATCTCAAACTTGTAGTATTAAGTCTATTGTTTAAAAAAGTAAGCAAAATACATACAAGGAAAAAGCAAGCAGAGTAGGCAAGGAGAAAAAGGAAGAAAGAATTATGGTTAGCTTATTATGACATCGTCTACCATCATCAATTTACACAGAAAGCAAGCTAGCATGCAGCGACAATCATACCGAGCATTCAAAGCAAATACCTTGACTCCACAGACCCCATAAAAGGTAAATGCTTTCATAAAACAAACCTGATTAGTACAGTTATATGAGAAAAAAAAATCCTCCCTCCAAGAAGTCTAAAGAAACGGATTATACAGTTAGGAAGGTTGCTATGTAAGATTCTTCCTGGTAAATAGAACTGTAATAATAACAACCCATAAAACACTATTTTAGACTGTATGTAGGCCTTGAAGTATGTTGCCTGAATTTCATAAAGTGACCAGATTAATGTCTGTGATTCTCCCTCTTTCCTTATTAAAATGCATTAGGGTGTGCTAATACTCTATCTCCAAATTGATTATTCAAAGATACTGTAGTTGCACATTTCATTAAGATGTCTTAGCTTGATTAATTTTTAAAAATTATAATAATTCATCAAGATTAAATACTGACCTCCTGAGATACCTCAGGGAGAAATATCACACAAATATTTTTGCCATAGGAATAGCGTATAACCTTTTGCATTACGCTACCACCTTCCCATCTGACTTGGTCTACTTAACCACTTTCAGGAAACATACTTGCTCTCTCATGTGTAATTCTGACTATATCAGGTAAAAGTAAGTTCAGTGTTACTGATACGAAACAGTTCTTTTTTTATAAACCACTAGTTCTAAACTTACTCCTCAAGGAAGAGCAATCTTATACCTGCTTAGAATCAATAACGGAAGGGCGTCGTGGGAAAATGAGCATAAGAGAAATCATTAGTGTTGTGACTTCTCAGTCTATATTTATATACAGATCTGTATTCTTTTTTTCAGGAAAGGATGATTTTACTGAGTAAATCAAGTAAATGTAAAGGATGGGAATAATACATTTTAAAATATGTTACATATTTAGAACAGAACTTAAAACAAGTTCAATAAAGAATTTATAAAGTATATTTGTTTTCTATAAATTGAAAATGGCCAGGCTTTATCATGTAATACACTAAAATGACAGTGCATTTACTTAGCAAAATATTAAATAGGGAATTCTTCCTTTGTGATTTAACTGACATCACATATTAAAGAGAATAAAATGTAGATAAATTGTACATAATTTATAGTTCTGATGAAAACAGAAGTAACACCCAAATGTAAAAATGATCTAAAAAACTTTTGATGATTGACGAATCACGTAAGATATGGGTATTGAAAACAAAAGTCTTTATATTATGATTTTTATGAAAACTCAAAGGACAGATAGGTATCTGTCAAATCAGCCCAAACTCCATCAACCCAGAAGAATATAAAAATACAATAAAATTAATAAAACCAGCATTCTTCATCACATGCCAAATGTATATTGCAACTTGTCTTACAGGACTGTATGAATTAATTCATAACAATACATTTACTATTCTATAGACCAAACATAAATACATGACCCACTAACATCAGTGGAGGACAACTACATGGATATGCAAGACACAAAATTGACCCAAACAAACTTAAGCCTACATACTCTGTACCTGAAGTGACACACTATTTCATTTTGAATAATCTCACACTTATTCACGAAAAATATTTAATCAATAGTAATGGTCATTCTAATGAAGAAAACATAGCTAAAATTATGGCGTAACTTGTATAATTTGATGATAATTTGAAAAAGAGGGCACAAAAACTGAAGCCAAATCTTGACTGTAAAATATGAAAGTATAATAATTATTCTCTTTTATCCTACAAGATCCTTAAGACTTCCTTTAAACACACATATATTAAATTACTAACATTTCTGTTAACGATAAAAGATACTCTGGATACACACATTTTTGACACGGGCATTATCTGGGCAGGTGTAAATGTCACATATTATATTACATGTGCCTGTCCATAATAAAGAGTAAAACAAACAATAGCATTTCTAATAAACTCTGTTAAGTAAATTCATTTTAAGATTTTCAAAAATCATGGGAAATTTCTGGACATTTTTTAAAAAGGAGGATATAGTTTCAGGTGTATGAATTCCCAGAGAATTTGCTTTGGATAGAAACTGGCATAAAGCCAGGTGGTAAATGACACATAATAAATGTTATAGTGACAATTTTTATCAGCTATACAAAGTTTAAGAGGGGTATGCAAATGATACAACGTACAAAAACACTATTAAAACAAGGGGAAAGGGAAAAATAAAAGTGTAAGAGATGGCTATGACAGAAGCATAAAGAAACAAAAGGAGAGGAAAATGGGGAAAAGAGGTAAGGAAAAACACGATCCTACCTAAGATCAAAACAATCTAAAAAGATCTTTTGCATTAAATTTTAATATTAGTGAAAACCATGCAATTTATAGTGTGTCACAACTGTACAGTATATAGGAATTATAATTCTATTTGTTCACATGGCATAATTTGAAAAAAAAAAAGCCAGACTTATTTCTGATTCGTGCAAACATCTAGAAAGGTAACAGCAAATTAATTACTGGTTTTTTGTTTTTTGTTTTTTTTTTAAGGACAAAAACTAAAAAGAACAAATACTTCTCTGAGTATAGCTATTTGCAAGTTTAGTGCACAATATACAACACTTCTGGAGAACTGAAAAAGTAAAATTTTGAAAGTTAGATGTTCCAGAAGATATCCACATTTTTCTTTCTTAAATAGAGCAAGAAATAACTTAAGAGTCTGAAAATAATATTTGCTTAACACTGTTCTTGGTCTATAGACTAGGTTACAGGAACTGGCTCCAGAAAGACAATTCTTGGCAGCTCTGACTGATTCCACTGTTTGGGAATGGATGCTGTATTCCTTTTCTAATTTGAGGACAGAAACCATGATAAATTCAAATGAAAGCAACTTTATGGAACAAAATTTTGGTTAGCTCAAAAGAATACAGTATTCCTCTAGTGGCACAGGAGAATGATTATGTAAGCCACCAACACTACACATAAGAGAAATGGTATAAAGATCAGTGCACTCAGTAGGCTTCCAATCCTACAAATGGTATAGAAAATACTGAAAACATAAAAAGCATCCATTTCACAGTAACACAGGAACACAGAGCAGGGATGAAAAGAAAAGATAATCTGTGTTTGGCCTTTAACTGATACCCACAAAAAGCCAATTTATCAAAACTGTGGGCAGAGGAAAAAGATACCGCGCCTTCACAGGATGTGTAAGAAAGTATTACTACCATATTGGACATCCTATATCCATCTGAATTCAGCCCTCTGGTTTTAGAAATATTGATAGTTTGGACATATAAATCTATCAGAACTAGTGATCTAGTTGTTGAGGTTCTGGAAAAAGCAATTTCATTATTTAGTTTAAATCTATTTTTTTTTAAGGAGAGCAGTGTATAAAACTATCACAAATCAATAAAACTGCTGTTAAAGAACTTTCAATTCAAATGCCTATGAATTAAGGTGACAGACACCTCTTGTTTTCCAGTAACGAAGACAAGAACACTATCAAACAAACTAGCCTATGAAAATTAGGTAGTATACTGAAACTTTTAGTTGTCTAAAGTGCTTTTTTCTATTGAAAGTAAAGAGTACAATTTATCAGTATGAATTCTGAAATTAGGAGGAGAACTACACAGAATTAGAGCATTAGCTAAAGACTACTTATGAAATTTCCAACTGAATTTTAAATGTCCCTCTACAGGATCTAATGGATGTTGTCAAATTAAAAATGGAAGTATAATCAAGGCTTTGTTATGTCTATTTTATTTCCTGTTAAGATTTCAACACAATCTGGTAAAGAAATGCTCCTATAAGGACAAGGGAACAAAACAGGAAAGCACTTGCCTCAGTTACTACAATGGTAGCTTTTACCAGGCACTAAAGTTACCACGACAGCAGGTAGCCATTCAAGTAGCTCACGATTAAAACCAAAGTCAATTCCTTCTTTAGAAAACTGTGAGCCAAACCAATTTGTCAGCAACTGGTATTGGGCAAAAGTACAGATTTCTATCTGCCCTACTGAATAGCTAATTCAAGTTTGTTTTCTGGAAAAACACTAGTCTTAAAAGCCAAACACTTAAGAACACAGACAGACACTTGGCCAGCATCACACTATGGCTTCCTTCCACACTTCATGAAGCTAATTGGAGGCCCGAGTCTGTTAGTGCTCTGCATGCATAATGGTTTTGTAGGCCATAAACATATGCTTCTTTCACATGTGTAGTCTTTCAGCATCAACGAGGAATGCTAGAGAAAGTGAAAACTACAAACTTCATACTTACTGTAAGGGACACATTCATACTGGACTTCAAGATATTTGTATGTTCCAGGACATGGATCAGGAAATACATCTGACCCAGTAACTACTATACACTGTGTTCTATTGTTGCACCTGGAAAACAAAACAAATCAAACTTGTGTAACATAATCACTGACTTGTTTGTTTTTAATAAAGAAATCTAATAGAGAACTGATCCACATTTTCTTTAAGCAACTAGTACCATAAAACAAACAAAAAATCAACTGATACTAGGTTGCTCCACATTATTTTAAATAAAGAGCTATAAAAATCCTATTTTTCTTTTTGTTGTAATATTTCTATATCATGGGCCACATTAAATTTTAACTCAAAGTAAAAAGGAAGCAACTAACAGTTCTCTATTATTCTATTACACATTTAATTGGAATTTTTAGCATATTCAACATATACTAAAAAAAAAACTTAACAGTACAGTTGTCATATTTAAAAATTAAAATAACAATTAAAAATGATACCATGAACAGAAACAGAGTCATAAATTGAATAGCTTGAAAGTAAGTTTTGAGAACGTATTGAAACAAAGAAGGAGCCAGGTTTTTAAGTTTATTCTCTCAATCGGTTTTGTGATAAGTTTTGTATTCCAGGCACTTTCTACGTTCTTCCATACCAGATCCCAAGTTCACAGAGCACACCTTCCATGCTCTGGCTTGACATATGATAGGGCACATTTTAAGCAGTTAGCACAGTGCCTGGCACATACTGTGTCTAAGACTGTTGTGACTCTTGTTTTGTTCACAGACCACAATGTGCTCACACTAAATATGGCATCACCATGAACCTAGATTCTTCTAAATTAATGCTCTCTGAAATGAAACATGAAAGAGAATGGCACTAACATGATGTCTATCATGCCCTATTTATTACTATTGGAAGTATTCTCCTACTTCTGTGTTGTGAATTCATGGAGAGTATTAGGATTAAGGTAGAATTTCAGGCAAGATGATATTCATTTGAGTTCTATAAATTTCTCAAAATGTTCTTTTTATAAGCTTTATAAAGGCAGGAACTATTCCCCTTTATAATTTGACTTGATTACAACTCGACACAATGTAATGTTTGCATGGTTTTATTATATTTTCTGATAGTACCTAAATTAAGAAGGCCAAGCAAGCAGAACAAGAGCATTATAACAAAATTTATTCAACAATTTGAATACCAGATAGTCTACAGTGCATAAAATAACCGGACTATAAAATGGCAAGTAAAGAATGAAAAAGCGGCTCAGTTGTTTTGTTTGTTTGTTTGTTTGTTAGCACGACAACTAACTAAAGGACAGCAGAAGGAGAACTGCATTAAAAGGGATAGGTATGTTAAGTCAGGCACCTTGGAGCCATCTCAACTCAAACCAGGTGGATTCATCCTGAAGAGCAGCAAGACCTGAAAACTTCTACAGGACCAAACAGGTACATTTATAGGTCAAGGTATATACAATAAACTTCAAACAAAAGTCTTAAATATTACATAAACTGTAATATTACTTGTACAGATACAAATGATAACTTTTACCACAATTAATCTAGAATGCTGTATGCCATATATTTTTAAAAATATCCCATATAAAATAATTTTCAAAAGCGTGGACAATGTAAATGGTGCAGTGTCACATTCTTAGGCAACATCATGTTTTACTCTTGTTATCTGTATTTCTCTTCAATTGGTTCAATCATTTGAAGAAACGTGCCAATGATTCTCCACTTAATGTAAATGAATTATTTTAACATGAATCACAGAACCAATTATATATCTTAAAATTTTAAACAGCAGATGAATTTAAGATTCCTCAATAGATCAGTATCTAATAGTTCAACTAATGGTTCATTTTCCTCTTTCTTAGATTTTACAACAATCAAGTTCACCACTTTGTTCAAGTTTCTTGATCTTCCAGGATCAAGAGACTCAACCACTACCTGTCCTTATCAAAAACTAAAGTGCTTTTATTTCCTTCCTTATATTTATTCATACCTGCAAGAACCCTCCCTTTATCTCATTCCCACACCTTTAAGAAACAAACAAATCCAAACCCCTATGAGTTAGACTTCTCTTTTCTATATTCCCTTGGTATACATTTTATAGCCACTCAACAAAATCCTGCCATGTTTTTGGGTAAACATGGTTAAAGTAAGGGGACTGTACTCAAGGATGAAATGGACCAAGAGTGTGAAGGATTTTGGACCAAGTTCGTGAAGGAGGATATAGCTCAAAGGGTTTGGGAATTTATCTCATTTTTCGAAAATAAAGATAACATTGATAATTATCCATTTTTCCCCAGATGATCAGATAAGTATGACTGCAATATGAAACCAAAAACATCTTTATTTCATATTTTTCAATGTCACAGGATGTTTGCAAGAAGTATATAAAGGACAAGTATTTCTGCTTCCATTACATTTTGTTTAAAAGAGACCAACACCATACAATGAAAAATAATTGCTCATATTTACTTTTTCAGATCTTTTTGTGCATTAGTTACCTGACCACAGCTATAAGTTCAAATTAATGTCAAAAGGAATTACCATAATTTATATCAACCACATTTTAATTTCTTTTAATAATCACATTGTACAAAAACACTTACTTTAAGACAGAAAAAAGTGTTATAGAGCTATATTTGTAAGTAAAATTGAAGGTAAGGAGGCTTAATGGAGTTCTTGCAAATAAAATTATATACATTTATAAAATTCATAGTTTCCCATGATGTCAAAAATGTTTATTTTATACGTCAGGAGTACTAGAAATTAATCTTGAGAAAAAGTGAAATTTAGGGGCTAAAACAGTAAAGTGTTAGCAAGAAGAGGAACACAACTGTAAGAAGTATAAAACTATCAGATTTGCATACCGGTATCTTGCCTCATGGCAAAAAAACAATACTGAAGCTTTCAGAGGACCAAATGATGGAAATAAAATACCACTATGTACATTCATTTGTGAATGAAGCGAGAGCCTTAAGTTTCCAAATTCAGTAAGTTTGGGGACACAAGAGGAAAGAAAATTCCAATGTGAGCTGTTAGGACTCAGAAAAATCTGAAAACTCCTTAACCAGTATATTGTTAGTAAGATTGTAAAACTGTAAACTGCTATCATTTAAGAAGATAGGGAAAGAGAAAGCAATTAGCCACAGAAGCAAAGTAAATTCCCACCAACTGCTCTGCTTCAAGTTTTCATTCTAATGAAAATGAAAAGGTACAACTAAGCCAAGAAAAGAAAGGCATTCAGTTGCTTGTATTCTCAGTCCTGGGCATAGTCCCTGCATCATGTTCTCCTTCTTCCCCTACGGAAGAAGACTTATTGGTAAAGGTATGGCTGTATTAACCATCACGTTACCAGCATATTTTGGTAATACTATGTGGATTCATTATGTTAAAAATCTACACTTTTCTTACATGTGAAGCGTAAAAATTAAGTATGAATGAGAATAAGGCAGAAGAATAAAGTTTTTTTTTAAAAAATAGGTGGATTTTTAGTTACGACTGGAAGTAAATACAATTACTGTCATAAAAAATTAATGCTACATATATTTTAAACACTTCAGATTTAATAACTGATCTTATTTTACTTTATTTTATTTTGTATTTGTAAAGATGCACAGATGAATTAAAAGAGTCAAAGCACTGACTTTCAAAATGTGGTCCTTAGACCAGGAGCACCAGCATCAACTGGGAACTTGTTAAAAAAACACACTCAGGTTCCACCCAAGATTAACAGACTACGAAACTCCAGAGGCAAATAACTAACCAGCACTCTGTTTTTTAACTAGATCTGCAAATGATTCTGACATATGAGAACCACTGTGTTAAGACAAGTCAGACTTTGAATAAATATATTTGGAAACTCATGCTTTTTGCTCTATAAATCTTATTAAGTTACAAATGAAACAAAATCATTAAGCTATGAGTATAATTTAAGCAGCAAGTTCTTAATAGAGTTTACAGTGCTAACATGTCTTCTTCTCTTGCTAATTTTAATCAAAAGAATCAAGGGTTTTAGCAGCTGCAATTTTGAGCAAGCAGACTAGTTATTTATCCATAAATTCCTAACATGGAGGGTCTATATTAGTATAATTTCTAAGTACATGTATACATGACCTGTACACCCATTTTTAACAACTAAAGGCAAGTATAATCTTTTCCTAATATTTGCTAGCCAATGAAAATTTCTAACACTAAATAAATCTGGAAATAAAATTTTTGACAATCTATGAAAAGACACTATGTTTCCTGGAAGGATGTCATGAAGAATGACAACAACAAAAAGATCCACTGTAATCACTGTAAATTTTTCTATATATAACCTTCGACTTCTTTCTCAAAATAAATTTTAATACGTGGCTAAACTACAGGAAGACAATATATCATTTTTAGAACTAAAGGGGCATAAAGGCAGCCCTTGCAAATAATAACACCACAGAGTAAATAAATGTGGAGGTACAGAATAAGCACTCTGTCTCAAATTCTAAGCATTTAGTCATTTTTAATATTCTAAGCACACTTCCGAAAATTTCCAGAAGTTGGCATGTACAGATAAAAAGCTAATTTCACTGATGTGAAAAACATCAGTGTTTTAAAACCTCTATCAAAATTTTCACCTATATATTATTTCTACACATTATTTTAGATTGCAACTTTCTATCATATTGAATATTTTTTCCTCTAATTTTCTTACAAATGTAAAAAGCAAAGTACAACATTCATCCTGAGAATCCCATGTTAACTAAAATAAATCCAGTAATAAATGCTTTGTAACATTATCAAATTCAAACACCAGAATAAAAGTATTTTCTTACATTAATATTCATAAAACTTATATTTTAATCATAAATTCATCATCTACCATGAAGAAAATCCTAAATCCTACTTTATAGGTCGTAAAGCTGCTTTTAATGGAGCAAAAACCCTGAATTTTAAAAATCAGTTTAAAATTCATTCCTGCAAGTCTTTCTACTCTAAATGAAAAAAAATTCTATTTGGGAATGAAGTCATTTGTACATCTCAAAATCTTAACAAAATGAACCCGCATAATTTTGGAAATTAATGCTTTATTAGTTTACTTCTCATGCATAAAAGTATGTGGATAGATTTGTTTTTTTAAAATTTAGAGTGTAACATTTAAAGTTAGTGATATTCTTCAGGTTTGTGCATTATAAGTAAGAGAAAAATATAAAGTATCTAATGAATTACAATTAGCAGATGGTAAAAGTTAAAGTATTAAAACTGTATATTTTACCTTCCAGATGTAATCAATATTCTCAGATTTCAATATTAACTTTCAAAGCATCCACAATCATTTTTTTTTTAAATTTTTTTTTCAACGTTTTTTATTTATTTTTGGGACAGAGAGAGACAGAGCATGAACGGGGGAGGGGCAGAGAGAGAGAGGGAGACACAGAATCGAAAACAGGCTCCAGGCTCCGAGCCATCAGCCCAGAGCCTGACGCGGGGCTCGAACTCACGGACCGCGAGATCGTGACCTGGCTGAAGTCGGACGCTTAACCGACTGCGCCACCCAGGCGCCCCCACAATCATTTTTAAAATTAGGATAAACGTTGCCAACAAAAAGGTGTAGTTGATGAAAAGGCATTTTATAAATGTGTATTATCATTAATTTACATACTACTACGTGGAAATTACCTTAGAAACTGTCATGCCCAAATTAGCAGTACTTTGAAGAAACATTATCTTTTTTATTTTGGGGACAATAGTGAGTCATCACTAATGAAATATTAATAATGCAAACAAACTATTAATATGTTGCTTTTCCTTAATCTTTTAAAACTGAATGAAAGAGGGCTCAATGCACACATTACTTATAGTCTGGGAATAAAGTATAAAAAACAACAATATAGCATATCATTTGACTCTGTTCAGAAGCGGAGTCATTTGCTATTTGGGAAGATTAGTGTTTAGAAGCAGAGGCTTTAGAATCAGAAAAAACCCTGCAATTTAAGTTACAGTTTGTCTGCTTACTTAAACTATGAGTCTGTAAGCAATGTATTAAACCTTTGAGCCTTCTTTAGAAGTTTGTTTTTAAGGATAGATAAGATAATGCAGGCAAACTCTCTGCACAATGCCTCAACAAATATGAATTACTAACAACAATAAATACATCAATAATAAGTACACTCCTTTCTATAAGATGGACACAGATTTGCAAACCTTAAAGGGGCAGAATATCTTTTACTGCTCCAGAGTAGTTCCTACACTACACAAATGATTTCCTGTGTACAGCTTTAAAAGCAGGCCCACTATTCATGCAAATTTGTTTCCTTTCCAACTCTAATCTTGAATTGTACAATGCCCAACAAATTGCTTTTACTCTTCTTTTGATTATCTTATGCTCATTATTACACTTTACCAAGTGCAAAGTATGGAGATGAGATTCCATGTGTAATCTATTGTGAGAGGTGTTTTAATCAATAGCCTTGTTCTGCTGATTAAGCAGGGGCTTCTGTTTTGGCAAGATAACATTAGTTTCTCCAGTCATGCTCCAAAAACCATTGGGAATCTTCAGCAGATCATTAGATATGCTACAATAAAGCTTTGGTACATTCTCTTTTCTTCCTTAAATTACTTCTTCACTGTCCCATCATTCCCTGTCTCGATGGCACTGCATTATTATTGCATCTCCCCTGAAACTTGCACTAGAGCTATGTCTCCAGGCCATAGGATGCCATTTTCAATTGAAGCTTCTGCTTGAAAATATAAATTAAGAAAATTTCATTATCTCCTGCCAGGGGCCATTATTCACCACAGTTCTAAGGAAGATTAAAAATGCAAAATCTACCGACTTGAACAAATACTCCAACATTCCACAGAAAAGCTCAGTATATCATGACAGAAACTAAAAATTAATGTTTGCTGAAATTTGGAGTCATCCTCTAGAATCAGTCCAATTCTTTATTGAGCCTATAGGTTCAGGGAAGATTGCTTCAACAATTTCAGTCTCTTCGTGGCATCTGTTACGTTTTAAATTCAATTAGAAAATACTAGCAATAACAGCTCTGTTTCCTTTCATGAGCAATCCTCTATCTTAGTTAAAACCGCTCACTTTTTGGAGACAAAATAAATGCTTTCAAGGTACCGGGGCATCATGTGATGACACTCCCTTCCAAAGTGCCATGTATAAGCAGAACATTCACTAGAGCACACTGGAAGGGTTTAAACCACATCCACATGGGAGATTATTTCTTTTAAATGAATACAACACCTACAGTTGAAGTACTGCGACTAAATCCATTCTCTCATTAAAAAACAGAGTCTCAATTACTAAAAGAAACCCATTATCTTATGTCTGTAAGTAAACTTTATTTTACTCAAATACACAAGAGTAAAAAAATCTAGAAATGTTACTATGTTTCTACAAAGGGCAAAAAATAAAAAGAAACAAAAGAAAAAGGACACTATCAGCCTATACATTTTCTCTGGAGGTGATTATACGCCTGGCACTTAATAGAAATTCAGTAATTGTTTTTGAATGAATGAAATGATGAATGGTTAGCCTGGCTATTTCTGCCTGTAAATAAACACAGTTAGTAGAAAATAAATACCACACATCCAGTTTTGCTTCAATCAGCTGAACCTGATTCTCAGAGAATTCTGTCAATTTGGACATAATTTTGTTTCATGAAGGCCAATAATACAGCACTTAGGAGATAGACTAAAGGCAGAGGAAGAAAGTACCCTTAGAAGCTTCCAAATCACTTCATGCACTAACAATTCCAAAAGACTAAGGAACGTATAGTACTATAGGCACTAGAACCCCTCTGACCTTTTGAGTCTACATTTAGAATAAATTTTTATGCACATAATATGAACAGGTAAGTTCCAATGCAAACAGATTTACTCAAGAAAACTGACGGGATAAAAAAGGAGTTATGTTCCAAGATACAAGGTGACAATCCTTTTCACAAATCAAAGAGGGAAACCAAGTTGAATGTTACATCAAACCTCTTATTTTATTATTGTATGCAATGCTCTTTTAGCAGCTAAACTTCTGTTATGTAGAGCTAAGGAAAGTGGGCTCGCTCTCTTTAAATATTTATTAATGATGATTTGTGAGCCTAACTAATTGCTAGGTAAACATAACATTAGGAAGCCAAATGGTGTGTAATTATTATGGTAAAAGAAGAGGTGTTCTATAGTAATGTTCCCATTTGTCACATAACTATGTTCTCATAATTTATTTAATAATTTGTGTATTCTAGAAGATTTCTACCCATCACGGTATTTAATTCTTTAAGCATGTTAAAATATTATACTTGAAGCATTACAGAATATGTCTTGTTAGAACTATTTTAAAGTCACTGAGGTAAAGCTAAATTATAGAAATAAAGTTACTACTAGAATCTCTAGGAAAATATGCTTGAGTATTAATAGTACATGCATGGATACATAATTTGGAAAAAATAATTTCTATTCCATTTAGTTTCCTATATGCTGGTGTTCTCAAAATTTTTCAAAACATTCCTGATTTCAAAAAACAACAACAGCAACAAAACTGCCCCTCTTACTAAACCTTTGCAACTGTATTTGAAAGAAAAAGGTATAGAAAAAGACAATTTATTAATTGGATAACCAGAAGCAAAAATACAAAATATCTTTCTGTAGTATCAATATATAAACATAAACTTATTTGACTAAAAAAGTGTACAGTGTGTAACATAAATAGACAAATAAATAACAGGTAACCCACAGCAAGTCAACAAAAGCTTTGGCAGTAAAGTCCTGTTTAAGCCCATGTCCAGAATATCGTCATTCCATTTTTGAGTACAATAAAAACAGGAATAAAATAAAAGTGACACCTTCCACAATCACTTTGTGTCTGAATAAAATACTGTATCAGGAATTATAACCAGAAAGTTTGCATATGTTAATATTTATAGTTAAACTTGCATCTTAGAAACTTAAAAATAATCCTCAAAAATTCCACATTAATTACAAAAATAAGCATCTGAAATGGCAGTGCGGACTTGCTAAAAACAACTTACTGTTTTAGAAACCTCTGAAATTCCTTGCAGTTTTTACTGGACCTTGGGGTCAGTTTAATGCAAATTAGGCTTGACTCACTCAGAGCCTTATTAATCCAGTGCAAAATCTCTTGTTTGCAGAAATGCACATTCAACATAAATGTGCTTGCTTTTATTAGCAAAATAAGAAGTATTTATTTACAAAGCATGCCACTGAGACTACGTTTCATTCACAGGGTCATCAGGTCTAACGACTTAATGAAAGGAATAAGATAATTTAAGTGGGGATAAAAACTATAAAATTTTGAAATACTTAAAAAATATCGCTTCTATGTCCAAATTTTCAAGACTACTGCTTTAAATAATTCAAAAATTTATTATGACCTGTATCAATTAAAAGCAATTATTTATAAAAATGTTAACCTACTACAGTTTGCACTTGCAGAAACTATCACATTTTTAACAAGGGAAATGGGAAATCGCTATGGGATGCCCTAGTTAGATTAAATTAGCAAGAAACTTGTTACCAGACCATATAAAAGACATAGCGTAATAAGACATGACCTTGCAGAGCCTTGGAGCCAATCTGTGATGTTCTTCCTTCCTATAACCCTTGCTAATTATCTGCAAAGTTGCAGACCCTTTTGTCGTGGGTTATTTTTCTTCAAATTGTGAGGGGATTTTTGGTTTCTAAATATTTAATTAGTCTTGTTATGATATGAGAATTGTTGTACATGGCAAGCATTTCGATTTTCATACTCTATTCCTTCTAATTATCCTCAGATTTAGATTGGTCATCCCAAATCTTTTCCTTTTGTAATTATTTACTTCTTAGAGATCATTCTGTGAAGAAATATTTCCACTCTTATGGCTCTTCTTTTTCACAAATGGCTTTTCTAGTCCGTTAATTACCCGCTCAGAGGATTAGAGTTTGAGATAATGCAAAAGAACCTGCAACTAAAAGGAGTTTTAGAGGACAACAGTGAGCAAACTAGATTTTTGTGATCGCTATTTTAAATTCACCTTAAAGATTACTCCCTTGGTTTGGATAGGATTTTGATAAACAAGAAAATTATGCCATAAATACATTTTTTGTTTCCCAAGATGTTTGATGGGGCATCATTTGGTCAGTATTATAAATCTCTACATATAAAACAAATACGTATCTGGTCTAATTGACAATTCATATAATTTCTGCTTTTACAGACCTCACTTTGATTACAGCACAGCAACAAATGTTCGCAGAACTCCTATACCAATTAAACTGCAAGCAAAGAAATAAAATATTAAGACTCTGATAGCGTGGCTTTAAAAAAATTTCCATCTATGCAAATCTTAAGACTAAACATAACTTTTGCTAAAGCATTTAACTGACTCAGGAAAAGTTTTGTCATTTCTTAATGAAAATGACTACATTCTATATAAGTGCCTTGATTTTTTTTTAATCAAGAGGCAAGAAAACACTTCTATTCTTTACCTGAAGTGAATTCTTTTGGCATAAAATATTTTACATATTTTACTATTATGATTTCCTCATCAAAAATTTTCAGCTAAATCCACTTTTCTTAGATTACTTTTATTTTAAAGTAATCGATTTTACTCATGCAACTTATGAAATATTTTGGTAGTAAAATATGTGACATAGCTTTTAAACAAATGTATAGGAATGCCTTGTGTAAAAAGAGACACAAAAGAATGAGTAGTTATCTTAATAATACAAACTGAATAAATTAATGTTGGAGCAGAGAAGATATATAGAGTTAATATTTCTCCAAAAGGTCAACAAAGGGAAAACACTGTCATTCTGAAAACAAAGTGCTACATAATTGTTCTAAAAGGTATGGATGTTTTTATTATCTAGTTTTAATGTTGCATCCCATAAAAACCATTATCTGTGTTTTCCTTATGTTGTTCTTGCTCATCTAGAAAGATGCACCAGAACAGACTTCTCACAGAAATTACTATGTATATATCTTGAACTATTTCTTAATATGAAGCACCATATGAAGGACCTTAAGTCTCTGAGGCAGAACATTTTTAGAGCTGAGGACACTAGGCTACTAGCGTTGAACTGCTGTTTTCCATCTCACAGCGGTGCTCTCTATACAAGTCTAAGAGTAGCAACTTGTTGCCCTGTACTTAAGTGTGAGGGAGGCAAACACATTTGCAGGAAGCATCAGGTAAGGAGGAGGTACAGAGAAGGCCAACACATAAACTATGCTGGCCAAACAGTATAATATTCTTTCTTCCCTGATTATCCAAACCGGAAGTGATCTTTGTCTCCTTTCCCTATGGCAGGAATGGTCTATATAACTAATATTCTACTTTGTGTCATCTCTTGTATAATTCACATTTTAGTTTTTATTTAACTTGGTAAGTATGTTCCATGTTTAGAATTAAGTGATAAACTCGTTATGTTTTGTTTACATTCTTTTGCAGACAACCCCTAAGAGTGCCGGGCACTTATTTGTATCAGGTCTTATTTCTAGGACACTAGTCTTCCCTCTCCAGTTAGATGTTGTTAAGTTTCTTTTAAATCCACCAGAATGCCCAGTCTTGTTTACAGCAACAAGTACTCACTCAATAAATACTTTCTAAATTAGAATTCTCACTCTTCTATTTTTTTATTCAGGTTTTTTTTTCTTTTAATCAAAGGGACAACTCAAAATGTCCTGTTGATACATACTAGTTGTCATTTCTTTAATAAAAACTGTGGAAATTTTGTACAGATGTTTACCTAACTGTTCTGAAAGACAAGAGATGAAAAACAATAAAGGCAAAAAGCTGGAACCACAGACTCATGGGATACTCTTAGCAGTAGAGCAGGTGTGGAAGGCTAAAAACAATCCTTAATACCTATAATCTGAATATAAATAATTGAATTCATTAGAGACTCTATAAAGAGGTGGATACTTTGTGGTTCATACACTCTCAAAATTAATGGAGTCTCACCTGACTGATAAATAATATGGCAAATTTCACTGGCTTACTTACGATAAATCAGAACTAATCTTTAATCATGACAAAATATTCATAATCTAATCCTTTTATCAAATTGACTATCACTGCAGGAGTCTCATGTGTTTGCACAATTAAAAACCCCGTGTTAGCTGTATATAATAAGGCATTACATTCGATGCAAATCCTTTTCTATTGAAATAAGTGCCAAGCTGACAGCAGGAAGTAGCTGATAAGAAAGCAACAAGGCATTGCTCTTGGCATTCTTGATAACTGAACACCTACCTACTCATAAGCATTCAGTATTCAGCATATTAACCCAAAGTGCTCTTTTTCTAAAAAAGCACAGATCAAGGGAAGTGTCCTCTTACTGCAATTCAGTCTCAAGGGCAAGAAATTATCTATAAATAGATAGATGACAGATAAAGAGAGATAGAGAAATAAATAAATAGGAAGGAAGGGAGGGAGGGAGGGAGGAAGGACACGATAATTTAATATCCACCTGTGATTCTGGCACTAGAAACAGCAATATAAGACATCATATGCTATTACATTCTAGGTGTAGAAATACCTACAATTTTGAAAGCATAGTAATACCCTAAATAAACCAGACCAAATAATATCTATGCAAAAGAAAATGAAGAAGTGGATGTGAAATTGTGTATTACAGTTCTCTGCTATAAAAAAATGAAGTCGTCATTTCAGAATTAATACAAAGGACCTGAAGCCCTAATGTCATTTGCCATATTCACATTACAGGGTTAAAAATGTATTTTTTAAATACATGGTATAGAACTATTCCATATTTTGAGAAACATAAAGAACACAATCTTTGAAAGATCGTTTCTTCCTTAGCCTAAGTACAAGGGGAGAATTAAGAATGTCCAAAAGGAAGAAGCAAGCTGGTAAGATGCTTCAGAGTATAAAAGTTTGAGAGGGTGAGGTCAGAAGTTGAATAACTCCCTAAACAGAGCTACTCAGTATTCCCTCAACATATAGTGTATCTTCCCACCTCAGGATATTGCTCATCACTTTCCCTTCTCCATCAGGTTTTGAAAGTTTATTGTGCTGAGAGATTTGGTATCATACTTATTTCTGTACACATCTCATCTTCTTCACCAGACTACATCTTTGAGGGGTTCACGCTCAGTTTAAGAATCCCCGAAATATGTGCAGTGCCTAATGCTGTGTCTTAGTCTAAAATTTATTAATTCTATAAACATCAGTCTGTAGGCTTGCAAATATATATTCTTACCGGTTGTTCATAAATACCTTTACAGTGTTCGGCACATTAGCTTGTACATCCTGCAGCTCAGTAATTATTTGGGAGCATAAATCAATGAATGAAAGATAAAATACAATTTTCAGAAGTCAAGCAGAGTTCCATACCCATAGGACAGAAACCAAATTAAAACGTTTCTGATTTACATGGTTTGTGTAAGTTTTTAAAAACTACAATGAAGGCAGGGCCTTCCATTCCATGTTATATTCCTAGCCGGAATTAGCTTCCTATCAGTAACTTGTCTGAAAGGCTCAGTTCGTTGTGACCTATAAACTGTTAGACTCAAGAGCTTTAAAATACCGCTAACACCATGTACAGGCTGGGGAGTACAGGGCTGTGTGTTGTGAAGCAGCAACGCCACTCCGCTGAAAGCTGACATGCAGTCTTGGGCCACAGATATAAACAGGGTAAGCATATTAAATAATGGATGCCTAGGAAAACATCTTTATCACTGCAGACGAAAGGCACAAGGTACACCTTATTACTTCATGCATATTAAGATCTATTAAGCCAATCTAAGTTTTTTACATGTCTTATAACAGTTAGATAAACAGGATATCTTAATTCAATAAACTGTATTTGAGGTTGCATAATTTACAGTGTTAGAATTATTTTTATTTGCAAAAAAGTATTCTAATCCTTAAAATACTACACTCAGCGCATAACATTACATATTTTGTTAGGAATCACAATTTATTAAGTGTATTTGATATATCATCATTAAGAAAAGAAACACGAGAAGAGCTTTGCGACTGCTCTTATCTTTGGCCCTTCAACTTTCCATTTCAACAACCTCGTTAAGGTCAAAGTGTCATGAGAATGTCTGCCCACTTTTAAATCTCTACAGTCTGGGCAAGGCAGAATCTTTTGGGTTCAATCAGGAGTGCTTTCTTTTTGTATTCAGCTAAAAAGCGTAATAGCACCACAAAGGTCGGCATATTACCTTTATTAAAGAAAAAGGATCACATGACAAAGATAAAATGCCACTTGTAGACCTGAATTGGGCAATTGGGGGGAGTGGTTAAAACTACTTTAATGTTTAGTTGCCAGATTCCTACAATGTATGTAACCAGTACCACTGACAGGACTTGTTGTTATATTTATCATCAGTACCTTTCTCAGGTTGGGTAACATGGGAAGCAGAATTTGAGGCAGAAATCTCTGGGAGGCTCACAGCTCTTAGAACTATCAGGGAAGCGGGACTGGGGAGAAGTCTAATGCAGTTGCAACAAAGGCCCCTCAAATTCCTCAGGGAGGGAGCTCTGGAATTGGGAGGGCCCTTCGGAGCTGTGTCAAAATGAAGCAAAAGATGAGGAGGCAAAGCCTTTGTACTTGGCATTCGGTGAGGGCTGCCTCTGGGGAGAAGGGTTTAAGATCCCTTCAGCCCGCGGTCCTGGGCGGGGACTCACAGAGAGCCCATCAGCAGGCAACAGCCTTGGCAGCTGAGGGAAAGAGTCCCCGATCCTGAATGGGGAATCCAAGGGCACACCACGACAGCCACTACAACACTGTACTTGTACAGAGTTTAATGAATTGTTTTCAAAAACAGTTCTTTTAACGTTACTTCTCATTTTCACAGATTTTATTGTATTGCATCTTCTTGTACACACTGACATGTCAATCCTGTTTACTAAGCGATATTCAAAGGGTTTCCTATAGAGCAATGAACCTTAACAGGCAGCTTTTAATTGGCCCACATAGGCAACCACATTACTATTAATTCCACAGCTACGGCATAAAATAAAACCATTGCTTCTCAAACTCTAGAGCAATTAGACCTCTCGGCTATTTGGCTAACTCTGCTTCATGATACCCAATGCAGTTAATTATATTTTTTGATGTTAATAGTCTCTGTCAGTCTCAAGCATAGCTTCTCTTTGATGAATATTTAAATTATATTTGAATAAAAAATAATCTTGGTTACATTTCATATTCAGTAATCATCACAGCTTAATAAAGGTCTACTCGTCAAGGGTGGAAATAAATGGCAATGCACATATAAAGGTCTCAAATCAACTTATCAGATAATGTATTTGTAATGACCATTATCTATCTTTCTGTCTAACATACCTGTTTATTTACATTTCCAAAGGGTAGAGTCTCATTCACCTAACAACCTACAAATAGATTTCAAAAGTTACTTATAAACATTCTTTTAAATTATATATACAGAATCCCATGAATTAACAATGAGAACATCTTAGGACTTGGTCATAAGATAATTTAATGTATGAAAAAAATACCAAATTATAACATGTCCTAGAAAAATTGGCATACTTTCCCTTGCCTCCTCTTGATGCATTGTTTTGGAAAATTCCAAGAGTAGTAAGAAAAAAAAATGTTTGATTTACTAAAAGACTTTTTGATTACGGATCTTATGGACCTGAAATCATTACTAAAGAAAAGTAACTTAAAAGTCATATTTTTCCTCCATAAGATTCTTGGCTGCGATAGGAGTCTGGGGTGAGGGTGCAGGAAACTTCCAAATACAGGGAGTGGGGAAAATGGAAAAAAAGTGTAAAAGCAAAGCCCATTAGTATAATTTCTTAAAAATTTGTTTAAACCTTACTCAACTTAAAATTCCCTTAGTTTAAGACTCATAAATATGGAGAACAAACTGAGGGTTGCTGGTGGGGTTGTGGGAGGGGGGGGATGGGCTAAATGGGTAAGGGGCATTAAGGAATCTAGTCCTGAAATTATTGCTTCACTATATACTAACTAATTTGGATGTAAATTTTAAAATATAAAAAATAAAGTTAAATTACAAAAAAAAAAAAATGACTGAGTCATCAAGAAGTTACTTTTAGAACTTCAGATCTATCATTTGTAACATGTTTTGAGAATTAAATAAGATGTTTTGGAAAGTGCCTAAAAAAAAAATTCCCTTAGTTTAGGGGTGCCTGGGTGGCTCAGTCGGTTAAGCATCCGACTTCAGCTCAGGTCATGATCTCTCGGTCCATGAGTTTGAGCCCAGCATTGAGCTCTGTGCTGACAGCTCAGAGCCTGGAGCCTGCTTCAGATTCTGTGTCTCCCTCTCTCTGCCCCTTCCCCAGCTCACACTCTGTCTCTCTCTCTCTCTCTCTCTCTCTCTCTCTCAAAAATAAATTAAAATTAAAAAAATTAAAAAAAAATTCCCTTAGTTTAGCCTACATCATAACAGAAAGGTTTTAAACAAAGTATTTACTTAACATAAACTATCAGAATGTTTTTAAATCTTAAATCTTTTATTTAATGAATAAATTAATGTTTTGTTATCTATTTAATTAATGCCCCTTAATAAATTTACTTGTTAAATTTTTAATTTTTCACATTCTCATCCCAAATTCTAAATCTTTAGAATACAATGGAGACACAATGAAAAAAATAAAAATAAAAATAAAAAAAGATACGATGAAACGTCCTGAAGTATATAGATCAACTTATGACTGTCGAGTAGAGGACTGACAATTTCTCAAACTCATCACATTATAAATAAAAATGGTAAGGGCAGATTAAAATTTTGTGAGGTCCAAAGCTTATAAAATTTAAAGGTACCACTTTAAGGGGAATAAAAACCAGAAAAATTTCAAGTGGAAAATAAGGTGCCAAAGTGAATAGTTATTTAGAAAAAAAGAAAAGAAATCACAATAAACAACACATTTGTAAAAGCCAACACAACAAAATCCAGAAAACTGAAATACCATTTTAATAAATTAATTGCTGGCATTCCTTCATATTTTGTTTAATATTTTTTCACCACAAATCCTACCATTGTCTCGTATATAACAATTTCATACTGTCACTTTCTATAGTTTTGGTTTTCCTCTAGAACAGCTACTCAAAATTTATTATTTACTACTGATGGTCACCATACACAAAGTACACGCCTACAACGTCACAGATGCTCATGCCTGTTGAACTCCTACAGCCCGTGTCCCACAAACACAGCTATTCTGGTAAATTCTATTTTATATGATACTCACTAAAAGAGGGGAACAGCATGTTGCTTTTATAATTGTAAGTACCACATCTGACTTGTTGTCTATATACTCCCTCCAGAATACAAGGGAGAGAACTTCTGCTTTGATTCGTTATATATGAAAACCAAATCCCCCACTTACTGTTTTTTACACATTTAATGACTGAAAAGGTTTTCCACAGAGTAGCTTCTGGCTCCATTCACTTCAAACATTATTTTTCCTCCACTTGCCACATATTTCAGGTGCCACAGGACACATTCAAATTGTAATATGACATCTGGCCTTGCACATTTATGTCACAATCAGTAAGGCAATATAATGAATAATAGGAGCAATTCTAGAGGCCATTTCTTCACCAGAATAGCCAGCAATAACTAAACTGTACACGAGTGTCTGCAAACCACATAAAAATACACCACTAAACCCAAACTGAATTTATCACCACCAGAACCTCTACTTAACAGAATCCCACTAGCTCTTGGCTACTCCTAAGTGACCATAAATGAGGGGAAGTGTAACAGAGAAGTCAGAGAATGAAATCAAAACCTTAAGATTGTGTTTAAATATCATACTTCAGCCAACTTTACAAAAACATATGACCCTGTGAGCATACCGCTAGGGGTTCTAACAATGACTTGGAAGAGCTTGTGCAAGTGAAGGGCTCTGATGTTTAAGATTCATTAACTTCATGGTGAATCCACTTTTAGACAGAGTAGTATTTTCACACATTACAGGTGAGTTCAATAACAATGATGGATCTCTGGTCTGTAAAACTGAACAGAAAGACCACTGCCATAATCTCAAGACAACCTACACAGAGTGACGATCACTTCAGATATTCTCTTTAAGGCAATGGGGAGTGTGCTTAGGTGAGTTCTAAAACTATGTTGGTGTTGGTTGCATATGACATTTGAACAACTACTGGGAGAACGGTGACATGCATTGGTTAAAGGATACACTTGATTGTTATGTGCAACAAATATCAAGATCACAGAATCACTCACTTTGTATTTCTTCCAAACCTGACTTTTCCTAGAAACATCAGAGATATTAGGTCTAAATCTAATTGTGGAATAGCAAACAGCATTACCAACTGTAACTAATTGCTTTATTTCAAGAAAATACATAGCAAAGTAAAAATAGGTCTTTAAGAACTGTAGGACAAATAAATATGTAATGCTATCAGAAACCTAATTAACCACAATAATTTTCTTAGGCAAAGTACAAAGTCGTGTATCGATACTGGTGTTTTTGTTACTGCTGCTCTTGCGAATTTGGTCTAGGTTCAGTTTCATTATGTGATATATAGAAAAATCAGCAACGCCACAATTAACGACAGCTTAGCTGTATTTTTGTCTTCATTTGATAAGTCAATAGAATATATTATAAGCGATACTGATTCACAACTGCTACCTGCTTTTGAGAGGCAAAGCAGGGCTCCTAAACTGTTAGTAAGAAAATAAAGTAAGGATTTGGACTATAACAGTGACTAAGGATTTTTTTTCCCTCTACCCAATAACACACAGGATTTTTTTTTTTTTTTTTACTGACCGAGAAATCTCAATAAAATAAAAAGGATTGTTAGGCTGGAAAATTATCAATTTCACTCAAAATTACATTTTGTTATTATTTATTACATAATAAAAATGCATTAAGTAATAAACGGTATATTTTCAGACACTAAAATTATTCCAAAGCTTCAACAAATACATTTAATTTCCTGGCAATAAACATGCTGATAAGACGCTGCACTGCATACAAAAAGGAATTACAAATTCTTAAGTGAAGTTACAAATCATAATTTGTTCATTTTTTATAGTGGTAGAAAAAATGTGCAATATATTACATTTCACTAGCATTTGGCTATGAGCTTTCGGTGGGGAGTGGGGAGAGAAAGCCAAATACAGAGAAAACATAGTGACTATGTCTTGATTTGAAAATCTAATAAATTTCGTTTCTCTTCTCTATAACTGTGATTAACTATTTTTATTTGTTCAAAATTTAAAAGGATGCTTGTAAGTTATATTTATACACAACACTAGTAGTATGCCATCAAGGAGCAGCTACATACTAAAAAGAAGTCACACTTAGGTACAAAACAAAACTCAAATGGGTATTTGAAACTAGTCTTATGTAAGCAGATACAGTGTGCTTTCAGTTATTTAACACTGATTATCTAGTACATTTAGGTAATATAAGTCTAAATTGGACTTTGTTTCTGTCAGTTAACACAATTAATGTTTAAGTTGACTTTGTAAATAGAAACCAGTATTATAGTGTGAAGCAGGGTATGTTCTAAGTGAGAAAAAACTACAAGGTAGATGACAATATATGTACTATTAAAATATCACTGTAATCTCATCCGAAATAGCTTTCAAATAAGAAAGCTGGAGTAAATGATACTCAAGGTTATGAAAGGGATTATGAACAGAGTATTTACAATAATATTAAAATCTGTATGTCAAATCAATGTTTACATTTGCTTTTCTTTCTTCACCTCTCCACTTTGGTTTCAAAAATAAAGATAACTTCTAAAAATAAAAACCAGGGGTGCCTGGGTGGCTCATTTGGTTAAGCGTCCCACTCTTGGTTTTGGCTCAGGTCATGATCTCATGGTGGTGAGTTCAAGTCCCAAGTCAGTCTGTCCCACCCCTGCTCGTGCTCTCTCTCTCTGAAAATAAATAAATAAACTTAAAAAAATAAAAATAATAACTGAACCAAAATCACTAGAGTTGAAATGAGATAGGTTTTTCCTTTTAAAAATCTAACTTCTCTTTCCCTCATCCGCCCAGTATCTCTCCAAAACCAAAATCAAATTCAGACTTTTAAGGTATTATTCAAACCTCTTAATTCTTAGGAAACACTGAAGATCAGTAATGTTTTGTTCATAGGGAAAATCGTCCTAGCTTCCTTGACCAAAAGACATATTATAAAAGGTTAACAACCCACATATTAACCGTAAGTACCAGAGAAAACTGTTAATTCACACTTATTCTCTTAGTACTCATTATCTAGTAGAATTGTTTACTAATTTTCATTTTAAAAGGAGAAACAGAGAACCCTGTAGAGCAGAATCTTTGATGTGACACTGTTTCTTTCTTCTACATTTGATAACCAGGGTTGTAAGGGATATTTATTTGTCTTCTAAGCCATTTTACAATTTATTAGTCTTTCTTGCATAGTAAATGTGAATGTTTAATATGTTTCATGTTTATTACTGCCACTAGTCTCCTCTTCCTATAATGAATGCTTTGGTTTAAATGCCCATCGGTAAGTGACATGCAAAGTATGTGTCCAATTAGATATACCAATTAGAGCTTTAATGGTTATTTATTACTATACTCAGGTTCAAGAGTCTATACTAGTAACCTCCCAATCCTTGGCCAAAGAGAGGTGCTTGTGATTCCATTAGCTGTCTTAAAACAACTCGGCCAAAAGTGAAGAATTCGTGGAAATCCATCACCTAACAGAAAATAACTTAAGTATAATGCACACAGATGATGAGTTAGTAGCATCTGAGTTATTCATTTTTCCCCAGATACATTTCATCTTAATGGACAAAAGGCTGATAAATCTGACACCACAGATAGATAAAAGCACTTGGGATAAGCAGCATAAAGGTAAGAATATAGTTCTTCAGAAATGGCAGGCTTAAATTCTATGAGAATGAATACGTTCAATGAATAAACAGACTAAGCAAAAGTATCCCTGACCAGTAAGTATTTACAATAATGCAAGAATAAAATACACGAACCCCCAAAATTATAAAATTATAAATTATAAAATTAAAATTATAAATTATAAAATATCAAAT
The DNA here is from genome assembly GCF_046562875.1 of Panthera onca. Taxonomy (NCBI): domain Eukaryota; kingdom Metazoa; phylum Chordata; class Mammalia; order Carnivora; family Felidae; genus Panthera; species Panthera onca. The sequence continues at coordinate 152,904,992 of NC_138346.1, forward strand.
TAGGTGAAAAAGCAGATTTGGCTAATTTTTTTTCTTCTAAAAAAGTGCCGTTAATAAGGATGGGATATGAATATCTTAGAAAAACAGGTTTTAAGTATATTGTTACCTGTAAAGAGAGATCAGGAGATAAAAAAAATAATTAAATAAACTCTTTCTATAAGAAAGCTCTGACTTGGATACAAAGCTTCTTTATGAAGACCGAATGATCAATATAAAAGTTGAGAGGGCGGTATGTCAAGGAGAGGATATCCACACTGAAATCTATAATCATGAAGTCTGCCAGAGGACACTAGCAGAATTGTGACTGCATTTTGGTGGATTTTCTTGGTAAATTCTGAGAAGCTTCCAATATTCATCAGTTGTCATAGGAAGGTTTTGTATGACTATGTGTATATATCTTTTAAATATTTTATACACAATATCTTATCAGTATAGTTGAAAATAACAGAAGTGGATTTTTAAAGTCTAGCTAGCAGAATTAATGGGATTAGTTATTAATTATTATTTAATAATAAATTTTCACGTCATGAAGATATTAATGAGATTCTAGGTATTAAACGAATTGAAGTTTCAGCCCATATAGCAAATAATTCAACCTTTTAAAGTGAAAAAGGCATATCATGTTGCCACTTCTCAAGGATATTTTTTAAATCAGTGAGGAGAATATATGTGCTGTCGTGTAAACAAAATGTACTGAATGCAATGACAGTTGATTCCGGATGTAAAGAAACAGAGCCAAAATATGATGAGTCCCAAGTTCCTCAGCAGTCTAACAATGCTATTCAATAACTCTTTTAAACAATCACGTATGTCCCCACCACCCACCCCCAAAGAAAGTCTATGTGCCTTGACTAGTAGTAAGAATGAAAGGTGGAAAGGCAGAGGGAGAGATCCTCATGCTTACTCCTAACTAAGGCAGGCATGGTCCTTTCCATGGAGTCTTACTTCTAACGGCACGCTGTGAATACGCACTAAATTTCCAGACTCACTCTACATCTGCTGTAATGTAATGAGTCATGGAAAAGAAACTGTCACCACTTGAGCTGCTGTTGGGTTGACATGTTAAGTAAAACGTGATTATGCTTGTAAAGAGTTGGGTGGGACACTGATAGGTTGACAAAAGAGAAATTCAAGGATGGAAAAGTAACTGAATGGGATGTAGGACAGGAACAAATTGATCTGGTTCCTATATATTTGAGCTTACTTCCATCATCCCAACCCTTGTTGGAAAAGATCTAGGCTCTGAAATAAGTTTTGTCACCTACTGACTTAGCTTAATTTAATGAAACTGTACCCAAGTTCTAGAAGCTAGATTTTTTTTTCCTTTTAAGGCATAAGTCCCTGAATAGTGTACTTACTTTATAAATCTAGGCCATGTATTTATTCATTGTTGGTTCTGTGACTAGGGAAATACTTAATTCTTCTGGTCTAGGCAAGACTGAATTCTATTTTCTTGATATCTATTCTGAAACTCTATCATGAAAAGCCTAAATGTTCTTTTATTTGGGCTATCTAGACAGAACAAAACCTTCAATATCAACAAGGAAAAAAGTGTACATCTTTTATACTTCACTATTATTTTACTATTACGACCGCTATTAACTTTACTATTGGCTTTATGAGACATTATCTTTCTGTGCCTGTCCTGGTTTCCTTGATGGCAACTTTACCTCTGTCCCTTATATTCAGGTGTTCTCTAGAGTTTTTGCATGCTCAAACTACATAATGTCTGTGAATGATATCACCTATTCACCAGAAAATTTAACTTTACATTAATGTTTGCTTCATCTATATGTTCCTTCACCACTCTTGTGAGCACCAAATCTATATAAGCAATCGCTTGCTGAACCATTTATTTATAGGCAAACCCGTTCCCAAATAAACTGATATGAGTAGTATAACTACCAAAAATACACTGAATTTTATTTAATAACCGTGCACTCTTTTTCTCTCAAAATAAATAAACTTTAAAAAAAACCCAGAAACGTAACATAGTTTTGCTATGAGGTTCTAGCCAGTTGCTATCTATATGTGGGCTAAAATTTTGGCCAGAAGCTTTAAAGGAACAAGCTAGTTCTCCACTTGTAGGACAGTCCTTTTTTGTCTTAGTCAATTTCAATACAAAAACAGCTTATTTTCGAGTCAATGGCAAAAATATACCTTTCCTACCACAGGGAAAACCTGAGGCATGTATTCTATCTTGAGAGGAATACATTATTACTTTTAGAACCTCTTTGTATTTATTGACAGAAGAACACTGGTGCATATCTGCTAGTATGAATTAACTCTGTAACTCATACTCTACATGTAAAACCTCACCTACCCATGCATGTTACCCTAACATTAAATATTGGGGGAGGGGAGTGGGAAGTACACATTTACTTTCAGATCTCTAAACCAAAGTGCTACAAAACTTAAGGGGATATTATAAAGCATAGCGAACGACAGCAATCTACCTTAATCAGAATGGTCAGGCTCTCAGAGAGAAGAACTTGAACAAAGGGATAGTCATAAATGACACTACAAGAGGATCTCAGATACAATTTAGCACATCACTTTAAGACACTAACTAGATTGTCCCTAAGTGCTGCAAAAACCCGACATTGTTAGCAAACTCTAATTTACTTATTCATCAAATACTTCAGAGTTGTAGTAAGGTTTTTTTTTTGTTTGTTTCTTTTTTGCTTTAATGAAATCAAAGTGCTAAAACTATTGCACATTTTTTACTCTTTAAAAAAATTTTTTTAAGTTTATTTATTTATTTTGAGATGGGTGGGAGTAGGGGCAGAAAGAGAGGAGAGAGACAGAATCCCGAGCAGACTCTACACTGTCAGTGCAAAGCCCAGTGTGGGGCTCGAACCTACGAACAACGAAATCATGATCTGAGCCAATATCAAGAGTCAGATGCTTAACCTACTGAGCCACCGAGGCACCCCTTGCACATTTTTTTTAAGGAACCTCACTATATTATCTTCAAAGAGTGCTAAAAATACTCTCTCTAATGGTGATTATTTTATAGAGTATTAAAATCATTTTAGGGAAGAAGTTCTTTTCTCACTTTTTAGGGTGAGCCATTTGGTGTACTTATAAGACAAGTGTACTATCACTTTCTGACAGAGCCTTGGTTTCACACTTTTAAATGAACAGGAAATAGAAAATGAAGAATCAGTAACAATTATTAATACTTTACCACCACCACAGTCAGAATTACAAGTGCATTTATTTACTTGATTCTTAACTGTTGAAGTGATGACAGTAAGGAAAGGGGACAAACATATATTAATGCTATTGATAATTGTGTTTATCTCCATCACAGTGTTTTAGAAATTCAATAGAAAACATCAAGTGCTTTTATTTGAGCTTTCAAAAGAGAAGTTTTTTTCTTAAAGCCAAAAAAATGCCTTTTCCTACATTATTGAATATCACATTTTCTGACAATTATAAATAGATAATTTGCCAAATTATTAGGAGTATGGTAAAAATAAATCTTACTTCATTTGTGAATACTGAAAATTATTTTTCAATTAAAAAAAACCAGGGATATACTTAAATAAAATGGGCTACCTGTCTGGAGCATGAGACTCTGCTCTTGGGGCCAAGAGTTCAAACCCTACACTTACTTAAAAAATAAGATATTCAATAATTATTCATTAATAATTCAGCTGCAAAAATATTATCTACATATTTTCTTCCAGCTATTTTAAACTATGTACCAGTCAAATATGGCAGACTTCCTTAAAGGTTTATATTCTGACACTCATAGACTGGAACTCTTATAAGCTACCACTATGAAACTCATTTTAAGTCCTCTTAATATTGTCTTCATTGTCACTAAACTGTTCTTGTTTAAAAACATTTTTTAATGTTTATTTTTGAGAGAGAGAGAGCAGGGGAAGGGCAGAGAGAGAGAGGGACAGAGAGAGCAGGGGAGGGACAGAAAGAGGGGGAGACACAGAATTTGAAGTAGGCTCCAGGCTCTGAGCTGTCAGCACAGAGCCCGAGGTGGGGCTTGAACTCAGGAGCCATGAGATCATGACCTGAGCTGAAGTCAGACGCTCAACTGACTGAGCCACCCAGGCGCCCCCAAAAGTGTTCTTGTTTAAATTGTCATTGTGCTGACTAAATAATTATAAGCTACCAGCATAATACAATTTAAAAATGGGGTTTCTACAGCTAGTTTTGGAATTAACACCTTATTTGCATTAAAACATCACAACTGGATATTTTGATAACAAGGCTACAGAGAATAAGTCTATGCTTTCACTGAACTTAAATACCCCAAAACTCTGGTGCCTTTTAAAAGTATTATTGGGGCTCCTGGGTGGCTCAGTCAGTTAAGTGTCTGACTCTTGGTTTCAGCTCTATTATAACTTGCAGTTCGTGGGTTCAAGCCCACCATCAGCCCCATGCTGACAGTGTGGAGACTGGAATTCTCTCTCTCCCCCCTCTCTCTCTGTCCCTCCTCTGCTCACTCTATCAAAATAAGTAAATAAAAACTTAAAAGAATTATAAAAAATGCAGCCCTGGTTTTATAACATCATGAAACAATGAAAATAACTTGCTATATTATCTTGTACATTTCCTACAATAGGTAATTATATTTAATAGATATAAATGTGGTAAGACATATATCTTGTTGGATACTGAATTATGTGTTTAAATGTATAAATCCACAAAGATAAGTGACCGCCAATGTATAATTCCTTAAGGCCAGCTTTTTCAGACCCTCTCTTTGTACCAACTCCACTGCTTTTTTGCCTGTCGATTTTGTAAAATCATGTAATTTTATGTAATAATTCTTTACTTCCCATTTCTCTCTGGCCTACTTCTAGATGTTCATCTAATATCATTAAATTAAACAGTTCAATAATATAAAGAATGGATAAACAGTCAATTATTAGTGGCTGCCTTTATTGTCTTTCTAGCATGGGCAGTTCCCAACTTTTGATACAGTATGTGTAAACTGTTGTGTTACAATTTTAGGGGAGTACAGAATCCATTCTTCCAAAGAAGGTAAGTTATGTTTTGATTCAAAATACTACATAATCCATAATGAAATTTGTTTTAAATTTAAAAAACCTTTCTCAAATGCCATTTATGCAAATAAGATTTTGTGTTAAGTTTTTAATAACAACACTTTAAGAACTAAAAATAGAAACTTTTAAAAAAAGATTTTACGTATTTTTTTAAGTAATCTCTACACCCAATGTGGAGCTCAAAGTCACAGTCCTGAGATCAAGAGTCCCATGCTCTACTGACTGAGCCAGTCAGGCACCCCAAAAATAAAAAATATTTTGATGGAAATCTATCAAAAGTATTGTATATGTTCTCTGGTTTCTTAAAAAGCATCTTGATCAGCATTAACATTAAAGAAAAACTACTCATAATGTGCTATCAATAAAAAAATATGCTAATACATAGTCTCTGTGAAATCAGAGATTTTACAGCAATTTGTACCCATCTTACTATGGCATGGATTTTTTGTTAAATGGTTTTTTTCATTTTTTTCTTCATCATCTCTTACCACCCCTTGATATTTTCATTTTCCCTACACTGACCAGACCCCAGTCTAGAAAATTTGCTATTCTATCTACTTTAAGGTAGACTAATAAATAAGCCAGAAAACGAGACAGAATATTGAGTCCAGAGTGGGGAAAGAAGCAGGAGAAGAGGGTGAAAGCTTTGAATAGAAAGATGAAGGGTTTTCCTAGTAAACAAAACATAAAAGCAATAATGTATAATAAACTCTATGATACTGAAATGTTCCTTCAGAGAGTCTCTATGTTCCAAATAACTAGAATTGCTGGATACTATTGTACTAGTTTGGCCATAACTAACCACAATTTTAATATTTTATATGTAAGAGAATTTTAATTAAGATGCCAAGTGTAGCAAAAGTGAGGTAAAAAAAAAAGAGAGAGACCAGGAGTTATGTGCTGTGTGTTAAGGCAGAGGAAAGGCAATAACTATTGTCAGCAGTGTTTTGGTATTCTATCTAGAGATAGGCAGGCAATTATCCTGTGAAGAGGTATCATTTATATATTTTAAACTTTATAAAACACTTTCCAACACATCATTTTTAAAACACAATATTAACCAATGAGATATATATATGAAGGGGGGTAGAGAGAGAGAAAGAGAGAAAGCCCAGTCTATGCTTTCTTAACTTGAATCTGCTGTATTTTGTTTGTTTTTTAAAGCTAAGGATCAAGAGAATGAGAAGATAAACCACAGACTGACAGTAAATATTTGCAAAAGGCCTATCTGATTAAGAATTGTTACCTAAAATGTATAAAGAACTCTTAAAAACAATAAGAAAATGAACGGGGTGTCTGGGTGGCTCAGTTGGTTAAGCGTCCAACTCTCGATTTTGGTTCAGGTCATGATCTCACAGTTGTGAGATGAACCCCACATCAGTCTCTATGCTGGGCCTGGGACCTGCTTAAGATTCTCTCTCTCCTCCCTCTTTCCCTCCCCTGCTCACTCTCTCGTGCACCCTGTCTCTCAGAATAAAAAAAAAAAAAAAGAACAACCCAATTGGAAAATGAGCAAAACACCTGAACAACACCTCACCAATAAAGACAAACAGAAAATATGTAAGCATAGTAAAACATGTTCAATATGAAATGTCATTAGGGAAATGTAAATCAAAACTATGAGATATCACTATACACCTATTACAATGGCAAAACTACTTTGCCTGATACCACAATGGTGGACATGTGCCATCATAAATTTGCCAAAAGCCATAGAATACACCACACCAAGAATAAACCCCAATGTGAAGTATAAACTTTGGGTGATAATGAGGTGTCAGTGTGGGTTCATCTATTATAACAAATGGACCACTGTGATGCAAGATGTTGATAACTGGGGAGGTTGTGCCTGTGTAGCAATGGGACATAGTAACTCTCTGTACTTTCTCTGCCCATTTTTGCTGTAAAAAATATTAATTAAAAAATTAAAGACCTGGGGCACCTGGGTGTCTCAGTCAGTTAAGCATCCCACTCTTAATTTCTGCTCAGGTCGTGATCTCATGTTTCGTGAGATCGAGCCCCGAGTCACGCTCTGTGTTGGAATTCTCTTTTTCTCCATCACTCCCTGCCTCTCCCCGACTTGTGGGTGTGTATACTCGCTCTCTTTCTCTCTCACACAATAAATAAATAAACTTAAAAAAAATTAAAGACCAACTATTGCCAAAGACCCAGTTAAACATTCTTGTTAAAAAATATTTCAAAACTCTACAGGCCCAAAAAACAAAATTACATTTGAAATATTCTTTTCTCTGTATCTTATGATATATAAAAATCAAAAGATGCATATTGCATATTCTTTCTGTTAAGTTAGGCTATATAAAAATGATACAGAGATTTAAATGTTGAAAGCTTAAAAGTAGAAATCAACAGTAGTAGGTAAAACCCTCACTCAGTTTAATAAATGGGCTGAGAACGGACTCTATTCATCTACTTTGGATGCAGTAGCTAAAACGGGATAATAACATGGAAGCATCTACCTTTGAGTCATAATTTTGAAGGCATCTGGGAGGTAGCAATCTGTATTCTCCATCTGAAATGGGTCAGCATCACAAATCTTGTCATCTGTCCGACCATAGTTAGCGCTCTCAATCATGATCACATCGCTGCCTGGACATCGCAGATCTATAGAATAACCTTCACAGGATAATTCTCGCCTAACTAACCCGAATGGTAAAGCTGCTCTGCTGAAACCTTAAAAGTGAAAAAAAGAAAGAAAGAAAATTAAAATTAAGACATGTATGAAATAAATTATTTTAATAAGGCATTTTTAAGTAATATGATTCATGTCTATATTCAAGAGATGTCACCAAAAGTATGTTTAAGTCATCCATATATTTATTAAATAACTCCTTGATTCTTTACTATATGTCAAGAATTTTTTAGTTTTTTTAATATGTATCTTTGGCTGGACTCTTCACCTGTATAATAAAATTTAAATTACTCTAGCAAATACTATCTGTATAATCTATTCACGTATAATCTATTCACAATAAGAAACTAAGTGGCTCTTTTTGAGTAAATCCAAAGAAAAAGGACAAATTTAATCGATGGACTTATAAATGACAAGTTTTACAAATAGAGAATGTAACATCTAATCAAGAAACAATCTTCATTTAGGCAGTGGAATATAAGCTCTGATATACACTGACTTCACTTTCTCATTTAATGTAGACATATTCATTGCTGTTAGCATTATCTTAAAAAATATTTGTCTTAGCAGTCCCCCCCCACCCACAAAAAAACTAAGATGCTATGATAGTAATACACTTATGGTACAATAACTGATTTAGATTTATAGACACTTTATTTAAAATTGGTATAAATGGAAGCACGCAGCAGTGGGCCAGCGCTGCTCCAATCTAGTCCGACAAGCTGAAATAACCCGGGAAGGGCAAAATTTATCTAAGATTCACTTTTGTCGCCTACAGAACAGAGATGAAACATGTATGATGTTACTTTTCCTACCTGTGTGACTCTAAAATGAGATAATGTACATAATACTGCTCAATAATTAAAAGTGCTATATGAATTCAAGTGTGGTGTATTAGGAAGAGTGCAGAAAACGACCGTTCGTAAGTGCTGAAAAAAAGATTCCCAGATGGAATAAAAAAATGAGAATTTTAAGTTTTCAGCCACTGGCCCCATGAAGTAGTAACACAGCCTGGGACAAAGGGTAAACACACAGAAAGAAAGCCAAGAACAGCTGGGAGGAGCTATGTGAGCAAGAGGTCCACCTTCACGGTTGGGTGTTCTACCTATGGGTTAGCTACCATTCTCAAAAACTTCAACGCGGCCTCAAGTTTTTTAATTCAATTCTCTAACCTGTCACCATCTCGCACATTACTCTTACAAAAGACTAGCACTAATTTCAGTATTTTTTTTCCTTCTCTCTATCCTTTTAATTAATTACTCTGCATCACATAAACTATCCCCTATATGCCTTTTTATAGGGGAAAAAAAGCACCCTAACATTCAGAACTAAACAGTTCCAAGTTATAAACTTCAAGTTGAAAAACTGGGTCATGTCCAGGTCAATGCAATGCCAAAACCTGTTCTCTTTAATGTTATTTTGCAATGCCTTTCACTAATTCAATGTAATAAAATCACCTGGTAAAACATGCACCTTCTTTCTAACACTCAAACAGTCCTCCAGAAGGGTGACTGGGTTACACTTTGATATGACTTAAAAATCACCAATTCTCAGACTTGGCTAAGCTCTCAGTTCTACTGAGAAAACTGAAGGTGTAACTGGAATGAAGAGAGCAGAAAAAGGCATAATTTAGAGCATAGAAATCTTCAGAGAATTGCTCCACACCCCAAACATCGGAGGTTTTCACTAAGAGAGGGTTTATGGTCTTATGAGGTTATTACAAGTATGTGGGAGGCACACCAGCAATGAAGAAGGAATACAGAAATGGAGCTGGACAAATGTCAAGACAGACAGTAAACAGGCCGACCTCTCAAAGTTTATTTGCGAAAGTTCATAAGTAAATAAACTTTTACACATATTATTGCTTCTTCTGTTTCCTGATACTGTACCATACTGCCCATACAAATAATTCAGTTTAAACTAATATTGTTATATTTGTTTTGATTGAAAAGATGCTTTAGAGCTTCATTTCAATAGCAAAAGCTGTGGAAATTTTTAATGGAAATTCAAACAAGCATCATAAAAAATTTGAAGTACAGACTATTTTAAAGGCAGAGATACTTTGCAATTATAATTCCTTAATAAATGAGAATAAATTTATATTATTAGAAAATATTATGAATGTTAGAACACATTATTAGAAGACTGGCTTGGAGCCATATTTCACAACTTTCACTACTTGTCAAAAATATAGGATATTATGAAGCACTGTGGTTTTTAAATTAAGCCCTTAATTTTTGTCGTTGTTGATATCTGCAGGATTACAGTTATGGTTCTAAGTGAATTTCCCCCTGCCTTTGAAAGATATTTAAGAAGTTGTGTCCTTGAGTGTCCTGCTGTTTTGGTAATTCGGAGAGGATTTTTTAATCCTTAGGTACAATCATCCAAACAGGTAAAGTAAGAAAAAAGAAAAGGAAAAAGAGACGAAAATCAACACATTTTAATAATTTAGATTTCTAACATAGAATCTTCTGGAGAAGAGAGATCATGGTACTTATACTTTCAATGCACAGAACTGAATGAGTTCTTAACAGTGAATATTGCTTTATTCAATGCTACAGTGTCTATGGTTTTGCATCGTACGTGTTCTCCTTTATAAAGTCTTGCTCTTTCCCGTTTCCATTGAACTTTATACACATCTTTACTAAAGTACTTATTATTACCCCATGATACTATGCATATTCATTTTTTAATTTATATCTTCCTTGCTAACTATGATGATAGAGTTCTTAGTTATAATTCCAATGCCTAGGTGGGTACAAGATACATAATTCCAGTAAGTATTTGTTGAACCAAGGCTAAATCGACTAGTGTTTTTTAAAACCACATAGAATTGCATTTTTTGTGTGTCATATCTATTTTCCTTTGATAATGAAAATAAAAATAGTAAACATTAAGAAATAGATAAACCATTTACAATTAATGAAAATGATGTGTCATCCTCAAAAAAAGAAAAATATTTATATTTTGCCAATTTATTATTTTCTAGGTCCTACTGGGGTTCATTAGTGTTTCTCACAAAGACAGATGAGTTACATGTTTATGAACTTTCGTGTTTTAAAGCCTATGTTTCCAATCAGAAATACAAAAATTCAAATAGGAAGACAGAAAAGTAAATCCCCGTAAAACTTTGGTTTGCAAGCGTAATTTGTTCCAGAAACATGCTGGTAATCCAAAGCACTTGCATATCAAAGTGAATTTCAAGAACCATTGGCTCAGTTGTGATCCTGTAACAGTCAGCAACATGTACTACTCTTATTGCAAGACATCGCTTGTTTATCAAGTTAAAGTTTATTGGAAATGCTTGCTCGCCTTACAGAACATTCACAGAACAAGTTACAAACCAAGGTTTTACTGTATTATAACAGTTAACATTTACACAGCAATTAATATGTTCTGACACTGTGTTAAATGCTTTATATGGATCACTTTTTTTGTTTTAAGCAACATCATCATCAGCAACAAAAAACAATGGAGTAGATTATTGTTATAAGAACAACTTTACAAAGTATGAAACTAACACATTAAATTCAGAGTCTCCAGGATTACTAAGGGTTCGAATGTAACACACACATGGTTGTCAGACTCCAGAGCCTGTGTTCTTATTAAAGGTCATGAATAGAAAAGTACCGTATGACTTTTCAAGCCCCCTAGTTGATAATAATTTTATAAGTTTTCATGCAATCTGAAATCCACCAATGAATGTTAGTCAACTTGACAGGAAACAACTACAGGAAATGTTCACAAAACATACACATGATGAAAATTATATTTTCGGAAATGTAGTGTTGTGTAAGACACATATACAAAGACAGCATAGTCTACACTGCTCAAATATGTACATATGGAAAGATTACTGAGTACTAAAGTGTGTCGTGGTCAGCCTTGTGAACTTGGCTAAGTCATTTTTCCTTTCCAGGTTTTAATTTCTTTTTCTGAAGAATCAAAGTTATTTAAAAGTTCACCAATTCACCAATCTGTGATTCTAAATAGTCAAGCTCCTTTTCATCAGGTAACACAGGATATTCTGACATTTTCAAGTGATCACTAAGTAATAAATTCCTTGTTCTATTTCTTTAAAATATAAACATACAAGAGAATGCAACTTGGATGTATTGTGGCAGAGCCACGTGGATTATACAGTACTATCAAGATAATTATCAAAAGCATATGTGATGAACTAGGCAGGCAGTGTTCAGACAAATCACAGACAGACATCTTCCTAGATTAACTCTTTTAATCAAAGACAATGAAAGGGATAAAATAAACATGGGGCAATTATGGGATCAAAAGAAAAATTTGCATACTGTAAATTGCCGTGCTTCTTTGGCCACTTCACACTATTTCCCTGAAAACTTCAAGGGTTTTGGGTTCAACCTTTTCCACTCACAATGGTACTGCGAAGTTTGGAAAAGTCTAAAATACAACTGTTGCAATTAATATTAATTATTAAAATTCAAATTTTCACTAAGAAAATGTTACGAAAAGATGGTACAACTCTTATTTCTAAATACGTTTATTTATTCCCTTATTTATAACACGTTATAACGACTTGTTATATTGAATCATGGAAATAATCACAGGTATGGTCACTATTTCTTAACCACACTTTTTTCCTTTGTATCTGATGCAATTCTTAAGTGTTTCCAGTGGATATTTTAGGATATTTTTTTTTCAAAGTCACTTGCCAGGACTATATAATTGATTCCCAAACATGATTTTGTATCAGAGTCATCTGGTAAATGTTTTTAGAAAGATCTTCAAGCCCTAATCCAGACCTACTGATTCAGAATCTCTGGGTTCAGATAAAATTTGGTTTTTGGGGAGGAAATTGTTAATTTATTTGCAACACACTGATATAATAAGTAAGATGTGCCAAGAATTTCTCCAAGGCCTTTTTAAAATAGTTATTTCTCTATTGGGATCACATATTTATTAAGTCACTGCCATCATATTTCCTCTTAATTCTCTAATATAGTTGTAGTTTTATTTTCATCTTTGAACATATTCATAATAGCCACTTTGAAATTTTTATCTGCTAAATCCAACATCTGGGCCCACATCACCAGTAGTTTCTATTGAATGCTTTTTCTCCTGAGTATGGGTCAATTTCCTTGTTTCTCTGCATATCTTATACATTTTTTGTTATTGGAAAGTAGACGTTTTAAATAATATTCCGCTAACAACTGCATACCCAGATTTCTTTCCCCTGAGAATTGCTGCTATTGTGATATTTTCTTTTTAGTATCTTGACGGGATTTAATCTACAGAATCTGCCTCCCCCAGAGTGTATGCTGCTGCTCTGCTCACTGTTCTTGTTTTAATTCTCATTTTTATTTTCTAGTCTGGCTTCCTAGGGATCACTCCTGTCTCTGCATAGCTTAGTGATCAGCCAATGACTGGGAAGAGACGTGGCACAAACAGTATGAACCCATAAGAAGGCCTCCACCCTCTGCTGATTGAGCTGCGTGTGTGTTAGGGAGAGTGTTCAAAGTTCATCAGACAGTTTTCAAGTCAGCCCTGATTATTTACTTTCTGTTAACTTCTCTCACGTCTCTTCAGCACCTGTGTGTAGCTTCCCACTTAGTCAAGAATGCATAGAGAACTTTGGTTTTTTCATTTCAAAGATGTCCTGATTTTGTTTCAGACTGGCCTCCAGTCTCCCCAACAGGGACCACAACCTCGGGCTGCAGAGCTGGGAGTCTTTCCCATCTGTTTACCACAGTGTTTACTACTTTCATTGGCAACACGGCTAGGCGCGGGTTTCCATCCTCCACTCCAAATCAAGCCAATTCTCTCTGGCAGCACTCACTGCACTTCAAGGCCAGCCCTGCCCTAATGAAACCACCACACAGACTTAGCTAAGGAGTGGAGGGTGGAGGGTAGGAGCAGCCCCAGGCTAGAAGGCTTTGAACTTCCACTGCTTATACCAGAAATTCTAGTTTTTCATAAATAAATGCTTCCTAATTTCTCATTTGGCTCTGGTTAATTTCCAGAGCCCTCAATAGTTGTTCACAATTTTGTTCAGTTTTACACCTGTTTTGGGAGAGGATTTGCTTGCTACCCTCTTTACCCAGAAATCCTATCTCCAGAAATTCTTCTAAGGACTTTAGAAATATTTACTGACTAAAATCTTCAAGAAAACCCAAAAAACAAAAACACACTGAGACATTTTATAAAGGAGGAAACTGAGACACCAAAAAGTTACTTTTTCTATGATCATACCATCCACTAGGAATGAAATCAAGTTTTGACATACGTTAATGCAGCTCCCAGGTTCATATTCAAGTGTTACTTTAATGCCTCTTCAAATGATAATAACAATTAGCAGCAGGTCTGCAGACCCCTGTTGCAGGGGGGCATAGTTAGTAGCGTGTACTGGGTGCTTTCTAGGCTTAGGGGAAGAAGATCAAGAAAGGAAATCGCGTGTCTGTTTGTCAAGCTTTCAATGAAACTGTTCAATCAACATAATCAACACAAAGAAATTCCCCAAATTAAAGTCCTTTAATCACACTATTCCTATGACATTTATTCTAAGTTGTATTTTTAATCTATTTCTATTTCAACAAAGCGGGGGGGGGGGGGGGGGGGAAGCATCCCAACAAGCAAAGTGTAATCCAATCCATCTTGCAACCCTGACAATCGAAGAAAAAACTTGTGGGAGGCCCTGTGAGCAAAAAAAAAAAAATCAATATTGTAGCTTTGTGCTGTGCAAATGTGAATACCGCCCAACAGCGGTGCTTAGGGTAAAATGAACTGTTTTGCTCCATTTTCTCCACTCTGAACAAATGATTTTGAAAAGACAGGTTTTTTTCCCCCCAAGCTATAAAATGTCAAGCAATAACTCTCTGCGCTTTAGGCTAGTGATTGGAATAAATACCTCCCGGCAACAGGTGCAGTGACTTAGGACTGAAATCATTCACATTCAGTGGGTAACTCCTAATAAACAGATGCACTGCTATCAGATGGGAATTTGTACTGCCAGAATTAGAATTGTTACTGGATTCTGCATCATCTGAGCATTTTTGCGAGAATATATACTACTCTGCATATGCAAATACACTCTGGTCCATCAGCTTATATTTCTCATAAACGTTAGGCACTTGATTATGAACACTTGGCTTTTCTAACATTGTCTCCATTCAGCCTGCTCTTTATACATACGGCTGTAAAATCATACATTCCTATAAAAGTCTTCTTATTAAGCTGTAATATAAAAACATCAACTTTTCTGGTACTGTTTTTCTTAATTACTTTGAACTAAACCCTGTCATGGACACTACTGCTCATGTGGTCCAGGGTCCCAGTAAGCACCATGCCTTCTGATTATCAGGGACCTCGATGGGACTGAGGCTGTGACTTCAAGCTCTACTCAAACATTAACTCAAGCCACAGTCTACTACGAGTGCTGGCATATTGAAATCTGATTTATTTCTGTTTATATATGCTAATGAGATTTTTTTCCTAAAATGGAAATGAGAAAAATACTTAATGAAGAGGGACATGATTTCAACCAGGCTGAACTACAGCTTATAAGCTTCCAGAAAACTTTTTTCATTTCATTTTAGCTTAGATGAAAACATTAAAATTAAGTCAAAAAGATAAATTATTTCACTAATAACATTTTCCTTTCTCTCTGAAAACTCATGAGGTCATTAAAACAAAATTGTAAAACTCAAAAACTATCAAACTTTTCTTGGTCGGGACACCTAGCTATCTCAGTCAGTAAAGGTCAGTAAACCCTGAGACCTTTGATCTCAGGGTTGTAAGTTCAAGCTGACGTTGGGCACACAGTTCACTTTAAAAATAAATAAATAAATGAGATTTAAAACCTTGTCGACAGAAAGGCAGTGTGTCAAAAACTCATTTCATTAACTTTACAGAATGTCACACTCTATTGTTTTATTCTATTAGTTCATTTAAGAAATAATTTTATCAAAAACGAAAGAAGTAATTTTATCAATCAACTCCTAAAACATCTAATAACATCTAATATTGGTACGTTCACTAAAATATAATTGTTTTGGGGTGCCTGGATGGCTCAGTGGGTTGAGCGTCTGACTTCAATTCAGCTAAGGTCATGATCTCACGATTTGTGAGTTCAAGCCCCACACCGGGCTTGTTGCTGTAGGTACAGAGCCTGGAGCCTGCTTCAGGTCCTCTGTCCCCCTTTCTCTCTGCCCCTTCCCTGCTCACACTCTCTCAAAAATAAATAAACATTACATATATATATTATATATGCATACATATAATATATATAAATATAATATATATAACATAGATATATATACACATATGTATATACATATATAAACATAACCTATCAGTCTTATGTGAGGAACCTAAAACTATGCCATGCAGAGAGTAAAAACAAACAAAAACTACTTTCACCTTTGAACTTGTTTTCATGCCAAGAATAAAGCAAATAAGGCAATGCAATGTCATTTTCTAGCATAAGCACACTGGCCTTGAAAATGTAGCAATTTTTGTGTAAGTAAACTTAGCATGAAACACAGATCTAATCCTTACAGAAATACCAAGTTCTTTTTTGTAAAAGAAAGTGTTCAAGTAATTTAAGACCATGAAACTACAAAATAATCATCTCACCATTTATGAATGATATGCCTTAGATTCTTGTGTCATTCTTGGCTTACAGGATGTGGGGTTTTTTTTTTGTTTGTTTGCTTTTAATTTTGAATAAATTTTAAATTATGAAGCATTTCAAACAAAAAAATTAAGAAGAATATTTACAGTTTTCTTATTTATATACAAAAAACTATGATTTACATTGGAGTACAAACAAAAAATCCTAACAAATAAATGCAAGATGAAAAAACACTACCCAATTAAATCCAATTATACAAACAACCAAAGGGAAAAATAACTTATCTTTGAGGCTTGCTAACAGTAGGAAAATTCTGGACACTTTGTACACTCAAAGGTAAAAGTACCTTCCTAATGCCATCAGCTATTAGGTTAAATTATTACCACTTGTGAAAATCCTCTGGCTATTTTAAAAAGAAAATATGCGTTATAAGTATGTCCAAACATTTTGGGATTAAATTCCCCATTAGAAAGAAATTGATCTCTCCCACTTAAAAATTTGTAAATTCTCTTCCACTGATTATTAATTCACAAGTACCATTAAAGTACAGCAATTTAGAAGTTATATAATTCTATCAAAGTTTAATACAGCTCTAAAAGAAAAATTCCTGATAAGCATGTCTATTAAAAACAATATATGCCACATAAAGAGATGCTTTTAATAGTTTTAGCAAAAAGTGTAACTTCTTCAATGTTTAGAAATATAGGATACTTTAATTCTGATCTACTTCTAAAAGAAATTAGTGAATTTTGTATTAAGTTTCAATATTACCGTTACCGCTCAATGCATATGTTTAAACTATTCTCTTTGTATAGAATATTCTACTCATTTTTCTCTGAGACAACAATTACTCTCTAAAAACCTATCAAGGCTTCTCCAACAACAGGCAAAGGAGAATATGAGCTCAGGTTTTGGGTCATCTATTTTCTTTCTTCCAATAATAAACATTTACTGAGCACCTACTATGTGCTTATTAGCACTCTTGTAGACACTGGGATAGACCAGTGAACAAAAATGACAATGATCACTATGCCCAGGGTAATTTACATTACTCACAAGGAGTGAGTTCTCCTTGAGGAAAGGTATCGTATTTATCTAGCCCATCATTATAATGCCAAAACCTAACAGTCAATTTACAGTGCTCTCTTATAGAGGGCATGAAATAAAGATATCTTCAGTAAACGGGTATATGAATGAACTAATAAGCAAATGAACAATTATGAGCTCCTCTGTCAGAGGAGGAAACGTGCTTCTAAAGGTCTCTACTTAATATTCCTCCCCTACTCAACTTGGAGCTACTCCACAGAAAGAAGTGAAGCCTATTTACTTTTGTATCCTTGGTTTTTAGCACAGTGCATAACACACCACAGACATTCGACTTTTACTTGATTTTACTCTATGCTGGATTTTATGCTTTAATTCCTTTTACCAAAAAGATGTCAAATATACCCAGAAACTAAAACAAAGATGTTTTTATAAGGTAAAAAAAAAACAAAAAAACAAAAAAAAACAAAAAAAAAACACACACACCACAATTAAATCTTTTTATATATGTTAAAATGTTTTAAAATTCAGATACCAGGGAATAAAAAATACAAATGTAACAAACACGGTATCTTCTCCAGATCAGTGGGCCTAAACTATGAAATGTACCCTTAAATGACAAAACATCTGCAGGAGTTCACAATCATCCAGGAATCCTGGTCATTGGTCATGTAAAAAGGATTACAAAACCAGAATAACAACTTTACCCCTCTCCTTTTTCTACCCCAGTAAATAGGAAACACTCTTTACATTGATTATCTTTTATAACTAGTTGAAACCAATTTAACATTAAGAAGTTACTATCAGAGGGGCGCCTGGGTGGCTCAGTCAGTTAAAGCTTCTGACTTTGGCTCAGGTCATGATCTTGCCGCTTGTGGGTTCGGCCCAGCGCTGGGCTCTGTGCTGACAGCTCAGAGCCTGGAGCCTGCTTCGGATTCTGTGTCTCCCTCTCTCTCTCTCTCTCTCTCTCTCTCTCTCTCTCTCTGCCCTTCCCCCACTCACACTCTGTCTCTCTCTCTCAAAAATAATAAACATTAAAAAAAATTTTAATAAAGAAAAAAAGAAATTACTATCAGAAATGCAATTTCTCAAGTCATTCACACTGTATCATCAAATTAAAATTCTTAAGTAATTCTGTATAATTTATTCACTGACAACAAAAAAACAGAGATACAGTCACAGAATAAGTAACAGCACAACAATTTCATCATCTCCTCAGGCACAATAGTTTATTTCTACTTCCACATTGATTAATATAATTTTCTAACAATTTTATTTCTTTCACTACTCTTCTGTTATCATAAATTCCATTAGCAACCCCACCCTAACCTCAGAGTGTTTGTTCTTAAAAGCAGTTAAACAAGAAGCAGAAATGCAAAACTGAGATTCGTTCCTTCATCCAGTGACTTAGGTAAAAAGCCATACTACCTAAAAGATTCTATTCCTTTCTTGTCACTGTATTAATCTGACAAATAAAACTAGTTGGGGGCAGAGCCCTCATTTAAAGTACTCCACAGCTAGATCTCCAGATCAAAGAGTCAAAATTTGGATTCTAAGTCTTTTTGTTAATGTCTTATGTATTTAAGCATAAAACAACCAATATTGTTTTAAATACCAAAAAGACCCCAGGAGAAACTATCGGCCATAATTTCATTCTTGAGGAGGTACATTTAACTTGAATCAATGAGGGAAAACAATGTAAATGGATAGAAGATTTCCATGTCAATTACCTTTATTGGACAACAATAAAGTTGTGGAGAAGTTACTTGTGTAACAATTGGCTTCCTCATTAAAGGTATCTGTAAGGGGGGCCAAATTAATACTAATTCTAAAACTTATTTGAGTTAACTACATTGAAACTGCACTGAAACCACCCACTCATTTCTCTCAATCCCAAACAACCATCCAAAGGTGATCACATTTAACTGTTGACTAAAACAAGTGTCCTAGAAGAGAAAGGCATTGTATCTCCACACACATTCCTATGAAGTATTTATTTCTCACTTCAGTTAGGAAAGATTAACGCAGCCTGAAGCCAGTCTCAACTCTTATCTTGACTTTTTACAAACTGTCACCCACACTAACACTTCAATCATTTAAAAAGTGTCAGCTGTTTAACCTGTTTCCCACTGAAAAAAAGGGAGAAATTTCAGGTCTTTCCTCTACCTGCCGCAAAAGGCACTCTTCTTTTCCTAAAACCTGAAAGGACTTCTGAAAGTTAGAACTTCATTTATTTATTCATTTTTTTACCGAGCACAATGCTATTGAAGATGACAGAAAGGCTTTTCGGTTAGGAGTGAGAAAGCATCTTCCAATAAAGTCCTGCAAGGGGGCTTGGGGGCTTCCACGGAATGCTTACTGCAGTAACTTCCCACCTCAAAAAAGCTATTTATGACACCAAAGTTGATTTTTAAAATTTCCTTTTTTCTCTTTAATGATGCTTAAAATCTGATTCTAAATTATGCCACAAACATGAATTTCATTAACCCAAACTGTGGACTATCACTACTAACCTGTAAGACTTTATAACTGAAGGTTATATGCATCTCATGAACAATTTGTAAAGATGCATTTCTAAAAGATATAAGGAGCTTATGAAAACAAGTAATCAAGTGGGTAAAATGATACATAAGAAATAAAATTACTACAGTAAACACTGTAGTATTATGCTATTACTTTTCTCAGTGAATGCTCCTGGACCAATTAAAAGGTGCAAAGTGACCAAATGAGTGAAACTAGGAGATCCTGGTGGTATAATGAGTGAAAATTACGCAGTAGTGAGCCCATTTTGTGAACTTCGCTTTGAAACACAAACACAGGGTGCCTGGGTGGCGGGCTCAGTCAGTTAAGCGTCTGACTTCAGCTCAGTTCATAATCTCATGGTTTGTGAGTTCGAGCCCCACATCGGGCTCTGTGCTGACAGCTCAGAGCCTGGAGCTTGATTTGGATTCTGTGTCTCCCTCTCTCTCTCTGCCCATCCCCCACTCGTGCTCTGTCTCTGTCTCTCTCTCAAGAATAAGCATTAAAAAAAACCTTTTTTTTAAACCCACAAACTCAAAATAATCAAACCACCACTAAATGGAAAACAGCATTTCTAACATTATCTCTTACTAACATCTCTGGCAGCCTCACCCAAATACATTTATTGTTCATTCATTCATCCATTATGTATTTGTGTTTCCGGCACATTCAAATTCCTCCATCAGACTATTTTGGAGTAAGTCAAAGAAACTAACAACCCCTCAGGTTGCAGGCAATCCCGCTACTTCTCCGAACTACAGAAGGCCCACACAGTGGTAAAAGTGCTCCTTGAAGTAAAGATGAGTAATGCAAGTCCTCACTCCTCTACTAACTGTGATGAGTTAAAACGGAAACCGCTTCCCCAAATGCTATGAAGGTTGTCAAATAATTCCTTAAATGACAGTATGGCTGAGGTCATGCTTGGTGTCAGTGCTGTTATTTTTGTTTTGGGCTGCTGAGGTCTGTTCAATTTTTAATGAAAGACGAGGTTTTAAAGAACACACAAAACTGCTGGCTAACTCAGTCATTAGAACATACGACTCTTAAAGAGCACACAAACTGTTCTCAAATATGGGTCACCAGAACACTCAGGGAGGGAGGCAAGGAGGCAGAGAGAGATAAGTTTAATCTTACATTGTAAAGTTATAAAATGTTGCCTTAAAAAAGAAACACTACTACTTTTCTGCAGAGGTAAAATTACATCTTTGCTCCTATTTAACTGCCAAACGAAACATCAAGGGAACTAAGGAACAGCATGGTAGCAGATCCACCAGCACAGGCCCTGCCCCTACATACACAGCCCATTGTTGTCTTTCATACTTGCTCCCTACGGGTACCGACAGTGCACAGACAACACAGCAGTTCCGACTTCTGGACTCAGACATTCTAACGAATTATAAGGAATTGTAGGAAAAAGGCTCTTAGGAACCCTGTTTGAACCAGTGTTGCTATCTATGCCCTTGCGTACTACTCTACTGCCCCTTCCCTGGTACTTAAAATGTTTATTTCCCTTTACAACCTCAACTACTTCTAATTTCACCCTTATGAAGCTGAGTTTTTCCCAGATTAAAAAAAAAACTCCCTTACTATTCAAGGAAAAAAAAAAGAAAGAAAAAAGAAAAACAATGGAAGAGCTTGATAAGAATCTCAAAAACAAGCAGTGCTTCTTATCAGAAAATGAG
Source organism: Panthera onca (assembly GCF_046562875.1). Taxonomy (NCBI): domain Eukaryota; kingdom Metazoa; phylum Chordata; class Mammalia; order Carnivora; family Felidae; genus Panthera; species Panthera onca. Next base: position 152,926,529 of record NC_138346.1, read on the forward strand.
AGTAACTTTAGGTGAATCTGATTTATAATGACAACAGGAATGTTTCAGAAAATTTATCTCCCAAGATAAACTGTCTAAGCAAATAATCAAAGGTTAAATACTTCATATAAATCATAAGCATTGACTTCAAAGCAGGTAAAGAAAAAGAAAGAAAAATGAAATAAATGTAAGTATCAAACATTTACAATGGTGAATTTAATTGGTAAAAGCAAATAGGCAAAAAATTAAAAATTTCTCCTATAAATTACCAGACTTGTTATAGTATTATAAAACAGACAGCCTAATATATTTCTGAGACTTTACAAACTGGTATAATCTTTCTAAAAAAGAGCCTCATAAAATTCCTTTTGTAAGAACATACTCTAAAAAGAACCCAAAAATTTGACAGAGATTTGTATATTCATAATAATGAAAAATTTGAGACAACCCGAAGGCTAAAATTAGGGAAATGATGTAAAAGTACACTGCTGAAACAGAATAGGATACAACCCTAAGCAACAATATTATAATATTATAAATATAATAAGTAACACTAAGTATTATAGATAATAAATAATAAACTTCAGGAATGCATTCCCAGAAAATTGTACAAAAGAATTATAAATCTACCTCAACATATAAAGAGAGATAAATGCACAGGGTAAAAAACAGTCCAGGAAATGGAAACCCTTTGTGGCATAGCAGAGACCATCACCATAACCAACTGGGAACTGAAGAAAACTGGCCACCAACCCTGAGATACCGAGAGGCAGAACTTGGGTTAAAGTGAACAGGTGAACAAAGAAACACTCAGCCTAAGAGGCTAACAGGAATCCTGTTCTCCTTTATGAGAATGGTCTGAAAATACACCATATCTCACCCTGACAATCAAAGTGCCTCCTTGACCTCCTTGGTTCTGAGTTACTGGACTGTGCACACCAGATGCCCGTGTGAACGTGGAGCTCCTGGTGGTTTTTCCCAACACACTGCATATGTCCCTCCCTCCCTATATCACAATTCCCTCACTGCATCTGAGATACGTTTTTCTTGGGAAATCCATGCCAGAGCACATTTATACAGTAAGAAATATTTTGTTCATGCAGGGACCTGTCTCCTAAAGACTGCATGGGTTTCTCCTACTCCCCACCTCTCCCAACTTATACTTTCTTCTGTTTTATAAAAATTATTTTTTTAACATTTATTTATTATTGAGAGACAGAGAGAGACAGAGCATGAGCATGGGAGGGGCAGGGAGAGGAGGAGACACAGAATCTGAAGGAGGCTCCAGGCTCTGAGCTGTCAGCACAGAGCCCAACGCGGGGCTCGAACTCACAAACCCAGCGAGATCATGATCTGAGCCGAAGTCAGACGCTCAACCGACTGAGCCACCCAGGAGCCTCTATACTTTCTTCTTGTTGTTTGTTCCAAATGTCCTGCAACTCAATCCAGACTTCCTCCAAGTACATCCCAGGGTGGCCAGTTTGCTGTTGTTTGTGTTAGTCTTTACATGCTGAAAGGTGGATGAATAATCTGTTTTTATGGAATAACTATTCATGTAAAAGAAAGAAGCAAATGGTACTGGTGACATCAAGGTGCCATGTAGAAAATTCTAATAATTTACATATTCCATATAATGTATTAAAATGTACAAAGTTAATCTGTTTACACTATGGAATTGAGTCTTAAATCTAGTATGTGCATTCCTGACTTTGTAACTTTTTTCATACAATTCACCCCACTTTAGAATTCCTTCCTATATGCTCAGGCCACCCCCTCTTTAGAGCTCAAGAGCTCCCTCCTCTTACAGTCTTTGCTAGCAGAAGATATGTTTTAAAGCCATCAGAACCTACGAGAAGGCACACCTAATTGAGAGATGGGATGACAAGTTTTGCATTTACACAAATTATGTTCACAAGACTCCCAAAATCACACTAATAAAGGAACAAGATCATTAAAGGAGGGGTCACTGGGTATCATAGTGCCCCACAGGCACCACTCTCATACACTGAGTCTTACTGAACAGGCAAAGAGTAGAGCCAGCACATCCATATTCCTGAGGCTTCCCCAAGAATGCAGAGACAAAAAACCACTCCTGTCCTTTGGTAAGATGCTCTCTCCATCCCCCTGATGATGGGGACTTTGGACTTCAGTTTCTGCTCTGCAACAGTATTCTTCTGCAAGCCTGTCAACCATATTAACTTGTAAGAGAAGGATCCACTTGCATCCCACAGGCTGGCTAACTGCGCTTGCTCCGTGTGTGCTTTAAAATCTAGTTGTCGGCTGCACATTTGTCTTTAAAGTTTTAGTCTTCTGGAACAAGAAGACTTCTAGGAACTTATTAATCATATGCTATTTTTCAGATGTACTGTATAGTCCAGCACAGATTGTCTAGATTTGAACTTAGGCTCCTGTTTACTAGTTGAATGATGCTGTTCAGATAGAAAAGTCTGTACTTCAGTTTCCCTATCTGCAAAACTGAGATAATAATAGCTCTTCTGTCTCAGAGGGTTCGTGAGGGCTAAAGAAGTTACTACATGTATTCACAAACAGTGCCTGGCAACTCTAAGTGCTCAATTTTGCCAACACGCTTCTCTTAAAATGACACCTAGTCACAGGCTCTGGAGTGAACTAAGGAAATAGCGTAACTAGTAAATTATAAACTAGAGATAATTGAATAACTCATTAGATGTAGATAATTTACAGATTATGAAATCATAATTATAGGTAATTAGAAATAAGCTAGTCCATGTTGTTCCCATTTCTCTTCCCTATACTTTCTTTGAGGGCACAAAGTTCATTTGCCAGTTGTTGTGTGTGTGTGTGTGTGTGTGTGTGTGTGTGCGCGCGCGCACACACACACACACACACATATATATGTGTGCGTGCATGCGCGCAAATGCATGTGCATGCAAAGTACACTGGTAGACCAGTCAGGAAAAAGGACCCTGACTTGTAAGAACTTACATACATATTCTAGACACAGTATACATTATCTCACTTAATTATCACAATGACCTTGCTGCATCCACAGAGTATACTGGCTGTATGGTGAATTTTCACTCTTCCCTTTTTAACATTAGAAACAGAAATACCTCCTCTGAGGAGTCTTCTCTGACCATATAACCATGCCATCCCACTTCACCTCCTAACCTGTGTCATAATCTGACAAGGCATCCGTGTACATTCTCTGTACTTATCACATGGCTTCAAACTCATCTGTTTATCTGTTTATCCTTTAAGACTACAAATTCCTTGAAGGCATGAACACTTACTCCTATTTGTGTCCCAAGCATCTAGCAGAGTGCCTGGTTATAGTAAACACTTAATATAGATGTGATGTTAATTTTACAGCTCAGAAAATGGAGGCTCTGGGATACAGATCCAAGGTTACATTACTGCAAAGGAAGTCTGATGACTGGCTTTAATCCTCCCCTCACTATGGTACCCTGTCAAGTCCTACTATCAGTAGTTATTTTTTGAAATTCCAAGCCACTTTACTTCAACACCCTTTAAGCCTATTTTACCATGGGAATCACTGCAATCCTAAGTCCCTGAAAACTTTTCCCAGACATTTAAATGAAATCCATCATTAAATGCACATTAAAGAGACACACTGATACTTTTTTTCAGATTTTCCATAGGTTATATTAAACTTGTTTTGTAAACTTTATGTTTGAATACATAACTCTCTCACCCAATAACACTTTTGCGTATTATACAAATAGAATACTTATTTGGAAATCTGATAGGCAAAATCTCAAAGTCATCCAAAAGTTAATAACAAACATTTTAATGATGAAAACTTCATTACACATAACATTATTACAATTTTTTTCTGAGCATTCAGATGTCAGCATTTCTTATTACCCAAACCAAATGATCAAAGACTATAAAACCTCTGCATGATTCAAAGGCAACAGACTAAAAGGTTCTATATATCTTGGTCTATTTCCTTGTTCACCTTTGCTTTCATAGTGTCTAGCACAAAGTCAGTAAATTAATCATCTCACTAAAATTTCATTTCATTATTTCTGAGGAAATATGCCTGCTTACACATTACTTTGCAGAAATTATACATTGATAGTCTACAGAGATACGCCCTCTGTGGATATGAAAAGGAAAGGAAGCCACAGTTTTCCTAAGCCACACAAGCTTTAACAGAAGCCTACTGGAGTGTGCTTTCTGGAGTTGGAAAATATGTGCTTGGATTTTTATGGAGGCATCGTCACCTTGCCTGAGCCCCTATATCTCAATCTCCCTTTTCACTAACAATTTTACCTGAACCAAAATAATCAGATGGCACCCACTATTTCTAAACAGTCTTACCATTCACTTTATCAGACTCAATACGTTAAATGTTATATGGTCTGCAACAACAGGAGATACTGTGCTGTCAAACGCCTGAGGTCAGTAACTTCTACAAAAAAAATTATGTAACTACCTTTAATAAGCAACTCCACTATTTTCTCAAGTATAATTAGGAATTTCTTTATGATATCTTCTCAGTGTCCATCATGCTATAATTTGCATTCAGATGCTTTCTGACTAAAGATGAAAAAGAAAGTCTGTGTGAGGGTATATACAGTTTCTGTTCTCTTCACAATTATAATCACAGCACCTACATGGGTACTTAATAAGTACATGTTAACATGCCAACAGTAACCATCCTATGTCCACATGTTTTTATATCAAATTTTAAATTTTAATTCCTTGAGATAACTCCATCTTTAATCTTTTAAATTTAATTTTCTGTTAATCATGTTATTGCCTATTTCAATTTTGTTAGCTCAGTTATTCATCACTGAAACATTTATTGAGTGGTCACCATAAGCTATGCAAGATACACTGCACTGAAATGAATTTTGCAATTTCCATTTTTAGGCAGCTCAGTCTTAAAAGTATGAAGCCAGAGCACATCACACAGTGAGAGAAAGGTGAATGACTTCATAAAAGATAGATAACTATCTTGACAGAAGAGATATCAAGGACGGTTCCTTAGAAAAGGCAATGTTTTAAAAACCCCAATATCAACAATATACAAACTCAAACAGGGAAGGATCTGACTAGAAATGAAATGAGAGAAAGACCACATGAAGATCATTTTTAACCTATTACTAATTTATATTTAAAACTAAATTTTTCTCGCTATTATTTTTCGTTTACTCAACAAAGGTAGCCTTGTTTGTCATTCAAGATTTCATATATTCCCCTAGGTATTTTGCAAAGGTTTAGAAGACTGCTCCAGTATTTCCAAAAATACTAAAATAAAACCCAACTGGCTGGGAAACTCAATAAAACTCAACTAGCATGTTGTAAAAAGATTTGTAAAATTAACTCATTTTACTCTTTATCAAAAAAGAAGCTCCTCACTGTCTACAGTGAGACATGTATTCATGAATTCATGAATACCCCTCCTGAAATTCTCCCATAACTCATCATCTCCATCTTTGAGTCTTTCTCTACTTCGGTTAAACAACCAAGCTGCTACCTTTTTCCTTCTAAAAGCAGATCTCATTCTAGCAGGTTTAATAGGCTTGGCAGCTCGCCTGGTCTCCATGATAGCCTTCACATGCCTAAGTGTGGCATGCGATACCTCTTGGCTTTCTAGCCACATCCAAAGTGTCCAGACTCATCTCTTTCAATTCTCTACCTAAAATGAATCTAATCATACTCATCTTTCAAGGATATATTCTAATGTCATGAGGTATTTTCTGAGCCTGACAATCAGAATTAATCACATGCTCACTATGCGCTCATAGCTTTTATACAGGGCCTGAATTATCACACTTAGTGATTAGGAATAATTACAATTTATATAGGCACTACTCTTTCAGAATATCAACACTTGTATGTTTCTTATTTATCCTTTTATTCCTAAAAGTATCTTCATATGATAAGTTACATTTTTTTTTTTTAAATCAATCTCAGAAAAACTTACACAATTAAAATTTCATCTGGGAATGTTAGAACTGGGACAGAATCACGCAGCCCCGTATGTATGTATGTATGTATGTATGTATGTATGTATTTATAAACTATATCCCACAGGCATGATACTGTCTATCAAAACATAATATACTTATTATGTTCACATACAATTAACAGAAATTTCATGAAAGATATTCTTCATATATAACCTATTTAATTTGCTTTTCTCTTTCACTCAAGTGCTTATCATACCCACCAAATACTGCATTCACAAACTGCAACCTACAATCTAAAAGGCACTGATCTAGTCTAAATCCTTAAATGAGAAAGTGGAACTTGGCAATCGTTACGTGAATCCCCCAAGGTTCCTGAACCTAGTTAATATTAGGCAATATATTCTCAGGCACTGGGGCAACTGTTCTACACATTCTCAGTATGCATATTTGTACATTCTATCTATCAATTGGTTCAGTAAGAAATCTGAAGCTTCCAATGAATACTCAAAGCTCTATTCCGACAAAGTAATGATTCGCCTCAAATCATATTTAATACCAGTTATAAATTTACTTATAACAATCCCTAATAAATATACAATATACACTCAGAAGGTCTATCTTTGGCTAATTACACTAGGGGGCACTTTTCAAAATCTCTAGACTTTAGGACTAAGTGCATCTTTCTGAGAAAGTGTGTCACATTCCTGGAATTTCAGAGCTATGGTCTTTTAATCCATTACCAGTTTTCTATCAAGGGATTACGGTCTTGTTTTTCTTACATTAATTATATATAGAATCCTCAGGCAGAAATTCTGACAGAAAGAATGTAAATGAGCTAAGCAGATGCTATTTTAATTAAAAAGAGTACATGCAAATATTTCATTTTGCGTAGGAATTCAATAAAGATTTAGTTATTTTTATTTGGCAGGTTTTGTTGTTTAAATAAAAACCACATGTTAAAAAGGTTATCACATTTGATTATTAATAATGCAGAATAAGTATTCAACCAAGAGCTTCTTCTGCAAAGATAATAAGTATCTAAGGAATATTTGGGAGGGGAAAACACAGGAAATATAAAATTATCTATGGTTACCTTGTTCTAAGAAGCTGAACTTTTGCTTTCTGGCAAAAAATTATCTGATTACTACCAAATTTAAAAGACTATAATTTGGACAATATAAAATGTATATAATTATGACTATAACTGCAAAGAAGTTAACTTGTAGTTTACATCCAAAACAATACACTGAAATACAAATCATGTACAAACTATTTAAAACTACTTTCAAGGAAAAAAGATAAAATTTACATGCTGCAACCACGCTCCTCTGGGGAGGTCATTACTAAGTTATTAGTGAGTATTGACTAATATCACCTAATATAAGATCCATTTAATTTCAGTTAACTGTTATTTAAGTGACCTGCCTAGATTTTCACAAAGCTACAGGCTAAACCTAATTTGTCCCTGTTTTAGAGTAACATCAATTTGGAATTGTCTCAATGTACATTTCAACAATAGTAACAGGATATTCAAAGTTGGAAAAGACAGAATTTATGGAAATCCCAATGCTTAATTAAATCACAGAATGAGGTTTTGAAGTAGTAAATAATAAATCACAATGAATCCTCAATCTGGTTGTCAAGGAAACTACTTTGCCTCTGCCATAATTGCTGTGATCCCCATCTTGCCCTTTTTGACACCAAGCCTTATCATGCATTCTGGTCAGAGACTGAGAGTAGCTTTTCTATTCCTTTCAGGCAATCATGTAACATGCATTGAGCTTGACTGAACAGGGCCATGCGACCATACAAACACTGAATTCAAGGCCTTTTCCTTTTCTATCTAGAGACGGTAATTAACTGGTGAGCAGCAGTATATTCCTATCAAGCTTGGCATAAGAAATGGGACCAAGGCGCCTTGGCAGGTCTTAGCAGCTGTGTTTACAGGAAGTTTTCACTAATTTACTAATTTATTTTCAGAAGACCTATTTGTGAACTGGTAATCATTAATATCTTAAATATCATTTTTTGATTCCTCTTCAAATAAAGATCAGATAATAGGTTTGAAAGATTTATGTGTGTGTGTGTGTGTATATATATATATATAATAACCACAAATACACCAAAACATTACATTTAATATTGGTAAACTGATTATTTTAGGTGAAACAGTAAAAGCAGTGCCAAGTAGGTATTACTGGCTCAAAATGGTTTACTTTACTTTCCTTCTATTTTTTTATATTGGTCATTTTAAAAATAGTAACTATTTTAAAATAAAATCCTGAAATAAATTCGCAGTTTTATGTCCTTAATTCCATACATTGCTTCTACTGTTTTCAATATTTTTTCTTCCCTTAGCAGTGTTTGTTTTCTAATATAATCCTATTCACTTTCAAAAGTACTCCTTTAGTTCATTTTGCTATGTTGTTTGGAATACCATTTTTTACATCATTTGATTTTGAAGTTCTCTCTACTCACTTCAACCACTATATAGTATAAAAGCATTATTACCATTCTATCATTAAATTCTATCAGTCTACATTGAAAATCAAAATTATCTTCATCAGGAGGACAACTGCTATGATTCAATATCCTTATTCTTTTGTGTCTTATTAAACTCAATACGTTTCTCTAGAGCTGATCACTTATCTAGCAAGAAAGATAGTGACACTGACTATGTCATAAGAAGTGTTAACAGTTCCTGAGTATTGTATAAAAGAGTGCATACAAGTGTTTAGTTCTGTTCAGTACATGTTTAGTCAGAAAGCATTCAGTAAATTTTAACTTCCAACATCATTAGCAATTTTCCTATATTCAATTCAAAATGAAAATACCAGACAAGTAGGGGCACCTGGCTGGCTCGGTTGGTGGAGCATGTGACTCTTGATCTCAGGGTTGTAAGTTTGAGCCCCAAAGTGGGTGTAGAGATCACTTAAAAATAAAATCTTGAATTGCGAAATTCTACTCCTGAAACCAATACTACACTATATATTAACTAACTTGAACCTAAATAAAATAAAATAAAATAAAATAAAATCCTTAAAAAGCAAGAAAAAAAATCTTGTCTTGCCTAAGTAGAGAAAGTAACTAGTTAAAACTAATTAAGAAAGTGTAATAATTATGGGAATTCAAGCAGAACTTTACAAATACAAAAATAATAAAGTTGAACTGGCTGATACTTGGAAGAAAAGGATCTAGAATCAAAGTATGGTACAATGTCAGGAAAAACCCAGCCCGAGTAGCCAGGATATAACAAATCATACAGTATGAAATTTACTGCTTAAATATTTTCTCCCTGTTTTTATCTTAATTCAAATTAATGGATTTACTTATTTTCTTTTAGAATTAGTAACTACAAAGTGTCATAGAAAATAGGAGGACCAGGAAGGTATTTACATTTCTTCAAAAATCTGCATCAAAGCAATACAGTCAAAGCTTAATTAATCATGCAAGTAGACGTGACAAGAACATGATCCCAAATATTCCTATTGGTTCCACTATGTTAACTCAACATCACAATGAATATTGGTATCTGATTTTCTCAGTGCGACCAATAAACTTAAAAAAAATTAAAGTACTTTTTGTAGTACTTCAGTACACAGGTAGTGTTAGGGTATTACACGTGATTCTTACTCTCTGCCTAAGTTCTCTCATATAAAATACACCATCCTGAAAATAAACTGCGTAACTTCTCAAACTAAATAAAGCAACATAAGATCCTGTCCCACTGAAACACACCATACCTTAACTAGGTAAGTTAATTATGTGCTTTGGTTTCACAAACAAACTGCTGTTGCCAGCTGCATTCTAAATAAGAGTAAACAGAAACAGTTTGAGCTGTCAACAAAAGACATAATTAAATAGAAAAAATGCTGTCAAATAAAACATGGCTACAATATTTAAAACAAATAAGGGCAACCAGATTTGGAGTAGACTGTATATCAATGCACCTTAACCATCTTAACCACTAACCAGTTGGGTCAAATAAAAATAATCTAGAAGGAAAAAGCTCACAGAAACCTATTTGTGGGGAAATAAAGTTTTATGCAAATAAAGGTTAAAAGAAATTAAAAAAAATTTTTCAGCTCTTCTCAAGTAGAATTCCACAAGAGAATAAAGCCCTACATAAAATAATTGAAGGTCTATTTTCCCAATTCTGCTATTCTAGATGCACTGGTGAGTGCTAGATGTGTTAGGTCTTAATTACCTACCAGAAATAGCTGAAAGGGGCAAATAGAGCATCTTAAAAATTATGAGAACAGACTCCATACTCTTCAGTTTAAAAGATGCTACGGCTACAAAAGGCATTTAATCTCTCCTTCAGGAGTATCTTCTAACCATAAAGCTAGTTTATATGTTTACAATGTCCTAATTTTTCAAACTGCTTTCACATTTGCTCACTACGTCATTATCCATATAAACAACTCCAGTTATTTGAACATGCTTTGCAGGAAGCATGGTATTTTACTGTAAAAAAAAGTCTTTACTGTAATTTTTTTAGATAATTAACTTGAAATGTGATGAATACTGAAAGGGCCAAGAAAATATGTGGGACATTTTAATTACTGGTAGTATATTTGGTATAATAGAAATCCTTCAATAGGTTTGCTAAAATTCAGTCTCTTAAGCTATATAATAGCAGAAACCAGTGAGCTCTGCAAACCACAAGGATTATGGAGGAAAAAACCACCTCTACCTATTTAGCACCAACCTAATTTTTGGATGTTTGGCCACATTTCTCACTTCTAGTTAGGATCATTTTTCTATCTTCATTTCCTGATACCTAAAATCAGAAAACAAAATGCACACATTCCATATAACCTAAAGGCTTCTACAGTACCTCTCTCTGTGTTGACATACCAGAAAAGCAGGGAGGTTAATTGAAATGGCAGACTCAGGAAAAAAGGAGAAGATCACTAAACAATTTTCACCCTTGATGAAAGAAAATGTAAATCAATCCAGTATCCACTGACCACCACTTAGATGCTTTAGCACAGTCTGAAGCTGACTTAGGACAAGATTAAGATAAGACATTGTCTTCACCTTGGATAATTTTGGGGAGCAGGAAACAGATCTATACTAGGAATATATATATATATATATATATATATGATTATATATAAAATTCTGATTATATAATGAATAAATATTATGTGTTGAATATGTAATGAACATATATTATATATATTCATTTACATGGCACAGACTGTGTGGTGGAAAAATTGAGAGTAAAGAAACATTAAAGATGGGGCGCCTGGGTGGCTCAGTCAGTTAAGCGTCCAACTTCGGCTCAGGTCATGATCTGATCTCACGGTTCATGGGTTTGAGCCCTGTGTCGGGCTCTGTGCTGACAGCTCAGAGCCTAAAGCCTGCTTTGGATTCCGTGTCTCCTCCTCTCTCTCTACCCTCCCCTGCTCGTGTTCATTCTCTCTCTCTCTCTCTCTCAAAACTAAATAAACATTGAAAAAAAAAAAGAAACACTAATGATAACTAGAATAGTGAAGTAAGATGTTATGAAGGAGGGGAAATCTCACTTTAACCTTGAGAGATGAGCAGAGACAATACAGAGATGATGATGACCAGGATTAAGAACAATCTTAAAGGCAGCTTTCTTGGTTTGTTTGTTCGTTTGTTCCTTCCTCCCTTCCTCTCTCTCTCTCTCTCTCTCTCTCTCTCTCTTTCTCTCTTTTTTCTCTATGTCTGTCTTTCTTATGTGCTGTTTGTAACAACATGAAAATGACAAAAGTGATTTGATAGGAAAAATGTAAACATTAGCATGAGGCTAATATTTAAAATACAGAGGAATTAATATCTTACCCAAAAGAAGTTCTGTTACTCATTATTTTGAGCACCAGATCCATTACTCCTCATACTGTTTCATAACAATATATAGCTTCATATTTAGCATATAAACCGATTTATCCCATAATACACAATTTGAGTACACTAGTATTTCAAAGAAATTTATGAAGAAATTAAGTTGGAGGCCTAGGGGAGTAATACCACCACAATTTTAAAGACTGAAAGATGCTGTTGTACTGGTTAATTCAGGATTTGAAGGGATAAGACTAAGAGATCTTAAAATTGCTTTCTACAAAAAACCCGCAGTTACAAAAGAACTTAAGGTTGACTTAATCTTCCATCTGTAGAAATCAGAGAAGGTTGTTTCATGTGTTTTAACTCAGAGAAACAGGGAATGTCCGAGTACTTGACAAATAACTCCCCTGACAGTATCTGAGGCTTAAATAATGGGACAGAAAGCATTCTAACAAGGGCACCCACAATATGTTCAAAGGACCACTCTTTGAAAAGGAAAAAAACCCAAAAAACAGGGAATTTCCTTAGACATAGTGCAACTTGAAGTATTATTATCTTCAGTGTTCAGATGAAGAGCCAAATCTCAGCATATTTATAGGGCTGTTTTTGCTCACAGTAATAGTAATTAGAATTGGAAATAAAATTCAGTTTGTTTTATATTTTAGCTTCCATAACACTGGAACCTTTTAATCACAGGTATGAAGAAGAGTCACTAAAAGAACTCCCTTGTATTTCAGTACAGATATATCTGTCTCACTTGGGCAAATTCATTTTAAAGATTTTATTCTGGTTGGGTAAATAATCACCAATCAAATAGTTATAAAGCTTTAAATAATGCCTTAAGAGTTGTCTAATCCAATTGGATAATGTTCTAGATAAGGAAATGATGTCCCAGAAATAGTAAGTGTCTGCCCAAGGCTATGTTCAGTGGCAAATCAGTGGCAGGGAAAGGTCAAAACAAATGATTTACTTTCAACTGTGACAATTCTAGTTTCTCAAACTATGACTTCAGTCATAAGTATTTTGAGATTTTTCCCAAGTATGTTCAATAATTACTCTGTTATTTTAAAAATAGTTCCATTCTTCCAGATATGTCCTGATCAAACTGACTCTGAGTCTACATATCTATATGTTGCACTTCTAATCCTGCAAAGCTACAGAGTCTCACAGTCTGGTCCTAGATTTGTAAATAATTCAATAGTCTCAAAACCAATCAGAGATACAGATCATTCCCTGAAGGGGTCCAGGTATGAGTAAAAGGAAGAAACAGAAAAATTATTTTCATATTTAATTTCATTGTTAGGCTAATAAATTTAATTAAATGGTTTTAGGGGAAGTATCTTCTTTCAGAATGTGTATTTACATTTTAAAACTGCTAACTTTTTATATGAATCAATTATAGCATAGAACATGTTACCTTTTTAAGAAAATACTTCCCAGTATCTTTAAGAATCTATAAACTATAAACTATAAACCACCTAGGCTTATATTTATTTCAAGTTTCCCATAAGGCCATTTACTCTTAATTTTTAGCCTTTTACATGATATTGAGCTATTTCATAATTATAGTTGGAAAGAATAACCTATTAATTTAAAAGGGACACATTACAACATTTCTCTCTGGTATTACAATATTTTAATTTCTTTCTTGGAGACAAACTCATTGGGAAGTGACCATCTGCTAGGGTGTTAGTATTATTCAGGCAAAGCAATGAATAAATATGCTATGCTGTGAGAAGGAGACCATTAAATGAAAGAAATACAGAAAAAGCAGTGTGAAACCAACAGATTGATTCAATGCCATGGAAAAAGCATTTTTCGTTAATTAATTTCCAAACACAATAATTTTTAAATGCATGCTTTAATTAAAAATATAAAAAAATCTTTTAAAATCTATTTTTTATTCTAAGTCAAGAATATATTTACAAAACAAACAACTAAAAATCAAACTTCCTATCATTTCTTCTCATGTGATTTCTTCACCATCTATTCATACATAGTTAGGTTATGTCCCCAACATAAATATCGTCCAAATACAATTTTAAAAATATACACACAGTAACTTAAATTTCATACACTGCTATATTTTCATGTATTTTGAAACATTTTCCAAAAATTTATGTCATCAGTATTCAATGAGTGAGATAAAGTTTAATACTTTTTTTTAATGCTTATTTACTTCTGAGAGAAAGAGACAGAGGTGTGAGCGGAGGAGGGGCAGAGAGAGGAAGACACAGAATCCAAAGCAGGCTCTAGGCTGTCAGCACAGAGCCCAATGTGGGGCTTGAACTCACAGACCGTGAGATCATGACCTGAGCTGAAGTCGGATGCTTAACCTGCTGAGCCACCCAGGCACCCCGAGTTCAATACTTGTTTATTTAGGGGCACCTGGATGGTTCAGTTGGTTAAGTGACCAGCTGTGCCTCAGGTCCCGATCTCACAGTTCGGGAGTTCAAGCCCTGCATGGGGTTTCTCTGCTGTCAGCGCAGAGCCTGCTTCGGATTCTCTGTCCCCCTCTCTCTCTGCCCCACCCCTGCTCATGCTCTCTCTCTCTCTCTCAAAAGTAAACATTAAGAAATTTTTAAAAATACTTTATTTATAAATGTAAGAATGTCAAATCAACTAATATCTAGATTTTTGATTTCTATTATAGTAATTTCTATGTATGTATAATGTGGGGCCTGTACAAGTATGTAAGATATATACTTAATGAGAAACTGAATCATATTAGGTTATGTTAGGGAAGAGCAGCAAAGTAAGTGGGCCACCATATATAGATAGGGCTTCCTGTGCCTAAGGGGTGAGCTTTAAACAAGAGATTTGCTCACTTGGCCAACTATGGATTCCCTGAATCTCTAGGGAAGCCTATCAGAGGAGAACAAACCACCCTCTCTCTATATTGTAGTACAAGTTTAGGACCAGGAACTGTAAATGCTTATTCAAACTACATAATATTCTAATATAGTAAAACAAATGGAAAAGTATAGATTTTTATAACTACTCCCTCATAGTCTGTTTTTTACATCTGTAAACATGATTTACAGAGATTTTTCTTTCTTCCACACACAATTTAATTGCCTTGTCAAGCCCGACTCACGATTAACACCTGGTAAACATTTCAAATGATTTTGATTGCTATTAAGCAGCTAAGCCACTCTCAATAACTTCTAAGGGCAAGGTATCCCTAGTTAATCTATTTACGCAAATAGCTATCTATTTGAGCCAGCAAAATTTCTTTTAAGATCTATCTCTAACTTCTTTCCCCAAAATACCAAGTTTTTTTTTAAATAAAATGTCTTAGTGCTTTACAAATATGAATTTCTTTAATCCTCCTAACAGTATGGTAATAATCCTCATTTAAAGATAAGCAAAACCAGACAGAAAGAGGTTAAGTAGGCAGCCCAAGGTCATGAACAGGAGAGCACTCCTGTTTAAAACTGAAAGGCTGAGATTCACACTCAACCATGCTATGCTCTTCAGCACTGTGTCATGTCACCTTAGTCATGTCAATTACAGCGATAAATTTTGATGCGCAGAGATAAAGGCAAACACTTTTTAGTTTGAAAGTCAATCCTGAGAATCCACTTTATGTCATCTTAGAATGAGAATATCTATTACAACAAAATGTTGCTACTTCACTGGCACTCAAAACCAAACCAAACTAAACAAACAAACAAAAAAAAGTGATTAGGGAGACAGGAATAGGAATTAAGTCTCAATATTCTCAAATGAGGGGTTGAGCAGGAGTCGTTAAGATGAATCAGGGAATCTTGTTGCAGAAAAGGAATTAATTCTACTTTCAATTCGACTACCTAAGAGACTGACTTGCTGATACATAACCCATACCAGTCCACAGCTTAGAAACGATGCTGAATTTTTGAAGCTGAGCTTCCATCAGTAGATGGAATGTGGGAAGTTTTTAGCAGTGTAAAAACCAAAGGCAGGGAGGGAATAACAATGAAAGTCACGAACTTTTCTCTCAATTTGAGACTGCTACCTTGAGTCTACCACTAACTTACTATGTTATCCTGAATGAACATCGTCATAAAATATTCCTCTAAAAAACGAAGGGGTTGAATTAAATTTTCTCCAAAGTCCTTTTTAAATTCTACAGTCTTTAACTGAAGTTATTCAAGTTAAATAAGCATTTATTGCTAGTCAGGGAACTCTACTTGTTATTAAATGAAAAGCTCTGTTAAATGTAAATCAAGGATTTCTCTCGAGGTCCAAAATAGTGTAATAGAATCAATGGAAAAAAGTAATTTTTATAGCACATCTGAGTAAGTGCAAAAGGTCACATGTCCACTTCAGTATCATTAAGAGCTTTACAGGAAATAATGGAACACAGTGTAACAAAGGTACAGCATTAACAAATGTTGGGATTCTTAAATATGATTTCATGGTAGAATGCATACAAAGTTTTGACAGGAGTAAAATGAAAAAAAAAAAAAAAAAAAAAAAAAAGACCTGTATCTGCTTTAAAAAATATCTGAAGATCATATTCAAAGCATATGGTAAAACAAACGTGAATTCCTCTTTTGGCCAGACATTAAAAACTTTTTATATTTTTGAATGACTTTATATCACATAAAGTCATATGTGAAAAGCATTTTGATAGTTTAGCTTCACATATTTAAAAAAAATAGCTCAAACATGCTAACTTTTCGAAAATGTCAACTTTTTAAACTACCTACACCGTTCAGTGAAAGACACAAAAATGTGAAGATTTTCAAGGTCTAGATTCTTATTCAAATGAATACTTATTTCATAAGCACTTGATATACAGTATTCTCCTTTATGCACTTTAAGAAGCTGAACTACTATTGCAAATGCATAATTGATTTATGGGGGAAAGGTTCAAGTGAAGGACATATTACCAACTGTGCATTAAAGAGGCAGGGTAGAAGAAAATGTACAGCTCTAGAACATTTTAAAAGCAATATTTAAAAAATGCAAATGCCAGATACAGGCAATGGTCTCCATTTCACATCAGCACATACGTCACAATAAACCTAAAGTCCCTCTCCAAAAACAATCACCAAAAGGGAGAGTTTGTATCAGAATGCAAATAAAAGGCAAATCTTTTTCCATGTGCACATAGTAAGAAGGGTACTGTGCTCAATTACTCTTTTAAAGAATAAGATTTAACTGTTGTTAAATTTATAAAAGTGCATCAAGAATTTAATCACAACATGGTACAATATTAATAGATACAAATACATCATAGTTCAAATCCTATGTAACAAGGAACGGTGCAATTAAAAGTCTATGGAATGTATATTCGTAATGTTTCTGTCATTCAAAAGCGTTATACAGGTGCTTTAATAAATCTAATTCCATAATTCTTTATTTTTTGAAATTATAGAAATGGATCTTTATTTTCTTACCCATTTTCACTCCCTTCCCTTAGGAATAACTACTCGAGCCAGTCAGTTTTTCAACCAAGAAGTAAAAGGTAAGTATTATTAGGGAAGTGGGCTGGCAGGTGGACAGTTGTTCACTCTGCCTGTCATATCCCTTTAATGCAACTCTGATTTGCCTTTGTTCTGACAGTAGCAAACAGCTGCTTGTAAATGAGCCACTGTCCCTGGGCTGCCTCCCATTATTCCCCACTTTTGTTTGACAAGGTCACTTGCTACAGGGATTTTGTGAAGAAAGGATGAGCAACCTATAGAATTAAGAGTTTAGAACATAAGCAAGCTAGGTATTTTTCTTTTGGTAGCATGAGCAAATCAAGACTTGTACAAAAAAAGTTTTTTGCTCATTGAGCAAATCAAACATTTTTCCTAATTTCAAAAACCAAAAAGCTCTATCACAAAAGCAAATGACTTTGCCATAAATCCTCCTTCCTTAGAGTTTACATGACAGTGGTATAAAAGGCAGACTTAATTACAAAATAATATTTACAAGCACATATGAATAAATACTAAGATGTTGCTCGTCTGCTGTTTTACAATGAGTTCAAGATCTGGAAAGCAGCAACTGCAGGAACACTTTTGGAAAACTTGATGCTATAATCGTACAGTTCTTTTATTTTAAATTTCAGTAAAAATTTCATTTATGACTAATTCCATTAAGGGTAGTAAATAAGGCAGGGACCTTCAAGATCAAAAGTTTCACAATTTCATTCCATATTGATTGTTACTTTTAATGAACTTTACACAATATATAAATTAATCTAGACTGAAACTTATTACTAAAATGTTTGATCAATATTCCACCAGTGATCCAAAAGGTATAATTGACACTATAAAGCAAGGCTCACCTTTAATCTGCAGCTTGACCTATGATCTTCAGAAGGGCTTAAAGCTATATTATGACAATCTCATGCAATTAAGTTGTTTCTAAAGAGAGGCAGGCAGAAAAAGTGGGATGGCAAGTTTTCCAAGCCATGGATGAGCATAAAGAGGGCATGCTGGAGCAGACACTCATCCAAAATGAATCATGATTTTGTGGTTCTGAAAGTTTATGAGTGGGAAAAGATCTAGGAAACTCTTTATGCATTCTTAGGACAAAGCCACATAAATGTCACACAGAAATCTAGACTTAATTATGCACAAATACAATTTCTCACTATTCCATCTCTTTACCTGCATCTAAAATTAGACGGTTTTGTACATTTTTCTCATTTTAATATACAACCATCAGAAGGAATGTGAGCCTACAGAAAACTTTATCAACGCAAACAAAGCTGAAATTCTTTCCAGCAACACCAGCACTTTGGATGTGTTCACTGGTAAGAGGTTATTTACACATTGGGGGAAAATGAAGAATCATGTGATGATGTCAAGTTCCCTCATTCTCTACTCAAACATTGCAAATCTGTTCACAGAATATACCATCCAAGTTTTCAAAAAATCTCCAGGCTCTTGCCATCTAATATACTCAGAAAATTTTATCAGTCTTGTCTCATGTGGAAGGCATCTGAATTCTAAAAATAATTTGACTACCTTAGCCAGGCTGACTTTGTATATCTTGTAAAGGCTACTCCGTTTTCTCCCATTGTCAGCCATTACTCTGATGTATCATTTATGGAATTAAAATAAAATGGGTTTTCCTACATTTTAGTCAGGATATGTCAAAGCAGCTTCACAAAACACCGCATTTAAAGACATGTTAAAAGTATTATAACTGAATTATATTTGGTTATCCAGTGTTAAAAAGTATTCACATAATAAAAAAAAATTAAAAGAAGCTAATGTTAATCCCTTATAACAGCCTTCACTTTTGCACAAAGATTTGAACACTCTAGTAGTTCACTATTAAGAGCATAGGACCGAAGATTTTCAGCTTCATTTATATTCAGAGGCAGGCAAATCACCAAAACTCATTTACATCCCTCCATTTTCCTTACAGCATGTTAACAGCAGGTGGTCTATCCATACCATCTTTGAAATAGGTAGGTGGCTTAAAATGCCTTTACATTTCAGTCAAGACCCTGAATTAAAAATAAACTTGAGCTTTAACTTCATCATTTTCTCTACAAGATTCAGTAATACAGAATAAACATAGTACTTAGTTTGTTCTTATTTTAATCTACATTCCACATTCTGGCTTCATACCATAAATTTGCTCATTTTAATCCTGCATGTTCTCCAAAGAGTGAAGCGTTTAAGCTAACAGAGCTGACAAAATGATCCAGTAAGAAACTATAAGTGTTTCTGATAGTCTTATTTTATTTTGTTTATTTTTGCACTCTATAGACTTGCCAGCATTCCTTTTTAAAAATTTTTTTAATGTTTATTTTTGAGAGACAGAGACAGAGCATGAGTGGGGAAGGAGCAGAGAGAGAGGGAGACACAGAGTCTGAAGCAGGCTCCAGGCTCTGAGTCGTCAGCACAGAGTAGACGCGGGGCTTGAACTCAGAAACAGTGAGATCATGACCTGAGCCAGTCATGCTTCGGTGCCCCATCAGCATTCCTTTTTACTGACGAACATTAGAAAACATTTTTACGAGTGCCTGGGTGGCTCAATTGGTTAACTCTCCGACTTTGGCTTATGTCATGATCTCGTGGTTCAGGAGTTCAAGCCTCACATCAGACTCTGTGCGCACAGCTCTGAGCTGGAGCCGGTTTTGGATTCTGTGTTTCTCTCTCTCTCTCTCCCCATCCCCTAACTCACGCCGTCTCTCTCAAAAATAAATAAACATTAAAAAAAAATTTTAACACTATCACAATAGGAAAATCATGATTATATTGGCTAAGTGCTAGCCCTAAGATAAACAGAGTATGTCTACATAGATGTTCATAAAAGTATTTTTTTTCAAATGTTTATTTTTGAAAGAGCGAGAGAAAGAGAGAGAATGAGTGCGGAAGTGGCAGAGAGAGAGGGAGACAGAGGATTTGAAACAGGCTCCACGCTGAGAGCAGAGCCTAATGCGGGGCTCTAACTCACAAGCCTTGAGGCCAGGACCTAACTAAGTCGAAGTGGGACACTTAACCAACTGAGCCACCCAGGCATCCCTATAAAAATGTCTTTGTGTCATCTACTGGCAACGATTTTTCAGAAATAAATGTACAAAATACTCTAATTTCTAAGGACATATGTTGCCTTCTACTTAATCTGACATGAGTATTAGAAGAGCCAGACTGAAACATAAAAGTCAAGGGGCCCCTGGATGGCTCAGTGGGATAAGCATCCGACTCTTGGTTTGAGTTCAGATCATGACCTCACAGTTTGTGAGTTCTAGCCCCACGTTGGGCTCTGCACTCTTAGATTGGGATTCTCTCATTCTGCCCTTCCCTTGCTCGCTCTCTCAAAATAAACAAAATTTTTTAAAAAAATGAAAAACAAAAAAACACTGAAACACGAAAGTCAATCAGCACCTATACTTAACAGGGTGAATAAATAAGTCTTTGTGAGAAGAGTATGTCAACACAAAAAGGTTACAGAGAACATTCAAATCATCAGCATTACAAGTGCCTTCACAATAAAAATATGGAAGATTTAAACCACATATTATAAAAATTGGTTAAGAATCCTTTGAGGTAGGGGAGATGATTCTACTTGTAGTTTTTCAGACTAAAGTCAAGACTTCTAAGGAACTTTGCATATCCATGAAAACTCACAACTCAGAATGTTATGGCCGGACTTAATTCTGTTTTTCATTACTACTGTGGCCTCGTGCATTTCCTTGAGATTACAGAATAGGTACGGAACAAACCAATCTACATATTCATCTTTTTAAAAAGATGCTAAATTTAATCTCTAAGTAATTTTAATCTCTCTGGCTATCGGTGTCTAGTGACAAATTAATACTTAAAATATGATAAATGAAGTAAGATTTATTAAAACACTAATATTAAGACTTGAAAAGTAAATATTAGAGGCCTCTAATTAGAGGCACCCAAGTAACTCAGTCAGTTAAGCGCCCAGCTCTTGATTTTGGCTCAGGTCATGATCTCAAAGTTCACGAGTTCAAGCTCCACATCAGGTTCCATGATGATGATATGGCGCTTGCTTTGGGATGCTCTCTCTCTACCCCTCCCTGGCTCATGCTCTTTCTCTCTCTCTCTCAAAAAATAAATAAGCTTTAAAAGAAGCGTACATTTTTATTTTTCATTTTCCACCAATAACATAGTCATTTATATTTATGTTATACATTTCAGAACAAGACAATAAAAATATTGTCTCCAAAAGAGGCAGAAAAGATTATCATTTACCAATGCTTTAACTAGGTAATAACTTTAGGTAAAATGGAACAAAGCGTTTTAAAAAGTAGTTTTATATAAGTAAGTACCAACCAACATAAATGTAAAAATATTCATGAGCAGAAAAATGAAAAACTTAAAAAAATATGCTTTTGGTTATTTTAACTATGCTAACATGGAAATGAATTAAGTACAAATAGAAACAATTTCTGACAGTATAACACTGATAAAAATCAGAACCTTCATCATTTCATAACATTCTGCCTGCAAATAAATGTAAAAATGCTTTCATTAGGACTAGTTGTTCTGTCAACTTAAAATGTAGTTTATATTCCTATATCTTGAAAATAATTTCATTTAACCTGATTATAATCCTGGACACTTTCCAAAATATGAAGCTATTATTTGAAATTGGTAAGTCCCATATATCAACTTCTGTTTTACTTGAAAACTGATTCTTGCAATTAGAAATGTTACTGTATAAAGTCTTACTTTGTTAGTATACCAAGATGTTTTAAGAAAGGATAAACAGGAGTATTTACTTCTTATTAGAGCATCTCAAATACAAATGAAAAAAAAAAAAAAAACACTGGTTATTCCTTGTTTTTAGACTGAGTAGATGCACCAATAAGATCTAAGGAATCTATTCTAATTTAGATAATTAGAACTTTAAAAAAGTTTTATACAAGTCATAAGCTTCACTAAATGTTAGGTTATCAAAAAATGTATTTTTAATAAATTCACCACATTTTATTCTTCTTTTATAAAAACTCATGAATATGTATAAAAAGTTTTAGGCGCAGATACCCAATGTGTATGAAATTCACTCTGAATAATTTTGTGGCACAAGCCAAGTCTCTAATTTCATACAACTCTCATAACGAGTGTTACTAATTTTTTATTGTTGCTTCATACAGGAAAATGTGCATTTCCTCCTTGTTCAGCTTTAACATGGTGTAACACTACAGTTTTCAAGATATGTAGCCATTATATTTGACAATGCAGCTCAAATGACTAACAAATGTCACATGGAGATATAAACACTAAATAAGTAAATACAAAAGAATTCAAAATTAAATCTGACCTCATGAAGACTGCATTTAAATCTCCCTTAAATAAAAAAAGCTAACATGTCAACCTAAATGAACAGATAGTATGATCTGAACATTTAATGTATCTTATCCAATTTTAAGAAGTCACCAATTATATTTTACATTTCATAAACTTTTAATAAGTCAATGGTTTTGATGATCAGTTTGACTGACATTCATCATTCTTCTCTACACATCAGTGAGAAATTATACTTCCTTGTAAATTATTAAGAGAATAAAGTATTCAAAATATACCTATATAGTTTTATAGTAATTTTCTTTGATTTATTTTTTTAATGTTATTTTTGAGGGCGGGGGAAGGGGCAGAAAGAGAGGGAGACATAGAATCCGAAGCAGGCTCCAGGCTCTGAGCTGTCAGCACAGAGCCCAACGGGGGGCCTGAACCCACGGACCATGAGATCATGACCTGAGCTGAAGTTGGATGTTTAAACCAACTGCGCCACCAGGAGCCCCAGTAAATTTCTATTCTAATATTTTTATATGTTTATTCAAGTACATTTAGCATGGTTGGAAGTCATTATACACAGTGATCTATTGTTAATAACAAGGGTGGCCAATTTTTCTATGCCTATAGCCTTTGAAAACAGTGGAAAACACTTGGAAGATGAAAATGAAAGACAAAAAGAGACTGGCGAAAAAAAACAAGAAACGTATTTGTAACTGTAACTGGACACAATATGTTCCTTTTCTCGGTCAATAGCTGGTTATACCATCCAGAAACCCAGGAGTCGTCCATGACACCAGACATCTCCAAGTCTGGCTGATTTTAATGTATCCTTCTAATACATTTTCTTTTGTCTCTACTTTTATTTATTTACTTTTTAAAGTTTATTTACTTATTTTGAGAGAGAGAGAGAAAGAGCAGAGGAGGGGCAGAGAGGGAGAGACAGAATCCCAAGTAGGGTCCACACCATCAGCACAGAGCCCAATGTGGGGCTCGAACCCATGAACCCACAAACTGTGAGATCATGACCTGAGCTGAAGTCAACAGTCAGACACTTCACCGAATGAGCCACCCTGGCACCCCCCCCCCACCCCACCATGTCTCTACTTTTAGCAAGATAAGCCACCTACTGATCTTTGATTCCAATGCTGTCACAACATCTTTTCAAATCTCCCTGCCATATGTTTTAGTTCTTCTCTCCCCACTTCACAATCCTTTCTCCTCATAGCAACTGTGACCTTTCAAACTCAATCTCATCAGGCCAAGCTCCTGGTTACTATCAGCTCTTAACATAAAGATGAAAAATCCTAAACATAGGCCACGGGGTCCCACCTGGTTTGAACACAAGATCTCTGAGCTCAGACACTACATTTTACTTCAATTAGTCAAATGTACAAGCACCTTTCAGTTCTCCACACAAGAATAACTTGACTCCCCTAATTTGGTCAAGTATTTGGACCTACACTCCAACTCTCCTTTTTATTTATTGAAGGATGACAGCATACAGTATGCAAGGAGCTGGCTAAAACAAAGATAGGATTACCAGCTACATGGAGCCAAATTTAGTGCAAATAATAGGTGCCCACCTCTCCCCCCAAAATGTAAAATCAACACACACATTCATGCTGTAGTAGGTACTAATAAAGAAATAGGTAAGGAATTAAAGTGCTGTATGTCTGGAAGTTGTGGGAGAAGAGGATGTTTTGATTGGGCAGGTTTTGTCTAAGACAAGAACATGCAAATTTTAATCTAAAAAGGATAAAAGAAGTAATTGTGAGTTGGGGAGAGGAAAATAATTCTGGGCAAAGAAACTACAGGTGTAAAGACCTTCAGATGTTGACAGGAACTAAAA
This sequence comes from Panthera onca, assembly GCF_046562875.1. Classification (NCBI taxonomy): domain Eukaryota; kingdom Metazoa; phylum Chordata; class Mammalia; order Carnivora; family Felidae; genus Panthera; species Panthera onca. The sequence goes on from NC_138346.1 coordinate 152,950,807, forward strand.
TAAGACTAGTAAGCCTGAAGGCAAGGGAGCCTGTCCAAGTGTGATTCCATGGAAAGCTGGAGAGAAAATCCTAAGTTAGATCACTTGGGGTTTACACCAATTGAGACCACCAAAGAGTTTTTAATAGGAAAAGAAAGTGACCCAATTTATATTTTACAGAGCTCACTTTTGCCGACCTTGGAGAATAAATGGAGAAAGAATGGGGAATTGGGGGCGGAAAGGATGAATGTGGCCACTACACCAAGAAACCATCATTTTAGAACCTCCCATTTATAATTTATTTAGTTAATGCATGTCTTCCCCAGATTTTAACTAAATGTAAGTTAAACCATGTCTGTTTTTTCTTCAACAGTATCACCAGCGTCTGGGATACAGCAATGGCAAAGATGGATATTATGAAAAAAACCCTTAAAGTGAAAAAGAAAAAAATCAGCAAAATTTGTATATCACACACACACACACACACACACACACACACACACACGATCTATCCAAAGTGGAGGTTTATAATTAAATAGATTCTAAGGGTGTAAGACTTGGTGTCTGTATGAACCTTCATATGTACCTGGGAGTTACTACCTAGCTTTTATCAGATTCTCCAGGGAGTCTACAAGCTTCAAAATTTTAAGAGCCACTGAAGCCTATACCTCACCATAACTCTAGAAGGTAGAGTTGTCACAGAACATAAAAAGAACAATCTAAAATAGAACAGACAATGAAATACAGTCTAAGTTCCTCACAGATGCATAAGTTAATTCCTGATACTCAAATGAAGTGCAAATATCATAGGAATTAAAGTTTTTAAAATATTACTTATTCTTGACTCTGCAATTAAGTATTTGGTTTTCCTTTATAACTGTATTTCATTTAAGTACTTAATTTATTAGCAATCCCAAATAAGAAGAAGCAGTGTAAGAGCATGGCTTTTTTTCTAATGTCTGTGGATAAGAATTTATCTGTAGATAATCAAATATTGTTTTACACGTTATTTAACTAGTTACTTTCAAGTACAGAATTAAATACAAAACTCACTCACCAGCCTCAATTTTGTTTTCTCCCTTGTAGATCAGCAGACTACCTCCTACTCTCTGACTTTCTGAATCATATCTAAAACGAGCTACATGGCACAGGCCCATGTGCCCATAACAAAAGAAGTCAGAACACTCCAGGGAAGCAGTCCGCTTTGTTTTTATAGACACTCTACACAGCACTCCCCTCTTCCCATAGGGCTTAGCAACAACACTACCTTGTCCACTAGTATCACAAAACATTATCATATCCAAACTATGTTTTGTTATTTTTGGAAAGTAGGCATTTCAAAACACTGAGATGGCAGTAGTCAACAAACACGAATCGTAATAGTAGCTTACTGCCAAAATCAAGTAAGATGCATAAGAACTTTGAGATATGAAAATACCGTAACTTTTATAGCAGAATCAAGTGGCTACTAGAATATCACTAGAAATTCTTTACCAGGTTAATTTTCTCCCTTCTATCCTAATTAATTGGACTAGAAAGGAATCATTCCTACTTTACTTAAGAAAAACTACTTAAATTAGTGGAGTTTTTTTCCCTGCTCTCCATAGTTTAAAAAGTAATCACTATGCTATATAACATAGATGTTAAATTCCTTTCGTTTGTTTTTAATTTTTTTAATCTTTATTTATTTTTGAGAGAAAGAGAGACAGAGAGTGAGCAGGGGAGGAACAGACAGAGATGGAGACACAGAATCCGAAGCAGGCTCCAGGCTCTGAGCTGTCAGCACAGAACCCGACGTGGGGCTCGAACCCACAAACCGCGAGATCATGACCCGAGCCTAAGTCGGACGCTTAACCAACTGAGCCATGCAGGTGCCCCAATGTTAAATTCTTTTTGTAACCAAAGGTAGCAATTTATATTCTAGCGGTGAAAGCATTTACCTGCCACTTAGGATTCTGTATTTTGAGCTCACTTTTGGTTACTGTTTGTTAAGACTTGTGTAAGATTCTGATGCTAAACACAAGGTCTTGACAGTATCTATTTCATGCAAAAACTGAAACACATAAATCTCAAATATCAGTGAAAGATTTCTTTCTTTTGTGTAAGATATACAATCAAGTTAATAACTCAATAATTAAAATATGCCTGCAGAAAAAGGATCTTGTGTGGGAAATAAATGCAAGCTTACAAAATGTCTTATACTGGGAAAGCACAGTTTCAATAGGGATTTCTAGTAATTTTCATGGAAATTTACATATAACTGATTTCTTTCAAATAACTTTTGACTACCACAGTAACAACTAACAATTAAAACTGAAATGCAATTTTAATTATTTCTTTTAAAAAATCTGAGGAAATAGTACTTGCTTATCTCTATATATTTAAAAGGGAACCAAATACATAACAAGTTGTACTTGTTCACTGAACCAATAACTACTAAATATGCTAATATGTGCCAAGTACTGTTATGTGAGATAAAACTTGAAGAAACAAAAGGGAAAATGACAGGTCCCTGTCTTCATAGAACCTATAGTGGAAGAGACACACAAATGAAAGTATTTACAGATACTACAACTGTTAAACAAGAAAATAAATAGGATGATGTAATTTGGGAGGTGCTTTCCATAAGATTGTTATGAAAACCCTCTCTGGGGTTGACATTAATTAAAGCAAAGACCTAAAGGATGAGAAAAAAATCAGTGACGTGACAAGCCGAGGAATGAGTTCCAGGCATAAGAAAAAGCCTGGCATGTTCCAGAAACAGAAGGAAGACAAGGGTATGAAATGTTAACATTTCTTCCCTCTTCCTCTAAGCTCAGAATGCCTTAACTGTAAGAACACGGACTCTGGAGCAAAGTCTGGATCTGACTCCAGGTATACTAACTTAGAAACTATGTGATCTTGGGCACTAAATTATCAAAATATTTTTAGGCCCTTTTTTTCCTAACCTACTCAGTCTAGAGAATAAGATCCACATTTTATGACCATTAGCATAAAAAAATCTTTGGCAAAAAAAAAAAAAATGCCCAGTAAATTGTTCTTTCCTTATTCCAAAAGTGGTATCACTTTTATCTTTCTGAATTTTAAACAAATACCAATTGTTTCTTTTTGAATTTCACAATCTATACAGAACATTTTAAATAAAATTATTTTGAGCAAAATTTTCAATGCCCCTTAAAATAATTAAGTTTTCATGGAAAGTTGTGATGTAAACCTTTCTCCCTCCCTTTAGGGTGATGAACTGTCTCCCTGGGAGTTCTGTTCTCAGTACTCTCTGTGGGGCACACAACAAAGGTTACTTTATAAAGGTCACTTCACTTCCATGGGTGTTTCTTAGAAGAAACAAACTACTGGCTTGAAACTAGTAGCTAAAACTACCAATCCCACATTTGAGGAAATATAAGAAACTAGGAAGAATTAGAGATTACTTGCTAGAACAGGTAGTTCTTAATCTGTGGTGCTCAGAGGAAAGTGATCTCTTCATATTGGAAGAAAGTAGGGAAAGTTGAAGAAATTATAATCATGTAAGTAAGATACCATGTGAACATTCCATATCCCCAAATAAAACTGATAAAAACCTGACAGCTACAATGTAGTAAAGCTACTAAAATGTTTCCAGTTTTAATACTTCACATTTATCTTTGTATCAGTAAAGTCTAATTAGGGAATCAGATATGGCTTGCTCACCAGCCCTTAATATTTCAATATCTTATTTAGCTAGTAAGTCAGAAGTGAAAGATGGCATGCAAGTAACTGAAAACAATGTTGGCCAGTGCTTCAAAACTGGATTTGTCTACCAATTAAAACTAAATTAAATTTTGGAAAAAATGAGGTTACAGTTTTGGAAAACATATGGAACACTGAAATACAATGGAGCATGTTAGCTTAATTATCCCTTTAAAATAGTTTAGCCTGTTTGTTTAGAGAAAATAGTAAATACAGAAAAAGGGTAGAGATGCTAACATATGAAGGAATCTACCACCTGCAAAGCAGTATATGGGAGTTTTCACAAGCTTTAGAAATAAAGTAAAATGGACAATCAAATCCAAGAAGACGAGAAAATCTAATTTTACTTCACTGTATATTTAGAGTAACTGAAACTTTCATATTAAAAAATGCAAATGAGGCTGTCAAATTACATAGAAACCATGTAGTAATCATTTAATATATATAATTTTTTTTGAAACTTTTTTTAAGTTTATTTATTTTGAGAGAGAGACAGAGCACACACGGTGGGAAGGGGCAGAGAGAGAGGGAGAGCCAGACAGAATCCCAAGCAGGCTCCGCACTGCCAGCGCAGAGCCCAATGCAGGACTCGAACCCACAAACTGTGAAATCATGACCTGAGCCGAAGTCAAGAGCCAGAGGCTTAACTGACTGAGCCACCCAGATGCCCCAATATATACACATAATTTTAATCTTGTTAAGCCATTTGCTGATTCATTCTCTTGTGCAATATGGTACCTATGTCAATGACTGCTATTTGGAGAAAAAGGAAAAAGATTTTTTTCTATATACTGTCTCAGTGCTATGGGAAACACACTCAATTTCTTCCAAATCAAAAGGAGGTCCTGACTAAATATGTACACATTTGCCAAGAGATATGCTGCCTTCAGACACACCATTTGGCAATTAATTTTGCATACAACAAAATCTTCATACTTGATAGTTTTGAAACTCACACTGAGGACCTTATTCTTAGAAGAATATATGGAATTAAGCCATGAAATATATGTGACAACTTAGTATTTTGGAATGTTTATGACTATTACCATATCATTGTTGACCCATACTTACAGTTAGTAAGTGCATACTTAATATAAAATTAAAAGACCTGAAATGCTGAAAATGTAAATTTTCAGTTTTAGTGATGTCTAATGAAGAAAAATTTAATTCCAGCATTTTTAGCTCTTCCTCGACAATAGATCGCTACTTATATCAGAAAATTACAATTACTTTCTATCACTGTTTCTATAAATACTTAAAACAGTTTAAAAATAAAATATCTACTGCTATTCAGATCAATTTAATTCCCAGTTTCAGGAACTACACAAGTCTGGAGGTAATTCAATACTTGTGACACATAATTTAATAAGTTTGGGTCAAATGTATTAACTTCTAATCTTTTCTGACAACTTCATTATTTATTTTATATACAATGTATATAACTCAGCCACCAATCTGTCTGTGTGAGAAAACATACTCTTCTTCATTCTACAGCAGGCTCTCAATACGCCATACCAGGTTTCTTGGGTTTCCCCGTTAATTGGCTCTAATATGAACAATTAAATCTCATTTTACACTAAATCAAATGTAAATAACAGCAAGAGACTGAAATCCCCCCACCCCACCCAATCTGCTATCTTTCCATCTGCTCACTACAATCCACTCTGAGCAACTTAGGAATCATCATTGGAGAGAGCCACTGTTGTTTAGGGCTAACTGTCACATTCTTGCGGGGAGAGGGTGGCAAGACTGGAGGAAAAACATGGTCAAACATGGTTGCAGATGATTCTTTCACTTTCTAGGGGAAGAGTCTTTCGGGGACTATCATTTAAAAGCCCAGGCTCCTTGGGCATAAAGCAATACTTAGGAGGCAATAGGAAAATACTATGACCAAGCAACTACCGAGTCACATCCAATGGTTACTGTGGTTTGGATACTTCAGAAGCTTGCAATACAATATGTAGATTGACATGAGCTATCCATCCTCAGTTCAAATGAACAGGGCCTAAAACCATAAAGGAAGCAACCCTACTGCAGGGCAAAGATCAACAGCCTGGGAATCATACCAACCAATTTCTAATTCTTGTTCTGACACCAGCTATCTCCAACTGCTGATCACAAACAAATCACCTAAATTAACTGCTCTGTTAAACTCCCATAAAATGGAAGCCCCTTCTCTTTATAAAAATCTGTACAGAATATTATCTATGAGAAAGTATAAATATGATACTAAAAATCGTATTTCCAGCCTTCCAGTGTTTGCTGTGTGTGTGTGTGTGTGTGTGTGTGTGTGGTGTGTGTGACTGAGTACTTACAAACATCATGTTTATATTATTTAGTTTCATGGAAATTTTCCCCCCACAACAAGGTCTGTCCCTTTTTTGTTTTTGTTTTTCTTTTTTTGCAATACTGTGAATAGAGAAGGGATCGTTCATTTATTCATTCCTCCAACAAATATTTACTTAGAATCTCCTTGTCATAGACTGTCCTGGTTGTGTGGGAGACAACAGTAGATGTGAAAGTGATAGGTATACTTATTTGGTCAAAGAATAAAAGTGCTATGAAAAATTGATATTCTTTCTCTAGAGTTTGCAAAAGGTGAATCCAGTCCAAAAAAAAAAAAAAAAAAAGAGAAGAAAAAGAAAATGAAAAAGAAAAAGAAAAAACAAAAAAGGCTTACTCATGTTCTGTTAATATAGTCATCTGCCTGGAAATTCATTCATTCGTTCATTCACTCATTCACCAAATATTTATTTCATTTAAAAAATATCTGTTGTGCCTTGCACTTTCCGGGAATCATACCAGCAAAAGACATGATCCCTGCCCTCCTAAAGTTCAAATAAACCTAAGTAAAACTACCTTTCAATCAAGATCTATTTATTACTTGAAAAGAATAGTTACCTAGAGGCTGTCAGAGAGGAGTAGTGAAGCCCAGAAGAAGATTAAAAAAAAGCTGATAGAAGCTACTGGGTGCCTAAAACAAAGTTAAAAAATTAGTAAATAAAAGGGAAGCAAGAGTTGCTAAAGGGGTTGCCTCATTATGGGTCAGTTGATGGTTTTTGTTTTTTGGGTTTTTTTGGTGCATTACCAACAGGGATAATGTAAAAACATGGTTAATCTATTCTAAAAAATACCAACTTTTCAAAACCTGAAGTTTTTTCTCTCTCATCCACTATAGCCTCGCCCTTTTTTAAAATACCTTGATAACCTGGTATAATAAGTACACATTACTAATTTTCTCTCAATTTGCAAATTTTGTGAGATTTAACTTCGGCAGGTGAAATAAAAATCCAGGATAAATGTAGGATTTCTTTGTTCACAAGCTGCCTTCTGCTATACCAATAATGACAAAACTGTACATAAATAGACGTTAAGTGTAAGACAAAAATACTAGGTCTTCATTCTTTTATGAAAAATACCACGTAACAGAAAATGTTCAAAGTCTAAATCAAACACATTCCTGGGTTTGTTGACAAAGAACAATAACAACTGTTAAAAGGCATTTTTCAAGTGATACTGACAGAATCGATAAAATATAAAACAAAATAAATACATAAAATATAAACCAATAACATTTCTATTTCTCTGGTCAACAGTGCATAGTAACACCTCGCCATGACGTTCTAACACCTCTTATCAAGTGGTAGATAAGTTTCTTAACTGACTTAATATTACTGAAAACATTAAAATCTTTGCAAAATGAACTATGGTAAAATACTTCATCATCCTACTGAAATGTCAGTGAGGTGTGCACATGGTCTAAAATAAACAAGGCTATGTAATGAAAATGAGTTAGGCCACAAGGAAGATAGCTGTATGCTTAAGAACCACCACCTGTCACACGGCAGAAGTGGTATTATGCAACAAAATCACAAACGTTAATGAATTAAAAAGTATACTAAAGGCAAGCACATTTTTAAAGTTAAAAAGTATGTTGCTGTAGTGGACTTAACTTTATTTCAAAGTTTAGAGTCAGCATAGCTACTGGCCTCCTCCCAATTTAATTTGTTAACTTCTGATATTAGGAAATTTGGTCCAGAAAAATGAACTAACTAGACTCCAAGTTAGACCAAGAACCGAAATTGTGGATTCCTAGAAAAATTTTTTCCCCAAAGCATTTCTTGTATCATGTTACCATGGGACGTTTTTCCAGCTAACACACACCTAAGTAACTGAAACCATATAATATGTGGTTATAAAATTTTCTAGATATTATACACTTAACATGTTAATGTACACTAAAAAAATGTCTAAGGTAGGAACATATTATTTGTTTTTTAAATATATAAAACCGAGGTTTTTTTTTAATTTTAAAAAATTCACTGAGAGATGTTCCAAGAAAACATTAGTTTCTTGATGTCAGGATTTCAAATCCTTTTTTGTTTCTAATTTTTTATGATATTTAAATATGCTAATAAAGTCATTAAAATATTTTACTATATATTTTTTAAAGCCTCACACAATATTACATACTGTTCACATGACCAAAACACACACACACACACACACACACACACACACACACACACACACACACACATAAATGAGCATTTATCAAATAATATTTAAAATAATATTTAAATTGGTTTTTGGTCATTTTTATTTAAGAGAATTTCAAATCATGTAGAGGTTGAAGAATGAAAAAAAAAAAAAAAATGAAACAGGGGCACCTGGATGGCTCAGTTAGTTGAGTGTCAGACTTGATTTCGGCTCATGTCATGATCTCACAGTTCTTGAGTTTGAGCCCCAAGTCGGCAGTGGGCCGATAGCAGAGCCCTGTTTGGGATTTTCTGTCTTCCTCTCTCTCTCTGCTCCTCCCCTGCTAGCTCTCTATTTCTCTTTCTCTCAAAATAAATAAATAAACATTTAAAACATATACTACACAACAGAGATGAAATACTGCTGAATTGACACAAATGATTTAAACAACACAATTTTTCATAAAAATTAAAGAACATTTATACACAATCATATCAGAATTAAAGTGGCAAAAGTTTTAAAATTATGTGATGCTCAAGTTATTAAAATACTGTAAAACTCAGTCATTATAATTTACTTCCTGTCTTAAACTGTGTCATTTTCAACTTTTATTGGTTGTATCTTCTCAATCCTTCCCACATAATTATTATTAAAATCTGAATGTTCATAGTTACTTGAATTCTGCACAATTAACTTCATAGAGGTGTGCACAGCAAAACTATTCAATCAACATTTTCCAATGTTGGAAAAATGAATGATGATGCACATTATGATTATAAACCCCATGGCACGTTAAAATAAAAACTATATAGCAAGCTGAAAATAAGCCATATCCAATAGAAAGTAAGCACTCTAAATAACAAACAGCCTGCTTACTCTCTATTACATGGGAGAGGGAGGATGTTAAATGTGTCTACAGTTCATTTCATGTGCTTTTTAAGTTCAGTAAATGATTTTTCTTCAGGTCTTTGTACATTTGCTATCATTTTTAAAGGGGGCCAACACCCAATCTAAGTAATCATCCCCAATTCTTATAAGAAATAAGAATGCTAACTAAAATACTGACCCTGTTCTAATTCAAGCTGAATCTCTAAAAATGTGAGAACATGTCATGCTTCAAAAGACAGCAAAGATTAGGAATATATGGTATTAAGTCTTAGCTCTAAATATTTTCATAATACATTTGTTCTCGCCTTAAGAGAAAGTTTATGGGTATTGGTAAAATGATGTTCATTCTTCTTGGTTTCAGTTCTTCACATCACACACACACAGAAAAAGCTGCATATAGTAAAAACTCAATAAATACATCATTTGCTGAATAAAATAACAAATGACTCTGAATAAACAGAGTCAAGGCATAGAGTACCGTTAGCTCAATGGCTCAATTATATTTCCTTATTTCCCTATTGCAAACTAACCACCAATTTTAATTTCCAATTTGAGATAAAATGTTTCACCATTCCCATACGTTTTTAAAGGCCACTTCTCAAAATATCAATATAATAAGAGAGATTTAAATGACAGTACTGAGAGTGAAGATTAATTGCTACATAAGCACAAAAATAATTCTTCTAAGAGGTGATGGTTGTATCGATGGTATACAGCCTAAAATACTTTCTCTAAAAGGTCACAAAATGGGTTTTAAAAATTGCATTCACTTACTCAATTACTTATTTAAATACTGTTATATACCAAGAACCCACAAATTTAAAATATAGTGGCACATTAAAATCGCAATATAATCTTTCAACTGTGTATGTATTGATTAGGAACAGAACCCTCTCTGCCTAGAAGCTGTCAATGGATAGTGAATTCACGACAAGTGCCACCAAAAGGAACCATCTGTGGGCTGATAGAGGCTTTTCCACTGATGTGTCGACACAATGCCAAAATATGTAGTCAACGCAGTTAAAAAATGAAGCTAAGTACGATGTCTGGCACCAGAGACAAAAAGCATATGTTGAATGCCTACATCTCCCACTTTCTCAATAGGCTGTCTGGCATCAAACAGACCTAGCCTGAATGTGAAGAGTGCACGTACATCAATGAACCTTTCAAAAGTCATTTCCTTTTTACATCTAGGCATTGCTGAAATTACGAATAGCCAAATCATAGACACCACACTATATGCATCTAGAAACATTCCAAAACTGAAAATGCAAGTGGATTTTCATTATTATACAAATTAAAAATCATAAAGAATGTTGTGTCAGACAGTCCTGTGGACAAATTAATCTCAACTCTGCATTTATTGTTGATTTGATGCTGCCTAACTCACCTATCTGTGCATAAGTTTCCTCAGGTACAAAATTGAGAAAATAATACAAACCTCAGAGAGCCATTCATAGCATTATCCAGGACAATGAAGAGAAAGAATCTAGTACAGTGTTTGATATCTAGTAGGATCCAAAGGGCAGCCATTGTTTTAGGTTTAAATGAAAAGTACAAATTAGAGAAATTAAAAACTAGCTGTTTCTGTATACCTACAATAAACATTTTCCAAGCTTTACTCATATTTACTATTTAATGATTAAGGCAAGCTTCATATTATATGCTTATTATAAATCATGAAATATTAAAGCTCTAATAATATGTTTTTAATTCTGTATGTATGCCCCACTTGCACATTTATCTAAGTCTGAGCTTACTATTATTATGTTTTTAATGGTAGAAACTTCATTAAACTGACCACACAAATTACCAATCAAATCCACTTTTCTTTTTATATTTTCTCATCTTGGTGAATTCATGATCCACTGTGACTCCCCACATTCATCACTCACTATATCTGAATACCAACTGCCATTTCTGCAGGCACTCAGTTCATTCTAACTAAAAATGCTCTACTTATATGCACTGCTGAGAAGGCAAAGCCAGGCCAACTATGAGATCCTACTAGCAACCAGACACAGCTGATTGAAAAAGACTTGGTTCCTCAAAGCAGGGGCAGTCAGTCTGCGATCCCGACAGCAATGCATGATCTGACTTGGTACAAAAGGAATGAGGTCCATGAGTTTCTCTCTGTCTCAGGAATCTGAATTAGGAAACTTGGGCAATTCCAGAATTAAGACAAAGAGCTGAAGCTGTCAAGGTAAAACAAGGCTGGGTGGAGTACGCTAAAGTCATCCTTAGGTCAAACTGTGAGGGGGAAGAAACCGTGGGCAATCAATGCAAAGGGAAGAAAGATCAGGAAAAGAGTAGAGAGGGGAAAAAAGCCAGTGAGTATCCTGAGATCTGGGAGCACAGCAAACAGATGCAAAGGGAACCCAGGACACGTAAACAGAGTCCCCCACCCCCCTGCTGCTCCAGACATCTTGGATCTGTGCCGGATATGCCTCTTTCAACCTCCACAGGGCAAACCAGGCAGGATGAATCCCCCTGAATCTCTGGGAGAGTCCAGTTTATTTTATGCCCAAACATCCATTAGTGCCACTTCCTTACCACCAATAAACCTGAATAAATCACCATCAGTTCACCTTTTTATCGTATCTCACTGCAATTTTTTCCCAGTCTCTCATTCTTTCTCACCTAGACTGCTGTAAATGTCCTAGTTAAGAAGAAGGTATAAGGGGCAGGCAACAGGATGATCCCTACTCACAGGTATATTCCATTTGCCACCCCCCCCCCCACCGTGTTTGAATTTGTGCTTTGAATTAGTTTCCAATGTTTCAAACTGTGGAGATACATCATTCAAAATCAATTTCTGGGGTGCCTGGATGGCTCAGTCGGAATAGCTGTGAATTTTGATAGCAGGGTCACAGGTTCAAGTCCCAGGTTGGGTACAGAGATTGCTTAAAAAAATGAAATCTTAAAAAAAAAATCAATTTCTGACTTCTATTGGGGAAAACATAATCAGATCAACTGACAACATCTTCACATTGACAAAACATAAAAAAATGACAAAATAATCACCTGGAGCTAAGTAACATCTGTCCACTTTAGACAAGCATGCATTTTTTTAGTTTTGTTTTATTTCTTTATACTCTGCATGCTTCACTTGTCTATGTTAACTACGTGGCCCACAGGAACTGGTTCAACATTTTCTTTCTCTGCTTTCAATAGTGAACCCCATCTAACCCAAATAAATACTTCTAGAACAAAAATCTATAATCACCTTTGAAATTATTCAGTAATTATCCTGATACCAACATGACAGAATCCTAAACTCTTTTATAGGACCTGTCCTATACACCCTCCCCCAACCTTGCACATGCACTGACCACCCACAATTCCCTACAGTTTTTAGCGGCAATGATCTTACACATTCTAGTCCCTCTCCTGGAATGCCTCGTTCTTCTTCAGCTGCCCAGTTCTTACTCATTCAAGTATCTCTGCCAGAAAATGTTTCTTAACATACTCAGTTTCAGCTGGGTGTGCTCCCTGTGCATCTCTCTCTAGTTCGCTCATAGATGTTGTAACGTACTATAATTATTGTTCAGTCCATTAAAGGCAAAAGCCATGCCTAGCACACAGCACAGTCCTAGCACTTGCCAGGTGTTCAATAATTACTGACAAATAAATGACTTTTTTAAACATCTCATTTCTAAGCGTCAACAGTTCTGAAAAGTAGGGATTTTCCCAATTTTATAAAAATAAGAAAATGCAGGCTCAAGTTAAATAATTTGCACAGATTCACATAGCTGGTAAGTAAGAGTCAGAATCTGAACCAATGGACTTCACACCAAAACTTGCTGCCTCTCTCTCTCTCTCTCTCTCTCTCTCTCTCTCTCTCTCTCTCTCTCTCTATATATATATATATATACCCTTTCTCACTCCCATGGGAAACTCTGGTATGAATGTATTTTCACTACAGGATATGTCGATGAAAGGAAACAGAGACCAAGTCAATACAAAAGACAATAATGTCTAATCCTAAATCAAAGCTGACAAGAGAAATCCTGTGAAGTGTTCAGCAGAATCACTGCAATGTGACCAGCTGTCAAAATGCCACGACAACTTTCACAGTCCTAGGCAAACTAGAGGAAACTTCACAAAATCTTCATACTTAGAGTACTTAGCACTTCATTATTTTACCATAATGAGAAATGATTAGAAAAGAAGAAAACAAAAAAGCAATCTCCAATGCAAAATTTATTAAGATAATTCAATGCCCACCGGATAGGCAAAAGACAGATAACAAACTCTTTAAGAAGAATGTTTATGACTGTCAAGAAAACACAATTAACAGAACTAATTAAAGGATAATTTTGTGATTCAAATTGTTAAATTTCAAAAAAAGTAACACTCTTATAAATGCTTCAAGCACACATTAATTTGAGCAGTACTTAAACAACTTGTGATATAAATTCATAAAGCATAAAGCATTCTAAATTTTGGTTTTAAGCATCATAATACTATACTGCACAAGAATTTTCTGAAAAAAAGAGAAAAAAACCCACAATGATATCATGTAGTAGTAAACTAAGATCAAAAAGCCTAAAAAAACAAAAAACTCATCTTTAATATTCCTTGTTTAATATTACATTTGCCCTCATTGTTTATAATCTTTGAAAACCTCACTGTGTATCCACACAGGTTGCAGATCATAAAATGTTTTTAAAAGACTCAAAGTAAAGCCTAATTAAATGTTCTAGCGTTCTTAAAAACACTAACCCCCACATTTTTGCTCTCACAGTATCTCAGGGCCAACAAAATACTGACAACTATTGTTTTCAGTACATTAGAGAATAAAACCCTTGAAAGCAATAATCCTTTTTACACAGATGGATATAGATGTTTTCAGTGTTCTGTATGGCATCTTCTTGCCACATAAGCACCTGCAGTCTTGCATTGTCCTGCTCGGCATTCCTGAAAACACCTGGGCAAGCTGTTTACTAAAAAAAACTAGACATTGGAAAAGATGAGGGATAATTAGCAAATAGAACTATTCCTGGCACTCTCTCGACATTAGCGCAGAACGGAGCTCCAAGCCGGCACCTGGTGAAGGGAACTGCTAGATGTGATAATTCCAATTTACACATTCAGCACAACATTCTGTCTGCCTGTCAATTTGAAACAGTTTCCTATTCAGTGATAACAGATACCCCAAAAGAATGCAGTGTCGAAATGCTGACATGAATTTTTTATGCACCAACTAGACCTTCTCTCCTCTGGACCAGCTGGATCTGCCTTCTTCACTCTTGGAATGGACTGACAGTTGGGTACTTTTTTCAAGTAGTACACCAAATTTATAGAGTAAATTTTAAGTATCAGATCTTCATGCAGAATAAATACCAATAAAATGTCCTTAAGCATAGGTAAGAAAAATAGTTTAATGAAGTTGTGAAAAATTCACTGTGTATCTTAATTTATATTGTGCAGTACTCCTCAGCTGCCAAAAATATGAAATATGTATTTCCACCAAATACAAAATTTACTAATTTTTTTTTCTAAATTGACATAAAGAGAACAAAAGCAAGCAAGAAAAAGAGACAGACACACAGAGACAGCATGGTATATCGAATATTCATTTGCAAATGCTAAATAAAAAATACAGAGAAATCTGAACCTAACTCCATGCAGGTTTATTTTCAGATATTTTCATATGATCATAATTTGAAAAACTACTATATAAAGATAATTAAGCCAAATGCTATATCCAGGAAATTATTAATTTTAGACTATTTTCTTATTCCCTTCATATTTAAGTGACAAATACATGAACTATACTTACAAAGTTAGCTATTTTTTCCCACGTGTATATCAGATTATATTCCAAAATATCTCTCCCCATCATAAACTATACCCTCTCCTTCCAGGTAGCCACCTGGAGGATTATTCATTGTTCTAATAACGCAGCCACAGCTCAAGCATTTCTGGAATTCTATTCTTATATTTGCCGTATGAAATGGCAACGCATTCTTTTCAATTATTTTCAGTGACGCCAAACATTCATTTTAAGAATGAGCTGACTGAGACTTGTTAAAATAAATATAAATCATTCAGAAATTAAGTTGATAAAATAATGCTTCAATCTGAGAAGCACCATTATTGTTATAAAACAAGAGGTGGTAATAAACTATTAGATGTGAGGCTCAGAAACTAGCACTTCAGAAACCTCAAATCAATGCTGAGCGTGTCAGTGAAAATTTAAGTTTCCTGAGCAAACGTTTTAATTAGAAAGTACTTAATAGAAGTCCAGAATATATTATTTTTTAACTCACCATTCTAAGTGAAATGCTTTCTTCTTTAAAAGTAATGAATATAAAAAATATTTTCTCCAGTTGCACTATGCATTTACCCCAACTTCTACTAATAGACAATTTGTCATTTTTCTACATGGAGAGACAGGAATAGGGGATAGACACAGACAGCATGTTAAATCAGACATCCATTTGCAAATGCTATTTAAATAAAGAGACAATAAGACATTTTGGTAATGTACAACACTATAGCTAACACTGTTGTATGATATATAGGGAAGTTGCTAAGAGTAAATTCTGAGAGTTCTCATTACAAGAAAAAAATTTTTTTTCTTTTTTCTTTTTACTGCATCTATATGAAAAGACGGGTGTTAGTTGAACCTACTGTGATAATCATTTCACAGTATATGTAAATCAAACCACCAAGCTGTATACCTAAACTTGTAAGTAATATACATCAATTATTTTTCAATAAAACAGAAAAATTAAAGAAATTTGAATGCCAGTATACATATGCACACATATACGTCCACATAAACATATACATACACACACATACATAAATATACATGTACATATAAACATATACACATATATAATTAAAAGGCATTTTATGAAGCCTCCCCCAGGAAAGCCATCAACTGTAATATTATAAGCCATAAACTCTTTAATAATAAGTAAGAACATATTAACCAAAAAAGTAATAATTTTCAAGTGTGATGTTTAAGTCTATGTAAAATGTCATAATTAAACACCATTATCTATTATAATAATAAAATACCCTTCTTCTTACAGCTACACTAAAATTAAATAATTTTCTGGTTACTAAAAGAAGAAATTCATGAGCCAAGATCATAAGATTTCCTAAATGACTATAGAGATAGTCATTACTCATCATTTTAAGCTGATGCCTTCATAATTACTTATCCTCCAAAGCATTTTCTCAAACTATAGAAAGCAAATGGCAGTATCAGCTAGGTTCATCATTGGATTTCAAGAAAGAAGCTCTATTAGGGAACAGAAATCAACAATTAGCTAACTCAGATGTAGGTTATTACCATCCAGATAATTTAAAGAACTATCAAAATCACAGAAGAACCAAGGCTGCAGTCAGCAACTAGGGTTTGCTACCATTAAATTTGAAAGTATACTTAAACTCAGCTGTTAATCCCAAAGACTCCATTCCTGCATGCTACATTCTATGCATACACCTATACTGTATTTGTTTTTGATATTCACAAACTCATCACACTGTTTTTTGGGTGAGTGTTAGTGAAACTGCTGTACCGTGAATATATATTTAAAACACTGCTTTGGCACTAACACACCTTAAATGCATTCCTCAACTAGTTCAAATATTTTTCTAAGCACCATAGCACTATGAAAAAATATGGAAATAAGTAAAACACTTTCCCTGACCTCAAAGAATTTACTAAAACATATAAAAGAGGTATAGGAAGTGACTCCCTGCCCCCCCCCCAAAAAAAAAACCCTAAGTGAAAAAAGAAAACTAAAATACCTATGAATTGCTCTAGCCACTTGTGGCTACTGAAATTTAAAACAATTAATATAAAATAAAATAAAAATGTATGTGTTCAGTCTCATTAGCCATAGTTCAAGTGCTCAATAACCACCTGTGGCTGGTAACTGACCTTCCTGGACTGTGCTGCTATTATATAAATTCAAAGGATTCCTGTTTATATGAGAAAAAAACATCCTAAAGGTACGAACTTTTGAAATGTATCCTAAAGAACAAATAGGCACTGAACAGGTGGAAGCATGGATTTCTTGGCATTGTTTTTAAGAAACACTTGTTAACATAGCTTGGCTGGAGCAGTAAGAGCACTCTGAAGTCAAAGTTCAGGTCCTTGAATTTTATGTTACGCCTTTCAGACTGGGTTTTACTCAGTGACAAACTGGTCAGAGAACTGACATGATTAAAGGAAATAATGCATATATAAGTATGTAAAGACAATGACTAATATACAATACATGTTCAAAAACTGAAAGAAGGGGTAAAAAAGGGGTAGGAGAGAGGAAGACGACAAAGAGGACCACAAAGTTGCTAAGAAGAGAGAACAGAACTGCTGGCTTTTAACTTCATTAACTGTATTAGACTAATATTAAACAGCTATAAGACTCTAGGGAAATGTTATGGTTAAGCCTCAAAGTGGTCTATTGATGCCAGCAAGTGCTTTTTTTTTTTTTTTTTTTTTTGAGAGAGAGAGAGAGAGAGAGAGAGAGAGAGAGAGAAAGAGATCCTTAAGTAGGCTCTACGCTCATCACGGAGCCTGATGTGGGACTCAATCGGAGAACTGTGAGATCGAGACTCGCAGTCGATTCTCTTGCAAGAATCAAGAATCAGACAATTAACTGACAGCCACCCAGGTGTCCCAGCAAGCGCTTTTCTTACACTTCTCTCCAGCACATAGATTAGTAAGGAACCAAAGTAGCATCCATCACAATCATAACTTAAGTTTACGTTGGAAAAGGTGTTCAAAATTATGGTGGGCTCTGACAGCGGGGAGAAAGACTCTGACAGCAGGGAGAAAGGAACTGTGAGTTAAATACTGAGTTGTCTATTCACTGTAGCACAGTGTCAACCATATTGCATGTCCTGGTGCTTACTGGTATATCACATTTCAAATCAATAATTGAGTATCTGATCTGTGTTCAATTGAAATGCATTCCAAAACACAGAAGAGCTAGTCATTCAAATTATTTATTTATATTTCTCTTCTAAAGCAATGTATTTGAAGATGTCAAAAATCATACATAAAGAATTATAAAGCAAACAGACACTGCTTATGAAGGTTTGTTTCTACTGTGACAAATTTATCTTTCATGTTTTACTAACACACGTCTTAAGACATATTTATATATTTATCAGCATTACAATGAAGTAAATCTTCCCAAAGACCAAAATATTGTTTAAAATTAAACTCAGTTCAATCTTTTGTTTTTCCTTCCGTTTTTAGCAAAACTACTAGAAACATTTGTTTGGACCTTGTCGGAAGGGTTTCAATTTTACATCATTACGTTTTAACTTGACTAATCAGTTGAACAAAAGTACTTTATGTAAAATGATTCTTTTAGTTGCCTTAGCTACAAATCCCTGCAGGATACTATAATTGAAATCTACTCACGTAAGTTAGGAATAATTAGGGCCCCAAATTAAGCCAAACACAAAGTTAATTCAAATAGTCAGCTGCTGTCATTTAAATGGTTATGGAGTTTTATTGTTGCTTAACATTTCTGAATGCTTTTAAATGTACTTTGTTCTTCCAGTCTATATTTAGTATTTTAGTACAAATAGAAATGGGATCAAGAAGCAAAGATTCACCAGCCTGTAGACTAGAGTAACACCTATATCCAATCTTTGTCACTAAAGGTTTTCCACACAATTTTCGCTATCAGTCAATTAACAGCACAGTTGAAAGAATGGAGTGACAGCTCTCAAAGACAAGCTTTCTGGTAAATAAAGAGGGATCACAGAATGTACCCTGAGTGCCATTAATGCAGGAAAAGTAAGAGCTTTTGAAAGCTAACAAGGATAGTCTCTATTTGCCTAAACTCTGAAACAAAGCAATGGATTAAATAAGCTTCCTGTTATAAGCAAACAAAAGAGAAAAGATAATGTCTAAACCCCATACCTGCAGGAGGAGTTCTGAAGGCATGCTTTCAACTCTTTCAATAGTGACTGCTAATCAGTGTGAACTGATAAACTAAATATAGTAAAAGTTAAAATTACTCTTGTAATATTTCAGTTTTTCAGTGTTGTGGCAGTAAATCATTCTTAGCAATAGTTTGTACCTCCCAAGAGAAACTGGGATTTTTAAAAAAATAGAGGCCTGTAGGTGTGTAACTTCTGAAGATCACTGGAAAGTTGCAGAGTTAGCATGACTTAATACTGTTTTTAATCTGCAATGGTAATGTAAAAAAAGCTGAAATACATTATTTTTTTCAATCAGCACCATTTAAGTTAAACAATGTGAAGCAACATATTTTAAAGTATATCTTAAATATTGTTGAGTGACAGCCTCATGAGGCAGGAAAATACACCAATGATCTGAAGCTATATGTCAAGTTCTACAGAAAGAAAAATGGACTGGCAGGAAGTAGACCTTGGCAAAGGGATGATCTCTGCAGACTTTCTTAGTTTCTCCAGCTGTAAACTGAAAAACTTCTATAACTACTAACCTCCAGTTGTGCTTCTAAGTCTATAGTTCTTCAATTCTACCAAAAACTAAAAACAAAAATACTTTGACCTCTAAGATACCTACAGAAAACTCTCTTTGTTTAAAATTTGCTATTTACTTACTTTCTATCCAGCTTTAAAATGCTGAAGAATCTAATAAATTTCACGTAGAAATAAATGTGATTTGTGATCTGTATTATCATAAATCTAAAATAAATCACATCAGTAATCTATCTTTATCTCTGACAGGAAAAGTAAAAGCAGATTATGTCCACTACTAAAAATAAATAAAATCTTTGATTATGTGTAATGCCACAAAGTAGAAAAATCATTAAATAACCTTAAGCAGATAAAACATCTTTAAGCTGTTTTTGATAACCAGTGTACATTCCAGTACTCTCATCCTCTACTCTCTCAGGAGGCTAACACGTCAGGGTATTAATGCAAAAGTGAAAATTACAACTCTTAGTTTTTCTAAATATGTGGACTTTGAAAAATTAGGAAAATATAAAGTTTTTCTAAATGGGTTAAGAAAATATACAACTTGGCCTTACATGATTTTATAATATTACTTTAAGTAATAAAGTAATATTGTAGTAAAATGCTATTAAAAATAATGTTTCCATATAACACAGAATGAAAGTAGGACAGATCAGTGGGGAACAGAAGGAAATATTAGGGAGAAAGGGTCAGGCTGCACTGTTGCTCAGGGATTTTTCAAAACAAATCATCAGATAAAAGGTCAATCGAAAGCATATAAAATTGGATTAGAAGCATAACCAAATATAAAAATGTTCAGTAAAAAGTTTCAAGATAGCTCAGTTCCTTTTTTAAATAAAATAAGTTATAAAACTGAAATTGATGTTTTTCTGTATTTCAACTGTGCTGTTAAGGTTAGAAACAAACCCTTTTGCACGGGTAGAAAATCACAGTCATGAAAAATCTGATTTTCTAGACTAAACATTTTTATAACCAAAACTCCTTGATTCAGATGTCCTCTCACAGGCCAGCAACCTCAGCATCACCTGGGAGTTTATTAGAAATGCAGACTCTTGAGGCCTATCCCAGATTACTGAGTCAGAATCTACATTTTAACAAGATCTCCAAGTGATTTACCTGTGCATTAAATTTCGAGTGGGCACTGCTCTACATAAACAAGATTAAAAACATCCAGCACGACTGCCTTAAATTTCTTCTTTTCCTGTACACATCTCTTCCTGACTCATCCTCTACCTGAACATACTGCACACTCTACGTTCCTAGATAAGCATTCCTGTCCTTGTACTGGATCCCATTTCTGCCTGGAAACAAACTCAGACATCCAACATATCTACTTAAAACAACAAAAAAAGAAAATCATAAAAAGTGCTTTCCTTAAACACTTCTCTTAAAATCCAAGATTGCTCTCTCCCCACTACCACCAGCAACAACCCCAGCCATCCTTTTTATTGTGTTTGACTAAGTTAAGAAGCCCTGACTCTTTCTTATAAACTTATTATATTGCCTCTAATCAAAAGCTAAATATTAGATGTATCTACCACCTGGTTTAGATTTTAATACTACAAAGAAAAAAAAGAAGAATCGGGAAGGGGAGAGAGAACTAATGATTAATACACACACACACACACACACACACACACACACACCACACACGCGCGCACGCGCACACACACACACAGAGATAGCTACAAAACAGTAGTAAGAAACATTCTATAAATACCCAGCAAAATAAATGAGAATTTTACTTAATCTCTTTTAGATTAAACCCATACGCAAAACAAACTCTGCTACCCTTGAATCCCTCTATTTTTTCCAGAAAACTTCTTGTGTTTCTTGACACTCTACAATTCCTAAAATTCAAACTTTATTTTTACTATGGGGTATTTTAATTGCTGCTGTCATGCTTTTTTTACTCATCTCTCACAAAATTGTTATCCCTTAAAAATGTAATTTATTAAATAGACTAGGTGCAAAAAAATAAGCAGATAAGAGAACTATTACTGGAATCAGAATAATGACATTTAATCATAGTTCAATCTGTGTAGAAAGAAGTGTTCATTTCTTTTTCTTTTTGAACTTAGTGTCCATTATGCTTTTATATGGGTATGTCTTAATTTTATCTACTTTGTTAGTTAAATTGATTCACACCCAATGACTTAATATTAGTTCACTTAAATTAATTGAGAACTCTCAACTAATAACAAAGTCAACTCCTAATGGCTTAAAAATTTAAATAAAAAATTTAAGTAAAAACACGGAGTTACAGAGAAATGCCAAGTGAATAAATACTTAACCAATATCAAGAAATGGACTTTTAAGCATAAAAATAATGGCAGATCTCACAAAAGAAAATAAATATGCATCAAAAAGTAAGAAAAGAAGAAAAAGAAAAGCAAATGAAGTAAAATATTGATAACTGTTAAATTTGTGATTATTTTGTAAATATTTAAAATTTTCATTAAAAATTAACCAGAACGAAATGAATTATAAGGCAAGCAATTGTTTTTTATAATAAAAATGACAAAGGGATATTATCATAGAGTTTGAAGAATAAGAAAAACTGCACCAACATACAAAAAATTTCACATCATCCAAAACCAGTTTTGAAGATGTCCACATGCCTGATGTAATAATCAAAATTCTAAAATTCTAGTCTCAGGAAATAACCAAATATGAAAGAAAAGATTTAGATAGATATTTACTATAGTTATACTTGAAACAAATTAAGTTCAAATAGCCAATAAGTAGAGACAGGGAATTAAGTCATTTTTGACATATAAATAATAAATTACCATGCTGGTCTTAGAATCCGTTATCTAAACATATAATGACATGGTAATACAGGTTATGATAATATAAATGAAAAACCAGAATAGAAAAGCATATGGACGTGAAGAACCTAATTTTGTTTCATATATCATAATTTTGTTTTATCCATATCAAGAGTGTTGGGAAATAAAACAAAAAAGAAGTGTGCTGTGGTAATATCAAGGTCCTAGAATTATGAGCAATTTTAAATGCTTATTCAACTTCCTAATTTTTTTATCTCTTCTCATGAGAACATATTACATTCAAAATCAGAAGGCGGGGGGAGGGGGGAAGTACTTTTAAGAAAAGAAAAGCCCTCCAAGCAAGAATAATGGCAGACATAAAAGTCAAACTCAGTAGAGTCCCATGCTGATAAGAAGGGATTATAAATGTTCTTTTTGCTTCCTGAAGCTCTGATATGGAATTCCCTTCTCAGTCTTACATTTTAGCCAAGAGATCCCAGGGCCGGGGCTAGGTATTCTCCTGGAATCACTTCTGTCAAGTTGACAAAAGGAGTTCAAGAATAGGGTTGAAAGATGTCATGAGATATTCACTAATCCACATTGATGTCTAATACATGTAGACCGCACGGCTGTCATATGTCATTCTCTGTCATGCAGGAGGTGAAAAGAAAATAAAGAGTACCATAGGGTACCAAGCATATGTTTCAGTAAAACATTCCCTTAGTAATGTGGCAGATAAATCGGTTCTTGGAGACATACCAGTTCTACATTAATACTCAGAAGTGCTCAATCATTTGTATCATCGTATTCTCTAATACCACAAACTAAATATACAGCATATAAAAAAGCGAAAAGGTATATTAATTCAAAGAATGAAGCAAAAGATTCATCAAAACTGAAATTAGTAAGAAGTAATTAACACAATTATTGTTTGGTGAAATTAAGATGCTTTCCATGTTTCCTGTGATTTTCATTAAGCTACTTTTAATAACACTGTTGATTCTTTCAAAACTATAACAATAACTGTGACAAATGCCTACTATGGATATAAAATCAATATTTCAAATATTTACTCTAGTATAGACAAGTTCATAACCTCTTTTAGTAAAGTATTATTTCATAACGACAGATTTATTTACTTAGCATTGGATACAGTCTTTTCTGTCAGAAAACAGGCTTGTAAAAATTAAACAGCCAAGCAATACAATGTTATTGAGGTCTATCGGGTGGCTATTGTGTGAGACACACTGATTTATAACACTTTTCTACCAGGAACAGAACTAGGAGTGCATCAACATAGACTGTGAATCAACAAACCTTTTCTGACACTGGAAAAGAAGCAAAAGAGAATGAAATAGGGTAGAGAGTGGGAAGAAAAGCAGGAAGAAAGTCTCAACAACCACGCACTGGAATTTAACCTTTAATATATGAAATATGGCATATGTTGACACTGAATATTGATACATACGATGACAAAAGTATATTCTACACTAACTTTACTAAAGATGCCAGTTCTTCTTATTAAGTTTAGTCTTATTTTTTCAATTTTGAGTCATATCCTGAACAAATATACCTTGTTCTTGAATCCTGGTAGTAACACTATAAGGCATTTGGTTTTTAGAAAATAAGAGGCAGTATTATATAATTTGTAAATGGCATTAATATTTTTATTTTAAAAACAGAATTACATCACTACCTATGCAGAAGAAAGCTGCTGCAGTCAGATTACCTTACACTCATATAATACAATAAAGTATCTTAAGAGCAATATAGTTAGGTACTTTTTCAAGGAGTAAAATCACATTGACCTGCACTAAACATATAAATAAAATCATTATTAAAAAAACAATGCATTGTTTTAAACCACTGTTAATTTACATAACTTGTGAATTTAAAAACTAAGGTTACATTTGAAATGCAGCCAACACAGATATGCTGTACAATTCCTATTAATTTAATGGGAGTTCTCACTCCCATTAAGTTTAATAGGTGTCATACGGCCAAATCTCCACATACCTGGCTGAAAATTTACCTCCTAGCTTTCAACTAATCAAAAATATCCTGAAGTGAACAAAAGTAGTCAATTTTGCTAGACTGGGAAATCCAAAGTCCCTACAGTAAGTCAATTCAGCATTTTCATAGCAATGGCCATGTAGTTATTCCCAACAAGAAAAAGAACAAGGTTATCACAATGAGAAGAGATAAATTGAAGCAAAGGTTTAGGAGCTCTGAAAACATTTACTCTTAACAGAAAATATGTACTGTTTCTTACAATCTGGAGCCAATTTTTCCATTTTTTTTTCCTTCTCAATATACTGTCGAGAGAGAGAGAGAGAGAGAGAGAGAGAGAGAGAATATCCTTTTTTAGAGCCTAAAATTATGCCCAAGGAGCTTGATCACACGAATAAAAAGCCATATGAGAAGACTAAATAGTAACTCCCAGTAATCAACTGGTTACTACTTCTGAATCACAGTGAATTCATAATTTCTTTTCAAAAACTTTTAAAAAAGTGACTTCATATCCACACCCATGCACCCCTACGCCTCACCTCAACCACCCACACAAAGACAATATGACAATGGTTAAGAGTGATACTAAGCAACATCAGCACTGTCCCTAAAAGTTGTCAGAAATGCAATGTTTGGGCCCCACTTCAGACCTTCTAGGTGATTCTGATGTTCCTAAGAACCACTATTATACTTTATTCCACACCATACTGTTCTCCATTGATTTTTTTCTCCACCACCACGCTCACCACTGTCTTGACATAGCTTATTCAATTCATATTCAGTCAGCTCAAGCATCATCACTTACAGCTAGAAGCCCTTCCTGGTATATATCCACTCATCCACCTACCCTTCATCCCAATGCTTCTGTGAATATCATCATCATGGCACTTACCACTCTGTTATTACAACAGTTTATTATCCTCTCTCTATTAAGACTATGACTCTCTGTAAAGATTTCCGTTATTTATGTAATGGATATAAAATGAGTACCTATTATAAACCAGGCATTGTTCTAGGCACTTGGGCACATTGATGAAATAAACACACAAAAATGATTATTGCCCTTGTGATGCTGACACAGTGTGTGTATGAATATAAATTTTATACATTTTTCTTATTATGTGTATGTAAATAAAAGAATGAATGAATAAAGGCCTGAATTATTTTCATCTTTCTTAAGTTTAACCTTGGGATAAAAGCAATTATTCCTTCCAAATTATGGAACAGTCCAAAGGAAATACATACATGCCCAAAATAGTTTTTATTTCATATTTAACCCCTGGATCTACTTTTTTCTGCCACTCAACTAAGCAAAAAGACCCTACAGCCAAACATCATTTTTAGTAAGGTATCACTAATACAAAAGTCATTGTAAAATATGCTTAGAGAATTAAAAGTACAATTAAAATTGGTAAGACGCTATTTCTACAGCAGTATTCTTAAATTTTCTCGATACATGTCAATGAATAGGTGAAGTTATATCTTGCATATCTAGCATTTTCCCAGGCATAATTTTTTTGAAATATGGATAAACAACAATGAAATTTAAGCTAATTAACTAAAATTTTGACTAATGAAATCTAATTAAATACTCACTGCATAAAGAATTCACCCTGAAATCCATTTTACTGACTTTGCTGAAGAACTGCCATTATTTGTAACTTGTCACTTGAGCAAGCCTTCACATGTCTGACTTAGGCTTGCCAGGGCTCCATTATATAGCATAATTTAATTCTCTAGGACACAAAAATTCAATTTACTTTCCTACTTACTGATACATGATTCCACAGTGGTTACTCTGCTTATAAAAATTGGCCAAAAGAATCAAAGCACATCAGTTTCTCAACAAAACTGGTTTTTGAAGGGTTTGAGATTAGTTCTCTAAGAATAAAATCAATTCTAAGAAAAACCTACAGAATATTTTGAAAGTCTTATCTTTTATAATCATTTTTTATTTGGAAATTCTAAACAATTTTCAAAAATACACAGGGGAGAGGAGTCTCTAAGAATAAATACAGCATTGTTCTTATTTCGCAGAAACAAGTAAATTTAATGGGTGAGACTTGATTCTTAAACACTAGTTGACAGAAGACAGAGATAAAGGGAGATAAGCTAATTCTAGCAATTAAACCTTTATATAATTAGGCTTTACTGTGGTAAAACTTAAAAAACAAAAGTGTTTAGTGGTTTGCTTGCTCTTTAATATGTACAGAAAACATGACATATTTATAATGTTCGTCTGAATATAAAACAAATGAGTCCTTGCAAATGTGGAAATTTACCTCTCATACATATAGATGTAAAATAAATCCAAAATTGTTTGGCCTTTAAAATAATATACTAAGGTGAAACACTATTGTAAAGAGGAGGAAAAATAGAAGCCCTGAAAAGGCAGGCCTATATAATACACAGGCTTGTTTTGTTTTAATCTTATTTAGGTACTATTGCTTAAAATCCAGGTCTGGTTTATATTGAAAAGCCAGAAGACAAGCAAAAGCAGGCTAAATACTGGAATGGCAATCATGGGTCCTCCGGCAAGCTTTTTCCTGCCTACTGCAGACCTCCACTGGACAGCTGCACTCAGGTTACTTCCCCTCCTAGGCCCCCGTAGGTACTTGAGGTTTCCAGCCCTGCACAATACCATGAGCTCCTCAAGAGCCTGAACTGTGCCTCCTGCACTGCAGAATCTTAAGCACCTGGCTCAATTTAGTCACTCAATGAATGAGAAAGAAAGGAAGAAACCATCTAGGAAACTCTACCTGAGTTTTATCTGTAAGAATCCGGAAACCAATACAAAAAGCGCTCATCTCTGTGAGATTTGAAAAGGGCTCTGAAGAAACTTAATGGCTGAATGGTTAAATTTATAACTCCTTTCCTGCATTCTCATACCTAACTTTGATTGGGTTTCTCTATAGGTGTTCACAGAATATTATCTGCTTTCTGGCAATAAAGGACTATCATGTCATGTAAAACTTTTCTAAGACAAAACCATGTGATGCTGGATCAGTACTCTAACAGTGTGCATTAAGTGCGTGTACTGTCACAGCTAGCAGTGTGGGCTCCTCCTAAGTTCTTTTTACCCGTAGGAGGGAACTGCTTCAAAAGCAACACCCCCTGGCCTGATGCGCCAAAAATGAAATTTCTCTTAACGGCAGATATGAATCTTGACCTGATAGGTGACACTAGAAATAAAACTGCAGTATCTCATGAAAAAGTCTCTCTCTGCTAGCCCCCCTGCTGAGTTAAGCTACTGTGCCAGCAAAGTGGTCTCTATCTTGATTGGAAAAATTTTCATTATGTGGACTAATGAGCCATTGGTCCACACCTGGAATCTTTTTTAAACGTATAAAAACATTCAAACATAGCAGCAGGAATTCAGTTAGTGCACCCCCCCACCCCGGAAAAAAAAAAACGATGTAAAATTATGGACTATATACACAAGATTTTCATTAACAATCCAAGCCAGAGATTCACATTATTAAACTCATTTTCTGCTTGTTGTCTATCATGACAGTACTATTCACTCAGACATACTACATTTTACTGTTAGATTTGATGTATCCTTCAAAAAAAAAAAAAAAAGATTTGATGTATCTTTCAATTCTGATGCACAGAGCAGTATCTTCTAAAAACAGAATCTTAACCCTGTTGTAACTTCTGAGTGTGACTTAAATCCAAGTGAACATTAACTACTTTCTGAATATAGAATTTATTTTAAAATATTTCTAAATTTGTTATTTATTTGAATTATATTATTAAGTTATGTCAACAGACTGAAAGTAGGGGACTGGGAGGGCAAGAAGAAAATGATGAAACATAATTTTGGAACAAGTAATTCAAATAAAATTCTTTCAGGAAAATTAAATTAACACTTTGAAGCTCATCACAAAGATGTTGGAAAAATAAGCTTCTACTAGTTCACACCATGCCTCTTTTTCTCCACCCATCGTTTTGTTAGTAGGTATGAAGTGAATCACTTAAAAGTACATATAAACCAATTTTTAAATTCTAAAATATTTTCTTCAATGATATTTAATTGGGACAAATAAAATCTATGCATGTCTCAGGGATTTTGTACTCTTCACAGATTTTACAAGATTAATCTATTTTCACACTGAATATATAACTGCCACTACTAAATAGCTATAAAATTAACATATCTTAGCTCTATATTAACTTCTGACCTGCTCTGTAAAAAGCACCTGAAAGGGTGTTATTTTCACATGAAAATAGTATGTAAGACTAAAGAAATAATGGATACCAGGAAATCCATATAGTAATTAATAAATGATGGTTCTGATTAATTGAGCCTCAAAAATATATTTACTTCTTTAAAAATCAGGTCCATCTTCAAAAAGATATAAATAAAATTCAAAATGAAGCACTACAAAAAATGCATATTCCAGAAGATATGAAAAAAAAATTAAGAGTTTTAGACCTAAACTATAACTCTACTCAAGAAGCAAACAAAACATGAAGTGCAAAAGTTGACACAAAATACTTTCTATTTTACTGGCATAAATTTAGTCAGTGTAAAGTATATACCAAAGCAAAGCTTTCATTTTCTCAGGATTATTTACAATAATATTATACAAATGTAAGTGAAATATAAATTCAGACTACTAGCGCTAGTTCTTCTGGACTACAACTGTGTGTAATGAAAATAATTCAACTAACAAAAAAAAGAATTTGACTTTCGGGAAATCTTTTTAACAGCTACTTTTTAAAATAATAAACCTCATTCTAGCCACTTCCATGTAGAGAAGATTGCATAGTTTAAATTAAGTTCGCCCAGATTTAAAAAATAAAATTTAAATTGCATCTTACCTTCTGTATTCGGTAAGAAGCTGATTATAATGACAAACCACAGACTTCGCATTCTGCAACCAGAAGACACCATTATTGATCCCTTTAAATATTTTCTTTGTATTCCTTAATGAATCTAGTTATAAATGCCCAGCTTCATCGAACCCAGCAGTCTGCATCATTGATCGTCATATCTGAAAAACAAACAAATCCATCATTTACTCTTATGGTCCTGCTACGTCACAAAAAATAAATGCAAAAATAATAACAGCCAGCAACTCTCTGTCTCTCCCTCCCGTCTCCTCCTAATTATAAAAAGATAAATGGTATATATTTTGATTCTATATCCAATATGGGAGCTGCTCCTACATACTGGATATCTGAGCTTTACATAAAGAAAATGATCAAAGCTCAAAAAATCATTTATAGATAACCATGACATATGAATTCATAGAATAGTTATGTAAATCCCTAATGACCATTTTTCTCCGAAAAGCTTAGGAAGTCCTAGAAAAATACACCTGTCTCCTTTGCCACATATCAGTCTTTTTATCAAATTACTAGCTTTAGCATATAAGCCTCTAATAAAATGTTATCAATACATAAATGTTTTTGTGTTTACTGATGATAACAGCAATATTATCTACTATTTTATCCTGTTATATTGTGGGTCAGATTAAAGATATAATTAAGCAGTTTATTTTTCTATACAAGGATGTACAATTTTTAACACATGGGTGTACATTAATTTATATAATAATGGCATTCCAGAACCACATTCTTAAACACCACGTATCAAATTGCTATAGCTATTCACACAGGGACTAGTTTAATAAACAGTCTCTTAACTATTTCAATGTTTTAGATTTTCATATGTATTTTTTATAGCACAATATATCTTAGTAAGATTAAACCTATATCCTTGACTAGGTTGGTCCATCCACTGGGACCCAAATAAAAACCTCAAGACCATGATGATTTTATCTCCAAGGTTGTCGCACATTTTTCTTTAAATGGGACCTGGAACCAAGTCTAATTCTGACTGGCCTTTAGAATCCAGTTCTTCAACTGGAAAGAATACAAAAACTTAAGGTGCATGACTTAATCAGTATTTCTCAGTTCCTAGGATCACATGAGACCAGGTTATTTGCTAATAGGTTCTACTGAAGTATTTCGCTTCTTTCTAGGGTAGCAAGAGGAATCAGAGTAAATACTAGCCTGACAATACACATAGAATGCAGACAGTTCTCAAATACATCCGGTCTCCTGGTCTCGCCTTGAGGGTGGAAAAATTACAAAATTTATTCTTTTAAAGAGATATCTTAACAGTTTCTTCATATTAACTTCCTGTAACTTTCTTCTAAGTAATACTCATACAAATTTTCTCAATCTACCCTTAATCTGCTGCAGATAAAGAGTTTTTAAAAGTGGAGTAGCGTAGTAAGGGGAATATCCCTTATTCTGAAGTTGTATCTATAAAAAAATAAGTCTTACATAATTTAGATGCTGACACTAAAGCATAAAGAAAATTTAGAAAACAAATTTTCCTAGATAACAATGGAGTTCTCTTTCACATTATCTAAGCTACTCTGCATTTGCTACACATTTTACATATCATATGTGGTTCTATTAGCAGTTTACTATATTTGACTATCAGTTCACTATATTCTATTATCAGTTCACTATGATATAACTTCAATGCAAAAGCAGCCATATTCTAAATAGTTGGGAATACTTATCACACTACAAAGTCACTACCTTGCATTACCAATAACCACAACAAAAAGAATGTAAAAAATTAATCTGAAGCTCTTATCTAGTATTTAAATATAAAGATCCATAAAATCACAGATGAAATTAGCAAGGTATTTCCATAATACCTTTTGTATAGCATTGTTTGTGTAGCATTTTGTTTTATCATGCCTACGATTTCAGAGATAAAACTACTTCCCTATACATCCCTCCATGACCCAGAAGAGCCCAATTTTTTACCTCTCTATGAAACTACTGAAGACATTTAGGTATCATGACAAAGGGGGTCAGAAATGGTATTACCCAGTTCTGAGAACACTTCAGATGATTGTCTGTCCAAAGAAATAAGACAAAAACAAAGTAAAGAGCAAACTTCCTCTCCTGAATGCCAAAATATAAAAAGAAGAATGACATATCAAAAATTAATCTGCTGCGGAAACATGGCACACAACTGTGTAGAAGTGGCTATCTCTCTACTCTTTTTTCACACAAAACTCCCAAAGACTATTTAAAAGACAAAACCAAAAGTAAACGTGTGGTTTACAACTGCTGTGGCAAAGTACCTGCCTTAAAACTGCAAGCTATTTTATACAAAGCATAAAGAGAAGTCAGAAAATTTCATGGCCCGTCACACTGGAAAGGCGAATCAAGGAACAATTTCTTATATCCTCCATATTGTTCAATGATCTGATCAAGCAATTAGAATGATTTTAATGTGTGGATGAGACACATTAATTAGTACAAGTAAAATGAAGTCAGCCTCTGGAATGCTCCTGATTTGAGCAAAAAGAACTCTAGCTGTCCAAGTTCTGCTTGTAATGAGCATTTTCATTTCAATGACATGCATACAGGCTGCTTGCCCACAAGCACAACTCTTGAACACATTTCCACTTTCTTAAAGCGATCCAAGATTAGTCTGTCTTCGGTCATCTGCTATTTGAAAGAGCCCTTGTTTGTGGGAAGAAAGGGAAGGAAGAAATCAGAGACTGATGACTGCCTTGTAGGAAACAGCTGCCAAGATAGGAAAACCTCTGTTACTAAGGGGAGAACGAGGAGGAAACCGCACAAGCAAGACCTCTTTTGTGGTCTTTGGCCAGGACAGATATTTCATGAACAGATTTTAACGATACTAAAATTTCAGCGTATTCTTAAGGTTTGAACGTGAAACACAATTTTAAGGTTTGAGAATGTGAAACACAATTCTAAAATTACACTGTAGTCAATTATGAGGCTTAGTATAAACGACTATTTCTAACAAACAGAAACCAGTTCTGGAATGCAATAAAATCATAGCTTCCTTTATGCAAATAAAGCTTATGTCCATCTGTCTGTGCAATAAGCAAAAACAGAATTAAATTCTTTTTCATTCTATAAGCTACATCCAATCACTTTCCATCAAATAAAATCATTTACAAAAATTCAAGCTTTAAACGCAATTTTGAAAACTAAGTCAAAAGATTTTACTGCTGTGATCCAAATTAAAAACAACCTTCCATTAAAAAAAGTTAATGAAATTTGAAATACTTAACAAACCACAATCAGTTAAGGGTAGAATGAATAAATAATCAAACATGGTGAAACTAATCTTAGGAAAAGCATTGCTCCTCATCAAAGTGGAGGCATAGGACATTCACAGGCATAAATGTAGCTAACAGACCCCTCCCTTCAAACTTCTTTTAACTACCTGCAAAATGAAGCTCAGTAAAACCTTCTAATGCAAAACAAAAACAAGGAACAAAATCAGAAGAAAGCTATTAAATTTCCTTTCAGAGAACAGAAAGATTAAGTAATTCTCCATATTAATAACCAGTTTTTCTTGGGATGCCTGGGTGGCTCACTCAGTTAAGCGTCTGACATCGGCTCAGGTCATGATCTCACGGTTTGTGAGTTCGAGCCCTGCATTGGGCTCTGTGCTGACACCTCAGAGCCCGGAGCCTGCTTCAGATTCTGTGTCTCCCTCTCTCTCTCTGCCCCTTCCCGGCTCACACTGTGTGTGTGTGTCTGTCTCTTTCTCTCTCTTAAAAATAATAAACATTAAAAAAATAATAACTAGTTTGTCCTTAGATTTTAGAAAACATTTTTCCAAGAACTCTGGTGAGGAATTGTGACTATAAAGGCAGCTCAAACTCCTCATAAAGCTAAGTAATGGTTCATTTCTTAATAAAACCCGAAACAGGGTAAACTATGATTTTTATGACCAAGATTTTTAAATATCCAACCCACTTCTAATGTACAATCTTGTTCTTACCCTTCAAATAAGAAGATTCAAACAATTTCATCCTAGTCCTATTGCTACCAAACCTAAGATTTTTTTTTTAAGATCTACATGTCCTCCTACTCTGTCATGTAAAAAGTCAATTAAAGCATCATTACTACTAACCCTTCCAAAGCCATACAAATGACTTCAGGAATATGCCTCAGCATTGTTTATATTCCAATACTCCTCAATGTTTTATACACTACTTACTTATACACTACTTAAGTAAGTAAGGTGCTCTCTTTAAAACAGTAACCTGCTGGGGCACCTGGGTGGCTCAGTTGGTTAAGCGTCCGACTTCAGCTCAGGTCATGATCTTGTGGTCTGTGAGTTCAAGCCCCACGTCAGGCTGTGTGCTGACCGCTCAGAGCCTGGAGCCTGTTTCAGATTCTGTGTCTCCCTCTCTCTCTGACCCTCCCCCGTTCATGCTCTGTCTCAAAAATAAATAAACATTAAAAATAATTTTTTTAAACAGTAACCTTATATTTATTAGCTGCATGAAACATCCCAGGCTTTAAACTGTCAACAAAATTAGGAAAATACTACTAATCAGTTTTAATATTCAGGTATTTATGTTATAGTACCAGGAAGTAACATTTAACCTCGTATGTGATGATGCCTGTCTGGCAAAAACAGAAACAGTTTGTTTATAACTATCAGTGAAATAAGACGATTAATAAGAGAAAAAGATAATTTCAAATTTTCAAAAACTGGTTAACTAATAAGGTTGATATTGTATTAAGAGTAAAGGCAATATAAAGATTCGTATCTTAAGCTTTGTCTTTGATTTCCATTCACGGACACTGAAGTATGGAGACCACTGGATGCTACACCCCAAACAACTAAAAGCAAGAGGAGAACAGGGAAAGAAAAACACCATCTAAACATGAGACCTACCAAAGCCACCCATCCTCGTTATTATGCACTAATGCTGTATACAATGAAACCTTAATGCTTCATTCCACGCACTAAATGTATGTCGGTGCTAAATGAAAGCCAAAGGAAGCTATACAAAATCCGTCTTTCTAATCTTATTTGTGCTATAAAATTATAATAATTATGGAACAGAATTTACGAGCAAAAGAGAGCTGTTCTTCTATATTTAGCCAAAACAAACAAAACAACAACAAAAAAGGATAATACTAACCCCACTGTGCCCCCGTGCAAAGGCTTAGAAGATGAAAAATAAAACACCGTTTCATTTCAATTTAAACCTCATTCAGGGTGTTCACTTTCTAGAAATATCTTATGCGCAATCCTGACAGGCCAGAATTCCCCCTTCTTGTTAACACCGGACAAAACATCGACACTCTTGGGAGTTTTCTTTCAGTAAGTTGTCTAAGTAAACCCTCGCTATTGCTAATCGGTGAGCTTATTTTAGCTCTAGACATTCAACGTTCTTTTGCGTTGAAGTTTATTTTCCTTCCCTTCACAGAGATTGTTTGGGGCTGGGAATGCTGACAGAGATCCTAAAACCATGCGGCCCATCACTGGTCACCACCCTCTTTCTCCATTTCATTTCTGTGGACACTGAAATCAAGCCCGGAGTACTTTAATTAAACTATTTCTGCCAAAGTCCCCTTAACATGCATCTCTGGTCTTACCCTTTACTGAAACTTCTGCACTGTGAAGAAATAAATTCTTCTAAGAGAAGTCTTAGAGTAGAAAGGAGAAGAGCTCGGGAATGCTCCTAGTAAATTACATCAGCAATCCGCTAGAACATCGACGAGCCATGCTGAGCATGCAAAAAAGGCCTGTAACTGTGGGCGCTGGAGACAGAGCGCGGGGCAGTCCGCCATTCTCTTCATTAAAATCCTTCCAGTTGAAATAATAAAAACAAATTGCTGTCATTCTCAAACCAATGTAGGGGCCATTTTATGACTGAACATAAACTTGCAAATTGAGTCTCAAAAGAAAAAAAAAAAAAAACACAAAGTACATGCCCCGTTCAAAGTATTACCATACAGATCATAAAAAGTTGATGGCTTCCCCAACTTTTCTACCAAAAAAAAACCCTCATAAATATGGTTTTTTTAAACATTTTGTATATATTGTTAAGTTATAATCCACCTACAATACGAGAAGTTAGCTTTTTCCCCATTTGGGGGAAAGGGAAAGCTATTTTTTTTCAAGTTTATTTATTTTTGAGAGAGACAGAGAGAGCATCGAGCTGGGGAGGGGGCAGAGACAGGGAGAGAGAGACAGAATTCCAAGCAGGCCCCACGCTGACAGGCTGACAGGGCCAGAGGAGGGGCTCTATCTCACCAACAGTGAAATCATGACTTGAGCCAAAATTAAGAGTCTGACGCTCAACCAACTGAGCCACCCAGGCGCTCTGGGAAAGCTATTTTTAAATGGCGGCAGTCTCCAACTTTAAGACATTTCCTTATAACTTTTAACTTCTAGTAGTCTAGAATTCTGATGCAAGTTTTTTAGTGAAATACAAATTATGGGTACTGCAACTGGAAATTATTTCTTGAGTGCATACTATGTATGAAAGAAACACTCTATTAGACAGGTGTCACTAATCTTTTATTAGGTCACTATTATAAAGATCAGAAATCTGATCTTCATAGTTGAAGTTATTCAGCTAGCAAGTGGCAGAGCTTGAATTTTTTTTTAATTCCTTTTTCTTTTTTGATGTTATTTTTCCATTTTGAGAGAGAGAGAAAGTGCACACATGAGCAGGGGAGGGGCAGACAGAGGGGGCAAGAGAATCCCAAGCAGGCTCTACACTATCAGTGCAGAGCCCGATGTGGGGCTCAAACTCACAAACCATGGGATCATGACCTGAGCCAAAACCAAGAGTCTATGCTTAAGAGACCCTCACCCCTGGGAGATTACATTCTATTTCAAAAATAACCCTTTCTAATAAAAAGCTATACTTGCCTGGCACACAATTAGGCATAAACAGTTTACCTATATGACTTCAAGAAATCTTCACAACAACTTGAGGAAATATATATTATTATCTCCATTTTGCCTTGAAATGAGAATACTTAACCTGTTTTTAAAAGACAGTAAGTCAATACCAGTGTTGGGATATAAACCCATATTTATAAAACCAGTGTTGGCAATAAACCAATTATTGCCACTAATTAAGAAGTTCAGAAAACTTACTTTATGTTTTATTACCTTTCCCTTTAAAAAAATGGAAATATAACAAAAGCATTTTGGGACTGTAAAAATGACAAAATACCAAGAGAATAATGAGCTGATTTTCAAAATGTTTACATTAGTAAAACTAACATCCCTTAGGTAATGATAGCTAAAATTTAACTTAATTTTTAGTATTTCCAGTCAAGCTATCTTAATTTCATTCATTTACGGTGCTATTTAAAATAAAAAATTATTCTAAACTGATAATTCTTAACAGCCAAAATACCAGAGAAGTCACTTGTAAGTTAAAACAATAAATTTAAGTATTTCTTCCAATTATAATTAACAATGAATCTTAAATAGTCCTGGAAAGAATGTTTTCACATTAACATCTATAATACTATAGACTAATCATTCATTGTTCAGGCAAATAGAAAAGAAAAAATCCATTGTTGCTCATGAGATTCAATCTTATGTTTGGCTCACTGCACTGGATCCTTTGTTCATAAATCATTGTTACTAGTCATTCCCTGGATCAATATTCAGATTCCCTCTTGGTCTATATATACAACCACTAAATGAAATAATAATGACCCAGGATCTGTCGTATATTAGATCATCAATATCATCAGAGGTTTCTTAGAGATAATTAGGTAATCTGAGTAAAATATGTCGTTATCTTAAAAATAAATATGAAAAATTACTATAAATACACAGTTAAGAAGCGGAAGAAAATTTTGTGAAGTATATAGCACAGAGCATTTTGTAATCAATAAATGATACAACTCATTTACAAGCTATGTCAATATATACAGTATCATCTAAACTTGCAATTTTTACTTCTAAAATAGATAATATTAACACTATAAATGCATGTCTGTCAATTTGTCAATGAATATCTAGTGATTACAGACTAGATATTTTTGATATTGAGTACTGAAAGAAGTGCTACTTATTTGTTAATTATTTTCTCCTTATATATTATTAATTGAATTATAATTATAATATAGATTAAGATATGGTTGCTACCTTCAAAAAGTTAATAATCTTCTTAGGAGAATTAAAAATAGAAGAAAATAGTGCACCTGACTGGCTCAGTTGAAATAGCATGTGACTCTTGATCTCAGGGTCATGAGTTCGAGCACAACATTGGTTGTAGAGATTACTTAAATATTTTTTTAAAAATAGAAGAAAATGACTAAGACCCAAAATACGCACTAATAATTGCTACACTCCCCCAAAACTCAATGGTATTAAGTGTATTTCTTACCAAAATAATGAGAGAAAAGGTAAATAAAAGCAGTTTCCGGACCTGTGTTTCCCTTGAGATATGTACCTAGATCGACCAGCAGCATCTGGATGGAGAGTCCAAAATTGAGATCAGGAGCACATTCTGAAATCCTATCTTCACCTACCACTGCAAGGGTTGGGACAATTCACAAATATGTAGTCCTCAAGTTCAGCAACTTGAGCGGAGGAAGGCACAATGAATCTACTATTTCATCATTTCCCCAATTATTCCAATTATATGTTTACGGTCCTGATTCCATCTTAAGGAATCTTGAAGAAGATTTTTAGGAGCTACTGCAACACGTTTCACTAAGGGCTTGTCCTTTCTACCAAAACATGTCTCACCAATTATTCTAATAATTCACATTAAAAAAAATTACATCTAGGGGCGCCTGGGTGGCTCAGTTGGTTAAGCGTCTGACTTTGGCTCAGGTCATGATCTCACCTTTCATGGGTTCGAGCCCCACGTCGGGCTCTGTGGCTGACAGCTCAGAGCCTGGAGCCTGCCTCGGATTCTGTGTTTCCCTCTCTCTCTCTGCCCTTCCCCCACTCTCTCTCTCTCTCTCTCTCAAAAATAAGCATTAAAAAATTAAAAAAAACACCTAAAGGAGTTGCTATTTCAGAAAAACATTTTTGAAACCCATTTATACATTATTACATTGGCAATCATAATAGTAATAACCTGAGACTTATGCAGTTCACATATTTCACACTCTGACTTCATGGGAAAACTACACATGATCTAAAAACAAGATGACATCAGGGATTTCTTCCAAAAAGAGCAAGTTCTTGTGCCTTAGCCAGGGTTGCTTTCCATCAAGCCCTATGTTCTAAACCATATCAATCTACGTCTCTAAGCAAAACGGATGATAACTGCATTTTATTGTGTTATAAAGAAAAGGAATATATCAATTATTTCTGAAGGTAAATTAATGAACAACATTAGAAATAAACTTGTAGTCTAAGTGAAAGAACTGAACCGACTCCTACTTCTGTTCTTAGATTCTGCATGGTTGGTATGGTTGACTCCTCTAGAAAGCATTAGGAGACTTAGGTGGGAAAGCAAGAGAAACAATCATGGACAAACTATTAAGAAATAGTAATGGACTGAGTTATTCTGAATGGTTGTTAAATATAAAAAAAATATAGCAAAACCTTTATTAAGAAATTAAAATAGATCAAGTTTTATGTGTTAGTGCTTTTTTGACTACTCAATCATGGAGTGGGGGTTTACAAAAGGTGGTTTTTAGAAACTTTAAAGTATAATTTTATGGCCTCTATTAAAATTTCAAATAATATTAAAGTGGTAAGAAAAGAATGATGCTTAGTAAGAAATGTAGGGTATAAAAAGCTGAGAAAAACTGAGTAGAAGCTTGAATTGTTTGCCAAGACTCTGATTTGGTAAAACACTAATGTATTTTTGTAATATTTCAACATTTAAAAACTTTTTCCAATTCAGAGAACTTTGAGGAAAATACATCCGTTGTTGCTGGGCCGTATATACAGAAAAGCAAAAAGCTGTACTTAGTAACTACCACTGATAATAACTAGTGAGTGAGTTCAAATCTTGTAAGCTAAATATTATCAATAATATTCCATTATGTATGGAAAGACTACAAGTAAGGGATTGTGTAGACCGATGTTACAGAGCAGAGATCAGAAAACTTTGTCTATAAATGACCAAACAGAAAATATGTTAGGCTTTAAGGACCCATAGGCTCTCCCATTGTAGCATGAAACCTGCCACAGACAATGAGTAATGAATGAGCATGGCTGTGCGCCAATAAACTTTACTACAAAAACCAGACAGCCAGCTACGGTTTGCCAACACCAGCTATGGATGAACTGGCACAGGATGAAGATAACTAAATGCAGTTCAGTCAAGTAATGAACTGACCAATAACTACCGATGTCTGCCAAAATAATCAAACCAATTTTAGTCTGTTATTTTACGA
This sequence comes from Panthera onca, assembly GCF_046562875.1. Lineage (NCBI taxonomy): Eukaryota > Metazoa > Chordata > Mammalia > Carnivora > Felidae > Panthera > Panthera onca. The sequence continues at coordinate 152,990,271 of NC_138346.1, forward strand.
AATTAATTTAAATGTTAATGTAAAGGTAAATTAACCCTGCTGGAATGGGAAAAATAGAACAAAGCAACATTATACTGACCAAAACAAATTAGTATTTCACTGTGTGCGTATAACAAAGCCATATGTACAGCTTACGGTGTCTGGGGAGAAACTCCAGAAAAGAAAATAAAGGACACTGCCACAGTAACCTGTCTTGCTACTCTGTTTGGCAGGGGAGAATGTAAAACCAATCAAAACAGTAAGTAATGGAAGACTGAAAAGTAATGAGGTTTGGACAAGACCCCTGAGGTATTCTACCATTAGCATGATGGTTTCAAATAGCTGTTGGTGAAAGTGGCTTCAGACTCCTGAAATTTCTGTCACCATTGCTACTCGCCCATATGAAATACTGGATATATCCCAGTTCCACACTGTATTCAACAGGAAACTGCTAAATTCTAATTTGCTGAATTTCTGCTAGAAAGCTAACAATTGTACAAGGCCAAAATCACCCATCTGATTCCAAAAAAGTTATGAAGTCACAATAAATGCACACATTTCTTTTAGAACATAAGTATTTTTACAGCTTTCCAACTGACTATATCTAGGTTCTCCCCAACCAAAGTATCTTGAATGCTACTAATACAGTAAATATATGCATTTTCTGCAATCAGATGTTTCTTAAAATTGAATAGTCATGCTATAGCATACCAGAAGAATGACATTTTTCAGCTACAATTAATAGGTATCACATTAAAATACATGAAGGCTAAACTTTTCTATCAATACTATATATAAGACAAAAGAGTGGAGAAGGTTACAAATTTTTAATAAGAGCATTATATTATGGTAGTAATAATCTAGGTGTTTTACTGGAAGTGAAGTGGATTACTGTAAATGAAAATTTAAAATGTCCTTTCCATTTCACAGATAACACAAAATGACTTTTTTCATGTCTCTAGCGATAAGGATAAATTTGCCACACATTTAAATGGTGCCTTCACCCTTCCCACTCTGGCTCATGAATTAATAATTCAGTGACATTAATACAAGAAGATAAATGATAAAAAGGTTAAGGCGCATGGGCCAACCGTACACACATACTTCTTTTAGCACAGTTAATACTTCTCTGCCAATTATAGCTAAAACTTTTTAACAGTTTTCAATAGCATTCTTACAATCTAAGTAGCAGCTTATGCACACACAATTTCACACAATTCAGGCTTAATAAATCTCCTGCTGGCACCAAACAATCATTCTAGGGGATTAAAGTGCAACATCTGTTAACATTAATAATGTTTTATATAGTCATATGTATTAAAGAAGCCTCTACTCCATTATTAGTCTCCTAAAAAACCTTCTAGACCAATATACTGATTTAGCATGAATTATACATATATCCTTCAATTGGTGACTTACAACAATAAAGAAATATATTCCTATGAAATGGCAGAAGAAAAAAAACATCGCATTCCTTGTGTAGTAACAAATTTTTTTGAGCCAAAGTTACTAAATGTGTTCAAGTGTGCGTGGTCAGATATATGCATGCAAATGAAATCAGCTCAGTCTCTAATAGTTTTTAAAACCAAAATCCTCGGTAGCATTACTCATGGTAAATTTCGATGAACCAGTGTTCTGTAAATACAAAGCATACTTCAGATTTAAGGTGGCACACATTCACTCACTGTTGATTTGACTCTTTCTCTGAAATGTCTTAATCTTCTCTCATTGTTATTCCCAGGGCCCTAACCCCTTCTCTCTAAACTTGTGCAAAAGTCACAGGTAATCCCTCACCTTCCATCCAGCTTGCTAACTTCCATTGGACTGATTTTCCTAATTTCACTCTCCAACATAAAAATGTGTAAACCTGGAACCAACCCCAGAGATTACTTCATACATGAGACAAAGAAAGCACTTAGGAGTATGACTTGACAAAGGCAGTTCGCAGAACTGCTGATTTAAAATTTTTCCGTGAGTACATGTATTATGATCTCGCTATAATTCAATTATCACAACAAAACTAGTATCTCTATTTAAACAATAGGGAAATTACAACTAGAGGCTGAAGAAAGGGTGATAAATGAAAAGTTTAACAAAACTAAAAGTGGCAAAAAGCACAACTAGGAGTAGAATCCAAATAGATCTAATTTCAAAAATACTTAATCAAAACGCTCTGCTTCTCTCCAATTTACTTGCTCAGTAATTCTGGATATGCTTTTCAAACTGACTTTTACCAAGGTACCCATATACAGAGCATTTCCCTCCTTTCCACCTAAGGAGTTTTATACAGATTTGATAAGTTTAAAAGCCACCTAAACCAGAAAGCCAACCTGACCACCTCAAAGTGGAAAATCCTTTCCTTCCACAAATTCCTCTGGCCGTCATCTGCATCATTTGTACAGTTGATGATCTTGGATCATCTTAGGACTCCTCTTCAATTAAGCTTTTAAACTGTTTTTAAAATCTCTTTTGTCCAAATTTTCAATATGTATCTTTCTTCAATATAAGTCTCCTCAAAGCAAACCAATAAACTCCCAATATTCATACTTTGTGCTAGGCACCTACTGCCAGCAATACAAAAATGCACAAGATAAGGAAATGAGACACAGGCACAAATAACTGCAAATTACTTTAATGTGATTAAGAAGACTAAGTGCTCTTTGCAAACCATAGCTTTTGCCTATCACTTTAATTGAGTCTGATATGTAGCATAATAGCCTAGTGATTAATATAGTGAATATACAATAAACTAAACAGGTTTCTGGAAATTATGACTTCTTTAAATGTTTACTTATTTATTTATTTTGAGAGAGACAGAGAGAGAGAGGAGAGTGCAACTGGGAGGAGGGGCAAAGACAGAGAGGAGAGAGAAAATCCCAAGTTGGGCTCAACATGGGACTTGATCTCAGGAACCATGAGATCATGAGCCAAAGTCTGACACTAAACTAACTGAGCCACCCAGGCGCTCCCAGAAATGATCACTTTTAATGGTTTTCTTTTATAGCAAACATCTAAGCTTGAGAATGACCATCCTTCGTTTATTTCCTGTTCTTCCTCTAAAAATTAGTAAGATTCAATTTTTGGACCACAAGAAGCTTACTTACCCTCATGTCTCTTTCCTGGCATACTTATGATGTTCCTTCTGCCTGGAATCCCCTCTGCAACCTGTTTCTTGGCCAACTACTATTCTTCTTCCAATACTCCGTTTAGGCCTATCACTGGACATACGAACTCCCTCCTTCCCCACCAATCCTTACCACACACACCAAAAGAGCATTGTCATTTGTGACCACAGTACAATGTGCTATATCACAGAGTATCTCAAGTATCATTTCAAATTATTGTGAGCTAACTGAAAACAGAACCCATGGCTTTCACATCTATAATCTCAGTGCTAGGCAGCCTTACATAATGTTTGGCAAATAGCACATAACGTTTTTGACAGAAAGAAAGGAACACAGGGAAGAAAGGAGAAAGCTATGAATGAATACATTGAACCACTGATGTGAAGTAAAAGAACATGAATGGCGGAAAGGATAAAGAAAAGTGAATGGGATTCAGAAACTTAAGTGTGAAAGGAACTTTTTTTCTTTTTAAGTAGAAACAAACGTTAAGATCTCCCAGAGTAGGGATTTTCAAGGATTTTTTTTCTACACACAACTTTTTGTTTAATTAAATGTTTAATTAAATATTGAGAATGCCTATTGAAAAGACAAAATAAAAATGAATGTTTTTCAGAAAGTTTAACTTACCATTGTTTGGCATAAAATACCTTCTTATTTTGATCACATATAGAAGCCAAATAAACTGAACCTCCTCATGATAAAAGTGAAGCAGGAAGGTCACAGTTAGTGGGAAACTAAACCTGGCACTCAGCTCTAACCAAACTCCATTGAAATAATCCCTTGATGAAGTTTTTCTTTAAAATACTTAAAAATCTGGCTCAGTCAGTTAAGCGTCCAACTGGACGCTTGATCTCAGGTCTTGATCTCACAGTCGTTGAGTTCAAGCCCCGCGCTGGTCTTCATGCTGGGTGTGAAGCCTACTGTCAAAAAATTAATGAATAATAAAATAAAATACTTAAAAATCTAATGGAATCTATGAAAACAATTTTTAATTTTAAATATTTTAAGCTTTTCAAATATCACAAAACATGAAGTCATATGAAAACTATGTTAAGTATGCCTGATAAATTTGCTTTTAAATAAAAACAAGACTGGGTAAATTTTTAAAAAATGGACATTTATTTTCAAAGTACACTAAAAATACAAGAAAACTTTTTTTTCTGTAGAACTTTTTGACAAGGTAGGCTTCCACAGCTACACATTTGCCCAGCAATATTTTGGATTTGGAGAAAATACTATTTCCATCCGTAGAAGTTCTCTTAAAAGTGAAAGTTTTAAAATAGAGGGCAACACACTTTACCACTATTCTGAGCAATGAATGGAAAGATTAAAATCCACACCTCTTTTCTCCTCCAAAATTATGGGACTGACATTAGTACTCCAATTCAACACCAATTTGGGTGCTTATATCTCACCTCTAGATGAAAAGACTGTAAATTTCATACTGGGAATTACACTTCAGTCTCTCCTTGCAATTACGGTATCTGATATCACCTATAAAGCACGTGGCATTGTAGATTATTTTCTCTCTGATATTTATGTTTTACTGTAGTTGCTGAAAAACCATGGCAACTTCCAAATTCTAACTTTCCACCCTCACTCAGACCAGCATTTGCAATTTAATCGACTTTAATATACGGATCAAACATTGATAATAAATCTAAGCAGCCTGTTTGCAGAAAGATATCTGAATATTAAATATGAAATTTAACAGGTTTTAATAATTAGACTCTGTAAATTGCATAATACATATATATATGTCCGTCCCAATTTGGGAAGATGCACTTCTCACATAACACTCGTCAAACTAAACACAAGAAATTGTTCTGGCATTTACTAAATTAAAATCTTGAAACCCTACAGCTACAATGTGCAAATGTAGATCTTATTAATACTCTAAATCAAGCCATAGTTTTTATTCAGTTTCATATAATGCAATTTACAGTAGTCTTCTGCTGTAAATGCAAGAACACAATGAGATTTTAATCGGATTCTACTGTTAGTCACTAGAAGACATTTTGGAAGGTAAACAACCATCACCCCCCCAAAGACGACTACCATTTCATAATTAAAAGATAAAAGTAATCCACCTGTGATTCCACTGAGGAAAGAACTGTGGAAGAATGGCTCCTTACGTACCAGAAAATGTTTCTAATGCTAAAATTTAGGATACCTTTAACAAAGCTTATACGAGATACTACATACTATTTTTTCACAGTTTGCTAAGTGACTAGATGGTTACAACATGGATTTGTTAAAATATCTTGTCACAGTAACAATTTTTCTTTAAATATTTTATCTTATGACCATTAAAATGTCTTTTTAAACATTTCTATTATTTTTTATGATTTCCTTTACCACCTAACAACAAAAATTCACACGATAGTATCAACACCCACATTTAATTAACTTCCCTTTATTTCCTGTTGATTACCTTCTGCAAATCTATCTTCAGCATAACTGGTCAACCAGTGGAAAAAAGAAGCCAGCCTTCATACCAGGACACAGTTCTGACAAGTCTCCTCTACCGACTTCCTTTTAAAACTGTCAATATATGGGAGGATCCTAATCTTTGCGATGACTTGGGGGCAGGGATTTTGAGCTGTGATTGTAGGTCAGGGAGAAGAACTACAAAAAAGAATTCTACTTGCATGTTTTCCATATGGTAATTCAATCAAACATCAGATTACAAAAGTAAAATGAAGAAAATATTGATCTTTTTACTTAATCACACAGTAAAAGTGTAAAGATACTTTCAGGTGGGTGGGGAGGCATCAACATTTCTTGTTTTCATTGTCAGAACACCAATATTGATAAAGACAAATCAGATCAATCACTGATTTATGTTCTAAAGAAGATAGCAACACAAATAGAAAACCCTGAGCAGAACTTTAAAAAAGTAGGAAGAGAGAAACTCCGAACAAAAGTAACAAAAAATAAAACAGATCTAAAGAGTAAAAATGATGCCAAATAACACGAGCCACTTAAACATATGAACCAATGTGAACGAAATTTAATCCGTATCAATAAAGATAATATTAATAATAAGCATTTACTGAGAGCTTTCCATGTATGAAGCTCTATTAAATTCTATGATAACAGCATCACACAATTTTTCTCTATTATATGGAAGTAAGAACACTTTGATACCACTGAAAAATCAGTATTAACTCTTTTATTATTACCATTATCTTTCTTATGTCCATGAAAGGAATCTGAAACTGGTTAGGTTCTAGCCCAATTTATTGTGATCTTCATTATAATAAATGATAACTGCTTATTCGAAAATATATTGAAAGTCTACTCTGGGTTAATAACTGATGATATATGCTGATAGGTGCGTCTGGTTGTTGTTCAGCCTTGTCACCCATAATTAACCACCTATAAAACCTAGAAGTTATTGCTGGGTTTAAAGAATTGAAAAGCTACTGTGGAAATGATTTCATTATTCTTAATAATAAATAAGATGTAGCTAGGAAATTTCCTAGGTACTAACAGAATAAATACATAAGTTCATGATAACAAAAGAGAAAGCCACAATAAAAACAAAAATTGTAATGAATTACAAAAACAAAACAAAAAACCTTTGAGGGTACAGAAACTCCTAAGCTTTCCAAAAAGAGACAAAGCTTGTATCTAAGGAAACCTAAGAATGTCAAATTAGTTTGTAAAGAGTTGTTAAGAATGTTCCTAAAATGACTCTCAACAAAGAGAATATATCTCAACAGGTCTAATCATGAGAAAAGTATTCTTTCATAAAATAAAAGATTTCTCTCTAACCTGATTATAATAGCTGACTTTTATAGTCTTACCTTGTAAGAAACTTCACTTGAAATACAAACCAACTGGAAACCTAAACCTTATAGCCTCAAATCCACATAATAAAATTCTTCACTTTAATCAGTATTTGAAGAAACACGAGTATTATTTAAAACATATATAAGTATATACTCAATATTTTTAGAAATGTCTGTAAAGTCTGTAAAATTATTATTTTTTTCACAAATATCCATTAGAAATTTTTTTGGACCGCTGGTATTATTTAGGCATAGTGCACACATCTCAACGTATGGGCAGAAAAATGGGCTCATTCCTTCTCCCTTGCTCGCAAGCAAGTAAATGGCAAGAATGAGTAAAGTCCAGAATCTACGTTTGATTCCAACTCTTCCTCTACCCCGCATTTAATCGATTGCCAAATTCTACCATATTACAAAAGTTTTCCCATCTGTCTATGGCCATTGTCTTGCACCTAGACTATCATCCACGCCGTCTAAGTAGGTTCTATTTCCTCCATTATTTCCCCTGCTCTAAGTTATTGTTTATGTCACCTTGAGAGTTAGCAGTTACATGTAACACTTACTTAATCGAAAATATTAACACCTTTTTTAGCCCAAATGCAAAGTCTAATTTTAGCAGAGTAGGTTCTTTACAACCATGTCCCAAACTAACATCTCATTTTCATCTCCTTCCATCTGCTATGCAATTCATACCTTCCATACACATTCTCCTTAAGGCACCGTATTTCTTCCTTTATTTTCTAGAGCTTTTACCTCTGACCTGTCCTCCTCTCCAAAAGCCTGCATCTGCCGAAATCATTCTCTGCCTTTAGGTCTACCTAAATGAAGTCTCTTTTTTCCATACGACTCATTTTGAATTCACTCCACCCACCCTATTTTCCACAGCCTTTCCTCTATGCTTCACTTTGGCACGTCACTATAGTGCGCCTTATATTATAATTATTTGTGAAAATGTCTTTCTCTCTCATGAGATTATAAGTACCTCTTAGAGAGCAGTCCTTACACAGCACATTTTCCCAGGCAGGGCCTTAATAAATGGCTGTTGATCCAAAGTGAATAAAATTAAAGCCCAGAAGTCAATGGATAACTAGATGAAGTGAACTTACAGATGAAACTGTTCTTATAAAGGATAAAACATAATCAATATTATAAAACACAGACCTTAAGACCAATTCAAGCAAATGCATACTTCTGGCCTGGCAATTTTGGCAAACTCGGTACTAGAAATTCTCACATTTTTAAAACCACATGTGCTGCCATAATAACCTCCGTGGCATTGTAGGAAACCAAAAATAACGTCTTGAAAGTAAAAGCCAAAGCATTATAAATACCGTGAGTTATTAAAGTAAATCTAAGCCTTCACCTGTCACTTATGCACATGCAACATTGTCAAGAATGATTGCTCTGAGCATCAGAAACATAATGTATTTAAGAGAATGTACCCACATATGAAATATCAGATGCTTCAAAAGATAATTTGGGTTTGACTTTTACTTTAATTGGACTGTCAAAAGAATTGTTTTATATAGTAAGACATTCTTAGTACTGAGTATCTTAATACAATTTTATTTATCAAAATTGGGAGTGAGAAGTAGGACAGTGGAAATAACTGAAATGCTCTGGCTTGGTGATACCCTCTGGCTTGAGAAAAACTAAATTGGACAACACAGAAGGGTGACAGGCTGCCAAAAATTGAGATTTACTTCATCAAATTTACCTTTATGACCTTAGCTGTACCTTTTAAATGTCCCTATAAATGAAACATCGGCTTAAGGAGGTTTAATTAGACTAATACACTCTTGAATACAGTGCCAAAGATGGAAACACCTGCCTTTCCACTAAACAACGAAATACACCAAATTCACTATATTCTGAAAGATAAAATTCTTACCACTATATTTAGAATTAAAGACAACTTCAATTTTTGAAAATTTGTAATATTTACATATATTAAACCAAAAACTACGCTGTTCAATTATTTTATCTCTGGCACAAAATCAATAAAACTCCAAGTCCATATAAATGAAGCTCACTACTAAAGATAGGGAGCTTTTAATTTGCACTGAATTGTTCGTTAAAATATTTTTCAGTCTATTCACACAAATCTTGCAATAGTTAAAAAAAATGGACTTAAGTCCTGCCGTTAAAGCTGTTTCTATACCACTATGGCAGGTGATTTCAAAAAAATTTAACCTGGATGTTAAATACTTCAATTTCATCAATTTTTGATTGTATGTTAAAATGATGTAATATTGAAGCTTTAATTAGAATACTCCGCATTGAAAAGTCAATTTAATAAGTAAGAAATTAATTTTCAAATAGATAAGCGGAACTTTAGAAAGTCAGAATGGTATAGTTGTGATTCTGTCCAAAAGTGAACCTTTATAAGCAGTGTTAATGAAAATTTTAACTATTTAGCCAAAATTATATATTGTTTCCTGGAATCCTTCCTAATATATTTAGTCTGACTTTCCAACTACTTGAATTATTGATATGTGTTACAGTTCCTTACCTAAACACCTACCCTTATAGAGGGCAGCATATACCTTTCACTCTTTTTAAATCTCTTTTATGCAATAAATATAATGTCAACAAATTCAAATGGCAAAATTACCATCAAAGTTTATTTAACTCTTAGGTGCTAAAAGTCAATAACAAGGAGAGAAAATTAATAAACACTTAGGTCTTACACATAATGCAGTCATTCTTAACTTAAGATAACAGACAGCGCCAAATCTTCATCCAAAAAAATGAGATCAAGGCAACACTGAATCCTTGGCCAAGAACATACACGTATATTTGCCTTACCAGATTTTGGTTGAAACAAATATAAATGAAACAAAATAGAATGGCAGGCCAATCAAAACCATCAATTGTGCTATGTAGTTGCCCACGCAAGTCCTTTTTTCTATACAAACTTTTTCTTTTAAAACCATTTTATTAACACAAATTTAATAACAGAATGGCAGTAAATATAAATTTCTCAAACTGTCATTTAGGATGCTTCAATGAAAATCTCCTACATTTTCTTTGAGAAAAAAAAAGTACATGGAATAAAGTTTTAAATCTTTTGTGGGTTGAACAAAAGTAGGCAACTATAAAAAATCACTCATATATCATATCATAATGAATGACGGATTATCAGACCAAACATTAAAAGAATATTTTACTAGAGTTAAGCAATGCCAAACATGAAGGTATGGCAATTAGCCTTTTTTTAATTATGGAGGGCTTAATATATAGTAAGTCACATGGAAACAATCTGAAGACCACCACCATACGATTCCACATTAAATCAAAAACTTATACATTGATACTAATCACTAAATTGATACCTTGCTCTTTTTCGGAGGTCAAACAGCATCTTACTTGGGAAGTCAATTTTTTAAAATGTGTGATTTGATATTTTTTTTTTAAAAAGAGAAAGAGGGCCCATAGCCATCAATTCAGAAATGAATAATATCAAATTATTAAGGAAGAAAACATTCTATCAGAGGAAATATCAAAAATATTATAAAGCGATAAATGAAATACTAAAAACATGTTCCTAAGTACAAAAAAACGCAGTAATAATTTTATAGATACATAGGAGTTGATGATTTATTCTTCATGAACAGGCAAAATCAATTTTAATAAAGTAAGCTAACAAATTAAGCCTATATTTTCGTTTATTTTCAATTAAAAGTTAACACTGTGGTGATTAAATTGCAACCTTCTTGGTAATGTTCTTGATTTTTACAGATTTAACAGGCAATATAAAGAATGAGGCTACTAGTGTATGTAATCTACAAGAGTCTCAATATTCTTCAAATACACAAGTAAAAAGGCTATTCAATTTAATATTGTTCTAAGGAGTTCTTATTCTCATATTTTAGGAATATTTTAAACTATTAAAAATCAATTCTAAATATTTTTTAATGCAACTCTAGAAAATGTGAATTCTAATTTTCTTAAGATTTGCTTCTCGATTTTTTAATCATGTAACATTATTAGCTGAATAATAAATGTTTTAAAAAATATCTTTTCTCATGTACTGAAACCAATTATAGGTTTCAGGCTGAAATGTCAGAACTTAAGCACTTCTTAACATATCAGTAACAGAAGAAAATTAGTTAAAAAAAATAAAAAACAAACAAAAAACAAATGGGAGGTACGAGAGTGACTACATTATTAAAATAGGCAAAGCATAAAAGTTACGTTTGACCATCAAGTTCATTATAATTCCATGTCACCATAATTCAATGAGATATTTTATAAGCACTAATCATGTATGAAGAGTACAAAGACAGAAAAGTGCTTTTAGAACATATTCTTAAATACCTTAATGTAGTGCAGCTGTTACCTGAATCCCATGTAGCAAGAGCTAAAACAAAGATTTTCTTGAAATGTAATTCAAATAATTTCAAAGGTCCAGGTACTTATTTTTTGTATTTGCCAACAGCTACTATGGGCCAGTAATTACTACTAAGAGATAACAAAGCATCTCTTACGATGCTCTGACAAGTAATAAAATACTGGGCTAAGCTATTTCCTTGAACCTAAATTTTTATTTCAGGCCTCTGATATGAGTACTAACAACTACTTTTCTGCTTTGAATTGTATTTGGTCAAAACAAAAATGCCTTTCAAATCAATATTCCGATTTAAAGAGCACTGAATATAAACTAATTTTTTAAAAACATAAATATTCAATGAGTAAATGGCCTTTCTTTTCCTTAATTGTAAATCTCAAAAAGACTGTTTAAATTTATTTTAAAATATGAAAAACATATAAATGAGACAAAATTATCCATGAACAAAAAGCATCAATGTTTTTATTTCCTTAAGATATGTGTTTATTTTTATATAAAGGTAATACAATCATGTTTAAATTACTGGAGAAAAAAATGTGCAATCTTATAATTTATTCTTTTTTAAAATTAATAGAAATTTGATATTCTACGATTTTAACATTTTCAATCTTCAGTGCAGCTTTGAATTGGCAATATCCTATGAATGCCAGAGAATCACATTATATAAAGTGTACATAATAAAATGTAGTCTTCTAAACCTTTGTTAGATTTCAATTTGATGAAATCTATGCCTTTGAGAAATATAAAAGCAAAGAAACTAATATTGTTTATCCATTTTTAGAATTGAAATGAAGGCATTTGTTTTTAAATTCTGGTAATAAGGCAATATAAATTTTTTGGTTTTTTCCAGCACAGCTATTAAAACATGCAGATTCATAGTTCTGAATTCCAGAGTCTTCATATAGGTACACATAAATTTTGAATAAATATTCTTTAGGGTTTTTTACATGTTTTGCTAACTTCCATTTAAAATGTTAGCATGTTAAAATATGTCTCTTGGTTCAAAGAGAATAAAACATAGCAAATTTTTTAATAGGAACTTCCATTTTTATAAAATGTATATTAAAAAAGATTATTTCAAAGCTATATTCATAACGCATACTATCTTTATCTGGAGAATTATTCCTCATATTATATTCTACTCATAAAATAGCTTATTTTTTTAAAAGCCAATCTACTCAAATAGATACAGAAACAATACATACACATTTACTCAACATCTATACAAATGAGCAGAGGATATAATATCATAATTAATATTTTTATCATTCAATCAAGAATATTTGATTTCTATCAAGTATTTCTATCAAATATTTGATTTCTCTGATAACTTACAAAGAACGTCAGGGCTATTTTAAACCGGTAAGCATTCATTGCCAATTAACTTCCCTGTCATTAGCATCACCAATCTAATACCAATAATGCTTTTACAATCATAAATTAACTTTTCAGTAACACATTTGCTTTGCAATGGATTCAAATTTCACGACTTTAAAAGCCACTCAGTAGTCTACCTCCAAATTTAAGACAAAACAAGTAGAACTTACCCTAGCTGTGCCTTTCCAATAACCTCACAGAAGTTATGCACTCTGTGACAGTTACTGTTCCTCACGTTAACAATTTTCCTGGAATGAATTCTCTAGTAACCCTTACCTCTCTGTGAAGGGAGGTGTGATATTTGAGGGAAAAGGGTAATGAACTGTAGTATCCGACTCCATTTTCCGGTGCCTATCATATTTAGCACCAACAATGATAAGATATCTTTGTTTATTTAAGACAATGAAGTTGGCAGTACAGGATTCCTATCAATAACTCTATGGAATAAGAGCATTTGTATACTTTTGTAAAAACGTACCATCATAATCTTATTGAAGTGTAATTGCTGTTGCTAATATCCTTACCCTGGTATGAAAATGCTCTGGATAAACGTAGCATAGACTTGTTAAGATAATACATAACCACGCTGAGAGGTTAATACTTATATAAAAGCCCATGCCAGTACCATAAATCTCTTTATTAGACAACAGTTTCCTTGCTTAGAGGGTCATTCTGTGTAACAGTAACAATCTGACTTTTCACATTAGTAAAGCTTAGCTAAGAAAACAGTCCCTAACAATGAATTTCATTAAGAAACAAAGCCTCTTAAAATACAAAATAAATATTTTTACTTGTCATATCATTCCTTGGTAAACTACGGGGGAAAATGAACTATTACATCTCTTTTCAAGGATGCGTAAAAGGATAACCCTTCTTTTTTTCCAACAAGCAAATTCTGAAGTAACATTTTTACTAAAATGTAAAAATAAAAATAAATAAGCTCATTTTTAGTATAACTTAATATTCTATCCCATCCTTAAAATTCCTGGCACAATTACGCATATGATATGAAAAATTTTGTTCACTGAAAAGAACCAAATGCCACTAAAGGCATTTGATTCATCCTGATTACCAAAACACCTGATCACAAAACTCTCAAGTATTTGAGTATCTGGCTTATAATTTCTTAGAAATTTAGCTGACACAATGTTCATAAATATAATTCAGTTTTTTAAATTAAGTACTATCTATCTTGCCTGCATTCATTTTTTTCCAAGTTAGTCAGCAATTTTCTAAACCATTTGATATTAGGTCCTTACTGGTAGTGTCCCTGTTTAAGTGTCACTGCACTAATCGGTCCATTATTGCAAGTAAAAGTCATTAATCCAAAGTGATCATTTTTGTTTCAGAAAACAGCATATACAACTCATCTAATTTGATCTCCTAATTAAATGTAGAGGAATAGAATTTACTACTTACTATTCAGTGACCACTTTATAACATTTTACATTAATCTGCAAAATTTTCTAAAAAATCCAGATGTCTCTTTCAACAATTATTAGATATTTAAATAAGACCCAGTTCTACGGACATCCGGAGCTTTGGCCAATCATAAAAATAGTTATCACCTCAAAAAATGAATCTGATTCATTATCTTTGTTACCTTTCAAGTTTCTACTAAATAAGGAAAGGTAAAAAGCACATTTGTGATCTGTGAATACAGGAGATGATAAATACTTGGGCATTTAGTATATTAAATTTCACTATAAATTTCACTACTTGGCTAATCCCAAATACTTTACTTTCCTTAGAACAATTTTTCTCAAAAATTTTAAGTATGTCAAAAATATAATTTTCAAAAAAACAGTACCAACTGATACTGCCTTGATTATTTTATCTCATATACAAGCTCCCTCTGCAGGTAATAACAAGGGTTAGCAAAAATATCTGAAACACGCAGCAGTTGCCTGGTACAGATGCAGGTCACCATTGTACAAAAATCTTATTATCGAGAGTCTCCTCCTTAGCAATTATCTGATTAAAATAACTGCTTCTGAAAATTTGTGGTTCAACATGATTATTCTTGTCCCTCAGCTTGGCTAAGAATGCAGCTTGAGAAGGCAGGATATACAAACTTTTCAAAGTCACCCAGGAGTCACTCTTACAAAGTGTATTTCAAGGAAAAGAAAACATTACCTTGCTTACGCAGCACAAGCCTGAAATGATAGACCACCCAAAACAAAGCTGTTCAACACATTTATCTGATGCATCTTCTGATCCCAAAGTAAACAACCAAAGGTGGTATTTTAGGATTGACTTCCATTGAAAGATAAAAGATGAATCTCAAATAAACGCAGTTAACTTCTACATTCTCTTCTTATTTAGATTGATGCTAAAACTTAAGTCAGGAAGTATTTACTTCTGAAAAAATAAATTTATTTTCATTAATTCAGTATAAAAAGAAAAAGAAAAACTGATTTGATTCGCAAAATGCAAATCCACTATATATCCCTTCCATAAATATCCCTTCCATTATATATTTTTTTCAGAATCTGTTTTAGGTTTCCCCTTACACACTCTCCTCCTTACTATATTCCTTTCTTCGGGTACACAGAGATAAGGTGCACCTCTGCAAAGGGAACGGGGTAAAAAGGCAAAGAAAGTTAAGAGTGGTTTCAAAGTCTTGGGGGCAGTGTATTACCAAAAAATTACTGTTGGACAATTTCATGTCTCCCTGATTTCTCTCTTCAAACATGTACACGCCACCTTTATAACATACAAGCAGTGACTAGAAATTTGAGGCATTCAGTCTGACTTCTCTATAAATGAACAGACAAGCTGATGAAGTGTTTTTTTAACTAAGATCCTTATCAAATAAATGTAAATTATAAAAGATGTGCTCACTTTCATGCTAAACATACAGAAGTATCAGTTAAATTTCTTTTCTACTTAAAGAAAACAAGGTTAAAAGGTTAAAGGGAAAGGCAACTTATAACAAGCAGCATTTGTAGTGAGTGTTTTACTTAGAAGAAAAATCTAATTTTTTCACTTATATTTTTAAATATTCAGACCTAGTTTAAAACCAAAGACAATATGAAAAGTGACTTCCAGCAGGGCTATGGGTACCACAACATTTGCAGCAGAAAAAAGGAAGGTGGGGGGAGAAATCACTATTACTCATCTATAGAGCCATCCAGAGGAAGCACCTAATATCCAAATATTATCCTTCTCATGACATTCACGGAATTTTGAAAGGACAAAAACAATTAAATGTCCTTAGTGAGAGTGAAAGGTCTAGGACATCATAATTCTAGTATAATTTTTATTTGTTGATGCCTATAAAGCAAAATGAAGTGTTTTAGAATTACGCCCACCTTTTTTAAAATGGAAAACAAGATGCATAGAGTGAACCAATTCTTCATTTAATATATTAAGCCTTTTTCAAATTCTTCAAAACTATGCACAATCAGTGGGATACAAATGCATAAGCTTACATCACCGAAATTAATGTTTCCCAAACTGTCTTGGACATTACCCACAGCCAAGCCAGGAATTTTAAGAATTAAAACACATCATAAGCATCTCAAGATAAAGAGCACAAAGATGAGTGGAGAAAATATTGTGTAAAAAATGTGTTCTAATCAATAAACATAGTAATAAACAGTAAAAAATGGTAGGCTTTCAAGGCAGAGGAATAAAATTTCTGTGTGGAAAGTACCAATGGAATAAGGAAAATAGTAATTCGAAACAGAAACACGCTGCTTCAAAGTAAAGACACAGGGAAAATCATTTTTGACAGATTTTTAACCTTAATTGCAGTTGAGAATTGATTAACTAAATATAATCTACATAAAACAGAAATGTATCAACTAAAGACCTTATCTAAAATCTTATAATGATTCACTCATTATACGGAGAACGGCCGTAACAGTATTCCATTTTAAGAATAAATGTTTAAAATTAGAACTTTCTTTATAAACAAAACAGAAATCTCTTTTGCTCTCTTTATAGACACTATTTACTATCCTTTACAAGAGAAAGCATTAGTCACAAGCAAGGTCATCTAGCCCACCCCCCCAAGCCCACCCCTGCAGCCTAGGACCATTTTTGACAGTAATTGGGGTTAGATTATTCTGTCATCGAAATCCAGGGCAATAATCTGTTTGAGGCATGAGCTGATGTAAAAATACCTACAAAATGGACAAAGTGGGGGTAGCACAAGCATTTCATGATCCAAAGGCAGTAAATACCTTTGAGAACAAAATAGAGATTAACTAGGTCATATCATTTTCAAAATCAGTTTAAAAACAGATATTTTAATCGTACATAGAAAAAGGGTTAGTTTTGCTCTTTCAGTTATTAGGTAATATACTTTAATTCCTTTCTTGATCAAATATATACACACATGTACATACATAAGCATAGAATTTATATTCTTTTTCCTTTGTATATATATCAACATTTATTGACAGCTATTGGCTATTGATATATATACAAAGGAAAAGAATATAAATTCTATGCTTATGTATGTACATGTGTGTATATATTTGATCAAGAAAGGAATTAAAGTATATTACCTAATAACTGAAAGAGCAAAACTAACCCTTTTTCTTTTATGAAGAACTTCATGGTGCATTTTTCATTATTACAATGGCTAAAGATATTATTATTCATCTAGAAAAAGATACAGGGTTGTATCTGGTTTTGTTCGAGCAAAATAATATGCCTTTGAACTGATAGAGGTCTAAAGTTACCCACCTTTTCAACTTCTTCCATCTCTCTGGCCAAGAACTAACAATTCATTTTTATCTGTGTCTTTTTTCTACTATCAGATTAAAAAACAACAACAGCAACAACAACATTTTTGAAGTTACTTAATGCATCTTAAGCAGAATTAAGATTTGGTCATTATTTCCGAATGTTAACTTCTGCTTAACCTGCCTGCTTTGTAATATTTATATTTTTACTAAAATATTGAATCTATCCTTATAAAAAGTCTCCCAAAGTTTTTCTGTGTTTTGGTTTTGGTTTTTGTTTTGGGGGGGTTGTTTTGTTTTGTTTGCTTTAGACAGGCTTCTTTTAAGGCAACTAATTTCAATACTGAAATTCAGAGATTAAGGTGTAATCCCTGTGCGTGAATCTTAATGTTTATAACGTACTCCTCACAGATTGGAAAAATCAATGACAAGACCAACAGGGGCCCGTTTTGCTCAACATAGGTTTTCTTGTCAGGTAGTGATTAATGCTGTGCTCTGTAGAGGGAGACATTACATCTGGGCTAAAACAGACCTAAATTTTACCCTCAGGCAGAAATCTGATTTAAACATCTCTATTTAAAGTGACATTTGTCCTCCCTTTTCAACTGGTTTCCCCAGAAATTCCAGGAAGTTGACTTCATGACCTAAAAACAGCCGGGTGGCTGTGAGCAGCAGTTGTGCCTGTTCTCGCACTTCGGGAAATCTGGGTGCCAGAATGAATCAAGGTGGTCATAAAACAGGTGCCCCGCTATCCGCTAGGATGAATCCCATGCCACCTTATTGCTACAAGAATTTAAGACTTAAAATTCCTTACAGTTCTAGAGTCAGTGGTAAAAATTTTTCAAATGTGTTTTGCTGCTGATAATAACCTAGCTATTCATACTGATGGACTAAGTTTCTTTCGATTCCTAAAATTACATCTCATATTTCATTACACTCATCTGAAAGATCAGCTGATTACAAATTCTAGAAATCCAGAAAAGCAACTACTACCAAAAAAAAAAATCTCTAAAACAAAACAGAAGATGCAAGTAGAAACGGTTTCTTGTACATCATGTAATACCTTCCATAAAAACAAAAAGGGAAAGCAAAAAAAAAAAAAAATGTTCATATAACAAAAGTCACCAAGTAAACAAGACATATGCATATTAAAACAGGCACCAATATCCTTACACTGTGAAACATGGTAGCTTTTGATATTATTAAGCAATTTAGACACTGTTGGCAAGTTCCTACTAACCAAGGTAATCTAATTTCTGTTGCTTTTCAATGTAAATTGATTTTTTTTTCTTTTAGCCGTTCTGGTAATTGAACAAATTTATACAACTGTGATGGGATTTTACTTACCACTACACAATGCATAAAATTCTCTAAGAAGACAAACTATATTACTTCATAAAACTGCATTTTTGTTGTAATTAAACAAATTGTATTTAAACTTGCTCTGTACTTCAAAGCAATCAATAGTATTTTGCTGTAAGCTGCACTTTATTTGCAGGTGTTAAGCACCAGGCTAGGTTCCTTTATTCCATCTACCTTTTTTTAAGATAATTTTTATTGGCAAAATATGAGAGATTTTTTCCTTAAGAAATAAGTGTTTAAAAATCATTTCTTAAGAATATATTAGGAAGTATCTGGAGATTATTGCCTACATTTAGTCTATTAGATAAATGACCGAAAAAGATTATTTTAAAGTATTTTTGGTTGATTAAGACTTTTTCTTATGACACAATGATCCACTTAAAAAACATCTACTTACATCAACATAGCATTAAGAGACCTTCAAAGTTTATAACATACACTTAACAAAACCTATACACTAAAGTCAAAATACCACATTGAAGTCCTGAAAAAAATTTAGGGATTCCAGACCCAGTTATATAGTGTCTCCTTTACAAGTTATTCACACTTAGGTCAAGAAAAATGTCATCATTTTAGGATTCTAATTCCCTAACTCCAACCATTAACTATCTCTGTGTTAAACAATCCATTTCTTAAGCGTTTTCTTACAACATTAAAAAAAAAAATCACTACTTGACCAATGTTGACTAGCAAAAAGATTTCAGAGAACAGTCTCAATTTTTCTGATAACATCAAGTCTAATTACAGTAATCGGGGTGATTAAATACTTTTCAACCTTTCAACCTTCAATCAAGAATTATTTGAAGAGATGAATATTTAGGTGGGGCTCTACACTAATTAGTGTTATGTAAGAGAGAAGTTAACTAAGCTATGATTTTAATCTATGTTAAAAATAGAAATGTTTTAACTTTCTTGAAAATAGTTACAAAACAGTTATCTATTTAGGTAATGTGAACTAATATTTAAACAAATTACCTTAGGAACTGATATGACCAAAACATAAAGAGGATTTTGAGGCCTCTTGAGGTCTAGAAGCTAAAGTTGCTTTTTTAACGCTTGATCAAAATCATCAGTTTGCAAAATTCTTCAGCTAGGTATTTCTGCAAATAATCTGATGAACCTTTTTCCATAATCCCACGTTTCATTTTTAAATTTTGCTGGCTTGAAAAGAATTTCGCTTTAATTTTACGTGAACCTGTTCTGCAGAAAAGCAGACAGATATCAAATGTGTACCTCTCCTTCAAGACTCAAGATCAGATGCGGTGAACATGAAGAGGCAAAGTGTACAGTCTTTGAGGAGACTTTTCGTAAAAATAGCAATCCTGAATTCTTCATTCACTACATTCTTCAAATTTCCAAAACTGTATTTCATTCCTGATCTAAATACAGTTAATCTGTGTTCCTAAATACCAGCAATTGGGCAAGTGTTATGGATTCTTATTAAAATGAAAACGATTTCTCTCAGGTAGGTATAGTGTGCGTAGCCCACACCTTAGAGTACATTGTAATGCTCTCTTCATCTCATACTACATCTGTCAATAAACTAAGTGTGATTGGAGTATTTATCCACAAAAGTTAGGTCAAATAAATATTTTGATAGAAAATACCGCAATAACATTTTATTACTATGGTGTACAGATTTCCAGTTACCTCTTGACCTTCCCAACTTCTCAATCTTAGCTCACATATTCCTATGTTACTTAAGACATTAAAATATTATTTTAGATCTTTTAATAAAATACAGAAAGCCTCAATAATGATCAAATAAAGATCTAACCTTAAGTAAACCTTGGTTTTAATGCTCTCCTCTTGCTTACTTTAGGAAAGGAAACGCCCAGAAGCTTGGTGTTAACGTTTCTGCTGATTGTGAAAATTACAGCAATAAAAAACTCCAACTCCTTGCCTTAAGACTTTTAGTACTACTTCCATGTGAGATCCGTATATTTAATATTAGTTTTTATAACATTTGGAAGTTTTGTTGTCTGCTTTGATGTTAGTCTATTAACAAAGCAGAGTGAAAAGCCTGAAAAAATTATATTTATTGGCAATTCTCAAATCAAAACCGGAAGTAATTGGTTTGTTCTACCCCCCCCATGACTTAATACTCTGATTTCCCCAACTACCTGCTCCCAGAGCTATCTGCATTTCTAAATTCATTTTCTGTTGCCAACACATAGTAACCCACAATGATTGAAAATGGCAGCTGAAGTGCTCCTATAACACATTAATTTTTCTCTAAGTAGTCCAATTTTGTCATTGAAATGTTGAAAAATCTTTTCACTGCATTTTACACCTTTAGAGATTTGCTGAATTCAGGGTCGCCATCATATAAAATGAAGAGCAATGTTTTCAAGACAATTTTTAGATTATCACTAATAGCTCTAAAGGATAATGTTTTCTTTATACCGCTCTGCATTCAAAGCAGACTAGTTAACAGCAACTTAAGTGCAATAATAGCAATTACATCAATGTGGGCATTTTTACCTCAAAAGTACTTCTTAGACAACTGAAGGGACCAGATAAATAATAAATAAACTATCATAAAATGATTTCAGGGGAATGATACAATTTGAATGCCACTAAAAAACCATCTGAATAAAGAATCTTATTAAACTAAAACCTAAAAATGTTAGGCAATTAATGATACTTTCCCCTCCAACATTGTTCATCACAGTTAATCTTCACTATTAGAATAAAACCAAGGAGTCCGAACATTAATTAAATAAAAAAAGCCCTTCTCTAATGAAAGAATATAAATTCATGTTCAAAATCAACCAACCATCAAAGATAAAACTATAATAAATATGGGTTCCAAAACCTTCTCTGAGGTTCATTTTCATCTTAAAACCAGGCTTTAGGAAATCTTAAGCTAAATAAATAAAAGCAACGCTTGCCCAGAAGTTGATGAAAAAGTTATCCCTTGACCCATCTGCTTGCCATAAAATGACCCAAATGACCCAAGTACTTGTTCTCGTTTCTTCACTTACGGATAATGAGTTGTTAAAAGAAATTCAAAGAACATATCTCTCTGCAAATGTAAAAAAACATTAACCAATATGCTATAAATATTAGCAAAAATAAGCCAACTTTAAGCTGAATTCTTGAGTTTACGGTGTTTGATAAAATACAAAATTTTGGAGACAAAACAATCAATATTCAAAAAGAATTACCTCTACTTAAATAGAATTCACAAATTATCTGAGTATCACCTAGGACCCTTTTTCAAATGCACACTTGCTGTAGAAGTTGCATTAACAAAGTTCATGCTGAGTTTTTAATATTCAAACTCTCCATTGATTTTTTTCCCTTTAATTTAGCAAGTGTAATAAAAACTAAGTTTCCTAGGCATAAAAATGAGTGTCCCTTTATCACAAGATCTCTATTGTTTTATAGACTAATTAAAAGCCTTTCTTTCCCATTTTACTAATATTAACAAAGTGTAGGCCCTAGGAAAGTATTAAGTTAGAAGGAAAAGCTTTCTCAGTCTCTTCCACTGAAGGGACCCCAAAAGACAGGCAACAGTGACTATCATAAAATAAAAGGTCACCCTTTTTCTAGGAACAAACCATTTATCAACGGAAAATAATTGTCTTGCCATTTGCAAGGGCTCCACAGCAATAGACAATGTTTTTCGCTCACATAATTACAAAACAGTGAAAGTTCAGAAACACAGCCTGAATCCACCTCCCTATTTTTACCCTTTACAATTCTCATTGCCCTTTGGGCCTCTGCTTGGAAGCAAATGGAAGACAGGCTGAAGTTTTCTCAATTGAGCTGAAGCTAAGAAACCTTTGATATGCTAATAGTCCCCTTCAAACGGTAAGAATTCACACTTGCATTAATTCAAACAATTTGTGCAGAATGATGTGAAATGGCACCTCTTTTAGAGGCAAGCAACAAAAGGAGAGAATCGGAATGTCTGAAGGAACTAAACAACAGAACATTTGTTCTGCAGTATTCTCTCTATCATGCATAAATTTCCTGGAAAGTGGAGGGAGGGACAACAAAAAGTTCCACAACACACCTGAACAGAAGTGGATTTTCTTCCGTAAGGTTTTCCAAGTATTATAAAGAGGCTAAATTTAAAGTTTCAAAGTTACCTTCTTACCTAGGTCAAGAGTCCCATAACAACTTGGAATTTTGCTTAAGACGCTTCACAAACCATTCTATTTTTCTGCTATGGACGCATATTGCCTCTTTAGTACCCATCCTTTAAGGTTTGCCCAAGATCAGACTTGATTTAGTAAGAGACATCCCAACAGGCAATTATTTACCAAACGGATGTGACTTTTTTTCATTGTGCAACTAGACTTGAGCAAAGGGCAAACTCGGTGGGGCCCGTTCCAGACACAAACACTGACAAGGGAAATGAATGAACCAACAGCGCCCGTTAAATATACGCCTCTGGAAAGAGGAAGAGAGAAGTACACAAACTGTAAAGGCTGCAGAAGAAAATGTAAGAATTGGGGAGGGGGTGGGGAGAAGAGTGCCTTAGAACCCGGCCTTTGTAACGGAAACCATATGGTTGGTGGCTGCGGCTCAGACGCTCCCAGGCTGCTTGGAGGAGCTGCTAAGCAGCCTGACACCTTTCAAGAAACAGGAGGAAAACATTTCCTCGGTCTGAATCCGAGACGACACAGTTTGCATCAGGAAGAACGGAATGAGAGGGCCCGGGAAGGGGGGAAAGGATGAGGGGGGAGGAGTCCATAGAAGACCAGGAAAGTAGACGGACACCGCAGGACCTGTCCCTCCAACTATGCTTTTAGAGGACGGAGTGAGCAGAGGATTAAAAAAAAAAAAAAAAAAAAAAAATACGCGAAAGACATACGTTCCTTAGCCTCCGATCAGCGTCACTTTGGGCACAAAGTAAAGCTTCCAGCGATTTTCCCTAACCCCAGCCCCGCAGTTTGGCGAAAGGAACAAACTTTACTGATCCCAAGCGAACGAGTCCTGCAAGCGTGCCTCCCCACTGCTAGGACGCTTTTGTCGCTTTGCCCGCCCTCGCCTCCCTACCAGAGGGGTCGGGTCGCACCAGCCAATCAAGGAGCCCACGCTCGGTTAGCCCGGGGGTCTCCCCTTTCCTCGCGCTCCTCCCACGCCTCTTCCTCCCAGCGGATCCCCACTAGGCACCCCCATCCTACAAACCAAGCTTCCCGAGATTCCCAACCCCACAGCCACCCCAGGGGCCCACAGCCGGCAACTTCTCCCGCAGGCCCAGAGCGGCCCGCTGCTGCCCTCTCACTGCGGGTCCGGGAGGCTCTCTGCCCTCCCCAGGGCCCGCCGGTTGCTGGCCCCCGTCACCCGCCCGCCCCGCGGGGCCGCCCCTAATCGTTGCCAGCACACGCGCCGGCCTGGCCACATCTGGCTGCGCTTTGCTGTCATCCTCACCTCTCCACACCACCTAACCACCGACGAGAAGAAACAACACCCCGCAACAACTGACCCGGTCCCTCCCCCCACCGCCCACTTCCCCCGAACTAGCTCCCGGCGCCCGGCCTGCGGGCTCCACTTACAGCCCGGGACAGGTCTGCAGCGGGCGGGGCGGTGGGGGGGACTGGGCCCCGCACCCCGAGCAGAGCGGCCCCG
This sequence comes from Panthera onca, assembly GCF_046562875.1. Lineage (NCBI taxonomy): Eukaryota > Metazoa > Chordata > Mammalia > Carnivora > Felidae > Panthera > Panthera onca. The sequence continues at coordinate 153,014,545 of NC_138346.1, forward strand.
CAGAGGGCGCGCCCCACATCTCCCGCCCCAGACGGGCTGTAAAAGGACGAGCGGCACCTCCCGACCCAAGCTTTCAGAAAAGCAAAAAATGCATAAACCAATCCTACTCCCCTGACGCCCCCCTGCAAACAGACTGAAGCCTAGAGAGCGTTACAACACCTCCCCGAGAAAAGGAGAGGCTGGCTGGACGGGACTGGAGTTCTGCGTATCGATTTCCGAGGAGAGGAGATGGGGGGAGGGGGGGAGCAGCAAGAGCGAGCGCGAGTCTCCCCCTCCGCCCGGCCGAACATAAACAAACAGCCGAGCCCCAACTCACCCGCGGCTCCCTCCACCTCCAGCATCCACCCCCGGGCAGGAGGCGCAAAGCAAACAGGTCTCCGAAGCCCGGCACAGAGGCACATTGTTCGCTCCTGCGGCTCTTACCTCGGTCTGCGAGCGCGCCCCGGGGGCGGGCCGTCTGGCGCGGGGGGCCGCGCGGGGAGAGGAGCAGAGGGCTGCGGCGACCCCGGCCGGTGAGGGCCGAGGCCGGCCGCGCGCGGGTCGCCGGCCGCCGAGTCCGCGCCGGAGGCAGCGCCGCGGCTCGCCGGCCGGACGCGGCGCCGCTGCTCGGCGCGTCCTCCTGCTCGGCCGCCGCCGCCGCCTCCTCCAGCCAAGCAGCCAGCGCCGGGCGGCTCCTGGGGTTAGGTCAACATTTTCCCGCAGTTTCCCACACGCCGCTCCGCGAGAGGGGTCCTTTACACACGCGCACACACCCCCAAACCGAACGCTCCCTTAGCAAAATCAAAAATTCGGCAATCAGAGCGAAAGGGGTGGCGGAGGTAAAAGCCCGACAGAGGTGCGCAGACTTGGGAGTCCCCTCGGAGCGGTAGCCGCGGGAGGGGCGGGCAGACGCCGGCGGCGCGAGGCCAACTCAGTTTGTCAGGCGAAGCCCCTCAGCCCGCCGTCCGCGCCGGCCGCACTGGCATCCCTCGCGCCGACCCTGCGGCCTGGGGCGGGAGGCAGCGGCGGCCCCTCCTCACATTTCGGGACTCCGGGCCGAGGCTGAGCGGTGGCCGCTGCCCCACGAAAAGCAGAAGGCGAGGACACGGGCTCGGGGAAGCAGGGAGGTGCACGGAAGAGCCACGCCACGCACAGCTACGGAGGGGAGCTGCCCCCCAACAATCCCAAGGAATTCTCCGGTAAGCTCCCGATTTCGCTCCGGCACCTCTGCGAGTGTGTGTGTGTGAGCGGAGAGAGAGTGAGAGGGAGAGAGAGGGAGAGAGAGGGAGAGAGGGAGAGAGACGGGGGAGCGCGAAGTCCTGACACAGACTCTCGACGAGGGCTGAACTGGAGTCACCTCCAGCCTCCTCCTCCTCCTCCTCCCCAAATCCCCACCTACCTACCCCCCCTCCCCGAGTCCGACTAATCATATAAACATATTAGCGTGTACAGCGGCAAAGGACAAATCTCTCCCTCCTGATTTTTCCAGCAAGGGGCTCAGGCAAACTCTAAAGAAGATTACAGGCAGCTAAGTACAAAACGTGGAGCAGATAATCTATAACTCATTGCCGCCCAATGGCCATTTTCCACTCCATTTGAGCAGCTGCGGCGGCGGTGCGCCCGAGGAGGGGGGAGGGGAGCGAAAGGGGACACTCACGGGCTCGAGCTGTTCGAGTGGCGGCGGCGGTGGCCAAGCAGCCGCCAGAGCACAGGCCGGCCCCGGCTCCGCCGGCGGGGCGGCCGCAGGGCTGTCCGGGCAGCGGCGGCAAGGGACGCGCGCACTCGGCCTCGGAACGCGCCCTGGAGGCGGCCTGCGGCTGCTGGAGCCCCTCCTCTGCCTCCCCGTCGGCTCGCCACCCCCCCTCCCCGCCCTCAGTCCCGGGCCTCCGCATCCAGCCTCCCCCCGCCCCCCGCACCGTCAACACACCCATTCAACCCCGACCCCCAGCCCCCAAACTCCACTCACTGCGCGCTCGGTCCTCCGCGCGCTCCTCCGGCGCGCGCTCTCCATCCTGTCCACACACACGCACTTTAAAAACATTTATTTTATTTCTGGAACCGGGTGAAGGGTATTTGGGAGAGCGCGGCGGAGCGCGGCGCTCGGGTCTCCGAGGCAGGGCGCAGGGGGCTGGCCAGCGGCTCGAGGGGGGGTGGGGGGGCCTCCCCTCTTCCCTGTAGGCCCCGGAGCTTTCTCCTTGCCTGCACTTCGGAGAGGCGCCCAGGATGCGTCTTTTACCCACCCCGTCTCCAGGTTTTCTCTTTTCTCCACGCAGCGAGCCGGAGGCTTCGAAACTTTTAGTTTCCGCAGCCCTCCTTTTGTGTGACTGCTCCGAGGAGAAAAGAACGTCTGTTCGCCGCGGTTGCCTCCGTCCGGCTGCGGCGCGCGGGGGACGCTCCAGGGTTAATGCGTCTTTGATACCTGAGATTTCCGGCGCGCTCGTTAATGAAAGTTACATTTTTAAAAATTGCGGTGACTTTTTCTTTGTAGTTACACAGACCTAGCCAAACTTTGACTTTATTGACTATATTTCACAAGAGCGTTTTGTTTGTTTTTGATTAAACCCACCAGGATAAGCAAAGGAAGGAAAGGAGACTACAAGGCTCTTTACTCGCAAGTGCATTCATCGTGCTGTTAGGTCTGTTACCCTCATTTCCTTACATTGAAACTGCTTTTGCTCTTGTCCTCCGACCACACTTCCTTGCCACTTCTCTGTTGGTAGTGTTGTCAGCAAACAGCCAGGCAGCTCCCACGATGGACCTGAGCTTAAGGGAACAAACCACGACGGGACAAATCACGCTTGAAAAATATTTTAAAGCCAGTTTAAGTGTCCTCTGCATACGATGAAAATCAAAACTGTTTTTTTTTCTTTTGAATTATAAAATCTCTAAGCTGAAAGCCATTAAGTTTTCAGATGTATTTCTCAGTCACTGATACTACTAATGAATGCAGCCATCAATTAAAGAAGCGTGTTTGCATTGGTTTTCAAGAAAAACTGATTCATCAAGATTTAAAACCTCTAGAAAATAGGATGAAACTTGAGCTTCTTTGCTTTCAGAAACTATGTACTTTTTGTTGCTGCGGGTATGTTGCAGTCATCATACTTCAGAAATCATTTCAAACAACAATGTTATTAAAATGTCAACAGCAGATCGTTCAAAAGCCTTGAAGACTCTAAATACCTATCAGTATTTTGTCACAAAGCCAGATATTTGCAGTGCTAAAGTAAATCCAGCTATTGGTCAAGTTTGTTCTCAGCTTGTAAAAAAATCATAAGTTAAAAGTACACATGTGCAAATAACTGAAACATACTCTTTTGGTTGATTCATTATACTTCTCAAAACAAGAATCCTTGATGATCAAATTTGTTTCTACTTAATGTATAGATGTTTAAATAATCTCACTATTCCAAAAGATAAGAGGAGCTACTCAGAGCATTTGTACTTTAAACTACATAAACACTCCCATTTGGAATTTCTTAGATAACATAATTCAAATATTATCGACGCAGGATACAAGCTAGTCTGGGGGGAAAAAAAAACACATGCAGAGATGGTGTGAAACCTTACTATGTACCTAAGATTTTAAAATCTGTCAAAATTATACATACAACAGACCTACCTAGGAAAATTAAACCAGGCTACTTTAGTTGAAAAGAGGCAGAATTATAAAATTCTCAGACCTCAGGGGTCATTTATATCATCTTTTCTGGAATTTAAAATTGTTCTATTCAAGATTATAAGCCAAGTATGTCAAGTTAATAATAATCCACATTTACTGAAAAATGTTAGCCCTTTCTTTTGTTCATCTGTGAAGGTTTTTCACTCATCTGGGCATGATTCACAAGAAGCCCCAATGAGTGCATAGATCAGTCTAATCCTATTTTCTTTTGGGAGGCAAAACCTGGACTGAAGTTTTTATTTAGTGAGCTTAGAAAGTAATCAATAGAATTTTTTGACTGAATCAAGCAGGCCATATGTTGGCTCATTTACTTATTTATTTAACTCTCTCAGAAGGAATTTCTGGAAGAACCCACTGTCTACATTTCATAGGTCTGACATTCTTTGATGCTTGGGACCTAAGTGAGTCACTCTCCACTATGTTTCTGAAGAGGCTACATCACAAAAACAAGGAGGGTGCATAGAAGGGGCAGAAATTGTCGGAACTATAGGGAGTGGAAAATGCGTCATACAGGTTTTTAATTTTAATTCAGTAGGACGTGTATTTTGTAGAGTTCAAAGGGTTCAGCGTTTTTCCTAAGAATATTATAAGCTGGCTATGTTTTTAAAATTACAGCTAAATGTATTCCTTCTCTAGGATGTTTTAAATATTAAAGAATTTTTAATTATTTCCTTGCATTTTACACATAATAATGCTTCAACCTTCTTTGTATCCACAAAAAAGAATGGAAAAAGGGATTTTAATTGCATTGATATATTCAAGATTAAGCTGTTAGCCACAAACCTGCCATTACAAAGGAACACTTAAATGACACATACACATCCAGAAAACGTAATTTGCCTGACACTTCATGACAATTCAAAACATAATTTATAACAATACAGGTGTTATGGTAGACAAAAATGAAATGAGAAGCTTAATAATGTCTGCAGATGTTAGCAAGTTAAGGGAAGTCGGAGGATATTATGCATTCTCTAAAATCCAATCAATTTAACTACTCAATCTATATTATTATTTAAGTAATGGCAAAATCATTGACTTATTCATAATACAATACTTGCTAATTGTTTTAAAAAATAAATTCTGCAAAGGACAAAGGAAACACCCATTTCCATTTGTTTTATGTTAAATCAACATCTAACCACTCATGGTGATTTCATTCAAAGAAAACAGAAGGAACTCGTTAGCTTATGTGGTTAGAGAGATTGATGGGCTTCAAACATTTTAACCATATATGTTTTTTCCAACTGTAGAAACTCATGTTTTTAATTTAAGCAACTTTAAGAAACTAAAGATTATTTTATTCTATGTATTCACATACTTCTGATAGAGAAATTATGCTAATTTTTAAAGCTATTACCATCCAAGTACCTTTGTTTAAAGGAAAATGATGAGGTACTTGTCTAAATACAAGTATGAATAACAAGTTTGGGTACCAAATTAGAGAATCTGAAGAAGTATGAAAATGGGCATTAGAATATTGTGATGAGTACAAACCAGTAGAACACAGTAAGTTAACTTCTTCCGACCCCACTCGGCAAACTTGGATATAGATAAGGCAGTTCTAAAAAGGGCAACGTGGAGGTGGACTTGGGTGGACTGGGGGGGGATTGGGGCCTTGATACTGGGCCAAAAACTGTAAGTTTGAGCTACACAGGAATAGAGAACTATTAATGAGAGTAGGCGTATTCGTTATGGGGAGTATGTTTTTGCCTGTGGTAAGAGCGCTGTGAGAGTTGTAAAACAAAACACATAAGTAAACAAGTAACAGGTGAAACTGGTCTAACTTCTAATACAGGAACGGAAATAAAAGTAGCTAGATTTCACCCTAAAGTTAACCAATTCCTGTTTCTTTATCATTACTGTTCAGTGATGCTTAGTGCTGAAACTAGCTCTCCTACTCTAGAAAATAAATCTTTTAAAGGTCTAGAGCAGATCAAAGCCAATATGTGAATACCAAACTTAACTAGAACTGGTTGAAAGTTGCTGGCTTTGTTTTTCATTTTAACTTTGCCATGCATGTAGTCTGAAAAGAAATCAAAACTCATTTTCCATGAGAGCAGAAACATATGAAACCATTTGGCAAAGCCAATAAGTTTAACTATTCTCCCAGCTCTCTTCAGGCTGAGTAAATCTTTGTCCAAGAAACCCAAGCTCCATCTAAAATGTAGAGATGCAGTTTCCAAACATTTCAACTATGGTATGCATCTGATCATGTGTGGTAAACTGTGCTTAATGATATTATTTGGAAGTATATAATCACATATATTATTGAATACTTATCATTTTATAATTAATTTTTTTAAATCCACCAATACAACTGGTAGAATGACTCTGTGCACCTAGAGTGTTTATATGTATGATGGTATATTAAAGATTGTAAAAATTTTATGCTGTTGTCATTATGATACTCCAAAGTAAGCAAATTAAAAAAGATGTCCTACATAATCATTGTTTCACTGAATCTTACACAACTCTAAGTTAGTCTTTCTTTCCCATAGATTGTTCCCATAACTCTTGTTGATCTCTGCACTTTGAGGATTTTCTATAATTGGGTCTTATAGGCCTTCTTCTATCAATGTTTCTGTCAAACCTTGAAGTATACCGATAAGAGCATTCATTTTATACAAAAAAGTCTATAACTTCATGTAATAACTATTTTGTTCATCATACAACCAAATATTTTATTAAAGTCCACAGTTTAAAAATAGCCTCCCCAATCGCTTTTTAATACACACAGAAAACCTCTATCAACAATATAGATGAAATTTCTTTAAATTAAAAAACTATATATTGAAGTTAAACTAAGAGTAACCAAAATCACACCTCTGTTTTGAATGTAAGACATTTGAATGGGCAGTTCTTGGTGAAGCAAACATGCAGTGCTTGGGTGAGAACAAAAGCTAGGCAATGGTTAATAGTAGAGGCAACTCCACTCTCCTGAATCTAAACCCTCAAAGGTAACCAAATAGCAATTTCACCGAAGTCCAAATTGAATTTTTAGTGTCTCTGAGAATGACTTTGATTATTCACGTCATAGTTCATTGTAGCACAGCAAACTTCAAAAAGGCTTTTAGGAGTCAGGAAACAAATTCACAAATGCCTTCTTGGCATTGTAGAAAGTCAGTCAAAGATACAATTATATAACACTTCTAACATTTTCATATTAGAAAACATAATTATCTTAAAAAGCATGAAATAGTAATAATTCTAATCTATGATCTTAGTACTTTTTAAGCATAAAAATTATTTTGTTTCAGTTTTGAAAAAATTTTATAGTGTAAAATCGTGTAATGTGAGATGTTTGACCTTGACTTTAGTTGATCCTCTGCTTGTATAATTACCTGTTACTAATATTTTTCATTATTTTGTTTTCTAATATGATAGTTATTTTTTTTAACTCCACTTACCTGCTTTATTTTTTAAAGGCCTCTCCTTGTTGCATATTATTTTAATAACCATAAATTTGTCTATGCACGTGGAAAATAGAATAGCAATTTGCAAAGATTTTTCTTCTAAACCTAGCTTTCATCATAGTTTCTTGATAAGATAATAAAATGTTGCCATCTCTGTTTTCAAGAATAATTTAAATCTTTATAATTAAGTTTCAACTTATTGCAGCTCATTACAGTGCATTCTTAAGGTCACTATGAAATCAATCACTTAGGACCCAGACCAAACAATGATGTAATAGGCACATGTTTTTTGATAAGTAAAAGAGCATCAGAAAAGAATTCGTTTTCTTTAAAATTAGCATCCAAATTTAGAATCATACTAAAATGTCACTTACATTGCAAAGGGATACTGAAATGATTTGGAAATGATAAGGTCTTATTGAGCTATATTCAATGAAAAATTTTTGTTTGAGGTTAAAAAATAAAAACACATAACCTCTCCAGCTATTCCACAATAAAAAGACATTGCTGAATGGTCACCTGGACAATATATTCTTTGAATGGCTTTGTTTCAGTGATGGAGGTGTGTTGCTCTCAACCATCCACCTCCTATCCAACTGTCCTGGTTACCAAAATCACATATCTACAAATAACTCTTCTAGTGCATTAAAAGAGTGCCCCCCTTCATTATGGGAATGTAATTTATGACACCAATTTAATTAGAACTATGTCCTTACCACCTGAATTAATGACCCAAATTCAAACCACATATATTTCATTGTTCAGATAATGTAGAATACACTACAAGAAAAACTAATTTCCTGTTTATTATCTAATGATAATTGAAACACAATAATTCATTATAATACTGGATTACTGCTATATGTGAAGTAGCATGTCTCCAAGAAAGAGGTCACGGAAATAAACATGAAAAAATATTTATAATTTGTTAAAATAAAATTAGAGAAAGGTTGAGCAAGAATGCTAGCTATAAAACGTAAATGTTTGAGGATTCAAGAATGTAAACTATTTTTAAATAATATGGATTCCCCAGAAGACAATCATTTATCATTTAAAAATAAACTATGGGTAATCACATAAGGAATCTGAAAAATATTTAAAAGAATGAATTTTGACATTTCATATAATTACTCAATATTTACTTTCTCTCCAGTGCCCTCTTGTAAAATGAGTTAAGATATGATATATATAAATCAAAATATTTTATGCAGATGTAGATTTGAGATGATAATGCTAGCCTATTTGTTTATATTGAATATTCTTATATAGGAAGGAATCATGTAATGTCAAAAATAGATACTAGATTGAATATTTAGAAAATTACCTGTAACTACATAGGTAAATTTATAGTTTATCAAAATTTGGAGGTAAAATATTACACCTTGTAACTAACTAAGGGAAGTCTATCTTTACCTCAATTTTCCAGTTAATGAAAGAAGTGTTTAAATACTCTATAGTTAGATTATTAACTTCTACAAAACTGAAACAGATGTGTGTCTTAGTATGCCATTAAATTTATGATTTACATAGAACCCTTACATAGAGCTGAGCAGAGGCCAATGATTCTAATTTGCTCTAGATTTATAATAACCTGATCTGGGTTTTGTAAGTATTGAAACACTTTAAACAAAATTAGAAAGCAGTTGTGCTTTGTGTGATTAAAGATGCAATTCTCTTTGGAGTAATGAGAAAAGTTAGAACATGTTTCTTTCTTTATGGATGTTTCTATTATAAACATGAGCGCTATATATTATATATTTTTGTTACTATGATTTTCTTGTTTTTAATTATAAAATAAACCAATTGAATTTCACTGGAGTCTCAAATTGAAACTATGCCAAAATTTAGCTGAAGAAAGTGGACTGGGCTTCATAAAAATCCTTAAAAATGCTTCCCAGGGTCTTAGGGTCTTATTATACAAATACTAGTTCACCATAATTTTCTAGAGTAAAGCATCTTTCTGATTAAGACCTGTGCAGCAAAAGGACATACGTGCTAAATACATTGCAAACCCTAGAAAATGACATATATAAAATTGTTCTCATTACACAGATTATAACGTTTACACTATTTATTTAAACCTCCTTCTACTTTGCTTGGTGAATTATAATCTATCAGCTCCTAAAAATCAAATCTGTAAAAACACTTTATTTTAAACGCTGTGAATACTATTTCCTTAAAAGTCAGAGATGTTGATGTTGATATGAAAAACAGTGTAAGCATCTGTGTGTATATTTATGTATATAGAAAATAAGTACATGCAAAAGTATCAATTCATTAAAAGTTTATCTCTCATAAAACCTTTATTAGCCCTTGAAGTCTTTGCCACTTCATATAAAATGATTTATCTTTTGAATAACAAGGTTCCATTAATCTGTTTGACAAAGGAATTTTTAAATCATTTAAATAATTTATCTGAATGAATTATTTAAATTCTGTAAAATATATATGCACATCTATATGTATATATCTGTGTATATATATTTGTGTTCTGGCACAATATCACAGAAGAAATACGAAATAGAATTCAGAATACATTGTCCTTGACACCACCAGCGTGACTTGGTGTTGCTGCTGACGTGTTCTTTGATCATCTACTGTTTGCACGGGACCCCTGTTGGAGGGCCATTTGTGCTGCGTTTGGTACAACAGGGTGGTTTAATGTCAGAGAAATGTGCACATTATTTTTGATACTCGTTGTTAATTTGGCATTTTTACTGAGATTGCAGGCTGACATAGTTTTTCCAATGTGGGGATAATAAAGGCAATTATTCAACACTCCTAGAAAACTTCCTCAATTCAGTGCTCTAGGTGGTAGTGGAAAGGGGTAAACATGCTCCTTCCCCAGAGAAATAAATCATCTGTGGAAACAAAGGGCAAATACCCATGGAAAATAAATAAGAATATACACCAAAATGTATAAGCAAATACACAAAGCTAATTGGGACATAAAGGTTTATATTATATGCTTAATACGCACGGCATTCAGGAATTTTAACCATAGACTATTTCTTCATAGACTATTACTTCACAAAATTTTCTCTCAAATAGATCTTATTGTTCTTTTTTCCCCTGAAGATGCATTTCTTACTCACAAAAATAATGAAAATGATGGAACATTTCCCCAGATTTGGTGAGGTTATAGAATAAGTTTATAAAAGTTTCTCCCCAATTTTATTTTTAAACATTCAGGAAAATAAGCTTTCACTTAACTATCTCCTACACAGAACAAAACAGGAGAGATATATGTGTGTTGTCTTTACTTTCTAGTCATCTTTCTTTTGGAAACTTCATCCAGTTTTTCCTTTGTGATACTGTACCCCTCTCCATTCTATTAGGTTTTGGTGAGTTCATTCAGGTTTTATTTCAATTTTGTGACCCGTCCTTTCAACAAATTTCTTTTAGCTTTATTTACCAGAGAGGTCCTAATTTTATGCATATTGAAATCTCAATCTATGTTTGTGGCACTTAGTAAAATGTGAAGTCTCTATCTTCTCCAGTCCTTTTCTCCCTCACCTAACCATCCATATACCCATCTATGATACTACGGTTTTATTCCCATCACCCACAATACTCAAACCTTAGGAAGGAGGTATGCAAAGCTCTCAGTGGACTAATAGAACTGTTAAAGGCCTTTGTTAGAGCAATGTAGCATCATGAACTCTTGGGGAGACAACAGTCTTTTAAAAGTTCATTATATGCAGGAAGCCTGGGTGGCTCAGTCGGTTAAGCGTCCCCCTCTTGATTTTGGCTCAGGTCATGACCTCACAGTTCACGAGATCAAGCCTGAGGCTGAACTCTGTGCTGACAGCGTGGAGACTACTTGCGATTCTCTCTCTCCCTCTCTTTCTTCCCCTCCCCTATGTGTGCTCTCTTTCTTTCGCTCTCTCTCTCTCAAAATAAGTAAATAAACATTAAAAAATAAAATAAAAGTTCATTACATGACTAAAAGTCCTATCAGGAACATCCTCTCTGGAAGCATCTCTCTCCCTGCCCACATTCTTATATGGAGACGTATAAATGGCTTCCAAAATACCTCCAAGCGTCTATATAGGAAGTAATATTATACTGTTCAGAATGGTACACACCAATCAGATGAAGTAATTTTTGAAACACTTTACCCAGTCTCAGATTTTTAAAGAACAGTGTCCCCTTCAGTGTCTGGCAAAGGACCTGAGCTGTAGTTGGTTATTAAAAAGTATTTATGGAATATATGAGTCAGAATCCTATAATCATGAATACTACTATAATATTTAGTTCAATAATAAGGCTACTTCTTATCCAAATATTCCACACTGCTTTGCTGATATGGGTATTATAAGTCAAATAACCTAGAAATCTTATACAAATATACTTATTACAAGTGTACATATAAACACACATACATAAATTTACTTAACACATTTGTTTAGTCAACTTACTGAAATATTTTTATAGACCATATGTAAATATTTTACTGTCTTTACAAATTAGTGACTACAATGAAAATTCGAGTGTTTTCAAAAAAATTAATTTAATAACAATGTGTGTGAGTGTGCTTTTAAGTAAAGAGAATCACAAATACAGACAAATTGTCCAGGGAGTATCTAGCACCATTATCTTCGTGTGCGTGTGTGTTGGAGAGGTAAGAAACAGCTCAAGGAAGGCAGTAAATTAATGCTTTTGAATTTTTGAATTCAGAGATATTGAAAAATTGGCCGTCTGTTCCGTATTACCTAGAACAAGCTTTCTCCCTTCTACTTTCCTGTCCCAACAACTTATATAACCTAGGGAACTTCAGAAATTGGAATCAGTAGGACTTACATGAAGCCTTTCAAGAGTTATTATTTTATACCCTGGTATTTTGGTTTTATTCAAACACAGAACGTCTGATATTTTATGCATTATGGTGAAAGTATCATATTTCCATCTGAGTTCATTTATGATTCACTAAGCAGTCAAAGACTGGAACCCTACATCCAAGAGCCAAATAACATTTTAACCATTTTTTTTTTCCTGCGAAATCACTAGCAAATTTTATTAATATTATCTTAAGGAGTAAATTAATCAAAATTTCCAAGGAGGATGTTCTCTTTTTTTGTTGAAATTCTATTTCTTTAAATTCTATTTCTTTTGTTCACATTCCTAGTTTTTTAAAACTCTTTTCAAAATGTGTGACTATATAGTACTTTGCCATCTAAGAAGATCATACTGAATATTATTTTCTCTTTCTTTGATGATATGCAATTTTTGAGTGTTGGAGAACCATAAAAATGAACATTGATTATCATAGCACTTATTACACATCATTGTATTTATTGATTTACTCCTCTCTCACTAGACAGTAAGCTCCTTAAAATCTCACTAAACATTATATGCCAGCTCTTAGCACAGCATACAAGAGGTCACGAACTACTGATCTGTATAAAATCTAGCCAACAAATGTAATTTATTGGCCTTACAGATGTTGAGTCATATAGTATTTTGTTTGTTTTTAATCTTTTTTTGTCAAGTTTTAAAAATTAGGAGGTTTCAGTCAAAACATGGATTTCCAGCTTCTGAGAAAAAAAATGGAAAGGTCCAACAACATTGGATGGGTGTTACCTCATAGCAACATTCAGCCGGAGAGGCCTTCCCTTTTAATGAAAACATGTATCACATTCTCCACCATTCCCTGGGACCTCCTCAAAATCAAGGCAAAACATCATGTGCCATGGATCACCTAATCAGCAATAGTGTTTTGTGTTCTACTTTAATAGTGGCATTAAATGAAAGTAAAATATATCTTCACCCACATCTTTGTTTTTGTTTTGTTTTGTTTTGTTTTTTAATTAATTAATCTCTACACCCAATGTGGGGCTTGAACCCATGACCCTGAGATCAAGAGCTGCATGCTCCCCAAACTGAGCCCGCGAGGTGACCCTTCACCCATATCTTTGTAAAGTGAGAAATAGAAAAACAGATCTAGAGAACTATATGTTCAACCCAACTGCCCTTCACTTACTTTTCTTCCTCATTCCTATAGACATTTAAATTTTTGAGTTCCAGTGGTCAATAACTTATATGTGAGTGAATGCTGAATTACACTGTCTATACACTTTGTAAGATATGAAGAAATGTATCGTGTAGTAGTAATGGTGCTTTACTGTGTTCAAAGGATTTGCATATATGCTACCCCATCTGTGCACTTACCGCATAGCCCAATACTGAAATTAAGTGCTGCCCCCCCTCATGCTCACCAGTTAGCTCAATCCTGTCTCTGCTTATATTTATTCACCAGTTTTCTCTTTTCCTCCTCACTTGACAATACTGTCCACCACTCTTTCACTGATGTTTACTCTTCCATTTTCTTTGCTTTCTGTAACCTGTTCAATTTCCCTACATGGCAAGTTAACTTGACAGTAGCAAATGATGATTTTGATTATTTTTGTATGACCTTATATCCCATAAGTGTAGTTCGCCAAAGCAGGACACATAAAAGGAATCAGTGTTTTTCAACCAAAGAAACAATGGAAGCAAATACCTTTTAAGTATTAATAGACATGGCTTAAAAGACTTACTAGTTAAAAAAAATAATTAAGACACACTAATACAGCAGAAACAGCTAAACACAAAAGCAAACAAGCTAACCCTTAACTAAAAAATACTGGAAGCAATTGATAGTCTCAGATATGTTCAAAAAGTAGTCTTTTTAAGGGTATATTTTTCAAAAGAGGGTATTTATTAAGAATTGAGATGATCTCCTTTACCCGAGTTAGAAACATTTTTTTTATTATCCCAAATTGTTATGTTTCTTATTTGTGTTTATTTTTAGTACCATTATTATCATTCTTAATTTTATTTTATATTTTGTATTTTCATATACAAATTTTTATTGTGATTACAGGTGAAAACATTTTCCTTTATGAATATAACTCAATTTTATGCAAGTATGTCAACTGGGAAATATGATCATAATGAACTAGCCCCACAAAGTGAGAATCACCTGTATTAAACATACTGGTTTTTAAAAATTCCTATAAATTATACCATTTGCATAATATCCTTCATATCAGTGAAAAATCTTGAGTAATACATATTTTCTGAAAAGAGACTTTGTGCTTATTATAGTAGTCTTACTGAAATACTTCTGTCCTTATGTACATCTCTTGAAATTTTAAACTAACTGTTCTTAATTTTATTTCAGAGCAAACATCATTTTATTAAAGACTTACCTAAACAACTTCACCATTAAAGCTTTATTAGAACAATTATATATGTCAATTGTTGAGACAGACACCATTTAAAAGAAAATCACAAATAATTTCCCATGTCACCTAGAAACTGATATTGGTATGTATGATTGGATCTTCTTCATATTGGAAGTTTTCAATTTTTTTTTCACTAAGGAAAGCTCTTCTAAATAACAAAAGTAAAATTGTTTCTAGTAATCATAGTATTTATTTTTCAAAAATTTTGTCGTCTTTCCCTTTTTAGTTTTCCTGCCAAATTGTAAGATAAAAGACATATTCAATTCATAAAATTGGATAATTAATTTGGCAAATTAACTTAAGTCTGTGTCCATACTAAAAGCATGAAACGTTTTTATTATTATTATTATTGACTCTTAACAGAACACAGGCATGGAGAAGTAGAATTTCTTTTCTTAATGCTTAATAACCATGAGGCTATACCTAGGTGAAATGATTTATATTCACTTCTTACTTAAAATTCTGCAATTTGGTACAGTCAAGAATTTGGTAAATACCATTTTAAATTACTTTGCTCTGCAAAAGTTTTTGAAACGCCACCACTGAAGCATTTGACATATCCTTTCAAAAAGCCACAGATGTTACTTTTTAAAAATAAAAACAATATTGAAGAAGAACCTTTTCTTCTACTTTATCTTGAAAAAGATCTGTTGAAAAAGATCTCTAAAGGGTCTCATAAAGTGTAGATTCACTTAACTTTAGTTAATGTTAATTTTAGGATGTTTGAAAAATTGTTTTAGAAAAGCAACACGAGCTAAAAGCTTAGAATTTGGATCAGACCACCAGAGCAGACCCTAGCTCCACCATGTTCAGGCTTCTATAATTTGAGCAAGTTATGGAGTCATCTTTAACTCTTTCTTTCCTTGTTTATAAAATGGGAATCATAGTTACATGTATTTTATAGTGTTGTTGTGAGGGCTGTATGAATTAATACAGGTAGTACTTAGCACGTAGTAAGTCAGCCCTCAAATATTTGCTATTATTTTGGTACCATTAATAGCATAAAACACTGACAACTTTCAAAATGCTGCTGCATAGATGCCTAAAACTGTACAACCTGATGTGAAACAATTTTGAAAATTCTTACATATTCTCACATATTGGGTTGTATTCTAGCAAAAGATTTTAGAGCTACAATTTGAAATATATAGCTTTATATTGACTATAGCTTTATAATGAGAATATTTTATGACATATATGCCAGTGTTGTTGCTGGTGGTTTTTTTTTTTTTTTAAGTCTATTTATTTATTTTGAGACAGAAAGAGCGAGCATGGGGGAGAGGCAGAGAAAGGAGGAGAGAGAATTCCAAACAGGCTCTTCACTGCCAGTGCAGAGCCTGGGACTCTATCTCACAAACCAAAGCGTGAGATCATGACCTGAGCGGAAATCAAGAGGTGAATGCTTAACCAGCGGAGCCACCCAGGCACCCAGTTGCTGGTAGTTTTGATTGTTTTATTTTAAGTTAACAATTTAAAGAATCCATTCACTTTTATGTTCATAGCTTATGATTTTCACTCTTTTTTATTCAAAAGTGCTTAGTTTTTTCCATAAATCCATAACATTAGAAGAGTATCTGGTTAAGCTTATTATACTCTGAAATAGCTAAACACAATTAAAGACAGTTGTCTATTAGCACCCTAATTTTTACTTATTAGTTTATAATCCTTCATATTCCAAAAAGAATTTAAGGAGATTTACAATTAAATAGAAATAAAAGTGGTAAGAGTAACTAAGAATTATAAAGCAAAGAGAAAGACTGAAAAGTAAAAAGCAGGAAAATCAGTACAGGCAAGGCATGCCTATATGCATGCTAGCTTCAAATTTGGCTTAGTCTAACAGCCACACAAAGATTAGCTGTTAACAAGATTCCTACTGCCCAGCAAATGCATGACCTGATGTTGAGACCTGAGAGAACCCTGACTAAATGGTGATACTGGTCAGTTACTTGTCATCCCATCTCATCTCTACTTCTGGCCCATCCCTCAGCCCTGTCTTCTCCACTACTGAAGCTGATACAATCCAGTTTTGCCTCTGCTACAAAGATGTCCTTCTTTCTTCCCTCTGTTGTGCCCTCCACAAAGGCTAGTTCAACATTTTTCCTAAGCTAAGTTACTTAAGGTTTCCTGCACATACTTACCGTGGTTCGTTCTGGCAGATGCTTTTTTTTTTTTTAATAAAATGTTTCTCCATTTATTGAGGTCTTCTTTAATTTCTCTCTGAGATATTTGCAGTTTTCAGTGTACAGGTCTTGCACATAGTTTGTTAAACTTATCCCTTAGTATTTCGTATCTCTTGCCTCTCCTATCAATAATATTTTTTACATTTTCAATTTCAGTTGCTTATTGCCAGTTTACATAAGTAAAGTTATAATGCTTTTATAATGTATTTAACAGAATAAAATTCACCCTTTTAAACAGTATAGTTCAGTGGTTTTAGTATGTTCACAAGGTTGTGAAATCATCACCCTTTATAACTTTATAACATCTTTGGCACCCCAAAAAGAAACCCCATAGCCGTTAGTAGTCACTCCTCATTACCCTTCCTCCAGCCCCTGACAACCACTAATTTATTTCTATCTCTATGGATTTAGCTATAGAATTAATTTTTATGCACTGACCTTATATCATGAGACCTTGCTAAACTCATTCTTTCTAGAGCTTTTTTATGAATTCCTCCAGGTTTTCTACACATATGTTCATATTGTCTAAGAAACTGAATATACAAATAGACAATACTCAAACCAAATACGACAATAGAACTTTGACCCACAACCTCTGCAGCAATCAACCCAGAGTGATCAGAACTAGATTGCTGACTGCCAGCTTCCCTGTGTTTTGATCCTGCTTCTAACTCAAGACCAACTAGAAAAAGACAAATGTGCTTCCCAAACCACCATGTAAGACTCTCACTTCTAGTTAACCCACGTCTAGCTTCTCCATTACAGCAGCTTACAATCAGTGCTTACTTGAAGCCTTCCCTTCTTTTCATTATAAAGCTTTCTTGTCCCTGCCTGACTTTGAGTCTGTCAAATGCAAGTGTTATTGACTAACTGTTATAGCAAACTCTGAATAGTCATTCTGGAATGTTCTTAATAGGAAGGAAGCCATCGAAATCTCTGGGAGGACTTTGGGGAGTGGAGAAAAAGACCCAGGTGGTTTTGGTAGTGTTCTCCTTTTCCAATGCCAACCTCTGGAAAACATTGGCTTAAAGCAACTGATAGAATCTAACTAAATTTACTGAATTAACCATTCCTGGTAGGGAAAATGATAAAGGAAGAAAGAGACAATGGCCCCAATGCGTATAACTAAGATATAGTACTAGTTCACAGGTGGATTCTAACTTGGGGAATAGTTTACATTGGGGAATAGTTTACAATTATTATTTTTTTGAGAGAGAGAGAAAGCGAGAGAACATGCGCACACAAGAAGGGGAGAAGGGTAGAGGGAGGGAGGGAAGGAGGGAGGGAAAGAGAGAGTTTTAAGCAGACTTCACACTCAGCACGGACCCCAATGCAGGACTCGATCCCATGACCTTAGAATCATGACCTGAGCCGAAATCAAGAGTCAAGCGCTGAACTGACTGAGCCACCCAGGATCCCTAGTACAATTTATTTTTTAAAAGTATATCCATTTTTACTGTAGAGCACAGAATGAATTTTGGTATTATTGGTGTGAAGAGAAATTGATATATTAATTTATTATCTATTAATATGTTACATTCATAAAATAATAAACCTGACTTGTCTGGTTCTTTGGGGATATGTCTTCTTGGAGTTGCCATTTTGTTTTTACTGGATTTTGTTCAAGAGGAAGTTGTGAAGCAGGGTAGACGGGATTACCATTAATCAAGTACCATCTCTATGTGACAGATATCATGAAGACATTTTAATGGTCTTTTATTTCAGGGCTGGCATTCAGCTGGCAAGCACGGGCAAGGCTTGCTGGTAGTTTATGACCAGCATCTGTTCTGATCTATTAGTGCCCAAGCTCAACCATTTACACATTGCTAAATATTTTAGTGTTACCCTTACTTTATTTAATCTTCAAAATAAACCTCCAGAGAGACAGGAACACCGGAAGCTGGAGGCAGAGACACTATTCAGGGACCCTTGACCCTGACTTTTCCAGCTCTTCCCCATCTTGCCCAGAGGAGTTTTTCTTGTCCGTGCTAGTTTGGTTCTAGAACATGGGAGAACCGGTGTCTGTAAGAATTTTCTTACGTGGAAGTGCCTAGAGTATAAATGCTTCTAGGATAGTAAGTTTGAGTTTTAAAAGTTGTGTTTTTCAACCCTGGCAGTAGTGTCTCTGGCAGCTGTGTGGCCCATAGGGAACCAGTGGAAGAGGAAAGCCAAGCCAAGGTATGCTGTGTCTGCATGCACCTGCTTCTGATACAAATGGCCACCTGGATCCAGGTGGAATCCTCTTTGGTATTCTTGGCTGAATATTGGGAAATGGCAGGTGTGCGTGTGATACCTTCCTGCCCATCTATAACCAACCTGAAATGCTACAAATTCTGTGAGAAATGAGGCAACTCTGACAAAGGAAGGTTAATTTGTAAAATAAGTATTAGAGGTGTCTTTGAGACTCTAAAGCCTACATATCTTCTTTCAACTTTCTTTTAGCTGAAAAACATTTTTGTCTAGAAACAATCTTGCATAGCAACCTGGATCTGTTAATAAGAAACAATTATGTATGCTCTGATTAAAGCAACATGAAGGCCAAGAGTTCACTCAGCTACACCCTCTCTACTTTGAGCAGTGCCCGAAGTACCTTCATGAAACTTAACATCATGCTCTTAACAGTCGAGTTGGAAAAACACTGACTTCCAAAATGCTGCTGCCCTCAGACCCACTGTTGTTCACCTTGGTAAATAATTTATTCAACAAACATACTGTGTAGCTATCGAGTGCCAGACTCCAGGAATACAAAGATAAATAAGTACCGTCTGCCATCAAGAAGCTCATAGTCTGAAGGAGGAGAAAAATATAGGAAAACCAAATTAAAAAACAAACAAAAATAACCACTGATATTGAGCCCTTCTGTGTCAATTCTCACAACTTTAAGATATAGGAATGTTTAGCTCTTTAACAGATGAGAAAACTAAAGTCAGAGAAGTTAAGAGATGTATTGTCATGAATCCTCTGAGTGACAGAATAAGGATTATCATCCTGGTCCCAGGGCTGCCAAAAAACCCAGGTTCTCTCCTCTGTGGGATGCAGCCTGTAATTTGTTGTAAATCTTTGACAAAGTAAGCACATTTCACCACAGATTTAAATTTAAAATGCAAATCTCTTGAACAAGAAGGAGGGAAAAAAGCCCACAGAAACCAACAGATTAAATCATTAAAATCATTATCCTAATACCCTTTACACAACCACTGTCATTACACACCTGTTAGCTCCTTCCCTCTCACAACAACTCTGTGAGGTAGGTAAGACAGATATTACTTGGCTTTCACTGAGGGGAAATGGAAGGTAACCTGGTGCAGTGAAATGTACGGGCCTAAGGGAAAATCACCTTATCTCTCAATCACCATCTCTAAGTAGCTGTGAGACTGTGGGCAAGTCAGTTAACCATGTTAGGTGACATTTTGCTCTTCAGCAAAAGTAGAGAGTCCAGATCGCCCATCTTTCAGGTAAGGGCCCTTCAGTTCTGATATCTGCAAAATAGTATATGGCCTGGTCAAGAATAGACGCTACCTTCTGTTCCAAAGTCTTCTATGATTTCATGCTGCTTGTTAATATTAAGCTGTAGGGAAACTTCCTGGTTTCCTAGGCATAGACTTTGGTCATGTAACAATTTTAATTTCTAATCTAATTTATTTTTAATTGTAATTAGACCAAGCTAATTAAAAAAATAGGTGAATAGTCCTTACTGGTTAGAAGCTGTGAACCTACATGAAAATTCAAGAACCTGTGGGTGGGAACACACTGGAGAATAATCTAGATGAATATAAAAGAAGAGACACAGAGAAGTGATAGCACTTTGTGACCGCACTACAGACTTCCTATACAGAAGGATGTTTTTCTAGTGCAGACCACAAAATTATCAGGGCAGCAACTTATCTTAGCACTAGGGATTTCAGTCTCAAAGTATCTGCAGAAACTTTCATTCCTCAGAAAGCAAAACACTGACAGTTTCTTGACCGACCTTGCCGATAATTTCATTTCCCAGAAGGCGGAGTAAGCAGTAAGGGGAACTCTTACTCTGGACCCAATTCTGACAGAAACCAGTAGGTAAGATGGAAATGATGGGAACCTTGGGGAAAAGTGGCCATGTGCTCTCAGAGTTTGATTTAAGCAGTGTTCTGCCTATGCAAACACAAATGATTCTAATGAGCAAGAGAATGGGGAGGAAACCAGAGAAACCAGTGTGCAGCACAGGGACCAACTGACAGGCTCTGAATTTAAAACAGTATGTGCAGAAAAAGGTAAAAGGGGGGCACATAATCAAGCACAAATATATGAAGATAGCATAGACCTATAAAAATAACATCAGCAAGACTAAAGCACAAAAAGAGCTGGGGCTTGTGAAAGATGCTAAAGAGAACAAAAACGATTTCCTTAGCATGAAATAAGGAAGAAGATCAATACAGGAATAGGCTCATTTTTTTTTTTAAGTTCAAGACATAAAATTTATTCATGAAAAAGAAAGGAAAGCATTTTTACTTCTTTATGTTTCTTCCCTGTTGGTTCATTCATATCTCTGTTCACATGCCATCTCTTCAGGATCTTGACCACTCTTTATAAAATAATTCTCTCTAACATACTCTGATTCCTAAACTTTTCATTCTTCTAATCACTGACTGCCATTGCTTCACATACTTATGTGTTTTTCTTCTCCTGAACTACAGTGTAAGCGCTATGAGTGCAAGGACTTTGATTTGTTCAGTACAGTATCTTGAGTACCTTGTATGTACCAAGTACTACTCAATATGTATTTGTGGAATGGATGAAGTCAAGGCCATTAGACATTGGCCAAAAATTGAAAGACAACGTAGCTAGATTGTTTCTAATGCAAATAACATTCACTGAGGACAGAGTAGGTTATCATACACTAATATTTATTTGCATTTTTCATTTAATCATCCTAGCTATAAAACATGCATTATTATCAGACTGAATAATTTGTCCCAGCACATACAACTAGAGAAATGTATAGCTATGATTTGAGCCAAGATCGCTAAATTCATGGTTTGAGCACTTCACCCGTGTGCCATACTTGGAGAATCTGACTGGTCTAGGTGCCAGTATGTCCCTGGACCTCTATGAGTTATTACTAGAGACCTTCTCAGTAAGATTATGGAGTGTTTAGCTGGTTACCTTTGAGAAATAGAGTGAAAGGGATAAGAGAAAAGCACTTTATGTTAAAAAAAACATGGCAGTCTGCAAACCTCGAATCCATGAAAATAATGTTGCTGGGGAGAGAATAGCCTAGATTATATTTATAAAAGACAATTACAAATCACAATCACAAAAGACAATTTTGTGAGCATTTTTTAAAAGTTGCTATTAGGAGAAAGTATAAATTCAACAAGAATAAGCTATGCAACCCAATCTTATTTATTTTTTTTCTATAAAGTTGATAAACCAGTATATGAGGGCAATAGAAATAGACATCTGGATTCTAGCAAGTGATTTAATAAGGTTTTCTTTATATCATTGTGGACCAGATAGAGAAATACAGATTTAGGAATAGTACTATTATGTGTTTTCATAACTGGCTGAATGATTGCACCCAATGGTAATTTTAAGGCATCCGGAGAGAGGTTTTTCAAGTGGTATACCACCAGTCTTGGCTTTGGCTTTGTCTGATGTAAACATATTTATCAATGACTGACATAAAGCTGAAGAAGGCATACCTGTCAAAAATTGGTCACATGAAACAGGAAAAGTGAGTTGTAGATCCATTAGATTATAAGAACAGGATCTAAAAGTTCTTAACAACTAAAAAATGGGCAGAATCTAACCATATATAATTTGGTTGGAATAATTGGGAGGTTCTGCCTTGGGACAAAACACCAACTGCCTGAATTCAATTTGAGAGATATGAGATTTACTAACAGTATTAAGAGGAAAAAAAGAAGAGCTTTACCTGGCAAGGAATCAATGGTATATATTATGGTTACAGAAGAAGTATAAGGAGGAGGAGGTGGGGGAAAGGAGGAGGAGAGGAGGAAGAAGAAGGAGAAGAAGAAATAATTTATATTGCATTAATAAATTTAGGATGTTCATAGAATAGGGAAGGAGATGATCTGATTCTAACTCAGATTCTTCAGATTACCACGATCAAATCTGAGAGCAACATTTTAAAGAAGATACAAATAGAAAAATTATAAACCTTCTAGGATTGAGTAGCCTGTATGGCAAGGGAACTTAAAAACATTTCATATGAGGAAAGGTTAAAAGAATCGAGAAACTTTTAGCCTGAACATTATTATATTTGATAGCTTTACGGAATAGTATAGACACAAACATAATAATTTTAATCATCATTCAGCATGTACTTTTTGGTAGACACTGTGCTAAACATTCTATGTTAATTAATGCTAGTCACAACCTCAAGAAGTAGATTCTAGTTATGGATTCAAAAATTGGGACTAAGAGAGATTAAGTAACATGTTGGAAGTAATAAAAGCTAGCAAGATAATGCTTGACTTTGAACCCAGATCTGTCTTTCTCCAGTGCCTGCCTATTTATCCTCAATGGCAGATTCTCCCCACTAGATGGAAACTCTATCAGAGTGTGTGTGCGTTTACATATGTGAGGATAAAATTATGTAAAATGACAGAGAAAATCACTTACAGTAAAAAGGCTGCAAATAGGATATCAATATTTTAAATGTGGGTGTCTTGGGTACCGAGAATATGTCTGGTTCCTCCTTTTATCTACTTCTTTTAGTTTTCCACATTTTCTTTACTAAGCCTATTTTAATTTCACAAAAATCTCACTACTATTTTCTGAATTAAAAACAGTATTATGTGGGAGTGGGATTAGCTTTATTCTGAATGTCCAAAGGCTACTGAATTAAGATGCTGCAAGGTATTATGAGGTATAATTCAGTTTAAAAACAGAACCACTTGGAGTCAGACTTTTTCAGAGATGTAATATCTTGATAGAAGAAAGAGTGATCTTTTTGTTTCTGGAGATGCTAACCCAAGTCTAGAAACATTTCAATGCTATTGTTCTGTGTGGGTAAAATTATAATCTGACGTCCCTACCATGTTAGAATATGAGCCAGGAAAAAGTAAGCCAAGGACTAGGTGGTTGCTGATATGTCACTTCATACTGAGGCTTTTCAGTCAGCTTAAGGGGCCTGGTTTTCATAGGTTCCTTTAATAAAATATTTGTGTAATGAATACATGAATATATACATTTAGAACAGGAAAAGTAGACCATGGATAATATTTAGTTTTTGTGCCAGCCTTTTTACAAAGTATGTACAGATAACAAAGACCGTATGAAAGAGGGTATGCTCATTTATTTACTCAAGTTTTAAAGTCCTCCTGGCTGTTGATATCTGAGTATGGAATAAGTGGTCCCTCCAGGAAGTGTCATTTGGACTCAGACACTCTCCCTCTCTGCCTCCATTCCAGGCTCCTGTAAGCATCACATTTTTTTTTTTTAAATCAGGCTTCTATTAACTAAACTGAAAGTTCTGCAGAATCAGGAGTCAATGTCTGTTTTGATATTTCTATATGATATAACAATATAATGGGCACAAAACAAACATTTATTGAATTAATAGTTTGACAGGTATATTCAGCAAGTTTTTCTTCTGTTACCTAAATATAGTTGGAAAGAGTGCTTTTGATTTCAACTGTAGACTAGTGCAGAGATTACCCCTAAGAATTGTCATTATTTGTTATCTTTCTTATTAGAGTCAATGTTTCCTATCTATGGGTAGATACAAAGACCCACTGCTTTACCCTTGAAGCTATTTTTTTTAATTTAAAGTAAGAAAAGCAGTATGGTTTCTCTTCTCAGGGTATAAAGTTGTCAATTTTTGCCAAATAATAAGTACGTAAATTGCATTTATAATATGGAGGATGACATTAGAATTTGAGATCTTACTTCCTCCTCTTCCTCCTCTTGGAATTTTTTTAAAAGTAATCTCTACCACCAACGTGGGGCTTGAATTCATGACCCTGATATCAAGAGTCACATGCCTCACCAACTGAGCCAGCCAGGCACCTCTAGAGTTTTGGATTTCAACACAAGAATTTGGGGATGGGGGGCACAATTCATCCCTTGACACATAACTGGAAAAGAAATTGAAATGGGCCAACTGGGTCCTTAATATAGCATGAAATGCACAATAATTGTTACATTCTTCCCTTAAATTTCAGTCCCTTCCTCTTGAGGGGATGTAAACTCTCAAAAAGAAAACTGGAAAATAACATTACACCCAGGAAGGGCTTCTTGATAGAATTCCTTTAGGTACCAGAAATTTTAATTTTCAAAATGTAGGGATCCTAAACCTTGTTATAAGGAATAACTTTAAGTAATCCTAACTTTGACCCTCAAGATTAAATCAGAGGGAAGAAGTACATTCTGGTCAAAGCAGGGCTTCAAAAGAACTTACCTCAGACTCTTCCCAATTCTCTAACCTTGTGGTAGAAAAGGCATTAAAAGTATTATTCATCCATTGCCTTCTATTACTATCAGCATGCAGTGAAACCATCTCAGGATTTCATTTTCTTTGTATAAGTGTAGTTATCAGGACCGTTTTGGTTGCAAGTTATGGAAATAATTCAAATAAGCTTCAGCAAAGCAATTTACTGGTTCATAGATCCCTAAAGTTTAATAACTGGAATTAAGGCTCAAAATCAGCCTTCCTTAGGGTCCATAAACCCATCAATTCTCCCTTTGCCTACAAGTTGGCTTTGGATTTCCAGTTTAAAAAATTACAAGGACAGACTGTACGATTGGCTCATTTTTGGCGGAGTGTGCACCATAAGACCAATCAGGAGTTCAAGGTCAAGGAAGACTACAACTCCTTTCTAGAACTTTTCAAAAGACAAATGTAAAGATATTTGAAAGTGCTTGAGATTTTTGGGTGAAAATAACATGCTACATAAGTAAAGTATATTCTAATAACTTAGAATATACTTATCATTTTTGAGTATTTAGCTAAATGGAATCTGTCTACAAAAAGAAGTTTGAAAAATAGTTTTGTATAATAGCTATCAATGTATGTTTTGGTATTTTGAGTATAATACAATATTTACAATCTTACTGGTTTGTTTAAGCTGAACAGAAAAATACCGATTCTTATTTCTACTCTTTTTTGTTTCCCAAAGTTCTTATAGCTTGGTAAATAAATGTGATCAAATTCCATTTCAGTATAACCAGGTTTAGCTTGTAAGTTAAACTGACTATATCATTAATTTATTACATTAGAGAAAGGAAAGTTTATGTGTTATTCATGAGAAAATTAAGTGTTAAAAAAAGAAAATATTTTTGAATTTAGTTTTATGTGCAACAATGAATGAGATAAAAAAGACAAAAAAGAATGAATGTGGTAATTCCAATATTTTATGTCTTTGTGGGTCTGATTCTGCTTTTTATCTTTTTTTCACCTAATTTTTGATTATTCGACTCTCACCACCACCCCCTTTTTAAATAGTGTGTTTGTGATTTCTGACTTATACCTATGGAATTCTATCTGTTAAAATTCTTGGAGTGACGAAATAAAGATGGGCTCTCTAGAGTGGATTTTTTTTTTAATTCTACTGAGCCCAAAAGGCACAGCTAGGGACCAGTTTAAATCCTTATCTTGGAATCTTTACACCACTGAGATTATGTGAATTTTTGCTGGAATAAAAGTAAGGCTGTTTTATGAGTATGAATTTTTAGAGGAGAATTTTTTTTCTCCTTAGTTATACATTTAAGACTTAAAGTTTTTCTTGCAGTTTCCTCTATGAGATGATTGCTTTGTAGACCAGGTTAATGATAAGGATATATGCATTTTGGATCCCAGCACAAGCCTTGGGGTGTGTCACTTTTTCTAGTACCAGCAAGAACATGAAAAATAAAATTCTTGTTCACCCCATTCAGTAAACGTCCTTAAGGTAAGAGATACTTCAGTGCTTAGCAACCTTAGAAAAATCATGTTGTCCTCTAAATTAATGTAGAAAAAAATATGCTAAAATTTCATATCCATTAAAGATTTTTAAAAAATCAAATCAAACTAAAAACAAAAATGGAAAATTTCTTAACTTGACAGAGGATATCTACAAATACTTGTAACTTAATGGTGAAACTTTCATAGAATTTAGTTTTAAAAACAGGAAAAAAAGTTGTCTACTATCATCATGTCTGTGCAATACTAGGTTAGACTGGTCTATTGGTGGAGAACACGAAAATGAAATGGTGTAAAAACTGGAAAGGGAGAAATAAAGCTGAAATTACTCACAGAAAAAGCGCTGTGTTTATAGGAAATACAAGAGAAAATACAGATAAAGTACGAAAATTAATAAGGAAGTTGAGAAGGTTTGCTGGATAAAACAAAAATACAAAAGTTATTTGTGTTTCCGTGTACCAGAAACAAACATTAGAAACTATCACTTTAAAAAAGAAATCATTAAAAACATATAATTAAAAATTTTAATAAAATGGTAGAGATATATCTAACAAATTTATGAAATAAAACTTTTTTGAAAAATATTACATATAAAAATATACATATAACATTTATATAATATTGTATAAAATCTAAGATTTATATAGAAGAAAGAATGGTCTTAGGAGCCAAAATATTCTCGATAAAGATCACATAGAGGAACTTACCAGGTTTTTAAGTTAGCAGTGAAATATTGGTGAAGGGATAAACAAATTGAAAGAAAAAAACAGAGAGCTAAAAATTAGATCATAAAATATATGGAAACTTGATTCATGAAAAAGCTAGCTTTGAAGATCATTTGGGAAAGTATAAACCATTCAGTATATGGTGTAAAGACTATAATTTCTATTTTAAAAATTTATTTCTAACTCACACCATACACAAAAATTTCAAATGGATTAAAGGCTTAAATGTGAAAAACAAAATGTTAAAAACACTGAGATCAAGGGAAAGATTTCTTATGTAGGAAATGTAAGATATAAGCAAAAATCGAAACTTTGTTAAAGTTTAACTGCATTAAGATTCAGAATTCTGTCGTAAAAGGGCACCTTAATAAAGTGAAAAGATGGAGAGCACCCCAAACACTGTCAGTTTGATGCTGCCCTATTTGAACCCACATTTGGTCAAATACATGCTTAAGAAAAAAAAGAAGTAAAAAGGCAATCCACTAGCTAGAAAAAGACATTTATTACACAAATAAAGAACAATGGATTAATAAAGATATTGCCTAGAATTTTTAAATTTGTTTTTAGGGGCGCCTGGGTGGCGCAGTCGGTTAAGCGTCCGACTTCAGCCAGGTCACGATCTCGCGGTCCGTGAGTTCGAGCCCCGCGTCAGGCTCTGGGCTGATGGCTCGGAGCCTGGAGCCTGTTTCTGATTCTGTGTCTCCCTCTCTCTCTGCCCCTCCCCCGTTCATGCTCTCTCTCTCTGTCCCAAAAATAAATTTAAAAAGTTGAAAAAAAAATAAATTTGTTTTTAAAAGATTTTACTTTATTTGTTTATTTTTAATGTTTATTTACCTTTGAGAGAGAGAGTGTGTGCAAGTGGGGGAGGAGCAGAAAGAGAGGGAGACACAGAATCGGAAGCAGGCTTCAGGCTCTGAGCTGTCAGCACAGAGACCCGAGGCAGGTCTCGAACTCACAGACTGTGAGAACATGACTTGGGCCAAAGTAGGACACTCAACGGACTGAGCCGCACAGGCGCCCCTAGATTTTATTCTATTTTTAAAGTTTATTTATTTGTGTATGTATGTATGTATGTATGTATGTATGTATTTATTTATTTTTGAGATGGAAGGGGCAGGGGGCAGAGAGAGAGGAAGAGAGAGAATCCCAAGCAGGCTCTGTGCTTTCAGCACAAAGACCATCAAGGGGCTCCATCCCATGAACTGTGAGCTCATGACCTGAGCCGAAATCCAGAGTTGGACACTTAACGGACTCAGCCACCCAGGTGTCCTTAGAAGATTTTATTTTTAAGTAACCCCTACACCCAACATGGGGCTCGAACTTACAACCCTGAGATCAAGAGTCCTGTGTGCCACTGACTGAGCCAGCCAGGTGTCCCTACAATTCAATTTTTAAAAAATTGGTTAAAGAGAATCAATACCTCATAGAACAGAAAACCCTAATTGTTAATTAAGTGAGAAAAGATGCACAATATCATGAGTAATCAAAGAATTGAAATTTGAAACTCTGAGGAGTTTTTATCTCCTATTCAGAAAAGTGATAAAAATTTTAAGGTACCTGACAACAAATAATAAGTGCTAACAAGGTTGTAGAACTATTGGAACATTTATCTTTACATAGTTGACAGGAATGTAAAATTGATACATTGTGCAAGTTAGGAATTTTCTAATAAATTTGAAACTTCATACTCTGTGACTCAGCAATTTCATTTTCAAGTATATATTCTAGAGCAATTTCACAACCTCACATTATTGGCATTTTAGTCCAGATAATTCTTTGTTGTGGCGACTGTTTTGTGCCTTATAGGGTTTTTAGAGCATCTCTGGCTTTTATCTATGAGAAACCAGTAGAATCCCCCAAGTTAGGACAACCAAAAATGTTTTCACACATTGCCAAACACTACCTGGGGGCAAAATCACTCCTGGTTAAGGACTGCTTGCCCTAGAGAAATTTTAGTACATATATTTATGCATGTTAAAGAATGTTATAGCAGCACCGTGTAAACAGTAAAAAACAAAACCAAAAAATTGGAAGTAACCCAAATACCAATCAATGTTAAAGACAAATAAATTATGGCACACAATGGAATACTATACAACAGGGTAAGCTAATGAATTATAGTTACGTGCAACAAAAGTTTGAAACTGAAGAACTTAATGTTGAATGGAAAAGTCACAGACAAATACATACATTTTCACTTACATATTATTGCAAACATATCAACAAAATAATAATATGTTTAGGGGTGCAAATACATGCAATAAAATTATAAGGAAAATAAGGGATAGGGAAAATTTAGGATATTGTTTAGTTCTGGGGAAGACGGTTAAGGAATTATAGAAGGGCACAAAAAGAACTTGGAAGGTCACAGGGGACACAGGCATTCATGATTTATTTCTTATATGTGTATTGGACATTTTATTTTTTAGCTGCTAAGTATTTAATTTTTTAAAAAGGAAGCAAGTATTTTAACCTTATAAACTGTGAAAAGCAATTCAATAACACACCAGAAATGTCTTTTTATTTATTTAATAATTTTGATTTGTATGTTTGAACTGAAATGGTAAAAACTCATTTCATAAGCCAATTTAGGTTATTGCTAATAAGTTCTGTGGTTAAAACAAAATGTATTAACCATCTATCAAGAAAGACATCCTGTCTTCAAAGACAATGGCTATTAACAGATAACATATTCAACCAACTGCTCTAAAAGCAGAGCTTTATTATTATTATTTTTAAACAGAATAATCTAGTGTCAGTAATCAGTGCATGGAGTGAATTTCCTCTTATAAAAAGCCCATCAACTGTTTTTTGCTAATTAAGATGAATATTATTCCTGTGAAATGAACCAAAAAGTTATATGAAACCGGAAATCCCAAAAGAGATCTATAATCTACAAGAATAATTGCTTGCAATTTTAATTGAAGGAAAAAGAGAGAACTGTTTTTAATCTTTCCTTTTCTCAAAATATTAAACTAATCAACCTGTTGGCCAATTAACAATTCTTTACTATTACTACATCTGACCTAAAAATTGACATTTGATATATTTGAAACCGTTGTGGAATTTTAAAAGATAAATTGCACAATGACTATTGGCTATACTTAACTCCAACATGGAACTTTTGTCATTCATGAAATAAAGTAACAAATTTTTATTAATGCTCTCAGAAATAAAACATATTTTATTATTCATTGAAGACTAGATGCTGTGACTATTCACAGAAATATGAATTCAATCGTTGTTCATTAAGTACAGCCAGAATTGGGAATGAGAGGAAAGATCTATTTTGCTGAAGAGCAGATTAATTACACTGAGAAATTTGCTTTATTTAAATAGTTGGCATTTGTCTCTAATCTATTAGAAAAACTTGTTAATTCTGAAGATTTATTCTGTTTTAAAGTTAGTTTGAATAGATACATGTGAAACAAAATATATATTTACTTTTCAATTTAGTTCACATAGTAATTCAGAAATTTAGCAGCTTGCTTAAATTTGCAGTTACAAATCAGAAAGAAATAGTTGGAATGAGCAGATGTTTTAGTTATCCAATAACTTGTTACACTGACCTGATCTTGGTTATGGGTGGGAGGTTAATTTTGTTTATCTTTTTTCTAAAATGTCATGATATGTCAGTTGTACTAAAGATAGAGTAGAAGCAAAAAGAGAATTAAGAATTAAAATTTTGATTCCCCAATAAATCAGATTAGCCTCTTTGCAGCATAAACTTATTAGAAATATATACATCCATATACAAATAGATATGAATTTGGCTTCCCAGTCTTTAGAAAAGACTGATGCTAGATTTTTCCCTCACACATTATTTACAATGGTATTTAAAGCAAAGTGAGAAATTTCATGTTAAATTTTTAGGTACATTTAAAAAATAGCTATATGAAAAGAATATTATCAAAATGCACAATATATAGTCTCTCATTTATACAATATAATTTGGATGAGACTTTCAATACAAGTGAATTTTGCAAACGAATGAAAATTACCCTTTTAATCATTAAAACCCTTTTAATCATTAAAACCTTTTCATTCTAATGACTCCAAATCTCACAATATTATCTTATGTTCTGTATAGTAAGTTTAAGGATACATCATTTTATTGTAAAATTCTAGGGCTAGAAAAGAATTCAGATTTAATAAAAAATCTTCCAGTATAACTCTCTGATTTAAGAGATCAGAAATTTTAAACCCAAAGTATACGATATAGCTTCTCAAAATCAATCATATAGTTAGTCTTTGGTCCCTCAATTCTTACAACTGATGAAAAGGTGGGAACAGCCTCTGACTTTTCAATTCATTCCTCTTGCCCCTCTCGGTTTTTATAATATCCTTCCTGGTTTGTGAGCTAGACAATCAGAGAACAAATTCTGTTTTAGATTTATGTAAACTGAGAGCAAGTGGGATGCAAGTGAGAATTTGGGAAGTATTAATGTGAACATGAGTAAGATGCTGGCTAGAGCGCTTTTTTTTCTTCCCTAAATTTCCTCTAAAATTATGGCTTATGTCCAGATAAAGTTGTTGGATATTTGAGATATAACTGCAGCTCATACATTTATGCTGTATTTTCATATAATAAATTACTCTTGAGAAGAAATTTTTAATCTTGAAAATATTCTATTAGTTCTGCTATTTATTATGTTTATTATTAATAAATGATTTTAAAATATTATTTGGATTTTAAAAAAACCCTTGTGCTAACATATTCTTGTAGTTACCTAGTTGTCTATTATACTTTATTACTCTCAATCTTGGATCTTAAAATAATTCTGTACATTAAACTTGTAAAGGTGATTATTGGTTGTAGGTGAGTAAATTACACAGATTTTAGATCACAGTTTTCTGTTATTATTGAGGAGTTTGATTTACTGTCTTAAAAGTGTGAGCTTATTTTAAAAGTTTTACCTTCATGTTTTAGCCTATTTCTAGCTAGACCTTTTCTTCTTTTTTAAAAAACGATTTAATTAATTAATTTGTTAATTAATTAATTTATTTATAGAAGATTTTATTCTTAAGTAATCTGTATACCCTTTGTGGGGCTTGAACTTGCAACCCTGAGATCCAGAGTCACATGCTCTACTGACTGAGCCAGCCGGGCATCCCTATATTGGCTTTTCTTCTTAAAAATTTCATAAAATATCAAATTCTTATGAACTATACACCAATGTGAAATGCAGATCTTTTCATTTCAGTTTTAAAATGTTTATTTTTGCACACACATATACCTGAATTCTAGGAGTATTTTTGTATGGGAGTAAAATTAATAAAAGTGATAGCTTTAACCTCATTTTAAATTCTTCATTATCTTTTTTTTTAATCCAATTAAACTTCAATTTATATTTTTGGTTCCTTCTGGGCTTAGCTGCAGTTTTTTGTTTGTTTGTTTTGTTTTTGCCTTTGCTCTTTTAAAATTGTGTAAGATCATTTTGATTATGCAATTGGCACAAGACCTATTTCCTCTGTTACATATATTCACATTTCATTAATAATAAATATACTGTTTTAAATAGCCTAATATTCGAATAATGGTGTTGTTCTGATTATAAAAATATACATATTTATTATAGGAAATTCAGGAATTGAAGATGTAATGAAGACTATTAAACTACCCATTTTCCACTGTTTTGTGCACCTTTTTTTGAGTTTTTTTCCTAAGTCTACCATATGCTCTCAATTCTCTTTCCTCTTGATACACAAGCACACGTGTGCACAATGTACAATGTAAGTATTTTGTGCCCTGCATTTCCACTGTTATTAATAGCAATTTTGATGATCGGTTTATTTCAAAGTGATTTTTTTCTACAGTGAGAAATTCCTTCTTTTTATAGGGACTATCCAAGACTACTGGGAAAAAACATCATAGGAAGCAGTAATAACTTGCTGAGAAATATCATTTTACATTGACCTTTCCCATTCAATAAAATTAATTTTTATTGTTATTTGAATTGTAAAGAGGTTATGATTAAGACTAAAACTAAACATTACCTTTTGACATCATAAAAACATAAAGGCAAGAAAACTATGTGTTTAAACAAAATCATACAGTAGCTAGCTTGCTTAGGAGAAGTTATGATATATGCTCTTAGAAAACAAACATTTTTAAATTCACAGATGCTGCAAAGCCCTGGTCAAACATAAATTACAATCAGTTTTTATGTAACAGTAAAAATTCCAAAGGACTCTTACTCACCAACTCTCAATATGTATCACAGATATGCTTTTTCTTTATGCTCATAGAATATAAACCACATTTATTTCTATATCTGTGTATACTTTAAAATAAATTATCCCAGAAAACAAAATGTTGACTACACTGTGTTCAAATGCAATACAACAACAACAACAACAACACCCAGAAATCTTATACTCTGTCTGAAGAGCCTGTACATGGTGAGAATTTTGGAATGCTTATAGAATTTGAATGCAGCATCCATTTATTTCAAGAATATAAGCTGCCTTATAATTATCAGATCATTCAATACTTTTAGCAAATGCCACTCCATTTTTATTATAACAATTCACTCTTTCTTGTTTGAGTACTATCATATATAGAAAGAGCTCTTTACTTACCATTCTGGGAAAGATGAAATTTATCATTATGCCATAAATACCCTGGAAAGCAAAGAAAATATTATTATTTATTATACCTCCATCCACAGGGGTTCTAACTACCAAATGTAATGCATCAGCAGCAAAACAAAAATGAAGTAAATCTATTGCAGAAAACACAAATCAGTGTTCCAAGAATTCTTTTTTTTTTTTTTTTTTTTTTTTTCAACGTTTTTTATTTATTTTTGGGACAGAGAGAGACAGAGCATGAACGGGGGAGGGGCAGAGAGAGAGGGAGACACAGAATCGGAAACAGGCTCCAGGCTCCGAGCCATCAGCCCAGAGCCTGACGCGGGGCTCGAACTCACAGACCGCGAGATCGTGACCTGGCTGAAGTCGGACGCTTAACCGACTGCGCCACCCAGGCGCCCCGAGAATTCTTGAACATGTATTACATGATTTTGAACAGAGCTACTTTAGAATTAAGCAATTGTTGTGGTAAGGAGTTTCAAAGTCAGAAATAAAACATTATATTTTCCCCAAACAAATATATTAGGATTAAGAGAATGTTGTCAATGAACTACTCTCCTTCTCCCCTTTAGCTCAGTTGAAACTTTCATTTCTATAGATGTGACAGCTATACCCAAAACTCTTTAAGGGAAAATTGAGGGTCATTCTACTTTCTTGAGGCCAACATTAGTGACCATTTTTTTATACATTCTTTTTTTTTTTTCAATATATGAAGTTTATTGTCAAACTGGTTTCCATACGACACCCAGTGCTCATCCCAAAAGGTGCCCTCCTCAATACCCATCACCCACCCTCCCCTCCCTCCCACCCCCCCGTCAACCCTCAGTTTGTTCTCAGTTTTTAAGAATCTCTTATGCTTTGACTCTCTCCCAATCTAACCTCTTTTTTGTTTCTTCCCCTCCCCCGTGGTCTTCTGTTAAGTTTCTCAGGATCCATATAAGAGTGAACACATATGGTATCTGTCTTTCAATGTATGGCTTATTTCACTTAGCATAACACTCTCAAGTTCCATCCATGTTGCTACAAAGGGCCATATTTCATTCTTTCTCATTGCCACGTAGTATTCCATTGTGTATATAAACCACAATTTCTTTATCCATTCATCAGTTGATGGACATTTAGGCTCTTTCCATAATTTGGCTATTGTTGAGAGTGCTGCTATAAACATCGGGGTACAAGTGCCCCTATGCATCAGTATTCCTGTATCCCTTGGGTAAATTCCTAGCAGTGCTATTGCTGGGTCATAGGGTAGGTCTATTTTTAATTTTTTGAGGAACCTCCACACTGTTTTCCAGAGTGGCTGCACCAATTTGCATTCCCACCAACAGTGCAAGAGGGTTCCCGTTTCTCCACATCCTCTCCAGCATCTATAGTCTCCTGATTTGTTCATTTTGGCCACTCTGACTGGCGTGAGGTGATATCTGAGTGTGGTTTTGATTTGTATTTCCCTGATGAAGAGCGATGTTGAGCATCTTTTCATGTGCCTGTTGGCCATCTGGATGAGTGACCATTTTTTTTTAATCCAAATTTATATATAAGTTATTTTCCTGTTTGGAATCTTGAACTGGAAATCTGATGTAGGAGGTGAGAAACAAAATTAGAAGTCTAAGCTCCAACTTTTCCACACTAAATAAATGATAACAAAGCATTATTTATTTTCTTATTGTTTTCTATTCATTAAAAACAAGGTTTTGATTGCACCCATGATAAGAATTAGAACAAAATTATATTTGAAAAAGGAATTTTTTCTTGAATTTCTTGTGTTCTTTAGAATTTTGTAATTAAAACTTACTCTCACATTTAATAATTAGTACAAAATTACCTTTCTTAGTGTCAATAGTTCTAAAATAAAGAAACATGTCAGTATGTAAGAAAATATGCTTTTCTCATATCCTGATAGTGTTATTATGTATTGGTCATTTTCCGTTCCTTTATTTACTTATTTTTTAAATATCACAATTTAGAGAAAAACACACTGAGTCATCTCCCTCTACCCTCCCCCCCACCAGAACTAGATGTCTAAGGAAATTTTAATAGAAAACATATTCAGAAAATGGTTTTTACTTGAGTTTTTGGATAATGACATTTCAGACCCTTCAAAGTTTTGTTTTTGTTTTTAAGTTTATTTACTTATTTTGAGAGAGAGCGTGCATGCAAGCAGGGAAGCGGCAGAGACAGAGTGAGAGAGAGAATCCCAAGGAGGCTCTGTCTGCACAGAGCCCAAAGCAGGGCTCAATCTCACCAACTGGAGATCATGACCTGAGTTGAAATCAAGAGTTGATGCTTTAACCCAATGAGCCACCCAGGGGCCCCAAGGCTATTTTTGAATGAAATAATTTTGAATAATAATTGTCATGTGTTAATGTAATTTGAATCATTATTTCCAGTAAAGAAAATGTTTCTATAAATAAAAACTAGCTAAAAATTCAAATTTTATACACACACACACACACACATATATATGTATGTATATTTAAGTAAGCTCTATGCCCAACGTGGGACTTGAACTCATGACCCTGGGATCAGAAGTCACATCCTCTACCTACTGAGGCAGCCAGGTGTCCCTGAAATGACAGATATTGATGTTCACAAAATTTACTGACTTTTTTTCTGGAGAATAAAATTAAGATTTGAAGTGTGTCCTACTTAGATTTTGACATAGAGGATATCTTAGTTTTTAAACATTTTTACTTTTAAAGAAACATTTGGATAGTTTCTGTAGAAATTCTGTAATGATTCAGGAATTCTGCCAATGAGTATAGGAATAGTTTTAAGGAAACTTAAAATAGTTTCTTAAGTTTAAAGAAACTTAAAATAGTTCCTTTTAAGGAAACTATTTATATACTTAATTGCACATATTGACAATTTATTTCAAAATTTTGTATTTATTGATTTTTAATGAAATATTTTAATGGAAAAGACTTTTAACTTAGGAATATTTTATTGTATGTGGTGCTTATTCCCAAAGAATTATTAATACTATTTTTGATATTATAACTCATATTTATAATTTTTAAACTGCTCAAAAAAAAAAAAGCAAAATAATTTTAAGCACCAGCTCCTGAAGAGGGCAGCACGTTCTAGATATTATTGAATTCCAAGCTCAAATATGACAGCTTTGGCTTCAGAATACTTTTTTCTAAGAACTTGAGGGAAAAAAATTGGATATTTTTTATAGATGTCTGCTCCCATGATACAATAAACTAGCAGAAATTCTAGGCAGCTGCAGACCAAGGTCAAAACTGTATTTGATTATTAAAAGAGAACATTCAAATTAGACACCTAAAGCAATGTATTTAGAAAGGGAACAACAAAATACTAGTAAGGAGACTTTCCATAAGGAATGTGTTTTATCTTAATACTGTAGATAACTTTTCCTATTGGCAGTGCATTGACTGTCAAAACTACTAAAGGGGTTAGATTTAATTATCTCACTTCTTGCACATTTCATCTCAATTGCTATGGCAACATTCAGTTGCCTCAGCAGCAATGCACACTTTAATCAGATATTTCCTCCTTATTTCTCTATGAGCCAAAACTGCGTAGTCAAATTTACAACCAAGTCCTGATGAATCTGATAACACTTCCTACAATTTAATGGGCAACTTGCCTCCACCCACACATATAAATATTTTCAGAGAGGCTTGTAACTATTGGACAAGTGTAAGACTTGATAAGAATATACATTTGGACTTTCCTACTTCACTTTTTTTTCTCTTTCTGCCACATTCCTTTATAGCAAGTTAGTTTTTTGTGTGTTTTTGTGTTTTTTTTGCCAATGTGAAACTCACTCCAGCAAGCCTCTACCATGGGTCATCTAACCTCAATAAAATAGCCAATGAATAAGGGAAACGACCTCTCACATTCTTCTTCCTTAAGAAGTCTATTGAATTATTTGCGTTTTATCTGAATATACTCAGAATTGGCACATCAAAGAGCTTCTTTCTATTTCTTGAAAGCAGGTAAGAGAAGGAAGAAAAATAACTGAAGACAGAGTAAAACATGATATAAGAGGAAACCTGTAGAGTCTCAGACTTAAGTGGAGAGCCAAGCATGAAGAAAATTTAGCCAAGCTTCGGTAATAGCAATTTTAATGAGAAGAAAAAGCATG
Source organism: Panthera onca (assembly GCF_046562875.1). Classification (NCBI taxonomy): domain Eukaryota; kingdom Metazoa; phylum Chordata; class Mammalia; order Carnivora; family Felidae; genus Panthera; species Panthera onca. The sequence continues at coordinate 153,052,359 of NC_138346.1, forward strand.
ATGCATTAAATCGCTGATGTCACTTGGGTGAATATTAACCATCTACATTGTTGGACAAATCATCATTTTATTTTGCAAAAGACTAGAGAAACTTTTGTGGGCATATAGGGAATATTCAAACTGTCTTCAATTCTGACTTAAAGGGTTAGCTTATTATAATTTCATAAATGCTTAGAATTTTTCAAATAGTAACTATTTTAATTTGATACTTTTATAATAATTTTTTAAACTGTAATTAAGAAGCAAAGTGATCTTAGGTCTTCTTAACAATTTTAGTGCCTGCTAAAATTTGTATTTAGATAGCAAACATAGTTCTCTGGTGAGAAATTTTACACCAGTAGCTAACAGTAATATTTCAGCATGATGTTTCAGTCACCACTTAGTAGTGTCTGGTAACATTTTCATTAATGGAGGCAACCAAAAAGATGCTTTCTATAGCTGGGTTTACCAGTCTGACATTTTCATGGCAATTTCTAGATGGTATCTTAGGTATTACAAACCACCTAAATACAGCAATCAATGAAAACTTGACCAAACATAAAAAAAGGTTATTTAAGGTACAGTTTGTATGTATTTTTAATTTTAATTGAGCTAATCATTAAAAGACTATGTTCAACATATGGTTATTGAAAACTTAGCTTCTCATTAATGATGAAGTTTGGATGCCATATAACCTAGGGAGTAGCTGAAGGAATAGAAGTTTAATTAAAAAGAGAAAATGCAGAAGAAGAGAAGCACGGAAACTATCTTCACATATTTGAAGGGCTTCTTATGTAAAGGAGACAGCGAGTATTTTAGAAAACCAAGACAAATGGCAAAAAGTTCCAGAGAAGTGGATTCCAGCTCCATATAAAGAAAATTTAAAAACAGAATTCCTCAAACAATGGCACGAGCTATGAAGCAATAAGTGCCTTGTCTAGGTGTATTTTATAAACCGTTTGCATATGAACTCTTTAATTTCTGTTGCTTGAATTCTGGGACAACATTGCAGAATCACTCTACAGATTGAGATCTGGGAGTTCAGATGAGTCACTTCTTAATGAATTTTTCAAGTACCAGTGCTTTATGTCAGTATGGAAACCTAGCAGTGATCTGCAAACAGCATATTCAGCAGCAAGTTTGCAAATCCTACTCTGGAGAAATGGTCTAAATGAGAAAAACAAACAGTTCTTAGAGTGAAGAGTTATCTAAAACCTCCAAGGAGACATGTAAATCGGTCCTAATTGGCATTCTTTCAAGAACCTCAGTAGATGCCAGGGAGTGACTAGGGGTGAAGAATGAGTTTCCCTTTCAGTCTTGACTTGGCTCTTCAACCTAAAGCTGGGGTGTTGCCAGACACCGTGTATGCCGCTGACTGTGTTAGACTTGTTCTCTGGATGAAAGGAAGATTTTGGCACTATCCTCAAACTCTATATTCACTTAAGAAATAGTAATTGCTCAGTTAAGGGCCCAGAGCTTTTTTCCTGTACCCAGAGAAATTAAAAGTTGAAGAGAAAATTGCACATGATGTGGGAATGTTCACCTTCGCCAAGGTGGCTGATTAAGATAAGGGGAAGTTGTAAGTAATTCGAAGATTATAAATATAAGGAAATTGCTGATTCTTTGGTCAAAGTGATGGTCACTTTTTGTATAATACCAGATCCTATAGAGTTCCAGTTTACGTTAGTTGGAAGTCTTCTTTTTACTTAGTTCGGTTTTGACGTTTCCTTATGTTGTTATCCTTCTCTCAAATCACATTGAAGGATACAAGGGGCTCACAAAAGGTCTTACGTAATAATATCTAACCTTAATATACTCCAGTGCTGTTGTTTGGAGCATGAGATCTTTTGGAGAATGCCTGCCTACCAGAAGCATCTGTTTCTATCCAAGGAGCTGATGAGTAGTTTTGCAATAAGGAAAGCTAACTTTAATTCTTACCCTCAAAGAATGTAGGATGTTACATACTTCACTTTACTCTTTCCTGCTCCTCCAGGCTTCTTCAAATCAAGCCTTTATGTTAACTTATGTTGTTTAAAATTCTACCTGCTGGGGTTTTGCTGGCAAATGGTCTTGAAACTTGTTTCCGAAATGCTCACCCACAAAAGCTTTTACTAGCCAATTCCATTTGGTTGGCTATACTCCCAAAACAGTCTCTGGTGAATGAAAACATTAGCTGCAGAGAAACAGAAACTTCCATGGCACCCTGGAGGAACTTTTTGATCCAAAAGACATTCCTAGTAAACCAAAGTGTCATTGCAAATTCGTGAACATTTCCTTATGTCATGAAAAGCAGTAGGAGGAAAAGCTGCATTTGCACAATGGCCGTTCCATGTGTGTAAACCTAGTCTCCAACGTGAGATCAAAGACTGTCTTCAATCAACAAGTATTTATTTAGTGCATACCATGTTTGAGGCTTAAAGAGTCAGAAAAGGACAAATAGGAGCTATTTGAAAATTTCTGGTATTTGTTGAATGAATGAAGAAAGACATGTTGCTGTCCTACAAAAAATTAATCATCTCCAGGATTATAAAATTAACATGAAACAAAGCACAATCTCTCTTTATCAGTTAAAACGTTTCATCTATTTTGTGCCACAGAAGGTTTTAATAAATTTCAACTTACTTCCTTCATTTAAGTAGTCCTAACAACAATAAAAAAGCACAAATCAGGTTGCTTTACCCAATATGGCCCTGCACCCGTACATCTACCCATTTGCACTTCTTGTCTGTGGAACTTAAGGTATCTCTACTGAACCTTGACTGCTCTGATTGTGAGCTTAATGAAGACAGGAAGGTCTGCATTTTTGTTTTCTAACCAGTGCAACAGTGCCTGGTAAACAATAATAAGCATTCAGAAAATGATTATTTAATGGATAATAAATAAGAGCAATGAAATGGTAGTGACATAAACGCAAGAATTTTTCAGCAAGGTTAGTGTGGCTTGAAATGGTGTTCGTTTGATGGAAGATAGAGGATTTTTCCACAGGGCCTTCAGGAATGGATGGGATTTAGATAGTCGAGGGGAAGGAAATAAGGTATTTCTAATGGTGTTATGAATATGAGCAAAGGGATTGTTTGGATACAGAGATATTAATGAAAGGATTTCATTCTTCTTGATGGGACCATGGGCTGTGTTATGGGTGAGTGATTTTGTTTGCTTTAGATTAATGGATATTGTATAGCAGTGTTTCTCAACCTTTAATTTGCATTCCTGGGGATCTTGTTAAACTGCAGACTCTAATTTAGTGGGTCTGGATTGAGGTGTGAGATTATCTATTTCTAACAGGTTCCCAGGTGATGTTGGTGCTCGTGCTATACTCTGAAATGTGACTGTGGAGGATCCTTAAAGCTAGGCACAGTCATTTGGGCTTGATGCAGCAGGCATTCGGGAACGAACACTATATTCTCCAACAGCTATAGCATGATGAAAACTGCATTTAAGAAGATTAGTGTGTCAACCTTATGAAAAGTATACTAAAGAAGACAGAGTGTGGATATAGGAAAATCAGCTGGGAGGCTGTCTTACACTTCATCTGCATATTTCACAGATTTGGTTTTCAATTACCTGTTGATTGATTAGTTTGTGTGGACATGGTCAATTCAACAGTACTTTCTCAGTGGAATAACTGTGGGCCCACTGATTTTTTTTAAAACAAGTCAAGTTTAGGTAAAACACATGGGGAATTCATGAATGCTATTCCCTTCCTCTCCATCTGGAAAAACTGCATTCCTTCTTAAAAATAATTGAAATGTTAGTTCTTCTGTTCTTATCATACTATAAAATTGTAATTATGCCCTCACATGTATGTCTCAGACTCTGATCTTATTATATCATAAAGATAATAATAATAATAATTAGCAATAGTAGTACAACTAGTGTTTTTTGAGTGCTTATTAGTAGTGGCAGGTAAATTGCTAAGTTTTATAATTAAATCCTTATAACAATGTTGTGAGGAATACCGCTATTATCACCCCATTTCTACAGATGGAAAAAAAAAAGAGTACTTGCATGCCTTAATATGGTGTTAGCTACATGGAAATAAATATATTTATTCAGAGAATGATCAGTCAAATGTCTTCTAAGAAATCACTGATTTCTTAGTGTAGCTTCCATTGTTGCTTGATATCTTTGTCTTAATTCCTTGATCTCAAATAATTATAATAACAGATAGGAATTAGTGTTTCCTATGTCCTAGGTACTACTTTAAGCAGTTTACATGTGCTGTCTCATTTCATGTTCATAATAATCCTATGATATAGGTGTTATTGTTACCCTCATTTTACATATGAAGAAAATGAAGCACAAAGATTAAATAATTTGTCTAAGTTTCTATAGTTTTAGAGCAAAATTGTAGTTTGAATCCGCTGCACAGTGTTACTGATCTTAGCCTAACTTGTCCTCAGTAACATGGAATTCTGAGTGTTTTCTTAAGTGAACACCATAAATTTCTTCAAATCATATTTGTGAAAAGTTAATTTTTCATAAGAGAGAGCCCATGAAACGCAAGAAGGCTTATTGTTATATTTTTGCTTCTGTTAACACATTGCAATGCCTGGCCAGGAGGAACTCCCCAAGGCTGGCAGATACTTAGATATGAGAAATTTTTTCAGTGAAAGGACAGCAAATCTCAGATAACCTGGGGCCCCCATACATCACCTCTCTAGTCATACACCAAAACCCTCATACCCACAATTCAATTCCACAAAAGAATAAAGAGTATTCTTCAAAACAGGGAAAGGATTATTTAAAAGATAGTCAACACTGATAACAGTAAATAGCTTCAGCGACACCTGGGCAGGTCAGTTTGTTAAGCATCCGATTTCAGCTCAGGTCATGATCTCACAGTTTGTGAATTCAAGCCCCGTATTGGTCTCTACGCTGATGGTGTGGAGTCTGCTTGGGATTCTCTCTCTTTCCCTCTCTCTGGCCCTGCCTGCTCTCTCTCTCTCAAACTAAATAAAGTTAAAATAAATAAATAGGCAAATAAATAAATAAATGGATGCAGTGATATCCTCCCTCTTAGGCTTCTCTTTATCCATGAGCTGCATGGCCAGTTCTTGCTAGAATTTACTTCAAGTTCATGCAGGGAGGGAACATTATAATCTATTATTTGACATATTATTTTAAAAGGTTGTATTATAGTAATGTAAGTAAATATAAAAATGTTATCTGTACACATATTCCTACTAAGTTTTCTGCCCCTCAGGAAGAATCTTAATTTTCTAAGATAATATCCATTGATATTTTAATACCTATCATAGAGAATTGGTTCCTTCTTACTAAAATATATAAAGAGGCACTTAATATTTAAACAAAAGAAAACAGAAAGCCGTTACTACAACCATGAGTACCAAACATTTGGGAGGTCTTAATTGTTTTCACTGGAACTCCCACCAAGCATAATTGTCCTTTTTCATTATTATTCCACTTTATTTTTAAAGGGGATGGGGGGAACCCCCCTGCATTCTATACCTCCAATTGTATTACACAAATTCATGAAATATAAAATACTTTTCTATAACCTAAAAACTATTTTAGGATTATGACAAAATTTCATGGAAGGTGTTGAATTTGAATTTTTTAAAAGTTATTTTCTTACTTTGAAATATTGCAACTGCAATACAAGTCAGGTCTTTCCTGAATTATCTGTGAGTAATGACAACTCATTACTATGACTACTTGAACATATTTTTCAACAGAAACAAGCACATTTTCCTTTATAAATGAAATACAACTACCAATATCAGAATGGATTCATCACTACCATTCAACCCTCAGACTGCATTTAAGTTTTGTGATTTGTTTCAACAATGCTCTTTTTAGCAAAAGGATCCAGTCCAGAATTAAGGAGTGCATTTAGTTTTTAAACTCTTTAGTCTTTTTTAATCTAGAAGATTTCCTCAGTTTGCCCATTATTTTCATGGGTCTGAAAATTTAAAAAAATTAAGAAATTTAAGAAACTAAAAAAATTACAATTTATTATTTTGTAATATGCTCCTCATTTTAGGCTTATCTTCTGTTTTCTTATTATTGGACTTAGATTATCTGTCTTTGCAGCATCATGAAAGTGAGGGTGGATGGATCTCATAGTGTCCCATCAGTTGGCACATCACTTGTGATGTTAGTATTGATCTCATGATTAAGGTGATAATTGTAAGATTTTGTTTTTGTTTTTAGTAACTATATTGTGGAGAAGTACATTAAATTTCAATTTATTTATTTATTTACATATATATAATATAATAATATATATAATAATATAATACTATATTTATATATTTATATATTTATATATATAGACTCATGGATATCCATTTTATCCAATAGGTTATAATCTGCTCTTATTATTATTCACTTTGATCTTCAAATAGTCTCAGATATGCACAATGTGATCCTCTTTAGTCTGACCTCTTTCTTTGACATGTCCCTGGCATTGTTTTGAGTATTCCCATATATTTTTTAAACGTTTATTTTTGAGAGAGAGCATGAGCAGGGGAGGAGCAGGGAGAGGGGGTGGAGGATCTAAAGTGGGCTCCGTACTGACAGCAGGGCTTGAACTCACAAACTCATGAACCATGAGATCACAACCTGAGGTGAAGTCAGACACTCAACTGACTGAGCCACCCAGGCACCCCAAGTACTTCCGTATTTGGGGCACAATAAGATACACTTTATTTTTGTCTTTTTCATGCCCTGGGTATGCAAACAGCTGTTTCTCCAAGCAGTCCTAGTTTCTTTAGATGGTATTTAGATTTGGAAGGCAGGTGTTCCCATTGTTTTGGGTGTGTCATTGTTCTCAGGATCTGGAACTAAGGAAATAAATGTGGGAAAAAAATCTGTCTATCTATCTATCAGCTATTTGTACATGTATACACATATTGACGTATATTTGTATCTATATCTATATCCATACGTTAGGAGTTCACACTGCTACCTCCAGTTTAATTTAATTTATTTTTTAATTTAAAATCTAGTTAGTTAACATACAATGCAATATTGACTTTAGGAGTAGAATTCAGTGATTCATCACTTACATACAACACCCAGTGCTCATCATAACAAATGCCCTCCTTAATACCCATCACCCTTCTAGCCCATCCCCCACTCCCCTCCCTCCATCAACCCTCAGTTTGTTCTTTGTCATTGAGTATCTTATGGCTTGTTCTTCCCTTCTCTTTCCCCTCTTCCTATATGTTCATCTGTTTTGTTTCTTATATTTCACATATAAGTGAACTTACATGATACTTGTCTTTCATAAAGACATAATATACTCTTATATTATGCTTAGCATAATATACTCTAGCTCCATCCATTTCATTGCAAATGGCAAGATTTCATTCTTTTTGATGGCTGAGTAATATTCCATTTTATAAACACACACACACACACACACACACACACCATATATATATACATATATATATATATATATATATATGGCGTCTTCTTTATCCATTCATTAGTTGATGGACATTAGGGCTCTCTCCATAGTTTGGCATTTTTGGGAATAGTTTATACACGTCAGGGTGCATTTACCCCTTCAAATCTGTATTTTTGCACACTGAAACCTCGATTTCTAAACCAATGCCACATGATCTAACATAGTTGCTCTCTTTTCATATTTTTAACTACTTTCTTCAACAATGAAAAAGCTATATCCCAATTATCCTTAATATATTTATTTGATCTCTTTCCTCACATGTAACCAATATCCTATTGCTGTTAAACATCCCAGTCTCCACCCAGACATTCTTCTCATCCTTCATGAGCTCCAACACTGCTCTTTAGGCTGTTGAGGCTTTCCCCGCCCACACTCCCTATGGATGCCAACCTAACTTGTCCCCACCTAATGAGTTTAGGGTTTGATTGTTCAGGAAAGGAAAAAAGGAAGGATAAGGGAAGAGGAAAAGGAAGGTAAAAAAGAAGAGAATAAGAAGAAATTGCAATTCTTTTAAATTGTTGCCTGCTGTGTGGTTTCTAATGTTATTGCATATTATGTATTTAATCGAAAAGTTATCTTTTTATTAAGAAACTAAAAACAAAATAACAAGTCTATCTTAACTAACTAGACTTCACATATTTGACAAATATTTATTGAGTACTTACTACTCTGTGCCAGTATAAATAAATTTTAGTAAAAACCCAATTAACTACAGTTCTCAATTAATCAATATATTTTACTTACTTGCCTTTCAGGGAAATTGGCCAATTATAAGAAATCACATCCAAACTGAAGATTTATTCAAAACAAGGTCAGTCATAAAGTCAGTATGGATTTTACTGTAACTCCCATGACTTATATATTATACTATATAACAAGTGATATTCAGAATTATGACCCTAAAAAGGAATATGAAACTCAGTCACAATCTAAATACTGCCATGTTCACTACAGACATTTTAGAAATATTTTCAACAAATATACTTTTATTCAGTTAACCATAAAACTCTATTCCCCAGACAACCAATTTCTATTTTATTTATTCCTTCAACAAATATTTAGGAAACATCTATATGTGTCAGAGTCTGTTTAAGAAAATAAAAATCTATTAAGTTCCTGTTCTGATGGTGTTTAGCATCTAGTGAGGGGAAAAAAGACAATAAACAGGCAATATGTGCTATTCCAGGTTATTATAAGTGCTAAGAAGAAAAATAAGGAAAGCTAGGGGAGCTGCCTTAGGTGGTTAGTTTAGTTTTTTCTTGCCATCAGTTTGTCATTTACTCAGTGACATTCTTTTCCTCAGGATGAGAATTATATTATTCTCTTATTTGTTTGCTGGGTTTTTTTAGTATGTTTGGGTCAAATTTACAATGAACTTTTAGTTGCATCTAAGTCATTTTGCACAGATTGGACCAATATCAATCAAGATGGCAAATTGGGGGCATGCCTGGGTGGCTCAGTTGGTTAAGCATCTGACTTTGGGTCAGGTCATGATCTCGCAGTTTGTGGGTTCAAACCCCACATCTGGCTCTGTGCTGACAGCTCACACTCTCTCTTTCTCTCAAAAATAAATAGACATTAAAAAAAAAGATGGTAAATTGAGGAAGGTAAAAGGGAAAGAAAGGGTTATTTGGGGAAGCAGTCTGAGTGAATTTTTAAATTAAAGGAGAAACTTTATTATATTGCTTGGGTTTTCTACATCACTTCCACTTTCTTCATAATGTGTAAAAGTTATTTTTGCTAAAAAATATTTTCACAGTAGCTGAATTCTACTTCAAACAGTATAGTGATAAAGCTTATGTATCCTTGAGCAACAATGAATGGAAAATGAAGTGATTGAGATAGACAAAAATCTGTAAATCTTTCTATTGTTCGTTAGCCACTTTCCAGATGTATATGTTTTACTAACTCCCACAAATGGCGACTCTATTTTAATAATTTAAATTATGGATATGGTCCCCAAACCTTCTATTATTCTGAAACAATATTTGGTATTTTATTCCTTAGCTCAGTAGATATCTGTCTACTCTAATGGTACTGTTATGAATTTCAAGAATTTATAGTATATGAGTTTAAAAGAAAGATAAATAAGAAAACGAAAGTGATTAAATTCTAGGATAGATTAGTCAATCGAAATTATTATCATCTATATGTAAAAGACAAGAATTTTGAGACCTGATTTGAAGTCTTCCCAGTCCTTGTTAGATAACTTTGGGCAAATAACTCCTACACTCTTACCTCCAGTCTTCTCTTTGGCAAAATGAAAATGATGCTAGTTTGTGTCTAAAGTCACCATTTAGAAACAAGATCTTAGAATTAAAACAAACAAAGCCAATAAAAAAAATACCAGTGTCTGTGTTTTGACACACACACACACACACACACACACACACACACACACGCTCTCTCTCTCTCTCTCTCTCACTACACACACACACACACACACACACACACACATACACACACAGTATTAAAGGAAAAATTATTTTTCAGTCAAATAAGAATATGTTGAATACTCAATTATTAAAATTCCTATTCACTAAGATTACTGTTCTGTTCATTTCAATCCTTTCAAAAATTACAGTAATCCTCTCAAATGATTATATTTGAGAAAAAAGAAGGATAGGAGAAATAGCTACACTATATTTCTCTTTTGATCCTTATTTTTGATAGGGTTCACAAAAGATGTCTACATCTTAATCATTTAGACGTTGCATATGTGCAAAAATACATTTTATGAGAAAAATCCTGGCACATTCCACATTATTTCTCAAATAAATAATAATAATGTACAAGTTTGAATTAGTTTCTTAGAGAGAAGAGGACCCCAAATCACTATTATTCGATTTAAATTATTAGAAAAAAATCCAATAATAAGTTTTGCTAACTATAATAATACATTGACTTTTATGTAGTATATTTATTCACAATAGAGAATTCTATACAAAATATTTATGTAACTTTTCTAGTTCATTCTCAAAGGCATTTTATAAAATATAGATTAAATAATTTCAATTTACTCATTTTGCCTCCATAATATTTAGCATTCTATACTTTCAATTATAATAAACTATTCCTCTTTAATATATACCTATTTAGTATATATATGTTATACACACATATTTGCAAAGGCACAATGTTCTTTGGCAAGGAGTTTATAATTGGTGTCTTAGAAATCACAACCAAAATGAAAAGCTTTCCATTATTTCCAAAATAATCAGAATATACAAACAAATAATTCTGAACTTTGATTGTATTTATCACTGTGTATTATAATATTATATAAGTTTCTCTGCTTTTATAACCCTATCTAAGTCGATGAGCATGGGAATACTCATTTTTTTGGCGTTAAGCCATTTTATAAGGTAAACGAAGTCACACGAGTATTTGTTACAACCTCAGAACTAGTGAACCATCCAGTGGATGGCAAATTTGGATGGGAGGGAAAAGCAGTTTAGAGACCTTCTTAGCTGGCTGATACAATAGACAAACACTGGGCAGTCCAGAAAGCACAAGACAAAGGGTTACACTGCAGAAGTATTTGTTGTAAAGCTACGATCCCCCACCCTTGTAAATCTGTATATACTATTTACATTTTTTCACATAAATTTATATCCACAGGTGGAACCCAATTATCTGTCACAGGGCTATTATAAGGATGAACTGAGACCATATTTATAAAATTAACACTGAGTTTGTACTAAGAGTTAGGCCCTTGCTTAAGTGTATTCATCTTCACAATAATACCATAGGTATTAGGTTGAACTACGTGAAACTGCCATTTCGGTAGGTGAAAAACTGTTGAATATCAGCAAAATTACATTTTGACCTACTACTGTTGTTTCATGTTACAAATGAAGAAACTGAGGAACAGAGGGCTTAAGTAACTTGTCTAAGGAGAATCTCTGCTTCTCCCCATCTTACAATTGAGGAAGCTGATGTTTAAGAAAGAATAGGCAACTTTTCCAAGGATACACAGCTATCTGCGTTTCAGGGAGTTAGATCAAGAGAGATTATATCTGCTTATGCATTTTATAAATTTCCTATTGCTAAAAATGTTAATGTAAAATGTTAATATAAAATGCTGGTAATATAAAATCTTCTCTTCCTACCCTCATCCTGGGTCTTTCATTCTCCAGTAACCAAGGATTACCAGGAAAAGATGCATTTAGTGATCAGGATAAAAAGGCCTCCATCTTTACTGTCTTCTGAGAGCTTCCCCTCCAAACCAACAGGGTGACTGCACTCATCCATCCCCAGCCTCTCCTGTGACCAACTCAATGCTAAATGATTAAGGTGCTAAAGTTCTTTGGTTTGTTCTCAAATTATTTTCGGTGATATCCTTGGGAAAAATGAGGTGCAAGGGCTATCAGAGATAACATTAAAAAATTCATGAAACGTTATCATTTCTCAAGTAGCACACAAAATAAATCTCAAACATAATTTCATGCGATTTAATTTGAGCTGGAACCAGGGACATTTTAGACTGTATACACAGCAGAAGAAAGCAGAACCCAAGTAGGAGTATCTGGTTGTTTTTTTCTTTTTCTTTTTCTTTTCTGCTCTATTTTCATCAATGCCTCAGACACTCCCTTGTAATCAGTTAGGCACTTTGAGACATGAACTTTGAACAGCATTTGGTGCACTGCAATAAGGCTAGGAGAGACCATCTTCATCCTTGGCATAGAGAACATGAACATTTTTCTTAGCAACATGTGCTAGGTATGCTACTTCAAGGAATTACATGAACACCAGTACTGGTGTCATTGTAAAAATTGCAGCTGCCACAGTAACAGTTTATCTTTCTGGTTCTCCTAGACACAGAAGATACAGTAGTTACCAGTGCCTGACTCCAGAGTCAGCCTGAGTATGAAACCAGACTCAACCTGTATTTGAAATCTCTACCACTTAACAACCTGTATGACTTTGGGCAAGCTTCTTTGTATCTCTATACATCAGTTTCTCATGGGTAAAATGAGGATTATATCAGTTCCTACCTACACAATTTAGAAATATTTTAAATGGGATCATGTTTGTAGTGTTTAGAACATTGCTAAGCGTGCTCTGTATTTTAATAAGTATTGATTTCTCGTGAAATTTTGAGCAGATCTTAATTTAACATTTAGAAACACAAGTGCTTTCATGTGTTCAGAGAATGCTTAACCTCCATCAGGAATTTAGGTTAATTTCCTTAAGAAATGATTCATCACACTCCTTGCATTTATCTTATTCTCACTTTATTTCCTAGATTTATCTTTAATATATCTTTTCCCACTTCCCAACATTTACATAACCATCTAAGTTTTCCCAGAACAAATACACTTCATCACCAGTTACATCTATCCTTGTCCTTTCCTTTCCTTCAGTGTTATAGTGCATTTCATTGTTTGTTCTGATCGTTTACTGATAACTGCTGTATTACCAAAATAGACATCAGTTGCTAACACAGAGTAGCTATGCTGGGTGCTATTCAAAGCACAGAGAAATTTTTCCCTGAAATTGAAGCTGATGAACTAGAGGCACATAAAAAACAAATTAAGATCCACTCACTACTACATATATGGGGTTACAACAACAAAATATTGCATGTGACTATTATACATGGTAACAGAGAACTTGTACTAGGAGAAAAAAATAATAAAGTGTGAGTTATAAATCACAGTAGGTTAATAGAAGACTGTTAGCTCTGATTTTCCTTTTTTCTTGTAGAACCTTTTAATTACTGCATTTCTAATGCACTTACATTTGCCAGTAGTTCTCGTTTTTATTCTTCTAATAATAGTTCCTAAGGTACATCCTATAAATTACACCTTTCCTTTTCCTCTCCCTCTTCTCTTTAAACAATTCTGAGAAAGAGAGAGAGAGAAAAAGAGCAAACTGTAATTTTAAGTAACTCCTTTGGATTAGTTCATGTGCTCCTTTAAAAACAAAAATCTCTAACTGTCATTAGCACTGTGCTTTCCTGCCCGCATTCTTATACATGCCAATTTATCATTACAGCATTGCTGCTGGCCTGCCGTTTTTCTATTAAGGCACCAACTCTAGACAAACAAGCCCTCTCCATTCACTCCCCACATTCTTTACTTTTTTAACTTGTTCTAATTCCAGGTTTCCTCTAAGGACCCTCAATTTCAAAACCCTTCATTAGGCTGGCCGAAAGTACTTCTGTTTCCTTTTACTCTATAAAAGGCTAGCTTTCTCCCCGAACTCATTTGTTCAGTTTTGTCTCTTAGCCTCCTTACCTCTTACATCACTCTTTGCAAGGACAGTGCCTTTTTTTTTTTAAGTTCTCTAAGCCTTGTTCCTCTATCTTTAAGATGTTTCTGGAAATCTCACTTCTACAATAAGTAGAGGAATAAGTGTTACCACTGAACTTGCCAAACAATTTAAGGGATGACTGTAGGTCCTACATTTGATAAAATGGGAACAGATCCTAATTTAAAAATCCTGGGAAAAGCAATTACTTGGAGACAGAGAAAAATTTGTGGTAAGAATGACTCCATGGCAAATAATTAGGTATAAGAAGAGTATAAATTATTTTTTTTCTTGCAAAGATAGAGACATTCATTCATATAATAAATATCCCAGATCCTCTACTGTGCTAGAGCCTGGAATGATAATAACAACCCTAGCAGTAAAATATCTACTTTCTGTAGTATTCTTTTATGGAATGTTATTTTTTTGTTACATTCTTTGCTTTCATTCTTCACTCTTCACATGATGCCATTCAGTGTCAAAAGGTACACATAAGGCATCAAATACTTGCTTTTAAGTATTGTATTCAATGGCATTTCCCTCAAAAGCTTCAACTAGAATAGTTGAAATTACGATAAGAAAGTGATAGATTTGAAAAGTCCTTTTCTGCTTTTTCTAGTAGTAGAAGAAAAGCCCAAGAGTGTGACGATTTGAAGAAGAGACAGAAAGCCATATATCGGATAAGAAACATTTAGTAAGTGAAGTTCTGGGGTGCCTGGGTGGCTCAGTCTGTTAAGCCTCTGACTTTGGCTCAGGTCATGATCTGGCAGTTCCTGTTCCAGGGTTTGAGCCCCTCGTCTGGCTCTGTGCTGACGGCTCAGAGTCTGGAGCCTGCTTCAGATTCTGTGCCTCCCTCTCTCTCTGCCGTTCCCCCTCTCCCCCGCCCCCCCGCTCCCTCTCTCTCTCTGTCTCTCAAAAATAAATGAACATGACAAGAAAAAAAATTTTAATATGGTACCTTCTCCAAAAAGCCTTAAAAAAAAAAAAAAAAGATAGTGAGTGAAGTTGTTTATGACCCCTGAGGAAATTACACTTGAATAACGAAATTATGTTTCGTATGTTTTTACGATTTGGTTTAAAGCTACCTTTCCATGTTCAACAAACTAGGTAGGGAACATATTACTCCCAGTTTAAAAGAGAAAAAAGTTGTATGCCAACTATATTACAATAAAAAATAAAGATGTTTGTTCTTCACAGAAAAACAAAAAGAGAAGTTAAACAAGTGGCATAGCTAGTAGGACAAAAGCCGGATTGAGGCTAAAATGTAGGTTTTTCCAAATCCTGGTTCAATTTTTCTTTCATTGTAAGGCATACTTCTGCCTTTTAAAAATGCACATTCTAGGGGCGCCTGGGTGGCGCAGTCGGTTAAGCGTCCGACTTCAGCCAGGTCACGATCTCGCGGTCCGTGAGTTCGAGCCCCGCGTCAGGCTCTGGGCTGATGGCTTGGAGCCTGGAGCCTGTTTCCGATTCTGTGTCTCCCTCTCTCTCTGCCCCTCCCCCGTTCATGCTCTGTCTCTCTCTGTCCCAAAAATAAATAAAAAACGTTGAAAAAAAAAATTTAAAAAAATAAAATAAAAATGCACATTCTAATGTAAACCAGCAGTCTTTTGTCATACAAATAGTAAAATATACACCACATTCACGGTTAGCTTATGTTTTATATATTTCATAGAAAATAAAATATTTGAAAACAAATTAAATTTTTATCAGAATCCTTGGTAAAGTTTGCACTTTCCTTTTGCATGTTCAATTTTTTGATAAAATTTTAATATATATATTTTATATTACAGTGGGAGAAACGTGTGTATACTTTGATTTCAAAGTGAAGTGAATTTTGAAATTCTGAGGCATGGCTCTGACATCAAAGATATTCAAATAATCACCGCACTGATAACATTAACTTGATTGAATATTGCAGTCTTCTTGGTTACATGTATTTAAAAGTTGTCTTCAGTTTCTGTTGCTTAGAAAATGCAGCTTCCAAGGAGAATTCAGTCAAGGGCATTAGTGTGTTAGTTATCAGAGAAAATATGATTAGGTTTGTGTAGAATTCACATGCACCTTTAAATTTTAAGTGCAGGGGCACTTGGGTGGTTTAGTCAGTTGAGCATCCAACTCTTGATTTCGGCTCAGGTCATGATCCCAGGGTCATGGGATTGGGCTCCATGTGTTGGGCTCCTTGCCGAGCACGGAGCCTAATTAAGATTCTGTCTGCTCCCTGCCCCATCCTGGCTTGTACTGTGAATAAGTAAATAAATAAAATAAAATAAAATAAAATAAAATAAAATAAAAGTAAATAAATTTTAAGTGCAAAAGATCCCAAGTCTTGTGAGACATAAAGTTAATACTCAGTGGAATTTAATTGAATATATGTAATTATCATGTTCTGAATATGATCATTCCTGTGTCAAAGTTTCTTGAAGGATATGAATCTTGAGATGTAAAGACTACATCTCCCTAAACAAAGTTTCAGTATCTCAGTGGTCAGCACTCAAAAGGCTAACGTTTACTGCCCAAAAGATGTTTTCTGAAAGTAAGATGACTCTAAACTCAAAGGAAAGCATAAAATTATTTTTTGTATGCTTTTCTTTTCCTTATAATATACTTTTCTTTATCACTGCTTCCTCTTTTCCCATTTCCTACATCTATTTTGGCCCCAGTATCCAACTCATTTCACTCTAATTTTCTTTACCCTTATTCTATAACCTGTCACTTTTCTTAGAATTCCCTTGTTTCGTCTTCACCTGAGATTAGCCCCCAGCCTATAATACACAAAAGGGGTGTAAGACCGTTCTGTGTACTGAAAACATAACACTCCAGTTTATAATATATACTTTTTTCTATTTGAAGCCTTTCTTTCTCTAGTAATGGAAACCTTTCACCATGTCTTTCTCCATTCTGTTCTATAATCCATCACTCTGCTTTTCCACACTCAACTTGCAGGTTTTGACCCTCCTTCTCTATTACTCTCTTTGAGATCTGAACCTCTTTCATCCCTTTTGCTATATTGCATGTCTGTCTCCTCTCAAAAGCTCCCTCCTTCTGTTCATGGCAGCTGATCCTCTAGATATCTCATCTAAGGAGGGGATGTAGAGGAGAAAGCCCACCAAGTGGCTTCGCTTTCAAATACTGAATGTGAACGTTGGCTGGAGCACCAAGTGGTAAGTCTATGCAGTACAAGCAGTAAGCACTACGGGGGCTCAAAACTTTTGTATTATTTCCCTGTGTGTGTCTGGACTCCATATCTGTGTCTGAATAATCATGTGCTTGTCTCAACTTTGTTAGGATTATCCAGTGCAGTCATTCAGCCCAAAAGGCATTGCTGCTGTAACAGAAATACTGCCAAGCCAAAGAGTTTGACTTAGGTTCACAAAATAACAGAAAGTAAAATAATAAATAAATAAATAAATAAATAAATAAATAAATAAATAAATAGGTTTTAAGCTATATTGTGTGAATGGCAAATACTCAGAGCTCAAAAATAAAATGCCACTTCAAATGTGACCCTTAAATAGACCGGAAATCATATTCAAGGATGCCAGAAGCTCATTATGCTTTGTTTTGATTCAAATAACCCTTTTGAAGTCCACATCCGATAGTGCTATGTAGTAAGTAGGCATTTAATAAACCCTTGTTTAAATGGCCTGAAACTGAGGAATAAGAATTGTGTCAGAGAATTATTTGGAAGAAAGACACATAAACCTCACACTTTTCTTTAAAGTGACCTCACTCCAAGAGTTCCCCTGATGAGAAACACTGGGAGCATCACGGAGATTTTTTGGCATGCAGGATAGGTAAGTCTACGCTTGATATTTGTTGGGCCTCTGCTGAGGTGAGTATTAATCTCTCACTCCACTTGCCTACTTTATTTATCAATCAATATTTACCATCCATTATTAACAGGTTAGGTTCTTTTTCTACTTTATTCAGCCTATAGGGCTGGGCTGGGGCAGAAAGATGTTAGCTTACATTCTGTCCTAATATAAACAGTTAACAAGACCTTATCTTACCCTGGCTCCTTCTCAGTGCTCCAGGCCAGGGCATTTTCTTGAGTGAGCTGATGGTTTGAGGTCTAAGGGAGAGGACATGGGTTGATGGACTCTACCAAACCACTAATAATTTATTGAGCACTAGCTATGTACCACCACTTTTGAAGATGTTTACATAAAGAATTTCATTTTCAGCCTCCCGACACATCTACCCACTTTTCACAGATGGAGAAACTGAGGCACTAAGTTAAAACAAAATCTCTAAGGTTATGCAGCAAGTGGTAGAGCCAGGGATGGAACCCGGCAATTTGACTTGAGAGACACATTCTCAAGGAGTAAGGCTGTCCTAGGATAACTGGGTCAATTAATTCAACACAATTAATTGTGTGAGACTGTGTTTTGTTTTGTGTTGTTTTCTGTCTGCCAGGCTTGCTCCACTGGGTTGGATCATGCTGAATAGATTGCCTTGTTTTGAGTTGCCAGCACAAAAGGTTTTATTGTTGTTTTGTCTTTTGTTTTTGTTGTTGTTGTTGTTTTGTTTTGTTTTGGGGGGAGGAGGTAAAGCTCTTTCTCTTGACCTGATTATTCCAAAAGCAGAACACCAGCATTATCAGGAGGACACTAAGCCACTGGTCCCTGGGGCAGCAGGTATAGAGAGGCATCCTGTGGAATGAGTGACACAAGTAGCCCATATCTTGCTGGCTACAGCCCTATAATCAGGTTAATTATTGTCAAGATAGAATCTAGAGAAATGATCACTTAGGACACCAGGATAAGGGTCCTGGGTAAAGAACACAGAGTTCAGGGCATAAGGTAAAGCTAAGTAAGCATGGAGAAAATGACGTCAGAAACACAGGTGTTAGAGGGGCACTTAGGTGGCTCAGTTGATTAAGCATCCGACTTCGGCTCAGGTCATGATCTCACAGTTGGTGAGCTCGAGCCCTGAGTTGGGCTATGTGCTAACAGTTCAGACACTGGAGCCTGCTTTGGATTTTGTGTTTCCCTCTCTCTCAGCCCCTCCCCCACTTTCTCTCTCTCTCTCTCTCTCTCTCTCTCTCTCACTCTCACTCTCAAAAATAAACACTAACAAAATTAAAAAAACAACAACAAAACAGAACAAGTGTTAGAATATCAGAATGTGTCAGGAAGACAGGGGCAGAAAAATCATACCACAGCTCAGACTCACTATGTAGAATGGGGAAAGGTCAAACTGCCAGATCACAGAACAAGCATAGCCCACTGCCCTTGGTGGGGTCTCTTCTGCATCCGTAGCTACTCTAGCACCCCTTTGTGCCTAGCCTGTCTACTGTTTCTGTAAAGTCCTGGTGGTGAACACCATGAACATGATCTCTCACTTTTAGCTCAAGGTTCCTAAACTGGTGGAGCTATGTCTAGGAAAGTGTGGAAATGTTTTATTTCCCACTCTGCTTTTTCATTGACCTTCCTTGTGTGGGGCTGTCCCTTCTGATGGAGAATCAGACTGAGACTGAAGAGCTTCTTCAACAGTTGCTGACTATCATACTAGAGACCACTATGCAAGAATAAGGGCTAGCTCAAAGAAGCTGTCATTCTTCTAGTCACAAGAGTTAGGACCTTGGATCAAGGAGATACTGGTTGATGTATTGCTTATAAGTTAGTTCAGCATTCAATGTTGACCTAAACCCAGATCCTGCTAAACTACATGGCACCTTAAAGACATACTTAGGCAACATTGACCAATGTGCTGCATTGCAGGATACACAGTGTTTATTTATTTATGACATAATTATTTATTTAAATTTAGTTCTGAGGCCACCATGATCTGTCTTACCAGACGCTTTCAAATTTTGAATTCTAACCTGGGTTTCAGTTTGTTCTCAAGTCTTTATTTATATCCAGTGAATCAAAGGATAGTTTGGTAACTTCAACAATAACATTTGATGGGTAAATATATTTGGGGTTATGAAATTTAGCTATCTTCTATTTTGCAACTGTAAGTGCAAACAGATATACATTGTTTTAAATTTAAAGGTCAGACCTGAAAGGTTCCACTTGCCAGGATGACTCTAGACGCTTCATGGCCAGTATCCTTCTCATTGTTTTGTCAACTTCTGTTTGTACACTCATATCATGCTGACAGTATCATAGGCTCTTAAGAAATATAAAATAAATGTATTTCATGAACTCAAAGTATATAAATATATGAAAATATCTGAGCCACAGAAATATTTCCTTTCATGGTTCAGACTTTTTTTACTTTTTTAATTTTTTATTTTAGAGAGAGGGAGAGAGAGCTCATGAGTGGGGGAGAAGGGTAGAGGGAGAGAGAGAATCTTTTTTTTTTAAGTTTTATTTATTTTGAGATAGAGTCAGAGGCAAAAAGAGAGAGAGAGAGATAGAGAGAGAAGGAGCAGGGGAGGGACAGAGAGAGAAGCAGAGAGATGGAGAGAATCCCAAGCAGGCTCAGCACTGTCAGTGCAGAGCCCAATGCAGGGCTCAAACTCATGAACTGTGAGATCGTCATCTGAGCTGAAGTCAGATGTTCAACCAACTGAGCCAATCAGGCACCCCAGAGGGAGAGAATCTTGAGCAGGCTCCACACTCAGCATGGAGCCCGACACAGGGCTCGATCCCTCAACCCTCGATCCCACAACCCTGGTATCATTGACCTAAGCCAAAATCAAGAGGTAGGTGCTAAGCCATGTAGGCACCCCTCAGACTTATATGTTAGAAAAACTGGGTTCCATCAGCATAACAGAAGTTATCGTTTGGAGCCTGGTGAGGGGTTGGCACTGAGGGAGTCTTCCCAGGACTATCAATGGAGAAGAACAAAATCTTATAAATGGATGGGGCAAGAATGCTCACACAAAACTCTGCTTCTATCTCAATCTTTATTCTTGATTCACTTGTCCTCAGTGACTGCTTTTACTCTCTTCATGATATGCAGAGTCCAGAGCACCGAAGAAGAAACCAGGAATCAGATCAAGGTTATTAGGCACAGAAATCTGGGTCCAAGAGAAAGCCAAGATTGCAAACTGAATATGGCGTCTTAGATCCACAACAAGAAAGAGCACACTCCTGCCCAACAATGAACTGTAGGTGATATTGAGATCAGTAAAGCCTTGAGGGAGGAAATAAAGGAACCCCAATTGATATAGCATGGTTAGAAGAGAAGGTGACCTCTTTCCCTGCCATAGTTTTGGGATGATGCTGGGGCAAGGCATTCCCTACAATATTCTCTATCAGTATCAATTCCCTTCGTATCTCTTCTACCTGTCTCTTGCCCTTCTCTATATCTATCTCCATGGGTCACTGCCTAAAGTCAATAAATTGAGACCTTTCAAAACAAAATATTTAATTCATTATAGTCTCCAGATACCCTTGTCTGTCAGTTTGATACAGTATAGTGGAATGACCACAACAAGGAGTCAAACTGATACCAGTTTGAATTCGGCTTTGACATTTACTAGCTGTGCCTCCCTGGGAAGTTTACTTATACTTCTTTAAGCCTCAGTGTCTTCATTGTAAAATGGGTAAAGTAGTAGCTACCTCACATAGATGATTAGAGGATTTAAGAGATAATATATACATAGTATAGGGCCTTCACATGGAAGTCATCAGTATATGGTAGTTTTGTTTATTATTTCTCCATACCAATATCTGTATTAGTTTCCTCGGCTACTGCAGCAAATCATCACAAGCTGAGTGCTTTAAAACAGTAGAAATCTATTCTTTCACAGTTCTGGAGGTAAAAGTCCAAAATTAAGCAGTCAGCATGGTTGGTTTCTTCCAGAGACTCTGAGGGAAAATTCATTCCGTGTTTCTCTCCTAGCTTCTCTGGCTGCCAGCCAACATGGACTTGGAGACATATCACTCCAATCTCTGCCTCTGTTTTCATGTGGACTTCCTTTCTGTGTCTCTGTGTGTCTTCTCTTTTTCTGTTACTTATGAGGACATATGTCATTGTATTTGGAGCCCACCCTAATTCAGGACAATCTCATTTGGAGATCTTTACCTTAATTACATCTGCAAAATCCTTGTTCCAAATAAGGTTACATTCGGAGGTTCCAAGTGGACATATCTATTGAAGGAACATTCTTCACCCCTCTACAAAACATGTGATTGGCTGAATTGTATCCCTCCAAGTTCATATGTTGAAGCCCTAATCCCCAGTACCTCAGAATGTGACTGTATTTGGTAGACAGGGCTCTAAAGAGGTAATCAAGTTAAAATGAGGTCATTAGTGTGAGCCCTAGTCTAGTCTGACTTGTGTTTTTATAACAAGAGGAACAAAGAGAGACACCAGGAATGCACATGCACAAAGGAAAGCACACTCTGTGTGAGGACACTGCAAAAAGTGGCCATCTGTAAGCCAAGGAAAAAGGCCTCAGATGACCAAACATGCTGACACCTTGAGCTTGTACTTGCAGCCTCCAGAACTGTGGGAGATAAATTTCTGTTGATTCAGCCACTGAGTCTGTGGTATTGTGTTATGGCACCCCAGCAAACTAACACAATACATAAATGATTGACCTGCTTTCTTTAGTTTCTTTAGGGTTATAAGTTTACATATGGAATCTGACTTCTTACAGTGTGTTCATGAACCCCATATTTGCAGTAACCTTACAGTGTGAGGGAAGCTCACTTCCCTCCTGCTCAGATATTACTTAATACACTAAGCAGTGCCACTTGGTCGAAATTCTCCATACCAATGGTTTGGTATGATTTGGTTTGATTTTGTAGCTGAATTGAATGAATACAATGAATATGGTTCAGTGCTTGATAACAAAAATTCTATAGTGTCATGGGCCATCATAATAAATATTATGGTTATTGTGAAATCTCAAAGGTATAGAGGATTTAGATTAAAGAGGACTAGAAGTTGATATTTCATCCCATTTCAACTCAAGAGCCATTTTACTTGTATATGAAGTACGTATTCTACTGTCATCCATTAGCAAATTCTAAAAATAGCCTTCATGAGCATGAAATTTTGCATCTTTTAATTTATGGGCTTGAAAAAAAAAACCCTAAACTCCTAAGTGTTATCTTTTTTAACTAGCTTATGATTAGCGCAGCTGTTATTTTAGTTCATTGTTTTATTGCTTTTGTAAAGAGCTCTGGGATTTTTATGAAGGTGCTAAGCTTATAGTGTATTTTTAATCACCAATTCAGTTGTCATTATCTTTGTCATTAAAAACAGCACATCTGTAAGCCTATGCTGGAATTCAAATAAGATACAAATATATACAAGCAATTAACAGTAAATATTAATAATGATATCATCAACCTCTAAGACAGAAAGCCAGAAAGACGGAGTTAAAGAATCATACATAGGTCTCCCAAGCTTTTCTCTGACAAGTATGATTTCAGATATAGTTATTGTTGAGATATTTTTCTGACGTATTACTTATGACTGGCATACCTAGAGGTTTTAGCGCAATACATCAACCAGTGCTCTGGGGGTGGATCTCACATTGTACTCTCTTAACAATAGTTGGCAGCAGGTAGCATTCCTTTCCTCTGTGTCTATTCTGACCTGCTCCAAGGTCAAGACAATGAATATGTGATCCACCACTCACTTCCCTCTGAAAATACGTGGATTTCTCACAGTTAGTGTAATCTACATGTTTCTTCACTGCGTTAACATCAATAAATAGGTTACTGAGAAAAGCAAGGGAGACAGGGCTACTGATACTCTAGTCTCTATGGCTAACATGTGAGCATTGGAATGATACTGGAAAGCATCATGATTCAAGTGCTTTGAACAGACTTCTTGATGGAGACGGTAAGCTCTACTGAACGATTTCTCTCTTTTGTCATTGTTGCCCAAGTGCTTAGCGCAGTGCCAGGCACCCAGGAGGTGATCAATAAATAATTGTTAACGGGTAAATTAGTGAATGAACAAACTGCAAAACGTATCACCACTCTTTATTAGGAAAAATATTATTAGTTGCTTAGTCAACAGTGATAAATGGTACTGAACTCCATATGGCGAAATCAAAACAAAAAACATAATATGCATAGGCCATGTTGCCTCAGGCTCAAGCAAAGCATTATCAAGATGCAGAGAGAGGAGCAAACACAGGCACACATCTGTGAAATAAGGAAGTAACAGCAATTACATATATATCGCAATCCATCAAGTAGTTCAAACAGAATATATAAACATGGTATCTATGCTGTGACCCCCCCCAAGCCCCCCAAAGTTTAGGACATTTGAAATCTCAGGAAGTCTCTAGAGGAAATGCAAAATCTAATGGAGTAGATTGTGAAAAGCCCTCAGAGGAAACAAGTTTTCAGTCCACGTTTGAGGAAAGTGTGAGCTCTCATTTGGTAAGAAGTACAAAACTGATAGATTAGGAAGCCACTGTAGGAACTTGAAAGGGGACAGAATAATGTGGACAAAATTTTTAATGAACTCATACAACATAGAAACAGGAAAAAGTTGATATAGTATATGTACAAACGTTCTAAGACTGTATTAAACATAATACAATGGTTCATTTCTGTAAATAATATCCTTGGGCCCGGGCAGGAGGGAGGCTGGCTCAGATAATGGCTTCCTGAAGTCAAATTGTTGTACTTGCCTACACAAGCCTAGTTAATAATCTTTCAAAATCTAACCACCTGTGAGTGAGACATTGAGGAAGTAGTAATAAATAAACTATTTTACTGCACCTTAGGGAAACACACTCATAATTTTACCCTACCTGAATCATGGGAGAGTAATTGTGATACCTTAGACATGGTGTTCTACAAAATCACAGGCTTTGGCTGTATACATTAGGTGAAGTAGAGAATCAAGTCAATCAATAATGTTGAGGAAAAAATAAAATGACAAAACAAAACTTCTCTCTCAATTATCTGAATCATTAAGGTAAGAATGGGTTTTATAAAGAGTACATTTTCTAGATCAGTGGTTCTCATCTTGTTTACAATAAGAGTAGCACTCTCTGTTGACTGAATAAATAGCATCTTTCATTCTTTTTTTTTTGAGTAGGTATAAGTGTTATGATACTTGGAAAATTAAAATTTCATTTACTAATATTTCTGACTTCAAATATAGCACAAATACCACCTCTAGATGTGAGGGGTTGCTCCTCAGAGAAGAGTGGTTGGGTAAGACAGTACAAAATGTCTCAAAACGTGTTTGTTAACAATGTGCCTGGTTTAAGCCACTGTTTGCTTTTTTAATTTTTTTTTTTTTTCAACGTTTTTTATTTATTTTTGGGACAGAGAGAGAGAGACAGAGCATGAATGGGGGAGGGGCAGAGAGAGAGGGAGACACAGAATCGGAAACAGGCTCCAGGCTCCGAGCCATCAGCCCAGAGCCTGACGCGGGGCTCGAACTCACGGACCGCGAGATCGTGACCTGGCTGAAGTCGGACGCTCAACCGACTGCGCCACCCAGGCGCCCCCACTGTTTGCTTTTTTAAACAAAACTAAAAGTGGCACTCTTCAACAACATTCTTCAAATACATTCTTCTAACTGGAAAAGGTTAGGAACCATCAAGCTAGACAATTGCTTGGATCTGTGCTGGCAGTTGTGACTTTCTAGGATCACAGGATTAAAGAGCATCTCAGCAGGTTTGACATCTTGGCTGTCCTTATGATCGATGCTCGTCACAGTGGCCAGAACCATGATGAGACTATCCCCATCAGTCATTAAGGAAGCCTGTCATTTCATGCATATTGCCATAATTTGAGGACGTGTCTGAGGAGTGGAAGCAATGAAACTGCAACATGGCCAATCCCGTAAGTTTAGCCATTTATCACATATTACAAGATCTAGAGTTGATGGCCAGGGTGATGGATATTAATGATGAAGATGGCTTGATTTAAATAGTTTATTGTCCATAGGTATAACTTAAGTATAATTTATTTTCTCTTTCCTCAAAATAACTATGGTTAAGACTGGGAAGATTAACTGTCAGAAATTACTTAAATAAGAAAGAGAAAGTGATTTAGTTTACCCATAACAGATTTAAAGTACATCAGAATTGAAGGGGGGAAGATATAAAAATCATGACATGCCAAGAAAATGAAAATATGGAAGAAATACACACATCATCAAGTCACTAGTTCAGATGAATCATTTTGCTTAGTATAGAGAGCGCAGTTAATAATGGATTATCTCCAAAAATGCTTGAAATGTGGCATTGCAAAAGGAAATTCTGTTCATTTTTTTTTTAATTTTTGCAAAGTCAGATAATTTTGAGAAAAACAGTACTGCAGAGAGTACCAAAGTTGCTAGACACAGCATCCCAGTTAAAAATAACTACAAATAG
The DNA here is from genome assembly GCF_046562875.1 of Panthera onca. NCBI lineage: Eukaryota > Metazoa > Chordata > Mammalia > Carnivora > Felidae > Panthera > Panthera onca. The sequence continues at coordinate 153,078,293 of NC_138346.1, forward strand.
GAAGCCATCCTTGGTAGAACAAAAAATAAACCTGAAAAAAAAAAGTTTTGTTTCTAGGGAATCAAAGATCTCTAGCAGGGACAAATGACAAAACACTTAAGTTGAAAAATAAATGTAAAGAAGCTTGGGCATAGAATTGAAACTAGAATGAAAACAAAACAAAACCCTGATTACCATAAATGATTTTTTAAAAGGTGAGGTTGGAAGTATTTTTAAAATTATATATTTGGGGCACCTGGGTGGCTTAGTCGGTTGAGCATCCAATTCTTGATGTCAGCTCAGGTCATTATCTAAGGATCAAGCCCTGTGTCGCATTCTGTGCTGAAATTCTCTCTCTCTCTCTCTCTCTCTCTCTTTCTCTCTCTCCCTACCTTTGCCCCTTTCCCCAGGTCATGCTCTTTCTCTCTCGTTCAAAAAAATAATTTAAAAAATTAAAAATAAATATTCAATTTAGAGTAGTAAATTATTACATAATACAGTCTACTTTCCACCTACATTTATAATCTCAGCATCTAGTAAGTGAAGGCACAAGGTGACATATACTTTTTAAGATGTTTGCCAGTCCTAACCCTTTTTGAAAACGAGTTCCATTTCTATAGTGGATGCTAGTCCCGTCTTTGAACTGGGTGATCCTTCCCTGTCATCATAGCAGATAGGACTAAGGACAGAGTGAGAGAGATCCACCCTAAGATGGGTAGATCTGATTTTGTCTCTAGAGAATTTGGAACTGGAGCACAGTTAATTAAGTGCTGGAATAGAAAAGGGATGTGAAGCCAGTGCGGGGCCATGTTTGGGCTTGTGCATGTGCTGAAGCAGTGAAAATCACTTGAGAGAAAGGGAGGAAGAGAGAAAGAGATGTAGAGAGAGCCCGAGGGGCAAAAGCAGTGGAGGGAGGGGGTGAGCACAAGAGAAAACCAGATGCTCCGTGAGAGACAGCCCTCACGAAACTTTCTTTTCTGTATGGTTATGGTTTCACATGAGGTTTGACTGGAGTCCCCAACCTTGGTTTCTGCAAGTTTTCCCTACAGTTTTCATAATAAACTTCAACTGTGCTTAAGCATTAGGCTATGCGTTCAATTTAACGCATGGAGAAGAGGTAAGATTCTGCAGAAGTTAGGGGGAGAGATAAATATGAGACAGAGTCATCACATTTCTTTTAAGTTTCTCTATTTGGTAATTTATGAAACACAATACCTGCACTTATTGGCTCTTTATATGTTAACACATAACAATGGAATAAGTATGCTTAGTGACTTCTCTGGGTCTTATGGTTTCTTAGTGGACTAGCATATGATTTCCTAACACATACTCCCCCTATTAGATTTTGCTTAGTCAAAACTTGAACCGTTAGCCAAAATTAGGCTGCAAGTTTCTTAGTTTTTATAATGTGTTTTTGCTTAAGTAAGCATGATTTAACATAATTTGTACTTCTGGTAGAAATACAGAAGTTGGAACAAACATTGTAATAAGATGTCATCTGTCTACAAAACAGAAAGAAAGAACCTAGAGTTGGTGAGAACTTAGGGAGATGGGCCATCTCAATCCTGGCTGTGTGAATTGTAATAGGAATTATGCCAATACTCATTCATTCAACAAATATTTATGGAATTCATTCTTGATGCCACTGTTCTAGGCACTGAAATTCATCAGTGAACAAATGAGACAAAAATCTGCCTGTATGGAACTTATATTTTTCAAAAAGTTTAAAACTGTACATATCTTTTTAACCTAAAAGTTGTACTTTTGGATATATGTATATGTATTTTTTCATACAGTGGAATACTATGTTGCCATTAAACACATGTTTTTAAAGAATATAGTATTAGGTTAAAATCTTCTTTTTTAAAAAAATTTTTAAAAGTTTATTTATTTTTGAGAGAGAGAGACAGAGTGTGAATAGGGGAGGGGTAGAGAGAGAGGGACGCACAGAATCTGAAGCAGGCTCCAGGCTCTGAGCTGTCAGCACAGAGCCTGACGTGGGGCTCGAAGTCATGAACTGCGAGATCATGACCTGAGTTGAAGTCGGACGCTCAACCAACTGAGCCACCCAGGCACCCCTAAAGAATATAGTGTTAGGTTAAATATTAAGTTATAAAGGAGTAACTACAGTAGGTTCTCATCCTTATAAAAAATAATTTAAATAGTTTAGTGAGATAAGTGCTCACATGCATCTACTTTTTAAATTCAAAAGAAATATATACTGAAACATTAATGGTAGTTGCCTCTGTATGATGACATTATAGATCATTTTAATTTTGCTCTTATTATGTCTCCATGTTGCTAAATTTTCTGTAACAAGGCTGTATTAATTTGATATCTTTTGCCTCACGTGTAAGATGCATGACGTTTCACATTTTCATATATTTAAAATTGAGAATTATGAGCTCAATGTGGGCAGGAATCTGTCTTGGAAACTTACTTGAGTCAATGAATGTTATTGTCAAAAAGAAAATGTCCATACTTTAGGCAAAGGAGTACATTGTAGTATAATTGTCACTGTAGTATAATTGTCACTGTACATGTTTGACATTAACGATGTCTATAAGCTGATTAATACTTTTGTCACTCCAGTTGAGCTATGTCTCTAAAATGCCACATGAACTTTAACTTGTTTGGATCCATACATATCATTTAAAATATCTTTTGGAAAGATGAGCACAGGGTACCTAAAAGGCAATTTAATTAAAGGTGGTGGATTCCTAACAATAGCTTCTCATTCAAGCTGGAAGAGCTCTGTGTCCACAGTTCCCATTGTATGCGTTTTAATTAAGGAAAACAAACAAAACAATAGAAAATAGAAAAACTGCAAGTAATACAATACAAGCTATATATTATGAAATTAAACAGTCAGTCCAAAAGATGTTAATAAAAAGTTCAAGTTTTAGCGTTCAGTATAGTGAACATCTGTCGATTTTACCCCTTCACATCTGTATTTCCCACTCTGGAAAATAGGTAGGGTCTGCTGTCTACAAAAACCCTTCCTTTGGGGAACCCCTTCTCAGCTCATGTAATCTACCTGGGTTTGACGCACACACCAAACTCTGCAGCTGTGCTGTTCGGTGCAGTCGTGGCGATTAATTTAAATCTAAATTGTTTAAAATAAAACTTAAAATTTTGTTCCTCAGTTACAACAGTTCCTCAGTTACATTTCAAGTAATCGTTAGCCACACATGACAAGTGGCTACCATGCTGGACAGTGTAGATGAGAGACATTTCCATCGTCACAGGAAGCTGTCTTGAATCGTGCTGTGGAATTAAGTAACTCAGGAAATCCCATGTGACTGGCCATAGCGACAAGTTCAGAGGACACATGACCCAATCAGGTTAGTGAGATCCAGGCCCAGGGCTTTTGTAAGGGTTGAAAGAGAAAGGCTCTCATGACTCTACTGGAATAAAAGAGGATATGAAATTGGAGCTAATGCAGTTCCCACAAGGGACAACCCGCTGAGTATGGAGACTGCACGGGAGAGAGAAATGAGATCATGGTGATGTTTTTTTGAGTCTATGAACCAACAGGGCCTAAAGACTATCTGCAGGTTTTTAAGTTGTAAAAGCCAATAATTTTCCATTTTGCTCAAAAGCATTTGGGCTATTTGGTTGTTTAGGTATATAACTGAAGGAGTACTGGCCAAGCTATATAATCGAAGGTGAATTAACTGAAAAGTATCATGGCTGTCTCTTTGATGCCACCATCAAGGCTCAAAGGTGACTCCAAGGATATAAAAAAGATTCTGGGTCAAACTTTGCGATTCAAATGCAAGAGTGATATTTAATCATATAGATATATGTATTTGGTTGCCATTTAGCAAACTGAAGTCTCGTGTGTAAATTTTCATTTATTTTCTGAAAAGCGATTACCAAATCAGTGGGAGTAGGCTCTTATAATGGATAGCCTCTTGGAATCTACGAATATGATATATATTTATGTTAATATGGAAAACTTCAGGACAATAATTTGCTTTCATATTCATCAGCTCATACATTCTCCAGATTTGCTTTACTGATGCATAGGTGTTTATGATCTTTTGTATACTGCTTAAAGGGGCTTGGGGTTCATTGTGGTGTGGCCCGCTTTTGTGCAATAACTGGATAGTCTTTTCATAGTTGGTAATAGTAATTATGATATAGAAAGAAATTTGTATAATTTATTGCTAAAATTTTGGTGTGTCATATTTAATTTTAGTTTTCTTTTTTCTTATTCCCTCCTCTAATTTATACCTACTACCACTGGCTTTGAAGGTCAAAAAAGTAGTTAAAAATGAATTGCAAAAAATAGGTGAAGAAAATGTAAAGACCCAGCTTTTCATCACTAAATGAAGAAAGCTTTAATTTCAGTGCAGGCCTTTTCAACTATTTTTTTATTTTGTTTTGTTTTATCTTTTAAACATCTGTAATACAGCGAGGAGAATCATTGTGTACTATGTCGAGCTGAGTTCTCCACTTTTGCTCTGATGGCCTTAGCTGTAATTGGCTTGTGTAGGCTTCCATTTCATTTTCATAATGAAATATAGTTAACAAAAATGAAAATGCCAAGAAAATGGATGTGCTCTAAAAATGGCAGGGGATTGGGTGGGGTGATAGGACACGTTTTCTAACAGCTTACAAAATTATGTTTTCTCTCATTTCCTATCCCTCAAATAGACTGACCCAGGTAGAAGATAGCCCATTTTCAGAAAGGCTCCCTCAGGAATCAGTGGAAATGTTCAAAAAACTCCCTGAGTCAACACACTGACAGTGATCAGGAAAAAAAGAACGAACTCCACAAACTTCACTAGCTTTTGGGCTATATACAAAGAACCATCATATCCCAGGCTTAGGGAATGATATATGATGCACCTGGAAAAGTGCATTCAGCTTGGATAAACTCAGTTCCAGAAATATGTAGAAGATTGGAGAGAGTTAAGAGGGAAAAAAATGATGAAGTGACTGGGGAGGTGAGGTTGGGAGGGGGCTTGGGAGGGAAGATTAAAGCAACCGACTAAGTAACTTTTAAGATCTGACATGATAAGAGCCAACAAATATTTTAAAATAGCAAATACTATAGAGACAGAAAAATTATTTGGAATGGCCACAGGACCACAAAAAAAAAAAAAAAAAGCAGTACTGACTATTCCAAAATTCTGGCTATGTATAGGGGAAAATGAAAAACAAACAAACAAAAATAGTAACTTTTAGAATATTCTCTTAATGAGAACATAGGAAACTTAACTCATGGCAAATTTACTAACAAAGAAAGCCATGGGTGTTAGAATTTGATTGTGAGGAAAGGGTGGTGGGCGATATGACTGGAGAGGTTCTTTCCTACTTAGTATTTCTACAAATCTATTATAATATGTAAATTCAAATTTACATTGAACAAGCGTATATTCCTTGCCACGCAGCGAGGTTTAAACCAAACTTTTAAAGAACCCATTATTACACAGTTTGCCCTGGGATCTCCGACCAACATAGGGGAGAAAACAGTTTTTAATCTGCAGTTTTCCAAAAACAATTCAATTAAAAATAATAAAAAATCTGAAATGCTGCCCACAAGGGTTAATAACTACAGAGGTGTCCAACAGATATTCAATCACAAAAATTTAAATGCTCTTTTCATTAAGCCTCTTGTGTCTTTTTCCATAGCTAAACCAAGATAATTGTTTTGGGGCTAATTTCTGAGGCTATTTAATAACACCTCCTGCTAGACTTCTTATGTAAACTCAGCAAGAAGAAGCATCCAGAGTAATAGAAAAATAGTTGTGCTCATTTTACAGCTCAAATTCATACTTTTCTTTATAAAAGAGATCCTGCTGTTTGAGTTTGGCAACTGCTTTACCAACTGCATTGGGGAAGATTGGATTAGGAGGCAGCGCTGACTATGCAGTAAAGTCCCCACTCTCTAGCAGGATTTTTATGTAAATTCCATTACAGTTCATACTTTTGCAGATAATGAAATGGATACAAAACACTTCAAGGTTTCTAAGTCAGCAAAATAATGAACAGGATAGCCTGTAAACTGCTTTAATACATTTTTGACATTTGGTCACTCATAAAAATGGGCTTGGTATTTCTTCTTTCATATAGGTTTTCTTTTTTAATGCTACATTCTAACAGCTCGTAGCTCTACAGGTTATTGCTAACGTGTGAACATGAACTACAAAGAGTTCGTCATACTTTAAATTTCAGCAAGTGGCAAATTTTGCATTATGTTTCCATAAGAAAATACGGACATTTTTTTTCTACAAAATGTCATTCCTTTAGATTGAAAAAAGAAAAACAAAAAAAGCACACATACCTTATAGACTAATGGCAGTGCCAGAGGGATATGCTTTTGTAATTAACTCACCACAAAATTAAAATTATGTAGATTGATTTATAATTATTCTTTTATATAATTTGTGATGACATGTATGGGCAAAAGTGTATTTTCAAATGACTAGCCCCTGGAGACAATATGTTTTCAGGTTTCCAAATGGGTCTGTTTTTAGCAATAGTCAATGACTATAACAGAAACAGTCAAGAAAAATATTACGTAGCACAATGTATAAAATGTATTCTTTACCTTCTGCTATTGTCATTTTAGTTCCATAGACTGTCTGTGCTTGAAGGTGAAATTCCCATTAGTGTCAATGGAGAATCCAGGCATGGGGTAAAGGAAATTCAAGACTTTGGCAACAATGACACAATTTTCCGAGTGAAGCAAGAATGTGAACAAAGTCCGCATTTCAAATATAAAGTATTCTGGTGATCCATTATCCCATTAGTGTAGCTGAACTTTTCAAGAAAGTATACTCATCTTTATTCTGGGATGACTAACACACATGCAATATTCCCTTTGGTATATTCAACAGTTTCAGTCAAAATAGGAAGCCTATTGACATTTCACCTCATTGCCAAATCAAACAAGATTAGTCATATGAACTGAGTCTCACTGATAGATGATTTTTGATGGTGAAATGTCAAAACGTGATGCATGACCTTTGGCTTGTAGTTAGCCTTTTGGGAGCCACGCAGTAACTTTGTCCAAAGAAGAGAAGCCCAACCTTTGGTTCCTGTGGACCTATGCGGAGAATCATATCATGATTTACATTTTAGAATGTTTCACTCTCATGGAGCTCTCGAATGCACTCAAGTGTTCTGGAAGTAAATAGTCCAGGACTATGCTTTGGGAAGTCCAGATGAGTTAGAGAAATAGATGAAAACAGGGAGAAAATGTAACTAAGCAATGCTAAACAGAGGCAAGAGGTCCATAAGCACTGGTAACAATACTGAGTGCTTACTTAGGCTTATACTGATTGATTTATATGCATTATCGCATATATACCTCGCAACAGTCCTATAAGTAGGTCCCTATCTTATAGATGAGAAGGTTGAGGATAAAAACCAGATAGCACTCTGTTTTTCTGAAGATCAAATGCTATGGAATGGAATTGGATTTTAAGCATTCTTAACCACTTCAAATACTATCTTTGCCTTCAATCCTCCCCATCACAACCACCAACACCAACACCAACACCAACACCAACACCAAAAAAGTAATTTGCCCTCTATACATACTTTTTGGGATATGCATTGGTTTTTGTGGCTTCATTCTTTTATGCTGCTTTTGATGGTTGTTAGCCTGGTTTAATACAGGTCTTAGATTATGATTTTGTCGTGCATAGTAGTATGACTCTGGCCAATTACAGTTTTTCTGCTCTTATTTGCCTCTAAGAGATTTTTCTTTAAAATTTCTGACCATATATGAAAGAAAAAATAGGGATTCCTCTGTTACTGGTCTACGTGATTCTGGCAGTAACAAAATGTAGTTTCTGGGAATATGATTATATTTTAAATGACAATAACAATAGCCAATGAATGTGCGCACACTCGTATCAGGCCTCATGCTGGATGCTTTGGGTATAGAAACTCATTCACACTCAGAACAACACTGTGGAGTAAGTATTATTGCAACCATTTTACAGATAATGAAATGAAGCTCAAACGATCTAAGGAACTTGCTGAAGGTATGAAAAGTCTGCAGCAGAACTGATTCAACACAGATCTTTCTGCCTCCATGGACCTTGTGCTTTTCTTTACCACATTGCCTGCCATATCCAGGGATATTAACTCTTCTGAGCTACTTTCTTTTAGGCTGCAGATAAACTTTTAAGATCTGACAAACTCTGTTGGAGGCAAAGAGTAAAGATCATTAACATAAGATACGACGGCATAAATGCCTTTTTTTCCTCCCTTCTTATCACTTTCATCTTCCTTCTCTCTACTCCTTCCCATTTTTATGTGAAATGATATTATACATTTCAGTACTTTTGGATGTCTGGCAGCAGTTGCCATAGGTGAAAGGAAGAGACAAACCATCCCTAAGTCTAGAATTGCCGAGATTAACAGTGCCTGTGGAAACAGGACGCCTTGCCTACCTTGGTCTAGTTCGCCTCAATACTTCAGCTTTTAATTGTAATACCAGGTTCTACTAATGTGCACACGGGACCTAAGAATTCTGCTTCCTTTGACTTCTGTTCCTCATTACGTTGTGTGCCCTTGGTCTCCTAAAGAAACAATGAAAGAGAAAGCAGGGGGGATAAGAGATATTTCCCCTAGCACTTGGCAATCTGACATGTTTGCAGGTCTGTATTTATCTCTGTCTCATCCTTTTGAAGGTGAGCTTGTGGGGAGTACCATGCATGTCATGTTGCATTAAGTACTCAGCACACTCTTACTCAATGCTTAACGTAATAATTCTCGTATTCATTCAAGAGAAAAGCCTTCTTTTCTTATGTCCAGCCAACTGAAAAGATTCATAAGGATGATTTAAAAAGATTGAAAGGCTACTCTAAACACAAAAATTTACAAGACACACACACACACACACACACACACACACACACAGAGCAAAAATCTCTCAGTGGTAAAAGTATTCGAGTTGTTGCCCTTTCTCTTTTTTAAGAGCTAATGTCTTGATAAAATGTTTGTTCAAAGCTGGTACATATTGTATCACTCAAGAATATATGCATATCTCTTCAGAATTAAAAAAAGAAAAAAGAAAAACTGCTTTTGGACGAATCTGTGCTTTTGAATGGCCTGTTTGGTTGAAAGTTTATGTACTTATTTTACAAAAAAAAAAAAAAAGGTTTTACTAAATTAGCTTCTTCTAGAAAATAAATCTGGATATGATCAGGAACAGCCAAAGCAAGAAGCAGTAAAATCCAAAAATAATATTATAAACAGCTTAAGTCACTTAACTTTATGTAAATGTACTGAAGAGGAAAAAAAATGAGAGCAGAAAAAAAGAGACTGAACAAAGCAGGTTAAAAACTGGGAGGAGAGAACTCTTGGATCAAAGGAAAAGAAACAAAAGAAATTATAAGCTATTCTTCTTTTACTAGAAAGAAATTAAGACTTGCACCTATGATACATCGGAGTAGAAGCAACTATAAAAGAAAAAACAAAAAACAAAAACATGCCCAAACCTGTATTTGGATCAAGGTGGAGTAGCTACCTGCCACAATTACATAAAACCATCTCAAGTTATTGTTACAGGATTATTTCTGAAATAGGAAAATACTCAAGTATGCAACATCCTTCCCAGAATTTTCTCCCCTTAATCAGTAAGTTATAACATTTCAGAATACAGCAAGTGCCACATTCATTAACTTCTAATACTGAATTAGAGCTTTCTAAATCTTCTTTATCCCCTTTAGAGTTTTATGCCTGACTTCTGTTTCGTTGTGCATAAAAATGTATCAAATATTACGCATATTTTTTACTCTCCTGTCATTTTTTAAATTGCTAGGTCAAAATTATTTCTCAGATATCAAGCATACACAAAAGTGTTTTCCCCTAAGCTATAAAAATTTGTTTAAGGTAGAATGATTAGTAAATATTTTAAAACAAAGGAATATCCAAATGCATTTATTTTTAAGAAGTTTGATACTATATAGCCCCTATGTTTGCCCAATAATAAGGTAACCATTTATCCCCCATCTGGGCAATCCCCATTGATGTCTCTTGCTCTGGCACAATTATTAATAGCATCCCTTTTCTTCTCAAAGGCATCCAAATTTAGATAAAAATTATATCGTTACCCCTACCTAATATCAAGGCAGCATGGCATGAAAAGTTCTGAGGCTTTTGAGACAAGCCCACAGGGGTCTGTGCTTATTTCCATCATTTACTTATTGTGTATACTCGGGCAATTACTTATCTGCTCTGAGACCAATTTTGTCGTCAGCAGCATATGGGTAATAATAGCTCATAGACTTGTTGGGATAACGTGAATGCAACAGTATTATCTCTGGGTACATACACAAATGGGGATGATAAGATCACCTTATAAGATTGTTGTGCATTTAACTTAAGATGATGGATTTATGCATACTGCTTGGCACATGGTAGATATACCAAATACAGTTTTCGTCACACTCGTTCTCATGATCATCATTATCATCTGCCATTAGTGACTGTTTGTAAATATTAGAGTTAATTGCTTCTCTCCTAACGTCATCTTTTCTAGTACTCATGTCACATCTGTGGAAGATGGTTAGAATTTTGCCTTGTACCCATAACAACCAGGAATTACGAGCTCTTTCCTAGCACCTTAGGCTGCAATTGTGTTGAACGCAGCCTGGGCAGCATTTGGTCAGTTATTAGGGAAAACACATTGGTTCTTTTGATATAAGAATGAATTTCTCAGAGTGCATCTGAAAAGTATCCTCAAGGCAGAGGAGTATGAACTCTGACTTTGGAGACAATCCCTGATTCTCCCCTCCTGAGAGAAAATGTCTTAGAAGCCTCCATCTGATTCTTAATAATTCAAGCGGTTTCCATTCTGTTTCATTACATATCTGTTTCTGTTTTGCATTTTAAAATGTTTTAATAATTTTCTACCAAGGCAAATTTGTGTGCTCTGAGGCTTCTCTTCCTCCTGATACACTCTTGCCTACTTCCACATTACCTGTGCACCAGTTTGAGAAAGAACAGAGGTTCCCTTGTTGGGTACAGCTGGCTTAGAAACCAGTTCTGCATTTTATGCACCTTATGGCCCTTGGCATACTACTTAATTTCTCTGAACCTCAGTTTCTTGGTCTTAAAAATGGGGATACTATAAATATCTATCAAGTTGTTTGATATTTAAATGTGATCATGTCTGTAAGCCCACTAACTCACATATTAGGAATTCAATCTATGTCAGTTATTTTACATTCTTTTTTTGTTAGTGAAAAATGGCTAGTGATATCTAGCCAGGTCACACTGATGAGGACCAGTTGGAATTTATTTCTGTTGGGTCACAAAACCCAAAAGCACATAAAATAGATGACATCTGGCTTACCACATAAAAATGTCTATGCAATCCAACACGGAGTCTCATGCAACTATCCAGGTTCTCTCTTCCAAATTCCCATAGTAACTCAACCTTGAGTGGTAATGGCTTATTAATGACCTTACTTGACTAGGCATGCATGTGTTTTGGAATCCAGTTGCCATATAGGAACCATATGGTTGAGACCTCTTTAGACTTTACAGAGCGCATTAGTAAAATGAAAACAGAAATAATATTGTGAGGCACAGGATTCAGTCAGCCAAAGACTCCATTCTTTACCTGGCTGACACTTAGATGTCCTTCAAGATTCCAGTCAGACATAATCTCTTTTGGGAAATGTTCCTCAAAGACCCTGGGCTTTCCTCTATCATTGTACTTATTACAAACCGCAGAAAATTCGTGTTCATTTACCTATCTGCTCCCTTAACCTTTCAATCTCTAGAGTAACAGTTCTCCAAGTAAAATCAGCAGACTCCTCAAGGTCCCAGAGACCCTTTTATGGGGGGTTGCAAAGTCAAACCTATTTTCAAAATAATACTAAGACATTACTTGTCTTTTTCACTCTATTGACATTTGCACTGATGACGGAAAAGCATTGGTGTGGAAAACTGCTAACACTCTGAATTAAGGCAAGTGGTACCAGACTAGCTGCTGTACAGTTTGTTCATCAAGCTGTAGTATCATAGTCATTATATTCTTATTCACCTAACACTTGCAATGACACAAAAGCAAAACAACACTAAACAAAGAACAAACAAAAAATAACCTACCAATTTCAGTTAAGGATGCCCTTTAAAAAACAATGAAAATTAATATTCACTTTATAAGCCCAAATTCCTGAATACACATCTTTAATATTCTGTGTGACAAAATGGGATGTATATAAAAAGCACTCCCACTGTAACTGAAGGATGATGATTGTCAAGTACTTGTGAGATAAATGTTTGGGTTGCAAGCTGAAATAGCTTCTCTTTTCATGGATTTTACTTTAAAAAGCAACTGACAGACAAACCATGGTTATTCAGAGTCGGGTACTTCACAGATATGTTTCAAAAGATGAATGAAAGCAAGCAAGTCAATTCAAGGAAACAACCAATGGTATTTATTGCCAATGACAAAATTCAAACATTCCAGCAGAAATTATAATCTAAAGAATAATTTGTATCTGCCACTGTGTGCTTGACAACTTCCCAATGCTTGAAGACTTTCCTGATAAGCTTGGTGGTAATATTAACAGTGGCAATTAGAAAAATAAGTTTTATGACATATGTCGACTTTTGGGAAATCTGCATAATTCAGTAAAACAGTATTTTCCATCACGTTATAAAATCATGCAAGTAATGCATGGGGGAAAGAGCTATTCGTAGGGTGAGATAAACCAGGGGTGCCTGGCTAGCTCAGTTGGAGAAGCATGTGACTCTTGATCTTGAGGTTGTGAGTTCAAGCCCCCCATCGGGCATAGAGATTACTTTTAAAAATGTAAGGCAAACTAATGTACTTTAACGCAACAGATTTTAAAATGTTCTTTGATTTGGTTTCAGATTCCACTTTGCAACTAACCTTTAATGAACTATTTTTTTTAATGTTTAGTTTAGTATCAAAGAAGAATATCACATTTATCTGAAAAGGTTATTAAAATATTCGTCTTCGTTTCAATTAATATCTGTGTAAGGCTGATTTTTTTTCATATACTTCAAACAAAACAATACATTGCAATAGATTGAAATACAAATAGATGTGAGAAATTGGCTGTTCTCTTTTAACACAGATATTAAAAATTTTGCAAAAAAATGTAAATAATATCAAATTTAAAAAAAAAAATTTAAGTTTATTTATTTTTGAAACAGAGAGAGACAGAGCATGAATGGGGGAGGGTCAGAGAGAGAGGGAGACACAGAATCGGAAGCAGGCTCCAGGCTTTGAGCTGTCAGCACAGAGCCCGACGCGGGGCTCGAACTCACAGACCGCGAGATGGTGACCTGAGCTGCAGTCGGACGCTTAACCGACTGAGCCACCCAGGCGCCCCAATAATGTCAATTTTCAGAGGACGTTTTTGTTTTCAAAAATAGTTACTTTTCATAAAAATGTGTTTTTATGTTTATGTTTTATGTGTTATATGCAGTGGGTTTATTATTACTATTTATAACTGAATATTAATTTGTTTCCATATTAAATTCTAATGTGATAAATATTGAGAGCTATAAGTCATAAAAAAATATTTTGTGATCCTCAACAATTTTTGAGAATGGAAAAGGTGCTGAGACCAAAAAATGTAAGAATCACTGCTAGAGAGGGTAACACCATTCATCTTTCTATCCAAAATGCCCATTATTCACTAGGTGGTTCATACATGTTTATGTAATGGATGGATGGTTGATAAAGTAACTGAATATTGTATATAATGTCAGAAAAATCTTACACTATAATCAAAAATAGTTGATATGCAATATGTAAGGAATAAATTCAAATGCAATTTATTATTATTATTATTATTATTATTTGTCTACCATTGTTTCTAGCCTCATAATGCCTATCTCCAAAACTGAGGTAAAGAAAAAGACTCTGGTAATAATTTATCATTTAATTTAATCACTCAAGAAACATCTGCTGGGAAAATACTATTTACCTGGATCTAGATGAGATATTGGTGGTGATAAGAGGGACAGCAAAATAGTTTATTTTTCTTAAAGTTTATTATTTGACAATCAAATCAAAGAATTTACTTGTTTCATCATCAATTTGCATATTTTACAACAAATGTGTTTGAGATAGACTAGTCTTAACACCTTTTGAAGGTTTTAACATGTTTTGGTTGACTGTTTTTTATATTGCTTTATCATTGTGCTTTAAGGAATATTTAGTATCCACCTCTTCTCCAGTTTCCTGTAATAAATGCTTGAGTGCCTGTTAGTCCTAGAATGATCTGGAGGGGGAGTTTTGATGGGCAGGAAAGCAGAAACCTGAAGGGACAAAGTGAGTGAGGACACAGTCTCAACTAGATTAATTTACAGACTGAAGTCTCACGGAAACATGAATCAAGTCAGAACTTTCTCAAAAATTCTAAACCCTAAGTGTTTTTTTTTCTTTTTTTTTTTTTGTATTACTATTTTGCCTCCTTCAAGTTGAAGCCAACTCTGTTCTGAAAGAAAGAAAGAAAGAAAGAAAGAAAGAAAGAAAGAAAGAAAGAAAGAAAAGAAACGAGAAAGAAAGAAAGAAAAGAAAAATACAGAAAAGAAAAAAGAAAACATAGGAAAAGAAAAAAGGAAAAAGTATATTTATGAGGGGATGGATACGTTAATTAACTCAATGGGAAAAATCTTTTCACAACATAGACATGTATTAAATCATCACATCGTCCACTTTAAATAGCTTACAATTATACCTCAATAAAGTGAAAAAAAGACACAGTCAACTATCTTAAAAGAGAGAATATCATTTTGATAACTCTATGAATGAGGAAGAGTAGAAACAGTTTGGAAAAGACAGTATATATTTTTAGTTCCATTGAATGAAGGTGATAATAAATCTTCTCTTGCCAGGAAAGGAACGCCTTTGAGTTGTGCTGATGTAGTAAATAGACTATATCCAAGATCTAAAGCTCTGTAATTATTCCATATATACTATTTTACCCATTATGAGATGCATTTCCCCCCTTGTCTTAACATTTCTGAAATTGGGACAAGGCTGTTCAATCAATGAGATATCACAGTTTCATTGGCAGAGTTTTAAATTTTCTTTGTAGACTATAAAATATTGGTGTGTCTTACTACTGACAGCATTTGAAATTTAGTGAAATATAATATCCCAGAAAAACTGAATAAGACTTGATTCTACAGTTATATAGCGACACCGTAATCAGAATAGTGGTCCTTAATGCCTTGCCTTGAATTGGATCTATTTCCCTCTCCTGTCTCATTGGGAAATACTATTATTTTGTCATCTAATGAGCAAATAAGCTGATTTGCTTCAAAGCAATGTAAGCAAATTTGAATGACACTGTTTGATCCCTGAGAACTTCAGTCTGGTATAAAGTTTGCACAAGCCCAAAGGGAAAAAATTCCAGATGTTTATAGCTAATGTATAAATAAGATGTGATCACAAGACAGAGATTTCTATATAAAGAGTGTACCCTAATTTTTATGCTTCAAAATCTTAAGCATATCCTCAGCTTATAATTGATTATATATATTTTAATGCAAACAATGGCATATGTAATTTTCCTTTGCATTACCCTTCCCTTCTGAAGTGCCAAGGAAAATAAATGTGTGCAGAAAACATTTATACCCACGTCACTATCTGTACATTGGGTAAACAATCAAAAGTACTTCTGCAGATGCACGTATGAAAATTAAGAGTATTCCCACTTCCTCAGTCAAGACAGTCATGCTGTTTTGGCCACACATACGCATAATGGAAACAAAATTGCTTTAAATAATCAAAATACACAAAGGCACATTTTTCTGAGTGATTGGAAATAACCCTGACAAATGCTCGCATTTGGTAAATTATGAGCTAGCCAAGGTACGTTTGCATAAATATAATGAAAAACATTTTTTAAAAATTTAGTAAGCATATAAAGCAAGGCATTCTCTTAGTAATGAATTTCCTTGACAGATAAACCAACAACCATGCAGGGCAAGTTTATGAAGGTGCCTCCATGAGTGCTTGACAGAGTGTGTGTGTGTGTGTGTGTGTGTGTGTGTGTGTGTACGTGCACATGTGCGTATATGTGTGTGTGTATATATACATACATATATAGATGAAGAAAAATCCTTGGAATTATATGAGATGGAGATCTTCCTGCAACTAAAAATAAATATAGAAAAAGCCTAGACACATCACATAGCTACTTGTATTTTGAAAAGAACACAACTTTGTGCAGTGGAATACTATGATAATACTGCACACAAATAATTCGTATTTCCCATATGTAACTCTTTGGTAACGCAGAGATGACCTTTTTGGTAAACACATGATTATATTCTCTTCTAACAATCTAGGCACCACACCTCAGCTGCACACTTAAACAGGCACCAGTCTGTAGTTGAGAGGATTTGTGGGTGTCTCATAAAAAAAAAGTGTTTGAATAGGGCAAGAAATAATTTTCTACTCACAGAGAATATGGCACTATTTGTTATCAGTTTGCTTTGTGCGGTGCATGGAAGTAAAAGCCAAGGAAAGATGTACATTCACTTAGGATTTTCTAGTTTAGCCTATTTCTTCTTCTTCTTCTTTTTAATGTTTATTATTTTTGAGAGAGAGAGCCTGAATGGGAGAGGGGCAGAGAAAGAGGGAGACACAGAATCTGAAGCAGGCTCCAGGCTCTGAGCTGTCGGCACAGAGCTCATCGCAGGACTCAAACTCAAGAAATGGGAGATCATGACCTGAATCAAAGTCAAATGTTTCACTGACTGAGCCATCCAGGTGTGCCTAGTTTAACCTCTTTCTTTCTTTCTTTTTCTTTCTTTCTCTCTCTCTCTTTCTTTCTTTCTTTTCTTTCTTTCTTTCTTTCTCTCTCTCTCTTTCTCTTTCTTTCTTTCTTTCTTTCTTTCTTTCTTTCTTTCTCTTAATGTTTATTCATTTTTGAGAGGGAGAGAGACAGGGCGTGAGTAGGGGAGGGGCAGAGAGAAAGGGAGACACAGAATCCAAAGCAGGCTCCAGGCTCTGAGCTGTCAGCACAGAGCCCGACGCAGGGCTCAAACTCACGAACTGGGAGATCATGACCTGAGCTAAAGTCAGAGGCTTAACTGACTGAGACATCCAGGCGCTGCTAGTTTAGTGTATTTCTTAAACTAAACATAATAAGACAGGGAGACTTAACCACTGAATTTGCTACTTGGAGAACCAAACTATTCTGAGAATTCTGTAGCCTTTAGAAATCACTAGTACCTGAAGAACACACCTTTAAATGAAAGGGATGTTATCAAGGTCTTGCCACAAAAGATAAGCACACACATCTATGAGGGTAAACTGCTCAAAAAGATAAAATAAACCAAGGACAAGTTGGTGGAGTAGAGATGACTTTCTTGTGTGTGTGTACACACACACACACACACACACACACACAGGCACACAGGTAGGGGGTGGTGGTGGTGGATTCTTTTAATTCCTAAGCATGAATTATAGGAAAAGCCTGATTGTCTTTTACAGCCTTAGTCATCTTTGAACATCATCAGCTTTTCCCCATTAACTGCCACCCACCTTCACCCGACAACAGGAAGTAAGAGCCTGAGAGAAACCAGAATTACAAAAGGCCTCTGGTTGGGTAAAATGGTGCAGTCAACCAAGTTGAACTGGTGTCACTTGCCTGGCTCTTTGAGGTAGCTCTTATCCTTATCTCTTCTTCCTCTCATTTAAGAACAAACTCCTAGAAAGCTTAATGCTTTGCTTTAGTTTCAATATTCAGATACACTGAAGATGTTCGGTAAGAAGTTATCACTTAGCAAGAGGATTTCTCTTCCCATAGTTTCACTGAAACCTCTCTCCTATTGGTCATCAATGACTAACTCATTGTGACATCCAGATTTCTCGTATTTCATCTTCCTTGTCTGTATCTCCTCCTTTTCACCTGACCATTCCCTTCTTTCGGAAACTTTCCACCCTTTCTCAATGGACATTCCTAGTTGTTTTTTCCCCCCAACTGTGTGGCTGAAACTTTTGTCTCCCTCTTCAGGCTTTCATATACGTGATCTAAAAGTTTGTTTCTCAGCCCTCTTCTCTCTCCTTCCTGACAATCTTATCTACCAGTTGGGCCTTGACTGAGGGTGACCCTCCCCTCCCCCCATAGCTCTGTCATATCCTCAGAGTGCTGGACACATGTATCCATCTGTACACCTCTCTTCTCTACAAAGATAGGTTCTGGCACCTTAAAAATTCATTACATCCAAAGTGAATTTAGTATCTTCCCTCTCACATTTCCGTATCCTCCTCATATCTCCTTTTTTTTTTAAGTTTTTATTTATTTATTTTGAGAGTGAGAGATTGAGAGAGTGTGTGCATGAGCACGGGAGGGGTAGAGAGAGAGGGAGAGAGAGAATCCCAAGCAGACTGCACACCGTCAGCAAAGAACCCCATGCAGGGCTTGAACTCACGAACCGTGAGATCATGACCTGAGCCAAAACCGAGAACCAACTGAGCCACCTAGACGCCCCTCATGTTTCCTTTTTTTAAATGTCATCACCAATATTTGAAATCTCAAAGTCAAGTATGACCACTTTCCTGTTCATTTCCATGATAATTTGCAAAACCCTGTCAATACTTCCTCTGAGATATTGTTGCCATTTCTACCTTCTTTTTCATCCATCCTATAGATTATCCTGATAGCCTCGTAAATGATCTTTAGACTCTTCTGCATCCAAACCACTTTGTATGTTGCTGCCAGAAAAACCTCCTTGAAACAGAGGGTTTTTTTTTCCTGTTAGTATACATTTCCTTATCTAAGTGCAATTGCTTCAGTCATTTGCTTTGCTAATATTTTTCTTTTCCTGCAGAAGAAATCTCTCCCTTGTTGGTGCCTCTATATCATTAAGTATTCTAGTCAAACAGGTTTGTCTTCTCATTTGATAGTGAGCTCCATACGTAAAGGGCCTGTTATGTCTGTCTTTAAATCTCCTACATACATTGCAGTGACTGACAGAAAGTAGACCCTGAAAAAGTCTTTGATTGGAGGGTTAGGTTTAGTATCATTATTTTATTTAAAAACCTTCAACATTCCCTCTTTGTTACACGCTACAAACTCTTTTCCCTGGTCAACAAGACCCTTAGATTTGGGATCTGGGAAAGCTTGGCAAGAGGATAACAGAAGGCAGGGAAAGAGGCCCAGACAGAAAGGAAATTGAGACAAGCGGCTAGTGGCTGGCTGGAAGTGTTCTGAGACAATGTTTGTATTGTTCCTTTGCCTCCTGAGTGCTACCTGGTCCTTGGGGGCCCAGACATCCACATACCACAACCACCAATCTCTCCAGGAATCTCAGAATGCTCCGTGCCCCTGTTATACCACACCCAGGCCTGCCACTCCCAGGGGATGCCCTGTGTCCATTGGCAGCTGCTCAATGACTGATGCGCTGTGCTTCTGTCTTCTGGCAGGAAAACTGGAACAGCCAGCTAAGCCTAAGAAGGCACTTGCCCTGAAATGTTAATGGTAATTCCAGACCATCAAGCAGAGAGTTAGACCATTGGGGCCCTCTCTCTCTTTGCCACGTGATACACGAGTACTGTATTAAACATAGGTTTTTAGAAGTCGCTGCCCTAATTTTAGTGCCTGAACCCAGGAGGGTGAGCCAACAGGAATGTGGGTTATGTAGGTAAAAAGTGCTATGATAAAGGGAGACCTAGGCAGCCCCATACAGATTTTTTTTCTCCTCTGTTAAATAAATTCATTGACTGTCACCAGCGAGGATGCAGGAGAGCAGAGGGAAAGGGAAGCCCCAGAGAGATGGTATGTTTCTCCCCAAAGACTGAGCTCTTTTGCACATAAATTGTCTCCTCTACTTTATGTGCAGGTATCTTGCCCAAAGTTCCCCTCTCATTGTGGAATACAAGAGTGCTACACTGTAAACAGCCATTGTAAGTGTACTGATATTGGAGAATGTAAACTTATAGACTGCTAGGTAATCACAAGTCCAGTCCCATTACTCACTTTACCTTGGGGTGAGTTAACGTGAAGCTTTTACAATGACCCATTCCCATGTCTCCATTGTCTTTCGTTTCCTCACCTAATTTCATTGTCAATTATTTTGCTCTACCTTTTTTTTTTTTCCAGTAAGAAAGTAAAGTCATTGTCATGTCCATCCTTTCCTATGCCTTCTTAGGGGATGATCTCACTAATGTCTTCACTAGATCAGAGGCATCTGGCACATAGTCTCCCAATCTCCTTCACCTCCACCATCGGTCACCATCTTCTTTTCCTCTTTTTTCTTGGAGTGAGATTTTTTTTGCTTTGTTTTGTTTTGTTTTGTTTTGTTTTGTTTTTTAAATCTCTATAGGTAGCATAAGAACCTGGACTCTCCCCAGTTCCTGCCCCATTAAGGACACATTTCCCCTTGTACTTTCAATGTCTCCTGTTCCACCAGCTCTTTTTTCCCCCAGCAAGTATGGTCAAATCTCCACTTCCTAAAAAAATGTTCTTGCCTTACTTCTTTCTTTTCACTTTTTGAGTAAAAATTCCACACATACTCTAATTCTAGCTATTATCACCTTCATTCTTCTCATGCCCTTGAAGTACATATTCTGCACCTATGAATCTGTGGAAACAGTTCTTGTTGATCTAACCATTGCTGAATCATTAGCTGCTGGAAGCCTATCTATGGTTCTCACTGTGCAATAATCAGCACAGGAGACCATTCTGAATCACCCTGGTGCATTGTGCTTTCTGTACTAGGTCGCAAGCTTTCTTGATGAGTGTTATAAGCTAGAGCTTCCTCATATTTCCTGAACACCTTTCATTTCCATAGTAAATCTTTTTTCTTCTCTACACATTTATTCTCCTTCCTTCCTACCCCATAAATTACTTACATTGCCCATGAATATAGGTCTTTTCATATATTATCACAACCCCACACTAGAAGTCATTTTCTGAAGACAACATCCTCTAAGATTTGTTTTCTTTTGCTCCCCTTGGTAAAGATATCAATATATCCACATCCCAAATATATACACAGTAAAATCTTGGATTGCGAGTAACTTGTGCTACAAGTGTTCTACAAGATAAGCAAACATTTCTAACAAATTTTAACTTGATAAATGAGTGATGTCTTGCAATATGAGTAGTACATGATGCTGAACATCACATGATCACAACTGAGCCAATAGTTCTTAAAATTTGCTTTGATATATGTGTGCTTTGGATTATAAGCATGTTTCCGGAACGACTTATGCTTGCAAACCAAGGTTTTACTGTACATTTAATATTTTGGTGCCAGCAGATAGAATTTTCTGAATGCATACATATTTTGGAAGTTTATTTTTGGCTTGTTATTTTTTTCCTTTCTGATTGTGGGTATCTGATTTTTGCTTTCTGATTGTGGGTATCTGATCATGATGGAGTTTTGAGGAAAAGGTGTTTGAGCTCAGGGTATTTGGAATTCATAGTTAGTCCATAAAAACTACTGTTTCCAAATTACCATGGATACATCATGGAGATACCCTTGGATTCTTGCACTACTGGATTTTCTCCTTCCTTCCTTCCTTGCGTATTTTTTATATGTAAGATGAGAGGCTTATGACCTTGCTGAAAGTGAAGTGGGGGTCCCAGTCTTGTGTGTGAATATTTTTACTCTCACCTTTTTTCATCATACATAGCTGTAGGAAGTGTTTGGCAGTGGGATATTTGAACAGACTTTTTAGGAAGGGAGGAAGGGTCATACTGATGAACACTCTAGTCTGTGTTCCCCAGCATGTCATATACTGAGCTGACTGCTTACTTTTGGCCAGATGAAATGGCATGAATTGTCCTATATCCCTTCATGCGCTGTGTCCAACTTTCTTCTTTGAAAAATGACTATTCTCACAGATGTAGACTTTCAGAAAGGATATTGACAGCCTTCCTCTTCAATCTGTTGTTATACAGATAGACTTTGGGACTTGCCTGATAGACTGTTTGGCATATCCTTCACAGTGTCCATTCAGCCCTGGGGGCAGAGGCAGCTCCCTTTATCTTACACAATAGGGTCAAAGAAAAGTCACAGAGGGAGTTAGTCTCCCAGAAAGGCCATGAGAACTGTGTTTATGGAAAGCCATTGACTCAGGTTTCAGCAATGTGGGCTTCTCCAAGGTAATAAATGCTAATAGCATATATTTCCCAGGGAAACTGAGTTAGGTTCCTTTGTACAACTCCTGAGAGAAGAGAGATGGCAAATGCAGGGACTATCTTGCTTGTCTATCTTGCTTACTGTTGTATATCCTCTGCTTCATGATGTCTGACAGAAAGAGGCGCTCCATAAATATTTGTAGAATTGAAATGCATGAAATATTGCCAAGGAAATAGGTAGCATCCGTAGTAGTACTAGGTTTTATGGAACTTTGGCAAATTCCTTATTTTCTTACCCTATTTTCTTTTTATTTTTTTAACGTTTATTCATTTTTGAGAGAGAAAGGTACAGAACGTGAGAGGGGGAGGGGCAAAAAGAGAGGCAGACACAGAATCTGAAGCAGGATCTAGGCTCTAAGCCATCAGCACAGAGCCAGATGCGGGGCTCGAACCCACGAACCTCAAGATCATGACCTGAGCCAAAGTCGAACACTTAACTGACTGAGCCACCCAGGCACCCCTCTTATACTATTTTTTTAAAAGAAAGTATCACATATTCCTGAGGTTGTGATTTAAGAGGATTTTTCCCTGAGGCATTGTCAGGGAAGTTGGGAATTTGGTTGAAATTGATCTCTGCTAAAAGATTTAGTGGTCAGATTGGAAAAATCTCACCTCAGTCCATTTTAGGGTTAGCTGCTTTCCTAAAGAAAGCAGTCCTTGACCTGAAGCCCGTAGCCCTAGCTGAAGCTGGCCAGAAGATAGTAGATACTAGCAGACAAGTAGATAATTCTACTGTGACCATTGTTTTATTCCTTCTGGGATTTAATTATAAATTTACCTTTTCTGAGTATAGCTTCACCAATTATGAAAAATGTCCATTTTGGATAATTACATAAATGTGAAATAGAACCTATAACGGGTATAATAGTTACGAATCGACATTATAGCAATGTTCAGTGTACCGGCAGTTTTTTTTTTTAAAAACAACCCCAAACATTTTATTTTAATCAAGAAGAAAACAAGGTATGTCACAGATGAAAATGACACACATATTTTTGTGCTTATTATTTAAAGAAAGGAGAAACATCTGAAATCTGTTTGCTAACTACAGTATAATACAAATTAGCCTGCAGGCACTGTGTGCGCTCTACCCTGTCTGCTTGCCAGCCCTGCTTAGTCCCAACGTATTAATGAGCAAGTGCAAGTATTTGAACAATCAGCATTTCCGCATTTGCATGCAAACTCTCATGCTGTGTAATTATACACAGAGCTGGCACTCAAATTAATTAAAGCTGATTTCTCTGTAACTGCAAACTGGTCATATCCTCAGCTCTGCCTTCCTATGAAGTCATCACTCTACATTCAACGTGACACTTCTGTCCCTGGCATTCTTAGTAATGCTAATGTTCGACAACTGTGAATCCGGCAATATTTTAGATTGCAGCTGACAATGGCTGGGTGTTCTTGTGCTTTTCCTCTCCTCCCTATTTTTCTCCCTTCTGGTATAAAGATAAAGAACAGCTTTTGAACGCTTGCTTTGTAATTATCTCAAATAATAATGCAAACAAATTACATATATTGTTTCAGTTGGTTCCCTCCCTCTTTTATGACTCCACCCACTTGATTAGTGCTTACAAACAATTCATCAAACTTAAAAAATGTGTTTGTTTGATACTAGCACACAATTAGTTTTGATGGTTTTTGTCTTAATTTTGAAAAGGCTTTAACAAATGGTGTTTTATTTTAATAGATAAGGATCTCATAATTCAGGATCAGGAAGATTAGAAGAGAAAGAAGCAGGAATGACTGCTAGATTTGATTAAGACTTTTTGAATCCTCATCAAACACAGCAGTATTGCAATGGAGACTATTATTTGCCAAAGAGATCCATAAACGTTAACTTCTAGGGCAGAGGCTTTCCTCAGCTCTTCCGTAATAAAACCGTCACCCTTTGGTTTCTCAGTTCCTCTGAAGGAACTGTATCTGTGACAATTCCCTTGAAAAGACATCCTTAGAGCAATTAAGATATCATTATGATTCTCTTTTCATAAATTTAAATCTCTGAATACAGGTGGCTACTAAAAAGCATTGTCATGTAGGGCCCGGGAGATGAGCTGCTTTGACACATTCCTCTGAAATCACTCCTTAACACTCGACCACTGCTCACCATCATCCTCATTTCTCTGTATCCCATTAGCCAGAAACTGCACAGTTAACTATAGCAGGGGCTGGATGTCTCTTTTTTAGAGCAGGCACCAAACAGTTCTCTCTCTCAAGTTCAAGACCCTGAAATACACTGCCAAGAAGATTGCCCCAGTAATCTACATTTGAAAGGGAAGATGGAGCAGGGAAACCCTTTATAATCAATCTCTAGTGATCAAACCAAGAGATAATTGCCCTTACCTTATCAGTTGTACTTCTGGGTCCACACAGAACCTCAGTTAGCAAGCTCCCTTCAAATTCCAGTTGGCGTACAAGTGAGGTAGGAGTATTGAGTTTTTCCCGGAGAGGCTTCTGGGGAGATCACAGTCACTATTATTGTGATCCGAAGCCTGCCCTTCTGTCTCGTCATGAATTTCCTACGCAGACAGGTGTCATATTGGCATGAATTTCGTTGCCAAGTGCAGTTTAAGAGGTGGGCGTGGCTGTGATCATGTAGCCAGTTCCACCTGTCCCTAAACCCTCATAACCTCCATTGCTTTCAAAATTTCGCTCAGGTACCCAGTGACTTCATGAGTTACCCACGCACTGGGTTCGACTAACAGAGGTGTGGGAACAGTATCGAGTTAAGCAGCATCGTCATTGTAGTACACAATGCTCATTGCTACTGGCAAATACCTATTTGCTGAATCAGGATTGGGCTGCACTGAGCAGGACGAGGCAGTTCTACTGCTTTCTGTTTGTGTCCTTTTTAGAAACCATCCTCTTCTCATTAACCATTGAACAAAAATAGATTTGTTTTCATGTTCATTCCCTAAAAATATAGCTTTTATAAGCATAGAGAATTACTATATTTTAACCTTTTTCTTTTTTGAAAGCCAGCACTTGGAAAACAAAAGGCAAAGGAAATTGGAGTTCCCCAAACAATTAAAATGAACATGACTGAATATGTTGTAACTTTTTGCTCTTAAACTTTCTGATAGCAAATCAAATACATCTGGTAGTTATGATTCTTTTAGTGCTTCTTACGGGAGAACGATAATAGGAGAAATGTTCTGTAAACTTCTTAAGAAAAGGGGATCTTTCACACCTTAGGGACTAGTAGACAGTTGGTACTCAATTTTTTTTTTATTAATGGTGGTATTTAAAAAAGTTAATAGACTATATATCTCTTTATAGGTATATGTATAAATGGAATTCAAGTTTGCAAGTGGTAAGATAAGATTTTTGAAACATGCCAAATTATTTGTTTTATTAATCATTGTAAGTACAACATGATCAGAACAAAGTTTAGAAAATAATGGAGCTAAATACATGTAAATGGCGTGTCTTTGACTTACATTTTCTACCCATTTTATCAATGTACTCTGGAAGTAGTGGGATATTAATTTTTTCACTGACATTTAAATCAAGCAAAGTCTTCTTTTTTGAAGGGGAAGGGGGTTGATGTAAACTCAAATATCAAAGTTTGGCCCGATATCCTACCCAAAGCAAAAATTCCTTATATAATATTGTCTTTTCCTCAACTTGCCCAACAGCTAGCACAAAACTGACATGTACATAATGATATTGAATAGATTTTTGCTAAGTAAATATTTAGTCGTACATTTAGAAGTGTGTATATGGACACTGTAAGTGATGTAACTAACTTGCAGATTCTTGAAGAGTTCCTTTTTATACAGGGCTTATACAAGGTTTGCATATAAATGTGAATGGTAACATTTTCTAAATACAATGAAATTAAATGATTTTGAAGAGAATGCATTACTAAGTCTAAGACAATCCATTCTGATTTTAGATAGAGATCTTCCTCATTTTTGACCAATATCTCCCTGAATTGTCTATTCTTTGGTATGATTTTTTTCTGAAGCCTCATGAAACTTTGAGGATAAATTTAATCCCTATTCCACATGAAAGTTATTCAACTATTTGAAAAATGGCTATCATTTTTCCCTAAGTCTACTCTTTTTTCAGTCTGAACATTCCTTTAATCATTCTAATATGAGATGGCTTTTAAGGTTTCTCACCATATTGGATAGATTCCAGTTTGTCCATGTCTCTTCTAAATGTGGCAGCAGAACTGAATGCATTACTTGAGAAGTGGTCTAATTATGCAAAGTACGTGGGTACTGATGCCTGCCTTGTTCTGTACTCTATTTCTAATAATTTAGAGTTTTATGAAGGCAGGAAATGCACTCTGAGGAGAGGTTGGTATCATTAGCATATTGTTAGTTGTTGAACTTTTACAAAACTAAAATGTCTAAATATTTTTCACACCAAATTCTGTCTGGTCCAGTCTCTTGCAACGTGTTCTTTGCATGGAAATAGTGGACTTTATATTCATTGATATTAGAGCTCATTTTTGGTACTGGCCCATTGTTGTAATTATTTGTGGCACTTTTGAGTCCTGATTTTTTTATCCAATGTCTTAGTTACCATATTTTATTTTGTATCATTTTTGGAAAGACATCTGTGTGGCTATTATGGGTCAGGCACTATGTCAGGCAGTGACAGTACCCAAAGCCATGAGCCATGGTCACTTTCCTGAAAAAGCTCACAGCATAGCCAGGGGACTGTCAATATAATTATTATGCCTTCCATGTTTCCTTTCAAATCACTGGCCTAAATAAATAAATAAATAAATAAGTGATAGTACAATTCTCAGAGATCTATTTTTAGATTGACAATACTCAATCACGCTTAGCTAATGAGAATAAAATATAATATCTAACATTTTTATTGAGTACTTATTTAAAGATAGGTAAAAAGCATTTCATATACATTATGTCATTTAAGAAGCACATCATCTTTGTGGCACAGATAGTTTTAATCCTTCATTACAGTTGAGGATAATAAGGTTCAGGAAGTTTATGCAATTTGCCCACATTTACATAGCTGATAAATTTCAGTTTGAACCACCAAAGCTCTGACTCCAAAATTCATTCCTAATCACTCTTAAAGAGTTAATGCTGCCATTTTTGGAAACTTTTTAACTATACTGTAAAATAGCTCCAACTTATCTTCTAGGAATATATGAGTCTTTTGATTAAAAGACTTGCCAAAATTAGGTTATCCTTTTTTTTTTCAAGGGTAAAAGTAATTTAGTTTACCTAGGGCTACTTTGTTCTTAGTGAACTCATAATGATCCTTAACAGTCGCTAACATTTTCTCAAAATTTTCATTTTTACTTTAATAATTTTGTCCAAATTTTGCTAGGGACTGATGTCAAAATCGTTGGTTTCCCGTTCTCAGAACCTTTCTTTCCTCTGAAATAAAATCAGATTACCATAGACTCATCTTCAGTTTTCTTTTGTTTGTTTTTTATTTTTAATAATTTATATAGATTTTTTGTTTCTTTTAAGTGTATTTATTTATTTTGAAAGAGACAGAGAGAGAGAGAGAGAGAGAGCACGAGTATGAGCAGGGAAGGGGTGGAGAGAGAGAGAGAGAGAGAGAGAGAGAGAGAGAGAGAATCCCAAGCAGACTCTGCACTGTGAGGATAGAGCCCAATGTGGGGCTCAAACCCACAAACCATAAGATCATGACCTGAGCCAAACTCAAGAGTTGGACGCTGAACTGATTGAGCCACCCAGGCATTTGTATTTTTTTTTAATGTTTATTTATTTATTTATTTTGAGAGAGAGAGACAGAGAGTATGTGTGTGTGTGTGTGCATGTGTGCGTGTGTGTGTGTGTGTGTGTGTGTGCATGAGCAGGGGTGGAGAGGCAGAGAGAGAGGTGGAGAGAGAGTCCCAAGTGGGCTCAGCACTGTTAGTGCAGAGCCACACTTGGAACGTGATCTCATCATGACCTGAGCTGAAATCAAGAGTCTGATGTTTAACTGACTGAGCCACCCAGGTGCCGCCTCATCTTCAGTTTTCTTGATTCTGCCTCATTCTCCAAATACCTCAGAAATAATTGGCAGAGATTCCATGAACACATGTGAAGTTCTTTCTATCCTGAGCACACCAAAACATATGTATGTAGCTATCTGCTTCAGATTCCTGGGATTCATTTCCTGTAATGTGAGTTATTGAAAGTAAAGATTGAATTGTTCTGCACCCAGTTTTACACATAGAACACACTTTTTAATATTTTTTTTAAAAAAATCAACATAATGGAGAGGAAAAGAAGCCTTATAATCTTGTTTTATAAAAAAGAAAGACGACCACTATTACTTGCCTTTTTGGCAGGAACAACACTTCTATCACACATGAATGGTTCTTTTGTTAAGGGAAAAAAAAACAACAGATAAATCTGGATGAGACGCTCAAGTTGAGAAAGTCAAGGTCCTTCTGGGCATAGCCTGATGGGCAACACTGGATAAAGGGAAGGCTCGATTTCTCTATAATAAATAATGAACAATGTATCAGTCTGGGACATAAGACTTGGACATGAGAAGAAGGGAAAAGATACGAAAAGGGCAATGGTGCCAGGTGCTGCCCAAGAGCATGGCAGAGGGCCTGGAACACAACAGAGGAACACAGACAGGGAAGCAATTCTGAAGCTGCTCTCACGCAAATCTCAAACTTCCCTGTGCTAGCCCAAGAGGTGATATGGAAACGATAATACAGGACAGGGTACTTTGCTTCCAGGTAGGAGATCATCCCAATTTTGTAAAATAAAAAATCCTTTGAAAGAGGGAAGAGCCTCTATTTGGTAATGTTTATTATTTCAGTTTGAGTGGATATTAGAAAATAATAAAGCCCTGATCTCTTACAATATTCCACCGATATAACTTTCCTTAATTGTACTTTTATTACACTGTGGTTTTTTTTTCATGTTTATTTTTGAGAAAGCACGCACACACTAGCAGGGGAGGGGCAGAGAGAGAAGGGGAGAGAGGATCTGAAGTGGACTCTGCACTGACAGCAGTGAGCCAGAGAGCCAGATATAGGGCTCGAACTCCCGAATCTTAAGATCATGACCTGAGCTGAGGGAGGTGACTTAACCAACTGAGCCACTGAGGCCCCATTATTACGCTGTATTTTTAAAAGCTGAATTAATTCTTTCATAGAATAGTATATATTTTTTACTACATAGAAAGGCCCAAGATTATTTCTGGTAGGTAAGCACAGAATGAAAGGAAAGTATGTTATCAAGAGAATGTAGATGGGGCGCCTGGGTGGCTCCTGTTGGTTAAGCATCCAGCTCTTGATTTTTGCTCAGGCCATGATCTCATGGTTCCTGAGATCCAGCCGCGCATCAGGCTCTGTGCTGACAGTGCGGAGCCTGCTTGGGATTCTCTCTCTCCTTCTCTCTCTGCCCTCCCCTGCTTGTGCACTCGCGTGCTCGCTCTCTCTCTCTCTCTCTCTCTCTCTCTCTCAAAATAAATAAAAATAAATAAACCTAGGGGCACCTGGGTGCCTCAGTCCGTTAAGTGTCTGGCTTAGGCTTAGGTCACGATCTTGCGGTTTGTGGGTTTGAGCTCTGCGTCAGGCTCTACCAGAACTGACAGCTCAGAGCCTGGAGTCTGCTTTGGATTCTGTGTCTCCCCCTCTCCCTGCCCCTCCCATGCTCATGCTCTGTCTCTCTCTGTCTCTCAATGATAGGTAAATGTTAAAAAACATTTTTTAATAAAAAAAACTAAAAAAAGGAAAATGTTGAGCCCTCCAATGTGAAAAACCTTTTAAATGTTATTTTACTCTATCTAGACAAGACTCAAGCCTCAGTTTAATCTGAATTAAATGGGAATAACCAAAGAATTGGGAGGAAATAAAGGCTTTTTAAGACAGTTTTTTTCTCAGAAGAACATTGTGTGTGTACATTTATATGTTATTTTAATATTCGTAAAATATTCTTAATAAAATAATATGTTTAATAATAATAATTCTGATGGGGAGTATAAAATAATTAATATACTATATTACGAAAAAAGATGTATAGATATATGTGTGGGTATGTAACAAAGAAAAAGAAAGACTCGCAATTTTTAATCAGTTTGAAAGTAAAAATTTGTTGCTGAGAATGTATCTCTTTGGAAATAGGCAGTATTGGAGGCATCAGCACAGTAGTATTATGCTAATGCATTACAGCTGGAAGATGAACCTTGCTGAAAAATTCAAGAAACTGAATACTGAACAGTTAGTTGCAGAAGGGCAATTATGAGACCTGGTCTGGTTTCATTAAGATGAGTGAGAATAAAATGTAAAACTGAAACATAAATGATGCAAGGCATATTAGATATTAGATTTCTTTTTTTGTTTTAATTATCTAAGTTTTCATTAATAAGAGCTTTGAAATATATGATCTTTTCTTTGATGCTGGCTATTTCAAAGCAACATATTGTATGGGCTTATACTATATCACATTCTAATAATTCTAATAGGTAACTTTTTTATTACCATGTGCCAGGTATTGTGCTAAACATTTTACATACGTTATCTCACTTATTGCCACGATTTATAAAGTAGGTAACATTATCATCTCCTTTTAAAAGAGGGAGCAACTGAAGCACAGAGATGTGAAGCAACTTGTCCGAGGTCACATTTTTAGCAAGTAATTGAACCAGACCTGAAACTAGTAGCGTGTGGAGACTGTATACTGTATATTTATTCTGCATCTACTGTGCACTTTCTTTATGTACCCGCTATGTTCTTAAGTGTTTTTCATATGCTGTATATCTTCATGAAGGAAAAGTCCATCTTCCCAAGTTATTTCGTAACTAACCAGTCCTTAATATCCTATTCAAAGTGAATGCAAAATATACTGTATCTGTTAGGGTGCAGCTCAAGGATCAACTTATTTATGGATTTTGTTGATTTCATTGACTGCTGTCTCCTTTGTATCCCCTATACCCTGCTCAGATGCCTGTATACACCCATAAGATCCACGGCTCTTATTTACTTACATATCTACTTATCTGCAGGGCCTAGCTTGGTGTTGAAACACAATAGCTGTTTAAAAATATCTGTGTAATGAATCAATAACTGGGGCTAGCCCTTATCTCTTCTGCATTATTTTTCGACACATAATTTTCCCTGCCAGGCACCAATTTGTCTCCTGCTGGGGGAAAGCAGAATACTGCCTTCTCCACAGTTTGAATTAATGTTTTCCCTGTTTACTAAAGTGGTAAAGAAACATGAGTTACTCTGCTCAAGCAAGGAGCGTTCTTGATAAATATATTAAAAATACTGAATCGACAAGCTTTATGTTGGCCCACCTCGAAGAGAGGTTGCCCAAATTCGAACACAGTGCCTGTGATAGATGTGGCTCAATATCATTCTTCCCAAAATCTTTATTATTAAGTGAACGGAGCCACAGTTGAAACAGAGAAGGAAACTGTAATGTTTTCACCGCAACATAGACCTGGGAAGAAGAGCAAGTCAAGTGTGGACTAGTGCATTGGCATACTACTACTCTTTCCTTTTTTAATCTACTCATCGGATGCTTATTGAATAAATGAGAGGCTGAATAAATAATGACATGGAGAGAGGTGGGAAGCTGCGGGTGGGCTCTGAGATGGCTGTAGAGAACAGAGAACAGGAGATCTTTGAGTGGAACACTAGAATAAAGTAAGGAGAGGGAGAGTGGCAAGCAGGCAGTATGAAAAACATAAGGAAGAGCACCAACCACATGGGGCCATGGGGGCACCTGGCCTCTTGCGTAAGTGTGAGAAGTTCAGTGGAACAGAACGTTCTCGGAGTAGAGGAGAGAAGGTGGCGGTGGCCAGACAGTCCCGGTGTGAACATGTTGTGATTTAAAAAATGCAGCAGTAGAGCTGCACTTCAGGCCTCCCTCCATCATGGCTTCAAGACATGGCCTTATAAAAGTTTTTCTACATTATGGGTGCAAAAATCATATGCCTAGAAAGGCCTGGTGAGTAAAGCTGAAGGAGTAAGGAGACTGGAAATAAGGCAAAAGGAAATAGTGTACTATGTTGTCATGGAGCACATGGACCCAGGATTATTCAGCGGTGGCAGAACTCTCAACTATCCTCGATAAGTCAGATACCGGTTTTTTAATGTGAAATCTCCGATTTTTGAAGTATGGACAGCTAATTTAATGTTTTATTAAATATTATACTGGCAGAAACAATGCCTGTTACCACTCTACAACCCTTGATTTAAATTTCCTATTCTATGAAATGAGTTAATAATACTTGCTCTATATTCCTCAAAAGATGATTAGAAAGGTCAAAGCACCTTGCAGATAAATACTTGGAAAATTATAATGTGCTATAGCAATGAAAATATCACTTATATTATTATGATGATGATGATGCCACCAATTCTCATTTTCCTAACAAGCCAATTTGTGTCTCGCTTACTCTTCCCCATCTTTATTTTAACCTAAGAGTAACCTACAAGGGAGCATGGCACACCAGGCCACCATAGCCTGGCATCAAAGGAGTGGATCCAACACTATGGACTGCTGGGTGAAGACTGGTGAGTACCTGGGTCGTCCCACCTGATCCAAGTTAATGGAGTATCAGCTCTTCCTTCAGTAGTAGGGGGAGTATAATAAACACTTTTCAAATATGTCCTGGGGCACCTGGGTGGCTCAGTCCGTTAAGCCTCTGACTTTGGTTCAGGTCATGAGCTTATGGTTCCTGAGTTCGAGCCCTCTTTGCTGTCAGCACAGAGCCCTCTTTGGATCCTCTCTCTCTCTCTCTCTCTCTCTCTCTCTCTCTCTCTCTCTCTCTCTCCCCCTCCCCCACTTGTGCACGTGCGTACTCCCTCTCTTCCTCTCTCTCAAAAATAAATAAACATTAAAAAAACAGAAAAATAAAATATGTCCTTCAATTTGATTACAATACATATATGCAAGCCATTTCGTCTCAGCCTATATAACTCTGGATAATCAAAAATCTAAAAAAAGAAAACTAAGAGTAGACATTACCCACACATATTGGTATGAGCTATCAAAATATTCTCTATTTTTAAATTATTATTTCTTTTCTACAAAGTAGAGATCCTCATGTACTTACAGAGTTTTTGGCCTAAGTTTTGTTTATCCTTACCCAACTTGTAGGCTAAAAAATAAATAAATAAAAACCATGCAGGGCTGGTACCAATAAATGCTAAAGACGGATCCTAGAACTAAAGATAACACTCAGATATGGGCAGGGCTCCCCAGTTGAAGTTACAGAGTCACTTTCTTTCATTTTAAGTCTTTAAACAGGATTTATCTCATTTGTCTACGATGATTTGAGTGTGGTCCTGCCAGACGGTGACCTCTCAAATTTTCTGTGCATGTCCTTGTGCTGGTTGAGGCGTCTGTACAATTTTCATAGAATATATTCAGATTCTCTGCGGCATGTGTGCCCTTTTAAGAAACCAAAAATCTCGTAAGTATCCCATAAATTTTACCCTGCTGCTGATTGGAACTTCTTCAGAAGCAGCACCAGAACAACCAGGTCTCCTGTAAGTGTTTCTCTAAAGACTTTATTTCAGCGGCTGTGGTTGAGGCTTCCACTGCAGGCAGCACAGTAAGGTTTAGATTAAAAAACGGGAAATAACCCACTTGAAGTAGAATTCTGAATGTACCTACCAGCAAGAGTGAAATGAATCACATGTTTCCTGTAGGTGACATTTTACTCTATGACTTAAGGAATCTCAGCAGGAAAAGTGTAGGTTTGCCTAGAGAGGAGTGTAGGAAAAATTTACAAAGAAATGAAAAACCTAGAAATGAGGACGGCAGCTTGCCAATTCTATGATTTTTAACTAGGAATGTTCAAAAACTAAGCCTTCTATATAGATAGTCCAAACAACCTTTTATAGTTTCTGGAAATAGGGCTGCAACTCCATTTCATCCTCTCCAAGATAGTCCTGGATTTCATGATGAATTGAAGCTGGGCACTGAATTTTACATTAGGAATGAGGCTAAAAGCAAATGGAATATTGAGAAGATCAAATCTATGGCATTTGTTATTGGTAGTCTGGGTCATAGTGAGAGAGAATTAGAAGGACTCCATTCCTCTCCATATCAACTCATTTCCCATTTTCTTTGTCTTCCTACTCCTGGGAATCAGCTGGAATCAAAGAAAAATTTGGGACAGAGTGAGAAGAGTCTCAGATGTCGGGGAATGGAAGAAACAGTAACAGCTAGATCTCATCCAAAGATTGGGTCTTATCGAGAAACTGGAAGGTCACCCTGCAATCTCCGGTGGGTCTATCCTCAAGAGAGTTGTAAAATCACATTCTGCTGGAGCTTTAGGGAATCTGTAAGATCAAATCAGTCAAACACAGTGTCTTAGCCTAAATCTCAAACAAGCTGGTTCCTTCTTGCCTTTTGATGACCCTTCCTCCCATTCCACTCAGGGGAGCCACATCTAAAGTTCCATCCCTCCATTCTGTCACCCACGCGCACCCCTCTCCAGCCAAATCTGCAAGTGGGCGGAATGCGGTGGCAGAACAAACAGGTTTGGGTGTGGTATGGTTCTTGTCAAAGGGTCACAGTCATTTGTTTTTAGCCCTTGTGTTTATATCTCAAAAGGAGGATATACAACATGTTTTGAAAATCTGAAGCCTCACATGTTTTCCCTTTTTACAAACATATCAGTTGGTTGAATTTCTTTTCTTAGTAGATTGTCTTGGCCAGAGGTCCAGGGACTTTTTTTCTTTTTCCAATTTATTTTGAGAGAGAGAGAGAGCACAAGCTGGGGAGGGGCAGAGAGAGGGGGGTTCAGTACAGAGCTTGAACCCATGAACTGTGAGATCATGACCTGAGCTGAAACCAAGAGTCCTAAGCTTAACCTACTGAGCCACCCAGGCACAGCCTCCCCATCCCCCCGGAACTTCTTAAAGAGGGATACTTGGATATTTCTGAAATCTAGAAGTACCTTAAACGGGGCACCTGGGTGGCTCAGTTGGTTAACTGACTAACTTTGCCTCAGGTCATGATCTCGTGGTTTGTGAGTTCGAGCCACATGTCGGGCTCTGTGCTGACAGCTCAGAGCCTGAGACCTACTTCAGATTCTGTGTCTTCCCCTCTCTCTACCCCTCTCCTGCTCACGCTCTGTGTCTCTCTGTCTCTCAATAATAAATAAACATTAACAAAATTTAAAAAAAAATAGAAGTACCTTAAATGTAATAGGCTCTTAACAAATATATGTTGAATAAAGAAGCACATCTTAAAATTTTAAGAGCCTTTTAGATGCTCACTTAGCAGAGTTACAGGTTAAAAATAAGGAAAGAATGATGATATCCCAGGGAAAGGAACTAGGCAGACTTACAGTGTGAGCTTAGTTCTGATTCAGACTGAGATTCATTATATGAGGAGGGCTGATAAGTACTCTATTTTCATTAAAATCATTAGCCCAAGTAAACTGCTGTATTTCCTTTATATTAAATATTTCTATTTATTTGAAAATATTCTGTATAAGGTAATAGTTCTTAAAATTTTGGGGGTTATCAGTTCTTTTTGGGAATCCAAATAAAGCTGCGGACTATCTCCTGAGACAAAAATGCACATTCAAAAAATTTACTAAAGAAAAAAAAAAAAACACAAGAAACTCTGTTCATGAGTACTCTGAAGCTTATTCATGGATAAACCTGTATCCCAGGTTGAAAACTTTTATAAAGGTCACCCTTGAACGGTGACCTTCAGGGTCCAGAAAGGGGCTTTTAAGAAAAAAAAAAAAAGTTTTATTTTAAGGTTCAGAACAATAGACTTCCATATAACATAATCACAAATTCCTTCCATTCCAAGAGACTGAATAGAAAGAAAGAAGCTCGTGAAGCTGCCCCCTCTCTGTGGAGGTAATGGAATTTTCTTGCACACCCCACAGGGCAGAAGAATTCAAAGGCACTTGTTTAAGCCAGAGGACCTGGGAGACGCAGCAGTATTATGGCCATACTGCACTGTCCTAACATGCAAGGAAACACACACAGTAGGTTCACTGTGCTCGGACACATGAAACAAAGCAAAGGTATGGGGTCTGTGCCCTCGAAGTCTAACATAAAGCTTAAGACATTTCCTAAACAAATTAAAAGAGAAATTACTGTCATTAATCACTCTCTGATTCCTTACAGTGTTTCTTCTTCAGACCTGAGGACCTAAAATTTAAGCTGATTACCAGTCCTTCCCTGAGATGCAAAGGCAGGGGGAGGGGGAAACTTGGAAGAGAAAACAATCCACATCTCAGTTGCCCTTTCTGACCCCACATCTCCCCTCTTCTCAGCAACTGCTTCCTTTCCCTAATAGTCTCCTCCTCTCAATGGCAGGGGGGAAAAAACTGAACTTTCTAACTGAGCCAACTTCAAATTGCCAAACTAGAATCTGGAAGGTTGCATTTTGAAATGCTTTTGTAGCCAAACAGATGTATTTCTAAATTTTACTTCACTCCATTCACTGGCTTCTCCTCCACTATATTTAGGATTCAGTGCTCATTTTCTTATCATTTTCCATTTCATTGCTTTTGTTTCACATTTGAGTAACTATAGGTCAAATGTACTCCAGACTATTCTGTTAAAGACATGTTAAAATCAAGTAGAAACTGTATGATTAAAGACATGAATCATCTGTTTTTTAAAAACAGGAAAGTAAACAAGTGCTTGGTGAAGCCCCACCTGCTTTGCTGCTGTTGTGGTGCGGAGCCTATCATGAGGAAAACAATTCCCCCTTCTCAAGGCTGAACTAAAATTAGGCTCCACCTGCAAGATGTTAATGAAAACTTACACAGCTGCATTCCAGAAACAAGTTACCCAGATTGCTTTTGGAAAGCTCTGTGTAAAAGCAAACTTGTTAGCTCTTTGCCTAATTCCCAAAATGTAGTATTAATTTTAATGGCAATTATTAGCACAATAACCAACTGATAAGTAACCTCAAAATAGATCCAATATTATCAAATAGGAAATATACTGTAATTTTATCACACATCCTGCTGGGTTTAACCCCTTAGTCACAAATGCATACTTCCTGTCTCTTTTGTGGCACTTGTGCTCAAACGGAAGACATGAGAAAAAGTGAAGTCACTGGAATGGTCTGCAAACACTTCCAGTTTGCACGGGGCGCCCCTTATCCGCATGCCGCTTAATGGGAAGAAGAATGGGAAGCACACGCTTCTTTTGCCCGTGATTCGTTTTGCAGATTCTCAAGCTTTCTTTGGAAGAGAAGCCTCAGATCGAAACCAAATCACATCAGACTCACAGTCACCCTTTTCTTGCAGATTGAGGATACGGTGGCAGCACATACATTCCCATCACAGAAGGTGATCTCCCTGTTTCATTTCCAGGTCAAGTCTTCATGACTCTGCCTTGTAGGCCAAAGAGCTCAGTTTTGATCTCCATTACTTTTCCAGATCATACTATGGTGCTTACCCTCAGAGAGAGAGATAAGGTTATAGTTTAATTATTTACTAAATTGTGCGTGTCAAAAATTAAAGAAGCTGTCATTTGGGGGATGGAGTGTCTCTGACTTTTAAAAATCCTTGCCTTCAAAGAAAATCCCTCTTCATCATTTACTTTACTTGCAATTTAGTCTTATCAAAGGAGCAGGAAATGCCTACAGTTGTTCTGATTTGAACCATGTTCCTGATGTTGCATGTGTCCTATAGATTCTTAATATGGTCACAATTATATACCTTCGTAAAGGCTCTTTGGAACAATTTTTAAAAAGTTGTTTCGAAGTCAAATAGGCTCAATTAGACCTGGAGCAGCAGATTCAGTTTCTGTTAGAGGTTAAATAATGAAGAAAATAGCAATGCTAACAAGTAGGAGGCTGCCTTTCATTACTCTATCTGATTTCATTAGCCTAATTCACACTTATTAATTATTGGTTGGATGAGATCATCAGTGTAAGTATGCCAGCCTCATGATGTTTGCATTTGGGGAACAGTCAGTCTTTTTCAAGACTTCTCCATGGTCCTCAGCTGATCTTCCCATTTCATTTCCATTTCAGACTGCTGCCCTATTCGATAAATGTATCTGAACTGCCTATGAAAGCAACGCTGCCAGAATAAACATTTTGTTTACTACACAGCCCTGCTTACAACTGTCAACAGAGAAATATAAAAGGAGATTTAAGTCTTCATTCCTAGATAGTGAACTCCTGTGTGCTTCTACAATGCAGGTCATTACAGACTCGGCTGCCCCCTGAGATGGAGCAATTCTCGTGCACATTGTAACAAAGGGCCACGGGTCTGGCAGCGTGGGAGTGGACTGGGCCACTTAGATAAGTTTCATTCACTGTAGGAGCCCAAGGGAACAGTGCATCAAGGCAGCTGCACCGCCTCAGTTCCTCAGTTCGTGGTGTAACTTTACACTATTTTCCCTTTAAGTCGCTACTAATCCCTTGGGTTTACATGTTTTTGGGGCTGCATCAGAGAAAAGCAGTGTGAAATTGCCTGAAAGCCTCCTTATAAATAAGACTTACGATATAGACCAGCTCTGTTGATGAAAAGACTGAGAGAATGCCCTTGAGGGCCCCAAGAGCCATTTTACAAGGCTCCCACTGTGATTTTTTTGGTCTCTATCTGACTGCTAAAAGGAAATTACTAACTAGGTTAAAAATCTCACCGGCCCAAAATTCAGTTAGAAATGAAGCCTTAGCATTAACATAAATCCTGTCTACATATTTACTAACCAATATTGCTTGTTTAAATTTCATCTTCTTTTCTAAAAGATATCTTACCCCTTTTA
Source organism: Panthera onca (assembly GCF_046562875.1). Taxonomy (NCBI): domain Eukaryota; kingdom Metazoa; phylum Chordata; class Mammalia; order Carnivora; family Felidae; genus Panthera; species Panthera onca. The sequence continues at coordinate 153,117,077 of NC_138346.1, forward strand.
ACACACAGGAGAAAGAAAAGAAAAAGCAGGAAATTGGGATCAGAGATTAGAACACTAGCCTAAGTTTCCAAGAACTCTGGATTTGCTTCCTAAAGGATGTACAAGGCACCAGTATGGGGCATTTACATGCTTCATCTTCTTAGGTGAATTTTTTGAAGTATTGTTCCATTTTGAAGATGAGGTAACTGAGGCTAGTAAAGACAAGACCATTCATTTAGCATGGGAGTGTCTTACTTTAAAATAATCATGCTTTTTCTCGTATTGCTGATCAGAGAAGTTAGAGGAAGTGTCCCTACTAGCAAAGAGGACATGGGGAGCCGATAGAAAAACCCTCTCCCCTCCTTGTTCCCTTGGGTTCTTCAATATCACCAGTGGATCTCTCCTGTTTACTCTTATGCTTCTGGAAATTGGTCTGACTTCCTACCCTGTTCCTTTTAGGAAAACACTAACTCCTCTTCCTCCTCCCATTTCCTAACACTCTGTCCTGTCCACCCCACCCTGCCTCCCTTTGGTTTTCCTACTCTCTAAATCCTCCTACAAATAGCCATTTGGAAACAATTTCAAGATCCACCTACTTTCCTGTGCATCTGTCTTTTGTAATTTAGAGGTTAGGGACTGTGTGTTTTCTACTTGTCATGTTTATGCCTCATACTCTGTGGGTATCTAATAAATGCTGAATAATAGCAGCTTTAAGACAGTGTAGAACCAGAAACACAGGTTCTCATGTTTAGCATTTCATCACCAGCAAGGAACATTTATTCACTGTCAGCACTATGCTGGGCACTAAAATGAAGTTAATTACTATAGCTGGACTCCTCTTGTTGTACACCTTGGCATTTTACTTTTCTCTCTTATTTTCTTGACGAAAGGAAGAAAGAAAGAAAGAAAGAAAGAAAGAGAGAAAGAAAGAAAGAAAGAAAGAAAAAAAGAAAGAAAGTGAGGGAGAGAGAGGGAGGATGGGAGGGGAGGATGGAAGGAAAAGAAGGAAGAAAGGAAGGGGGAGTGAGGAAGGGAGAGAGAGAGAAAGAGAAAGAGGAAAGGAGAGGAAAGAAAGAAAGAAAGAAAGAAAGAAAGGAAAGAAATGCCATTGAATCTTCTCATTAAAATCCACAGCATCCTAAAGATAGAGGTACTTTTTATTTTTTTAAAGACTATCCTTTATTGCAGTATTGGTTTATGGTAATTGCATGGAGAATACCAGTTTGGGGAAGAATTAAGTTTGCGGCTTAAAGAACTCAGACCCTCACCCAACAGAACAAAATTATACAATATTAAAAAGTATAGAAGCTCCCTGTACAGAAGGAACACTAGAAAACTCATGAATTTAATGACACCAACAGTGCGGATCCTAGAAAAAGGTTGCCAGACACATTTGTTGTCTCCATTGTTGATAAGGATGGTTTTTCATCTCAGCACAAGGTAAGCGTTTCCACACCAAGGTTTGAAGCCTAGACTTTCAGCCCAAATCGATGGTGGCCACTGGTCCTTGGAACTTTGAATTCTGCCCATGCTGCAGAATGGTTGACCATTCTCCCGGAAAATCGCCTCTACTTGGGCCGAGCTGCTGCTGCCACCAGCTTTAAGACTCCGCAGTGCTGACCTCCATCCTTCAGCACTTCAGGACTCAAAACCTCAAGGCAGGCCAGTGCCCATCACTCGAATACTCAGCTGCTGGGGAGTGTGGTCACACACTGGCAACCCCTCATTAATTTGCAACCTGGGTGACTAGAGAAATTAAAGGTCACTGTTCAGACCAACTTACTTCAGGGCAGAGGTACTTTTTTTTTTTTTTTGTAGAAAGGGGAACCAGGGTGCAAAGTGTGCTGAATGAGAACTCTTTGAGACTCAGCGATGAATCCATATGTAAACGTCAGTTTGCTGTTGCACGCACGTCCCACTTCCCTTTGTGCCTGCACGCAAAGGCAGAGAATAGGCTATCTAAAATTTGTATTTTTCTAAGAAAAACAAAAATACCTCTCTGTTCATGCTGTGTCTAAACAAGCAGAGTAAATTGAGACATTTAAACTTGAGACAATTTAGGCTAAAGATACATTTGCTTGTAACATCAATATAATTGACACAAAAGGTGTTTTTTTTTTTCTTGACTTCCCTAAATACTGATCTCAATTCCACTTCTGTGTGGACAGAAGCTACAAATATATAGTAAAAATAAAAAGGCACTTGCAAATTTGGGACTTTAGTTCATGGGCAGACCTATTGTAACATCAATTTTTTTTTGTTATTGTCCTCAATCATTAATTCAGTTAATATTTATCAAATATTATCTACCACATTCTTAGCTCTGTGCTGTGCAGTGGAGCTCCTAGTCTAGTGTAGAGACAGACATGTAAACAAGCAATTAATAAAATGTGGTGTGGTATAATGGAAATAAGTCCTACAGGAATGATAAATTCTTCCTGTGTGCTCTGGGAAGGCGACATGTGGGAGATGACATTTCAGCTGTGTCTTAAAGATGAATAGTTGTCCACTGTCAGAGGGTGGGAAATACATCATAGGTAAGGGGAACAGTGAGTGCAAAGATAGAAGTCCACGGAAAAGGATAGTGTAGTGGCCTTATTACATAGAGTATGTGATAAATAGAAGATGATGTTGAACTAACTAATTGTAAATGCCTTTTTTAACTCACTCTAGGGAAATTAAATTCTATTTATGGGCATCAGGAAGTCATAGTTTTAAGCAGAAAATAATATAATTATATTTATTCCACTAGAAAGAATTCTGCATAAAGAATGGGTTGGCAGTGGTTGAGTCTGTAGGTAAGAGTGAATTACACGGTCGTTATTTTAGTCAAGGCGTAAGGAAATGAATGAGGGGATTTACTTGGGAAGTGGAAGGGAAGATGAAAAAGATATAATCGAGAGATATTTAGGAGGTAGACATGAAGGACTTGATGACTAATACAACTGATACAACTAATGTGGGAGAGGAAGGTCAAGTTGAACAGTTGTCTCAATGGTGGTGCTCTTATGGAGAAAGGGTGTTAACAGTTCCTCCTCTTCAAATATTTCAGGAACTGTAATGAGTCATTTCCATATGTTAGCTTATTCAAATCTCCCAGTAACAGTGGGACATAAACAATAGGGAGTTTTATCATTATTTTTTATGGAACTCGGGAAGGGTGAGACAGTTGTCTAGTATCACAACTAGAACACAGTCGCGTCAGGATTAGAATCGGAGTCTTATAAAAGCCAGTGTATTCTCCACACATTTCTGTAAGTGTAATAATTGTGTAAGTAGCATTAATGAAATTTCCCTGTGAAAACCCTGAAATTAATTTTGAATCAAAGTAAATCACACATTTGACTAATGAGTGTTATGACAAATTTGAGCCTTTCATTTTGAGTGAAATCATTTCTTTTTTCTAAAACCGAACTATTTTATTTTTTTTTAATTCTTAAAAATTTTTAGATTTTTTTTTTTTTTTGCTGCTAAACAACAACATACCAGAAAATAAGTTTAAACTCCTATTAACTGGTTTGTAGTCAAAAAAAAAATTGACATCTCTTAGCTAAGTTTTTTTTTTTTTTTTTTTTTTTTTTTTTGCTGTAAAGGGTTCTGCTATACAGATGAGGCCTAATGCATGGGTAGAATAATAGGTTTTCAAATAGCTAATCACTTGATTTCAACTCATTGGAGATTTGACTTTCTCAGTGTTTCCATATTACTGATTCAAAAGAACTTAGGAAAATCTATTATCAAATAAAAATATTTCTATAGTTAGCTGAGCAGAAGTTTCTTTTTTCCTAGCAAGCACAGTGGGCTTTTACTTGTTACATAATAGTCTATTAGATGGAAAAAAATAAGGTGTGCTTTTTTATGCAGTAGCCACTTAATTTTCCCTGATCATTTCTAGTTCTCAGTTAGGTTATCTCATTTTAAGTACAGAGGATGCTGTATTTTCCAGTATCTTCTTTTGCTTTTGTGGTGATTGGGAAGGTATTCCTTTGCATGAGCTACTTGCACCTGGCCCGAAATCCATGAAAGAGAATACGATGAAAAAAAAAATGACATGGCCTCCAGCACTTTCTTCTTTCTTTCTTTTTTATTTTATTTTATTTTATTTTTTATTTTTCATATGAAACATTTTCCTGCCAGGATCTTCTATATACAGTTGGAGGATGCTTTTGATATGTAGATCAAGCAAAATGGTAAATACAGAGCCCTCTCTTTTCAAATATTCCCTTATTCTACAATGTGCCTGTAGTGTCACTGTCTTTGATTTCCATGAGGCTTGCCCTTGGGTTTGTATTGTAACTTGGTAGCTTTCCATTGTCCCTTACCACAAAAAATTCCTTTTTAAGAAACTGAATTCAGAATGTAATCCATCAAGCTTTAGCTCCTCTTTCTCTTTCCTTCTGGAAGATTTAGTGACTAAGTCTTTGCTTTGATTTTCTTTCTCTGACTTTGAGGGGTCTCACTTTCTCTTCTAATTGCTACAATCTGGTAACTCCTTTTGCTTGGAGTAAACAAAAACAGAAACACTTGGTGAGGAGACAAACAGGCTCACAAGCTCACGTGCCTGACTAGCTGATGGATGGCAAGGTCTGGCTCTCAGGAAGAGATCTTTCCATGACACCATTCAACGTCAGTTTCAGGATGGGCTCTCTGCCAGGCACAGTGGTAAGTGCTTTACATGGATTAGAATCCTCCAATCAACCTAGGGTAGGTAGGCCTTGTTATCATCTCCATTGTTCCTTATTAAGGAACTGAATCTAAAGGAGATGAAATATCTTTCTCAAGGTCATTCAACTAGCAAGTGGTAGAACTGGTTGGTAAACCCAAGTTTTTCTCACTTCAGTGCCTGAATTTAAATGACTAATTTATGTATTTTTTCATCTGAAAGCCTCTTAATGCCACTGTAGAGGGGTTCTCTGAACTGGAGGAGTAGATTGTCATTATGTTATTTCTTGAGTTCTAATACTCCAGAGAGTATATTTTCTTGATGCCTGTGGACTTGTTAACAATCTTCTAAAAATAGGGAAAATGGAAAAGTTGCCAAGGTCACCCATTAAAAGAAAAAGGAAAGCAGAAAAGAAAATATATAAATCTATATATTTTATTGCAATAAATGAAAAATTAAAACGTGAGCCAGGGGTTAAGCATTAATGTTGGCTCTGATTCTCTAGTGGCCTGTCTTATTTAGTTTCCTACAATAGTGAACAGTATACAGAAATGATCACTGGATGTGTTGTTTATTTATGTGTTAGTTTGAGTGGCACACTGTTTTGTAAACTACAAATAGTATTTTGAATACAAGTGGAGTATCTTGAAATAACAGCAATAGAAATCCTATGAGCTATGCATTATATATACATGATTTTATTTATTTATTTATTTATTTATTTATTTATTTATTTATTTATGAGAGGTAAATGCTCCCTGAATTTTTAAAAATAAAACAACGTTAAATTTTAAAATTTCCATATTAAAGACACAAAACATATTTTAAAATGTGATTTTATTTTATCCAAATTGTGTTCAAATGTTCAATTTTGACGTATTGCCAGGGCTCTAATACTTTATAATAATCATTTACCATAGATTATTTCGTAAAAAGTCAGTATGATGATTTGGTGATCTTAATTAATTCATCCACAATTCACTCATCTACAGTCATTGACAATCAGAAAGTTTCAATTCGAGCATTGTACAATGTATGTTTATTATGAGAAAGCACTGGGGTTATGCTCTTTTGGAAAAATAACAAACATACACTTAAACAAATGTATTACACTTAAATTTAAATGAATTAAATACATTAAATAAAAAATAAGTAATGAATAATTATTTCTGTTTCCCAGGAGCTCACCTTCTAGTACCAAACGTATCTAGTTGCACTCCGTAAAGATTATATAAAGGACTTATTCGTAAATGTGCGTAATTCTGCTGCCAGAGTATAGGAGAGTGAGAGAGTAATTCTGACTAGAGGAATACAGATTTCCTGGAAGAGAAGGGATTTTCCTGGTCTTCCAAAATGGAGAGGATTTTGAGAGGTAAGTATGACTCTGAAGACAAATATTGGTTACTTTAAGATCAAGTAGAATTCTTGTGTTTAAGCATGTTTTGTCTCATTGAACAACAAAACAGATAAATTTCTTGAAAAAGATAGGTATTTGTGTCTTGAGATGACATTTTAAATGGTGGGTATCTTTTGTGTCAATGCCAGAAATAAGATATTTATTTTTTTCTTTCTCATTATGTGAAATAAATAAGGGTAAAAGCTGGAAAATTATAAAAGTCACTTGATTAAATGAGGCAAGCAAATAAATGCTTTCTAAAGGTCTCAACTCAGTGTGCTCTTTCCCTGAGGCTAGTTGGAACTAATCCACAGTCACAATTGCTCCATCATATGGGTGGCCAGTCAATGTGGTGCCAGTAATAAAATGTGTAATCAACTTTCACATGTTTTTAGACATTCCCAAATCGCTTTGATCATGACTAACAAGAAAACTGCCATTTCAGTTAATAATCTATAAATTCTCAGGGGGAGGTTTGGTCCACTACCCAGCAGAATATTTCACATTTTATTTTAAAAATGCAGAATAACACAATCTAGAAATAGATTTATCCTTAAAACATTAGTCAATTTTCCATTACGTAATCTTTGTTAATGTCAACATTTTAAATTGCCATTTCTCATAAGCCCAGGGACCTTGATGATTGAGATTAAGCTGCTTCTGAAAACATATGTGCTTTAGATCGCATTTCCTCTAAGTCAAACGAAAGCTATCTGTCTGTGATAGTTTCAAGCCTGCTTTCAGCAGTGCGACCTGTGACATCATTGCCCTACTTCGTATAATTGAATTTTGTTTAATCCAAGGAAATAGAGTTATTGTGGCAAAGAAGATACCAGAGTAAATTTCTCTAAGCCAAGTGCCTTTTTAAGCTGGTGAAGATGTTCTAAAATATATATCAGCTCCATGTCACAGGTCCCAGTTAACATGAATAGTTAGAGGTGTACCAATCGCAGCATCCATCCAAGAAAGCAACATGTAAGAGCTTGCTGAAAGCAGAAGATGATTTAGAGAGGGAAATTTCAGAGATGGCAGCTGTTTAAATCTAATCAAAATTTCTTTTCTGCACCAGGAGACATTTAGTCTTCCACTGGCTCTAATATGTATCTTAGAAATCCGTAAGATTTTAGAAGGCTGTTGAAGCAACACTTGAGAGCCCAGTTCAAGGATAAGACCTGGTGACATCACTGATATCGGATTCATACAGAGAAGGAATAGGTATGGAAGGCTGTTTGTCTGGGACACATCTGAAACAAGAATCTTAACAATGGTAAATCTAAAAGCTGGGTCTTCTAATCTCACGGTATCATGTGATTTTTCTTTCTTACACTCACTGTTAAAACTTCCCATCCCGAAGCAACAGCATGTTCACACACAAACACCCCCATAGACAACTGAAACCATTAATATTCGCATAGGCCTTGTGACTCAAAGTGTGGGCTCTAGACCCAGATCACCTGGGAGCTTGTAAGAAATGCAGAATCTGGAGCCCCACCCCAGATGGACTGACTCGAGATCTGCATTTTAACATGGTATCTGGATTGTTCTCATGCACGTGAAGTCTGAGAAGCACTGACTTAAAAAGCAAGTTTTCGAAGTTGCACGGCCCTCGCATCCTTAAAACCCATGTATGTTCAATTTCAAACCACTACGTATTTCCCCATTATTTAAGGCAGTACAGTTTAGTGAGTGGTTAAGAACAAGTGTTTCCAGAAATTCCCTGTCCAAATGGCCTGAAGCCCACTTCCAGGGCCAATTTGGGCCTCTTCCCTGGGTCAGTCCTCCTAAGGGTGTGGCTGTCTGGAGTGGGGGCAGGCCAGAGATGGAGGCTGGACACATGCTGGGTAGGCCCCCTGCCCTACAGAACGGAGCAGGGGGTGGGAAGGGAATAGGGTTGGTCCCAAGTTCAGGCTTCCATTTGTACCCTAGCCCAGGCCTTGCGTGTGTTAGCGAGTATGGTAATTATTAAAAATCTATCTGTGGCTGTAAGTTGACAATTTTGTGAACTAGAGAATCTAGTCTTGGAAAAAAAAAAAATGCTTGCAATTTCTTCCACCCCTCCTTCTACTGCTGTGGTTGGCAGGATAACAGGTACCAGTCCTGATGCCATGCCCTTCTTTTTCATCTAGTTTCTCTGCTTCCATTCACACTATTTCTAGTGTGGCACTGCAGAGAGGGACGTTTCCTTAGAGACTCACACATACACTCGGGCTTCCAGGCTCTGTGCCAGAGGAGTCTGACAGTGACACAGAGGGCAGTGTACTTTCCTAGATATACAGGCACAGCTCTCACTGCCGTCAGTGGGAGTTCTATGGTCAGATTGAGAGCCGAGTACAGTCTGGAATTAAAAATTTGTCCTCAAGGTAAGGCAGAAAAAGTGGCTGGTTACAGAAGAGCCATACTCCACAATTAAATAGCAAATGCCTCGAGATGGAGAGAAGAATACCTCCAAGGTCCAGAAGGAGAAGCAGGTGAAAGTAAGTTGAATTACAGCCAATCGTCAAAGGAATTTTGAAAATTCCTTGAAAGAAATTATGTAGTAAACTACCTGTTTATTAAGAGGTCTTTAAAATTAACCATTTCACCTACTTAGAAGATTCTAGAAAGAAAGATTCTGTGAACACTACACAATATCCTTATATGCTATTTTCTTTATCTGGCACCCTTAATTCCACCCCTCTTCCAGGTCTCGGTTTAAAAGGAAGCCTTCCTAGATTAGCTCAGGTGCCCTCTTGTAAGTGTGCTCAGAGCATCCTGCATTTCTTCTTCATAACATCCATCCAGTCCAATTAAATATTTGGGTAATCATGTGGTTTATGTGCGTCTCTCCAAGTAGACTGTAAGCTTTCTGAAGACAAGGGCTGTGTCTGTATAATTATGTGCCTGAAACACACTGGCCACTCAATAAATACTTGTTCAATGAGTTTACATTTGGTAGCCTGAATATAAACTCCAAAAAGTTTATACTGAAACACATCTGCCAAAATTTACAGACACCTACTGGATCCTCACCCGGACCTATTTCCTGTTCAGACACGATTAAGGGGATTGTTTATCTGTTTTCCTAAACCACAGCAGACTCAAGTAGTAAAGTAGAAAGAAAAAGAAGGGAGGAGAATAAAGAGGGCATGAAAAAAGCCAACTGGACTGATACCTTCACAGAGCTAGAGGACAGAACACTTACCCATAAAAGAACTAAAAGAACTAAAAGAACAGAACAGCACCAACAAGAATATAACCACGTGGAGCCTCTATCAAGGGCAAGATATTGCAGAGGGTACCTTTGTAGAATTTCAGAATCCTACAATTACTGTTGATAATTAATGCATCTCCATTAAAAAATACAGGGCAAGAGGCACCTGGATGGCTCAGTCGGTTAAGCATCTGACTTCAGCTTAGGTCATGATATCATGATTCTGAGTTCGAACCCGCATTGGGCTATCTACTGTCAGCTCAGAGCCTCTGCACCACCCCCACCCATCCCCCAACCTCTCAAAAATAAATAAACATTTTTTTTAAATACAGGAAAATTTTTATTTCATATATGTCGCTTAAGGAGGCAGGAAAATAAATATTTTGGAAAGATTTTTACAAATAAATTATCTGAAAGCAAATTTGTAGGGGCACCTGGATGGCTCAGTCAGTTAAGCGTCTGATTCTTGATTTTGGCTCATGTCATGATCTCATGGTTCGTGGGTTTGAGCCTTGCATCAGGCTCTGCAATGACGGCACGGAGCCTGCTTGGGATTTCCTGTCTCCCTCTCTCTGCTCCTCCCCTGCTCATACTCTCTCTCTCTCTCTCAAAATAAATAAACAAAAATGAAAAAAAAAAGGAAAAGCAAGTTTGTAACATACTGAATATATAGATAGTATCCATTATAATACATTTTAACATTTATAAAGCACTTTTCTATATTTTGTCTCATTTGATTTTCATAAAATACAGAAGGGGGTAAACTGCAATTGTCAGAAAAATTTGCTTCTGTGGAACATCATACTTCAGGGTGAGGCTGATGAGTCAGGTGCTACTATAATTTTCTCACCAAATACTATAAGGAGTATTTAGATGTAGATTTTTTTCAAAGAATTGTTCAAAAGAGATTTCATTATGATTTCAAAAAGTTTTTAAAATCCAACTTTTTTTTCCCCCAATAATGATTTACTGAGAGTTAGACAGTATATTTAAATTAAGTCACCTAAATCTTACAACGGAGGTGCATAAATAATATAGACTAGATCTTATACATATGCAGTAGATGCAAATTTTATTATTTATAATATTTTTAAAGTAGATGTGTCCTGGACGTTAACTTATTATTTTACATTCATTATGCCCCTGTATGTTGGCAGTGCTCTTTGTAGAATGCTGAATTTTACAGAAACCATACACACTCACACGCACTCTCCAAATCACACTTACTTTAAAGCATACTAGGAATGCAAAAATGCACTTTAAATTTCCAAATGTTGCCAGTGCTCAGCATTGCGCTTAATTTTTTCCTTGAAATAAAGAATAATGGCAACCATGTAAAAAGTACAAAGTGTGTCAGAGATGATAAGGAGAACTTGTTGACAGACAAAAGACAGTCCCAGGAAAGTTGTTCTGTCAATAGCAGCTGTTACATAGCAATATAAAACCGTCTTTATATAAAGTGTTCACTTTATGGTTCCTTCTACAGGAGATCAAAAATTAAATATATGCAGGAACATAATTAGAGAATTAATGGCCAAGGACAGTGCACGAAGGGAGAGATTTCCAGGAAAAAAATGTGTTATAAGCAGTTTTTTAATGACCCTGCTTTAAAAACAAACCTGAATTATAACAACAATTGTTCTCTTGTTGTGTAGGAAAGGTCATATTAAATAATTCCTCTCTGATTTTATCCACCCAACAGCATCCACCCAAGCAGGGACAGGTTTTGCCTCTTTGATTTGCTAGTGCAGCGATTATAGCACAACCCTTTCTTTTTATAGTTATACAGGTAATCAAGGGCAAAAAATTTCCAATCACTTATTTTTGTTGTTATACAGAAGCACGTAGGTATCTTTCATTTTGATTTCTGTGTGGGCACTGTTGTTACATACAACAGATATAGCTGCTTTCATAAGGCTCTTTCATTCTGGTCTTCAGACTTCTTTTTCAAAATCTCACCTAGTCAACATTTTGTTGTTGTTGTTGTTGTCAAGGATACAGTACATACATGCTAAAAGCAAAGACTTGCTTTCTGCCACAATTAGAGGATGCTAGGGATCCAATCCCTAGCATCAGGTCTGTTTAGCAAGATATTGTAGGGTGGTTGACCAGAAGGCCAATAGTTAGAGACAATTCTCGTGGCTTAGTCTGAACCAAGAATGGGATTTCGGGCCTCTGGGATTAAGCATGGTGAAGGGTTCCATGAGCTTCCAAACATTCTCTCTGGTAACAAGTAGTGAACTGCTTGAACTCCAACTGGGTTGTCGTATGTTTTATTCATGGCCCATCATAGGAGCCGCCAAACAGATTATCATGTTTACATCAGGCCTCCTTGGAGAGGGAAATTCTTTAATAGTTGAACTAGCAGGGTCAGTCAGTACAGAGATGCCTGTGGGCGACCGAATAATAAATAAATAAATAAAATAAGAGAAGAAGAAATGAAATCAAACGTTGAGAGTTTAACGATGTCCTTCAGCAGTCACCAATCGATAACGCTTTTTATCTCTTGCTGAAAAGGTTATATTAAGTTTCCGTCGTTTTAGTAGTTTTGCTCATTTGCTTATTTAGTTATTTGCTTACTTATTACAGGAGTGAGGAGATGCAGGGGGCATGGAAAAGTGCAGAGTGCACAGAAACCCCTTCATTGGAGTGGACAAACCCTTACCATGTCTATTTATGGTGTTGCATCTTTTTTAGCAATTCGGCCTTTTTCAGTAAGATAAGTGCCAAGTGGAGTTGTCCTATTGTTTCTGCTGGAAGTAAATGCACTTTAGCAGATGTTGTGACATGAAGTAGCATTTCCTTTTCTTGAGAGTCTGATTTCAAAATTGACTTACAAAGACACATTACATTTTGGCAGGGCAGTAGCTTTCCTAGATTGTGCTTGCTTCTTGGTTTAGGGATTTCCTACAACCTTGCCGTATTTAGCCCAGCCATTCAGCTTTAGGCAGGAAACTTGTTTTCTGACTAGAAAAAACCCATGAGCTAACAGGTGAGGTCATTATTCACAGGAATTCTTTCCTTTTAGTTCGGCTGACTTTATGATGTGTCATAACGAGAGTTACACTGAGCGCTCAGAGTATCACAGGGTATCCTGGCGAGGGTTATTGATGTAAACTAGAACCTCTGTGGGTTCATAAGGCAATTAGTCAGTCATGGTATCCTAGAAATGGAAGGCACTTTAAATATCTCCATGTATGGGGTGCCTGGGTGGCTCAGTCGGTTGAGCGTCCGACTTCGGCTCAGGTCATGATCTCTCAGTCTGTGGGTTCGAGCCCCGCGTCAGGCTCTGTGCTGACAGCTAAGAGCCTAGAGCCTGTTTCGGATTCTGTGTCTCCCTCTCTCTCTGACCCTCCCCTGTTCATGCTCTCTCTCTCTCTCTGTCTCAAAAATAAACAAAATGTTAAAAAAAATTTTTTTTTAAAAAATAAATATCTCCATGTAGAGGAGTACCTGTACAGTTGTTAATATCGGGGGTTTCTAGATACGATATCTCATTCAGAGGTTTACAATTTATAACATCCGGAAGTTCCTGTACAGAGACAATATATTTACTTAACATGTTTTTCAAAAGGAGTATCAGCCTCCATTTCATAGACTGAGACTCATGGGGATGGAAGACGACCCAGTACCAACTCTGGCTACTTGTTTTGGTGACAAACATATTTGTATAAAAAATGACGTTTTAAATTTGGAGTTGGGATTAGTAATGCCTTCATGAGAATTTATTGCCTACATTACTGAATAAGAAATGAAGGGCATCTCAGCTTGGATATTAATTTACTTAAAGAGAATGGTCAAAAAGGATCAAATGTTTTATAATATGCACAGAAAGCACGTAAGACATACATTTCTAAAGGAAAATGCTACTTAAATATTAAGATAATTTCTCTGTGATTTCCAGATGCTTATCCCTATAATGCACCTTTGAATGTCCTCTATCTGGAATGGTCTTCATGAACTATGTTTACTTGGCTAACTCTAGTAATTCTTAAAGATTCAGTTTACTCATCTATCTCTGAAGATTTATTTTACAATTTCACACAATGTTCATTATGAATCACTTTCTTCTCTGTGTCATCACTGTGCCTTGATCAGCTCTTTCTTATTGTCTGAGCCACACAGTATTTATCTTAATTATTTATTGACATTCCTCCCCTCTCTGACTGTGATATCCTTATGGGAGGGACAATGTCAGGTTCATTTTTTATTGTATTCTCACATCAACTTCAGTACCTGGCACAACATAGTGACTCAATAAATACATATAAAATAAATGAGTATGGCCTGAACACCACATATATCAAATCAGTTTCAGACTAAAGTTCTACCCAGATAAATATAATAAACAAATTAAATGAGTTGAGGCAAAGATAAAATATTTATGAATACCTTAGGACTATAGAGGGACAGAGAGAAGGAAATGATACGTTGATACTCCCATTCATAGACTAGAATAAAAGTAGTTTCTTAAATTGTCTCAATTATTTGTGCCCTCAGAAAGCTTGTCAGAGTCTGGAGGCTTAGTGTATGTTCTTTTTCAATCATTCTCTAGTAAGCGAGGCAATCACTGAGAAATTTCTTGAATCTATGCCTGGTTAGGGAAGCTCTTGAGAATTGAAAGAATTTGATTCACAAAAAGGTTTGGTACCATTCACAGAATGCATATTCTAATCACTACATGCTGGGTTTTTTTGTTTTTCCTTTTTTTAAAGGCACTGATTATTTCAGAAGGAAGCACATCAACATGACTATAGTGAAACCGGAGGGGAATTATAGGTTTTCTGCCTGAAAATTTGTTATTGCTTTTATGAAAGGAATTCACATAGACATGCAGATCTTAATATATCCTTGAATTATGAGAAGATAAGCAAATATTTTTATTTTAAATCCAGGATATAGTTTACCTTATGGTATTATATATGTTAGAAATCTGAGATAACTGTGAAGATGTGAAGAATACTTTCATTTGTTCACTTGATAAACATTTCTTTGAGTATTAGTTATAAGCCATTATGTTGAGCCCTGGAAAGATTTCCTAGATATGGATAATTTAGAAGTACAAATTAAAAACAGAATGGTAAGTAAAAAGAAAAAAAATCCTCTTTATATTTTCCTCTGACAATTGAGATATTTTATAATCTGCAGTCATGCTTTAGGGTAGCAGGATATACAGTTCACCAATGACTCTTCTAGCTTTGTGAGCATATGATTACCCAAAATCAAAACCATATTAATATTTAAGTTTAAATATTTTATTTTCAACTTTTATCTACCAAATTTATTTGCCATACTTGAAAAAAATCTATAAATCAGATACAGGAAGTACGATGAGAATAAAGAACCAATTCTTAAAGAACATATTCTCTTCTGTTTTCACATTTCTAAACTTGACTTTAACAATTAATATGGCTAGCAAATGTCTGGACCCTACAAATGGAACATTTAACAGCAAGACCAAATGGCCAAATGCTCACCACCTGCCCATGCCCTCTTGCAATCAATCAGGCCTAACTTAACAAAACAACCAAAATACAGTGATTAACTAAAAGAATTAGACCAGTGTACTCCTACCAAATGACTTGGAGGTGATTTTGCCCCCAGTACTTGGAGAACATTTGAGCAGACTGCATTCCTTCTTTTTCCTCCTCTATTCTGTCACGATGACACTTATCTGGGAGGTATTCAAGATTATGTACAGATGATGAGAAGACATACAGCAGACAGTAGGAGTGAGTTAGGGAGGTACAATCCTGTTATTTTCAACCCACTTTACCAGAATATGGTGAATAACTAGGGTGATCATATAATTTATTATTGAAACTTGGTGCTTTTCAAGTGAAAGGGGTGCTATTTTTAATTATGACAGACAATTGGTATAAATTGGGACCATCCCAGGCAAAGTGGGATGTATGACCAGCCTATGAATAATTAGCCATAACTAGACAATGTAAAATTAGTTAAGACAAATTGGTGAAGTTAGCTGTAGATAGTCTGTGTAAGGCAAGGATTTTCTCTTTCTTTCTTTCTTTTTTTTTTTTTTTTAAAGCATGGGGGCATATGGGGGAGAAGCAGAGAAGGAAGGAGAGAGAGAATCCCAAGCAGGCTTCATGCTGTCAGTGCAGAGCCCAATGCAGGGCTCGATCTCACAAACCATGAGATCATTACGTGAGCTGAAATCAAGAGCTGGATGCTTCACCGACTGAGCCATCCTTGTGCCCCTAAGTAAGGCTTTTTAAAGTTTGGTCCACAGGATTCTTGATCTTGGCTCAGGTCATAATCTCGTGGTTCGTGGGGTTGAGCCCCGCGTACAGCCCTGTGCTCACAGCGCAGAACCTGCTTGGGATTCTCTGTGTGTGTGTGTGTCTCTCTCTCTCTCAAAATAAACAAATAAAACATTTAAAGTTTGGATCACATAATTGATTAGCTACTCTTTGAAATTCATGTCACTGACTTAAAACATCTTTCTGCTGTGTATCTTCTCTGGTTTATTTTTATTTATTTTTTTAAAAATCTTTTTTTAATGTTTATTTCTGAGACAGAGCACGAGTGGGGGAGGGGCAGAGAGAGAGGGAGACACAGAATCAGAAGCAGGCTCCAGGCTCTGAGCTGTCAGCACAGAGCCCAACGCGGGGCTCGAACTCACAAACTGTGAGATCATGGCCTGAGCCGAAGTCAGTTGCTCAACCGACTGAGCCACCCAGGTGCCCCGTTCTCTGGTTTAAATGACATGTATTTGCATACTTTTATCCAAGGACTAGTTTGGGATTTTTCACTTTTATTTTTCTAAAAGCTTTCATCATCGAAAACTCTTATAGTAATACAGTTTCCTGGTCAGCCAAAAACTCGTAATGATTAATAAGCAAGATGTATAAAGCTTGAGGCCAAAGGAAGACACTGTTTGACTGGGAGTCAAGGAACCCGGAATATTGTTTTGACTCTGAAACTAGTACCAAGTAGAACTTACCCTCACTCTGCCTTAATTTTCTCACTGCTACAAAGGTGATAGCATTACTTATTAATTTCCTAGGGAGGGCTTATGGAAATTACTTCAAACACCTAAAAGGTTTCAGTTTAAATACTTTATTTTCCAAGACCTTTGTAACAATAAAGAAGGCAAAAGAGGAGTAAAGAGTTAGAATACAGAATTAAATGTGGTGTTTAAGACAGTACAGAGAAATATATTTGAATAAAATGGAAGGAAAGTGGCTCTTTCTGACTGGAAAACTTTCAGCCCTTGATGATTTGCTAACACTTTCAGAAAGCCTTCCCAGAATCCTGTAACTTCCCCCTGAACTCCCTTCCGATGCTTAATTGTTATTGTTTATTTGTGTTCCCAGCTAGACTGTATATCTTGCAAGACCCAACTTGTTTTATCCATCATTAAATAACAGTGTATGAAATGGATACTCAATAACATTTTTTAACCAAATATGTTAATGTTGATGACAAACAGACAGAATAAGACATCTCTGTTTGAATATTAATACTCTCTTTTATGTTTCTGCCAGGTTCTCTTTTCCTTTGAATTTTATATTCAACTTTTTTCAAAGATCCCCTTTCCACTAAACCTCGAAAAGGAAGCCTATAAAACCTACTAAAAGTTCTATAAAGTTTCACCATAAGGTACCTCTCCACTGCGACACAGGAAGAGCTGGTTTGGAAATTGGATGTGAATACGGCTCGGTGCAAATTATCTATTTGCTTTCGGAGGTGTTAGCTCAGTTGGTGAGAGGACAGCACTAATAAGGTAAGGGTGCAGGTTTTATTAGCTTTAGACAGAAAAAAACTGCCCCCGAGTCACAGATTGTACCTCCAAGCTCAGTGCGTTCTTCTGGGTCACAAAGAGAGTGCAGATTACTCAGTACAACCTATTAACAGTTCTGAAAACAAGCAGCTGATGGCAGATCTTATATACAAAAGATAGCACATTCTTACTTTGCAGAGTGCTAAAAAACATTGAACCCATGAAACAAGTGTCAATTTAAGAAGTGTCCTTTTGTCATCTGTACCCCTTTAGACCGCAATACTAAAATGGGCATACTTGGTGAAGGAATCTTTAAACCCAAATTCTGAGAATTCTTCCAATTCATGATTGGGCTCTCTGCTTGGGTGGAAGAAAATATGGCCATGTGATATTGGTAAAAGCTTGTCAAAATGGTAAAAATCAATCTGAAAATCATTTGTAGTGATCGCATTAGGCATTTGTGGGGTGACAGATTCTGCAAATATTTGTATATTGAAATAATGGTCTTCTTTGCAAAAATGTGCTTTCCCACCCACAAAAGCACATTTTCATTGTATGTGGAGCTCTGTTTTTCTAATAAACATTGATTCATGGCTCACTACCTAAATGAATGCCAGAAAAAGGAAGTAACTTTGAATTTTTTTTTTTTTTTTTGTGATACATTCTGTTAAATTCAGTTGCAGGAACTCCTATTCAAGTGTGGTAAACCAGTTAGATGCTCTAAAAGGAAATGTGATGAAGAACGTAACAGTGACATGTAACAACCATCTATCAGTCATTCAGCAATAAGAAATTATACTCATTAAGACCTGTTCCACATACGGCAATGTTCTAGGGTCATAGATGCTGCCCATTCTGTGGTCAATCCACTTTTTAATATCTATGTAGGGTTTTTTGTTTTTTGTTTTAGACGTGTATATATACCTACATATATATGTTTATATGTATATATATACATATATATGTTTATGTGTGTGTGTGTGTGTGTATATATATATATATATATATATATATATATATTTTTTTTTTTTTTTTTTAAGAGAGAATGCGAGTGGGATAGGGGCAGAAAGAGAGGGAGACAGAAGATCCAAAGCGGGCTTCTTGCAGACAGCAGCAAGCCTGATGTGGGGCTCCAACTCACCAACCAGGAGATCACGACCTGAGCTGGAGTCAAAGTTGGACACTCAACTGACTGAGCCACTCAGGTGCCCCTGTAGTCAATCCATATTCATTCATTCATTCATTCATTCATTTAATGTTTATTTGTTTTTGAGAGAGAGAGAGACAGAGTGTGAGTGGGGGAGGGGCAGAGAGAGAGGGAGACACAGAATCCAAAGCAGGCTCCAGGTCCTACACTGTCAGCACAGAACCCGATGCGGGGCTGGAACTCATGTGAGATCATGACCTGAACCAAAGTCGGACACTTAACCGACTGACCCACCCAGATGCCCTGGTCAATCCATTTTTAAAATGAGTATGTTCTCGAGGAGAGTTGATGAAAGGAACCAATTGTTTAGACTGGGTTCTCAGATAGGAAGAGAATCCAGATTTTGGAAGTGAAAGACCTAGACAGGAAAAAAAACTTTATACTAAACTCTTCTACAAGATAGTTCCCTTCTGGTTCAGGGTTTACTTCTTCCATTCCCATTGCATGTTCTTTTGGGGAAACAAATATCCATCATTGTCTTCTCAAAATTGTAACCAATAACCATTCAATAAAGCAAATTTCATATTAGAAGCAAGATTTAAAAATAGACAATGTGTAACTAATGTAAAATTGTGTGTCAACTATACTAAGGAAAATCCAACCAACATTTACATACACAAATAAATAATGATACAATTAAACATTAATGTACTATATAATATGTGTTAAAACTATATGGCAGTGAACCTATCAAGAACATTCTCCAAGGTACAGATAAGCCTGTTGACTTGCCATTCTTTCTATGTTTACACTTTACAAGTAAAAATATCTCATCCTCCTAACAGTGAAATAAAGACACACATGCACGAAGTATGCACACACACACACACACACACACACACACACACACACACGTTTTTCTCACAATTAACTGCTCTTCCTGGCAAGAGAATTGAGATTTGGGTACCTAGGGGCTTAGTAGGAAGAGAGCAGGACTGCTTCTTTTCTTAGGATATTTTAACCATGAGGGAATTCTTTCAGCAGACCAGATTTACCAGATCTCAAGTTGTGTTGTAAAACAGAAGTTGCTATATCACTGGTTCATACCACAGTCTTGAAGAGCGGCTTTCCCTGATAGAAACTGCATGGCTCTCTGAACATTTTAAAATTACACAGGGTACATGGCAGAATGTATCAGAAATGCTGCTCTTCAGGACCTATTGCTGAGGAAGGTTCAGAGATTAAGATACCTGTGCTTTCCCAGAAAATGTTGTGGTGGATAGTACAGTGAAATAACATTAGCCAATTTTGGCCAAAAGCCAGGCATCTGGCATACAGAATCTAATCCTAGAAACAGTATTTAGAGGTACAGTTATGGTTGTTATAAAGGTGAGATTCAGGAACATCCACTATCTTGCCAAGAGCCCAGAGCTAGTTAGAGGTAGACAGGGATTGGAATCTTGGTCCATTCAAACTCAGAAAGTGAGCCAGACAGGTCTTGGTTTGAAATCTCCTGCTACCACTCACTAGCTGTGTAAACTTGGGCAGATTTCTTAACTTTGGTGAGGCTAGTCTCCATTTACACATCTTTAAAATGGAGAGAAGGTCTACACTGCAGGACTGTCCAAAGGTTAAATATTTGACATAGGCAGTGCTAAAGGGCTAAGCATAGAGTGCCTTCCCTCTGTGGACCTGCCTTGAATAAGCAGTCGGTCAAGGCCCTGAGCTACTTGCTGCTGGAGACACGTTATCCATAAGACTCTCTCCTCCCACAAAGTGTTGGAGATGTGATGAGAGAAGACAATAACATATTATAGGATGTGTTTAGACATTTACCCCAATATGTGAAACAGATAAAAAGAGGACACTCTGTTTTGAAGGGGTGTGGGTGTGTGTAAGGACACACACATCCTCCCACTCAGTCTTTCCCAGCTGCCTTTGGCAGTCCTGGACCATCCTCCTCTGAACCTCCTTTGAACCCTGGGGCTCTCAAAACAGCCATTAGGCAAGATGATCTCTGGGGGACTTTCAAACACAAAATCCCGGCTTCTATTGTAGGTACGCAAATATCTGTAACAAAAGGCATGAATATGATAACAACCATAGCATCTATGTCCATTCAGCCAGAGACTGAGATCACACAGTTGCTCGTTTCATGGAAAAGGGCAGAAGAGGGTCAATGATGGTATCAGAGAGAAGGTGGCTCTCACAGGAATGGGTAGGATTTTAAGAGGCTGAGATCACCATTGAAGAGGAAGGAGAGGAATGAAATGCATTTTAATAGAAACATATCCGGAAGAAAGGCAAACCGTGAAAAGAAAGAAAAAGCAAGGAAAAAGTACAAAGCATCTTTGAGGCATGGAGTAAGCTGACTCAACTGGAGCTTTGAGTACAGATGTGTAGGAAGTGGAAGAGATGGGTCTGGAAACCGGAGGCAATAAAACATTGTGTTAAGACATGGGTCTTGAAGCCAGACAGGTGTGGGCTTGAGTTCCTGTTCTGACAGTCAGTAGTTGTGTGAGGAGGAACAATCAATTTAACCTCTGTGAGCCTTAGTGTCCTCTTCTGGAAAATGGAAATACTAATATTAATCATCACATTAATGGTAATAGTAAATGGACACAGTAACATTTACTGAGCAGTTACTCTGCACTAGGCATGGGTCTAAGCATTTTAAAGGTGTTCAGCACAGTCTTCAGGACACTCCTCTGAGGTAGCTACAATCATTGCCACATTTTGCAGGTGAGGAGACTGAGGCAAGAGAGGTTAACAAACTTGTCTAGCAAGTCACTTGTCACACAGTTGATAAGATAGGGATTGGAATCCAGGCATTCTGGTTCTGGAATCCCCCTCATTATTAGAATTTCAGCCATCTACCTTGGAGAGTACAGCAAGAATTAAACGAAATAATACCTACAATAGGCCCAATGATGGGGCTCAGGACACGCTACTCCAAAATTGAATATATTAAGCTGAAGGAGTTTGAGAAAATGGCAGAAGCAGGAAGATCAGAGTCTCCCTTCTCTCCCCTTTTCTCCTGAAACAGGTCAGAAAACCCTCATGTGAGAGGGGCCCTCCCTTTGCCCAGAGGAAAGGCGCATCCTTATCTCATAAGACAAAGAGAACCTTGCCAAGAAGAACCTTCCAATTAGGCCTTGCTAAGTTTCCCCCAGTTTATTACACTTACTTCATTCTCCTTAAACTATCATATTTGTACAAGACTGCCAACTATTTATCAAACCTAGCATAAATGTATTCAGGTCTGTTTCTTTGGGTCTTTAGTTCCTTATGAAGGCTCCCATGTCATGTAAAACTTAAATTAAATAAATGGTTAATCTGTCTGTCAGTTTAATATTCAGACCCAGCCAGAGACCCTAAAAGGGTTGAGGAGGACTTTTCGTCCTCTACACTAGTGAAGTAACAGACACAGGGTAAGGGTTCAATTGAATAACTCTTAGCATAAGAAAAGGAGAGAGAGAGCTTGAAGCCAAGGCATATGAAGGCCCTTGAATATCATATTTAGGGATTGTTTTGACATTTTCCAGTGGGCAATTTATTTTATTTTTTTTTTATTTTAGAGAAAGTGGTGGAAATAGAGGGAGACAAAGAGAGAGAGAGAGACTCTTAAGCAGGCTCTGAAGTGGGACTTGATCTAATGACCATGAGATCATGACCTAAGCCCAAATCAAGAATTGGATGCTTAATGAACTGAGCCACCTAGGTGCCCCTCCAGTTGACAATTTTAATTATATATGGAGTTGCAACAGGTTTGTGATGTGATCAAAAACATCATTCAGAAAAACTAATCTTTTAGAATATATTAGCTTAAAATGAGAGAGAATGAGTATAGACCAATTAGGCATTTATTACAATAGTCATTAAGTGGGCCTGGAAAAGGGTGGCGGCAGTGGAGCTGGAAGGAGGAAACACAGTCGTAAAAGCTATTGCATCGACTGAGATGGAAAGGGCAGTGAACAAAAGATGACTCATGGTTTCTAGGCTGGGTGATGGGGAGGATGCAACTGACTTCATCAGTAGAAACAGATCACAAGGAGAAATTGGACCTTGAAGAAGAAAATGATGGTTGCTTTTTTTTTTTTTTGACAGATCGAGTTTGTGATAACAAATCATTTAGGTGGAGACACACAATAGACAATCAGCTTTGCAGGAACTCAGCTCCATGTAACAAACATACAACAGTATCTAAACTTTTTTTCTCAGAACATCCTTTTTTGATTAAATATTTTGAGCACATACTCATTTGCATACATGTATATAAACATACATATATGTATAGGTATATATGTATTATAATATCTAATTTATAGATATGTTTATTGATAAATTGCATATACTGTTATACATTATAAAAGATTCATGTGGAAAATAATAAGTAGAAATTCCAATATTTTCCCCATGCCCTGATGGATGTTTTTGAGTATTCTCTGACAGGTGTATACCCCATTTTAGAGAGCACTGCAATATCTTAGACCCCTTCCCAGTGTTGAGGTCAAAGCAAAATGAACAAATGAACAAAACTATTCCTTCTCCTATGAATGAAAATCTCCCCTTTTCAGTGTCTCTTAGTGCACACAGAAGAAAAAGGACTGAAGACCTCATTGCCCTACAAACTCTCACTTGTGTGCATAAAGGTGTGCATATAAGGATGTTCAATGTAGCAGTGTTGATAAAGATGAAGATAAGCTGAAGGTTTATCAGGAGGAGAAGATAATACCAATTATGATATATCATTTTATGAATAAAGAATTAAGGTAAAACAACGTGTATTGAGGGGGTAAGAATCTGCAAGACATAGTAAGTAAAAGTAAATTGCAAGAAGACAAAGTCTTTATTAAGAATACGCCATAACCTATGAAGAATTCTGAATATGAGAAATACATGTATTTTATATATATTTGCTTTGCCATGACACTGAATCTGAATAAGCCTCTAGGTCAACTACCAATTAATAGAAATGACAGAGAACAGAGGAATGTATTGGAGAACACCAGGGAATGCAATCAATAAAATCCAAATTGGTTTGGAGGTGGGTGGGAATCTGTTTGGGATAAGTGATTAAATTATTTATTTTATTCAACAAATTTTAACCATAAAAAGAATGACAGAGAGCTGGAAGGGGAACTATGATTAAAGAGACTTTAAAAATTCAAAAAATGGCAAAACTTAAATACTATTGGAGTTAAGGAACCACTGACTGATAAATTTCCCCCTCTATATTTCTTATTCTTTTCTACAGTGATATGTTCGTATGCTATTTGTGTAATTAAATATAACATTAAAAGATAAAAAAAAAATTGAAACAGTATACATGGGTGGGTTGGCAGAATGGAAGTTCTAGATGTATGTTAGACTGAGAATCCCACTTTTTTTTGTATTTTGTGTTTTTTAATTTTAGAAAGAGAGAGTGCAAGCAGGGGAGAAGGGCATAGAGAGAGGGAGAGTGAGAATCTTAAGCAGGCACCATGCTCAGCACAGAGCCCAACATGGGGCTCAATCCCAGGACCCTGAAATCATGACCTAAGCTGAAATCAAGAGTCAGACACTCAACCCACTGAGCCACCCAGGTGCCCAAGAATCCCACTAATTAACAAAGCTGAATATGGATTTATACCTATAAGGACATTGTGTTCAGAGTCACATAATTGCATATGAAACTTGCTTGGAAACTTCTCGAAAACCATAGAAACGTAGTGTATCCCAGAACCTGTGAAATTGGTTACCTTGTAAGTTTGTTTTCTCTCACAATCCCAAGCATTCTTGCTTTTTTTCTGTTAGATTCCCAAATAGCACTGGTAATATTTTTTTTTTTATTATTTGATATCTCTGATCCTTGGGTCTGGAGTTTAAGATAGTATGACAAAATGGGCATTAGCCATGTACAGGAAAGTTATTAACTATTGAAATGAAAATCTCTTGGTTGATATCAGGAACATTCTGTTATTCAAACTAATGCCAAAATATGACAAACTGATGCCAAATAGAATATGCCTTCAGTTCTAGACAATTGATTTCAGGAGCGAGGGAACTTAATAATGACTGAGGAAATTGGTATTGTTTGGTGTTCTTTTTCTCCATGTTTGCTTCAGATCCTTTAAATCATATCTTTAATTGGTTGCCTTGTGTAAGTTCACAGAAAATTTTGCTTACTGAAACATGATTATAAACAAGTGTCATTGTTTTATTAGGCTTATGGACCAGCAAGGAGTATTTGATTTGTGAGTAAGAATTTGCTAATCTGTTAGCAAGGCTCTGTCCCAATCCACTTTTAGAAGCTGTTTGCAACATATTTTTGGTTTGATATTTAGATGTTAACAGAGATGATAGGAATTGTGCACTTTGATTTTTTTCTATTTCTGGTAACTAGTAGAGAACTCTAAACTGAAACGAAGAAAGAAAAAATCCAGTGTGCATCTTTCCTTTTCCTACGACCAACAATTTCTAAGCTATTTTGCAAATATAGGACAGCTGCTTTATTGAGCTAAAAAAACACTACAAAATGTAATGATAGCACTTTGGACTCTATTCTGATCTTCCTTAAACTCCACACAGCTTGGAATTTTCTGTAATTTTAATGAAAATGTGGCATGGCACATCTCTCTCATTTAAATTATGCACTGTCAGTATTTTCCTTCTTTGCAACTGAAGCACTTCTTGGGAAACATGCCAGGTACAAGAAGGGAGGGTGAAAGCCGAAAATAGAAAATGGAGATGGGGGTGGGGAAAGGAACTGGACTAAACAAACACACTCTCCATATAGCCATGTTTTTAAAGACTTGCAAATCACTGGGAAATGGGGTACAGAAGTTCAAGTAGGATTAAGGTAGCTTTAGCAAGCCTAAATGGGGCTAAACACAGGTCAAAGTAGGGCTACAAGCCAAACCTTAAAAACCCTGTTGATTTGTTCAAAACTAACACAAGATCTCATTCATTTTAATGTGATATCAGAGTACATCTTGTTACTATTTAGCCACTTAGGGCTTGATACACATATGTAAAAGTCAGTAGTGTTTCCTTATACCAGTGACCATTTCTCAATTAAGAAAACCTTCTTCCCTCACCTGTCATGCCCCTCTTTTGTTTTCCAAGCAAAAATCAAACATTTCTTTAACAAGTATTTGTTGAAAACCTGAGTGAAGAACAAGACAGAGAGGGTCCCAGCACACAATCATCTATGTTCCAAGTCCACCTTTTGTAGAATTCACATACACAGAAATAATTTCCTTTGGGGAGAGGTGATTTTTTTTTTTTTTTTAAAGAATAGGCATCATATTTATATCAGTGAGAATTTGGTAGCATTTTGTAAATCACTTTTCACATTTAATTCTCATTTTATCCCAGCATGGTAAATATTGTTATCAGTCTGTTTTACAGATTAGAAAGTTTTAGGAAAGTTAAGGAAATTGGTGATTATCATTGCTTAATGGCAGAGCTACGACTAGAATTTGGGTCTTTTGACTGGAAGTTAGTATTTTTCTCACTGTGGTGCAGTGGTTGAGAACGTGGGCTCTGGGAGACAAAGGATTTGAGTTTGACTCAGGTCTGCTCCGTGCCATGACCTTAGGTAAATTACTTAATGGTTCTAAGCCTGTTTTCTCTAAAATGGAGATCATGAAAGAATCTCCCTCAGAGGGTTGCAGGAAAGAGTAAAGAATAAAACATTTGTGCTTAGTACAAAGACCAGACTCAGAAAGGGTTAACTAAGATAGATTAATCCATTCTCCCAGCAGGATCAGAAATACCTGAAATATCAGAATTCGAAATTCACCATTAGTGTATCTTCCTGGTCAGAAACAGTGTTGGGAGTAGGGGTGTCCAAGAAATCTAGGATCTTAGCTCAAAAACACCTTTTCTACCTTTTAAGAGATTCCTTTAGGATAAGTCAATGGATGTTTGAAAATGCGGATCTTTGGAGGGTAGGAGGAGCAAAGGGATAGTGTTTCTCAGTGATCACCCTGCTATAAATTATTTTACTTAGATAATATCTTATTTGAGATCTTCCTAAAGGAAGAGGGTTTTTGTGCACTTTGGGTAGGGTAGATCTAGAAGAGATAGAAAAGGATAGAAAGTAGAATGCCTTTGGCCAGAATGGTGGAAGCCTGAGGGCCCCAGGTGCTTGGGTGATAAGAAAGAGGCATTCCAAAAGAGGGAAGAAGAGTCTAGAAAATGTGGGAGAGCTCCAAAATAAACTTCCTTTGTTTTGCACTTGAGGTTGGGATTGTTAACTGTTTGGTGTCAATAAAATCATCTCCTGTCTTGCCTTTGGCATCGCTGACTTGGGCTGGTGCCGGAGAGGGGATACTTGATCAGAGCAAACCTTTTAGTTCAACTCAGAACTCTGGTTCCAAGTGTCCAAGGGATTGTGTAGGCAGACGCTTGTCCTGTAGGGATGAATCAGAATCCCTGGGAGTGCAGAGCTTATTTTCTCCCTGAAACCTGCTTGCATTCATTATTTAAATTATACCTTTATATATCATCTCTGAAATATATCAAGCTAGGAAGCCCAGGAATACCTCCTCCCCACTACTTGGTTGTAATGAAACCAGAGGCTTATGGAAATGTCACTGTGTAACATGCATCCTAAGAGCTGTTTAAAGCCCCCAGCTAACCCATCCTTCAAGTAGGATCAGAAATTAGGCTCTCTTTAGAGCCTATTAACTCTTCATTCTCCTCTTCCCATCTACTGCAATCCCTCCTCGTGACATTACATTTTAACTGCCATTAACTGTGGCGTCTGTGCATGATCTCTTCTGGGAGAAGGAAGATGTTGTTTTGCCTCAGTAAACAGAAAGGATTTATAAAGTGTTAAGCTACAGCATCAGTGGCAAAGAGCTTCAGCTAAGAGGGAGGTTGGTCAGCCAAAAGAAGCACATTGGGGCAAAGATCCCTAAATTGAGCCCCAAGTTCTGAGTTTGAATCCCAGCTGTGTCTCCTGTTCCGACTTTAGCTTCCTGATCTATAGAATGAAGGAGTCAGATTTGGTTAGCCTGTGGTTCTAATCCTTGGAGTTGGAAAGATCCAGTCATCCTTGCTATGAAGGTGGTTTTTAGTTTGGCTTTAAATTAGCAGCCACAGCCCTTTGGTTCTGATCTCACTGCCGGTCCTGAGATATCACAAGCATTTGCTCTGAAATCCCACTCTTTCAGCCTCTATTTAGTAGCAGAAATCCCCCAGTGCTAACTTATTGACTGCTCTTATCATCCCCCACGTTTGGTTTGCTTTGCATTTTGCCACCCAGTGACCCACATCTAAATAGGTGGAGGTTGCACAACAAGAAAAAAGGCAGAAAGTTAAGTCATAGCTGAACTGTAGATCAATGGCTGCAATTTCACCCCAAAGCAGTCTGTGCTTCTGGAAGGACTAAGATTTATTGGTTTCAACACACGAAGATGTAAAATGTGCTGTTATCGCATCTCCCCAGAAAGTGTACTGGCACCAGCCTTGGGAAACTGGGGGGGAATTGCAACTTCCTAGCTGCCCTGTCAGTTCTACCATCCATTTTGCTAGTCCGAATTCCAGCACCTTACCCATGGATAGATGCTGTTTTGTTGGAAGTGAACCTTGAACTATTACACATTGTGAGTGACAGTGATATGACTAATACTATAACTGAGGTACCTGCATATTTAAATGAAGTGAAATCTCATGACATTCAGAATTCTGCATTTAAACACAATGTAGGGGCACCTGGGTGGCTCAGTTGGTTAAGCATCTGACTTCGGCTCAGGTCATGATCTCATGGTTCTTGAGTTGAGCCCCACTTTGGGCTGTGTGCTGACAGCTCAGAGCCTGGAGCCTGCTTCGGATTCTGTGTCTCCCTTGCTCTCTGCCCCCCCCCCCCCCAATCTCTCTCTCTCTCTCTCTCTCTCTCTCTCTCTCTTTCTCTGTCTGTCTCTCTCAAAAATATATAAACCTTAAAAAATAAAAATAAAATAAAAATAAAAAATAAACACAATGTAAACTTTCATATATGTATTCACTTAAAATACAGTTACTCAACCTACTAGGTGTGATACACTGTAAAATGATGAAGGCAGATTATGTGCTGGGTAGTATCTATATTTTAGACTCAGAAAGATTTTAATGTAAATTTTGTTGCTGGTGCTAAGTTTACTTAAATATGATATTCAATTTCTCTGAGATTCTACTTTCTTTTGGGAATGACAATATTTATCTCACAAGATCTTTGTGAATATGAATGTCTCAGGCATGGGTAGGTATTCAAAAATACTGTTTTACTTGTTTATTTACCTAATAATAATTCCAGCCTCTATTTTACAGTTGATAAAAGTCCTTTCACATATTGCATTGCATTTTCATCTCTTACCCTCCTGTGAGGCTGGTAAGGCATTTTACCTTTATTTAAGAGAAATTTGAGGTCCAGAGAGCTTGGAGTCAGATGCTTCTTCAAACTTAATTCTAGACCCAAAGGCAGTCCTCAGAGGCAGCATATTTGCTATCAAAAAATTAGGAAGAGCTTTATTTATTTTTTTAAAAAGGATTTGATTAATTAATTAACTAATTTATTTATTTAAAGGTTTTATTTTTAAGTAATCTCTACACCCAAAGTGGGGCTTGAATTCCCAACCCCAAGATCAAGAGTTGCATGCTCCACCAACTGAGCCAGCCAGGCACCCCCCAGAAGAGCTTTATTAAACCGAGAATGGACCTGCTGAGTGGTGGAAATGTTTGTCTCCTCTTATAAACTCAGAGGAAATATTTCTGATCTGTAATTATACAATCATGCTTCCATGAGGGTTCTGTTAATATAAATGAATCTTGTTGCAGAATTCTAGTATCTCATCTCCCCTCGATAGCCGTACCATGTTGCCCCTCAGAAGAGAGTTTAGTGCATTTGCTCCTTGGAGAATTCTCTCATATTGAGATGATCTGAATAGCAATTGGCATAAACAAATGTTTTCTAACCAGAACATCACGATTTTACACAGATCAATAAGTCGTTTCTAGTGGATCTGGTCCAGGACCTTTAATAGTGTGATTTCTAGAGCTATGAAAGCCCCCTCATCCAAGAAATAATTCTTCTCTTATATAATTCTTTAAATTGCTCCACAGTCTTTTATCCTGCAATTAGAGATGAAGCTTGAAATGCAAATATCCTTAAGAATAGTAGCTAATTGACTCACATTTGTACTAAGGCAAGTGATACCAGAGTCATTCCTGAGGAGAGTTACTGGAAGGGCACTGGCCAAACCCCTGTAGGGGAGTTGGGAGGGGCAGAGATCAGAAACTGTGATGAGAAGGTCTAGTATACAGAAAAGAATGATTGAAATCAAAGATGAGATAAGTTTTACCCCTTAGTTTGACTGGAGTTGTTTGCTAAAATCAAATATTGGCTAGGGTGTGGGGTTCCCTAAGACTCTACTGGTGAGAAGAGTAAATTGGTTCAGTGACTTTGGAGGATGAATTGGCAGCATATTAAAAATAAATTTTATCTTAATACCTAACCAAAGGAATACCATCCATATGATCAAAGACATCCATGCTAGGATGTCCAATGCCTCATTCTTTACTATAGGAAAAAAGAAAAGGAGCAGTCTGTCAAGCAAAGGGAAAAGAATTTTATGGGATAGAGTGCATTCATATTATGAGATACTAGGTAGTAGTTGTAGAGAATAAAGATGATCAATATATACTGATATAGAAAGATAGTTAATACATACTGTGAAGTTTAAAAAAAATGACACCTTTAAACCCTACTGTATTTTTATATATATTTGTATATATATGGAAATGCACAGAAATATTCTGGAAGACATACTTAAAATGGATAATAGTGACGACCTCTAGGTTTAATATGGAGGAGGAGTAGTTGAAGCATATTTTAGAACTGTAATGCTGCAATTTTTTATTGGGATGTACTCACATATTAAAAAAAGAAAGAATGTGCTGTACATGTATTAATACCTAATTGATAGGTACTCTGAAAACTCAAAAGTATGTGACTGAATGTGAGAGCTACAAGGTGCTCAAAAGGTTTTAAGCACAAGCCACCTCTTTTTTTCTTAAGCCTAAAGACTTTGCTAAAGGTCATATTGCCTATTAGTGCTTCAAATGGACTACACCGTGGATCTCCTATCTTTGGTTCTTGCACCTCTTCTACAGTTTGGGGCTCACTCTTAGGATGTCAGTGTGTCTTGCTAAAATTCTCTGCCATGCAAATGCAAGATATTCTTACTTTCACGGATATGGGGTGAGGGGTTAGGGCAAGGACAACTTTTGAGAACGGGTGACTTCAAGAACAAAATGCTGACAACCTGGTTCAGATCATATTTTGAGACTGGTTCGAAGAGTCTATTTTATACCTTCCTTTAAAATTTTCAACTATAAGGGTGCTTGAGTGGCTTAGTCGGTTGAGTGTGGGACTCTTGCTTTTGGCTCAGGTCAAGATCCCAGGATCATGGGATCGAGCCCTGAGTCAGGCCCTGTGCTGAGCGTGGAGCTTGCTTGAGATGCTGTCTTTCTCTCCTTCTGTCTCTCCCCCTGCTTACACACTCTCTCTTTTTCTCAAAAAATAAAAATAATTTAAAAAAGAAATCTTAAAAAATTACAAAAAAATGAAATTTCAAGTATAAGAGTAAGAACTTCTGAGAAGTATGGGAGATTAAGGCAAAAGAATGGCTCTTAGATGATTTCTTTATGACTTTTTACTTTAATAATACCAGCCAAAGCTCAGATAACAACGAAACGAAAATGGCTTTGCAAAAAAAAATATCGAATTTTGTTTAATTAAACAACAAAAAGACATTCAATTGCAGTATAGTGGAATCTGCATTCCAGATAAGGAAATCTGGGTTATATCCCAGTTTGCTCCTTAGAAGTTGCATGAAAAATCCGAATACAGTATGGAAAGAATGGTATTTTCTTATCCAAGTTGCTGGTAAAAATAAATATGATAAAATGTTTGACAGAGCTGCCACATTGATAAAAGTGCTCAATAAATTCTTGTTGAATTGAACTCTATTATGCCATTCCTTAGTACTCTGTTTGAGAACTCCTGCAAATTAAAAATAAAGAGGAAGGTGAGATACAGACGGGACAGCAGAGAAGATGTAGCATACTTTGGAGAAGTGAGTCAAAGAATCATAGACTGTTGGAAATTGTAGAGGTTTAGGTACATTTTTAGTGATGCAAACACCCTCCTTTTACAAATAAGAAAATGGGGAGCCTGAGAGGTTAAATGACCAGCCTAAAGTCACTCACTTGGAGCCAGCCAAGTCTCCACAGTTTCACTCAGTTGCTTTCTTTTTCAGAGAGTTTGGTGATAGGTTCTTTTGAAAGAACGAATGTAGCCATTCTATTTGCTTCCCTAAAGGATGCCAGAAAATAATCAACTGTGAAACAGTGTATAAATGGCTACTCAGTGAGTGAGAGGATTGTATTGTTTACCCCAACAATGTGCTATCAACTCCTCAACCATTTGTTAGGTCATCAAATTGACCTATAGCTGTTATAGAGACAGGGATAAATCTAGCTCAAGGTCTCCTGGTATAAAAATATGAATGGAAGAAGAAAGGTAAAGACTTGGACATTGAACTTGGGCTGTTCAGTGATGTCACTTAGCTTATTCTACAATCAGAAAAACTGTTCTTCTTATTTAAAAAAAATATTTCTCAACTAATTGGGAAATAGGGTTGCCAGATGTCTACTCACCGGAAGTACACAGTCCTATATTTTTGCGGTCTGTCTGGTAAAATGGAAAAATAATCAGAGAGCATGTGAAAGCTTAAAAAATTATGTAGATCCCATGCTTGGGATTCTTTGTCTCCCTCTGTCTCTGTTCCTTCCTCACTCACGCTCTCTCTCAAAAATAAATAAATAAACTTAAAAAAGAGAGAGAGAGTTTACATGCAGGGAATCCATATAGACATGGAAATTCCAAAGACAGTGAGGCAACATGATGCTTGTATGAGCTAGAAGAGGAGTAGAGATCTGAGGTTACAAAGAGGAGAATGACCATTAACAGAAAGATGAGAGGAGATGTTTGGAAAACAAAGATTGAGCTATTATGCAGATAAGTTTATTAAGAGGAATTTCTATTGATAGTTCTCTTCTTGGTATAGGCAGGTGGTTGGTGGGGGCTGGGGTTAAAGAGCTTTCCCTGAATCTGTTAAGTTTTAGTTGCTTTTAAGTCAAAATAACATTCATGCCAAAGTGGCCTGTCTTGGGGTGGCCTGCCCTTGTCCCCTATACCAGCTATACTGCTGTATGTTTAATTTTAAGTTAATATTTTCATAATTACTTTAGAAATCTGCATGATTTCACTCTTAAATACTTCCATAGGGAAAAAATTCAATTTTCAATGTATTGAACCATGTGTGGACTGATCATATAAAACAAATTCAAACTGAAATTTTGAGTTTTCTTCAAAATTCCATGAAATGGTTTAAAAATAATTATTTCTCAGAAGAATATATCATAAATAAATATTTTACAGACAGCAAATAAAAAACACCAGCTGAAATAAGCAGTAATTTTAAATTATTAAATTCTTATTCACCACCTCCCCTTTGCCAACTCCCTTATTTTTGAAGAGGACATCTGGAAATCCTATTCTTTAGCTTCAGCAGAAGCTCCTTCCAGCTCCTTTTCAGCTGTGTAAAATAGAAAAGAGGGCTCTTGGAACCAGACCAACATGGTTTCAAATTCTTTCCGTACTACTTACTAGCTGTGGAACCTGGGTCAAATTATTTTACTTCTCAGTTTTCTCTTTAGAAACTGAAAATTATAATTCCTACCTTGAAGGGGTGTGTGTGTGTGTGTGTGTGTGTGTGTGTGTTTGAGGATTATAAGAAAGATAAATAATCACTCATTTACCTTATACATACACAAATTCATATGAAAAGTATTTAGCATGGTACCTGACGAGGCAATGTGCTCAGGATTTGAAATGCCATCCTCTTCCTCATAGGTCAGCACAGTGTTTCCCAATCTGATTTCAAAAAACTCTAAAAAGGATTTCAGGGTCAAGTAAGTTTGGGTGAAGGCCATATACGTGGTCCTTCTTTTTGGTGTAAGAAAATGCACATTAGTATATTAAAGGTTCTAAGGAGGCTTAATGTGGTGTTTTCCAATCTTCTTTGAGCACAGATTTTCTTTAATCTCTAGAGAACAGAAGTTAATGGTTCTAGGGAACTCAGTTTGGGGAAAACTGGGCCAGAAAATGGGGAAGTATGGGTAATGGCTTTAAGGCTCCTGAGAACAGAGGAAAAGCTTAGGAAAAAAAAATTAGGGATAGCTTGTGTAGCCGTCCATTCCCATTAGAGTTTCTTCCCTTTTTCCAATTAGAATGTGATTCCCTTAGAGGAAGGCTTTCAGACTTTCCCATCTAAGTACCCCTAAAGCAAGGGACATGAACACTCATTTTATCATGAAAGCCCATGAGAACCTCTCATGTTACTCCATAAGATATCTGTTTGTTTAAATATAACAATAAAAGTTTTAATTATTGAAAAGTAAATGATTTAATGCTTTCTTCCACACATACATACACATACTTTTTTCTGATCTAATTTATATTCCTGGAAGAAATGGCATATTTCATGCTTATTGGATATATAAACACAGATTCCCTGTTCAATAGTGAGCAGACATGGGAAGAGTACCTGTATTCCAGGGTGAGAAAGAAGGCCTTAGGTCAGTCAGACTACAAATACTGATGGATTTCTCTAGTCTGGGTACTGTTTTCAGGACTGAAGCAAGGAGGCAGAAAGAGTTTGTGCCTTTAAGGAATGCTTATGGCCTTGTGTGTCATGAACGTATGGGGGGGATTGCATGCTGAACATGAGGAGGGAAGAAACGAGATAGCCAATAAACTCATGAAATGATAAAAGGATGACTTTTAACACCGATTAATGTTACGAAGAAGATGTGACATCAATGGCAGGACTGGTGGAGCCTATTTAAATCAGTCAGGGAGGCTCTTTAAGGATGAAACACTCAGATTGAAGCCCATTGATATAAGAAAGACATTATGCAAAGGTTTGAGCTAAGAGCTTTCTAAGTTGAAGGCAGAGCACCTTGCAAAAGCCCAAGAATGGGAAGTAGCTTGATAGGTATTTTAGTTTGGGTTTCTCACAATGGACCCTGAGGTAAGGACAAGTT
Organism: Panthera onca; assembly: GCF_046562875.1. Lineage (NCBI taxonomy): Eukaryota > Metazoa > Chordata > Mammalia > Carnivora > Felidae > Panthera > Panthera onca. The sequence goes on from NC_138346.1 coordinate 153,151,339, forward strand.
AGAAGTAGTTTATTTGGGAGGTCACCCAGGAAACACCAGAGAGGAAATGGAGAAAGTGGACAAGGAAAAAGAAAAACCAATAAAGGCTGTGTTATTAGAGGTTCACTGCTATGGATAACGGGGGGCTTATTTCCTCTGGAGTGGAGTCCTTTAGAGAAACCGATTGGAATTCACCTCCCAATCATTCTAACCAGAGGGCTGGGAGGTTAGGCCTCCCAACTGCCTTCTCCCATTTCCCACTGGCTAAGTATTAACCTCAGGGTTTTACTCTCTTGAACTTTCAGGTTGTACCTGTGGAGGCCCAGAAAACTCCTGAAGAGCTAAAGAAAGTCCTCAGGCAAATAAGAGAAACATGGGTGCTAAAGATAGGAAACTGTCAGTATGCTGAAAACTCTTCAGCTGCAGGGAGGCTACGGTTGGTCATCAACAGTGTCTGTTTTCCGGAGTGGAAGTCAAGGCTAACTTGGTTGCAGCATAGCAGGGATACTTTAAAGGGAAAGGAGTTCAAAAATGTAGGCAGAAGCGAGATGATGGATAACTTTGCCTGTTTTCAGTCCATTTGCAATGAGTTGTCGTTGGAGGATTTGTAGTGGGGAAATGATCTGATGAGATCAAGCTTTAGAGAAATAGCTGGCCTGTAAGTAGGCAAGTAGGCAAGACAAGAGGCAGGAAGATAGATTAAGAAGCCATTTCAGTAGTCCAGGCAGGTATCATAGTCGATTGGGTTCAGTGGTAGATTATTAGTCTTCATTTTACTTAATCTATAAACAGTATTTGACACAATTGATCACTTCCTTTTGAAACACTTTCTTGCCTTAGCTTCCAGAACACCTTTTTCTCTGGATTCTCCCACTACCTCTTTGGGACTCTTCCCCAGTCTCCTTTCTTGGAGTACTCAGTTTTGGAAGACTCAGTTCTGGGACATTTTCTCTGTCTTTAAATACTCCCTGGGTGATCTCATGTCATCTTACAGCTTTAAATATCACTGACACCCACAAGTTTTTCAAATGTATATCTTTAGACCAGACCTCTCTCTTGAATTCCATAGTCATTATGTCACTACCAGCTTCATCGCCATTTGGGGGTTCTGACTGATTCCTCAAACCTAACATGTCAAAAACTCAACCCTTGATTCCTCGCACCCCTGCAAGTGGTAGTAGGGCTTCAGGTTGTAGCAGTAGAGGTGGTGAAAGTGGTCAGCTCGTGAAGCATTATGAAGGTACAGCCCACGAGTCTTAATGATGGACTAGATGTGAGGAATCTAAGAAGGCAACTCAGTTTTGACCTGAACAACTGGATATGCAATAGTGCAATTTACTGAAATGGATGAGTAGGTTTGTTAGAGGAAAATCGATGGCTCTGTTTTGACTGTATTAAGTTTGAGATGCCAGTTAGGTATGCAAATAGGATGTGTGAGGGATTGGAATATTCCACCTAAAGGAGAGGTTTCCTCATCCATATTTATATTTAGAAAGTGAAATGAGGATTTTACAAAGATGTAAAATAAAGGCTCTCTGCATCTCTCTGTATATTGGGACTATAGAATTGAAGAATAGTTGTCTAACCATTAAACACTTGGGAAAAAGTAAAAGATGATATGGGGTGATAAACACTCCCATGCATATTCATAAGCAACCAAAAACACTAGGGTATCTTTATCAAATGGATTTTGATGAAAAAAAAATCAATGATAGTCACATCAGTCCTTTTTATTTATTTATTTATTATTTTATTTTAAGTTCCTCCATTCCCCTTCCTTCCTCCCTTCTTCCTTTCTTTTCTTTCTTTTCTTTTCTTTCTTTCTTTCTTTCTTTCTTTCTTTCTCTTCCTTCCCTCCCTCCCTCCCCCCCTTCCTTCCTTCCTTCCTTCCTTCCTTCCTTCCTTCCTTCCTCTCTCTCTCCATCTTCCTTTCTTTCATTCTTTCTTTCATTCTTTCTTTTCTTCTTTCTTTCTTTCTTTCTTTCTTTCTTTCATCTCTACACCCAACATGGGACTTGAACTCACAATCCCTAGATCAAGAATTGCAGGCTCCCCCAACTGAACCAGCCAGGTACCCCAAGTCAGTCCTTTTTAAAATCCTCTTCTCAAGTACCTCCAAAGACTTCACATTTTACTTAAACAAAAGTCCTGACTTTATCTGATCTGATCATCTCTAATCTTGGCCCTTGTCCACCTATACCCTTCCTCCTGCACAGCCCCCTTACTCACTCAGCTACACCCACAATAGTCTTCTTACTCTGCCTTAAACACTCCAAATTGGCCACTCAGAGCTTTTCACCGTGTTGCTTCCCTCTGCCGACAGTCTTCTCCCTCCCAGATATGTGTGTGGCTTTTCCCCTAGCCTCATTGTGGTCTTGCTCAAATATTGCCTCTGTAGGAAATGATTCTTAGACCATCCTATGTGAAATATCAGACTCTGTCATTGTTTATCCATTTACTCTGTTTATTCTTCATAATTTTTATCACCACTTGAACTCAGTTTATTTGTATCTATTTGCTTATTTTTTTAAGTTTATTTATTTATTTTGACAGAGACAGAGAGAGTGAGCACGAGCATGGGAGGGGCAGAGAGAGAGGAAGGGGGAGAATTCCAAGCAGGCTCTGTCGTCATCAGTGCCTGATGCAGGGCTTGTTCCCATGAACCACGAGACCAAGACCCATGTGGAAATCAAGAGTTGTCCCTCAACGGACGGAGCCACCAAGGTGCCACTTTATTTTCTTATTATCTGTCTTTCTTATTAGTATGTAAGTGTCAATAGGCCAGGGGCTTTACTTGGTCTGTTTTGTTTAATTCTGCATCTTCGGATCCTAGAAAATTATCTGATACGTGAGAGATACTTGGTAAGGATTTAATTGAATAAATAAATGATTCCTTTTTAAATTTATGTCAGCAAATATCTCTTATGTGGCTATGGAATATTATAGAACGCCACATAAAAATTATTGGATGGGTAGGAGAAATCTGCTGTGATAGGAAATCTCACAGCCTAGATTCAAAGATCTAGGCAGGCAGGCCATATCATCAGCAAGAAAATATTTAAAAATTTAGTGATTTTCAGGGAAAGAGCTCCAGTGTCTGATCCAAAAGTAGTGGTTGGGGAAGGAGAAAGTTAGAATGGCAATAATCATATTGTGTGGGCTACTGAGACTAGATCTCAGGCCAAGTAGAATAATCAAGGACCTAATTATCAGAACTACGGTATATATTAGACTAGTTTGCCGTGCATTAGAATCAACTGGGGGAAATTTGATGATGAGGTTTCACCCCATTCCAATGAAGTCAGAATATCTGGGGATGGGACCCAGGTCCAGGGAGTGATTCCAAGGTGCAGACAAGTTTGAGAATTAGTATACGGGATGTTGCTCTTCCAAAAGCAGACTGGAAGCTCTGGTATTACCTGAAACTTGTTAGAAATGCAGAATTGCAGGCTGTACGTCTACCTACTCGAGTAAGAGTACATGGGGATGGACACTGAAATTTGAGAAGCACTAATATAGACCACAAGGTCAGAGTTAGGCAGGAAATAAGGTCATTAATCCTCAATTCCCTGAGGTGAATTAGGGGACCATAAATCCACTGTGTTCGCTATGCTTTTTGATTTAGGTCAGAGTTGGATTCAGAGCCTGTAAGTTAGGGTTGGGGTAGGGGTGATTCTAAAGGAGGACAAACGGCTTTAGTTCTTAGAGGAAGTCAGTTAAAAGAACAGGGACCCAGGCAGGGTTTAAGTCCAGTGTGAGATAACTGGTAGGGGACCAAAGGTATGTTGGTTCCAGACTGTAAAAGAGCCACAGATAGTGATAGTGTTGGAGTAGGTGAGTGACATAATTAAATCTATATTTTGGGCTCAGATTGACCAGCGAGGGAGAAATTCTTGAGGCATTGCTGAAAAAAACAGTAATGAAATAAAGATAGTATACGAATGAGAATAAGTGGTAACTTTTTCACTGTTCTTCAATATTACTGTATGTCCACAAGTCCCAGAATTAGGTTGTGTACCTTATTATTTTCATCATCCAAATATTAAAAATACCACCAAGAATTAGAGGAACATGTGGAAGCCAACAGTAGATTAGAAATTGTTTTGCTCGGTTAGCTTTGTTCAGATGTTGCTAAATTCTTTTCTTTAGAAATGTAAACTTTTTTATTTCCATGTCAATAGCATAGTTGACATTTTTGTTTGTTTGTTTGTTTTTTGCCACTTCGTATAACTATTCTTACAACTGTTTACATATTTTAAGGAAACATTGGTATTTGCAAAATTCCTCTAGGCTGCTAATCACACTTAATATATATCTTCACATTCATGTCACCTCATTCTAAATGCATGTGCTGGTTTCACTGTGAAAAGTGAGAGAAGTGCAGGAAACTTAAGAAGTGAGAGAAACGTGAGGATTATCCAAGGAATCTGATTTGTGCTGTGAATGGTCGTTTTTCTTAGTATAAAGTATCACATGTAGTCTATGTTTTTAAAAATTGCAATTGGGCGCTGACCTACTAAACTATAATCTCCATGAGGTGGGGTCAGATTCGAGAGTTTAACACCATTTGTGGCATGGAGCAGGTGCTCAGTAAGTAGGTGTTGAGGAAATGAATGGATAATCATCAGCTTTTAGTCTGGGAGGAGTCTGGTTTATCACTGCCCCCTTCTCTGGAGAGGGATTACCCTCGGCTGATGGGAACGGCCTTTCCTGGAGAAAAGTGGGCAGTTAGACTTCCGAAACCACAGCTTTGCTTTGCTTTCTCTCCACCTCCTTGTCCTGCTTCTCCCCCACCCTTATAGGTATCTCCTAAAAACACTCTCCATATATCACTTGCCCAGGAACTCCTATCTCAGACTGCTTCTGGGAAACTGGATCTAAAACATTGTATATACGACTATCATGTATGTGTGTATGTATATATAACACATGTACATGTATGTGTGTATATATAACACACAATATTTTCCAAAATTTTTATCCTGCCCTACAATAAGAAGTACAATAAAAGTACATTTTACATTTTGATCCAGTATAAAAGATTAATAAAAATCTATGTACCTACACACACATATTCATTCATATGGCAACAGATGTTTATCTATTGCCTAATATGTGCCAAGCACTATTCATTGTCTTATTTGAAGGAGAAGTAGCAGCAAATATAGAGTTTGCATTAATAATATAAAATTTAACTTTACCATGTGTTATGCAGGCTGATGTGCTGTATTCTGTTCTAATATTTTCTTTTATAACCTATTGCATTCTATTCCTTTTAAGAAAAATGCTATTCATGACCCACTAAATTGATTTAACAATGTGCTTGAGACTTGTAAACATCAGGTTGAAAATATTGCCTTAGATAGTGTCAAGTCTGATTTTATAAGGCTTAAGGATGTGTTTGTTAATACCTTCAGGCATTTAATATAATATATAATATTTAATACCAAGGAAAAATATAAAACTGACCTATGCACAGTATTATTATCTTCTTCCTTGAAGGCTTATATGATTCAACCTTTATTTTTATTAGTATTTTTCAAAATACCCTTTTCATCTTCTTCAACTAGAAGTCAATAAATGAAGCTTTTGCTCTCTGTCTAAACTGTCAAGGTCTCTAAGAGAAAATGTGCTTTAAAGCAGTAGGAGTTAATGGTCACTCTTGCACTATAAATTCTATTGGCAGATACTCCACTGGCTGGTAGATATAAGGATGACTTTCTCCTTGAAAACACTAATGAGACTTGGGAATAATATACAATCTGTGATTCAGGTACCATCCTCTAAATGTAAGAGCTTTTAAACAATCTTAAAACCTCATCGAAAGTAAATCACATCATTTCTTGTTATTTCTTAGAGAAGTAAAGATATCTAATATAGGTCATAAATATTTGTGAAGTAAAAGAACTTCAGTTTCTGAGTCTGAAAAAATCACCTTCTTCTTAAGAGGTTATGACATATGTTTGCACTTGATTGATTGATAAATGAGGGAGTACTGTGTTTTCCCCCAAATAATTCTTCTCGGAGAGGAACTTCCCGGAAAGGCCACGGCTGAAGCAGTTGTGAATAGTTGAAGAAGACATTCTCCTTAGCATGACCTGGATTTAAATACTAATTCTACCAAAGAAGTGTGTGGCAGAAGGCTTGCTTATGAATTTCAGTTCCCTTCTCTGTAAAATGGGATAACAATCCAAACTTCACAGGGTTGTTGTGAGAAAAATATATGATAATATATTGGATGTCTGGCTCCTTATCATTCAGTAGACATCAGTAAATGTTTATGTCAAGCAAGATCCATCAAGAGAGAACATTTAGTTTGCCTGGTAAGAGAAGTCAGTGGAATCAAAATTCTCTGATCAGGGCGCCTGGGTGGCTCCATCGGTTAAGCGTCCAACTTCAGATCAGGTCATGATCTTAAGGTTCGTGAGCTTGATCCCCACACTGGGCTCTCTGCTGTCAGCACAAAGCCCACTTCAGATCCTTTTCCCCCTCTCTCTCTGCCCCTCCCTTGCTCATGCATGCTATCTCTCTCTCTTTCAAAAATAAGTAAACGTTAGAAAGGAAAAAAAAAAAAAGATTCTCTGATTGTTTAACACACCCATTGAGAGTTGCATATCCAAACAGTGGTTCCGAGATGCCACATGTGGAGCCCAGTAATGATGCTCTCATTCTAAACATCTTCAAAACTCCACTTTGGGAATTGCCCTTAGAATAAATCAGACTTTATGGTGAACTTTTTTTTTGTTGATAGTATTCAGAATTTACCCAGCTGTACCTTTTTCATCAGGCCTAGATCTCAATGATTTTAGGTGGTTCTAAAAGTCCAATTCAACCTTAAAAGGATAAGTTATGATTATTTTTTGAAATTGTGATGCAGGACCTGAAGGCAGCATGGAAAGAGGAGTTCCTAAAAATGCTGTGATTCTCTGCAACTAACATTATTGTTAGACTATCAGCGTGGCTTGGCAAGAAGCAAAGAAGATAGGAACTACTGATGGTGATCTTCATCAGTGGGCCAGGGACAGTCCCCAGCTGCTCAGAATCATACCACAGCTGTGGGCCAGGGCCAGGCTGTGGAGTCTTGTGGTGCACGGAGGCCAAGAACTTGAAACTTGAGGCTTGGGAGCCTGTGTCAATCTAGAGCTTCAAGGGACCTCTCAAGGCTCCATGATCTGAATTTGTCTTAGCTAACATATGGCTGGTCTTACAGTTCTCATCCAGTTCAAGCTTTCTGTCTTACTGTTTTAACTATGCTCTTGCTTCTCAGAGTCTGTTTTTACTCAGAATGAGGCTGTTCCGTGATGATCACGGGAAAAGTGGTTTAACCTTTCTGAGCCTAAAATTCTTTATGGAAAATGGAAGTAATAATGGTACATTCCAGTAGGGTTGTTGTGAAATTACATAAGAAAATGAAAATAGAGTGGTTAATGGGGCATCTGGCACACTGTAAATTCTTAATGAATTATAGCTATCATTATTATCACCATTACTCATAGCGCAATTTACCTCTGTGCCCAGCTCAATGCCTAGGAAACCCAGCTCAATTAGAGGCATATTATCCAAAAGGGATCCTAGACAAGTATTCCTTGGGTGAGGAACCTTTTATAGAGTGTTCTGAGTTCATATTATAGGAGAAGAGAAAGCCATTAAGGGCACCAAGCTGGTTAGATAAATCGGATATATACATGACCGTATATAAATGGTCGTGTGCTTTTATAATCACATTTGCTATGGAAAGGCGGATTCCATTTTCATGACTTCTGAGCCCACTACCCATTTCTAGAATAATAATAACAGTAATAAGAATAATAGCTAACATTTCACTTTCTGATAATTATTAAGGGTGCTACAGAAACCCTTTGAGTCGTGTGTATTTCTAATTTGGCATCTCTAAAATGAATAACATATCAAAGCAAAAAGAGCAGAGCTGCCCCTTCCCCCATCTTTTTACATGTTTTTATTTTTATTTTATTTCACTTTTTTTTATTTTTTGAGAGAGAGAGAGAGAGAGAGAGAGAGAGAGAGAGATAGAGAAAATCTTAGGCAGGCTCCATGCTCAGCCAGATGCAGGGCTTGATCTCACGATCATGAGATCGTGACCAGAGCCCAAATCAAGAGTCAGATGCTTAACCGACTGAGACACCTAGGCGCCCCAGTTTTTACATGTTTTAAATGATGATAACACTTGTCTTATTTTATAGCTTTTATGAAAGTGTAGCATGTCAAGAAACCAACAGTTCACTGACTGGTGGTGGCACTACCCGCTTTGTCCTTAGTGTTGTTTGTCAGTCCTTGGTATTTAGTAGTCGAGAGGGGGAGAAGAAGGGAGTACCTCCAGGGAAGCACCACTAGAAAACCATGTTAGAAAGCCATCCATCACTGATGGGGCTTTGTGGCAGGATGTTTAAGCCACTGGGTTTTGGGTCTCAGGTTCCTGCAGCCTAACCCAATTTCCAAGCATTCGGTGGGGGTGTATCACTTGGGATTGTTATTGTGTCATGGTGGAGAAAATATAGCTGAGATTGCTGCAGGCTAATCACCCTTCAAAGGCAAATGAAAGAATGAAAATTCCTCTCTGACAGCTTTTTAAACAAAGCACTTTTAACTATGTGTAATCCACAATTTAGCGCATGCAAGGCGTGCCATTATTTTTACGTGTAATTTGCTCTTAAGATGGTTCTGCCAATACAGAGTTATGGTTGCTGGTGACCTGTGTGTGTTTTAGTACAAATTGTCTGATGGTGGTGGTTGTTTTTCAACTTTCAGGTAACAGCACCCCAAAGAATGCAACTATAGAAAGAAGGGGTAAAATTTTAATACTTTGTTGAGGCACATCAGGAATGTCTCTTTTGAAGGGGTAAGACAGCTTAAGAATTGACTCTTTCTAAAGAACAAAATGTGGCCCAACTCTCACGACATAGATTTGCCAGCTCTGTAGTTCCTTTCCATAAGTAAAATACCATTGATAGCTGCCCCAGTCCTCAAAGACTGGAGAAAACTGACAGCTTTACAGAAATGATAGAGGATCTAACATAACTATTCTTTATTCATTAACCCTAAGAAGGAAAACCTTTGAAATAACCAGGAAGAAAAATACCTATTTCCCTGATCACCCAACATGTCAATTATTTCTCTTTTGTTGAGTGTCAAATATTCTGTAGCCAAAATCTATTTTTACAAATAGGGGCAAGGTAATTTAGAGGAGAGAGGAAGGGAGGAGGGAGAAAAAGAGGGACGGAGGGAGGGAGGGTGGAAGAATGTGATGCGTCTCCTACCAGTATTTCTATGCTCTTTATATTGTCATTAGTTTTTCTCCTGATAAGCATTCTGCCTCATTCACACAATATATTACACCGAAGAACCTTTTTCATTTAACTCTCCCGTGTCTCGGTTTCTTTATCCTTTAAATGATGATAATGCTTGTTCTGTTTCATAGTGAAGGTGTTAGGATTAATAGTATATTATAGATAAAAATGTTTTGAACTCCCCAGAAAGACACAATACAAAGTATTCCTATTGTCGTCATTATCACCAAACACACTCTGTACTCTCTTATTGCTTCTTAGCTTCCCAGTGTCTAGGCAAAGTAGTAGTTTAATGAGGGATGTAAAATAATAGAGCTGCAAAAGAACTCAAAGATTTTTGAATCCAGCCTTTTTTTTAAAAATACAGAATTGGATAGTGGGACTTAGAGACATTAAATGACTTTTTGGGGTTACCAGACTTCCCTGCTCAGTTTCCTCTACTGAGAGTGATTTTCAAGACTAGGCTGTCAATTCTTCTTTCTCTGTGCTTCTTTTCTTAGTGGCTTGAGCTATTTAAACGTGAACTATAATCTCTATTCTAAAGTTTCTAAAATTGGCACCACTATCTCTGACAAGTGTGTTCTTCAATCTCATACTTCCATTTGTTTTCACACCTTAACAGTTAGATAACCGCATTAGTTTCCTAGAACTGCCATAGTAAATATCACAAACTGCATGGCTTAAAACAACAGAAAATATTCTCTTGTGGTTCTGAAGGTAGAAGTCTGAAATCAATGTGTAGGAAGGGCAGCGTTCCCTCTGAAGTTTCTGGGAAAGTATCTTTCTTTGCCTCTTCCTAGCTTCTGATTATTGCTGACATTGCTTGGCTTGCAGCTTGTATCACTCCTGCCTTTACTCTGTTGTCACATGATCGAATTCCCTGTGCAGATCCATGTCTCTAACTCATCCTCTCCTTAGAAAGACACCTGTCATTGGAGTTTAGGCCCACCCTAATCTGGTATGACCTCATCTTAATTTGACTTCATCTGCGAACACCCTCTTTCCAAATAAGATCATTTGCACAGGTACCCAGGGTTAGGACCTCAGCATGTCTTTTGGGGGGACACAGTTCAACCCACAACAATAAGCTACTCTTACATCCTATTCAAGATGGCCAAAATCAACTTCACCAGAGTCTTTTGAGATTGTCTTTGCTTCTGTGAAGAGTGTCTCTAATCTTGAAGTGTTCGGGGACAAGAAGCACATGATTTTAACGCTTCTCCCACACTTATGCTCTACATTCACTTTGTCATGAGGGTGTATTGTTTGTTCTTTTGAAATATTCATCAGCTTCTTTTACTGTCCATTGCCACTGTGTCTGCCCTGGGCCAGGCCTTTAATTCCAAGTTAGTTATTGGTTCTAGTCTCTCCCTTACCCAGTCTCTTGCTACTCAAAGTGTGATTCAAGGACCAGGAGCATCAGTTTTATCTCCAAGCATGGTAGAAATAAGAACTTTGGCCTTACTCAGACCTGATTCTGAATCTAAATTAGAATCTCCATTCTAATGAGATCACCGGGAGAGGCTTTTTAAGTTTGACAACTTTGATGTGGTTCAGAGCAAAATTGATGCCCAATTAATATTTACCCAATCCCTCACCTGTTGGAAAATTTTATTTTTATTTTTTTATTTTATAAGCTTATTATTTATTGTTTTTAGTAATCTCTACACTTGACGTGGGTCTTGAGCTCACAACCCAAAAATTAAGAGTTGCATGTTTTTCTGACTGAGCCAGCCAGACACCCCTGAAAAAATTAAAAATCCCTTCAAATTCTACCTCTCTCCAGATTGGTTAAAAAAGTTAAATCAAACAGGTAAGATGGAATATCATATAAAAAAATTATAAAACTAACGATGATGTCAAAGATTGTTAAATAACTTATAAAACATGCATGGTATAATGTTGATTAAAAATGCTGGTTCTAAAGGGTACATGATGCCAATTTTGCATATATATAAATATAAAATATTGGACAAAATATTGGAATATTGGACAATATTAACAATGGAAATTGTTCACCCTTTTTTAAAATTTTTTAAAAATGTTTATTTATTTATTTTGAGAGAGAGTGCTCTCAAAATTTTATTTATTTATTTATTTTATATTTTTTTGTATTATTTATTTATTTATTTATTTTGAGAGAGAGAGTGTGTGCTCATGAGCAGGGGAGGGACAGAGAGAGAGAGAGAGAGAGAGAGCGAGGGAGAGAGAGAATCCCAAGCCAGACATCCTCCGTGTTGTCAGCACAGTTCCTGAGATCAAGTCCTGAGCGGAAATCAAGAGTCAGACGGTTAACCCACTGAGCCACCCAGGCACTCCTCATCCTATTGGTTTCTGTTTTTGTTTTTATTTATTTTGAGAGAAAAATAGAGAGCAGGGGAGGGGCCAAGAAAGAGGGAGAGAGAATCCCAAGCAGGCTCCCTGCTGCCAGCACAGAGCCCAATGCTCACAAACCATGAGAGCTCACAAACCAAATCAGGAGTCAGACACTTAACTGACAGAGCCACTTAGGTGCCCCCATTCTATTGTTTTAGATGATTCATCTCCTGTTACGATTTATTTCTTGCAGTGAAAACATATTCTGTAATAAGGTGAAAAGTAGTTCTCAAAAATCTTATTTATCTAAATGTATATTCCTCTAGTTTTTAAGATTTATTTGCATATTGGGAATGGTATAGATTTTTTTTTAGTAAGACAGTGTTTAATAATTACATGTGCAATGAGATAGGTGATATACAAATATTTTGTATATATATATATAGTACAAAGGAGTTAATGCAAACAAAAGTTCATGAAAGTAAGACACTTAAGCACATACCATTTTATTATGTGACAATAAAACTACCATTGCAATAAAGCGTTTTGTTTTTTTAATGTTTTTTTAACTTTATCTTTTTATTTTTTTAAATTTACATCCAAATTAGTTAGTATATAGTGAAGCAATGATTTCAGGACTAGATTCCTTAATGCCCCTTACCTATTTAGCCCATCCCCCCTCCCACAACCCCTCCAGCAACCTTCTGTTTGTTCTCCACATTTATGAGTCTCTTTTGTTTTGTCCCCCTCCCTGTTTTTAAATTATTTTTGTTTCCCTTCCTTTATGTTCATCTGTTTTGTCTCTTAAAGTCCTCATATGAGTGAAGTCATATGATTTTTGTCTTTCTCTGACTAATTTCACTTAGCATAATACCAGTTCCATCCACGTAGTTGCAAATGGCAAGATTTCATTCTTTTTGATTGCCAAGTAATACTCCATTGTATATATATACCACATCTTCTGTATCCATTCAGCCATCGATGGACATTTGGGCTCTTTCCATACTTTGGCTATTGTTGATAGTGCTGCTATAAACATGGGGATGCATGTGTCCCTTTGAAACAGTACACTTGTATCCCTTGGATAAATGCCTAGTAGTGCAATTGCTGGGTCGTAGGGTAGTTCTATTTTTAGTTTTTGAGGAACCTCCATACTGTTTTCCAGAGTGGCTGCACAGCTTGCATCCCCACCAACAATGCAAGAGAGATCCTCTTTCTCTGCATCCTCACCAACATCTGTTGTTGCCTGAGTTGTTCATGTTAGCCATTCTGACAGGTGTAAGGTGGTATCTCATTGTGGTTTTGATTTGTATTTCCCTGATGATGAGTGATGTTGAGCATTTTTTCATGTGTCTGTTGGCTATCTGGATGTCTTCTTTGGAGAAGTGCCTATTTATGTCTTTGCCCATTTCTTCACTGGATTATTTGTTTTTTGGGTGTTGAGTTTGAAAGTTCTTTGTAGATTTTGGATACTAACCCTTTATCTGATATGTTATTTGCAAATATCTTCTCCCAGTCTGTTGGTTGCCTTTTAGTTTTGCTGATTGTTTCCTTTGCTGTGCAGAAGCTTTTTATTTTGATGAGGTCCCAGTAGTTCATTTTTGCTTTTGTTTCCCTTGCCTCCAGAGACGTTTTGAGTAAGAAATTGCTGCGGGCAAGATCAAAGAGGTTTCTGCCTGCTTTCTCCTCGAAGATTTTGATGGCTTCCTGTCTTACATTGAGGTCTTTCATCCACTTTGAGTTTATTTTTGGGTATGGTGTAAGAAAGTGGTCCAGGTTCATTCTTCTGTATGTCGCTGTCCAGTTTTCCCAGCACCACTTGCTGAAGAGACTGTCTTTATTCCATTGGATATTCTTTCCTGCTTTGTCAAAGATTAGTTGCCCATACGTTTGTGGGTCCATTTCTGGATTCTCTATTCTATTCCATTGATCTGAGTGTCTGTTCTTGTGCCAGTACCATACTGTCTTGATGATTACAGCTTTGTAGTATAGCTTGAAGTCTGGGATTGTGATGCCTCCTGCTTTGGTTTTCTTTTTCAAGATTGCTTTGGCTCTTCGGGGGTCTTTTCTGGTTCCATACACATTTTAGGATTATTTGTTCTAGCTCTGTGAATAATGCTGGTGTTACTTTGATAGAGATTGCATTGAATATGTAGATTGCTTTGGGCAGTATCGACATTTTAACAATATTTGTTCTTCCTATCCAGGAGCATGGAATCTTTTTCCATTTCTTTGTGTCTTCTTCAATTTCTTTCATAAGCTTTCCGTAGTGTTCAGTGTATAGATTTTTCATCTCTTTTGTTAGATTTATTCCTAGGTATTTTATGGTTTTTGGTGCAACTGTAAATGGATCGATTTCTTGATTTCTTTTTCTGTCACTTCATTGTTGGTGTATAGGAATGCAACTGATTTCTGTGCATTGATTTTATATCCTGAAACTTTGCTGAACTCATGAATCAGTTATAGCAGTTTTTTGGTGGAATCTTTTGGGTTTTCCATATAGAGTATCATGTCATCTGTGAAGAATGAAAGTTTGATCTCCTCCTGGCCGATTTGGATGCATTGTATTTCTTTGTGTTGTCTGATTGAAGAGGCTAAGACTTCCAATACTATGTTGAATAATAGTGGCAAGAGTGGACATACTTGTCTTGTTCCTGACCTTAGGGGGAAAGTTCTCAGTTTTTCCCCCATTGAGGATGATACTAGCATTGGGTCGCTCATATATGGCTTTTATCAACTCGAGGTATGATCCTTCTATTTCTACTTTCTTGAGGGTTTTTATCAAGAAAGGATGCTGTATTTTTTCAAATGCTTTCTCTGCATGTATTGAGAGGATCATATGGTTCTTGTCCTTTCTTTTATTGATGTGATGAATCATGTTAATTGTTTTGCAGATATTGAACCAGCCCTGCATCCCAGGTATAAATCCCACTTAGTTGTGGTGAATATTTTTTTTAATGTATTGTTGGATCTGGTTGGCTAATATCTTGTTGAGGATTTTCGCATCCATGTTCATCAGGGAAATTGGTCTATAGTTCTTTTTAGTGGGGTCTCTGTCTGGTTTTGGAATCAAGGTAATGCTGGCTTCATAGAAAGAGTTTGGAAGTTTTCCTTCCATTTCTATTTTTTGGAACAGTTTCAAGAGAATAGGTGTTAACTCTTCCTTAAATGTTTGGTAGAATTCCCCTGGAAAGCCATCTGGCCCTGGACTCTTGTTTTTTGGCAGATTTTTGATTACTAATTCGATTTCCTTACTGGTTATGAGTCTGTTCAAATTTTCTATTTCTTCCCGTTTCAGTTTTGGTAGTGTATATGTTTCTAGGAATTTGTCCATTTCTTCGAAATTGCCCATTTTATTGGCATATAATTGCTCATAATATTCTCTTATTATTGTTTTTAGGGAATAGTATAGATTTTAAAATGGTAACTGAAGAGGGAGAAGCTATTGACCTGTGATAGAACTACTCATTCTCTTTTCCTTAAATAAACTCCACGCCCAATGTAGGGCTTGAACTCATGACCTCAAGATCAAGAGTTGTGCAATCTACCAACTGAACCAGCCAGACATCCCAGAATTATTCATTCTTGCAAGTCACCAAAGGAAAAATGTAAATGAGTGCTGAACTACAACTAGTGGCAGAGGACAAAGTGAGGGAGTCAAGTGGTGTCTTCTATTCAGATACCACTGTGATTTTGCCCCTCCATTTGTTTAGGCTGAAGTCAGGTTGTTAATTTCCTGTTGCTACATAACAAATCACCACAAACTTTGAGACTTAAAACAGTACAGACATCTCTGATCTCATATGTCTGTAGGTAATATGTAGATTAAGAGTCCAGGCACAGATTATTGGGATCCTCTTCTTAGGGTCTCACTAGGCTTTAATTTGGGTGTTGGCTAGGCTATACTCTCATCTGCAGGCTCAGTTAAAGGCGAATCTACTTCCAAGTTCATTTAGATTGTTGGAAAAATTCATTTCCTTGCAGCTATATGACTGAGGGCCCTGGCTTCTCACTAGCTGTCAGCTTGGTGCCCTTAGGCCTTAGGTACCACCTGCAGTTCCCTGCCACATGGCTCTCTCCAGAGGGAGCTCACAGCATGGCCGTTTGCTTCTTTAAGGCTTATAGGAAAATCTCTTTTTCCAATCTGCAAAAGCAGAATGGTAGATAGGAGTGACATACTATCAAGTTTACATATTTTATTAGCTAGAAGTAAGGCAGAGTCCTGCCCACACTCAAGGACAGACAGATCGTAACACCAGGGCACGGAGATCATGGGACCACCTTAGAATTCTTCCTACCACACAAACCAAAGTACACTGAAAAGTCTCTAAGAAAAATAAGAGAAAGAGCAGGAAAGATGGACTTCACTGTAAAGCCCAGTCCCTTTCCTCCTCAGGCCTTTTCAGGTCTTTTCATACCTACTTTTCATGTAGGGGCTGCTCTTCTAGGCAGCCAAGGAGAAAAAGCTCTTCAGTCTTCAGAAGGCAGGAATAACCAGAAAGGGACCATAGCCAAGTGTGCAACAAAACCACCAGGGCTTAGGAGAAACAGACACACAGCATCCTGTGGCACTCCTTGGGAGGTTCTGACAGAAAAGTCTGGAGGGCGACATTGGCATTTCTATTTGTTCAAAGTTCCATAGTTAGTACTGCTGAGCTTCTCCATATTTCTTAACATGGGAAAGCCTTTCCTTTTCCATTCACATATTTAGAGCCTATACAAGCCCCACTCGGCTTCCATGTTCACATGAAGCCTTTTCTGATTGTTGCAACACATGCTAATTTCTCTGTACCCCAAACTTCTATATTTGAATACTTACTTATAAATACTACCACATAGGCTAGTCACTTTGCAAGGTCTCTTTCACATCTTCTGGATTTTTCTTCGCAACCAAAGTGTTCCCTCTTCAAGGACAGAGTTCTTATATTACTATAAAGCAGATTTCTGAGTGTATCTCAAGTATACAATTTAGTTTCATTAATTGGCTAAACTCAGAAAGTAGGGATGGAGCACAGGCACTTCCTTTCCATAGTGGTACTTAACTTGGAGTCTGAAAACTATTATTTTGGAGGAGAATATAACAGTATGTGATAGTGGAGTATTCCTGAACTCAAGATATTCATGTACAATGAGTTGATTTTTTTAATATGAAATTTATTGTCAAATTAGTTTCCATACAACACCCAGTGCTCATCCCAACAGGTGCCCTCCTCAATACCCCTCACCCACCCCCCCATCAACCCTCAGTTTGTTCTCAGTTTTTAATAGTCTCTTATGTTTTGGCTCCCTCCCTCTCTAACCCTTTTTTTTTCATCCCCTCCCCATGGTCTTCTGTTAAGCTTCTCAGGATCCACATAGAAGTGAAAACATATGGTATCTGTCTTTCTCTGTATGACTTACTTCACTTAGCATCACACTCTCCAGTTCCATCCACGTTGCTACAGAAGGCCATATTTTATTCTTTCTCATTGCCACGTAGTATTCCATTGTGTATAGAAACCACAATTTCTTTATCCATTCATCAGTTGATGGACATTTAGGCTCTTTCCATAATTTGGCTATTGTTGAAAGTGCTGCTATAAACATTGGGGTACAAGTGCCCCTATGCATCAGCACTCCTGTATCCCTTGAGTTAATTTTTTGGCCATATTTGTATATTTTGTGTACTACATTTTACATAGTATTTTTCTTTAAATTGAATCTTACTTGATCTCAACCCAAACAACAGTACCATGAAACCCTGTACTTCATATGCAACTTACACATTTTATATTTTTCAACATCACATGAAAGGATTTAATATTGAAATAAGGTATTATCCACGTACTGCCCACAGTTATTTCCTGTACCACCAATAGTGCCTGTGCGACTTGTGGGGAATTACTTGCATAGTGCAGAACATTCTATTCTCAGAATGTGGCTCTATTTCCTTTAGACCTTGGCCCTCAGAGCCATAAAATATAGGATAAGGACAATAATAGTAACGATTAATATTTCTTCTTAAGCACCATGTACCTGGTAGAGCTCTAAGTATTTTATACATATTCATTAATTAAGCCCGCCAAACAATCCTATGTTATTATCCACCTTGTTTTTTTTTTTTTTTTCAGACAAGGAAATGAAGGCACTGAGAAGTTAGGTAACTTGCTCAAGGTCACACACCTGGTAACAAGGATCAGGGATTTGAACCCAGACAGTCTGACACCAGTGTGTTCCCTTTACTTCATGCACTGCTCCCCCGGTTTAATTGGTATTATGAAGATTAAATGCAAAGCAAAATACAACAACAACAACAACAACAACACACACGCACACACACATACACACACATACACACACACCCCTCATCTAGCACCAGACTTAACGTATGGGAAGAACTCAGTACAAATGATCTTTCTAGAAGATATATTTTGTTTCATCCTTACATAGGGATCTCAAAATGATGTCATATCAGTCTTTAAATCTCAGACTGGATACGTCTGTTGCCTTCTCCTGGAGGCAACTCAAGAAACTTCAGACAACTTTCCAGCGGGGTTAGAGAGCAGAAGTACATCTGATTTGAGGGATTTTACATTGATCCCTGACACAACAAAGGTGGCTTAAATTGACCTTCCTGAAAGTTTGCAGGTCATGAAGACCAATTAGTTGCTATGGTGGCAATAAGTGCAAATTGCTTTAGATTGTCGGTGAATGGGGAAATCTCCACTGGGTCAGTGCCCAGGGCAATGAGGTACTAAAGGCTCTGCAGGTGGTTTGAAGGCAGACATTAAACAAAAATCCACAAATGTGCTGGGCTTTGGCGCCCACTCCTGAATGGTGATATGCTCTGGTTTCTCCAGCCTGTACAAGGAAATCGAGGTGCTGATCTCAGCCTGTCCATCACTGTGTGGCCTAGATCAATTTTATTTTAAGGATTATACTGTCTTTAGACATGGTCCAACAATTTGCAATAGACAGAAGTGTTTATTTTGTGGAACTTTCGATTATCAGTAAAACATCAAGATTTGACTAATTAATGATACTTCCCCTCCAAACAGTCTTCATTTTCAAAGGCCTTCATTTAAATTAGCAGCAAAGAAAATATATAAATAAATGTCTGGTTGAAATGTGGAAACCAAATGTTCAGCCTTTAAGAAAAAAACAAAACCTAATTCAGAACTCAACCTGGAATGCCATTATGTTACAGTAACAGTTAAAAAAAAAACAACCAAAAACTTCTCCAAATTAATGATGCATATACTGTCACAATAAACAGAGTTAAGTGAGATAATTAAAAGTATTTTTATTCGGTTAATAAGATAAAATGTCACAGTTGAGAATGATTACCCTGAACTTCTGCAGATAGGGTAGGCAGAACACCTTGTCTTTGTAAAAACATAACTATATCCAACAATTGCAACATGTTTTATTCATATGGTGTTTATGTCTGGATATGTCCAAGCTATTTGCTAGGTGAACAGTCACACTTGATAGATCCAGGAGGGAATTTCTTGGTACAATGAACAAAAAGAGCTATTTTGTTCTTGTGCTCCAACCTCAGACCAAGGGAAAAAAAAATCTGTCATAAATATATGGTCACCTTTCTGCCTTTAAAACTGTGCTGGGGCCTGGGGAAAGATTCTCAGAATGTAAAAAAAAATTGGTGACATTACATGGGAAACTTTCTGTTCTTCCTCTTGTAATAGTCAATCTTGTTTAGACAGTAGCCTCTGAGTGGCCTGGGAACAGTGTATTATGAGTGATAGCAAGGGATTCAGGGACAGGGGATCCACAAAACTATTATACAGTGACCAAGAACTGAGTTTTCTACTAAAACTTTACTATTTAAGCTTTGTTTTTTGGATGCAGTGATATACTCAAATGTCAATGTCAAGTGCCATGTTCCAAACTACCTATGATAAAAATAAATCATTTAATACATCTACTTAAAGCTCTTTCACTCTCCCTGCCTTTCCTGTGCTGCAAAGACAAAGATATAGTCTTTATAATTGGAAGGGAAAACAAGCAACATGACCTTTAACCATAAAGCTTTTTGTTACGTAGCTGTAAAAATTCAGCAATTGAAAGTAGAAGAGGTCCATAACAGAGGGGAAGGTCCATAAGCAACTAAGGTTATGCTCTGGGGTGTTGCTCCCTTCCACATTTCAAGGGTAATATTAGGTCACGATCAGAAACAAGAGTGGGTGGAATTTTTTCGTTGTTCATTTTAGTTGCAATGACCGTGGCAAAGGGCTACTTACTGAAGTGTGTTTGTTTGTGGAGGTAACTCCACAGGGAATATCTTAGATTATGCTTCAGGAATGGAGTTTGCAATGAAAAACACCATTTAAAGAAACATTGACATAGCATCTGAGCCCTGCTACCTTCTTGGTACAACTCAGAAGCTAAGTGTGTTCTTGAAAAGGAAAAGGTTCTTTTGTGTAGACTGTGCACCCCATATCAACAACATACTTGCAAATCCATGGTTGTTCACATCCCAGGTAGAGACTAAGTACTCAAGAGCAAAACAGGAAATGAAAAACTAAGACTATTACCAAAAGCTAGTACAGATAGTTGTTCTGCTGGTCATTTGGGACATTTGCAGTAGGTAACCCAAGTGGAGGATGTCTGTGAGTGGTATTGCCTGTTATCTTTCCAAGTTCTATAGACTGATGCTCAATGAACTTGACCACAGAAGTGTTTGACCTCTTCGAAAATGAGAATTGGGTACTAATGCGTAGGATCCTCAGAAAGTAAAAGGGTTCACAGTGCTAAAGACTTGGAAGGAGTAGTGTAATAAAATAGAGCACTTGAGGCAAATTGACCTTAAGGAGTGAACGACTACAAAAGTACAATTTCTCTGAAAAACCCTTCTACCTCAGTGAGCTAAATGTGAAGGGACAGGACCTGAAAAGAAGAATATGAGCCCAGATAGGCAACCACAGACCAGAAATAGCCAGACTTTGCAAAATTCCAAATATAGTAGATGAACTCAGACCTGCCTCTTGCTTAGGGCAACTGAGGGAGCTTTCTTGGGTTCTATGCTTCTTGTCTATTGGATGAGAGACGGAGGGAAGGGGAAGAATTATACTTTATTCCTCTTTCCTGAACTGCATTAAAATTCAGTTACAAATTTTCTGTTGGGGGAACTGTAGGAGTTGTCTACAGTGTGGCTTCCTCTTACATTTGATGATTTGGGGTAGGTGCCCTGTATTGGTTTAGATGCCCAGGCTCCGAACACTTCCAAAGGATGGCTTTGTAGGTGACTATGGCACCAGTGAGTAAGGCTGACTCTATTTCAGGTCTTGATTTCGGGTGGAGGTGGGGAATTATCAGGTGTGGATATGCAATAAGATAAGGTATGGGTTGTAGTGGAATGAATAATTGGCATATGCTATCTGAAGCTGTCTGCTTTGGAACTCCCAACTTCATTAGGCAAAAGCATGTCTAAAATAAAATCACTCTCTGAGATACCATTTTGGTTATGGGAAAAAATTTAAACGCACACACACACACACGCACGTACACACACACACACACAGAACTCTGGATTGCTTCTCTCTAGTCATTCTTCCTAACCAGACTTAGCTTCCTAAAGATAGAGACCAACTATTCTTCATTTTTCAATCTTGATTTTTCAATTTTTTGTGGTCCTTAGAGCACACACTAGGCCTAACACTTAGCTGGGGCCTCAAAAAATATTTGTTGAAGAGCTGAATGGGAAGGCCAAATTTAGTATCCAAGATAAGAATGATCTGCAATATTCTATGTTTATGTTTACTGCTTTTTTTACATACTGAGATCTGTTTTTAAATTTTTTTTAACGTTTATTTTTGAGACAGAGAGAGACAGAGCATGAATGGGGGAGGGTCAGAGAAAGAGGGAGACACAGAATCTGAAACAGGCCCCGGGCTCTGAGCTGTCAGCACAGAGCCTGATGCAGGGCTCGAACTCACAGACTGTGAGATCATGACCCGAGCTGAAGTCGGATGCTCAACCGACTGAGCCACCCAGGCGCCCCTGAGATCTGTTTTTAGAATTGTCTCTTGCAATGGAGACAGCCTCTTCTCTTTCCTTACACCATTTCTTATGCCATTCTAGTATGCCCACAAACCCTGGCTCCAACTTCCTAAAGAACTAGAATCTACGAGTAGGACTGGAGGTGGACTTGAAAGATGTAGAGACAGTGGTGGCTGGAATGCTTAAGATGTCTGCAACTTATTTCTGCATTTCTAGATTTACATAAAAAAGATCTCTGGGCTGATGGGAAGAGTCTTGGCTTCTTTGCAAAGAAGAGAAGATTTTGATGCCATAAAATCTGGCTTCAGAAGCTCATGTCCCCAAATACAGACACAGACACAGACACACACACATACACACACACACACACACACACACACACACACACACTCCTCAATCATTGTCCTGTGGAATGAAGATATTGATTAGGTCTTTCTATTAAGACATTTTTATTGAAGATTATACTGGGTAAGAACCCATTGGTTTACATGTGCGTCATCAAGTAACATCTTTTTTGGACTCCATATATGTGCGCTTGTTTGGGATTAAAGCAAGATGGCCAAAGCTCATAGGACCAAGCTGGAGGGCCCCAGCCTTGGCCTAGTTAAAGAGAAAATATCTGCCTATCTATCTTGTTCATAGATATAGACTGGAGTGTATGTACTAAGCAAGTTTCAAGGAGTTTAGAAGTATTATGTCAATAGCAATCAGCATATTGAACTAGGTGGAAATGTTCAGGGAGGGAAGTGCCAGAGGCAGTGATGGGTCTGGTTTTATTTAGCGCATTTAATAATGATCTGGAAGAGGGAGAAAACATTAAAATCACAGATTATACTAAATTGACAGGTGGTGTAAACACAAATGAGGGCAAACAAAAGGATATAAAGAATTTAGAACAGAAATGAGATTCCATCAGAAAAAAAATGCGCTTTCACATCTGTGCAAAGTATCTTAAATCAGCAATGGAAATTGTTTTAAAAGTCATTTAGCTCAGAAAACGTTCATAGGCATTGCTCACATTTATAAGTGCTAACCCCTCCCCACTCCTAAGCTATTTTTATTTCCCTGGATTATATTGTTTATTCTTATCATTTAAAATACAAATCTGATCATGTCATTCTTCTGGCTGAAATCTTTTAAAGGCTCTGGGTTTTCTATAGGAGGGAGTCAAAGCTCCTTAGCCTGTAGGAGACCCTTCCTTCACCATTTCTGTCCATCTTCCCAGCCACTTTCGCATGTCTGTCTGCTCTGCACTCCTTATTGCACCCAGGCTGAATTATTTGTAGCTCCCTGATTGCATCCCACCTTATTACTAACTGCACCATCTGCTCGACGCTCCACTCCTTTCTGTTTTCTGGGTTATCTCCATATGACCTTCAAGATTTAGTTTTGGCCTCTCCTCGTTCACAGGCTTTTATGCATAAAAACCACTTCCACTCCTGAGTTTGGTTTGGTGCCTTCTTTGCCATTGCCATCACCCATGCTGCCCACTTCAGACGTAACATGTTGACAGTGACGATGGCTGTGTTTACTGAGCACCTAATCATGTTCCATACTCAGTGCTATATATTTTCATGCATTGTCTTTGTAATCATCACTACCATCGTAGGAGGCAAAGACAATGACCTCAGTTCCATACGTAAGAAAATTACATATTTGGTTAAGTGACTTGCCCAAGATGGCACAGCCAGTAAGTGGTACAGCTGGGATTCAAACTGCTTCCCGAGTCTACACCTTAAAAAATTGTACTATTGGAATAATTTGGGTTTTTGTCTCTTTTCTCTACTTGTGTAAACTTCTTGGTGCCAGGGACCCTGTCGTGATCACCTAGCAGCTATAGTACCTGGCATGGTACACACAGCTTAGCAATAATACTGATGATAACATGGACAAGGATAATTAATACTTAATGAGTGCTGATTATGTGCTAAGGAGTTTGCATGTATTTTTATGGGCATTTTCCACAAACGTTGCCGAATGAGTAACATAAGTTTTAGCTTATATTGGAGAACCTGAGGCTTAGAGGGTTGAGAAACATTTTTAAGATTAGGGAGATCTGTCTTTAAAGTCCCCACTCTATTTTGATGTACCATTTTTCACTCTCATCTGACAGAAAATAGGCATAAAACAGTGGTAGGATTCTCCAACAATTGCCAGTAAACCCCAACTGAAGTGCATGGGAGAGATCACGTACATGCACGCACGCAGGCTCTCTGTCTAACTTTCGTTACGCCCGTTGATCTACTTTACTTGAGCCCGTTCTGATTCACTTTAAGCTTTAGTCTCAGGGGTACTTGCCTATCTTTATGGTTAAATGAAACAGAGATCCGTGCACCAGAGAGAATTGTCTCTTACTATTGTTACTGCTCAAAGTTTTTGTTTGCTTTTTATTTAGAAGGATCAGCAAGACCCAGGCCATGCATGGTGCCCATGAGATGCAGTGGAAGGCATGTTGGTCTAGATTGGAAGAGAAGGCTCTCAATCCAATCATGTTATTGGGGTAGTCACTTTACTTGTCTTCATTTCAGTTTTCTCACCCATAAACCAGCTTCCCAAGTGTTAGATTGGTGGCCAGCTCTTATCACCATCACCAAGGGAGTATTTGATAAATATTGAGTCCTGGGTTCCATTCACAGATTTGAACTCTGCAGGTTTAGGGCATGTGTTTTTGAAAGCTCCCCAGGTGATTTTGCTGCAGTGAATTTTTGTATACCACTGAAATAATGATTTTTGCTAAGATGTAATGTCATTTATTATCTGGGCTCACTTCTTGGAGGCTCCGCAGAATGTATTTTTGGTAACATTGGTAATTTATACATAGCAAAGGCGTATAAAGTGAGGGCTTTGGATGTAGTAGGTTCAGTGACAGAGTTTCATATTTATTACATTCACAAAAGAGGCCTGTGTTATTTGGAATGTTCTTTTTTTTATAATAATAAAAGTAATGGCTAATATGATATAGACGTTTTAAATTTTTTCACATACATTATTTTATTCAGTGCTCATTTCATAGATTATTTCCTTTTTACCAGGGAGAGAATGGACACTTCAGGTGTCCAGTGTCATAGTGTAAATCAGGAGCATTGTCAGAATTTGATCTCGTATCTCCTGAACCCCAAGGCCAGCCATGATGTATTCAGTTCCTCAATAACTACTCTGTGGCCTATGACTGCTGCGGTAGGACTTCTAGTCTTCACATGAAAAGGAACTACATTTCATTTTCACAAAGCTTTTAGATTTTTAGATAAGAAGGATAGGATTTTTGATTGCAAGACGGCTGAAAGGAATGGATGGCATAATGCTGCTGAAGGCTTTAGTATGCCTCTAGCAATTTCCACAAATCTAAAAAAAAATTTGCTAGGCTTAGTGGAAAAACGTGGCTTGAGAACCACTGGTTTAGAATATGTGCCCTTACAGGCAAATCCTGATCTACGTGTTGAGGATCTCATTCTATGATATTGATTCTGCTTCCCACCTGCTCCCCAAAAGATTGTGTTTCTCCCTCAGCCCTTCCCATTTGAACAAATGGAACCACAAGCAGCCTAGTTGAACAGCCCCAAAACTAAGGGACTTGCTCATTTTACTTTCACTCTGGTTCCTAATTCCTATTAATCACTAAGTCCAATTGGCTCTAGGTCCAAATATATCCTGCATTTTTGCATTTCTCTCCACCTCCCACTCTCCATCTTCCCTAATCCCTCCTCAAATTAGACCTCCATAATCTCTTTCAGAAACTGCAAAAGCCACCTACTGTGGTCTCTCAGATTCCTCTTTGGCCCCCCTGCAGGCCATTCTCCTCACTTAGCACAGAGACCTCTTTTAAAATGTAAATCCCGTGTCTTTCCCCTACTTAAAACTCTGCCAACAATTCCCATTACATTTGGAATAAAGTTGAAATTCCTTAACATGTGGCCTTCCCAGATCCAGTTTCTCCTGGTCCTTCTGACCCCATGTCTCCTTCTGAACGGCATCTCACCATGCTAGTCAGCTTCCTGAATACACCGAGCTTTACTTCTGCATCGGAAACCTTGTACTCCTTTTACCTGTGCCTGGAATGCATTTCCCCAAGATCTTCTGAAGTCTGGCTGCTCTCCTCATTCAGATATTAATTTGAATATCTTTAGATATCACCTGTTCTCCTCCCAGAGACCTTTGCAAATAAACTCCAAGTCACTAATTTTTTTCTTCTTTATAGGACAGAGAGAGGCCATGCTGTAATTTACACAAAATGTATTTGAATTGGTCTTGTGATCTAGGGTGAGTTACTCGAAGTTACACTTCAGGTGCAGAGAGCACTCTAATCAGGAAGTCCCTCCCCCAGAGGAGGGTAGGAGGCTGTTAGCTAGGGCTGTTCAGAAAGGCCACATTCCAGAGGAGGCTACTACCAGCACTCCACTATCTTTATCTATGCTAAAGACGGTTTTCTAATTAGCATAGTAAATGTAGGAAGGGGATTTTCATTGGTGAAATCAGTGCCTGTTATTTAGCATGATGAATGATAGAAATGGACTCTCACCGGCAAAATTAAAAGTGCGTGTGTCAAAACCATTTGGGGTTCATCCCCCAGTCTGGCGTGGGCAAAGCATAGAAAACTAGAAAACACTTTCTTGGGATTGGAATGTAGAGCTTGATCTTGAAATTTCCCATGTCTAGCTATTGTCTTAGAAGACTTCATTGCCTGATGCTGATCATGAGGATGGCAGAATCCTACCTCTGAGATATTGCCAAATCCATCTTGAGGAAGCCTTTCATGTAAGATGGTGAAAGGAATACCTAAAAGGACAGAGGTGGCACTCCATCAGGCCACAGAACAGGCTTCATTAACTGTGTGAAGCCTGTTTGCTACTACATTTTATTTAAGAAAGTCCTTATTGTGTGGTAGAATTTAGAATGAATCTTGCTTTCATTTATAACCTAATAGCAAGGTTGTAGAGGGAGTAGCTCACACTTATCTATCGCAAAGCCTATGACAGTAATTGTTATCTATCAAAAAGAACCCAAGACATGTGCATACCAAATGGGCTTTGGCTTGATTAATAAGAATTAGTAGATAAAATACTCCTTGCATGTTTGCTTCCTTGTTTAGTATCTCCTGCATGCCCTCTGGTGACTCCAGTGTAAATCTCCCAAGAGCAGAGGTCTTATGTGATCTCTTCCCAGAGCCTTGACCAGAACCTGGGATCTAGGAGGCACTATTTCAGTCACTCAGTAGCTATTTTAAATTTCAAAAAATCGAATAAAGGAGAGGGAATAGGAACGGTAAAAAGAATTGAACAGAGAAACAGGGGTAAGGAAAACTGGGGAGAAGAATGAAGACTAGATGTATGGAGAGGACAAAAGAGTCCTTAGTCTTAACTAGGCAATGGACAAAAGTAGTAGGGCTATGCTTTCTAGCATGTGTTGTAAAACGGGCCCTATGAGTTGCAATGAGGAAAAGCATAGTTAGTAGTTAAACAAGATTGATAAGGACTACATAAATCTCTCCTTCAAATATCCACAGTGCACAGGAGCATATTAAAGGCTCTGAAAGGCATTTTAGGGGACACACACACACACACACACACACACAGAGATCAAAACACCTTGTTAACTTTGTTTTGCCCAGTATTTCCCAAACTTATTTGAACATGGGGGTCTTTTTTCTCTGTGACATTTATTAACAAATTCTAAAAAAGGCTTTAGAAAAACATAAAGGTTGTGGATAGGAAATTGGCAAAGAAAATACCCATGCTTTCATTATTTTGTGAAGCTAGTTCTGGGGCAAGGGTCTAACCTTTCCTTCCCATGCGCCTCATGCGTGGAGGGCACCTGCAACTGGGTTCTGAAGCAGCCAGGGAAACAATTCTCAGTCTACTTCTACCTTCTGACCCACCCTTCACCCAGAGAAAGGAAGATGGGTTGCATGGCTGAACCCTCCTGAAGCAGGAATACTGAGAGATAACTAGGAGCAATCATGCACTGAAAATCGGATATGAACGTGCTACCCAGTGTAGCAGAAAAAATGAACCCGTGAGAGTTGCCAGTACAGTGAAACCCACTTACTACATCCTTTTAAAGATCAGTCTAATGCTCACACATGCTCAGTGCTTCCTTTTCTTGGCCCTGGGAGAAATATTATGAAGGTGTTTCACTTTAGTAGGGTTCATGAGTTTATGGCCTTGAGAATGCCCTTGAGAATAAACTCTAGGGATTGAGAGAGAGGAAAAGAAAAGCTACTTTTAATGGATTTTTTCTTTTCCATAATATTGCAACAAAAACATTTGAATTAAAATTTCTAAACTCAGTAAGTACCAAAAAAGAGATGACTGTTTTCCTTCCTTTATTATCTTTAGTTAACTAAACATCAAGTCATGTCAGAGAATTAAGCAAATATATTTTGGGAGAGATTCCTAAAATATAAATACTTCAAAATGCATATAACTTCATCATTAAATGTTTGAATAACACAAGAGACATATGAATGTGTGCAAAGGTAAAACGATAACAGAGAAAGTGTTCTTTCATAGCCCCTGAACTTCATATGTGCTTTTCTTTCAACTTGGAGCTCTTTGGTCTCATGTTGGCCTCACTAATTACCATTCATCCTTCAGTCCACAGTTTAGATGACATTTCCTTTGACAAGTCTTTCCTGAGCCAGCCACCTAGTCTAGAAGATTCTGGGCAGGTGTCTCCATTGTAACAACCCTTATCCCTTCATCCTCTATACAATTTACCATTTATAAACTCCATTTATCCATTTATAAACTCCAGAATTTTAGGGACCACATATATCTCATTCACTAGTTAGTCCCCAGAGCCTAATGAATTGTCTGGCAGAAAATAGATGCTTAATAAATTGGTTAACTAGACAGTTTTGGTTTAACTAGAATATAACCTACATTTTGATATTCAAAATTACATTTGGGGAGACTTACATCAGCATAAATATTAATTCCATGTTCATATATATACTAACAGAGAAAGATATATTCCTGGGATTGGCTCCAGGGTAATTTAACCAGAATTCAAAGAAAAGTTAAGTTTAAGAATGATAGAAATTAGAAATTAAAAACTTAAGAGATGAACTTTTTGAAGTAATCTTGAGGTTTGCAAGTTTGTAGAAATTTATTCACTTCATGAAAGCATTGCTTTTGGTTATAAAGTCTACAGATGATTGAAAGGCATTTTATTGTTTAAGATGTTTGCTTCATTGAAATGTACAAGAGTTTGCTTTGCAATTTTCTAGTCACATGATTGTAGAGGTCAAATACTTATGTGAAAGCTACAGAATGAATAGACAGATGAAAGATCTAGCTTACACACACACACACACACACACA
Source organism: Panthera onca (assembly GCF_046562875.1). Taxonomy (NCBI): domain Eukaryota; kingdom Metazoa; phylum Chordata; class Mammalia; order Carnivora; family Felidae; genus Panthera; species Panthera onca. Next base: position 153,180,257 of record NC_138346.1, read on the forward strand.
CACAAGTTATTTTTCTTGAGACATTCATTTGCATGTGTGTTTCCATGGCTATGGTAGGGTGTATAGAGAGGGATGAAAAGAAAGAGAAAGGCAGGAAGAAAAGTAAAAATAAAGACATAGGCAGAGAGAGGAAAAAAATTAGGTTCATACCCAAATTCTTGAGTTCTAGGTATAAATAAATTAACCAAACAAAAGCAAATAGATATTTGATTAATATAGGCTACACCGGAGCCTCAGGGGTGTGTGTGTGTGTGTGTGTGTGTGTGTGTGTGTGTGTGTGTGAATTTATGCATATAGGAGTCATTTCTTGGTAGTCTACTGTATTCATTGGTCTATACATACATTGTGTCATAAGTCTGTAATCTTTGATAAAATTCTCCTCTATCCAGATAAAATAAATACTAAAGCAATTTGCTGATGACCAAAATTTGGTCGCACCTTGAAAAACAATCAAGTGAAATGAAATAGTTTGGAAATCTTACTGTAACTGGTTGCTATGTAGCAAATAAATCTTTACCAGCCAATCAAGATTATACATACAGAATGGTTGTATAGTAGTGAAAAACTGAAAACAAAACCAAGGATACGTAAAGTGGGAAAGTTGAAAGAAAGAGTAGGCTCCTATAGAATATGGATGATGCTGGGGCCAGAGAGAAGGAGCACAAACTATATTTTGGGGGAGAATACAAATTTTTGAAAGTCAAGTCTCAGAATGCTCTGCATGAGCATAGTACAAACTATCTTCACTCTATTCTAAAAAAAGCTGCTTGAGCATTTGGAGAGGTACAAAGAAGGAACAGAGAGAGGAGCTCACGATGAGCTATAAATCTTGATGCTTAAATTGAGTGGGGGGAGTTGAGACAGTACAGTGCAGTACTTGTTAAAAAAAGTGACAAATGGTGTTTCCATTTGCGAAAGTCATTTACAATTGGCCATTAATAAAAGGGTTGGTTGGGATAGGGGGAGTCTCTTACAGAAGTTTTAAAATTTCAGTCATCAGATTTAGCCTATTTTATTTAATTCCACTTAACAGCTTCAAGTTGATTTTATTCAAATACGTATAAGGTCTCAAATGGAAAACACTTTGGTAATTTGCATGGCTATTTTCAAGACTGCAAAATCTAATCGTCACAGACAATAGAACCAGACTGTCGGCATTGGAAATAAGGGACAAAAATGACTGATGTAAATCAGCCCTTGAGAAGTTAGGTTTCTCCCAAGATAACCTAAATCAGTGCAATGTCCTTGCTCACAAAGTTGATGTTCACAGAAGTAGCTGATGACATTCCCAGAGAAACTGCAAGTCCTGCCTGGGGCCATGGTCTACTCACGACACAGTCTCCCTGTGGTGCTGTCTTCTACTATGAGGAAATAAACCTTTTCATCTTGTTGAAGAAGGGTCTCGACATGTTTTATTAGTTGGGGTTTAGTTTAAACTCCTTTTCCTTTAAGTGTCTTTGGGGTGACTGTTAGATTCCTTGCTCTCCTGATATCCTGGAGATCCACTGGGTGCTATAATTATTATAATTGTGGGCCATAACTGTCTTGTTTTGGGGCCATCTGCTCTTCTCACTTGAATAATCTAGTTTGTCATTGGGCACACATAAATCACAGACAGGATAGTTTTCTCTCTTCCTGACTTGACAAACACCAAGCACATTTAGAATTCAGCCTTGTAATTAAGCAGAGCCCAATCTCCACAGGCAGGGCTGATACAAAAGGATTTGCAGCTTGGGGAAAGGCTCTTTGTGTTGACCTTGGATGGCAGACATTATAGCATCTGAGGGAATTGCTGCCCCTACGCTGTCCTCATCAGTGACCCTAAATCATATCCCCAGGTTATGTGGTTAGTAGGACAGTGAGCACTAAATTTGGAGTGAAAAGACCTCCAACTGGTCTTTGGGGTGTGTGTGTGTGTGTGTGTGTGTGTGCACGCGCGTGTGTGGTGTGGGGTGGTATGTGCATTACAACACATTTACTTATTACTCATTACCAATTGTTATCAATTGGTGATAAGAATAAACACATTAAATCTTTCTCAGTGTATGGGTATGTATTTGTATACCTGCCTTCTGTGTTGTGGTTTATAACAGGGGTACTTTCTCATTGTTTCCCCCATGCCTTTCTCCGTCAAAAACCTAGAGCTCTCCAATACCAACCGCATATAGCTCAGCTGACTCCTAACGGGCTATGTTTTCTGGGGGAAGATGTTGCTGTTTCTACCCTCTCAACATCAGAGGACAAGAGTAGATTTGTTACCTGGGCTGTCACGGAGGGTCCCCTCATTAGGGGGATAAACTGTCTTGATTTGCCCAAGACTGTTCCAGTTTTAGCAATGGGTGTTTTTTATTCCCAAACCCACAGTCCTGGGCTTGATGGCTCCTCAGTTCCTCGTACTTGGTCATGAAAACGGGAACAGTGTGAGGTGGTTGCTTGCAGTTGGCGCTCTTGCCTGGTGCTCTGACAATCTGCTTTGCCCTTAACTATTTGATTTTGATTGGAATGCAACTTGTACTTGCCTTTGTGCTATGCTCTAACCTGAGGGTTTTCAAGCTGTACCTCGTTGCACTCCAGGAGTCTATGGAGAGCCCGGCCCACAGGAAGTCAAGGACAGAGAGCTCTAGATTTCCTCTATTTCAACCAAAGTAGCACCTCCACACTTCATGTAAAATATTGGGCTCTATGTAAGATTAACCAGCAAAAAGATGTTCCTTGGGGGGCCTCACTGGCTCAGTTGATTCAGCATGCAACTCTTGATCTCAGAGTTGTGAGTTCGAGCCCCACATTGGGTATAGAGATCACTTAAAAATCTTTAAAAAATGTTCCTTAAACAAAATTAAAAAAACCGTAGCACTAACCAAACTGCTTAATTTATTTAGACTTTAATAAATAAGTCAGACTGCCTTTAAGAAAAGTGAAGGAATAGGACTAGCCTTCAATAAAATAGCTTTTGCTTCCCCACCTTCTTTTGTTGGGTATAAAAAATACTGCACTTGTAGTCAAATGTTGGTAATTGTAAACTATTTTCCCCAACTGTTCTTTCTTCCTGAGTATCTTTCGTTTTCTCTCTATAGCACAGGTTACCATGTAATAGTCCACATGTTAGCATTCTTCAGAATGTCAGGGATTGATTAAGGGCTAGGCCTGTCAAATACAAGAAAACAGTTTTAAAAGCTTGTAATTTCTAAGTTCCTTTTAATATGTCAGAAATGAATGGTATCCTGTGGGTCAGACTGGGCATTGGCATTGTTATTATAGGTTGATTTATGAAAGGGCTTTATTGCATAGATAACACATCTGCATTTTCTGGAGAACAAGTAAACATGTTGTAATGCACATATCATTACCCAAACACACACACACACACACACACACACACACACACACACGCACACACACACCATCTTTGAAGAGAACCAAACCTTGAGTTAGAACCTGTATTAGAAGCAGAACAAAGTGCTAGCTCAAAGAATAAATAGCCAACTGAGATTGGTGAGCATTTCTTGGGTTTGGGTTATGAGAGAAAGGCCTAAATTCAGCTTAGGTTCAGGTTTATTAAAAGAGAGAAACTATATTTCAGGTCAAAGGAAATATATTCTAATGAAAACTCAAAGACATAGGAATAGCTATTAGAAACACAAGAGTGAGAGAGACCTAGCTCTAATTCATTGATTTGGTTCGTTTTTCCATTCATTCATTAACTTCCCACCATCATGTGATGATATTGTAACACTAGCCTTCTTCACTTCACCACCAAGGCTTCCTATGCTCTGTCATTCAGCTGGTTTCCTTCTGTGTTGGTCACTTCATTTTCAGTTTTTCAAACCTATATATTGGGAGATGTTGATTTGAAACATGAAAAGATGTAGGTGTTTATTTACATAGCATGGCTTCTAGATTGAAGTTAGAATTTGGGAATGGAAACTTGATGATGCTCTCTGCTTCTTCAGTCCTGTCATCCAGGCACTCTTTCCTCACACATTATCTCTTGAACTGTTTCCTCTTCCTTTTTCTCTCCTTCTGTTTCCTTTTTCCTCTGTGTGTATGCTTTTCTGGCTCTCATGTTCACTAAATGGTTGCATAGCTCTTTCCTTACAGACTGAAAACACAGGCAGCACAGTGAGGAATGATTTCTGAAGTAGGAGAGGGTCACTATCGTCACACAGTTGTGGAATGATGAGAAAACATCTGATGGAATCTGTGAAGTACATTATTAACTGGCAAGGGATCTACTACATTCCCAGATGAATCTAGAATATTTTAGTGGCTTTCCTGGTGTTGTAATCTGTCAGTTTTTAAATTTTCTCTTTTATCTATTTTTTTTTTCTTGCAAACCCAAAGGGTAGTCCCGGGCGGAAATAAAATGGCCTTTGTTAGGTTATGCTTCCAAAAGAACAGGGGGAAAAAGGGTTGTATGTGACTGTGTTATGATTCTAAGTGCTTTCAAACCATTCTGTTTAATTCTCTTTGTGGCATGTAATTCCTGAGGGACGTGCACCAAATTGATAAGCTCAGTGCTAAAGTGAACTGTCTCATCTAGTCCCCAGGAGCCTCTGACTGAAGTGTCAAAATACAATCGTGCACCAGTGGCATTGCTGTCCCATAGAAGAAACACTTCAGCACACTGTTGACATCACAAGCAAATTAAAAGACTCGCCAAAGTTAATATTCTCACATTATAACAACATCTCCTATAAATTATTAACGCCCACACGATTTATTACCCATGTTAGGAAAAAAAAAAAAGCAAGTTGAATCACGAGCTATGCTCCTTAATGATTTATTTTTTTGGTCTTCAATGTGTTGAGGTTTATAAATCATCCAGCTCAACTCTACACTGCACCAAGGAGAAAGCAGTTGTTAGTCAGGCCCTTCCCTCACCGATGATCACCTATGCACGGGGTGGTAGCATACTCATTATTTTAGCATCTATCATCAGCCTCTGTGTTTCAGACTGGCTGTTCCTTTTCATTACTATAATGCTTAAGCCTGGCATTGAATGGATATGATTTAAGGCTTTAGATGATAGATCTAAGCCTTTTCAGAAATAAATATTAACCTCATTATTTAGGCAGGGAGGCCAAACTGACTGGTTCTATTCCATCTCAAGGCTTCTAAGTAAATCAAGATTTACTTGGAAATCTTGTGCTCTTCACTCTGGCCCACGAGCTTCACCCCTAGTCTGCCTTGATTATAGTTCATGTTTTGAAACAAATAAATGTATTTTATTTCACTCTGAGTGGTGTATTTTATCTCTGGCTTTGCCGTTGACTTGGGTGAGGCATAGAAGTTCTCAGAGAACTTCCTAATCTAGTCAATGAGTGTATCATTTTAAATAATCTCTAAGTTCTCTTTCAGACTTAAAATTCTGATAGTCATAGTGTATAACTGGAAATCAGGCAGTGATTTCCCCTGCTGTTGGAGTTCCTGAGAGTCCTCTGAATATTTGCCTGAGGCATCTGTCTGCCTTTGCCCTAAATTAGCTCTAAGAGGCCTGGGGTCTATGCTGGGCCTGTCTGTCCCTAGTTGTCTGTGCTGGCCATAGAGCAGGAGAAAAATTTCAGGAGAACATGAACGTTACTTGAAAAGAAAAAAGTTACATATGGGTTAGGACGACTGAGGTTTTTCTAGAACTGTTGGGAAAAGGTTGTAAAAACTAAAAAAAATCTTTTGAGGTTAGTTGACAGTTCAGGCCTTTGGTGACCATTTAGCCTGACTTCTTTGCTTGTTGCACATGAACCCTTAATGAGGAGCCTCTAACCTTGGTATCTTCTCAGCCCAGCCTGGACACCCTTGGTGTGCAAGCACTGATCTGTGCTCCAGGAACAACAGCTCATATTTTGAAAATAGTGTCATGTCATATCACTGTCCTAAAGTTAGCGGTAAAATAAATACTTGAGCGTAAACTAATAAGGCATGTAAATACAAGTTTTTTTTAATAGTTTCTCTTTTAAAGGCAATTTGATACACATACTTCTTAGGAATTAAAATAATAGACATCAATAATGCATGGACTACACATTTAATTTGCTTTGCAGAAGTAAATAAACATGTCTGCATTTTTTTATGTGGCATCTTAAAACTTAGGAAACATAGTTTGAACCTCTAAAATGTGCTATGTTAGATTATGTATGAGAAGCTTGCACCAGTATCCCAGTTTCTGAGGTCACCTGCATGGAAGTCTGGCTTTTTTCCCATTTAAATATGTAAATTTGGGACCATCACTTAAGCTTAATGACTCAGTTTTCTCATCTGAAAAATAGAGAGTAATCCTCAGTCACTTCATAGGGCTGACGTGCAAGGAAAAAGACCTCATATATTTGTGAAAGTTCTTAAAAAAACTGTATAGAAGGAAAAATTACTGTTCTGATTTTAATTAAAATGAATGATGACTACACCCAATGGAATTCTCCATCCCTAATCCAAGTAGAAAAGTGGTATTCTGGGGCACTTGAGTGGCTTACTCGGTTAAGCGTCTGACTCTTGATTTCAGCTCAGGTTATAATCTCATGTTTTGTGAGATCAAGCCTTGCATCAGGCTCTGTGACAGCACAGAGCCTGCTTCAGATTCTCACTCTCCCTCTCTCCCTTTCCTGCTCATTCTCTCCCTCTCTCTCAAAATAAATAAATAAACTTTAAAAAATACTAAAAAAAAAAAAAAAGAAAGGTGGTATTCCACTCATCTACCATGAACACCTATCTGAGATAACATTTCCATATTTCTTTCCCTGCTTGAAAAGATTTTGGGGGTGGCTAAGGTAAAGGAGGGTCCTTGCTTTTACCTTTCATGGTTCAGAAACTAATATGATGTTATAGAAAACATAGATCATACGGTGGCCAAGGCTGATAGTTTTGCAACTTGCTTGTTGATTAAGTTCATCAAGCATTTATTGGGTTCCAACTATGTGCTATTCACACAGTCAGAGAGATGAGTGTACTAGGGGTTTACCATGAAAACAATTTTCCTGTGTAGGTATCTTTTTCCCAAGTGTTTGAGTGTTAGGATATGGTGAGGATGGGATCTATCTATCGATCTATCTATCGATCTATCTATCTCTATATCTATAGATCTCTCTCTCTTTCTATATATATAGATATAGATATATCTCTATATCTATAGATATAGAGATAGATAGATCGATAGATAGATCGATAGATAGATATAGATATAGATATTTGGGAAAGTTAAGTTCAGACATTGGTTGTCTAAGATCTTTGTGCAGACATTTGACTTATTGTAGAAGTTGTAGGATAATGCCCCATTGCAGAACAAAGGCTTCAGGAGGCTTTGCTAAAATGTAAGTTTTACTCTGCTGATTAGATAGAATCATTGAACCTTATGCTACCCCATATATATACAATGGAATCTATAAGCACCCTCCTAAGAGGGGAGGCATTTAGATGAGGTCTTTAAGACTTAGGTATTGTATACCATGAATGAACATGAAAGGCTGGTTGGCATAAATAGCCATTCATTCTGTCAACAACATTAATTGAAAACTCAGGGGTGCATAAAGCCCCATTCTGGTTTATTGAGTAAGCCGCAAGAATACCTTCACATCTGTATGCAAATATTTCACAACTGTGAACACCCACTACTACCAGAGAGTGAGTGATGCTGGTGCAAAGAGGCTATCAAGTGGTGGCACATACGCGTTGGCCATGACTTGTCTACATGATGTTTGTCATAATTTTCTGCAATATACATGTCCTTTAAATATATTATGGTGCTTGTAAATACTAAAATTGTTCCACTGTCCTTGGCAATATGCCTCAACTGGACTGAAAGCCTTGGCGATGTATTTTGGCAGGATATTAGCATGTTTGCTGTATAAAGGATCATGGATTGATATTTCTTTGCATTCTATAAAAGCTGCAGGTTTTGAATAATTTTACTATATGTACAGGGCAAATACATCTCCAATTACTGTAAGACCTTTTCAAAGAATACTTTTCCATGGTTTCATATATTCTCTCTTCTCTCTCCGAATGTACGCTTTGAGCACAAGGAATGCCATCTATTTTACTGTATCAGGGTACCTACCCGCTCGCTTCCTGGCCTTGCCTACATTAGATGTGTGACTTTGGATTGATGAGTCCCACCATTGCTGAGGCTGGTCAGCCGACTTCATCTGGCCCTACCTACATTCAGTCAGCATCCACCTCCGCACCTGAAGACTGACACCAGTGACTCTGGGGCTGAGGGCTTTTTTTTTTTTTTTCTCTGAGAATAAGCTCACTTTGCAAATAAAGCAAGCCAGAAATGCCCTAGAATTGTTTTCTCTGGTGGCCAATTTCAACCAAAGATGAATGGGGAGTTGGTAGATAAATACACCAGCTTGTTTGCCCCTTGGCTGGGCTGATACCAAGTTGTGTCCTACACCATCTTTTAGGGGACCCCAGCAGGATTGAGCTCCAGTTGCCAAATTGGAACTGCCTCGAAAATGCACTTTTTACTGCCTTTTTTCCACTCCCTGTCTCATTTCTCGCGCCTTGCCATTGTTTCCTGGGATCGGCTCCCGAATAAATTTCAATAGTCTCTCTTTATCTGGGTTTCACTTTCCATGGTTTCAGTTGCCTGCAGTCAATGGCAATCTGGCAGCAGACATGCTCCTTTTGAGGTGTTGTCGGAAGGTCAGCAGTAGCCTAGCCCTTTGTCACCATGCCTACGTCATTCATTTCACTTCATGTCATCATGGAAGCGTTTTATCTCACAGCTCCACAAGAAAAAAGGTGAATACAATATAACACAGTATTTTGAGAGAGAGAGACCACATTCACAGAACCTTCATTACAGCATCTTGTTTTGATTGTTCTATTTTATTATCAGTTATTGTTGTTAATCTCTTGCTGTGCCTAATTCATAAGTTAAACTTTATCATAGGTGTGTGGTACAGGAAAAAAGTCTCTGTAGGGTTTGGTACTACAATGGTTTTGGGCATCCACTGGGGATCTTGGGAACGTATCCTCTGCAGATAAGGGGGAATTACTGTGCCTTGTGTTAGAATACGCTTCTGAGGGAACCCAGTCAAAGTATTGAAGTTTCTCACATGTAAAAGAAAAACAATATACCTGCCCTACCTATCCACACAGTTACTGTGAGGATCAAATGAATATATATACATACATATATATGTGTATGTATATATATATATACATATATATACATACATGTATATGTATATATATACATACATACACATATATATGTGTATATATATGCTTTGAAAATTGTGCAACACTAATAAATTCATACATTTTAATTGTTATTATTGTTGCTGCTATTGTGTTTTACAAACTTTAATTCAAGGGCGTAAAATATTTGCAAATAAAATTCTCTAGCTGTGAGCTAAAGAGAAAAATATCTGAAATTAATAATGTAAGATAGGAAGTTATTGACAAAGGGTAAAGAATTCGCACCACGAGGTGAAGAGAACTTTTCAACTGCTACTGTAATACCACCCAACACCCACATAACCCTCTCCCCAAAATGACAGATGTCAAAGACAAAGGATTAAAAAAGAGACGACTGGCTTTTCCCTATTGTCACTTACTTTTCTAGGGAAGAATATCTTTCCATCTTTTCTTTGTTTGGAAGGTGCCTTTTCATTCTATTATAAATTCACAGGGCAGGGACCGACTTTAAATCTTTATTTTGTAGAGTGCTTTTAAAAGTTGATCACATTATTCAAATATTCAAAAAGATTAAAAAAAAAATCTTGCTGACCCAAGCCAGACAGTTCAAAGACAGACAGAAGGAAAGTTTAAGGAGCTGAAGTTTTACATGGTAGTGTCCTCTTACCAACCAAAAAAGCAAGTTGAACATTGAGCAGAGAATTAAAGACTATTCAACCTTGTGTGATACCTCCCAAATAAAATGTGTGGGAAATTTTTCAGGAAAAAAAAATGCTTTTTTTCGCTTCATACACTTTAACCTCCTTACTCAGAAACCTGTCTAGAAAAAAAAAAGTAAAACCTATGCATTCTGGAAGCAAAATGGGGGAAAAGATAAGTCAGATAAAGAACCGTGGTTGGCAACATATTTAACAGCCTAAAAATATATGAAAGCAAATGCCAAAGCAATACATTCACATTGCAGGTTCGTGTAATTATATCTTGCCGACTAAATGAGTTTTATTAACTGAATGAAGAGCCGAGCATTTCACTTTTTGTCACACCATAATTTTCTTAGATATTAATCGATTGTGACCACATTTACTCCAGAACTGAATAGACCACAGTGCAAGTTTAGTTTTAGCATGTGGTTGACTCTGCCATGTTGAAATAATGATCTTTTGTAATTGCTAATGATTTCAGTGAAATTTAGCACATTCAGAGTTACAGGGATACTATTGCACAGAATGAGGTCTGTCATTAGAGTCACAATTGAGTTCCCATCAAAAAATTCCTGAGATGTTAAAATAGGGACAGTGCTCGCAATCTTGTGGCTCTTTAAACGATTTTACTCTCCTGCTTTTCCTGGGAGGTTACAGTTAAGTGTTTTCCTCTCTATTTGTTCCCAGGAAGCCTTTTGCTAATCTTCATTCATGTACTGGCCACTTTTTTTTTTTTTTTTTTTTTTTTTGGTGATCTTTGGTTCTTAAAAGGTTCTTATTGCATTTCCCAATTTTAAACCACATTTGGACAGTCACTTTTTCCCCTACTCCCATAATACTTAGCTGATGCTGCTAGTACAGCACTTGTCATACTGGATTATAGGTAGTTGGCACAGTGGCTGTCGCCTGCATTAGACTATGAATTCCCTGAAGGCAGTAACCACCATTTCATTTTTGCATCGTTAGCACCTGTCACAGTCCCTGGCATTTAGGCGGTGCTCAATAAGTGTTTGGTGATTGAATCAAATAGACACAATGCAGTGTGTTGATGTTTAATGCATTTGTTGGCTCACATGACACCAGTTGTTCCTTATTATATTATACTTAAGTCCTCATGAAAAGGAGTTTTTAAACCAGAAAGGCATAATCACGTTTGAGTTGAAATAATTTAGTTCTTTAGCTTAGTTATCCTTCAAAAGTTGTTTGCCGTCCAATAGCTTATTGATTTTAAATATTTTCCTTCTGAAGAGCAGGATTTCAAAAAGATTTCTAATTTTTTAAGACAGACTTTTACATTGCCAAGGAAACGGCAAGACCCCATAATAGGTGAGACCAATCTTTCACCTGATAAGTGAATTCCTACTACATTATGATTCATTCTATTTAAGCCACTAATTTTAAATCGGAAAAGGAACTGAACAAATGTTTTTAAGAATCCCAACTGTTGAAAAGTTCTGCAATATAATCTAAAATAAATACACCAACTTAAATTTTCCTTATAAAAAGGAAGCTGGTTGGTTTAAAAACTATCTTCAGAATAAATATTTATGGAGCAGAATGACGACTTATCCACAGCATTGGCGTACATTTTCTTAGTTAATGTTTGATGAAGTACTTCCATTTACAATTCATCAGTGAATGAAAAGAAGAGTTTCATTAACTATTTTTGAAAGATAATGAGGCCATGATCCCTTTCCAGATGTTTCACTCGTCAAATAATTGTGATCTTTCTTCCAAATCTCCCTGTTGCTTGGTTCCTATTTTCTTGTTTATTGAGCAGTGCTTTATGAAGATGAAGAGAGGTACTGATTTATAAAGATGAAGAGAAGTAGAAATGCCAGACAGACGATGAAGACTGGGAAACGAAGGCATAATTTTACCTTCCCCAAATTGGAGGCTCTTGAAGTTTTATTACTAAAGGATAATTATCTCAGATGTGGAAAGAGAAAAAAAAATTTTTTTCTTGCTTTTCGTTTAGAAGCATAGGGACACTTCCGACTCTTTCTCCACAAAAGGGACTCAAGAATATGGCTCTTTGCAGAATTCCCTTAGGGGTTAAAAAAAAAGAGACTTGGATTTTTGCTTGAGAGCAGACTAATCTATTTTCTAGCATTCTGAAGTGCAGGGAAAAGAAATAGGTCCCAAAACACACAGTGAAATTAGGGATACACTGCAAAAGTTACGTGAATATAACAATAGGTAAGTTAGTGGTCACAATCAATATAACACCACCAATAATAATAGTAAAGCTAACATTTACTGAGTGTGTACTACGTACCAAGTACTGTTGTAAACACTGCATGTAATAGTTCAGTTATTCCCCTACAATGACCATATGTGCTAGGTAGTGGTATTAGCACCATTTTACAGATCGAAAGTGGAGGCAGGAAAATTTAGGTAACTTGTTCAAGCTCACACAGCTAGTATGGGATGGAGTGGGAGAGAAACTGAAGCAGCTGGTCTCCATGGTGATTGCCATTATGCTACGTGAAAGCGAACACAGGATGATATGAGAACTTTGAGCAATTTGTTTTGCATCTTGGTACTGCCCATGTTTTCCTTAATTGCTCCCCAAACCATCATTTCAATTTTATCCACCTTGACTATGTTGGTTGTAGTATGACAGAAGGCCAAGGAAAGTGATAATCAGCAACACCTATAGAATATATAACAAAAACTAACAGAAAGGGTTTGCATCCCTTTAAGCATCGTTAATATTCTTTCTATTTCAACCATCCTGTTTGCATTTAGAAATTAATGAAAATGTTTCACAGCTATTAAGAAGAGTTTAACTGGGGTAAAAGTTGCCCCACAGGAGGAATAGAGAAATACCCATTCTCCAGCTGTTGTAAGGGGTGGTTACTGAAGGCTCACAGCTGCCTTTATCTTCTGAGAAGGAAGCTGCCTTGCTTGGAATGTACCCCCATGGGGGCAGCCAGCAGCCAATGATTAACTGATATATGTGGAGTATAAAAGGTGGATTGAAGGATGGATTGAACTCTGGTGCTCCAGAGGATGAGGTTCTCACAGTTTTCAGCTGAGCACACATCCTTACTTGGCTTTTTCCCTTGCCCTCCTTTTTCTCCTCCCGTTGACTTCTCCTAAGAGCACTACCTCAATAAATCCCTTTTATAAGAATCTTTTTCTTCAATTTTGCTTTTAGAGAACTGAAGCCAAGATGGATTGTATTAGAACAGTCCCAGGAGGCAGAGTCTAAGACGGAATCCTGGAGGAAGATGGCAGTGAGTCCTCTGTGTCGCTGGTGGTAGGTACAATATTGTCAGTCCCTGACATTCTGTAGTAGTGTGATTAAGATCAGAGGTCAGCAAACTATAATCTTTGGGCTAAACACAGCTCACTGCTTTTTGTAAATAAAGTTTTATTGGAACACATTCATTAGTATTGTATTGTATCATTAGTATATGTATTGTCAGATAGAGCTGAGTTTTGAGACAGACACTATGGGGCCTGTAAAACCTAAAATATTTATTAGCAGTTCCTTTTTAGAAAAATCTTGCTAACTCCAGGCTAAAATTTTCATCCATGGTGGTAAGTTGGATTGAGATAGAGGTAGAAGGGAAAGCTGTAGTTAGTTTAAGGTCTTTGTTTTGTGAGGTATAAAGAAATTGAAACTGTAAGGACTGTGCATTTGGGTGACTGTGAGTACCATTCATGCACTGAAGAGAGAAAAAGACATGCTATTTGTTATTACTACTGTGTAACAAATTAGCACAAATTTAACAGCTTAAAACAACACACCCTGATTATTTCCCTGTTTCTGTGGGTCAGGAGTTGAGGGATGGCTTACTGGGTCCTCTGCTATAGGGTCTTTTAGAAGGCTAAATAACACGATCAATGTGTTATTTGGGGCACAGTCTCACCTGAAGGCTTGACTGGGAAAACATCTACTGGCAAGCTCCTGTGATTATTGACAAGATTCATTTCCTTGTGAGCTGTTGGCTGAAGGCCATCCTTAGTTCCTTGCACATGGGCCTCTCTAATATGTCCTATTAATTCATCAAAGCCATCAAGAGAGGGATTTTGCTAGCAAGAAGAAAGTGACAATCTTATGTAGCCTAATCAAGGAAGTGACATCCCATCACCTTTGCCATATTCTGTTGGCTAAAAGCAAATCTGAAGGCCAGGCTATACTCAAGGGAGTAGATTATACAATGGCGTAAATTCCAGGAGACAGGGCTCATTGGGAGGCATCTAAGAGTCTATCTGCCATATGGGCTCAGATCTGTTATTCAGACTTTAAAGCAAACTGTGGGAATCAGAAAGATTCAGTAGAAGCATTTAAAGAGACAAGTCTTTTAGGCCAAAGTCAGAGCCCTGAAAGAAAAGGAGTATCATCTTGAAGTTTGAGATAAGGGTATTTGGGTCATTGAAAACCCTAAATCTATATGTTCTTCTGAACACTTTTGGTCTGTCTCAGTGGCTAGTAAGATCTTTCTGTCTTGTTGGAAAAGAGATCCTCTGTGTTGAAGGCTATAATGAAGTCTCAGATGAGGCAGGCTCCTTACCAAGCAATCTTCAGGGTCTGTCTGTACTTTCCATCGCAGGGTTGCATGTCAACATCTCTCGACTAGGAAAGTAATGACCTACTAAAGGAGGAGAGGAGCTATATACCAAGGAAGTGCCAGGCATTGGCTGACATGTATGCCTAGGAGGGGACTCAGAAGGAGCTGGATCAACATGGGCAGAATATAAGCGTATGAACTGTTCACAGATATGGGGTTACTGTGTTGTGACACAGATAGCAAGGTCCTGGATGATATGTCTAATATAAGACTGGGATAGCTCTTGGTTTTTTGGAAAAAGTGATGGTTCACATGAAACAAATTACAGATCCCAGCACTGTAGTAGTAATAGATAGTGGAGGAAGGAAAAAACAGATAAGAAATAGAGATGGAAAATGGGTCCATTAAGTAAGACTGAAAAATCCATATTTGACTATGTTCCTCAGGAGGGCTTGCAGAACAGTCTGTTTATTAACATGGTGAAGAATCTGCTGATGAAGGGGATTCCAACACTAGAAAAATATAGTTCTTTTTAGACCAGGGATAGTTGGAGATGATGTTATAGGACTGGAGTCCGTTGAATAGCAATGGGGATGGTAGGTTCCAGATTACAGGGCAACACTGACTATCAGAAGCAAAGTGGGTGCAATCACCACAAAGGGAAGCAAGGCTGGAATGGCTGTCCTCTGGGTGAGGGTGGAGGATGTTCCAAAGTACCTGTGCAAATGGTTACCTTATGAAAGAGAGATGAGCAGACAATCAGGGTATTATTTGTATATATAATCAAGAGAGTTAAAAAAAATAGATGAGCAAAAGGCTGAAGATCAGGCCACTGAATGAAAATCTTAATCTCTTGCTCTGTCTTCAGACCTGAGCCAATTCTCAGACCTAGAACCCACTGACTGAAGGAAAGTCTGGGTCCCATGTGAAAGGAACTGCAACATTATGGGAAGTATGACTCCCTAGTCCTTCCCCCAAAGGACAAGAGCTATTTACTCAGGACACTGTACACTAGGGGAAAAGGGATATCCAGATCTGTCTGGGACTATCAGATAGATACAGGTATGAGCACCTAATGGATCCCTGTTAAAGTGGGGATATATAAATTTTGGGAAATAAATAGAGTCCTGACCCAGGTTCATTTCATGGTGGGTCTATTGGATCTACATGCTCACCAGTGGTCATTTACCTAGTCCTTGAATGTATAATTGAATGGATCTATTAGAAGGTGGTAGAATTGTACCATTGTTTTCTCAGTCGGCTATTGCATTAGCAAAAGCCATGTGGAAGTCCTTGAAACTAACTTCCTTGCCAAGTTAGTAAATCAAAATCAATGATTACATCCTAAGGAAAATTGCACAGATTAGTGCCATTCTCACAGATTTAAAGAATGCAGGGATGAGGATCCCCATGCTTCCTCCATGTTATTCAACAGTCTAGATGATACACAAACTAGATGGATCATGGCAGATGACAGTGGAATACTGCCAAGTTAACCAAGTTGTAGTTTCAATTGCAGCTGCCCTGTGGTATGTGATATATGCACTAGGGTAAATCAACTGGATATAAGGTATGTGGGTATTGTTCTGGCAAATATGTTATTTTCAATACCCATCAGGAGGGAGGATCAGAAGTTGCATTCATATGGATGAGCAACAGCAGTCTTGGGTCGTCTTAGTGTTTTTTAATTCTCCAGCTTAGTAAAAATATATAGTCTTCAGGGACTGGAACTATCTGGACATTCTGCATAACATCATGTGTGTGCACTATATGTATAACATCATGTTAATTGGACCAAGGGACTCACGTTATGGCAAAGGGAGTATGGCAGTGGACACATGAGCCTAAGGTTCATTGGCCCTATTCTACTCTGGTACACTAAGGGACCAACATAGAGATGATCTCCTTTGAGGATGAGTACCATCTTTCAGGGTTTTGTATACACTTTACTTTTTTTTATTTGAGAGAGAGAGAGAGAGAGAGTATGAGCTAGCGAGAGTAGGACAGAGAGAGAGAGAGAGAGAGAGAGAGCGAGCAAGAGAATCCCAAGCAGGCTCCATGCTCACCACAGAGCCCAATGAGGGTCTCGATCCCACAACACTGGGATCATGAACTGAGCTGAAATCAAGAGTCAGATACTCAATGGACTGAGCCACACAGGTGCCCTAGGTTTTGTATACACTTCAAACCAGTAGATATTATACAGTGCTCTATCCCCGATATGTATGTACTATATGAGTCCAGGAATCAAAGGGTATATATAAAATGAACCCACTCACTATCACTTCCAGTGAGCCATCTCTGCAACTTTGTTCTTAGGTCTTAGGTCCCAGTGGAGGGAAACTCCCACCAGGGGATAGAGCAAGAGTCTCAGTAAACATAAAGCTATTGCCATATTACTTTGGGCTCTTTGTGCCAGTAGACTAGCTGGCACCACAAAAAATGTTACTATATTGGCAGAGAAACTGACCTGATTATGATGAGGAGGCATCAGTGAGGCCGCATATCAGAGGCAAGCAGCAATGTGTTTGTCACTCAGGTGATCTGTTGGGATGTATTTTGGTGTTCCCATACTTTGTTTAACTGTAGTAGGCAAGTACAGCAACAACAACCTGATCAGAGCACAGTAAGCTG
Source organism: Panthera onca (assembly GCF_046562875.1). NCBI lineage: Eukaryota > Metazoa > Chordata > Mammalia > Carnivora > Felidae > Panthera > Panthera onca. The sequence continues at coordinate 153,197,250 of NC_138346.1, forward strand.
GAGCTCAGATACCTAGAGCTGATGACTTGGTTTACCTTTAAAGGCAATCTATGTAGACCTGCAGAAGCACCAGCCCATAAGGAGGAGTATCGAGAAAGGGGATGGAGGAGGACGATGATGATTACGTCATAGCCTTGGAACAAACTGCAGTAGGGGAAGCGAAGCCTCTGCTACCTCTTCTTTTCTGCATCAGCCCAGAAAATGTGGCCAACCAGAATCTTGAAGCAGCTGTGCCTGGAAGCAGCAAACTTGATATAAGAAACAAGTGGGTCTGGGCAGCCTGAGGGATGGAGTGCAGGGCGGTTGTTGGTGTCTCTCCCATCCACTAGTGGCTGTGTTTGGCTGCTAACAGCTCATGGCTGTACTCTTGACGAAGCTTTGCCCTCAGTGGAACATTTCCAACTCAGCCGAGAGTTACCCTTCCTGGGAATGAGAGGCATTAACCTTGTGGTACAACTTATGTTCCAGAGTCCTCCAAGGGACCAGACCGAGCTAGTTTTCAGCAGAGACCACATCTTTCTTGGCTAAGTGCTTTTATACTATTCTCCTGTTCCTCTTCTGGAAGCACTCCCCTAATAAATCATTTTCAGAAAAATTTCAATCTCAAGCCCTATTTCTAGGAATTCTGACTTAGGATACTATCTTCTACTATTAAGTATACTGGAAAAATCTTTTATTCACCCATATCATTGTGACCCAAATTTGATAGGATGCACTTGGAAAGTTGTATAGATTGAGGTTGCCACCTCCTAAGATCTCTCCTTAATTTATTACCATAGCAGAGGCTCTTACTCATTTTGAATGCTCAACTTTACTATAACTGATGACCATTATTCTATTCTTGTTACTTTCCAAGACTTCAGTACTGATGTCGACTATCTTTTCAGATACAATTCTGATCATGTTACTCCCCTGATTAAACATTTTGGTGACTCTCCACTGTTTCCTGGATAAAGTCTCAACCCTTTAGCATGGCATAAAGTTTTGTTTATTGGGCTGCAATTTTGAGCTGAATTCCAGTAGACTCTTCCCCCACTCTACAGCCTATACACCATGTGCTGCAGTCAGACCGAACAACTTTTTATTCCCTGAATTAGGCATGCTCTGGTTTGAATCCATGCTATGCCTTCTGCCTGGGATGGCTCTTCTCACCTCTTTTGCTTGTGAGTACCTGCTTCTTTTTTGACACAGATTGTTTATCAACTTTTCTGTGAAGCTGTTATTGACCAACTTCTGGACTTTTTTCCAAACTTCAGGAAGAGTTAAGAACTCTTTTCTTTGTGCTCTTATGTCATTAAGTACTCACCTGTGCTATGATGTTTGTCTTATTTTTTGTGATTGTTTATTAACATGTCTTCTCCCCCAAACATAAATTAAAAAGGACCATATAATTTGTTTTTGTATCAGTAATAGTGATCACATTGCCTATCATAGTTCTCTCTCTCTCTCTCTCTCTCTAGATATGTATATATGTCTGTCTGTCTATCTATCTATCTATCTATCTATCTATCTATAAATTGATGAAGAACTTGGCATGTTCTTAGACAGCTCCTCAGTCTGACAGGCTGGTCAGTTCTATTCTAGTTCTTGCCTTCAACCATTTTCCTCTTGTTGGAGACTTAAACACTGAAGAGAGTCTTTGGACAACTGTCTGTTCACTTAAGCCAAATGACAGACCGACCTTTAGTCCAGTATCACATGAGTTTATGTAAATTTACCTGCTATGAATTCACATCAGTTCATATTCCCTGTGATTTGCAGCAAAACAGGGGCTAAGAAATAAGCTTTCAAGTAGCGATAGCAAGCCTGAAATTTAGCTCAGTGACATAAATGCAATCCTATGTTTGATCTCTCCTTCAGGGTGGTAACAAGCAAAGGAGAGCTGAGAGAAAACTGCTTTACCAGTGTAACCCCTTACCCCCTTCATAACTTCTCTACATTGTAGTCACTCTGGAGGCCAGTTTGTTGGGTGAGTGTTTCTGATTCATCTAGATTTCCATATAAGAAGGAAATGGTGTGTTCTAAGTTTTCAGATTTTTCTAAAAACATTTATTTATGTTTGTGAGGGGCTGGCTTGTGGATCCAGCCCTAGGAAGTTCAAATAAGTATACTTAAGAAAATCCCCAGTATACTATTAGAAATTGCATTAGTGATCTCGGAATAAACCAGAAGGTAAAAATGATAATAAAAGGCTCTGCTTTATGGGAAACTCGATGGTTAATGTGGCATAAAACCTGGTTATAAGAATCTGACCCGATAATATTCATTCTTTTCCTACAGCCACATTTCTCAGCCTCAGCCGCTCCAGCTGCCTCTGACTTCAAAAGAAACTGAGTGAAGAGGGAGGGCACACAATAGAAGAAGTGGTCTGATTATCCCCCTCTGTTTGGAAATGAGTAAAGATCATAGATATGTTTTCTTCTTTCTGTGCTTTGGACTATGTAATGTCAATTACCTCAAGCAAAACCCCCTGCCTAAGATAATGCACAGATTTGGATTATACCAAAATTGCATAAAATTGGAAACAAGATATTAATAATAATCCATAATAGTGTGACAAAGTGGAATACATGTTTACTTTTATTGGCTTTAGCTGAGACAAAAAAAGTAAATTGGTTTAGAGATTTAAATTTATATTTATTACACCCTGACCTTTTTTGCTCTTCTCTCACCACTTTTATATTACGAATGAGGTGATTAAAGAGACTGCTTCTCTTTTGTTCCATTATGGCACATCTTTTGCCCCTTTAAATGTCTTTGTATGTTTGTGAGTGTGTGTGTGTGTGTGTGTGTGTGTGTGTGTGTACTGATTATTTTAACCAATGTTTGAAAATGAAGTTGGCGTGCTAGAGGTCAAGTGAGTGAGTTAGCCTGAGCTGGTAATTAAAAGACCATGTATGAAGTATTAACCAGAAGCCACTCTTGGACTTTCCATTCTCAACTCAAAATGAAACGGCAAGCATAATAATCCCATATCACCTGTGAAAATGATGTCAGGAAATGTTTTCTCAGAGTCAGCTACTGGTCAAGACTTACAAGTTAAACACAATAATGCAGGATCAAGATTCTGGAAAGGCCAAAAGTTCGAACAGGAGACCTTTAGCCTCTCTGCCTGCAATGCATAATAATACTTCCTGTTTGTTTGATAGGTGCTTACCATTCCCTGAAAACAAAAGCATTTATAACTTTTATGTTAGGAACTAAGTGTGTGCTCTGGTCCCATTCTTCCTGTTTAGGATTCCTTTCCACAGAAGTGAATTAATATAATTTGAACTACTAAATGAAAATAACAAACAACAACAAAATCCCCATCGACTAAAAGCTGTCTTATTAAGCTTCCAGAATATTTGGGATCATCCAAACTATAAGAGAGTTATATATAATTATGAATGAGTTTCATCAAGGTTGGCTTGCTGTTTAAATGTCTTCAATAAAGACTCTGTTTCTTTACAAGAGTCTAGATAGACCATACGGTTCTGTATTAGCCAATCAAACCTTATAGCAATAACAATAGTTGGGGATTTGACCTAAAAAGTGCTTCAATTTGAGCTATTTCTGCTCACAAATAGAGAAGATTTCAGGTAAGTAATGTGAAGTAATGTTCGTTACTAAAAGAGTTTAGAAATATATAAAATATAAAGGAGGCTTTTTAAGGAATTGAATGATTTAGTAAGCCCCAAGCTTTAGTGGTTTGTCATTTTTTTAGCCAGTTTTTAGGTTTGACTGACCAATGCCCCAAGAAAGCAGAGCAAAAACTTGAATGCAAACCTTTCAACCAGGTGACTCTATAGTTTATAAGTGGCAGTGAATGACATTTCCTCAGGAAAATCTTGGAAATTACCAGTGTTGCACATTTTATTAATCCATGTTTAACCTGAAGCCTAGAAACTAGCACCCCTTTCTTCCTGTCTTCAAAATTTCTATTACCAACTGTACTATGTTGAAGTTTATATGACAGGCTGTTTCAACACTTTTGTTTAGTTAAATGGAAGTGCATCACTTTTAAAGAAAAGCCCTATTGCCAAAAAATATAAACAGCCCTAACTTTGATTAATATAAATATTTAAAAACCAGAACATTCTGCTACATCTTGCAAAAACAATTCTGATGTTGCTGATGGGAAAGAAAAAGTGCTTTCATGCATTAGACGAATCCAACAAAATACAGCTGCAGAACAAAATTTTAAGTAAATATGAATTGTTTGCCTTTTCACAGGGCTATGGTATTTACCTAAATGGAGTTATTTTAGAACCTTTTATGTTTTATTGGTAAAAATGAAAGGTTTTTGTTTTTGTTTTTACAATTTTAGTTCTGAAGTATTTGATTTAAATTTGAAAGAGCTCTAATTAAAAAACACCACTAAAATGATTCCTCCCGCCCAGTTCAGGGTTTTGCTAATAAACCACCGGACAAGAGATGTGTGAAATGAATAGATGAAGAAAAACGTTGACAGCAAAAGCAGGGTCTGGGGGGTGAAGTTAGTTTATTAGGCCCCGTTTGTCACGAATGGGCCTGCTGCACATATAAAAGCAAATCCCTCTACCTTAGAAGATTAATTCTGAAGGAGGCACTCTTGGGTCAAAGTATACATAAGCGTGTGCCTAATCTCAGAGAAATCAGGCTATTTTCTCACAGCAATTAAGCAGAGGTCTGGGGTTTCACCCACAGTGTATTTAAACACAGGATACAATTAAACCCCAAAGTATTAATATCTTTGCTCTGCAAAATTGCCCAGGAAATAGATTTTGCTCTCTTTCAAATGAAAAGCAAGGCAAATGAAGAGAATAACTTGATTCTTAGCTAAGTTGCTGGAAATAAGAGTGTCGTATTTTCTTCTAATTGCCAATGTCTTATGTACATAAAGACGGTTCTTACTCTACAATAGGGCAAGCGTTATAAGCTTTCTAGTTTCCTTTAGTCTGAATAACGAACCTTAGAAGTTTGCATGAAAATATATTGTTTTAAACTGTGATTAAATTTCTTATTTAGCGTATGTTAAAAACCAACTTCTTATAAAAATCTAAGAGCTCATTGTTTACCACCAACAAAATGTCACAACTAGGGAGCTTTGCAACCTATGTAAAGAGTAAAAAAAGTAAATGTAATTCTAAAGCAATCAAGTGTTCAAAGGGATTGCTTTCTGCAGAGATTTTTCTTGAAGTTTTTTTTATTCATATACTCATCTCAGGGCAAGAGCTGATCTTCTAGAGAAAAGTATTGCCAGTTTAAAACACTGCTTCGAAAATGCTAACTATAAAAACAACAAAATAACTTTTATTTCTTGTGCATCAGTTCCCTGAAGGCAAAGATTTTAATAGTACAAAAGCTATATTAAATAAACCACTACCTTTGTTCAGCTGTTGAAAAAAAAAAAAAAAAACCTCTGGTATTAAACAAATTTTACCCATATTATAATTATTGTTACTTCTCTTTTGTCTGCTTATGAGATTAATATTCCATTTCATTGCCAAACCCCATTCTCTTTGTCTTTTCTGAGGAAGGGTAGGGGAGGGAGGTTGCTCTTAGAATAGGAAAGGATAGAAATAGTTTTTCATTCGTGTAAGAGTTTCTAGCAAGACAGTTATTGGTATAGGACACAGTGAGAAATCTTATAATCCATGGCATATAGGCATGTTCTTAGAAATTAATAAAACGGAAAGAATGAAGCAAAATAGAATGAGTCAGGTGTGGAATGGGGTGTGTGTGTGTGTGTGTGTGTGTGTGTGTGTGTGTACTAACATATTTTCCCACTTAATACTTCTTTGTTACTTTTAAGAGGAGATGAGTACTTAAGGTAAAGTGCAGAAGGCAATGTTTCCTTGAAACCACATGATAAATAGCTTAGGCACTTTTTTGATGTGTGCTGGGCTCTGTGAGAAGGCATGCAATCTGAATTTTACGAAGGATTGTTTTAATAGGACCAATGACTTTAATAGTACTTCTTGCTGACATCACTGGCAAATTGGTCTACTCTGTAACCTTTAAAAGTGCAGCATATCCCAAAATGAGTTACTTATTAAACAAATGTTCTCTCTCTTTTTTTTTGAGTGCAACTGACCTTTAAATGATTATTTCTCAGCACTTGCAACAAAGAGAATCTCGCCTATCACCTTTACACTTTTGACGCTACGGTGAGTAGATCCATAACCTTTTCACAACACTTACCGTGCCACACAACATGGGATTACAAACGCTAATGAGCACCTTTTCTTTCAAGGAGAAGTCCTATTACTTTATTAAATTGTTGCAGTACACAGAAGCCATGGAAAAGTATAACAATAAATCGTTATTTTGATCAATCTGCAACCATTTTGGAAAAGATAACTCCAAAGCACCAAAGAGTAATTGGCTGCTGATAACAGTTTCTACTGACGATTTCTCTGTTCAGCTTCGGAGGGGTGTGGGTATGGGGGAAGGGGATGAGCGATTTAAGTAGTTGTATTTGATTAAAACATTGTCTTTAGGTTCAGGCACTTATACAATTTTTGCAGGCAATTTGAACTAAACTTACAGACAACTAGCATAGTCCCCCTTTCACTAACTAGAAGGAAAAGCTTTGCAACTTCAGAAGTATCTATGGATGGTATAGATGATATAGATATAGATATAGATGATATAGATATAGATATAGATATAGATATAGATATAGATATAGATATAGATATAGATATAGATGATATAGATATCCTGCAGTGTTAGGGATTTTAAGACTATGCTATCCTCAGAAACAGGCACTTTTGTAAAGATGTAATGGGTGCAATGAAGTTATGGTTTTCTTTACTTAAATAGAGATCACATATTCGGAAGAATTGATGTTTTCTGGGATCTCTTTACTAATGCAAGGAGTTCCATGTCACTTTAAGTCCCAATGGTCTTTCCTTGAGCAAATCACCTATTTATCCTTTTGTAAAACTACTGAATCTGATAACAGTTTCATTAATCTAAACATATTCCCCTCTTAAAAAGAAAAGCAATATTCCAATACTGAAAAAAAATCTGAGAAAAAGTTTTTTTATCTGAAGGATTCGAATCCTCGAACAAGCTAGTATATCCATACTTTATTTACCTATATTTTACCTGAATAGTAAGGCACAGGTAGTAACTTATGTTCACAAATAAGCTCTTTTTTTCTTGCAAAGCTGACCTTATTTATAAAAATACTGTTTTAAAAAGATGTTGGAGTCTTACGATTTTTAAATATCAGCCTCCATGGAATAAAAAGGCATTTTCACAAGGGTATTCTCTCTCCCTCCTCTTTCCCCACATTGCCTACAAAGTGAGCATATTGGGATGAATTACAGAGAAGTATGAGAAAATTTTTCCTAAATAATGAAAAAGAACTGTTCTTGAAATAACATTCACTTACGGTTTTCTTTTCGGCTCTGACTTGGTAGTATTTCGTAAAGCATGAGGGGCGCAGCCACAAGCCTTCATCAGAGAAATCAAAGTTAATGTCCTTTGGAAACATTGGGCTCTGAAAAAAAAATAATAGCAGAAATAGGACTTATTTGGTCCCCCCAGTTTAATTTACGAGAAGGCAAATCAGTTATGTTATTGGCATGTAATCACAAAGAAAAATACACAGACCGAAGACTAAACCGACTCATTGTCAGGGCTTCCAGGATCTTATTCATTAATTATGGTGGCTGCCAACAGACAACAGAGGAAAATCAACAATGCTGGATAAAATAATCATCAAGGGCTTCTATGTCTGTAAACTATTTAAATTCTTGAAATTGAATATTTATGATGAGTGATGCTTCTTTAATGTATACCATATTGCCATCAGTTCTCAGCTCTGACTGCATTCAGAAAGCCCAGACGCACCGTCTTTTTTTTCACACCCACCTTTTCACTTGGCTTTGTCCCGGCCCCCTCTGCTAACACCCTTCCGTTAGAAACCTGGACGCCGGGAGTCACTTGCTGTTTCTCAAGTGCCTGCTCATTTTGTGATACCCCTCTCATCCTTAACAATGGTGCGGTTCAATATCCTATCCGCCTGTTCACAGGCGGCTCCCGTGTGAAATGATCGTGAAGTTTCTTTTGCACCCATCAATGCGAGGCAAACCAGAGTGGGCTTCCCTCCTTGGGGTTAGTGAACCCAAGTTGTCTGTGAGCACAGACAGCACTATGGCCCCAGATGTGACTGGTTAACTGTACAAGCAGGGAGGATAAATCCACATAACAATACTTCATTCACCAAGGAAATCTGCAATGGATTACAGCTTCTCTATGGTTAAGTCTGGTCTTAATTTACTGCTTTTATTCAGTTTTCAACCACAAACGAGCCCCTTATGAGGCATTCACTATGCAGAATTGACAACTCTTTTTATCTACTTGAAAAATATTTTTGGATAATAATTTATGGTTACAAAATATGTTAAGCAGTTTCAATAGTTATATTATATTCTTTCAATGCTTAATGATGCAGTATCCCCTGTAAAAATGGAATGCCAGGAAATCTGGTAATTTTACATACAGTATTTATCACAACAGAGCAATTTGGCCATATAGAAACACAAATTTAAAAAAAAACCCTGCATATTTCATAGGAAGTCTTTTAAAGACATTTTTAAGCTCTTAAATTGTATCTCAGGAGAAAATCAGGGTTCAGAACAGTGTCTAAAGGCCCTATATATATGGCTAAAAAATTATTTTGGCAAGCTCTGTATTTTATTTATGGATTATTATGTTTAAAATAGCATATTTTGAACACCCTTCAGAAGGAAAAAAAAAGCTGCAGCTCTCTCTGAGGACACAAGAGAGAGTTCATTTGCTATTTATATTTTATACATGAAACCAAAATGTGTGGGTAGGTTTGTACTTTTTCACCATCAAACGTATTCTCTTAATTTATATTCTGAATTAATGCCACCTTTTAAAAAAATCCATCTGAAGGTGCTCATTATTATTGGGCATAGAATGTTTTTCAAGGACTGATTGCCAGTCTCTGAAACCACTCTGGAAACCCCAAACAGGCCCCAAATCATCATATCCCTTTAATAAGTGGCAAGTGCCAGTAACAGAGTTTGTCAGTTAGGAGCACATCTCCTAATATTGCCAACCAGTGACTTTAGAACTGCAAACGGGACCGACACAGATAGGAAGGTATTTTATAAATGGAGACAATGGAAACGATGTGAAGGATGTTCTCTGGGATGATAGCGTTCCTTTTCCATCGCTTTGGATCAATTTAAACCGCAGGTACACAAAGCTTTGCAACTTCCCTTTTGGCAGTATTTGAGCACTCTCAGACTCATTGATACTAAGGGACTCTTCCCATGGCAGAATGAACTCCCTGTAGATAAACAAAGGAAAACATTCAACTGAGGTACTCGCTGTGTTTTCCTCATTAGTGGCTACACTGTCTTGAGCTTGGGGAAAAGCATCCTTGGCATTAACAGGAAAGGACATTGCTTTTACAAGGAAGAAAACTTTATGGTTTTCTAAAACATCTCTCCTCAAGTGCCATATGTAAATCATATTTAAAAAAAAAAAACAGAATTGTATGTGCTTCAGGGGGTAAAACTACATAAACGTGCAATAGAAAATAATGAACTGTATCACTTTGGTTAGTTAAGCAATTATTGCTTCTTTATAGACCCAAATGCAGTTTGGTTTTCATCATAAAAATGGGGGGGGGGGGTTGGTTTTGTTTATTGTTGGTGGTGGTTTGTGATTTTGCTCGAATGTTATCATTCTTGTTATTTTAGAACGCGGCATATTCAGCCTTTAATATGGTAGCTGGGTTTCACTGCTTTCATAGATGTTCTGGATGAAGGTGTAAAATAAAAGGTTAGAGAAGTGATAAATTAGACAATAGAAGCGTCGGATTCAAATGGCACTTACTATAATTCCAAAATCATATATTAGAATAGTTTCATTAACAATATTATAGCTACTTCCTGCTGTTTATCTCAAACATATTAACATATAGATAAGAACACATTCTGTAACAGAATATAGAGCTTTGGATTTATGACAAACAACAGCAATGACCTAGCCTCATTAATCTGGGCAAAAATAGTTTCTGATCACCAACCATGGGTCAACAAGCACCAGATTCCGAGGAAGACTTTGGGGCATTCCCACCGATCTACTTAGTACGCAGACCCATAATGTTCCTGCACCCTTTACATTATACCCTGTGTACCCGGATGCTAGTGGCCTTTCTCCTTCCTCTTCCTGCCAAGTATTATATGTGAAGTTAGAGTGGGAGGGTCATTTAACAATGAATTTCCCCATTGTATAACCATTACGAAGCTATCCAGGCTAAATAACTTGTTGTTTTTTAAGTCATTGTGCAATTTCAAGGTTTTAATGGTCCTTAAAATATAATACCGTGTGTCATTTATTTCCTGAAGTAAAAGCTAGTGCCAGCCTTTGGAATTCATGTAAAACAAGTGGTTCAATATAGTTTGAGGAGAGAATGAAAACTTGATAAGCAATTAATCTACCCTGAATGCCTTCCTCATGGTTTGTGCCTTTTCTTACTGATTTTTTTAAAAATCCAGATGTATTCAAAAGAAAATCAAATAAAATATACATCTAGATCTTTCTATAGTGCATTTGTTAGAATGAAACCCACACACAGGGAGGCAGGAAAGATTGAACATTTAAATAATTCAAAAATAAAGGTGTTTCTGGTTGAGTAGTAGAAACTTGAATTTTTTTTCCCCCTGTGCCTGGAGCTATGGGAGAAGGGAAAGATTTGAAATGGGAAACTGCATACATAAGCATAGAGAAGGGACTAATTTCCTAACAGGATAATCCTGCAAGTGACACCTGGTTGGGGAAAAGAACTTCTCCGAGTCTGGCTGCTAATTTGCAGAGGCCCAGGCTTAAGAGTTAAGGCAGGCCAGAGACTTTGAGACTCAAGACTCAACTAGAAAACAGAGCTGAGTCTGGTTGATGTGTCTGCCAGCCAGTGTATTCCCAAGGAGCATGCATGGTGAGACTACAGAGACTTGTCAGTAAAGTCGTATTGCCTGAGATGTTGTATAGGCTGAGGAGACCCTTGTCAGGACCGTGTGTAGCAAACAGATTGAAGACCCAGGAATCCAAGAGGAGGAGGGAATGCATCTCAGTGGTTAGCGGGGCCAAGAGAATGGCACAAATTCATGCAGGGTATCAATAGTTGAGGGCTGCAGGTGAAAAGATAATGACTTCTCCAACTCAGTAGAGAGTATGGTTTGCTCCCTTGGCAGCGTGGTACAGGGAAAAAATAGCAAATCCAAAGATATAGAGATCAATGAAAGGCTGAAGAGTTGCCTGAACAAAATTAACAGGGACAGTAATAAAGTCAGAGAGCTTGCTTTTGAGTGAATGCCACAAGTGTCTAGGAGCTTCGCAAGGTAGCATACTTCAGAAGATATTCCTTGTAGGGAAATGATAACCATGCTTGAAGGGACAAGGACGGGATCCAACAGGATGGTGTGTATGTGTAGGACTGAGACTGAGACCATGCCTCTCTATCTCTTAGTGAGGAAGTACCTGGAGGCTAAAGAACTCTATAATACCATACTTATTGCGTAAGTATGACGATCACCTATGTATCCATATTACATACATCCCTATACCTAAATTAACTGCCTGGTAAAACATATAGGCTTCACCCAAATTTTTGAGTTAATCACGAACAAGAGTACTGGTTGCCAAAGTCCCGAGGTATAGAACACTTATTCGGGCACCAGGTAGAAACACCTGCAATGTGGGTGTGCTGGACTAAGCATTCCATCATATTTTTGGCCCCTAGCGAAGACCAGCCTGGATGGAATCTGCACACATTCTGTAACCCGGATGAGTACTACATGCCTATCATCTGAATGGGGTTAGTCTCTGATTGGAGTATTGCCAAGTAACCCAATTTTAGAATAGCACAAATTTTAATTATATGTTTCATTTAGCTGACACCTGTCCTTGGAGGCTGTCATTAAAATCTAACAAGCTATGATGTGGGAACTATTATTATCTATGATTTATAGAGAGGCAAAAATAAATAAGGAGAGAAATAAGGAAAGGCTGGGAGGTTTCGAGAAGCAGTAGAATTTAAAAGGCTAGAGATTCCACTGGTGAAAAAGAGCATCGTATCAACTCCCTTGAAAATTTATAGAAAATGAAAACCCAGATCACTGAATTTCTCATGTTTGAGGCATGATTTCACTAAATATCCACCTCATCCATCATTTCACGTTGTGGATATAGTACACCACTCTTTCCCTGGGTAAATTGGGGGAAAAAGTACATTTTAAGTAAAATGGTCGAAACTGAGAAGGCATCAGTTTTAAAAATAAGTTCTACCAATTGTAGCATCCCATACCATTTGTCTTGCACACCTAGTCTGCTCAGGAGGAAAATGTGGTGAGGGAAGGGTTGGGGTACAGATGAAACAAGAGACATAATATGCTGATAATCATAGAATTTGGACAGTGAGTACATGGGGGTTTGTTATACTATTCTCACTTTCGTGTAAATTTTGGAATTTTCCATAATAAAAATTTAAAAGAAATTCAGCTTAGAGAGGCATTTAGATACTTGCACACATTTATTTGGGAAAATTAATTCATTTTATACCCTGAAATTTGAGCGTAAACAGAAGAACAGAACATCTTATATTAATTATATTACTGTACTTATGTTAATGATCCCACGGTAACTCTACTATTCTCCTAAGAGTGGAGAACCAAAGCTCCGTATACATTTTTCTACTCTCTGCATTCACAACCAATCTTTTTATAACAGCCCTGGGTTTCTAGACTGAATGCCAAATATGCTTCCCGTTTAGATCAAATTTAGCTTTAACTAAAATAATTAGCCCTTGGTCCTAATTCTAATGGAAATGTAAGACTCTTAATATTCAGTAATGGTAGCACTATTAGATACTGCTGCTAACAGTGATTTATATGAAATAATTAGCACACTGTTTCTGTTGTAGATACATGCAGAATTTGTCCTAAACCAAAGGCAAAACAATAATAAAAACTACTGCCTTTTAACCTTTCCATGAATTTAAATAAAAAACGAGCGCTGGGATTGCACATTAATAAGGCCTGTTAAGCTTGGAAGAATATTTTACATTCATCTGTAGTTCATCAGACAGGTTCATGACCTCAGAGGAACTGCTGTAGCTCCTGCAGGTCTTAAACCGGCATGGGAGAAGACACGAAATACTATTTTATGATTAGAAAATTCTACTAGAATTGACAGAAACAAGGAAACACACTCCAATATTGAGTATATGCTCTGAAATGAGCACATAGAAAAATAAAGATATTGAATGGATTGACTTTTATTCCTCCAGGCACCTTAAAAAGAAGCAACTAAAAAGACCTTTGAACATAATGCCGTAGTTTTATTCTTAATGCAGGAATTGTTAAGGGCCAGCCCCTACTGTGTGTGTGTCTGGAGGTACACGCGAAGGGGGATCACCGTCTTGTTTCCCAGTTTTCTAAGTTATATGATAATCACACACAAAAAATCATGTTTCTCATTAAAACTTTTTTTTGAATTCTCACCAAGTACATGTTTGAAAGTATCCTAGCGTTCGTTTATCCTGCCTTCCCTCGAATTTCCTGTTGAACGAACCGCGTTGTGTGAAAGCCATTGTCATTCGGCTACCACTAATAGCAGAGGCCCCACTAGAAGCAGTGGGGTTCGTGCAGTTGCATCCTCATCACTCAGCCTGAGAAAATTCCATCCACCGAGCTGATTCATGCTACTTCTTTGGATCTGCTACTGGCAGCACAATAAGGGATGAATGAAATAAGCACTCGGCAGCTGAATGCCCTTAAAGACCACTTGGGAACTTTATTTGGTGCCAGATAAAGTGACCTGCCAGTGTCAGCTGCGGGAAGCATATTGTACTGGGCTCTGCAGTCTGTCCCAGTTGCCTATTCATTTCTGAGGAAATTTTCAGGTATTGAATTTTAATCCATGATGCCCAATTATAATTTGGGACCCTTTTACATTAGAGACTGGGCTTCACCCCATTTGGCAATTAAGTCAGAGCTGCCTAATACATGATTTTAATTTCCGGAAAGCAGGTGCTTCCTTTGGTCAGTTACCAATCTCAGATTTTCCTTCATTCTTTAGCTCAAACTATTTTGATTTTCATACCCCCTGACCCCCCTTCTAGAAGTATTCACTGCATGTTAGATGATTTTCCTACTTAAGCCTGTAGGGATTCCCATAGGCTTCTTTTAAAAGTGTTTATGACTTTTTCAAAAATTCATTTTGTAGGTATCCATTTGATCTCCATTTTATAATAACTTGTTATATTGCCTTTTAAAGTAATCTGAATAAAGGTTTGTTTACATTGCCTAACACTTGCAGTTATGAAGCAAGACTCCCCAGAAATAAATATTGTCTGCATTAACTTTCTTTGTCTTCTATTTTTACCAATGTAGTTAAAGGCTTCCCTAACAATTCAAAAATGATTTTTATTTGAGTTGTTACAACTACGTGTCTTCTCCAAACAATGATTTATTGTTCAAAATAAATTTTTGAGAGAGCACCTTAAAATGGGAACAACTCACATATCCAGTGCCAGATTTGGAGGCAAATGCTCTATAAGTCAAATCCTATCCAAGAAGAAGTTCCCGACCCTCCACACACATACATGAAGATGGTGCAGTCTTATCTTCCAAAACTACTTTGTGCAAGATAGAGGTAGTACCAATAGAGCCGCAGAGAGGAGATTGGGAAGCCAGATATCGGTTTGTGCTGATAATGACAGCATTTTTATCCCTTCCGTTGCTATGAATGAGCTGCCTACTTCGCTACTTGCTTTGCCACATACGAATTATAAACTACTGTTGAACTATTGTTGCTGTGGCGGCAATCATAGGGTTAAATTTAACCCTTTGGTGGCCATAGATGGACCTGTCATTGGTAAGGGAAGTGAGTAAAACAAAACAAAGAAAAACAACAGAGTGGGAAAAGAAAGAAAAGAGGCAAAGTAAGAAGGAGAGAGAAAGTTGGAAGAAAGGAAAGAAAAAGGGGACTTAAGATGCGGACACAGTTGAGTGCTACCCTTGGTTGGCTTAATCTGCTCATCTTTTGGCTGTCCTCTGCAGGCTGAGAGCACAAATGCCTCCTACCTACAGGGACTCCCTTGAATACTGTTGCATAATTAGCTGAGGATTAGCAAAATTGATAGTCTTTAATGGGACCATGAGCAAATGTTTCTTTTTTTTTTTTAATTTTTTTTTAACGTTTTTTTTTTTTTTTCTTTTAGAGACAGAGGGAGACAGAGCATGAACGGGGGAGGGGCAGAGAGAGAGGGAGACACAGAATCAGAAGCAGGCTCCAGGCTCTGAGCCATCAGCCCAGAGCCCGATGCGGGGCTCGAACTCACGGACCGCGAGATCGTGACCTGAGCCGAAGTCGGACGTTTAACTGACTGAGCCACCCAGGCGCCCCAGATGTTTCTTTTAAAAAGAGACAAGCACCCAAATACTGGATCTGAAAGATGCAAAATTAGAGAGATTTGCAAAAGCACTCAGTTACCTAACAAAAGTATTCATTTAATATTTCTCTTAAGGAATTAGCTCTCCCAGAATGTAATAAATGTGATTGGATTAAGACATGTGAAATGGTATGTGGTAGTGTTTCTCAAACTATGTTCTAAGAAACGTTAATGCCATGCTGGATACTAAGTGATGCTTCCTTAAAAAAAGCATGCCCTCATCAAATACATTTCAAGACACTAAACCATATTTGCTCTCTGAGTGGGTCACAATGCTTATTGCCGTATTATAGGCACTGAGAATTCCTGCAGTGCAGGGGCAGGGGGCGACCCATTTATGTTGAATGCAGCATTTTACAAAAACAAATTGGCTATGAAACTTTTTTTCTCCTTAAAACACTTAATGGTTTGCACTTTCTGGAACACCATTACAAAGCAGTTCATTCCAGGAACCGTATTGCTTTGTTGTTGTTGCTTTTGTTTTGAAGAGTAAAACTAGCTGAATTACAGGGTTAGTATTGACTTTGGGACGAAAATATTAAAGTTGAATACATCTGTTTAATGTGCAATTCATTAAGGTGGATATGAACCTTATACCTTATGCCATTGTTCTTACCATGCCTGTTTACTTTTCTGTATTCAGCCTCTAACCATATTAGGGCAGGACCCATGTTTTGTTTTCCACTGTATCTCTAAGAACTTGCGTAGTGCTTGGTACAGTGTTCGTATTCAATACATAATTTGTTTGAATAAATAAATGAACACTGTAGTAGACATCTTTTTAAGTTATAGATGTAACCATAGTAGAATGTGGGTTTTAAAACAATAATTTGGGCCTCAAAGTAAAAATAATAGAAGTAAAAGTCAGAATAACTAAATTTCCCTGGTCTTTAATAGCTTTGTCAGAGGCCAATAAATTCCTCACCAATTACTCTATTGTCTGATAGATAGCTTCATTGCTCCTGTTAGCCGGTCTGTTTGGAGTCAATGTTCATTCTGTTCTATAATTTTCCAATTTGTTTTTAAGTCTTTATATCTTCAATTATATTCCAATA
This sequence comes from Panthera onca, assembly GCF_046562875.1. NCBI lineage: Eukaryota > Metazoa > Chordata > Mammalia > Carnivora > Felidae > Panthera > Panthera onca. Next base: position 153,213,771 of record NC_138346.1, read on the forward strand.
GCCATTTCTTACCTGCCCTTTACTTTTTGTTGAATGAATTCTTAAAAGCAAACTAATACTGAACATCATATATCACAATGTGCTCTCAGAAACTTACTGAAGAGATAAGAAAAGGCAGTGAAGGCCTGGGGGTGAGGCGTGTGTGGTATAGAAGGGGTAAAAGACATAAGATGTTTAATTCATTCAACAAATATTTACTGAGTGCCTATTCTATGCTGGGCACAGTGTATAGTCTAGACAATTCAAAGTCAGACAAAAATATGAAATATTCATCAGACAGATATCACCAGAATTAAGAATTTTCAAAATTTCATCACCCCCCCAAGTCAGTTTATATTCTAGAATGACTTGATATTTTTAGAGCAATGATTTCATGTGCAAATTGTTTGTCTTATCTATTTTGTTCTGTTTTTACAGCGGTTCACCTTTTCTATCTTGACAATGCCAACTTGCCTGAAATTGTACAATATTTTATGGGCCAGGACAAACCACTTAATATGATTCTGTCGCATAAAATTTAAAGTCCTTTTAGTTACCTTCAATCAAAGTAGTAACCGTTCAAAAGTCTACTTCAAGAATGGTGTTGACCAATGGTTGGTAAACTATGTCCTGTGGGCCAAATATGTCCTATCAGACATGTTTATAAGTAAAGTCTTATTGGAACACAGCTACACTTACTCACTTACATATTGTCTATGACTGCTGTTCTTTTGTTCAGTATTAAGTATAGACATGAAAAGCTGGGATGTCTAAATTTTATGTCTAAGTTTTTACATTCTGTGCCGGGATTATAGGGTTTGTCTCCAGAAGTATTATACTTCCGGAGTATATATTGTAGGCAGGCTCCAAGCTGATCTATTTCCTGATATCCATTTTCTTGTGTTCCCATCCTACACAGAATAGGGCTGACTTGTATAATCAATAGGACATTGTGGAAATTATGGAGTGTGACGTGACTTATGAGTCTGGGTCATAAAAGGCATTGTGATTTCTGTCTTGTTCTGAAAGAACCAGCTATTATGTCTAGGGGACACTCAAGTAGCTCCCAGAAAAGTCCATGTGACAAGGAACTGAGCTATCTGCCAACAGCTGATGAGGAACGGAGGCAATCCATGAACATCCAGTGAGTGAGCCATCTTAGAAGCATACCCTCAAGTTGCAGTAAAACCTTTTGATGATGGCAGCTCCTGCTGACATCTCCACCACAACCTCCTAAGAGACCTGGAGCTGGAACCACTCAGGTGAGTCAGTCTTGAATTCCTGACCCTCAGAACTATGAGATAATAAATGTTTACTGTTTTAAAGCCACTAATTTTTGGGTAATTCATTATACAGCAATAGATAACTAACATGATGTAAGAGAACGTGGGCTCTGATGTCACACAACTTGTGTTTGAAACCTGGATCTACCACTTGCTAAGATGCATGACTTTGGGCAGATTATTAACTCTAGTACTTAGTCTTCTTCTCTAGAAAAATGGGAATATTATTGCCCACATTTCACAGAATTGTTGTGAAGAATTCAAGGAAGTAATGAGTGAAAAGATTGTTACATAAATGTTAGTGATTGTTGCATAAATGTTAGTAGTTATTTTCTTTTCATTATTGTCAGAATGGACTCCCAACTATCCACCTAAAGATTCTTCAAACCTCTTTTGTTTTTTTGGCAACTAAGTGAATACATAGAAGTTTGAAGGACTTTTATCCCATGTACTAGAATTCATACAACTTAGAATACCTCAACTGAATGTGGGGGGTCAGTAGAGCAAGTAATTAAGAGAAAAGGCTATCGTCAATATATTGGAAAACAAGACATATATTAGTACTGCATAATATTTCATATAAAAATAATAGAAGGTGAAGAACACGCTGCTACCCAAGAAAACAGGTAAAATTATATAGCCTAACCCCAGCCACACATTTTCAAAAACAAAATGACAAATGTAATTTTTGGCCTTATTTGCTAAAGCCTAAACTACACATATTGGTTTTTGGTAAAAAATAAAAGATAAATAGCCAAGTACTATGATGCTTTGCAGGTTGCTTGAGTTATCTAACCCTTCTTTAATCCAAGGGATTATTGAACAAAACCGATGTTCATTCAAAAACACTTATGAAATCTGTTGTGGATTACCAATATCATCAGTTAAACCTGTTTCAAATTTATTGCTTTCATTCAGGTTAAATAATAAAAGGGTCCATTTGTCCCACCACATGTATATACACGAATTCAGCTTTCATCATTCCCTACAAGTTTAATCCAGTGATTTATGTTTTTTAACGCATGTTCAAGGAATCTGTTGAAGAAACTCATCCAGACAGACAGAAGAGTTAGATGGGATTAATAGGGTGTATGCAGGATTTAAAACTGGTTGATTCAGTTCAGAGTAAGTTAAAAAGAGAAAAAGAATATAACACTGTAACCCTCCTTGAGGTTCTAATCATTTTAATGACTTTAGCAAAAAAAAAAAAAAAATACAGAACAAAACAAAACAAAAAAAAAACAGGCTAAGGTCAAGAAAGTTCAGAGACAAGGATCCCTGTTTCTAGCAATACATTACATGAAGAAGTCATTGCTTCAGCTGTTCCTTTTTTTCTAACAGTGAGAAACACTGCTATATTTTTCTTAGAAAAAGTCTGCCTTCTATATAAGGCATCATATTAATGATTAAATCTGAGGTTTCAGAATTCTTGATTTCCTTGGTGAAACCATTGTATTTCACGTAACACCGCAACCAACAGCAAAAACTAGGAAAAAATCGGGCGTGCTGACTTTATTTTTAAATGTTTATAGCCAGGCAATGTATTACTTTTGAGATCCTCAGATAGCAACTGCTCAAATACAAAAAAATACTATGACTTAATCTCATTATTGATGACTTGAACATTTAAAAACATTCAATTTATGTCTTGCAAGAGCAAAAATATTGGAATATGAGGAGGAAAAATCTGTTTTCCCCAGGAAAGCGAAGTCCATTCCACGCTTTCAGGTATTTTTTTTCGGTGATATTCTAATCTTTATACACATTAAGAACTTCCTTTGATAATATTGTTTCATTAGTGTAAAATGTTTTTTAACAAATATGCCCTTTTCCATTAACTTCTTGCCAAACACAGAGGACAAATGGAGACTTGATAAGCATATTTTAGTGCTTCATTGACCCCGATATGTATTTCCAGCCCTCATTTTGTTACAACTTTCATAGTTTAATGGAACACCTTGGGCCATGAAGTGTTTTGTGTTCATTAACTTTTAAAGAGGAACAGATACGCTATCTGATTATTAGCATTTGGGACAGAATATCAAGTGCTCTTCATATTTTTCTGATTCTACCCACATCACAGACTGGATATAGGGACATGGCAAATGGGAACTAGAATTCGGTGTGTCCAACCGAACTTTGTGCGATGGGGAAATGTACTATACCTGTGGGGTCTTCACTGTAGCTGCCGCATGTGGCTGTTGCACGCTTGAAATGCCATTAATACAACAGAGGTGCTGGATTTTTAATTTTACTTGTACTAATTTGTTTAAATTTAAATAGCCACATGTTACTGGTGGCTGCCACCCTGGACAGCACAGGATTCGATGGCTTATGGTCAGATTTTCAAGAAGAACAGCTGACTCCACAACAATTGATGATCTTAGTTTGTAGCTTTGGCCACTCTTATTCCTACATTGATAATGTCTAAAAAGATCAACCTTTGGTTGTTTTTAAATGCCATAGACTTAAATTTGCTAGAGAATGTCTGCTCTTTGTAGCATTTTGCATATACAGACACCATGAGATTTAACTGCTTTCTATGAAAAGTTGCACTGCTCAGATAAAATTTATATTTAATTGTTTTCAGTGTATTATTTATTAATACAACTGGGGTTCTTTCTTGTTCAATATTATCATTAGTTTAAAATTTCCTCAAATAGGGGCCCCTGGGTGGCTCAGTCAGTTAAGCGTCCGACTTCAGCTCGGGTCATGATCTCACAGCTCGTGGGTTCAAGCCCCATGTTGGGCTCTGTTATGACAGCTCAGAGCTTGGAGCCTGCTTTGGATTTTGTGTCTCCCTCTCTCTCTGCCCCTCCCCCACTTGTGCTCTGTCTTTCAAAAATAAAAACAAACATTTAAAAAAAAGAAATTAAAAAAATAAATAAAATTTCTTCAAACAATTTACAAGAATTATCTTCAAAATACATACAATGCTATCAGATCTTAATTTCCTACTTATATGAAGAGGTAAAATATTTATCTCAGGCAAAATATGCCTGGAGATACCTAATATCATAATTATTTAAAATGTCATTTGCATGATGTCTTGAGTTCAAGTAAATTTGTTGAGTGAAAGGAAAGAATAAATATGAAAGTTTCAACAGACTCCTGCATTTTTATAATGGGTTGGGGTTTGACTTATGTTAATATACCTTTGATCCTTATTACTTTATTTTTTTATTAACGTTTATTTATTTTTGAGAGTGAGAGAGACAGAGTGTGAGCGGGGGACAGGCAGATAGAGAGAGAAAGACATAGAATCTGAAAAGGCTCCAGGCTCTGAGCTGTCAGCACAGAGCCCAACGTGGGGCTCGAACTCACAAGCCGTGAGATCATGACCTGAGCTGAAGTCAGACACTTAACCGACTGAGCCACCCAGGTGCCCCTTATCCTTATTACTCTAGTTGTGAAATTTTTAAATCATCATTTCATCTTTTGTTTTTAGTTTCTACAGTGATGTATTGCAAGATTATGGGCAGGGCATTCAGCTTCAAGTTTTTTGTGTATTTGATTTCACTTAAATGGGTAATGACATTATGATCTGCTGGCAAGTTATTTAAAAACTCTGATTGACCAAAACTAGCTAGGAATAACCTAATAGCAACCAATACATATTTGTGGGAGTAGGAATATTTTTTAAAGTTCATTGAAATGCCCTGGAATTTCCTTTCTTGTATAACTCTGTATGCAAAATCCTTTCTTCGTTTGCTTATTTCTTTGGATTTATATATGCAACCAAATTCACAGAGTATGCTGTATCTCAGTACTCTAAATTCCTTATTTTTCTTTCTCAATTTTTGTTATCTACAGAGAAGCTCTGTCCGTGTACCCCACAAAGGGCTGCAGTATCTTAACTATTCCAGCCCCCAATCTATTCTGCACTGTCAATCACATCACCTCCCAAGGTGCTTCACTGCACACAAATCAAGTTTGAGTCAAGTTTACTTCTAATCAATAGATCCTTATAGATTGTTTTAGTATACCTAAATCACTTCCCAGAAAATATCTTGCCATCTCATTTCTAATGGGAAAACATTAGATGTGATTTCAATCTGGGCCACTAAAGAAGAAAGGCTAATGTACTCTTCTGGTCCATCAGGGCCCTAAACTCCATGTAGTTCTTACATGAAATGGGAAAATGTTTTCTTTCAAGTCAAAGACACACACAATGGGAACATTGTAACTGGGGGGCAGTGGAGAATGAAAAAAAAGGGCTGAAGGAAGTGCCTGCTGCTAGATTGTTTCGACACTGTGGAAAGCTTATGCATTGCCTTGAAATCTGCAATGTGGTCAGGCACGCGAGTTCTAAAGTGAAAAAAAAAATCTGGAAATCTTTTTTTTTTTTTTTTCATTTTAGTAAATCAACAGCAAATGTAGCTACTGATGCTACTTTGAATGTGATAAAAACACAGTCCATTTATTATCCATATTCCAAAAATATTTATTGCTCTAATAAGACAGTTAAATAGTATGCTAAGCAGCTGTTCTTAACAATCTGTCCTGTTCTAGAGCTAAGGGGAGTACTGAGAAAATTTGTATTTAGATGTTGTGCTTTCCAGTTAACAAAATGCTCTCATACAGATCATCATATTTAATCTTTGTAGCAGCACTGTGAGAGTATGTCCTTGAACCGCAGTCAGGAAACTGAGGCTCTCATAGACAGGGAGTTGCCTGTGTTCAAACAGCTGGCATTCTAGAGATGTATCTTTAAGCATGCACAGAAGATCCCAGAAACTGCCTTCTTCTCATTATAATGTACCAAAAAAATGGTTACTTATATTTACCATTTTACTTTTCTGTATTTTATTTTTTTTTGTTAACGTTTATTTATTTTTGAGAGTGAGAGAGACAGAGTGAGTGGGGGAGGGGCAGAGAGAGAGAGAGAAGGAGACACAGAATCTGAAGCAGGCTCCAGGCTCCGAGCTGTCAGCACAGAACCCAATGCAGGGCTCAAACCCACGAACCATGAGATCATGACCTGAGCCGAAGTCAGATGCTCAACCCACTGAGCCACCCAGCCACCCCTACTTTTCTGATATTTTAAATGAATATTTAGTTCTGGAAAGAAAAAAAAAAAAGGAGAGAGAATTTTGGTCTAGAGGACTCCTGGGCAGACCTACACTGTTTCCTACGCTATGATGGAGTTACTATGCTGCAATCTGCATAATGTTAAGCTCTGTGTGAATTAGGGTGGAGGCTACTGAAGGAAGTTCACTGCAGAGGATTTGCTAGAGCTGGGATGTAGACCAGAGTCAACTGAGCCCTTAGTACTCCTCTGAGAACACTTGAGTATGGTGGGCCACTTCTAAGATGGCTCCCGGTGATGCCCTCCTCCTAGTATTCATGTAAAATCCCCTCCCCTGGAGTATGAGGAGGTACCTAGTGACTTGCTTCTTATGTGTCACTTCTGAGATTAGTTTACAAAGAGGTGACTTCGGTTTTGCCCACTCTCTGTTGTTTTTTTGCTTGCTCATCTTGATGGAAGCCAGCTGCCGTTCTCCAGGCTGCCTTATGGGAGAGCCTATGTGGCAAGGAACTGAGGGAGGCGCCAGCAAACAACTAGTGAGATACTGAGGCTTCTAGTCCAACGACACATGAGGAACTGAATCTTGTCACCAACCATTTGAGGGAGCCTCTTGTCGAATCTTGAGGTGACTGCAGCTCTGGTGATCACTTTGACTGCAGTCTTCTGAGGACCTGATCCAGAGGATCCAGTTAAGCTATGTCCCATTCCTGGCCCACGGTATTTGTTGCCTTACACTGCTAGGTTTAGGAAGTAATTTGTTACACAGCAATACATAACTAATACATGAACAGAATTCCTTTTCCTACCCTTTAGGTACACAATGCCCTTCCCACTATCGAGAATTAATTTTGGAAATGGATTTGATGTCAGTAAGTGAAAACTGCATAGTGGATAAAATCATTGCTTTGGGATTAGAAACATCTGGGCTGTGTCTGGATTTGCCATTTACTACTCTAAGACCCTAGGGAAGTTATTTACTATCTCTGATCCTCCTTTTCCTCATTTGTAAAACTATCTATACTATCTACTTCGTAGGTGCTTCTTTAAGCAAGATCATGAAAACAAAACAAGAATATTTAGCATCTGGTAGGCACCCAGAAAGTATTAGCTATTTTATGACAATTATTCCTTAATTTGAATTTAAATATATTAACTGCATCTACTCATTTGGTTTTGCATTCCTAATATTCTTATTCCTATGGAAAGGACCATCAATGCCATTTTTGTAAATACCAATGAACAAACATAAGCCATTCCTTTGGATAGGAGGAACCTAGGTAATCAAAAAACTCCCACTAAAAATGGAAATCATAGTGTCCTAAACATCAGGAAACTGTCAAGGAATAACAATAAAAGCCATTCTAAAATATTTTGCACGACACAGAAATAATGTAAGTGCATGATAATAACTGGCAGGTAATGTCTTAAAATAGAAGCCAAGCTACAATGATTTTCACTAGATGCTTCTCAAATCCTATGGGTGACATGAACCCATTTCTTCTGTCACATTTCTGAAGAGATAATTGCAGGCAACAGTGTAAACAGCTTAACATTCACAGGTCATATTGAGAAATGTTTATAGATATTGACAGCTAAATACAACATATCACAGCACCCCACACAATGTGGCATCTACCTAACAATGAACTTCCACAAATCAAAGTCAAAAAGTCGAGCTTTGCTTTGGTAAAAAGGAATATAGAATTATTTGTTGAATATGAATAGATGAATAATGAATGAAATGCTTTCCAGAATTATAGGTGTGTATGAAATATTACAGAAATAATATTAATGAAAAAAATAAAATTTTCTTTTATAATACTTAAATTTCTAGGCATTGACCCCTTGGATTTAGCAATTAAACAACAATTAACCCAAAATAAGAAAAACAATTCTCTAAGCAATCTACTAGACAGGCAGTAAGCATAAAAAACATTTCCTAATATTCACAGAATGTTAGTATGAAATATTTTTTTTTTAACTGAAAAACTCAGAGTGCCTGGCTGGCTCAGTTCGTGGAGCACATGACACGGATTGTGAGTTCGAGCCCCACATCGGGTGCAGAGATTACTTAAAAATAAAATCTAAAAAATAAACAAGAAAACTGACAAACTCATACAATTTACAAAAAAAAATTAAAAATGAAATTTGCTAAAATCGTAAATAGAAATATCTATTTGGAAATGGCAAATAAACAAATTCTCATATAAAATTACGTTTTCCAGCTGACAGTGTGTAATTTAATATTTGTGGCAAAGTGGAAACAGATAAAATTTACTTACATTTATGGGGCATGAGAAAAATTTAAGAGTAGGATGTAGAGAAACGTTTGCATTAGGAAAAAAGGGTTAGTTTCTCAATCTTTGTTAGTTATTTAGTATGTTAAACATACACAGTCTGGGTGTAATTGTTTCTAGTCTTTTAATGAAACTATGTGTGGGTGGAGCGGATATATTACACACACTTGAGAATGTATATACAGAAAAAGTTACTGGTATTTCTAATTATGTTATATTTCTTAACTACCTAAGAGCTTCAAAAATTTTAAATTACTGTATATCTTATTTACACACCCCCTCCTAAAGTTTCCGTATTCTGCTCATGTTTATCCTGTCTTCTCATTATTTGTTAAATTGTACTTTACTTTACAACCAGAAATACATATTGATGATTGCGAATGTTGATTAGTTTCTTCGGAAGCCATTTATGCACTTGTTCTTGTACCTTGAAAAACTATGCATTGAAGAAATGCATATTTTAGCTTCTTCAAGAAAGATTTGAATCAGGAGTATTTTTATATAAGTGCAAACTTTTTGTCTTTTGTGATTTTCCCAGAAAGGCATGAAGTTTGAACGTCACAAAGCAAAGCAAAGGAAAATCTTGCTCTTCTAAGCTCTGGATGGTCTTTGCTCATATTAGAACTAGGCCAGGATACAGAATGTTAATTGTCTCATGGAAATCCTATAACCAAAGTAATATCAGGTGCAAAATGAAGATTTTTATTGGATTTCAACAGAAAGAAAAAACAATGACAAGAGAGAAGAGGATTTAAAAAAATGAGAAATCTTGCAACTAATATTTATTTGGCACCTATTATGGGTCAGGTACACCAGTTCCTTGGGTTATATCAGTGAATAAAATCAACAAAAAACTCTTCCCTCTTTAGGCTTACATTCTCATGGGGGGAGGGGTGCTTGGTGAAGGGAGAGAGACAGTAAGTAACAAGCACAATAAATAAAGATGTGCCAAAGGTAAAAGAAAAAGTAGAGTTAGGGAAGAAAGCGTGTATGGAGGCAAGGTAAGGGTAGGGTTGACATAGGTGATATTATATAGGAGGGTGAGGGTACATAGGTCTTACTGAAAAAGTGACATTTGAGCAAAGACTTGAAGAAAGAAGGAAATTATCCCAACCAATATCTGAAGAAAAAGCATCTGAAGCAGAGAACATAACTTCAACAAAAGTCTTAAGACAGGAGCGTGTGTGACATACTCAAGGAACGGCAGGAAGGTAAATGTGGCTGGAACAGAGGGAGAGAGGGAGGATAGGTTTGTGGATAAAGGGCCTAGGAGACTATAGATAGGGTGGTGGTACACATCTTTGAGGAATTTGTAAGCCATTGTGAGGACTGACTTTGACTCTTGACTGATCAATTTTTTGTCCTTGCCTTTTTTTCCCTCCTCATTCTCCTCCTCCTTCACCATGATCTCTTTCTTTCTTTCTTTTTTTAATGTTTATTTTTGACAGAGAAAGAGAGTGCTAGTTGGGTGGTAGAGAGAGAAAGGGGGTAGAGGATCTGAAGCGGGCTACGCACTGAGAGCAGCAAGCCCAATACAGGGCTCGAACTCACGAACCGTGAGATCATGACCTGAGCCAAAGTTGGAGCTCAACTGACTGAGCCACTCAGGTGCCCCCACCGTGATCACTTTTATTGCCAAGGCATTTATTTACTGAATACTTGTCTTGATTTGAACAATAAGATTCTAAACTTTTAGGAGTGTATTTCCACAATTTTCTCCTTCTCATCATTTCTATTCAACCAAATGTATGTGTTGGATTCCTAATATGGGCAAAATTGTGCATTAGGCACATTTAAAAAATAGACTGTAGGGGTGCCTGGGTGACTCAGTCGGTTGTGTGTCCAACTCTTGGTTTTGGCTCAGGTCATGATCTCATGGTTCTTGAGTTCATGTCCCCAGGTGAGCTCTGTGCTCACAATGCAGAGCCTGCTCCCCCTCCCCCCCTTCCCCACTCCCCTTCCCCCCACCTCATGCTTGCACGTGAGCACACACACACACTCTCTAAATAAATGAATAAATAAAGGACTATAGTCTATATACTCTGACTATAGAATATCGTCCTCTGGACCACTATTGCACACGACACAATACTAAGTGTTTTATATGTGTTAACTCATTCAGTCCTCTCAACAACCTATAAAATGGGTGCTATTATATTTTTCATTTCAAAGACGAGAAAAATAAAGCACGGAGAGATTAAATAACTCATCCAAGATATGCAGACTGCAAGCTAAAGAACTAAAACTTGAACTCAGGTATTTTTGACTCCACAGTGTGTTCTTGACCGTTCACAATACTGCCTTCTATTGTTATAATCCTTTACAGTACTCGTACTCTTTGAAATGTTTTCTTTACCCACTTGTTCATTCACCAAGTATTTATTACAATTCTACTGTCTTCTCAGTGCTGTTTGGCATTGTGGAGATAGGGCAGCTACAAGCCTCTATGGTAGCTTTGTGTGAATTAGAAAAAAACATCCTATTCCTGAAGGCATTTTACTTTCTTCTGGCAGAAAATTACTGTAACACTCTGATCTTTGAAGAGCAAGATCTCTAACCATCATTGCTTGAAAATTGTCATAATAAATATACAAATTTATTTTCAGGTCTAAAGGTAGACTATATCTGAAAGCCAAAATATTAGAGGTGTTTATGATGTAAATAGTATCCCTTAGATATGATGCCCTTGTAAAGTGCACAACCTGAAGTGCTGTACATGACACCACCATATGAGCCAAATAAAAGAAAACATTGCTCCCCAGAGATGAAAAATAGAACACTCATAGTAGGTCAGAAAACTCACTTCTTTTCTATAAGACCTTCTGGGGTCTTATTGATAGACTCTTTCAAAATCTTCCATAGGAACTCAAAAACTCAGCAAAGTTGCAAATTATGATTTGAACACTAATAAGACACTGAAGTTTTAAGGAGTGTATTCTGGCCGTTCTTTTAAAATCATCTCTGATTTTCATCAATTCTATTCAGTTAAAGAAACACATGTTGAATTCTGAACAAGTGCAAAACTGTGTGGTAGGCATATTTTTAAAAATATGGACCATAGCCTGTTGGGCACAGACCATATACTGTGATGCACCAGAGGGCTATTGAACTCCATATGATGCCAACTTGGTGTAGTATTTATATCCATCACAGCTGACATTAATCAGTTAGCTACTTAGAAGAGGATTTTCTCTCATCGAGATCAGAGCATACCTATGCCATTACTTTTATATTAATTAGCACTTATCCTCAAAAGATTTTAAAGTATGACTGGTTATTAATTGCATCTTCACAAATAATAAAAAAGGAGGTTTGGGGAGGCTAATAGTAGGGCCAGGTTCAGTCAGGAATTTCTGACTCCAAAGCCCACCGCGCAGACTGCCTGTCAGCATATGGTAGGAGGCTGACCAGCTCCCAGGCTCTTGCAGGTTGAGAGAAAAATAGCCGGTGAAGATGATGGAAGAGAGAGCACACGGATCTTACCTGTGCCAGTTTCCAGCTTGCTTACGCCTACCCAGACCACGCACAACTCCTATTGTTAAGCAGCCAATTCAGATGACTAAACCCTGAACTGTACTTTCAAATGCATGAAATAGTCCCAGAGTTTGCTGCAAGGTTCCTTACATCCCTTTTCTTCTCCATGTGTCTTGTTTTTAGGCTTAATACTGTGCTTCCGAAAGAGTAATTTGAAGATATCAGGGAGTATGAAATAAGAAAAACAAACACACATTCAAAGTTAACCGGGTGCCAAATACTATTATGAGTACTTTGTTATATTCTCTTTTAAGAAGTGAGAATGAGGGGTGCCTGGGTGGCTCAAGTAGTTGGGCGTCCGACTTCGGCTCAGGTCATGTTCTCACGGTTTGTAAGCTCGAGACTTGTGTTGGGCTCTGTGCTAACAGCTCAGAGCCTGGAGTCTGCTTTGGATTCTGTGTCTCCGTCTCTCTTTGTCCCTTCCCTGCTCATGCTCTCTCTCTCTCTCTCTTTCTCTCTCTCTCAAAAATTAAACATTAAAAAAAAATTAAACAACAACAACAACAAAAAAGAAGTGAGAATCAGGTGTGGGTTTTTTTTTTTTTTCCTAAGAAGAAATGTTGAGAGCTTGAACTCAACTTGGAAATATATCTGGAGCTGAAACTTTGGGTAAAGGAATGAGTAGAAAGGAATTTTTGTACCTCAAACTCTCCCATGTAGCAACATGGCCCTGGAGGCATTGTCAACAAAGCAGTGGATGAAACATTTCAGCCACAGGAATCAGTGAAAACATGCTTATGAAATTTGTTATGACTTCATGGAATTCCTTCATTCAAATGGCCATTTAGTTTTTACTTATTCATGCAGTCTCTAAATGACTTGTTTGAGAAATAATCTTTTGGAGATATCATCACAAAGAAAGCAAGAGTTTCTCAAAACTGATAAAAATCACTTAATTTTTTTCTCAGCTCCTTTTCTTCTTCTTTGTAAAAAAATCTGTGCCTATGCTCTGTTTTCCCTATCTTGTTGTCAGTCCCTATAGAACAAGGGCTAAGTTTTATACCTCTTTGAGACTTTTAGTATTTACCTTCTACTTTGCACACGGAAGACTTCATTCATTTACTCATTGATGATTTTTGTGAGCACCTACTATGTGCCAGGCAATGGATGGAGTGAGGGACAACAATGGCAAATAAGACACAGTTTTTACCAAAATTGTCACTGTTATGGAGAAGCCACACAATAAATTGGCAATTGCACTAGGTACAAATATAGCATGGGGCAATATAGTGCTCATCAAAATAGAGGGGTACTAAGCTCAATCTAAGTTGGTCAGGGAGGACTTCCCACAGAAGGTGACAAATATTCTGAGATCATAAAGAAAGTAATAGTTAAGACGCAAAAGGGCAGGACAGGTGAAGGTCACTACAGGAGCCAAGGCCTTGAACCCACCAGCAAGAGCTCAGTCTGCTCTGGGACCTTTCAATAACTCCTTATGGTTAGAATGGGGAGCTCTTGCTTGATGGAGTGGCATGGCAAGCAGGAGACAGCTCACAAAGGGGATTCCACCAATATTTGTTTCCCGTGCTCCTGAGGCCTTTGGTAGGTGACACAATAACAGCTGCAATCCCTACAGGTGTGCCTAAAAAGCAGGTGTCTACACAGGCCAGTCATCACGACAAAGACCAAGTGCCACTCTCACAGAGGACAAAACAAAAGGTGTTCTCATTACCAGTTGAGTCAGAGAGCAGTGCGAAATGGGGGAAGAATCCAAGGCGTCATCTCTTTCTTAACCTGCATACTATAATTGAGTTTTAGAAGAAAAGTGGCATCTACTCAGTAGATGGATATCTTTCAGATTCTGCAAACTTGTCTGGTTATCATGTCTGTGACCTTTAGATAAATGTAACCTGAATCTTATAAACCACCTATGCCTGCATAAGCCAAATACTTTTGTTCTATCTGCATTTTGCAAATCAAGCATCATCTGAGGGGATATATTCCCTTGCAAGTAACTTTTGCTTCTCTCAACCTTTCCTGGCTCTGAAAGCGTTTCTCCAATATGAGCTAGGTACTGAACTTTGAAGAAGAGTCCACTGTAATAACAGTAAAGTTTAATGATGCATAACTTTGAGAGACTGACAAATTTCCAGCCAAAGTATTGATTCTTACAGAATTTATGAAGCACATGCTGTATTCTGTGTCATTATGGTCCATTTTTGGCTGAAAGAATCATGTAAAATAGATTTTTAAATGAGTGGTAATAGCCAGACATAAAGAAGGTATTGATGTGTGTCATGAAGGGTGAAATAGCATGCCAGATTAAGGCATATAACAAATCAAAAACAACAGTACCTTCTACTACTACAAATATAAATTTGCTTTTCCTCTTAATCACCCCCTCCTGTGTACCACTTTGCACATTTACAATTTCCTTTCTTATAGACCTCTTCTGAAGAGCATTAAAAATGTGTAAAATTTTTGCATAGTTGCATATCTTGCTTCGTGGGATACTAAAAGTTCAGAGACTGGTTCCTCAAATTTGGCAAAGTAATTGCTCTTATATGTAAATACTGCCCTTTGCAAATAATGCTAAAAGCCTGTAATCTAAGCCTTATTACATGCATATAAATGGACTATTTAGTAGATCAATATTTAAATACCTTTATCAATTCAACAATTTTAAAACAGTACTGGAAAATTTCATTTGTCTTTCAGAAGCATGAAAGTTTATTCTTCCTGTATAACTTCCAGCTAAGCTTCTTTTTGTCCTCAAAAGATCGCATGGATGACATCCCTACATCCAGCCTGTTTTGAAAAAGAATAAAATTTAGTCCTATGGTTCTCTGCCGCTTGTTTTTGCCCTGTTCATCTCAATGCCTGTTATGAATTAGCTTCTCAAGAAACAATTGAAATGCAAGTCTTATTTCCCCCCAGTGTACATTTTGTTTTGACATACCGGGGGAAAAAAAGTAGCTTTCAAAAAGAGTAATTTAAACTTTGATTTTACGCTTCACTTTGGAATACATGTTTATTAAATGCGTATCTCACCGACAGAGTAATCAATACAGATTGTGTAGTACATTAGGAGGAAACCATGTCTGAGATTATTAGAAAAATTAAATGCTTTTAGTTTTGCTTACTTGAGCAATATGTGAAAATTAACAGTTTAAACCCTTTCAGTCATCTGACCAGGCTTAGCTTTAGTCAGAACTCATGCTACTGTGGCTGAGCTGAGCACTTTCTCTCGTTTTTTTTTTTCTTTTTCCGTCTCCTCCCCTCGCTGCTCTCCCTTCCCCTGGCCTTCTCTTTTCTCTTTCCTTCTCTTTTCCTTTCTTTCTCTTAGCAAAGCTGCATTTACCCTGTCAGGTTAGCATTCTCCTGGTGAACATCAAATTACTAAAAGCCTACTTTTAAAGACTAAGATTTATACGAAAATATCTGCATTGAGATGGGAGACAGAAAGAAAATTGATTGAGCGGCTATGACTCTCTGAGAGGTGGTGCTGTGTTTCCATCACATTCCAGAAACCTCGTTAGAGTCAGAAAGAGAGGTCGTACAGGTCTAACCGTGCTAGGGACCAGTGGGTTCCACTCACAAATATATCTCCCCCACCTCCAGAAACCCCATGAGAATAAGCTAAGTCCTTTCTTGAACAGCTGCTTTTCAACAATTCAGGAGTTTATCAGCCTAATAAAAAAAGTAACTTGGCAGTAAGAAAAAGGCTGAAAGTCTCAATAGGCTCTCCTTCAGCCTAGTGGAGCCTGAAGAACTCTTCAAGGTCTTAGTCAACAGTGAACAGAGGAGTTTGAATGAGCACTCATCTATACCACAAACTAGCTGCTGAGACACCCAGAGAGAGGTCAGTCTTTACATAAACATTTTTCCCAGGCCACAGGCAAGTAAATTCAAAAAAAAAAAAAAAAAAAAAATAGGCCAAGTCTAGATGGAGGATTAGAACAAAAGCTCC
This sequence comes from Panthera onca, assembly GCF_046562875.1. Classification (NCBI taxonomy): domain Eukaryota; kingdom Metazoa; phylum Chordata; class Mammalia; order Carnivora; family Felidae; genus Panthera; species Panthera onca. Next base: position 153,229,803 of record NC_138346.1, read on the forward strand.
AGGAACAGGAAAGCAAGTCCCTTGCTCAGGACCATATCCCACAACAGTGCCCATTTATAAACTGCATTTAACCTGAGGTGTTTCAATTCATGATGTCTACATTCATAGCTTTTTCCACTGGACTTTTTTTTTTTTTTAAAGAACAATTTCTAGTTTAATGGATTGATGTGCTAGGAGAACTAAAATTTTAGAAAGCTATGAATTTTGGATTGTTTTAAAAGGTAGCTATGACTATACTCAAAGGTATTTGAAACGTGGAGGTTGCTCTTCAAATTTGGATCTTTATTTCCTTTTTTTTTTTTTTCAAACCCCTGCATTTGTTAGATACACCAGGCCGACTATAGACATATGACGTGTCCATAAGTGTACACAATTGTAGCATTTGGTTGTGACAAACTAGTTTTACTAAAATGGAAGATTTAATAGATAAAGTGAGGAACTATGTCAATGTGATAGCATATTCGATTTTGCAAATGAGCTATTCCTAAGGCAACATGAATTGCTTTGCTTTTATGTTTCCACGATCGTTGATCGTTCGTTTCATTTGACAACTAACATTCAGAATCCATCTTTGATCTTGGAGGACTTGTACAAATCAAAGTACGATAAATTCTTACACTAGGGAACGTAAAACTACACGGACAGAGTCCTTGGCCTACAGCATCTGCAGACCCACCCAAGACCTGAGGTCAGGACTAGCTTTAGGTAGGCTTGGGAGGTGCTCAAACTTGTCTTCAGGCCTTTCAACACTGCTGTTTGCCACATTTACCACCGAGCATCAGGGATTCCAAAATTCTACTCGTCAGTTATGGAGGATTTGTTATGTGCCATACATTTTCATTTATTGTTTCTGATGCTTACATCAACTTGCAGGATCAGTATGTTATTTCCATTTCACGGATATGAAAATGAGGCTCATTAAATCTAACCACTTCCAAGGGGCAGAGCCGGATTTCAACCCCAGGTCCGACTTCAAAGCCCCTCCTTAAGCTCCTGACATCATTATGGCTCATCATGAGACCTGAGACTTCCAGGTGGAGTTCACACCCAAACTTGTTCTTCCTGTTTTGAGCTCCTTATTCCCTTTGGCTTTCGGGCTTTGGGGTTTTGGAATATAGACAGTAATGATTTTTTTTTTTTTTTTTTTTTTTTTGGTGGTGGAGGAGGGTGGGAAATGACTCCACTTCTATTAACTTTTATTACTAGAATTCTATTTAGTTCCTGACAGGGACCTTTGGAAATGATACCTTTACCCAGAGGACTTGTAACAGGATAAATTTAAAGCTGCGTGGCATATTGTTGATCACGCAGACGACATGACTGCCAATTTAGCGTGCTGTTAAGATTAGCCATTTGTGTTGGCTCGACAATGTTGTGAAAACTCCTGTTAGCTTCTTGGAACTACAAAACATGTGATGAGAAATTTTTCTTATTTTGCTTTGTGACTATCTGCCATTTGATTTTCACTCTAAAACATAAACTGACATCTCTCGCGTTTGTAACAGAATTTTCCCTTTGTGAATAAGTCCCTCAAAACACACTTGGTTGGCAGAGCAGCCCATTGATCTGTTGAAAATCATCAAAAATCCATATTTCCATCAAAGACTCCCTCTCTGAAATTTACTGTGTGACTTTGGGCAAACCACTTAACCTCCATAAACCTTCAAATATAAAGTGGTCATCATGAGGATCAAGGGAGATAATTTCTACATAAAAGGGCTTTACAAATGGTTAACTATTACACAAACGTAAGGGTATTTCTGGACATCATTCTCAACCTGATTCATTCCTTCCGAAGAAGCAGTCCTGCAATATAAGGCCTTGACTTGAGTCTTCCGTGTGTGATACCCTTTTGACCCTACCCTATAAAGGAAGAACCAAGACTCTTAGAATTCTCTCTGCAATTTACCACTGCTCTGCCGATAATCATATGTCATGAGCACTGAACATTTTCTCCTTGGATTTCCTAATCCTGATTAAATGGTAAATCCTCAAGTTATTAGGTAGCAAAGGCTCATTTATCAAATCCTTACAAAGAAGCTACTCTTTTTGGAATTTTTCCCTTTCCTATCAGTTCGCAGTTTATCTTTTATAATCGCAGACTGCTGTCTAGGCAGTCTACTTGAGATAGAAGGCAGGGAGTAACAGAACTATATGAGGAATGATAAATGATATCTCTCTGCTCCTTTCTTCTTATTTGCCTCCTTACATTTGGGGTAACAGGTACCTCTCCTTACCATTCATGATTCCTTCTCTAAAAGTACCTTAGTGCCCCCTGCAGGTTACATGAATTTCTCCTCCCACAATCTTGTTCATCCTTTTTGTTTTTTTAACCCTCTCCTGAAACAGACTGGTGCTTCGTTTTTCTCAATGTGCTACAATCTAGGACGGATGCCATTTATGGTATCCTCTGAAGTATTGAGAAAAATGACCCAACCGTGGTGATTTTGATCTCATGTGCAATATGACTGTAATAATGGATCCCAAATATTGGGTGTAACATGGGTCGCTATGAGACCATTGACAGGTGATAAGTTATGGAAGGCGTTTCCAGGTGGGAAATCTGAGGTTTAAAAGGCTAAGTGACTCCATAGGGCTCCTCAAACTAGCTTAAGGTGGTTGCAGGGCGAGAGCTCAGGTCTTCCAGAGTTTACTCACTCTTTTCTTTACTGTGTTTCGAACAGTTCCTTTTCTGTATTTGCAAAAAGCATCTGTTTTGTCTTCCAGTTGTATATCTCAAAAACCTAACCCTAAGAGCTACTAATGTCATCCATCTGACTTCAGTAGATAACTGATGGAGTGGGGCTTCCAGTATGACAAAAGGATCTGCGTGGCAATGCTAATCCAATTTGGAACCACAGCCTGGTGCTATTGCAAATGTCTCCGAGGTCAAAGATATAATTTAGTGAGAACTAGAAAGTGCAATAAACATGGAGGAAGGCTCATTTCTTGATTTACTCGAAAGTTGCCTAAAGCAAAGTACTCCAACACACAACCTTTTAAAGATCCTTCTACTGAAAAGACAGAAATCTATTGGCTTTTTCTAGGTTTTATGATCTTGAACTTCTTGAACATTTTCTGAACCTTCTGTTTCCTGAGCTGTCACTCATGTGTCCCCAAATTATTAATTGGCATAATCAATTCTGTGTTTATCTTGCTTCTTGCCCATTGACTCAAATTATTTATCATCTAAGAATTTGGAGCTCAGGAAAGTCTGTCTCTTTTGAAACTTAACTATTTTGGGATTTTGAATACAATACTGAATTCTACAGTACTGAATTAAAACGAATGCTACATTTTAATCTAAATCCTTGGAAGAAAAAGTAAAATTCTGAGATATAATAATTAAGCCCTGTAGATCAAAATGAAGGGTGAAAATATCTAGATATAAGTTCTGAAGGCCAAATTAAGGAAGACTTGGTGAAAATGGTAAATGTTTAAACCACAAATCTATGTTTGTTCAGCTTCCGGATTTCCTCTTACTAAATAGTTTTAAAGCTACTTAACAGCATTTAATTGACATTTTACTCACTATTTTACTTGCTTTAAGTCTTTCATATTCAAGCTCTCCCAATTACGACATGTACACAAAAAATTACCTTCGCCTGTTTCCAAATGGCTAAATGTAGTCTGATGTAATTTCTATTAGAATTCGGTAATATTGATACTGGAGGTGGTGCAGCAGCATTTGTCAAGTGTCAATTATGACTCTTCAGTGGGTTGTCAAATCAATTTTGTTGGTTGTGACCAGCATTAAAAAAAAACAAAACAAAACAAGAAAGAAAGAAAATGAGAGACAGAGAGAGGGAATGGTGTGGAACATAAGGAAAAGAGTGGATGGTAAGTATTGATTGTTATCTGAAACTCTGCTTTTGGTATGTGTGTACTTTGATTGTGAAATAAATTGTGTTTCTTACCTGAGTTGTAGTCAAACTGAGAAACACTATTCTAGACCACAGTGGATAAGGGCAAGAACTCCTCACCCACTGCGTGAATCCTTCTGTGCTTTGGTTTTCTTCTCTGAAAATATGTGTGAAAGAACTGTCACAACAGGGTTGTTGTAAGAGTTAACTAAAAGATAATGTTGGTGCACAGTATCTGACATGGTAAGAACCAAATATTGTTGTTATTTTAGTAGGAGTTATCATATTTGAAATCATATTTGAATCATTTGAAAGAATAAATCAAAGTGCTTACACTTCTCCCTCACATCAAGATCCCTTGCAAACTTCTACCTACTGAGCATATAGCCCCAGGAAAGAAGCTGGGCTTTCCCAAGGTTAGAACAAAGAAGCCATTGATCAGTTGTAGATCTCATAAACTGACTCTTCTGAAACAACAGTCATGAAATTTGGGTTGTAAGAAAGAAAAGAATTTTTGCAATTGCCTCCTGTCTTCTTTAACATACTGAGAGGCTGGCTGGACAAACAATAGTAGAGTGTCTTAAATGAGAGGAGGGTAGGCTAGGTTAGGAAGAAGGTAGGGAATGCCTGGCTTCTCCGTTACCATCGGATTCTGGGTAGAAGAAGGCAGGGAGGCAGGAATAAAAGGATGGCTTCAATTTTTCTTCTCTTCACAAATTCCTGGAGGTGAGGGTTGAGTGGGAGATTGGAAGTATAGAGATATTCTACAGAGGTTGAGGGGAATGACAAGGAGAAAGTGGCTGCTGCCCTCCAAGAGACTATTGGAAGCTATTACCTTATAGGTTTCCGCTTAAACATGGGGGCTGTTAGACCAAATTCAATTCAATGGCCTAACATGGCTTTGTACACAAAGGTCTAAGTTTAAGGCTCTTAGAGTCTCCCTCAGCTCCTGTATGGTATGAAGCTTTCCAGATGTTCCTGAGCATCCTGGAATGAACTAGAAGGATCTGGATCAAAGTAGTCGAAGGACCTGCCTGGCAACTTTGCCGAAGGTGGTTGCCTAAGAAGAATGAAGCCATCCACCACAGACCAAGGTCCAAGTGGAAGTCACAGTCCTGTGTCAGGGAATACATATTGTCAGCGAAAGTGGAGATGGGGCCCAATCTCCAAGAGGAAATGGTGGCCCCTAGCGTTGTCAGAGTCGAGTGACCAAAATATGAATGATTATCGCTAAAGGCAGTTTTTAGCAATGGTGCATCAGAGTACCCAGGGTGTGACAAGTCCCTCCTGAGATATTACCAGCTCGGGGACTAGGCCAAACCAGGAGAACTTTGAAGATACCTCATGCACTCCAGAACTCCACCTCCCCTAAGATTACACATACCGCAGTCATTCTACAGATATCCAGGTGGAGAGGGCAAAACTCTGACAAGTGTTTCCCTGACTCATCTAAGCAGAAACTGGGTTACATAAAGAGATGGGTTGAATTACCAAGTTAGACTGAATTGGCAATTTAATTAAAACAACTTTTCTAAACTACCTGGTGGGTGTGGGATTGTGAAGAGAACCCAATCGTTTACAAAGAAATAAAGTATGCTCATTTCTTTGCACATCTGAGCATAGTCGGTATACCTTTCTGATTTTTCTGATATATCATCATTATTGTGTTATGCCATTATATCTATGGGAATTGAATTTTTCTAAGTCTTTATTTGCTCCACTCTTTGTATCATAGAGTATTTTGAGTAATAACTCCTTTGACATGAATTAACATCTGATGTTGATGTCTCTGATGATGGTGGTGGAGATGGAGGGGATACAGTAAAAAGGACTTTCTATGTTCAGGGCACTGATCTGTCCAGAGCTACTTACTCCTCCTCTCCCATAACTGTCAGGATCAATGGCTGGCCGGGAGCGTTGACAGGCAGGGAGAGTAACGGGCTCACTGACTTCCAAGGCCAACAGACCCTCATTCAGGTCAGAGCCAGGCCCCTATGTGTCCTTGCGGCCTCTGCTTTTCATAGCACAGGAGGCAAGGTGACATGGCGGAAAGAACTGGAGTTTATCGGTAATATGCAGGTAGGACTTCTGACTCTAGTTAGAATGGGCTGTAGTGATTAGAATCACCATCTCCTAGCTTCATGAACTTAGACAAATTAAGAAATCTTCCTAACTTTAGTCTCCTGTAAAATGGGGAAAAGAACTGAAGCTTCTCATGAGGCTGTTAGAATTGAATTGTGACAATTTATGTAAAGTGCACATCATACTACCTGGAACTGAGAATCGGTTCATCAGCCAGTCTTATTTTTTATCCTCTGGGGCAGCTGTAGGCATGAACCTCCCTACCTAAGTGAAATTCTGTAGCATACTTACGTTTTTTGAACAAAGTTTCTCTCATTTGTAAAGTGGGACTAACTTGCATTATGTGAGAGCATTCAGAGATTATGATAAGAAACACATGTCTTGCTAATGTCTTTCCCCTTCCTCCCTTGACCTGTGGCTTCTGGTCAGTGGGGGTAAGAAGTCCAGAAGACCCCAGCAGAGATGCAACGGGGATGTCTTTGAGCCTGTGTCTTTGTTGCATATCCAGACTCTTTTGGAGAACTAGTAGGTCTGGGACGTGAGTAGGTGGCTTCAGAGAAAACAGATGAGAAACGGGGAAAGAGCATCACAAGAAGGGAAACAGAGAGTTGGTGCAGAATTAGAAATGAGAATCCCGCTGACCTCCAGGCCATTTGATACATCACTGTCAAGATACCTTTCTAGAAATTCAGATGTTTTTAAAAATTCTCCAAATAGTGGGTCTCTATCGCTTCCCATAGAGAGTCTGATTGCCTTGAAGACCACCTATGATAAGGTTTCAGCCTGCTCTTCAGGATTATTGCCAGCTGTCCCCCTTCATGTGCCCTTCCTAGTAGGGAAGGAGGGCAGGAAATTAATGAGGAAGTTATTATTGAAATAGAGTTGGAAGGGCTTCTTCACAACTTGGAAAAATTCATTTCAGGTGGAGGAAGGGGCGTGCTGAAATTAGAGAAAGAAAAGTCATGAATGACAGTAAGCTGTTTCTTACCAGATATTAAATTAACTCTGGCTGCAGTGAGTTCAAAAAATGCAACTGTCCCCTGATTTATATTCCCTAGAGTCTAAGATATAACTGACTGTAACATACATCGTAAATCCTATAACAGAAAAAAAGAAAACATATCATTTATAGAACACATCTTGATTTTTAAAAAATACAGAAAATTCTCTTTTTTTTCTTCATTCAACAAATATTTACTGAAAACCTAGTATATGTTAGTCCCTATTCTAGGAACTAAAAGTAAAATAAAAGTAAAAATTCCTATCTAATGGAAGGAGTCAGAAAATAAATATAATAAATTACGGAATTATGTACCTGATAAATACAATAGGTAAAAAAGCTGGATAAGGGGAATTAGGATTACCAAGTGGGTAAGGGTGGACATTGGCCTTTTAAATAGGTGAGTGAGGGGCACCTGGGTGGCACAGTCGGTTAAGTGGCCAACTCTTGGTTTTGGCTTAGGCCATGATCTCACGGTTCGTGAGTTCAAGCCCCCATCAGGCTCTGTGCTCACTGTGCGGAGCCTGCTTCAGATCTTCTGTCTCCCTCTTTCTAGCCTTCTTCTGCTCACATACTTTCTCTCTCAAAAATAAATAAATGTCAAAATTTTAAAAATAAAATAAAACAAATAGATGAGAATAGTGAGAGGGTACCATTTGAGCACATGACTGGAAGGAAGTAAGAGAACAAACCCAGTGGTCGTCAAGGAAAGACTCTTCCAAGCAGAGAGAATAACCAGTGCAAATACATGCCAAGTGTGGGACCATATATCCCAGGGTTCTGTAGTCACGTGAACTGGGGACAGATAGTCCTGCCTACCGTATCTCCTTTCTTAGAGGCCAAAATAAGCATTAGCACATTATTTACGCATTGTGAAACAAAACAAAATGTTAACTTTATTTAACCCAGCATATCTCAAACTTGTTAGGTAACCTAAACTGTTGTGACAGACATCTAGGAAGATCTCCAAGTACACCAGTTTTTGAGTTAGAAAAGTATGGTTTCTCTAACCAGTGTTATTTGCTGAGAAATATCTACTATAAAATGTGAATAATCCATTGCTGATCTGAACACCCTTCATATTTTTTTGAGCTTTGGAGTATTGCTGTATGGTTATTAACTAGGCATTCAATAGCAATAATGGCATGATTCTATTTATTGAATTGATAATCAAAATAATAGGCCACTATATTCTTGGATTTTATACCTCTTCCAGGAGTAGAAATGTTATATAAATGTGTTATTGACCCTACTGTTCTGAAAATGTCTTGCAAATTAGGACCTAAATGTTTAAATTATATCCTTGCCCTTGCACAGGTTTGAAAAGTTGGTTCTAGAGGAGAACACCCTTTTATTCACTGCTGAAGCAATACATGCTGGCTATAACCATGCCTCGCCTAACAGCAGAAGAATGTTCAGAAGCGTGCCCAGCTAATTGAAACTACAGGGGGCATTTAAGTAGGCAAAGTGTTATTACTCAGTTTCAAATGTTTCCAGGATATCAGAATTACCCTTCCCTACTCCTGCAAAAGGCATTCCGGGAATGGTAATGGTCACAAGTGTTAGACTTCTGGCTTCTCTTATTCCAGTTGCTTCTGACATAGTCAGAGGGCCATCCGTGAGAACTGGAATTATCGTGAGGAAGGCAAAAGTCTGGTAGTTTCTGGACCCAGGCCACTGGCATGAGGCTATTGCCAGAACATCTCCGATGTCAGTAATTTTTGAAAATTTGCCTCAGGGGCGCCTGGGTGGCTCAGTCGGTTAAGCCGCCGACTTCGGCTCAGGTCATGATCTCACGGTCCGTGAGTTCAAGCCCCGCGTCGGGCTCTGTGCTGACAGCTCAGAGCCTGGAGCCTGTTTCAGATTCTGTGTCTCCCTCTCTCTGACCCTCCCCTGTTCATGCTCTGTCTCTCTCTGTCTCAAAAATAAATAAACGTTAAAAAAAAAAAAATTTTTTATAAAAAAAAAGAAAATTTGCCTCAAAGATTAATTCAAGCAGCAAAAGGACCTTTTCCATCTACGACCTTTGAGTCTGAGCCAAGTTACTCTCAGTTTCTTTCAAGATACTGCTCTGAAAGACATTCCTAATACAGCTCACTGATTATTTTAAATGAGACCATTTGGTACATTGGATCATCTTTGCTTATTTGAATTAAGTCAGTGTTTTATAATTTCTAGAAAGAAAATAGCTTATGTTGGCCACCAGTCTCCTAGTTAGGCAGAAGTATTTGCAAAAGTGGGTCCTGTGAAGAAGCCAGAGTTCAGGATCTCTATAGACAGGTGTGAGCGAGAGCTTGGAATATACTGGTAAAGTCTAGATTGTTCTTTTAATCTTCTCACCACCTGCTGCAATCTGGGACCTACCCCATGTCCAAGACCTGGTCTAAATGAGGAAAAATATGATATGTGAAAGGAGCAAAATAACCTATTTGGTCATTATTCACATTCTGGTTATTGGCACAGGAAAATCAGGCTGTAAATACAATAAACAATAGCGATGATTTAACACAAAAACATTACCTTCAGATTTCTACATATTTTCCCTGTTAACCTAAAGAAATAACCATTTATTAGGTGTCAGAGGGTGGTTCTATGAGACTATTAATATAGTTTTTTATATGTTAGTTTTTCCTCCTAATAAATTATTAGTTCCCAGAAGGCAAGAACAATGCATCATATATCTTTACATTTCCATGCTGGACATATGGTGGGACCTCAAAATATAATTATTTGTTGGTTGGTTGATTGTATGTAGCATTAGGTACAATTAACCATTACAATTGCACTTTGTAAAGATTTTTCACTCTCTTATTGCCACCTCTCTGTCCATTTCTGCCTAGATTACTGGTTTCTCTGCTTTCTCTTTTGTTTCTTTTCCACCAAAAGCAAAAATGATGTTAAACTGAAAATTGACTCACATAATTCTGTTGTTTGAATCCCTTCAATGTCTCAACCCTTCCTTGGAAATAAACTGGAATACATCCACATTTCTTACCAGGGCCTATTAGTATCTGTATGATCTGCTCCCTATTTATTTTTCCATTCTTGGGTCACTTTTCCTCTTCTTCACCCCTCACTAGTCTTGGGCCCTACTGGTCCTTCTTTCTACAGTCTCACTCCCTCCTCCTAAGTCTTATGACCTTAGCACAGGTTGTTCTCTCTGCCTGGAATGCGGTCCTTATCCCCACAATATGCATAGCCAGCTCCTTCTCACCTAAATGTCTCTGTTTAGGGGCACCTGGGTGGTGCAGTCGGTTAAGCATCCGACTTTGGCTTGGGTCATGATCTCATGGTTCATGGGTTCACCCCGTGTCGGGCTCTGTGCTGACAGCTCAGAACCTGGAGTCTGCTTCGGATTCTGTGTCTCCCTCTCTTTCTGCCCCACCCCCTGCAATAATAAATAAACATTAAAAAATGTCTCTATTTGGTCTTTTGTGATTGCCCTATATAAAGCTGGTGACCTCTGTTAGTCTCTTGTTTAGACATTTTAACATTTCTTTCATTGCATTTCCTATAAACTCTAATTATTTTCTACCTACTTATCTGTATAAAGAAGAGGTTGTGCCGATCTTGCTCACTATTGTATCTCCTGTGTGTAACTTGGTGTCTGGCATATGGTAAGTGTTCAGTACATACTTATTTAAAAGAAAAGTGACAAAGACAAAGTGAATTTTTTCGCTAAATTCTGTTACTCCCAGAAATAAACCCATGCATATGTGGTCAATTAATTTACAAGGGAGGCAGAAAATACAATAGGGAATGGGGCGCCTGGGTGGCTCAGTCGGTTAAGCGTCAGACTTCAGCTCAGGTCATGATCTCACGGTCTGTGAGCCCAGAGCCCCCCGTCGGGCTCTGGGCTGATGGCTCAGAGCCTGGAGCCTACTTTCCGGTTCTGTGTCTCCCTCTCTCTCTGCCCCTCCCCCGTTCATGCTCTGTCTCTCTCTGTTTCAAAAATAAATAAACGTTAAAAAAAATTTTTTTTAAATAAAAAAAAAAAAGAAAATACAATAGGGAAAAGACAGTCTCTTCAATAGATGATGCTGGGAAAACTGGATAGCAATGGGCCCTATCTTACACCCTAAACAAAATGGACTCAAAATGGATTAATGTCTTGAATGTAAGTTCTGAAACCATGAAACTCCTAGAAGAAAACATAGGTGATAAGCTTGTTATATAGGTCTTGGCGATGAGTTTTTTAATTTGATACCAAAAGCAAACACAACAAAAGCAAAAATAAACAAGTGGGACTATGTTAAACTAAAAAGCTTCTGCACAGCAAAGGGAACTATCAACACAATGAAAAGCCAACCTATGGAATGGGAGAAAATATTTGCTAACCACATATCTGATAAGGGTTAATAACTGAAATGTGTAAAGAACTCACAAACTCAAAAGCAAAAAAAAAAACATACAATCTGATTTTTTAAAATGGGCAGATCTGAATGGACACTTTCCCAGCAAGACATACAGATGGCCAACAGGTACATGAAAAGATGCTTAGCATCATTAATCCTCAGGGAAATGCAAATCAAAACCACAGTGACGTATCACCTCACAGCTGTTAGAATGGCTATTATCAAAAAGATGTGTTGATGAGGATGTGGAGAAAAGGAAACCCTTGTGCACTGTTGGTGGGATTGTAAATTGGTGCAGCCACTGGAGAAAACAGTATGAAGTTTCCTCAAAAAATTAAAAATCAAACTACCATATGATCCAACAATTCTACTTCTGGGTATTTATCCAAAGAAAACGAAAACACGAATTCAGAAAGATACATGCACCCCCATGTTCATTACAGCAGTATTTACAATAGCCAAGATACAGAAACAACCTAAGTTTCCATTGATGGCTGAATGGATAAAGAAGACAAGGTATATAAATACAATGGAAAATTATTCAGCCATAAAAAAGAATGAAATCTTAGTATTTGTGACAATGTGGATGGACCTCAAGGGTATTATGCAAAGTGAAATAAGTCAGACAGAGAAAGACAAATACTGTATGCTCTCTGTTATATGTGGAATCTAAAAAAAAAAATACATGTGGGGGAATGGGCCAAATGGGTGAAGCGGAGTGGGAAATACAAGCCTCCAGTTATGGAATGAATAAGCCACCGAGACGAAAATTACAGCATAGGGAATACAGTCCATAATATTGTAATAGCGTTGTATGGTGACAGATGGCAGCTACATTTGTGGTGAGCACAGCATAAGGTGTAAACTTGTCGAATCACTACGTTGTACACATGAAACTAATGTAACATTGTGTGTCAAGTATACTTCAATAAAACAGCACCAACAACAAAACAAGCCATTAGATAGGGAGAATGGATTGCTTGTTGCCAGAGGCAGGGGTGAGAGGTGGGATAAATGGGTAAAAGAGGTAAAACGAAAAAAAAATATCATTTGGACACTTTGGGGAGTGTGTATTAAGAAGATCCAAGAGTAGGAGCAGGAAATCAAATAGGAGATTAATGCAGTAATGTAGAAAAGAGACAGTGGCCATCCAACCAGGATTGTAATCGAAGAGAGAAGAGATTGAGTTTGGGAACAGGTCTAAAAAAACAAAAACATGCCCTTATTGCAGACAAATGGCAATTGTATGGTACAAACCTGTGATGACATCAAAGTGTATTTAGTAACCCCGTCAGCATATCACTGACCGATCAAAATGTTCTTGGTCAGTGGCCATTAAAAAGCTCAAAACTTCTGTGTTCCTGATGTACTTCGTAAAACGACTTTTGAAAATACAAATCAATCCCCTGCAATGAATGGACTAGAAAATATTTAGGTAGGAAAATAAAGTTTTAAGACTGAGATGAGTCATAAGATGTCCTCTAAGCATTATAGTATACTCTAGATTTTGGAAATTTGAAATAGTCTATTCAACTCCTCTATTTTCATTTTGCAGCTGAAGAAAGAATCATAGATGTTAAATGATCTGCCTGGGATCTCGAAGCTGGTCAGAAGCACAACCGGAATTAGAATGTCTAGTTTGGGGTACATTTCATCATGCCACCTGTCTGATAGAACAATATCTACTAGATGCTTAGAGTTACCAACAATTCATAGTTTTGGAATCTCAAAAGTAAACATATTAAGTTTTGGGAAAAGCAGAAGTTGTCTGTATAGCTTTGGGGATTTACCTTTGAAGGGAAGGATTATTTATGTCTTTTTTTCCTTTATCTTTTCCCTTTCACTGTTGGCATACAGATGTAATGGCTAGAGCTACAGCAGCAATGTTGGATCCATGAAATGAAATCCACTTATGTTGAAAATGGCATAGTAAAAAGAGAGCAGCATCCTGGATCCCCAAATAATCAATGATTTAGCCATCCTGGCATGCCTGGGAAAACTTTTACATGAGAGGGAAATAAACATCTGTCCAGTTTAGGGTTCCTTTGTCTAGCAGCCTAAACTCATAACAAGTATATGATTTGGTACCTTTAAGTGGCATGCTGCCCTTAAAAAAAAAAAAGGCTTGAATGTGCAGCATTGAGGTGATGGGTGGAAATGATATTAACGGTTAGAAATTCAATGATCCTTCATTAGACCATTGCAAATATTTGGTAAAATTGTTATCTGTGATATGTTGGAAATTAGACCAGGCACCAACATAGCCTGTAGTTTTAGAATTGTCTACATGAGTTGTCCTGTTCCTGGGAGACATTTTGGAAAATTTTTGGAGCTGTTTTTGGTTGTCACAATAATTAGAGGAGGGAATTTTGTGGTCAGGGATGGTAAATTTCTTGCAATGTAGAGGAAAGCTAACACAATAAGAACTGATCTACATCCCTCATGACATCCCTCATGATGGTTTTTATTTTTTTTCCCAGAAATGCAAAGACACTGTAAATTGAGGGAGGCTTTTATGTTATCTTATTCCAAACTTTACTAAGAGTTGCATACCATTTCGAAAAATCACCCACTGTAATGCTGTCTCAACATAACTCAATATCCTGGCATGAGGCTGCATTTGTAGCTATTGTACAGAGATTCTGTGTATAGGTATGAGCATCTCAGTACTTCATAATGTCTTCTAGGGTGGTTGTGCCTGATCATGTGCTATGAATCATTTCAGAAGTTATGTGTGAAAATTTCAGATTATGCCCTCCAAAGAAAGCATGAATTCCCTCTATCCTTTTCTCTTTTCCTTCTGGCTGAAGGTAAATATGATAGCTGGAGCTGGAGCAGCCATATTGGGTCAAGAGACAGAGCCACAGTTGAGGATGACTGAGCAATTAGAGACAGCCTGCATCCCTGATACTATACAGCTGCCATACATCAACAGTCCTGCCCATCTAAATTGTCAGGTGAGAGAGAACAAAGTTTTATATTATTTGAGCCTCTGTGTTTTGGTCTTTTTCTTTTTCTTTTTTCATTACAGCAGCCTGAGTAGATTTTATCTAATATAGATGTGAAGAACAAAATATAAGCAAAATGGAGCACAAATCACACAACTTGTTGTTAAATAACCAATCCCAGAAATACTTTCAATGACAAATTAAAAAGCCAGCATAAACAGAATGCCAACAACTTGAAAAAAAACATTAAATTAATTAATTTTCTTTTCACTGTAACCAAGAATACAGAACTGGCATAAAAAAACACTTGAGAATAGAAAAAATAACAGGTTTATTCAATTCATAATTTAAAAGGTATAGACGTATGTGTTTTAGGCATAAGCATGATACTTTTGTTCTTTTTATATACATATATAAATATATGAATAGGCATCAAAAATTTCCAAATATATACGGTATCATGCCAAGCTTCCAAATGTATACAGTAGATAAATTTCACAAATTTAAAAATAATAATTTGAAAGCAGAATACAAGCAGGTTAAAGATTTGGAATTTTTAATGTGTTTAACAAGTATTTTAAAAAATAAACTTCTTTTGTATTTAAAGTGCACAGTGATCTTTTTTTGGATCATTATCCTTAATTCATATAGTTTTGGCCTACTGGGAAGTTTCTATTTTCACATAATGACAGTTCCATAATTTTGTTGTGATTTAAGGACCAACTATATTTACGCAGTGCCTTGTTCAGTGACTTGCATTCAGTAAGCACTCACTGAATGTTTGGTTCCACGAATCTTCAATGATAATATTCCTGAATGATGGGCAATTCTATTGGCTCCCATTTTATCACTATATCAATTATAGAGCAGACCAATTAAAATATGCCAACAAAAGAACTCAAAGAATTCTATCTATAAGTCTGATCTTGTCCGTTAGAAAAAAACAAAAAACAAAAAACAAAACAAAAGAACAAAACAAAACAAAAAAAAACACCAAAGGAAACAAAGAAAGAAATGAAAAAAACTGGAATCTTGGTAATCAAATGAGTTTCCAAGAGAGCAAATTCTGAAGACAGAGATGAGAATAGAAGTCGTGGCTGTTGATTCCCCATTTCAATGCTTTGTTTTAGCTGACCACACTTCCTCCCTCTGTAGAGAAAATCGATGCACAATGAAATTATCTGTACTCATCTCTGGTAAATAAATAGCAGAAATCTTTCTTGTTTCAAGACATCAATGTGAAACAGTTGTTCACATGAAGAATTTGGTTTGTTTTCTTCAACAGCTCTTCAACTGTCCATTTTGCCAATTAAAAAAAAAAAGTACCACTTTTTCATAAAGTGAATGAACACACAGCAGCAACCACATAGACGCAATGCAACATTTAAAAATTAGTTAGAGGAGATTTCATTCAAATATGTTTGACATATATTACTCAGAAACAAAAAAAAATGTTTGCATGTTTATGCAAACTTGTAATTTAGAAAGGAATTTGGAAGGCTTTTAAAATGTAAGGTAGATGAGCAGTAAAGATAGCAATTATCAGGTGGGTGCCTGTATTTAGCAGCTAAACGTACCACCCTTAAATTGCATATCTAAGATCCATGTGCTTACATCTGTGAACAGATCAAATCTGTGAAAGTATGACTCTATTTACAGTGTTTGTATGTGTAGTTAAGGAATTTTACAAATTATGTCTGCAAGTACACTTAGAATGCCTATGATGATGTTTTTACATGTGTAGAGTGTTAGGCTTTTTCTGGGTATTTTATACTCTGCCTCTCCAATTTGTATTTGGATTTCAAACCTACTTTGCAGGAACTGTATCTAATTCAGTGTTCTTTGCACCATGGGCATACTACTTGTACTAAATAACTGTTTATCATCCTCGAGCGCCTTAAAGTAAACACAACACAATTTCATCTGCCAAAACCCTGCTATGCATTTATATGTTGCTTTTAAAAACACATAACCCCAAGTAAATCACTTAAACATGGTTTGCTGTACAATTTTGGTCTGCTGTCTGTTTTTTCGTATTATTATTCTTCCAATGTTACATATATTTTCATGTCATCTCCATCTTTATGTTGAGATCAAGGCATTTTTACTACAAATTCAATTCTTTGAAAAGATAAGAAATTTTTGGTCTCTGATAAACCTTTTGCCATTCAGAGAAAAGGCTGAAAGAAAATATAAAGAAAGGAAGGGAAGGGAAGGGAAGGGAAGGGAAGGGAAGGGAAGGGAAGGAAAGAAAAGGAAAGGAAAGGAAAGGAAAGGAAAGGAAAGGAAAGGAAAAGAGACCCCCACATTTACACACTCACACACATGTACAGTAAAGAAGGGTCATCTCATTACAGAGCAACATTCCGAAGATAGAGGCATTTAGCTATGGAATGGTTAATAACAGAGCTTTAATTTGAAAGAGATTGGAAAACCAAAGAGATATTTAAAATATTTTAAAATCACTCTCACATCTTCCTTTGTTGCTTCTTTTCAGTTCTTTCAAAGAAACTTGACAGCTCTAGGAAAACAAAACCCTTCAACAATTCTTGAAGCTTAGAGTCCCAGGCCTTAGAAAAGAACTCTTTCTACGTAGTACACATTTAGAGCTGACTTGAACTGAAGTACTAAACAACAGCTCCGTAGCAGCTATTTCAAATTACTGAGATTCATCCAGAAATGCCAAAAATCTTAGAACCAGCAAGCCCTGATTGTGGGTTGAGAAACAAACAAAGGGGGAAAGAGAGAGAGGGAAACTTCTCAAAAGTATGCTTTTGTCATTGAATTTTTTTAATCACAATTTTCACCCAGTATCTGAAATAATAATCTTTACGATAGCTTACTGTTGATTCTTTAACCTTCGAAAACATTTTAAACAATAGTGGCATTTTTCTGTTCTTACCAGACACCGAGTATTCTCAGGCATAAACCATGTAAAGAATCTCCAAGATGGAACCTGATCGTTAGAATCCTAGACTTACACAAATAGGGTTTGTGGCGTGTAGCCAGAAACTCACGAGTTCAAGAATCAGAAGACCTTGCTAGGTATCTGCCTCCAACACTAATTCAGTCTAACTTGGGTGAGCTATTTAATCTCTAACCTTACTTCTCTTATCTGAAAAATGGGAATAGTATTATTTGTCTTGTCTTAGCTCAGAGTTGTCGTGGAGATCAATTGAGATAATATATGTGAAAGTGCTTTGATGCTGCTAAACCATGCTGTAGATGAAGACTATTATCCTCTAATACAGCTTCAATCAAAAGATAAGGTAAATGAAACCCACTGTGCTCAGGCGACACCTACCTGTCAATGCATGGCAGCACCAGAATTAGAACTTGGGTTTACCCAAGTTTTGGTCTGTAAAAGGAGATTTTCCTCACATTTTCATGGCGAGGCTTTGCCTGAAAAGCCCATGACCTGAAAGTGCCTCATGTATTCCCCTTCTCTTCCGAACTCATGTGACCATCTCTTACGCTAGGAAGGAGTCAAGGCCTGCAAGAAGGAGCAAAGACATTCTGCCCTCTGATTCTAAAGTGCCTAAAACAATGACTCCTCCTTGGTGTCCCTTAGACGCCTAGGGTGAAGTTAGGTGGGAGGAGGGATTGGACTCGGAGCTATTTCCAGAAGAATGTACGCCAGCCTTGGTAATGGAATATATTATACAGCTCACACACATTTCTATTGCAATGCTTCCAATGTGTGTAGCTGCTATTAAGATTATTCAGATAAAATTCATCTGAAAGCATTATGGAATTCAGAGTGGCTTCTGGTATTTTATATTTTTTAATTAAAGAATTAAAATATATACAACTACTCAAGAAAGGACAGCCCAGAGTTTAAAAAATTGGGAAAGTTTGGCCTAATCCATTTCTTCCTATGCCAGAATAATGTAATTAGTAGGTATTTGTTGGAAAACCAATTCAGGGGAACATATTTAAGGGCAAATGTATGTGAGAGCTCCCTCCAACAACAACAACAACAAAAAGTGTGTGAGTCCACTTTTCTTTAAAAGATGATTATGTAAATAATTCTAATCACTCTTCAGTTGGTCATTATTGTGAAACCAATTATACTCTTTTAAAAAAATTTTCATTTTTAGAGAGAGAGTGAGAGAGGGGGAGAGGGGCAGA
This sequence comes from Panthera onca, assembly GCF_046562875.1. Classification (NCBI taxonomy): domain Eukaryota; kingdom Metazoa; phylum Chordata; class Mammalia; order Carnivora; family Felidae; genus Panthera; species Panthera onca. The sequence continues at coordinate 153,248,182 of NC_138346.1, forward strand.
GGGAGAAAGCAAGAGAGAGAATCTCAAGCACGCTCCACGCTGAGCACGGAGTCAGACGAGGGGCTCGATCCCATGACTCTGGGATCATGACCTGAGCTGAAATCAAGAGTTGGACACTCAAATGACTGAGCCACCCAGGAGCCCCTAAATGATACTCTTTTATTCATTGATTTCACATGGCTTTTTGGGGTTTCCAGATGGTAAGAAGGACCACTAAATTATTATCTGAATTTAGTTTTTGTTCAGGCTGAAAAATTCCTTGGAATAACTTGGTGAGATGATAAATATACAGGCCAAATTATTATTCATAACAGTTTAATGCTTAACCTTAGACTTACACTCAGTGGAGGTGGAGATGGCAAAAATTTTAAAAAAGGAAATATATGTTCTGAATTTGGTACATAGCTCTTGCAGATCAACATATCCAGAAACTCTCCGAGCAGGAGAACTTACAAAGTAAAGGAAAAGTTATAGTAGTCTTATTTAATAGGCTCCTAAGGATTTGTAACAAAATGTCAATTATGTATAAAATTTTAAATGGGAAATGGGAAAAATGAGGATGAGAATCACTGGACTAATTAGTAATAATAATAGAGGTACAATTTATTGAACTCTTATGCACATTTAGGTTTTATAATAACCCTGAAGGGTCACAGTATTAGCACTAGTATTCCCATTTGCAGACGAGGAAATTAGAAATAGTGGACCAAAGCCATGGAGTTTATAAATGGCATAACTGGAATTCAAACTCAGTTCTAACTCAACTCCAAGTCTAGGGTGTAAACTCCAGGTCTCTGGGATGAGGAAATGGCAATAGAGAAATTCAAATAGTTTTTTTGCCTCAGCTGAACCTAATATGTGGCTGTGGTTCAAAGATGAAGCTTATAAAAATTTAAGAAATTAGATGTAGGGGCTCATGCACGTGAGGGGTTCATTGACCTTCCTGATAAATCCATCTTGCAGTTGTTTCGTTTCAGGAATTCAGCCAACACCTAACACAGGCCTTTCTTTCCAGTTAGGATTCTCCTTCTAACCTTAAATCAAAGATACCACTAAGCATTTGTGCTAGGCCTTAGGGTAGTGGTACTCAAATTATTATTATTATTATTATTATTATTATTAATTATTCTTTTGCTTTTTTCTGCTTTAACTTATTAAGGGATATAACAAAGTCCCTTCCATAACAGTGGTTCATTAAGACATGGATTCCTGGCAGGAAATGTCATTGCTCTGAAGTGAGACTCACACCGAGAGGATACGAGAGTGCTTTTCTTCTCAAAACTAGTACTGTGTATTATTTGTTCAACACCCTAATTATTTATTGCCTGTCCACTATTTATTAAGTATGCTGCTAGTTCCTAGATTACAACAGAGAACCACAGAGATAACTCCTACCCTAAAGAAACATTTAATTCTTGGAATTTCTGTTCATTATATCACCTCCTCTCAAATATACAGGTTCAAAACCTTAGTGAGACCCATGCCTCTTTTCTTTCCTTCTCCACATATCTAGTCTATTGTGTTGGCTTTTTCCCATGAAATGTCTTTTGATTCCATCCTAATTCTCCTCTTCTGCTAGTACAAGTCTTTGTTTCTTCAAACTTTGATGACCAGAACATCTTCTTTAAGTTTCCTTCTTATTTCAACAAATATTTATTGTGTACCAGGTCTGCATCAGGGAAAGTGCTAGGTACTTATGCTTCTACACTCTGTTCCTTTCCTCTCTGATCCATTCCATACATTGAAAATATACTCCCCTTGGATCCCCTCTAGAGGTTTTGTCCCAGCATAATAAGACTGAACGCTGTGAGGCTGAGTGTGGTGAAGAAGATTGCAGGGATGTTTTTGAGGTGGTACCATCCAGAGAAAGGAGCAGCTTGAATGGATCTGAAATAAGGTGCTGGACCTCATCCTGGGCCCGCACTGATATGAAAAGCTGCAGCCCAGGAGATGGGAGAGGGAGGCCCCTTCATTCTGAGCTCCTGGGCCTGTCTCTACTGGAAAGATGCCTGGTGATCAGTGAGTATTTATTAATTGATTGATTGCAGTGTGTGCTGAGTCACAACTCCGTTAGCCCTGCAGCAGTCATGCAGCCCCGATTTACACCTTCTGTCTCCTCTTCATTACTCACCCTCATGCAACAATCAGGCTGATCTTCCCACTTCCATTCCCTTCTGTGTAGGTGCCTATTCAACTTCTCTTGTAAGCCCTGTCTTTCTCCTTCCTGCCCTAAAACAAAATGCAGGATACTGCAGGTGTTCCTCAATTGTATCCAGTCTTCTGTCATCCATTAGTGACTTCCATACATGGTGAGACTGCGGGCTTTGGGGTCACAACTGCTGGGATTTTATTCCTGACTCTATTATCTTCTGGCTTTGTTACACTGGGAAAGTCAACCCACCACTGTAAGACATAGTTATATATATACATACATATGTACATGTATATATACATGTACATATGTATGTATATATATGTATGTATATATATGTATATATATGTAGGCATATATAATTTCCTACACCCAACATGGGGCCTGAACTCATAACCCTGACATCAAGAGTCACATGCTCTTCTAACTGAGCCAGTAAGGTGCCTCTTAATATCCTAATATTCATCTTTATCAGTATCTTGAGGACAGCTATGCCATTGACTTACTTCCTTTATATTCCCCATGGCACCACGTACAGACTGGACAAAGAGTAAGCATCCAATAAATACTTAATTGTATCCAATATGTATTGGGTAGTTCATTTTAAAACATAATGCAGTTATTCTCAGAAGTGTGCCACCGGGCATCTGAAACACGCTGTCTATTCTTGCTACAGTCCATTATTAGCACCAACTTTATCCTATCTTCCTGGCCCCTCATCCTCATGCCTCATGTTACAAGTCACTAAACATTCTGGATTCATACTTTAGCATCTCTCCCAAATCTCTTCCTCCCTTGTTGCTTCCCCTGCCCTTCACCTCTACACCAGCTGTTTTGCTGCATAGACCTCCCCCTGTGGATCCTTAGCTCCAACTTCCTTCCTGGATTCCGTCCCCCCATCACTGCCAGGTTAACTCCCTAAAACAGCATTTTTCATCATGTCTTTCCTCCACTGCTCATTTACTTACCCAATAAAGCCCACACTCCTCCGCTTGGTTTTTAACGCTCTTCATAAATCTCTTTTCACCTTTCCTAGCAATGTTTACATTTACCTCCATGTGCTCTCAGTTCTAGTCTGGAAATCTTATTCACTGTCCTCGTAACACTCTCTTCTCGTTTTCTGTCCAGAGTTTGGCTCCTGATATTTTCCGCATTTGTAATATCCTTTCCTATTCTCCTCATCAATACAGACCCTGCCATCCTTCAAGATGGAGTAAAAATTCTGTTTTATCCATGGATTTTCTTTCTACATCAACCAATAATGAACGGCTGGTCACTGGAATCCTGCAACAGCTGAGTGCTCACTGTATGCCAGGCACTATGCTGAGTGCTTAAGTTACCAATAAGAACAAGAGTCTGTTTCTATTCTAAAGAATCTTCTATTCTAGGAGTGCCTGGGTGGCTCAGTCGGTTAAGCATCAGACTTCGGCTCAGGCCATGATCTCGCAGTCCGTGAGTTCAAGCCCCGCGTCGGGCTTGTGCTGGCAGCTCAGAGCCTGGAGCCTGCTTGGGATTCTGTGTCTCCCTCTCTCTGCCCCTCCTCCACTCATGCCTCTGTCTCTCCCTCTCTCTCAAAAGTAAATAAACATTAAAAAACTTAAAAAAGAAAAGAATCTTCTATTCCAAAGAATTTCTAATCCCCATAGTACTCACTGGGTCATTCATTTTTGTATGCCCACTGCCTATTTTATCACACTAACGCTGCTTTGAGATGAGGAAACTGAGGTTTAAGGAGGCTATATGGCTCGCTCAGGCTCATACAGCTGATAAATGATCAACTTCATCTTTGATGTTCCTAAAGGCAGATACATGTTGGCAATTTTTTGGTGACGTAACCATATCCGGCAGATCAAACGCTCAATTTGCATTTCTTGAATAAAAACATTTTGATTTTTATATATGGATTTTTGTTTTTGCTTTAGCAACTTTTACAGCTAGAAGAGATTTAAATACCATTGGCTTTTGATTTTTTATACCCCTAAAACATATCCATTAACTTGGTTAGCCAGAGAAATGTCGCAATCGGGGTCATCTCAAAATGGTCAATACAACTCTTGCAAATAAGGTAAATATGCTTATCAAGCTGTCTAAACAGGTGGACTTGTATTTGCTTTGCCCCTAGCAAACTCAGAATTTTAAAAACAAATCGGGGAAAATAGTCTGATTTAATTTTTATTTCCCAAATATGGAGAATTTGTATATTTGAAATAGCTTCCTTGGGGCAGTACTGATGCAGGTAATGGTAAGGTAGGCCATTTACATCAGCAGGAGCTGGTTTTGAAGCAGAAAACAATATAAACATTTCCCCAAGACAGACAACATCTTTTCCCTCTTGAACATATATTCACTTCAGAGAAAAACCTTAGTAGAAAGGAGTCCTAACTGGGGCTTATAAAAGTTTAACAGAATAATATTAAACATTACATTTCTTTTTTTACAATTCAAAGTAATTTTCCTTTGAAGATGCGTATGACATTTTGTTTTCTCTTTCATCATGTTTATTTTAAAAAGGTTAATTTTATTTTATGGCCACATATCTATTTGCAAGTAGTTTGCTACTTATCAAGCTATTCTATCTAGATAAATTTGTACAACTTCCATGTGAAGGGGGGCATTCTTGTAAGGAAAATATCTACAGTACATAAAGTGCAAAAGAGCTGACCAGGGTTTTTATTATCATAACTCGTATCATTTCTGGACCACTGTCACTAGACATTAATTCCCATAGGGTCAAAAGTTATTCTGCATGCCTATGTGCTGCAAAGTTGGTTTCAATTATTAATAAAACAAGCAAATATTAAATGAGATGCACTATATGATACAAGGAAACAAAATAAGCTTGCAAATCTGTTTAATTTTATCTCTTTAGCTTTTATATACTTGTTTAAAAATGAGACATAGAAAATTCTCTGTACATTTAAACTGGGAAGATACAGTCAAAGGTATCTCCATGGTCTCATCCTTTTCAATGGGTGCCACTGGTTGTACATCAAAGTGAGGATATACTGCTCATTATTAGCTCGCCATGCTTATCTTTCCTTCTCATTCATCTCTTCTTAGCTTCACTGTCAAGTAAATATCAACCCATTTATTAGGAAAGGATGTCAAGTAACTCGAAAGTCAAAAAGAAATCATGGCAAGAGTTAGAATATTTGAGTCAGTGCTGTGCTGGGAACTGTCTAATCACTGGCTCCACCCCCCCCCCCCCCCCGCCACCAACCCCCACCCCCCCCCCCCCCCCCCCCCCCCGCTCCACGGTGCTAATAAAACCCTGGTTTGTAGTGTTCACGGATTTCCTTGGCGTAAATGTCTCCATCAGTCAATTGCAAGCTATCAACACAATGCCACTGAAACGGAGAGTTGGGAAGACATTTTATAAATTACGTCAGAAAGTATACTTAGGGTGTCCATTTTGACATTTTCCCACATGTAGAATATTAGGCTCTTTCTGGGTGCTTTTTTTTAAAAGTTTATTTATTTTGAGAGAGACAGAGAGAGTATGAGCGGGGGAGGAGCAGAGAGAGAAGGAGAATCCTGAGCAGTTGCCACACTGTCAGCTCAGAGCCGGATGCTGAGCTCGAACTCATGAAACTGTGAGATCATGACCTGAGCCAAGATTGAGAGTCGGATACTTACCTGACTGAGCCACCCAGGCACTCCTCTGGGTGCTTTTTAAACGTTGCTTCTCTAATTGGTATTTAGAGTCCAAGCCTACCTATTTGAAAGGAGCTGACTCCAACACACCATTAAGCCATTCTCCCTTTAATTAGAAAATACATGCTTGAAACCAGTCACAACTGTTAGTCACAAACTAAGGTATTTAAAGTTTGTTACAGTTCAATTTATTTTGAATACTAATACCCACAAAAGATTCTGATTCAAAAGATACAAAGGGTGTGAGAAGTCTGTCATCCCTGTATCCTAGCCACCAAGTTTTTCTTCCTTGAAAATAAACAATGTTGTCGGTTTCTGTATCTGTGTTGTGTATCTATACAAAAACATTCTATTCAGTGTATATATCCCATCCCCTATTTTTATTTTTATTTTTATTTTTTTATTTTTTATTTTTTTTTTCAATGGGCTAATTCTTTTTTTTTTTTTTTTTTTTTTTTTTTTTTTAATATATGAAATTTACTGTCAAATTGGTTTCCATACAACACCCAGTGCTCATCCCAAAAGGTGCCCTCCTCAATACCCATCACCCACCCTGCCCTCCCTCCCACCCCCCATCAACCCTCAGTTTGTTCTCAGTTTTTAACAGTCTCTAATGCTTTGGCTCTCTCCCACTCTAACCTCTTTTTTTTTTTTTTTTTTTTTCCTTCCCCTCCCCCATGGGTTTCTGTTATGTTTCTCAGGATCCACATAAGAGTGAAACCATATGGTATCTGTCTTTCTCTGTATGGCTTATTTCACTTAGCATCACACTCTCCAGTTCCATCCATGTTGCTACAAAAGGCCATATTTCATTTTTTCTCATTGCCACGTAGTATTCCATTGTGTATATAAACCACAATTTCTTTATCCATTCATCAGTTGATGGACATTTAGGCTCTTTCCATAATTTGGCTATTGTTGAGAGTGCCGCTATAAACATTGGGGTACAGGTGCCCCTATGCATCAGTACTCCTGTATCCCTTGGATAAATTCCTAGTAGTGCTATTGCTGGGTCATAGGGTAGGTCTATTTTTAATTTTCTGAGGAACCTCCACACTGCTTTCCAGAGCGGCTGCACCAATTTGCATTCCCACCAACAGTGCAAGAGGGTTCCTGTTTCTCCACATCCTCTCCAGCATCTATAGTCTCCTGATTTCTTCATTTTGGCCACTCTGACTGGCGTGAGGTGGTATCTGAGTGTGGTTTTGATTTGTATTTCCCTGATAAGGAGCGACGTTGAACATCTTTTCATGTGCCTGTTGGCCATCCGGATGTCTTCTTTAGAGAAGTGTCTATTCATGTTTTCTGCCCATTTCTTCACTGGGTTATTTGTTTTTCGGGTGTGGAGTTTGATGAGCTCTTTATAGATTTTGGATACTAGCCCTTTGTCCGATGTGTCATTTGCAAATATCTTTTCCCATTCCGTTGGTTGCCTTTTAGTTTTGTTGGTTGTTTCCTTTGCTGTGCAGAAGCTTTTTATCTTCATAAGGTCCCAGTAATTCACTTTTGCTTTTAATTCCCTTGCCTTTGGGGATGTGCCGAGTAAGAGATTGCTACGGCTGAGGTCAGAGAGGTCTTTTCCTGCTTTCTCCTCTAAGGTTTTGATGGTCTCCTGTCTCACATTCAGGTCCTTTATCCATTTTGAGTTTATTTTTGTGAATGGTGTGAGAAAGTGGTCTAGTTTCAACCTTCTGCATGTTGCTGTCCAGTTCTCCCAGCACCATTTGTTAAAGAGACTGTCTTTTTTCCATTGGATGTTCTTTCCTGCTTTGTCAAAGATGAGTTGGCCATACGTTTGTGGGTCTAGTTCTGGGGTTTCTATTCTATTCCATTGGTCTATGTGTCTGTTTTTATGCCAATACCATGCTGTCTTGATGATGACAGCTTTGTAGTAGAGGCTAAAGTCTGGGATTGTGATGCCTCCTGCTTTGGTCTTCTTCTTCAAAATTACTTTGGCTATTCGGGGCCTTTTGTGGTTCCATATGAATTTTAGGATTGCTTGTTCTAGTTTCGAGAAGAATGCTGGTGCAATTTTGATTGGGATTGCATTGAATGTGTAGATAGCTTTGGGTAGTATTGACATTTTGACAATATTTATTCTTCCAATCCATGAGCAGGGAATGTCTTTCCATTTCTTTATATCTTCTTCAATTACCTGCATAAGCTTTCTATAGTTTTCAGCATACAGATCTTTTACATCTTTGGTTAGATTTATTCCTAGGTATTTTATGCTTCTTGGTGCAATTGTGAATGGGATCAGTTTCTTCATTTGTCTTTCTGTTGCTTCATTGTTAGTGTATAAGAATGCAACTGATTTCTGCACATTGATTTTGTATCCTGCAACTTTGCTGAATTCATGTATCAGTTCTAGCAGACTTTTGGTGGAGTCTATCGGATTTTCCATGTATAATATCATGTCATCTGCAAAAAGCGAAAGCTTGACTTCATCTTTGCCAATTTTGATGCCTTTGATTTCCTTTTGTTGTCTGATTGCTGATGCTAGAACTTCCAGCACTATATTAAACAGCAGCGGTGACAGTGGGCATCCCTGTCGTGTTCCTGATCTCAGGGAAAAAGCTCTCAGTTTTTCCCCGTTGAGGATGATGTTAGCTGTGGGCTTTTCATAAATGGCCTTTATGATCTTTAAGTATGTTCCTTCTATCCCGACTTTCTCAAGGGTTTTTATTAAGAAAGGGTGCTGGATTTTGTCAAAGGCCTTTTCTGCATCGATTGACAGGATCATATGGTTCTTCTCTTTTTTTTTGTTAATGTGATGTATCACGTTGATCGATTTGCGAATGTTGAACCAGCCCTGCATCCCAGGAATGAATCCCACTTGATCATGGTGAATAATTCTTTTTATATGCTGTTGAATTCGATTTGCTAGTATCTTATTAAGAATTTTTGCATCCATATTCATCAGGGATATTGGCCTGTAGTTCTCTTTTTTTGCTGGGTCTCTGTCTGGTTTAGGAATCAAAGTAATACTGGCTTCATAGAATGAGTCTGGAAGTTTTCCTTCCCTTTCTATTTCTTGGAATAGCTTGAGAAGGATAGGTATTATCTCTGCTTTAAATGTCTGGTAGAACTCCCCTGGGAAGCCATCTGGTCCTGGACTCTTATTTGTTGGGAGATTTTTGATAACCGATTCAATTTCTTCGCTGGTTATGGGTCTGTTCAAGCTTTCTATTTCCTCCTGATTGAGTTTTGGAAGAGTGTGGGTGTTTAGAAATTTGTCCATTTCTTCCAGGTTGTCCAATTTGCTGGCATATAATTTTTCATAGTATTCCCTGATAATTGTTTGTATCTCTGAGGGATTGGTTGTAATCATTCCATTTTCATTCATGATTTTATCTATTTGGGTCATCTCCCTTTTCTTTTTGAGAAGCCTGGCTAGAGGTTTGTCAATTTTGTTTATTTTTTCAAAAAACCAACTCTTGGTTTCGTTGATCTGCTCTACAGTTTTTTTAGATTCTATATTGTTTATTTCTGCTCTGATCTTTATTCTTTCTCTTCTTCTGCTGGGTTTAGGCTGCCTTTGCTGTTCTGCTTCTATTTCCTTTAGGTGTGCTGTTAGATTTTGTATTTGGGATTTTTCTTGTTTCTTGAGATAGGCCTGGATTGCAATGTATTTTCCTCTCAGGACTGCCTTCGCTGCATCCCAGAGCGTTTGGATTGTTGTATTTTCATTTTCGTTTGTTTCCATATATGTTTTAATTTCTTCTCTAATTGCCTGGTTGACCCACTCATTCGTTAGTAGGGTGTTCTTTAACCTCCATGCTTTTGGAGGTTTTCCAGACTTTTTCCTGTGGTTGATTTCAAGCTTCATAGCATTGTGGTCTGAAAGTATGCATGGTATAATTTCAATTCTTGTAAACTTATGAAGGGCTGTTTTGTGACCCAGTATATGATCTATCTTGGAGAATGTTCCATGTGCACTCGAGAAGAAAGTATATTCTGTTGCTTTGGGATGCAGAGTTCTAAATATATCTGTCAAGTCCATCTGATCCAATGTATCATTCAGGGCCCTTGTTTCTTTATTGACTGTGTGTCTAGATGATCTATCCATTTCTGTAAGTGGGGTGTTAAAGTCCCCTGCAATGACCACATTCTTATCAATAAGGTTGCTTATGTTTATGAGTAATTGTTTTATATATCTGGGGGCTCGGGTATTTGGCGCATAGACATTTATAATAGTTAGCTCTTCCTGGTGGATAGACCCTGTGATTATTATATAATGCCCTTCTTCATCTCTTGTTACAGCCTTTAATTTAAAGTCTAGTTTGTCTGATATAAGTATGGCTACTCCAGCTTTCTTTTGGCTTCCAGGAGCATGATAAATAGTTCTCCATCCCCTCACTCTCAATCTAAAGGTGTCCTCAGGTCTAAAATGAGTCTCTTGTAGACAGCAAATAGATGGGTCTTGTTTTTTTATCCATTCTGATACCCTATGTCTTTTAGTTGGCGCATTTAATCCACTTACATTCAGTGTTATTATAGAAAGATATGGGTTTAGAGTCATTGTGATGTCTGTAGGTTTTATGCTTGTAGTGATGTCTCTGGTACTTTGTCTCACAGGATCCCCCTTAGGATCTCTTGTAGGGCTGGTTTCGTGGTGACAAATTCCTTCAGTTTTTGTTTGTTTGCCCATCCCCTATTTTTAAAACATAAATGGTAATACACTATACATACTATTTCTCACCTTTTGTTGTTGTTGTTGTTAATACATATTGATAAATGTTTTATATTTATATAAATTCTTTTTATTCTTTTTAAAACGGTGTAAATATTACATTGCTGGATTGTTCCATTATCTCTTTGAACTGTCTCTGATTGATGTGGATCTATTAAGTTATTTCCTGTTTTTTGCTTTTATACACATACGAAGTTCACATTATGGCATTTTATATGTGTGGTTTTCCACATGCATATGTATAGTCTTAAATACGTCCTCAGGTCAATTCCTAGAAGTGGAATTTCAGTTTCAGTGTTACCAAACAGTTGTATCTTTGCTAATGTTATACATGGGAAAAAAAAATCTCCAGATGACTTTGATTTTTATTTCCCAGATAATGAGTGAGATTGACCATCTTTTATTTTATTTAAAAGGGCTTGCTTTTCTATGAAGTTTCTATATATTTCCTTTACCATGCGTTATTGGGCAATTTTTAAATCTTGATATATGGTAAAGATAAGTTATGGATCCAAATTATTTTTCTTCATATGACTATCCTACTTTTTCAATGTCCTTTATTAACTAATCATTCTTTTCCCCACTGACCTAATGTGCATCCTTACATATTAAATTCTTCTATGATTTTGTATCTTCATGGACTTTATAAGCTATTCTATTCATGTTTGTGCATGTCCATGTATTTGTGTAGTAAACATGTGCATGTCAATATTATATTGTTTTAGTTAATAAAGCATTACAAGACCTTTTCATAACCGGAAAATGTAGTTCCCCATCATGATTTTTCTTTCTATGACTTTTCATGGTAGGGGGTACCTGGCTGGCTCAGTTGGTAGAGTGAAGAGTTCGTGAGTTCTAGCCCCAAGTTGGACATACAGCTTACATAAATACATACATACATACATACATAATAAATATTTTTTAAGGACTTTTCACGGCTGTTTTTTGTGTATTTTTTTGAAGGAACTCTGGCATCAGCTGATCTTGTTTCAAAGATACTTAGATTGATATTTTATATTAGGATCAATATTTACAGGTAAACTTAGAATAATGGACATATTTATGATGTATGTCTTCCTACCATGAACATTCGATTTTATGCTTCTCTACTTATTCAAGTCATTTCTGTTCCACAGAAGCTTTTAAAGTTTTATCCTACAGTGTTTGCTCATTTTTTTGGTTAAAATTTTCCCCAGATATTTTTTTTTTCTGTTGCTATTGAGAAGCCAAACTCCTATTGTCCTACAATTTACAGCTTCTGAATGACATAGTTGGAAAACTGAAGCCTTCCTCAGAACATATTCAGAGACAAAATTTCTATGGAACCTTTGAATATAAAAAAACGACTAGAAATGAGCCAAAGACTTCTTGTTGAATAAGAGTTAGGTTTGTCTACTCAGTTTATTGGACTCGAAAATGGTGACAAATCCCACACAGATTAGCTTTATCACTCTTACAATTTAATAGGTAAAATATTGATTTTATCTGTCTTCCCATAATTACATGGTAGCTCACTGGTTTCATCATTTTAAACGTTGAGTTTTTTCCTCAGACTTTTTGGTTTGAGATTCCTTTTCTTCCTCAAAAACTCAGCAAGCAAGCAAACACAAAAGATAACAAAATTACTGCTTACACTATGCATACCTCTCATTTTTGAGGTGCATCTCACTTGTATTATAGGTCAGCCTGGGGATTCTATTCCTCCTTGATATGTGCTGTTGGCCACTCCTGCTACCACTGAAGCAGGCTTGGGTGTGTGCTCACTGGATGCAGACGAAGTTCTCTTGAATGGACATATTATATACATAGTGCTCCTCCAATAATGATTCTTCCTTCCCCTATTTCAACATGCTTCTTGATCACAACGAACCAGCCATTTTTTGCCCCCTTTCCTCAAGATTCTTGGTCCTTACCATTCCACCAATTCCTAGCATTGATTTTATTAAATCAGCACATAGTTTATTTAAAAAAAAAAAAAGTTGTATCTCATCTCGATGCCGATGACAATGTCTTCTCAACACTGCCCACGGCAGACAGAGGTTAATACACTCAGGGGAAAGACTACTAAATCATACTGCGTATTTTGTATACTCAGCCAAAAGAAAAGAAGAATTTAATTCCTCCACATCATCTTTTCTTATGTCTCAGTAGCCTGACACCTTCCTCAATCACCTAACTAATGTGCGGAAAGAATGAAAACTCTTTGAGAAATCAGTGACCCAGAAAGTTACAAACCAAAAATTATGAAGCATCAAATGACATGCTATTTATCATTTTTCTTCTTCATAAAATTCACCACTTAGACACTCTGCTTGGTGGTTATATATAAAAATGTTCTCTGACTGTGTGGTTCATATGATTTTAATATGGTATATACACATAAGTGTAAGATCTTTTTATTATAAAAGTATTACTAGCTTATTAAAGGAGCCTTAAAAACAGAGAAGTGTAGGAACAAATCCTGGATTCATTCGTGTTCCTAAATTCAAACACAACCTCTCCTTCAAATATTTTGAAAGCATGATTTTACCCATATATATTCTATGTAAAACTTTATCCTGCATAACACATTAAAAGCATTTTTCTTTTTATAGTGTATTTGAATGGTAAAATAGTTTTAAAATAAAGTAATATGGGGGTGTCTGGGTGGCTCAGTTGGTTAATTGTTTGACTTCAGCTCAGGTCATGATCTCGCGGTTTGTGGGTTCCAGCCCCGCATCCGGCTCTGTGCTGACAGCTCAGAGCTTGGAGCGTGCTTGTGATCCTGTGTTTCCCTCGCTCTCTGCCTCTCCCCCACTCATGCTAACTCTCTCTCTCTCTCTCTCTCTCTCTCTCTCTCAAAAATAAATAACACTAAAAATATTTTTTTAGATACAGTAATATGACAGACTTCTCCCATCATTATATAGTCTAATTAGCTGTAAGAGACAGTAGAATACAGCAGTAAGTGCATGGCTTCGGAGTCAGACAGATGTGGGTTCATCAACCATATGTGTCTTCCTCTCTACATTCTTTGCTTTTCCCCCAAGGATTGAATTGCTGATTTTTGGCTGAGAGTATGACCTCCCAGGATGAAGATGTCATGTCCTTGGCTTCTTACAGCTAGTTGTTCTATCCAATGTGATGTGAGTGAAATGGTGTATGAAACTTCCTGGCTTTATCTTGAAAGTAAGGGAATATGCTCTTCCTTGCCCCTTCCTCCTTTTTGCTGGCTGGAATGCAGATATGAAGGCTGGAGCTCAAGCAGTCATCTTGATCCCAATGGCAAAAGCACACTCCTGGGATGAAGCAATGGAAAGCTAAAAAAGCTTGGTTCTCCAAGGACTTTGTGGAATGCCATATTCGCCCCAAACTGTCTACTATCATGGGTTTTTAGGAGACAGAATTTTATACATGTGATTTTTTTAAAGTCTATTTATTTTGAGAGAGAGAAAGCACGAGCAGGGTAGGGCAGAGAGAGGGGGAAGAGAAAGAATCCCAAGCAGGCTCCATCCACGCTGTTAGTGCAAAACCCGATGCAGGGCTCAAATTCACTAACACCGAGATCATGACCTGAGCCAAAATCAAGTGTCAGATGCTTAACTGACTGAGCCATACAGCTGCCCCAAGACTTTTATACATGTTTAAGTCTCAGTTAAGTTGGGGAAATTCTAAGTCACTCACAGCTTTATGTAATTCTAACTAACACAATTCTGTTAGTACCAAATATAGATGAATGGTGGTTTCTGCCAAAAGGGTGTGTATTTTTTTCCATAAAAACAAAATAAAACAAAAAGTCCTCAAAGGCAAGCAATACGAGGGTAGCTTGGCGGCTTACTGCAATGGTCGGGAACCTAGATTATTTTCCTTGTTTACTTTGTCATTCTCACTTTTTTCTCTAATCCCTTCATGATCCCCAAATGGCTCTTTCAGCCTCTAGCATCATCTTCTTACATAAAAATGTATAAAGGCAAGAAGAAAGGGAGCAGGAAAAGAGAAAAGGAAAGGTTGTAGGAAGCTGTTTTCAAGAAACCCCCAGCATATTTATTCTTAAATCTCATTGAATTATATCATATTCCCATCCCTCGGTTTACGAGTTGCAAAGGAGGTTGGGAGGTTGAACTACCCTAATCAGTTTAGACTGCCCTTGATTAATCTCTTGGAGCTGTTTACCTTTCTCCTCAAACAAAATCAGAGCTCCATTAGCAATAAAGAAACTAGAATGCCAGAAACATGAGTCATTAGCTGTATCTGTCACACTTGCTGTATGACCTTGACTTTGTGGCATTATCTATGCAATGGAGTGACAACGATACCCAACTCTTAGCAAATCAGAAGAGATTGCTCCTACTGGTTGCTACGTATATGGTAGGTACCATGACTATTACTATTCCCTTGAGTTGATGTATCTGACCCTATGCCAAGGACATTTCGGGTTAGTTTTTGCTTTTTTTTTTTTGGCTATTATATATAACTTTAAAATTAATATCCTTTATACAAGGTTTTCCCCCCTCTCTCTGCTTAGGATTCTTTTCTTGGGTACATTCAAGAAGTGTAATTACTGGGTCATTCAATATTAGTGGAATAAATTATGGCCCTTCTGGGATACCACAAAAATTGCATAGAAATCAGGAAGCCACACACTCCTTATACCTTCCTTGGCAAGGATACTGGGCTACACATAAAGAACACTCAGTTTTTGGAAACCATTAATACACACAAACAGAATCAATCCTGAGACATGTTTATTTTGCTATGGTTCCGACCCTCCTCACCCCCCCCCACTTTTTTTTTCCAAATAGAAATCAATGTTCATTAAACTTGTCTTCAAATTTCTGGGTTGAACTTTCTACCTTGTCATTTTCTGTGTGACCTTGGGCATGAGCATAATATCTGTGACTCCATTCACTCATCTGTAAAATGGGGATAATAAAAACAGCCTACCTATCTGCAACTGAGTAAATACATAAGGGAGCACTTTGGAAACTATAAAGGACTCTAGCTATATATATGATTATTAGTATCTTTGGAAAAGTTTGAAGATTAAAAAAAAGAATGCTCTCAACTTAATAAAGCAAGTACTTTTGTGTTCCAGACATAGTTCTTAGTACTCAAATTATATTGCCCCATTTAATCATCACCGTACCCTTAGGAGATAAACACCATTATTATGGGCACTTTTATGAAGAAACTGAGGTGCAGAGAAGTGAAATACCTTTCCCAAGTCACTCTAGATTTGAACCCAGGCAGTTTGATGCTAGAAAGCCTAAGCTGAACCACAATGCTACACTGTTTCTGCATGTTTTTAAAAAACACTAAGATGGGGGCACTTGGGTGGCTCAGTCAGTTAAGCTCCCGACTCTTGATCTCTGCTCAGGTCATGATCTCACAGTTTGCAGGATGGAGCCCCGCATTAGGCTCTGTGCATTAGGCTCTGCGCATTAGGCTCTCCCTGCTTGGGATTCTCTCTCTCCTAGTCTCTCTGCCCCTCTCCTGCTCGCGCTCTCTATATTTAACATCAGATTGGAAGACTTCTGCCTGAGTAACAGCCTGTGTAGCCAACACTTCCCCTTCCCCTAGATAGATGGCCCTGAGTACAGCCACGTTAGGTTACGCGTAATACAAACTTGAAGCAGGAGCTAACAGGATATCTGACTCAGGTTGGGCTACTTCTCTTCTTGTGTGTGATCAGACATGTTCACAGGTGCTGAGGACTAAAGAGAAAAGAGCAATCAATCTATCCCTAGAACCAATGGTGGAGAAGGTGACATTTGTGTTTGATGTGCTTCTCTAATATTTTATAACCGCACGACTCCCTCTGTGTCTTCACATCTCCCTCCCTGCTCTTCATTTTCTCTTACCTGTTCTACGCCTGCCCGGCTAGTGCCTGTTGCTCAGAGCTAAGCTTTCCATCTTTCAGCTAAAAACCCAGTTTCAATTAATTTCTTCTTTAAAGGAGTCTAATCAATGAACTTCTGGACTAAGGTGTTAATAACAGAAATGAAGCAATGTGCTGATTTTCTTTCCAGAGAGAAATGCATTTGAACATATAAGGGTGATAGCTGAATTCGGAGATGATAACAGGGCATTAACAGCAACTGGTGGATGAGGAAGGGACTGTTGGGTGGGATTTGGAGAACCTTTCAACTCATGCAACTGGACCTACTCTGTCTCAGACAGGAAACAAGTAAAAGAAAGCTAGGGTAAAAAAAAAAAAAAAAAAAAAAAGGAGCAGAAGGTGGAGGGGAGAGACCTCTCTGGCAGGCAGAGAATTATTCTGGTTTTCTTTAGGAAAGCAAATGCCCGGTCTTCAAACCTCCCTTGCAGTGAGGAGTGACAATGACCAATGAAATATTCACAGTCTGCTCTGGATTTCTCACGTGGGTGCTTCACCTCCCTCCTGGTCACTTCCTTCTTCTTTTCAGAAACGAGGACATGGGATTAAAGAAGCAGCAGCAGCCATATGTTGATGGCTGAAGGAAAAGGCTAAATTAATCCCAAACAGCTTGGTTCTGACATCCTTAAGCCACTAATCAAAACCAACAAGGCCTACCCCTGAGTGTGGGATTATGTGGGGAAGAATAAGTCTCTTATTTATTTAAGTTACTCGTTTTCTATTATTTGTAGCAGAACACAATTCTTAATCAATATGACCTCTGGCTGAAATGGGCTAAAGGCATTGAAAGTGGCCTTCAATGACTACCTTGCACCTTCCCTAACTATATCTAAAGTATCTACTATTGATTAAGCACTCACAGCGCACAAGGTGGTTTGCTAGCACCACTGACTTCTTCTACGACAGCATGAAGGTGATATTATTAGCGTCTGACAGAGGATGCTGAAACTCAAAGTCACATAGTGAGTAAATGGAGGGTAGATGGGAAACACTGGGTCTTTTTCTGAAAGGTATATGTATTTTTCCACTTCTCTCTCCTGTCCTGTCTCCTAAGCAGGGATAGAGTGACCGCATTCCCTAGTCACTTCGTTCCTATTCTTCCACAGTGATGTCACAGAGGATTATGCCCCCAAATAGAAGCTGGTCAATGCTGGCCTTATAAGAATTTTTATGAACACTGAAAACGTTCCTTACAATTAACTTACTTTATCAAACCATCAGGGTTTGCTATAAAAATGATCTGTATTCATGGAAAACACATTGGGCTCATGGGTAGGCTTAAAATAGACCCTAAAGGTCAGGTAATACTTTGAAGGAGTGATAATGGTCTTGAGTAAGATAAAGGAAAATAATAATGCAGGAAGATCAAGGAAGGAAATACCGGAATCTAAATATGAAGAAAGAGTGTTGGAACAACACCATTTTAGCCCCTTTGGACTTATCAGCCTACTTTTCTTTCATGGCTACCCACCACATGCTAACTTCCCAACCTTCTGGCTGTCTTGCCAAGGTGGCTGACTGGTCCTGACAAGGATCAGATGAAGTCATGAAGACAGGGCCCCACATCCATCGTCATTTTAAAAGAAAAAGAATTTAATGTGCGTGTTATTTTTGTAAATATGCTTCATAAGCCTTCCCATTTTGACTAATCATTTCAGTTCTGGACATTTATCCTAAGGAAATAATTACTGAGATGGGCAAAGATTTTAAGTTAAGATGATTATTTGTCATATTGCTTATGTAACCAATATATCGGGACAACCTGAAAACTAGTATTTTGAATCATCAAATTTGAATGATTATATTTGAATGTTTGGATGATCAAATAGTTCATTCCAACAGTGCAACATCACAGAGTCATTTAAAATACAGCATAATCTTCTATTACTCTGTACTGCCAGTGAATAAGGCAGTATGCACTATGTGATACCATTTTTGTAAAAAATAGAGTGCATGCATGTTTATGCACAGAAAATACAATAGAGGGACATATATATGGCAAATGTAAATGATAGTTATTTGGGGAAGAGAGGTTGCAGGAATTTTTATTTTCTTCTGGTTGCATACATTTTATTTTTCCACATTGAAAAATAATTTTTCCACATACCAGTTGTGCTCTAAGAGAGGAAACATTGAAAGTAAAAATAATGAAACTATGAAAGACGGTGCCCATGTAGATCACACAACAAACAAAGCGAATGGTCCACTCCTACACTGTCTGTAGACACTGCCATCAGGAAACACCAGAAGATTGTTATTTTCTGCTAACAGAAAACACCCCCCACCCCCCACCCCCAGGTGCTTGGCTCCTCAGAAACATAATGCCTCTCTCCAAACAGAATCTGGTTGGAAGACACCACTGCCACGTTCTAAGCAGAGGCAGAACCACATTATTAGCCATGAATAAAGGGAAGCAATCATTTTAGAAGCCCTTAAAATAGCACTAACAGCCACAAATGCAGATTCTTTTAGACTCCCTTCCTTAAGACACTGATGCTGCAGTTTAAATTATTTATTTTCATTCTTGCCTCTCCTCCTCCGGCTGTTGTCTGTCTGGTGATGGGGAGGGACACCACTGACCAGAAAATAGAGCCTCTTCTGCACACTGGCAATCAGAGACCGAAGGAAGCTTGTTGGAAGGATGGAAGAAAGTTAGAGGCTGTCACCACGCATACCGTTTGCATTAGATGAGAAACGATGTACTGTTAATACTTAAATCGAGAAGGAATAGCAGAGTAAAAAAAATATTCGACCCTGTTTCTTTTCCTTGTCCCACTTTCTTTTCACCACGCCAGTATCAAAAGTCTATCTATATGCTGCATATTCCCAGGAATATCTGGCAATATCTGCAAGTGCACAACTTTGTAGACATGGCAAGACAAATGCTTTATTAAATGTTATGCCTGATGCCGAATTTTAAGTTTGTTCTCTTCCACCCAAATTTAATATTTGGAGGTTTCGGTACATATAAGCTTGACAAATCAGCTTTCTGTTCTTGAGTTAAAGGCAAATAAAAAGCATTCCGAAAACTTCATGAACATCAAATGTCAATTGCAGCACAAGATTTTGATACGACTGTACGTAAATCTGAAACATATGGATTGAATTTTCCTTGCAATATTCCAGTGTTTGGAAGGAAAATCTGTGCAAAAATGTGTTGCGGGTTTTCTGAAACCCCCAAAGTTGAAAAAACATTTTGATTTATTTAGATTTAGAAATGGGATAACCATTTTGCACCCCAGGAAACTTAATTAGGTACCACATTCAGTTCTGCACTGCATGGCACAGGGGCCTGAATGAGTGATCCCCTCTTTTCAGTTGTACTGAACGGTTTTAAGTCCATTTGAAGTATGGAATCTAATCAGTGGAGGAGCCAAGAGGTTTCCTTGTGGGGCTCTAACTACCCCATGTAATCTCCATCAGCTTCCCCTCAAGTCACCTCCAATAAACATACAATAAATAAACAATAAACAAACCTAAGATGCAAACCCAAACAACCACACCACTTAAGTAAAAACTGCAAGGTTGTTACACAAACTAAGCCTCCAGACAAGTTTCCCTAGCCTACAGAAAATTCCTGTGTCTCCACTGCCTGAAGTACAGAGAAACACTGACGACCACCCTGATTTTGCTTGGCTTTTTCGGATCTTGTCTCAGACCTGAATCCTTTAGCTTGACTTAACTGCATTCCTCTCCAACCCTCAGCAAAGTTCCATCCAGGAGCCCATGTCCCAGCAGGTCACACCATTCTGTTACTCTGCTGGGTCACGGGGATTCACAAAAGGTACCAGGAAGAAGCCGGCTAACATAACATTTACAGGAAGGTTGCACTGCCACGGACTACTCTACCTGATCAGGATGCGGGTTGTCCTTCAAAGACATTGATTTGCAACTGCATTTTAGACATGTCTCCTTTTCCAGGTTAGAAATCTTTTCCAAATTAGAGATTCAGTAAATGGAATTGGGTTAAGACTTCCTTTTGCTTGCCTTTCTAAAGATGTTACACTTAAACACAAAAAACAACACACAAGGAAACAGTGTAAGCTTTTGATTCAGGAAGTTTTGCACATAGTAGAAGTTCAATTAATGTTACTTCTTCCTTCTTATTTCCCTGAATATTCTAATAACCATATTGCCTGGAATTTTGGTTCAAATCATCAAACAAATAATCAAAGCCAAACAAAATAGAAATCAAATCATCAAAAACAACACCCACAGTCTGTTAACAAAGTTCTCAGCTTTTTTTGATGCCCAGGGATACAGAGAGACTCCAAATTTCCACTCCAAAGTCGTGACCGTTGTGCAGGTTTGTCCTCAGCAAACTGAGAGACTGTTCAGGATTAATTACGAAATGGAAGGTCTCTCTCTCTTTTTCTAAAATCGGTAAGCACTAAAAAGAGAAAATGACCCAATAGAAAAATTTAAGGAAGATAGATATTTTAATTTTCACACAAAAACATACATTTTTCTAAGACCACAATTACATTACAAAATGTAAAGATTCATGCTTTTTTTTTTCCTCTGTCAGTTATCAAACACTGGCTTGAGAGATACTTGCTGTTACCAGGCATTGGGGAGTAGGTAAAAAAAAATTAGCCAAGAGAAAGCAATGATTCTGATTAAGTAAATTCCATTGAACTCTTTCTAGTAAGCATTATTCAGGTCATGAATGCTAATTTGTCCTGCAGGGGGCTGTGGGTAATTACCCAGAAAAACTATCAGCTTTATTGAGTTGCTACAAAACAGCATAACTGCATGGTACACTGTAAAAGAAGACAACCTTGATGTGTACTCACAGAAGTGGGTATTTTTCCCCCCCGCTAGGAAGATTTTTATAGCCGAGAGAGAAATGATAATAAATGGCATTTCGCTTAGAAAAATAAAGCCAAGTCAGCGTCACTTCCTGTTTAATAGTCAAATAAAATTCCTGACATGCATAGACATGTATCTGAGAAGTGCCACCAAAACACCCAAACACTTTTAGCTTTCTGCATATTTAAAATTGTGTAGAATCAGAACCGTCTTAAAAAATGAAGCAAATATGGCACATTGGCCACGTTCCAGCAACTACACAGAACTGCTGACATTACTAAAATCTAGATAATTTAGTCCCATATGGGAATCCATACCACAATTATGTTGTCCCTGCTCCGACACAGCCCTGATTTTGCACTTCTTTAAGCCTGGTTTTTATAATCTTAATTCCCTTCACCAATAAAGCAATTTGCATTCACATAGTCTTCCTGGCTAAGACAGAAAGGAGAAGAAATCTGTTACATGACCTTGGTCTCTTTACAGTTGATTACAAGGAAACAAAGTCTTCAACTAACCCGTTCTCTCATCTTTTTTTAATTGATGTGAAACATCACACTATAAACTGTTGAAGGCTACCCGCAGCAGGCTGGAGACTCACATATTAAGATGTAGGAGGCTCACATGTTTAAAATCACTTGGTTTGCTCATTTAGCACGATGAGGTAAAACTCATGCTAAGTTCACGCAGATGTGCATCACGGACAAACACCTACGTATTAAAGAGATGGCATTCCTCTACGAAAAAAGGCACAGAGCTATTACCAAATGTTGAGATTTAAAAAGTTGTTTTTACAACTCTCCATCCTCTACTGAAATAATTTGAAAAATGTGCTTGCTTGGTTCGCTAAGGCCTACCCTGACACTTCATAAGTTTAACAAAAAATAATCATTTCCAGAACATTGTTTTCTCTGTAATTTGGTCCAAATAGTGTCAAAGTCAAATATTCACATGAAATGTGTTTTTCTTTTTGCCTCACCTTGCCTGCCTTAAAAGACGAAGCAGCACAGAAGAACCATGTGGCAAGTATAATCATATCAAACAATTAAACTTCAGTGGGAAAAGTGAGATTACTAATTTAAAAAAAAACTCTTTTGGTCACCCTTTTTCCCTACACAAAGAAAATAAAAGGTGCAGGTTACCTATACTTATTAACAGCAATGCTTTTGGAGGACTAAAATATTAAAGGAACAATCCTAAAGGTCCCTAGTCATCTGTGTATCAAGGAGTCTGTGATCTTCTTTAGTTGTGGTCTTAGTTAAAAGGGCGACAACATCCCTCGAGGTACCAGTAGGTACCATTGATTGCCAATGATGATTTATTTGGGAAGGATGTTACCCCACATTCGAAACAGTTGAGTGACAGTAGTATCTGGCTGTCGCTACCTGAGATATTTCATATTATTTTAGATTTAATATAATGTTTACTCTGAAGGGTAGGGATCTATTTTGTTTATTAAAACTTTTTTTTTTTTTTTTTTTTGGTCCAAGACCAGGAACTATTTCAACACGGTCTTTGTTTAACGTTCACATTAAGCACCAAGATGTAGTTAAAAATGTGAAGCTTTGATTGTGTCCCTTGCTAATATGATTAAGCTTGCAGGGCATGCTCTTCATTTACTTTCTTGTGAAAACTTGTGAAAACTTGTATATACTCACATATCAAACCCAGAAAGCTATTTTTTCCTTGTCAAATAGTTTTTTAAAAGGAGCCTGAAAAAGGCACTGACTATGAAAAAAGACAACCCAATAATGGAGAGTTCAAACTGTTCATGTGTACTAATAATGAAATCCACCAAAGTATTTTTCATTCTTTCTACACCTTGACAGTGACAAAAAGGAGCCAACATAACTTTTCCCCCCCAGCGGATTAAAAGCAGCTCTCGGTTTTCACTGTAACTATAACCTATGTCTAGTAATGGCCTTTCAGTAGAATTAAAAAAAAAAATCAATATTATCACCAATGCATATCTTCTCTGGTTCTAGCCTTGAGAATATAAAATTGTTTTTTATCATGGCTCATTTTAAGGGAAAATGAGTACCATATGTATTTCATATATAGTATTAAAGAGTTTGAATGAGTGTGTTTGTCAGGTTAACACTTCTGGTTTCAATAAGGAATTTTGTTTTTCAGCCCTCTTTTCATTGCTCACCTAGGACCTAATCTGCCATCCATACTCTGAAAAAATTCCCTCCAGACTGCAAAATCGAGCCGCATGAGGACTTGTCGAATGTGCGTTCAACTGGAGGATAGACACCTGAGAAATATTATTATATTCAGCTTTCACATTATCGTTATCACACCCAACACAGCTAGCCCAGCCCTGTAAGTAATAATTATTAACATGAATGTTAGTTCAGTCTAATTTAGTTCATTAGCAGGATAACTCCTTTGATTTCCAAAGAGGCATCAGGACACTTGAATCAGTGGGTGGTACCGGTGTGTTTATTACCATCATTCATGTAACTTTTGCTCCTGACGGTGGTGTTTGTTGAGTGAACAGACGCTGAATATGTAGCAAAGCTCCACAAACTTCCTTTTCTGGACTTGAATGTGTGCAGAGAAAGCCTCGGGGTCTTCCTTCATCCGTCACCCTGGAATTCCCTCTGTCAGGCGGACTTGCAAGGATTAAGAAAGTTGTCCCCAGCATGTATTTCACTAAATCCTCACATCCCATTCAGCACGGCTGCTGCCCGAACAAGTTCCTCCTGTTTGCACACAAGAAATGGCTGGTGCAAACAACTCAATAGAGAGCCTGCCTGGCACAGTGAGGCAGGTGTCAGTTCAGCTTGGTGCCAGTTGTTAATCCATTTGCTTTACATAAAAGATGGAAAAATAGGGCTTTGTTACTTGAACTAGTTCTTCAGGCTCTGTGTAAAGGAGGCTTTTTTCATTCATGGTTTTTTTTTTTTAACAGTTTCTAACATCATAATGCTTCTTGTTAGGAATCTGGTAATATGATTTCTTCCACAATGCAGACAGGCACCAGGTTTACAGTAAATTCATACGAACTGTCTGTCAAAAGGCTGTCTATTCCACTTGGGTTACAAAGCACGTACGTGAATAGGGCAGGAGGTCAAAACAGTGTAGGATGGCAGATAGAGTGCTAAAGAATGAGCCGGGAAGCAGCTTTTTGTTTCTTACTAATATCGGCGGCATCGTTTTTGGCATGTCACTGATGTATTTTTTTCTAAGTGATTTCCCACGAAAAAAAGACAGTACACCTTGAGCTGAACGAGAGCTGTATTGTGCCCAAGAGAAACAAAGGCCACTAGACCCTAAGATGCAGTTAATGGGGTATCAGAATTACGAGCAGGCCTGTTGGCTTTGTGTGTTGTTGTGCATTGATCTCCGATTCATTTTGGCAGTTGTGGTACTCCATTACTCTAGATTTTAATCATTCTGCAAGACAGGGATTTGATGGGTGAGGAATGTGGCAGTGGTTGAAAGAAAGGAGGAAGCAAAGGGCGACTTTAATCAAAGTGCGATTTTAGCATGAGAAGAGGGAAAGAGGAGCTACGATATTGCATTGAAAGATGGAAGAACAGTTCCTCTAGTGGATCACACACTTCTTGAATGGAGCCTACAGAAAAAGGGCACATGGGCTGGGAGCAGTTTGAGCTTAGTTGTTCAAACTAAGTCCTGAAGCTATTTTCAAACTAATATTTAATATATATTCTTGGTGAATATTTCA
The DNA here is from genome assembly GCF_046562875.1 of Panthera onca. Classification (NCBI taxonomy): domain Eukaryota; kingdom Metazoa; phylum Chordata; class Mammalia; order Carnivora; family Felidae; genus Panthera; species Panthera onca. The sequence continues at coordinate 153,273,062 of NC_138346.1, forward strand.
CCTTCTAAAGGTTAGGTCAGAGGTAGATCTGGAAAATAAATGAAGAAACAGAGTTTGTAACATTTCTTGGGAGATGGCAATACCTCATCTGTGGTCCCCACTTTGTGCTGTATAAAGGTGATATTCCGCATACAACCCGGGCACAGGGCCTCAGGATTTAATGCTCTGCTGCCACAGTCTCAAAATTCCTATTTTTCAATAATTGTGGAGTATGCTTTATTATGAGCCGTATAATCAGATGGATATCATGTGACACCAGCCAGTGAAAGTCTTGTATTGAAACAACTTCTTTCTTCTCCCTTTCTTTAATCCAGATTTGATGCTGTTAATGAATTCCATTATTTAAATTGACTAGTAAGATTGGAATCAATTTGATTTATCAGACTATGTTTCCCACTAATTAGGCCTTCTTTTTAGCCTCCTTCTGTGAATTTCATTCCTCCCCCCAGTTTTTCCTGATACATAATTGACATAGAACACTGTGTGAGTTTACGATGTACAATGTGGTCATCTGATTTGTCTACATTGTGGAATGATTATCACAATAAGGTTCGTTAACACATCCATCACCTCACATAATTGTACTTTTGTGTGTGGTAAGAACATTTAAAACCCATTCTCTTCGCAACTTTCAAGTACAGAATAGAGTACTCTTAACTATAATCATCATGCTGAATATTAGATCCCTAGGACTCATTCATCTTATAAGTGGAAATTTGTACCCTTGTCCAATGTCTCCCCATTTTTTCCACCCTTCCAGCCCATTCAGTCCATTTTATTCTCTATTTCTATTAGCTTGGCTTTTTTTTTTTTTTTAGATTCCACATATAAGTGAGATCATACAGTATTTGTCTTTCTCTGCCTAACAGAGTTCACTTAGTATCATGCTTTCAAGGTCCATCCCTGTTGTTGCAAATGGCAGGATTGTATTCTTTTTTTATGGGTGAATAATATTCCATTATGTATTCCAGAAGTGGAATTGCTAGATCATGTGGCAGCTCTGTTTTGAATTTTCTGAGGAATGTCCATACTGTTTCACATGATATATGTACCAATTCAGATTCCTATGAACAGTGCACAATGGTTCGCTTTTCTTACATCCTCATGGACACTCGTTGTCTCCTGGCTTTGTTTTGTTTTGTTTTTTTGAGAATTGTCTAGAATTCTAACAGGTGTGAGGTGATATTTCATGATGGTTTTGATTTTCATTTCCTTAATCATTAACAATGTTGAACATCTTTTCTTGTCCTCTTGGTATTTGTGTGTCTCCTTTGGAAAAATGTCTAGTCGGGTTTCCTGTCCATCTTTTACTCAGATGATGATGATAATGACCATGATTGCTATTGAGTCACACGAGTTCCATATATATTGTGGATATTAACCCCTTACTGACATATTGTTTATAAATTTTTTTCTTTCATTCCCTAGGTTGTCTCTTCATTCTGTGAATTATTTCTTTTGCTGTGCAGAAACTTTTTAGTTTGATGTATGACATTCTTAATATTTTTATCTTTGGATTTGTGTTGTATGAAGTCTAACAGAATTATGGAGCATGGACAAAAACCAAGGAGATACACGCAATACATGTGTCTCTTGTTCCTTATCTCCCATGAACAGAGAGCATCTGTGGTACCCAATGAGCACTGAATTCCAGTGGACCCATCATGTGTGTGTGGAAGCTCACTGAGTTTCAAAGTGAGCACAAGGGAAATGGGTTATGTCTGTTACTGAGATGGTGGTGATATGATGACATAGAAGGGAAAATGTAGGGCAACACCTAGGTCTTTCCTGTTCAGCCTTCCTACTCTTCTGTGAGGTGGAGAGTGATGGTAGAATGTGCATAAATCAAGAAGTGAAATAAAGCCAACCGAGTTAGCTCTGTGTTGTCTTTCCACTATTCTGGTAAGAATAAAATGCATATACATATCTAATATACAAAATAGGAGTTGTGTGATTTCAGTGATTCTGTGTGACTTAAATGCTCTTATAAAATGGGCATTGCGTGATATAAAATTGGCAAAATTCATGCTGATAGCTTAAAATTTACTTAGTACGGCATGAAGTAGCAAATAAACACGAACATAAGTCACACGTATGAGACTATGTACAAGAGGAAAAGAAATCTGTGTATTTTAGGACCTTTAATACCATCCCCCGCCCTCACTTTTTGAACAATATAACCCATATTTTAATTTTGCACTGAACTCCACAAACTACGTAGCTGGCTGTGCAACTAGGAAATATTTCTACCAAGGAAGTAGAAAGTGGGATGTGTCCCCAAGTACCATAAGGTAAACTTTCCAGCTTTCTAAATGATTTTACCTTTGAAGGAGTCATTCACTATTGATCACAATGATAGTAAACGGAACCCCTTCTTGTGATATCCAGAATCAACTCAGGCAGCAAACCTGTCAGTCCCCTGTCATTGCTCCACTCATCACAGCTCAGCAACTTGGTAGCTACCTTTCTGGTTATGACAAATAGTGTATGACCAGTTCCTACTGGTCATGCTGCCTTCTCATCAAGGAGCAAGATAAATGGCCATCATACAATTTGAAACCGAGGACTTGAAAGTAGCACATTTCCATAATACGTGGCCACGGAGGAGAATGCCACTAATTAGAACCCAAGGAGCACACAATTTATAAATTAATTAGTAAATGAACAATCCCCTAGAAGCCCCAAATAGTTCATTTGCCACTAGAAGATGAGCCATTTGCCCATCCACATGAGTAGAGTCAATCCCTTATTAGAATTGCTTAATGCTAATGTGTCTATGCAGAACTTTGCTACCGATGTCAGCCTTCTTCAGTCGAAGAGAGAGTGCTGAGGGGCTCCCTCTCAAGGGGAGTGTTAGCTCTCACATTCCCCTGGTGCTGCCATCGGTCTGCCAGCAACTGATCAAATCAACACATGTCATCGGTGCCTCCTGTCATCTTAACCCAGACCATTTTCTCTAAAACAGCAACGCTCTCCCCTTGCTATTCGAAATGTTTTCTTCAGTTGCGCTTAACTCTTTCTGACACATTATGTACAGCACTGTCTTCTCATTGTCTGTCTTCTCTTAATCATACAGTTGGCCAAAGAAAGTCTTTTTTTTTTTTCACTGCCATGTCCCCAGGGCCTAGAACACTGCCTGGCTGGAGTGCGCCCTCTGTGAACACTTGTTAGATTGATGAATGGGGGTGGGGAGAGAGAAGGAGTGGTTGAAGGTCACAAACAAGTTTGGGAAAGACTGGATTAAACGAAACTCAACTATCTTCTTTATCACTGGACTTAACAGGCCTTTGATAATAGCTCAGTGTTGCTTGTCAATCTCCAACAGAGATCTAATGTAGCAGTCAATTGGACCTTGGGACTCTCCCCCCCTCTTCCCCCCCCCCCCCGCCCCCGCCCCCCTGCTTAGAACAAGTATTCTTTGGAACACATTTTGGGAAATGTCATCTTAAGTGGTAATTTATTGACCTCACAGAATTTTAAATGAACCTTTTACCAGAGTAAATCCACCTCTTTCCTTCAAGTTCTTAATATTTTATGAAGCAGCCTTTCTTGGGCTAATTAGAAAGGTGCTGCCATTTGGGTCCTGCTCTTTCCAGACTCATCATATTCTTGGATTTCACACTAAAAGAAGTTTACTCTTAACCTGTATTTGATGCAAGTGCCACAGTGTTGGTTACTTTGCCCTACTGGTTTCTGCATTCCCTCTAATTCTGCATGCTCATCAGTCTGTGTCTCTCAGAATAGGAACAGAAATTCCTCCAGGCAGAAGGAAAGGACCCAATTCACCGGTCATGATCTTTAGCACAACATTCAGGCTCATCTTGTGTATAATGTGGTGCTTTCTAAATGATACTAACGAAAATGATGTAATGATATTGATCCCACATCAAAAACTGAGGTAGATGTAAGAAAGTAAAAACACAACAGAATAGAAAGTCAGGTGTTTCTCAATTCCTGGTTTCAGGATCCTGCTGTTGTAATTGATGTTAATGTTGAAACAGAGACACGCTCTGTACCTAGATGAGTGAACCAGAATACACACATGATCAGGCATAAAGCACACTTTCAAAACTGGGTCTAAACTATTACTAAACAGGATGTCAAGTTACAGCAGCCGAAATAAGTTGTACTGTACCCCGAACACACACAGAAGCTGGCCCAGACAGCTAGTAAAATCTCAGAGCAGGGGCACCTGGGTGGCTCAGTCAGTTAAGCATCTGACTTCGGCTCAGGTCATGATCTCATAGTTTGCGAGTTTAAGCCCCACATTGGGCTCTGTGCTGAAAGCTCAGAGCCTGGAGCCTGCTTCGGATTCTGTGTCTCCCTCTCTGTCCCTCTGCCACTCACGCTCTGTTTCTCTCTCTCAAAAATAAACATTAAAAGAAAGGGTAAAAAAATTACAGAGCAGAAATATTCCAGAACAGTCTACCAATACATTATTAGGAGGTACTTCTGGACAAATCATCAGATGTCCTTGGTAAAGCTCATAAAAGTTTACTCATAATTTGAGCGCTAAAATGCCGTGTTTGTATAAAGAAGCGAACAGAGTAAATTTTATAAATGTAAACACTTTCTTACCGGCATTTTTCTTTTTTTTTTTTTTTTCAACGTTTTATTTATTTTTGGGACAGAGAGAGACAGAGCATGAACGGGGGAGCGACAGAGAGAGAGGGAGACACAGAATCTGAAACAGGCTCCAGGCTCTGAGCCATCAGCCCAGAGCCTGACGCGGGGCTCGAACTCACGGACCGTGAGATCGTGACCTGGCTGAAGTCGGACGCTTAACCGACTGCGCCACCCAGGCGCCCCTTATCGGCATTTTTCTAACACGGGCATCGAATCTATCGTTACACAATGAACTTTGCAACAGCAGTGAACTTTGCCCCAGAAACTAAGGGCACTGATGAGCACCTCGGGTCTCTATACCAAAGGGTATCTATGTAATACATAGGAATTTTTGACCTAGCTTGAACATGTGACATCAGTTTAAAACCCACGACTTTGAGATTTTACTGTAACTGAAGTTAGTACATTTATATTTTGTCCTTTCTGATAGTTAAATTATTAGTTCTAGATATCATCTAGCTTTGGGGGGGTGGATAAGGACTTTATTTTTTTAAGACACTTTTTTATTGTGGTAAAATATATATAACACGGGCACCTAGGTGGCTCAGTTGGTTAAGCATCCAACTTCGGCTCAGGTCATGATCTCACAGTTCGTGAGTTCGAGCCCCGCCTTGGTCTCTGTGCTGACAGCTCGGAGCCTGGAGCCTGCCTCGCATTCTGTCTCTGTCTCTCTGCCCCTCCCCTACTCGCTCTCTGTCTCTCTGTCTCTCTCTCAAATATAAAAAGTAAAACATAAAAAAATTAAGCATATATATATATATATATACACACACACATAACATAAGATTTACCATTTTAGCCATTTTTTTTAAATTTAATTTTATTTTTTTTTTTAATTTTTTTTTTCAACGTTTTTTTATTTATTTTTGGGACACAGAGAGACAGAGCATGAACGAGGGAGGGGCAGAGAGAGAGGGAGACACAGAATCGGAAACAGGCTCCAGGCTCCGAGCTGTTAGCACAGAGCCTGACGCGGGGCTCGAACTCACGGACCGCGAGATCGTGACCTGGCTGAAGTCGGACGCTTAACCGACTGCGCCACCCAGGCGCCCCCCATTTTAGCCATTTTTAAGTGTGCAATTCAGTGACATTTAAGTGCATTCACTGTTTTGCAACTATTGCCACTAACCGTCTCAAGAACTTTTTTCATCATCCCAAACTGAAATTCTGTACTCATTAAACTATAATTCCTCATTCACCACTCTTCCCAGCCCCTGGTAACCACTATTCTACTCTTTGTCTTTATGAACTGATTATTCCAGTCACCTTACATAAATGGACGCATACAATATTTGTCCTTTTGTGTCTTGTTTATTTCACTGAGCATAATGTCTTCAAGGTTATCTGTGTTGCAGCTTGTGTCAGAATTTTATTCTTTTTGAAGGCTGAATAATACTCCACTTTATGTATATACCACATTTTGTACATTTCTCTGTAGATGAGCATTTGAGTTATTTGCATCTTTTGGTTATTGTGAATAATACTACTATGAACAATGGTGTACAAATATCTATTCAAGTTCCCGTTTTCAATTCTCTTGGGTATGTACTGAGAAGTGGGATTGCTAGATCATATGGTAATATAGATTTAATTTTTGAGGACTGCTGTACTGTTTTCACTGTGGTACATCGTTTTACGTTCCCATCAGCAATGTACAGGGCTTCAATTTCTCCACATCGCTGCCACCACTTGCTTTCTGTTGTTGTTTGATAACAGGGAAAATTTGCTTTACCTATATGTTTCATTAATATTTTTTCTTCATTTTGTTTAAAGCTCTAGTGATATCATTTCTAAGTTACTGAATTGAGATTTTTTTTTTCAGTCCACAAATATATTATTCCTTCTTACTCACCAGATCTATTAGTTTTTCCTTTTTAAAAAAAATTTTTTAATGTTTATTTATTTTTGATAGAGAAAAGGAGAGAGAGAGAGAGAGAGGGAGGGAGCATAAGAAGGGGAGGGACAGAGAGAGAGGGAGACACAGAATCTGAAGCAGGCTCCAGCTCCGAGCTGTCAGCACAGAGCCCGACGCAGGGCTTGGACTCACAAACCCCAAGATCATGACCTGAGCTGAAGTCAGATACTTAACTGACTGAGCCACCCAGGTGTCACTAGTTTTTTCAAGACTGACTGAGCCACCCAGGTGTCGCTCCATGTATTTGTAATGGAGATTATGTACATACGTGTGTGAATATATATAATATATATTTCATATATATAATAAACATATAATTTATTACTGTCATGTTATTTGTTTTTGGTATGTCATCAATACTGCCATAGAATGATGAAAGTGAATACAAAACTCCTAGCAGAATTATAAAAACAATAGTACAAATACTTTCCTTTGACAGTTGATTTTGTATGTGTTTGTAGAAGTGGTGGGTTTTTGTTTTGGGACTTGCTACTGATGTCATTAATATATCTCTTTTTAACTTTTTGCGTTCAGGTCAACATTATGCTGCCTCACACAAGCTTCATAAATACAGATGCTTTCTGCCTGAGAGGTTCTCACAAGGGCATAGATTCTAGGCTCCAATGATGAAACATTACTTTTGTTAGAACCAATACCAGCAAGATGCTCCTATTAAATAAGACAAACAGGTAGCTTGACGTTTTGTGATAATTTTAACAATCGGGTTCAAGTCCATTCCCTCTTCTAAATTAAGTGCAAAGAGATTCATCACCTGGGCCAATAATTTCATGGCAGGTCGTGCAGACCTCACCATATAGGCTCCTGTGATCACGTGTGTGAATCATAGCATTTATGCCGCCTAAGGCACTGGCGTATGAAAGCGCAGCCTAGACCCAGCTGATTAAGCTGTAGCATAAAACAACACTTCAGTAGTCAGGAGCATGACAGCCCACAATGGTTTATTGGACCAAAGAGTATAACATTGTAATTTACTTCTCTAATACATGTCATGTTCTCTCTTATTGTTTCCCCTTATGGAGTGAAATATGTAGGTAAGAGATTGCTGTACAAGCTTCATGTGTTATGCCCCTCCAAAATTAGAGGGTAACAAACTGTCTTTATTATCCTGTGCCTTTGGTAAGCTGCCACAAATCACAGAAACCACTGCAGGTGAGCATCTAGTGGTTTAAAAAGTCAAGGCAAACTAAAAGACTTCATGTCTCTGCCTGAAGCTATTTTTGAACACTACAGTACAAGCTAGACACAATTATTATACTTCCTGGCCCTTCTTTTTTATTGTACGTTCCGAACCATTTTTTTTTTCTTTCTTATTGACAGGAAACCAGGATTTATGAAATCTGGCTCAATGCAAATATTTAAAGACTTAATTTTTTTTTTCCTCTCCCCAAACATAACAATGTAAGTTGAATGGTGTTTTGGTGAGTTTATTTTTCTTTTTAAACTGGAATTCATGGCTGTTCTCCAGCTGAAAACGGCACTAGTCACAGATAATTTAAAGAGAATAGCTTGCTTGTTTGTCAAGCAAACATGTGTAATCTGATGAAATTATTAATGTCATAGTGTTAACTCTCTTCTCATAAATACAGTTAACAGTGCTGACACTGCAATTATGCTCCAATGTTCTGGCTCTTTGCTTATTCTCTCAATCTGTCAGTCCAGTATGGGGAAGACAAATTGTGGTGGGCACTTGACAATGCACAAAAGAGATATAAACCTCTTCTGATTAAACCTTGATGAAAGATTAAATGGTTCTGAATGCTTGCCAGATTCTTGTGATATGACATTTTTAACCAGTGGTAATAAAGTTCTATTCAACAGAGGTTTTTGAAAAAAGATTATAAAGATGACATATATACATATGTCCATATATATATCATACGTACATATGCATATGTTAGAGTAAGAAACAGCACAGTCATCTCCTACTCTGGATTCAGACTTTACAAACAAGATGATATCAATTCTGATACTGGGCAGATTTTTATAGCCTTCTTTTTTTTTTTTTTTTTTTTTTTTCCCTAACAGAAAAGAAACAACACATACTTGAACATTACCAGGGTTATTGTCCTCTAACCATCAAATTGAGTGGTCCCTACTTTTATTCTGTAAAATTCTCATTAGAATTTTTACCATACCTATTCTGTTAGCAGTCAAGAACGAATAAGATTTAGTGTATGCACTAAAACTTAGTTCACATCTTTACATTTTTGGCTTTGGATCAAATGAAAATGGGCCAGTTCATAATAATGACTAACAATTATATAGCACTTACTATGTCCCGCTAGGGGTCTAGGACTTTATAGACTTCAAATCATTTAATCTTTATATGATGTAGCTACTAGTATTTTCCTCTTTTTTAGATGAGGAGACTGAGGCAGAGAAAGGTTAAACAACTTGCCTGAAGTCACACAACTAATCACAAGTAGAGCTGGAAATTGAATACAGATATATTACAACATAAACTTGTGATAAACCTGTAGATTGATTCATTAAATTCATAAAATAATTATAGCGCATATTTTAAAAACCTATAGCATCATGGACCGATCATTGTTAGTATTCATATTAAAAAGTACGCTCAATCAAAAAGTCTCTTTAAATAAAAAACAAAAGAAAAGCTCTTGCATTTCAACACTCTAGTGCCTGGAATAAATGCATGCATTAAACGTGAAAGAAATGGGGAACCCAGACCAGTTGAACCTGGCTACCTAGACCTTTTGGTTGACTTACTTGGAGCAGATAAATTGAAATAATAAAGAAAACTGGCAGCTTTCTACACTGTGTTATTGCTAAAAACCTTGTTGCAAATTCAGAAGGAACCTATGCGTATCATTCCTGGCCCTTTTGTTCTCTGTGTTTGTGACAGAAATAGCGTAGTTGTGCTTTCTCTTTTCCACTATGCACAACGTACTGCAAAACTCGTTTGAGAAAAGATCACCTTAGGAGGATGGAGAGGGTTTTAAAGACAGTTAATAGAGGAAAAAAAACTTTGTGTCAGGTAGAAAGGCAAAGGGGGGAAAATCGTTTTCTTTTTTAATTGTACTAAACAGTTGTTTCCCTCTCTGAAAGTTCATTATATTTATTTGTCATCAGGGTAATTGAGCTACACTTGTTGCTAAGTCTGTTGCTTGCCTTCTGATGAACGGATTCATTAAGTTCATTTCTAATCTCTGTCTTCTAAATTCAATAAGCACTATAAAATTTCTTTCCTTGTATGGGAATTCTAAGGTCTTTTTTTTTCCTCAACAGCTTGAATTCCTGTATTCTGATTAAGATAGATGAAGTATTTGCATTCTATCCATATTCATAATCCTCTTTCAGAGTCAACCTAAAATACCACATTTGTTGCCCAGGCAGACACAGGCAATGTGTTCTGATTGCTCTGCAGCTTTTTGTTTAGATGGATAAGGACCTATCCCTTTTCAAATTCAACAGAAGAGGTGGTCACTAGGTGAATTCAGGCTGTTAAGAAACCAGACCAATCACTGTTTCTTTTGTGTGTGACAGAAACTGTAATTAATGATTTCCCCCCTTTTTTGCTAAAGAAAAAAAAAAGAGAGATGTGCAGTTGACAGACATTTTATTAATAGTTTCTGCCAACTTGCCATGCATAAAAGGTTTTATTGGTTGCAATGCCAGTGTAAGAAAAGTTCTTTTTGATGAAACGTTCAAGATGGTTGTTTTATGGATGAAAAATGAAGGCAATCTGTCTACTGCCAGTGAAATTTGGGTTTCAATAATAAAATTAAAACTATTGTGACATTTCCTATTGTGTTATTTAACCATCTGCCTCCTACTGGTCCAATCAATGATAACATTACCTGGGTCCTCTCTTTTTAACAAGAAGACCTGCCAATATTGTGTCTCATGGTTAATTTACGAGGAGATTTATTATTGATTAAGGTGTTTATATATTTGGTGACCGCTGTTCTTCCTATAAAGGAGAAATACTTTAGTCTCATGGTTGAGGGTTAAATATTCAACCTCGACAAAATGGATGTTTGTGTCCCTTCAGGAACTAGAAGTGTAGGAACCATACACGAGGGCAACAAGAGATGTATGCCGATGACAAACTCTCATCAGGTGTGTAATATATGACTCTAAGTCATTATTTTCTCGTTCAGCATTTAATTTAAAACACATCTTCCAAAATGTTTTCTCAGTATTGACACATTAAATTCATAGTTACCTATATTAGAATTTTTCCCCTTTTGAAATTGTTTCATGCAAGTTTTTATTTAGAGTAGTCGGGTCGTTTCAGTGATTTCTGCTCATCAATCAAGAGGGGGAAAACACATTTTACCACATGGATTCACGATAAAGCAGTGAAGGTGCCTCACTGTGACTTATTTAATCTTCCGTTACAGTGGGGTGAGAAGAAAAGGGATATTCAATATTTTAATAAGTCTTTGGACTTTGTTGCAGCCCAAGTGGAATTTGATCAAGAAATGTGAAGGATAAGATACTAAAGCATTCTAATCATTGACCACCTGCAAATATACCTGCTTTATTTTGCTTATAATAATCATCATTATTAATTTAAACAACACTCCAGTATTTGCCCATATCTTTTACAAACTTTAATTTTTAAAAGTCTTAAATAGCTCACATTATAGAAGAAGGCAGGCAGCTGGAAATGTGCTCTTTGCACATTGATCTTCAAGCAGCCATTCCTTTTCTCTGGGAATTTTTATGTAAGCTGCCTTATTGGGAATATGCTAATGATATCCGCCATGATTACTGATTTTCTTTGAATCGTTATTCCTCTGTGGGCAAAGCAATCAGAAAGGGAGAACAGGAGATTTCCTTCTTGCTTGTGTGCCTTCTTCAACCATCTGCTCTATCCTGATTCATTTGAATACGATCTGCAGTTTTTAGATCCTTTGCTCCAACATTTCTGAGGCATTTGAAAGCTTAAAAGGAGTTAATAGTTATCTATCGATGTCACAAATGTGGTTCTCTGTTGTGTTCTAAGTGCCAACTTGCCTACCCAGGGTTTACATGGGCAGACTAATTTTGTTAAGTAAAAAAATGGTAGTGTAGATTAGCAGTTTCATTTTATGGAATGTGTAGTTCTGAACACTTTTGCTATTGATGGCCTTGAGCACAGGCATTGAAAAAAAAAAAAAGGTAACTAATGTATTAAAACAAAGTATTCCAGGAACAGAATTGTTGATTCTAACTCTCAAGATGAAGAAAAACTAAAACTGGAGAACTAGAGAGAGAGAGAGAGAGAGAGAGAGAGAGAGAGAAGAGGGAGAGGAAATTTGTAAAAGAGAAGTTGTGATGTACACTTTTTAGAGTAATGTTTGTAAATGTTCAGATAAGAATTCTGGATTAAGGATGAAAACTTCTGGGTGCCATCCCGTCCCCCCCACCACCAAAGTGTGATTTACTCTCTCTTAGGAAAGTTACTTAATTTCTCTGAGCTTCTGTTTCCTCTGCGGTGACAAGAAATGAATGTCATGTTCCTCTGCGGTGACATGAAATAAATGTCATAGGTGATATTTAAGGTTTTCTCCACCAGTAAAATTGTGTGACCATATTATTTATTCCCATGAAACACATTGCAGATGATGGGGAAGTTACTTTATGGATTTGGTTTGCGCATGGGCATTTGATCTTGCCCAGGGAAAAGCCATTTCAAAAGTAAATCATCCACCTTTAGAAGAGGGGCTCAGAGCCTCCAGATTACACTTTTAAAAACGATGAGTATAGACAAAATTTTAAAAATGGGACACCATATCTTGCTTCAGTTTACACGGAATGGATAAATTGCTAAGGATGTTGCTGATTGATAGAAGCAAGTCTTCCACATCAGTGAGTGAAAATCAGCAAGATTCTGACACCCTAGCAAAACAGAGCTAACTTAATATGCAGAACTGCCATTTAGGCAAGAGAGTTTGCAAAACTTGATGCTATTAGGTCAGGGAACATTGTCAAAACACGAAGGAGAAGTGAGTTGGGGAATGTTGACACTCCCTTTCCCTATTCAGCTCATTTAAAAGTGAAGAGAGCTATTAATGTAAAATTGCTTCAGAAAGTGCCTCCATCTTGTCCTTCGCACCCAGTAATTCCTCCTATTTTCTTCACATCAAGAACCGGATTGAGAACAACCCAGCTGCCACCATCTTTTACACAACTGTGAGATTTTTGAACAAGTGAATAGCATCTACCGACCCTAACTTCTGATGAGGCTGCTGGCTTGTGCTGTGAAAGACCACTGACCACTCCCTCCACCTTATAAATGTTATTCTTCTGATGTTCTGTGTCTTCTCTGGCAACCATTAGGGATTTGTGTTCTGATTTCCGTGGGATACTTCTGGCTTATTACAAACTGAGTGGCAAAGCCAAGACTTAAATGGAAATTACTTCACTGCTGTGTTTCAGCTGACCAGAGACAAACTCACACCCAAAATAACTTCCACTCCCTTCCTTCCACATATCCCAACAAAGGGAAGAAACACACAGCCACTGTCTTCTTTTTTGATGTATGATACAAATAGAACACTTTTGAGAAACAGGCCTAAAAATAGCAGAGAACAAGCGTATCTTAATATTTCATGAGATAAAATTTCAAAAGGCCTGAAATTACAGATAGGCAGGTAGCCAGTGATATATAGAGAGAAGTATTTATTGCAACCATCGGCCTACGTTTGATAGACAGCAAATACTCTTTCACTAGTAGTTTAGCCAGTGGTTTAGTAATACACTGTCCTGTGTTGTGACATCCAGGGAAACCTGATACTTCATCTGCTTGGCTATCGCATTTATTTTTTTTTTTTAGGATTTTGTTTGTTTGCTTGCTCCTGAAATATAGTTCGCAGATCTCCTTGAGGTTCAGTGGCTTTGCCTCTTGTAATGGTTAGAGGAGCATATAACAATTAGATGTGGGTGTTTCTCACTAGTATTAGTGTCATATATATATATATATATATATATATATATGTATGTGTATACACACACACACAGACACACACACACACACACACACACACACACACATATATATATAGTTTAAAAAGAATTTTTATTTTTTTGCAGGCTTTATCACTTACATATATTTTCTGTTTCTTTCTAGATTAAAAAATATGCATTACATGCTCGATGGCCGAAGAGATCATAATCCAAGTAAGTCATCTCGTACTACTCGCACACATACTCTTCGGTCCCCCCAGCCCCACAAATGACCTTCCTGTTCTGTTTCTGGATGGGGAAGAAATCCAGAAAGGAAGTGTGCTCACCGGCTCCCGCATCAGCAAATTTCGGATCTACGTGCACTCAGACATCAGAGCAGTATCTGGATGGCAACATTAAATGCCTTGCTGTTTAAAACATCTTTGTGAACTCAGATTATTGAACATTATATCCAATTTTGAGGACGATTTTGTTCACATGAGATCAGTTTTTCCAAGTTTAGAAATGCAGCATTCTTAGTTTAAATATTGCACGGTGATGATTTTCAATGATTAGAAACACATTCATACTATAGCACGTCTGGGCCCAAGAATCCCTCATTTATAGCCCATTTTTCTCTAGCTACAATCTAAGTATTTCTAGGTTGTATTACATTTCTCATTCTCATGCGCTCTCGGTCAATAGACTGTCATTATCAGAATAAAGTTCTTTACATTTAACTGAATTTTGAACTTATGAAACATACACAAATCTACTTGAAAATTGATATGAAAAAAGTGAATGGAATTTAAAGTGTTCTTCACTTCTTTGGTCATTTTACAGAGACATTTATGTAAAAATGCCTTTTATGTGTGTTCCACATTTACCTTTTTCTTTTCTCTTTCTTTCTTTCTTTTTTTAATTAGTGCAAACCACCTGTGCAAAGTCATGGGAGTTTTCAACCTATTAGATAAATATAATCAAAATATTAGATTAGAAAAAAGATGAAAGGAGTATCACTGGATATTGGCAGTTTTTTTCCCCCTGGAAACAAACAAAACACACGTACTCTTTACTGAACTATTGCACTGCATTGAATAAAGATATTACCATGTGTAGCTAAAACAACAACAACAACAAAACCCCAGCAGTTTCTAAGTATTTGTGAGGAAACATACTTTAGACTGACATTTGTGTACATTTTTCTGTATCTCCTCCTCAGTCTGTCCATTCTTCAAGTAAATGTGTATTTGGATAACCTCTGCCTCAAACTCTGGAACATAACTTTGAATACTCGTGGGAGTTGACAATGTTATTGAGTATACAACTTTAGTTCCTTTGTACTTCAGCAACATTCCCCATCTTAGTTTTTTATGTTTTTTTTTAAATCTATTTTGAGAGAGAGAGAGAGTATGGAGGAGGGAGAGAGAGAATCCTAAGTACTGTCAGCATAGAGCCTGCTGGGGGGCTTGATCTCAGGACCTGTGAGATCATGACCTGAGCGAAAATCAAGAGTCAGAAGCTTAACTGACAGAGCCACCCAGGCTCCCGTCCCCATTTTCAAATATATCTTTAAATGGACTTTTACTGCTAGAACTTCAGTGTGATTAGACCCTTTTCTTTTCTTGACTTTAAACTGATACAACCATTAGCCTGCCTGTTAGTTCTATCTGGTAGTCTTATCACTTCCTGCCTCCTTTGTAAAGTCTTAAGACATTTTCAAACAGGTGTCCATTTAGGTGCAGTTACTGTTCCCCTGTTGAATCAATAATCACAAACTAGAATTAGAAATTAAATGAGAATTAGAAATGGAATTAGAAATTTCTCATTCATAAATCTGCCAAATGTGAGGTAGATTTTCCAACTCATATATGCAGAGCATGAGAAATACACTTCCACGTGTTCTCCAAATGAACAAAAGGCATGAAGGAAGGTTTCTTTAACTCTGGAAGTGAGAGATGAGTTCAGAGTTATACATGCCACTCGGGGAGAAAAAAAAAGAAATAAGGATATATAACACGACATCCATTTTAAAGAATTTGCATCTATCAGCACTGTATTGAAATTTTGTCAATTTATAGTAGATATTCTGCATTGACCTATACATAAAGGGATTTGGCTTTTAAATTTCAGAACATGTATGTTTTTTTCATCCAAATAGTTAATGCTTAACACAAAGATATTCATGTTTTATTATTCTCTTTTGGAATAATAACTTCAGAAGCAATTTATGGACCATACAAAAAAAAAATGAGTTCTTTTCAACCAATGAGCAATGTGCTAGGAGTTGAAATAGAATGATGGCAATAGCTTGATTCCTGACCTTGAGAAGCTTGTGGTCTAGTGGGAAGATCAGCCTTATAAACAGATGATGTCACTAAAGGGCGGTGAAGGCCAAGGGAGTGCACACATGGGTTTTGATCACATGTGGACTGTTTGGTTTGTTTACTCATCTGAGTCACTGAACAAGGCTACAAATAACTCATGCCTGTTTTCAAAACCAAACTCCTCTCAGAAATTACAATTTCCTGTTGAGGATGTTCAAAGGAAAGATTTAGGCACGTTTTCATGAGAAGGCTAGCTCAGTGGCTTAAATATAGAAGGTATTAGAAAACTACTGATGCTGTACTGCACACAAAGCATGAGGAGGGGTGTTGTAGGGAGGGCAGAGGCGCTGGCTCAGTAGATGTCTAATCTCACGTGGAGGTTAACTCTGAGTCTTTACTTTTACGTGCTGATGGTCTTTGATCTTCAGTCGCTCACTTGATTCATCATTTATACATGATTCATTGATAGGTGAATCAGGCTGGACTGCTAATCAATGTTTCCTTGAGTGGATCTGATTCTCTCTTTCCCAAATGTTTGTTTATTCTTCGTGGAGGCAGGGGCGGTGTTCCTCAGCAACCTTCTAACGCGGAAAGGTCACAAGACTCTTTGGTACGTGTTGATACCTGTGTGTACTCTATACCAATGTCATCTAAAAACTTATCATTTCCCTAGGGGACTTGTGTTCATTGATCTTGAGGCATCCTAGAAACTTATTTTTAAAAATAAAACATTGCATTTAAAGCAAGGCACAGACATAGCATTTAGACCATATCAAGGAACATTTCAATGTTTTCATTCTGCTTTGATATCAAATACACTTCAAAGTATACCATTTTAATAGGTGACAGAAAACTTATATCATAAACACATTTCTAAAATCACTTAAAATCTTAGAACAGGAGCAACATGGAGACTCCAGGCTTTTTATTTGGGTTAATTATGACTTTTCACGCAACCATTTCTTGTAGACCTTTATATTTTTCCTCTAAATTCTTCTGATATTGAAAATCCCCTAATGATTTTGATTTTTCCCCCAGTTTCTAATTACTGTACGCCACAAAGGTAGGTAACCTTATTTTCGCTCTTCAAGTATATTTTCCCTCATTTCAATTCCTTGCTTTTCTTCCTTAGACTCAGGTTCCCGGTCTAAGCTGAACTAATACTGTTTTATAGAGAGACATTTGAATATTATAGTTTGTCATATCATTCAAGGCATATTGTATATTTAGTGTTCTGTGAGGCTTTTTGTTTTCTTTCTGAATTTGTCGTCTAAATCTGGTTTCTGGCATAATTTCTTAAAAAAATTTTTTTCATGTTTACTTATTTTTAAGAGAGAGAGGAAGAGACAGAGGGTTAGCAGGGGAGGGGCAGAGGGAGAGAGAGAGACACAGAATCTAAAGCAGGCTCCAGGCTCCGAGCTGTCAGCACAGAGCCCGACGTGGGGCTCGAACTCACAGACTGTTGAGATCATGACCTGAGCTGAAGTCGGACACTCAGCTGACTGAGCCACCCAGGCACCCCTGGCATTATTCTAAAGTAAAACAAAACTGGATTTTTCAGGCATTTTCTGGGTATAATCTGTTATATGCTTATACTAACTTTACTCAGATTTCTGTTATGGAAAGGGTATCTGAGATAAGCAAGCTTTCTAGTTTTAAAGAACAAATAAATGATATTTGGGCGTTTCACAGTTTCTTCCTTTGTATAGTACATGGAAAGAAAGATGGAAATATCATTGTAACAGAATACATTTTCTAAGGTGGCTATTTTTTTTTTTTCCTTTTAAAGAGGCTTTGTGCCAAATCATCCTGTTTGTGAAGTAAAGAAAGAAAATGCTACCTACACTGTGGACAAGATAACCTACTGTACAGAGATCATAATGGAAATAAAACTGAACCACATCATTGTTTAAGGAAGAAAACTAAAAGTGGCTCTTCCTGCTACTGGTTTTATCCAGCAGTAAAGAGAAATCCCTGCACGTGTTGTTTACACAGTACGAAATCCTTATAAAGTCATAGTGGAACAAGTCTGCTATCTGACCCAGCCTTTAGGGCTCCTTAAACACCTGTGGATTTATGGAGTTCAGATGTCTACAAGGGCATGTATGGAAGTTCATTCAGAAACCTGGAGCCCAAATAAAATGATGTGTTGACGTGGGCAAGCTGTTTTGCTCCTCTGTGGTCCAATCAGTGTTTTGAACTAGAAAAGAGATTAAGATTTAAGCAAGTGCTATTAAAAAAAAAAAAAAAAAAAAAAAAAAAAGAAAGAAAGAAAAGAAAGAGAGAAAGAAAAAAAAAGAATGCTCTTTAAATAATTAGGTTTCACAAGGCTAACAAGGAAATGCAGGTGTAGTTTTTGAATTTTGTTATGTGACTTAGATCAATTAGTCTTCAAACTTATTTTTAAATTTAAATTTATAACAGCCAGATCATCAGGGGATTTATTCCCCTACATTATGCGTGTATAAGTAGCCCCTGGCAGGTATACAAAAACATCTGGTATGGGGAACTGGCCCTTTCATAGTGAAGACCCACACAATTTAAAACATGAAAACCTATACCCTTTAGAAACTTATACTCCTTAAAAATGATCAAATATAGCCACAAAGTTGTCTTAATTAACTCCATCACAATTGCTTTCTTTGGGGGATTTGATTTAGTCTTTTGAAAATCAGAGACACCATGATTTAGAAAACTTCAGTCTTATTCTAAAGAGTTTCAAATGAACTTATCTTATAATTGTTAAACATGTGTCTCCATTTCCATATGTCTTTTAAACGTTTTATGAAAGGAAATATGCTTGAAAATACCTTGTTTAAACTCAAACTTCAAGTTACATCCAATGTAAAAAATAACCTGGTCAACATCTCTCGTATTTTTGCACTCTAATCATCCTGTGATTGACAGTATGTATGTGGAAATGTGGGTAAGACTTCACTATGCCTGGCTTCTTGATTCCATTTATACATTGCTAAAACTTAGTTTTTTCTTCTGGAAAAGAATATATATTCCTATGCAGGTTTGGGTTTTATTTAGGATTATCACTAAAAGAATGGATTATCCTTAAATAGAAATAGTTACATATCAGGTAACAGTTGGCATATATATATATATATATATATGCATATATTTTTAATATATATATATGCATATATATATATATGCATATATTTTTAATATATATGCATATATATATGCATATATATATGCATATATTATATATATACATATATGCATATATATATATATATATATATATATATATATATATATATTTCTGCTCTTCCCCCACTTTTAAATTTACCCCAGGAATACTCTGTTATTTGTCAATATACTTCAATGTTTCTAAATGCGCAAAGGTGCTTGAGCATTTCTTTTGGCTGCTTTTTACTCTTCCTGACTGATTCATTTATTCTATCATGTTAGGATGTAACAACCATGATTTAAAAAAAAATGAGTTAAAGAAGATTGAATATGAAAGGCACTGATTACTCCTAATTTGAACTTAAAGGTCTAAAGAATGTTCCACAGGAGAACAGATAGTTGACATAGTTTTAGGAGTAACTCTATGCCATTCCCATTAGATTTGTGTTCAGGTTTCTTAAAACACCTGATGGAGGGGCGTCTGGGTGTCTCATTCAGGTAAGCCTCTGCCTGAGCTCAGGTCATGATCTCATGGTTCCATTAGTGAATTACAGTCCCACATCTGGCTCTCTGCAGTCAGCACAGAGCCTGCTTTGGATCCTCTGTTCCCCTCTCTCTCTGCCCCTCTTGTTTGCTCTCTCTCATTTTCTCTCTCTCTCAAAATACATAAATTTAAGCATTAAACACACACACACACACACACACCTGACGAGAGTTGTTTTATTGGTGAGTCCAGGTCCTGGGGACAGTCTGTTCCTCCTTGTGGTGTCACACGATAGTCAACTTTCTATAGTAAGTTTGGAGACAAGCCAAATAAGAAGAATAACCCACAAACTTAGGTAAATTCAAACATAGATAGAAATAGAAATAGAAATAGAAACAGAAATAGAAATATATATGTGTATATATATATATACATATATATATATAATGATTAATTTAGATAAAAGAGAGTGGTATATAATAAGTCTCCATGTGCTTAATATAAAAGACAAGTTTGTGTATGATGTAGGTGGTAGGTGTAAGGCTTAAAATGATAATTAATAAGAAGGAATTACTTACATCACATCTAGAAAGAAAACACTAGCTAATATCTGCTGTGCTCATAAATATGAAGCAAAGATGTATTCATGCTATATTTTAACAGTTTTATAATTGCTATTATTCTACTAGCATAAAGCACTGACAGTGATAGAAACATGAGTTTAGGGGCGCCTGGGTGGCTCAGTCGGTTGAGTGTCCGACTTCAGCTCAGGTCATGATCTCACGGTCCATGAGTTCGAGCCCCACGTCAGGTTCTGTGCTGACAGCTCAGAGCCTGGAGCCTGCTTTAGATGCTGTGTCTCCTGCTCTCTCCACCCCTAACCCACTCATGCTCTGTCTCTCTCTGTCTAAAAAAAAATAATAATAAGTATATAAAAATAAAAAAAGAAAAAAAAGAAACATGAGTTTAAAGGAGCAGAAACTAATATGACATTGCATGTTAACTATACTTCAATAATAAATTTGTTGAAAAGTAAAGGGAAAATAGTGAATTCTTACAGTGCGAAGTGGAGATTTCTGGCTAATTCAGGCACTTTGGGTTCATCTTCAGAATCAAACACACCAAACAAAGTATAAATAGCTATTTGCCTCATTTCTTTCTAATAATTACTATGTGCAAGTTCAAAACAAGAAAAAAAAAAGATAGTGATTATGTATTTTTGAATTATTTTTTTCTCTCTAATAAACATGTATTACTTGGGTAGTAAAAGAAGAATATACATTTTTAAGGACATACTGCAACAAATCCTCCATTAGCATTTTTCCAAGGGAAGACAAGGCAGAAACGTGCAATACTTTATTCCAACTTTTCGTTTGTTTAGCGCAAGCCGTGTTCTGTTCTTTACGTCAGAAATAACCAGTACCTGTTTCTACCAAAGCCCAAATAATTAATGCACTCATAGCACTGCTAAAATATCAAACAGCTTGATATTTTTAAATAATACAAGCAGTATGTTGGTTGGATTTTTTTTTTCCCAAAGCAACATTTAACCTTGTGCAGATACAGTCTTTGCAGGCCAAAGGAAGGATTAGCAAGGACTGTTAGGAGTCAAAGAACTGCAGAAAACAGAAGTGTGGACACTGTGTGTCTAGAAGCATCACGGGACACATCGATGTGGGAGGGTCCTAAAAATGTGCTGATAATTGGCTTGGAAAGATGGGAAGTGGATATGGGTGAGACGGAAGGAAGAAACAGGGAAGGACTAAATATCTAGGGTGGAGGGTGGAGTGAAGGAGGAGGAGAACAAGAATGTACATAGGCGTAACTATGAAGTAGTTGGATGCAATCTGCCTTTTTCAAAGTGTTTTCTGACCCTCTGAAAACCAGTCCATACTGTAAATGGGGCCAAAAGTGGGTTAGGGAACACTGTAACCTCATTTCACCTTATTTAGCTATGTGCCAGAGATCTCAGCAGGCAGTTCAATTAACTCCCACTAGTTAAATGAGAAGAAAATGAGGTTACCCAGATTAACAAAACACAACTGTTGGTCCTCCTCCAGCTCAGGGGAAGGAAGGCTCCAGGCTGACAGAGTTGGTGCAGCCCCAGGCAATTGCCCATTTGCCCAGGGACTTCTGAGCTAAGAGCCGAGGCACACCCTGCAACCTCAACCAATGACAGTAGAAACAACGTCAAAGGGAAGACTAGAGTATTAAAGGTGATGTAGAGGGGCTTCTGGGTGGCTCAGTTGGTTAGGCGTCCAATTTCAGTTCAGGTAATGATCTCATGGATCATGGGTTCAAGCCCCCATCGGGCTCTGGGCTGACAGCTCAGAGCCTGGAGCCTGCTTCAGATTCTGCCCCTCATCCCCTCCCCCTCACATTGTGTGTGTGTCTCTCTCTCCCAAACATAAACATTAAAAAAAATAAAGGTGATATTGAATATTGTGTTCTTCCAATTTCTTTCTCTCTCTTTATGGAATTAATGCATAACCTTCATAGGGAAAATATTTCTCATGGAATAATCTCATGGGATTTTACATCTCATAGAGTTTGAATTGGAAAGTTTTGTTTTCTAAAGCTTGACTTTTGTGAAATTATTTCCTTGCTGACAGTTTGTTGGGTTTCCTAGTTTAGAAGTCTCAATTAGCTCCTTTATTATCTTAACAAATTATTTGCCAATATCTACAGTTATTTTTAACATGTTTAAAATAATTGTCACCAGACACTGATAGAAATAACTGGAAAATACTTAATGAACAAATATTTTTAGTGTTATCCAAAGTTCAAATTAAATGTCTTCAATTTGTATCTATTTTCAACTTTAATGAGTAGTTTTATTGACAATGACTGATTTTTAACAAGTAAAGACAGGACATAAATGCTGACATACACAAAAGTTCTAATCTGGGAATACAGAAGTTCAGAGCATCTCTTCATTACTGTAATCTGTATGTTGACAAATAGTTACTCTTGGAAGTGATAGTTAATTTATTTTAAGGCAATATATTGCCCTGGTTGCATGTGAACATTATCAACAGACTGGTATAAATTTCTGCACTGGATGGCCTTGACTCTGTGCCTCAGTTTCCTCATCTGCAAAATTGGTTTAATAAAAACTATTTTATTCATAATTTTATTGTGAAGATAAAATAATTTTATTAAAAAACCCTTAGTTGTTATGTAAGAAGGGTTAGCTATTACTTCTAGCCTATCATTTTCATTATGAATTATGTAAAGTTTTAAAAACTGCATACTTCCTTTCCCCAATATGTTTGCCTATACCTTCTTCTCTTTAGAAAAATATTTCTCATCTGTTTTATACAGAGGTAGGGTAGTCTTACACTATATGTTGTAAAATAAAACTTATATTTGAAATAGTATTCTGCTTCAGGACGAATTGTCAAGTTCAACATCATATAGTTCTTAACTGAACAACTGAGACTATTTCAGCCTCACCTAGTAACATTAGGCCAGGCATCTAGATTTCCAGTATAAATGAGAAATGAAGTTAATGAACAGTTACCAAGCTACATATTTGCCCTCTTATGCGAGTGCGGTATGACTTTGTATGTTTTACAAATACTAGAGTTGGAGAAATTCAATTACTAGGCCAAGGTGTCATGGTTGATAATGTCTGGGGCCCTTGCTAATGCATAAGAGTTCCTAGTTGCCTTTGTTGGTGGTTTACTAGGCAAGAAATTCTGGATGAAGGTAAGTAGGTCAGTCTAGAGCCGCTTAGTGGGGTTCAGCCTCGTGTTGTAGAACAGGCACTGGGCTTGGGATCTGACAACTCTTTCATCAGCTGGGTGACCCCAGCCCACAACTTAGTTTGTGTGAATTTCAGTTTCCTTGCCTATAAAGTTTAGAATTGTCATGAGAACCAAATAAGATAATGTCCAAAAAAATACCGTGCATACAATTTAAGGTATTATTAGGACACATAATGATAATTTTAAAAGGGTGATCTTGAAGTTGAGAGAATCAATAAAGATACCTGGTAGGTTGCCCAGAATATTATAGAAAAATGAAGTAATTTTAATTTGAGCTACTTCATTCCTAATCTCCCAATTTTAGTTACCAGATGCCTAAAGACCATATAAAGAAGTTTATGAAGAAATCGAAGAAAAGGCAAATACTTTCATCAACAATTCCAACCCTGGGGACCAAGGCCAAGAGATATACAAATTGGTTATAAAATAGATAAAGATGTTATTTATATAATAACTTTCAAGCACAATGCACATCCAGATAATTTATAAAGAAATGAGGTAAATACTGATAGTGGGTACTGGTTAGAAAAACAGCAGACATGAAGTTCTTGCATGTTCATTGTGCAGCCTTAGATACGAGCACCTGTGTTATTGAAGAACTACACTAAAATGTAATGCATCTAGTAAGTCTCCCATTTTTGTCCCATTGAAACGAGGAAAAACAATCTCAAATAAATGCATGCAGATGCCAGTATTTTTCTCATACCTTGCACTGATCAACAAGCACCACCAAAGATGCTAAAAGCAATCAGCACAAACTTTGAACCACAGAGAAACAGTGATGCCCATGTAGAGACTTCCTTGAGGTGCATATCATTAAGGAGAATCTGAACACTGCTACTATTAATAAGACTACAAATTGTAGTTGATCAAACCAGAAGGAGCCTTGAATGTATTTGCTGGGAATTGCTTAAGGCTTAAACACCAGGGACTTGAAACAAACTGTTCTTATCACCTTTTTCCAAACAGAGATTTAAATTTACAATGAAAGTGCCAGCACCAGCTGCACTTGAAGAAAGCACCACATGTCTCCAAAAGCCCCAAGAAAATGGAATGGAGCCCAGTTCAAGCTGGAGGTGTCATCTTGCTCTAGCCAGCTGGGTGACACCAAGCTGCAAGTGATGAGGTGCTAATTAAAGGGGATGAACAGTCTTATTGTAGGCACCTGCCAGTGGCCTCCGCAGAATCAGCTAGAGCCCTGGGCATATCGCCCAGCCTGCCTGGCCACAGGCTGGAATTCTGGCATTTCTTATCTAGTCCCTCACTTTTCTTATTTTCCCCACTATGGTTTTAGTTGGACATGATGACTCCTCTTGCCCCTTGCCCCTATTTACCAGTTCTCCTGAGTAATAATTACCACATGATTCGAAGTGTTAAGCATAGACCCTTTCCAAAAGCAGAGATTAAAACAATAAAAACTAGATGAAAGTCTGTCTTAAACAACAAAAACAAACGAAAACCCAAACTATGTAAAATGCGGATGTACTGCACCTGTGGGGAAAAAAGAAAAAATCATACCCAGAGATACAAGAAATGTTCTCTTCAATTTCACATCACAGTGTCAGATTTATTACACTGACCCTTTTCACCCCTCTTCCTGTTGAAACCACACCACATGATGCTATACCGCTAGAACTACATTACAGGAATGGGTCATTTACAAATATTTGCAGCAGTCGTGGTAGCTGTTTTTCAAAGACAGAGAGCAGGACATGACCTAAAGCAGCTGAACCACTGAAATAAGAAAAGAACACACCTTTTTTCTTATTTAAAATGGTAGCTTTACCTAAGTTTTCACGACTTGAGACTGTTCAGTACACAGTCCGTTGGTAATCCAGTAGGCAGTATATTTATTAAACGTTCTGTGTGTATCTGTTTAGTCTTTCATGTGATTAAGAAGCAGACTATTGAATTTATTATCCAAATGAGGCAGTTCCAGGGAATATTATTTTTTTGTGAACTTTAGGAAATGAGGCAGTTTCAGGGAATATTATTTTTTGTAAACTTTAGGAGTTTTTGTGATCTAAATTTCCTCTCTATCCAAAAGAGTTTTCTGCAACAGTCCTGCGTCTAAAGCCATTAGTTTGCCTGGAAACTTCTCTCCACAATGCCACTTTTAAAGAAGTTTTTTGACAAATTCGTTGAAATCTGGATTCACAGTGTCCATTCATTGTTCCAGTTCTGCCCTCTGTAGAAACAGAATAAACCTACCTCTCGTCATCCATGTTTCTTTCAGGATCACACAAAAATGTGATTGTCTCTCAAGACACTTAGATGTCAGTAGGAATTCTGACACTACAAATTAATAGCCTAGTGGTTTTTTTTTTTTTGGAACAAGAAACTTAACCTCTTAGTGCCTCCATTTCCTCATCTGCAGAAAGGGTATCACAATCCATCTCATAGGGTTGTTGTGCCTATTATATGTCACACATAAACCTTAGCAAAATGTATGGTGGGTACAGAATATTGGTTCAAGAGCAGGTCACCAGGAATGGCTGACCAATCTAGAGAACAAAAGGAAAATCATGTCTGTGAACACAGAACATATATTTTATTTTGGAAAAATTGAACTGAAGTATGTGTAAGACAACCATGGTTATTTCTAGTGGGTAGCTAGAACCCAAGGTCAACATTTAGGTGGTCCGGGCTAGGCAGGTAGATTTGAGTATTGGTGATCAAAAAGTATAGTTTAATTCATGGTTGTCATGAATGTTTCTGAGGTCAAACATTTGGAATGAGGACAGAATCTAGGAGAATACTTATAGTCAGAACAGGAGAGGCCAGATGAGGAGCTTGAGGAAGATATAGGATAACTACCAGAAAGTATATGGTCTCATACATTAAAGTAACATGATGTTACCTGAAAGAAAGTATAATGAAAGATGTTGAATGATGCACTGCAAACTGGACATTTAGCAATTCTTTGAGTAGGAACTTTGTAAGATTCCAGTGGAATTAAATGGAATCACTGTAAGGAATTAAGAAGCATAGAAGAAGAAAAATGGAAGGTAAATGGTCATACTATTCTTTCAGTAAATTTGTCTTGTGAGAGAAGAAGGAAGGATCTTGGCATGCATGACAAGAGGGAGCATAGGTGGAAGTTTTCACTTTGGAGAGGAGAAAAGCCATTGCTTCCATGGTAAATACAATTCATCTTTTCCTCCTCTTTTTGAGTGCTGGAAGAATATTTGCCTTATTCCTAGATTTCTAACACTTTTTGTACTCTCTATAATTCTTTTTTTTTTTTTAACTTAGAGTAGCCCACCAATCATCTATACAAGCTCTCTTAGTAGTTTAAGATATAATAATGAATGGGGTGCCTGGGTGCCTCAGTCAGTTGAGCGTCCAACTTCAGCTCAGGTCATGATCTCATGGTTTGTGAGTTCAAGCCTCGCGTCGGGCTCTGTGCTGAAAACTCAGAACCTGGAGCCTGCTTTGGATTCTGTGTCTCCTCCTCTCTCTGTCTCTCCCTCCCATGCTCATGCTCCCTCTCTATCTCTCAATAGTAAATAAACGTTAACAAATTAAAAAAAATAATAATGGAGACCTCAAAGATGTAAGTGAATCTGAAATAGTCAAATGATCTTCTCCTCCTTTCTTCTTCTCTTCCCTCTGCTCCCCTCTTCCCCCTCATCCTCCTTTTCCTCCTCTTTCTTCTCCCCCCCCCTCCTTCTGGCTTATGTTCTTTCCAAACTATAGATTTGTTTTAAACTTAACTGCATAGGGGTAAGAGTTTTCTTTTCTCAGTGGAAAAAAATAAGTTTTGAGCTAGTTCTTCAGTGTTGACATAGCTAGGATTCTCTGACATTGGTGGTGAATCTGAGAACACACTGAGGGTTGATGGGGAGTGGGGGAGAGGGGAAAGTGGGTGATGGGCATGAGGAGGGCACCTGTTGGGATGAGTACTGGGTGTTATATGGAAACCAATTTGATAATAAACTATATATATGTATATATAATTATATATATAATATAAATATAAATATATATATATAAATATATATATATATATTTAAACTATGTGGGTTCTGTGCATATCCATGCACCATGATCACAGCACTCTTTCCTATACAGGTTGTAATAGTCTTAAAATTTTTCTAAACAATCTGCTTCAGGAAAGCCACTATTAATCCAGGTTGACAACAATCTGATACCCCTACATTTTGTTCCTCTTCTATCCATTTGAATTTACTTGCCCCAGTCTTCATCCCTTACTGCTTTCCTTGTCTTTTGCATTTCTCTACCTATCTCTTCTCATAGAGTACCCTTTCTAGCATGACAGATTCTTGTTGTTTTTCTCCTTAAGAAAGATGAAATCATTTCCAAAATTATTAAAGGTTGCAACATTCTTTTCCCACCACCCATGAAATGATGGAAATTAGAAACAATTGCTCATATTTTTATTTTAAGGAATAGAAAAATAGAGTCCTAATTCCCTTTCATAAAATATTCTAAAGTATGCACAAATGCTTTAAAAATCTTTTGAGAAAGATCTCATATAGAACTTAAAGGCAAGTAGTCACCTTTTAACAAAGATGTCAGGCAATGAAGAAAGAGAAAGAGGTGTCAGGACATGGACCAAAGTGACGGAAACCATGATGGTCCACCTGTGTTCAGGTGAGGGAAGGATAGTGCATATAATCTTAGCTGATTTAGCTAGGTACACATACCCAGATAAAATAATCATCACCATCTTCTAACATACTTTGAAATAGAGAAGTCACGAATATGACATGAGTATATACTTTTATTATGTTTGTTTGTTTGTTTGTTTTGAGAGAAAAAGAGAGAGAGCAAGCAGAGGACGGGTGGCGGCGGGGGGGCAGGGCAGAATCTCAAGCAGACTCTGCGCTGTCAGCACAGAGCCCAACTCGGGGCTCGATCTCGCGAACCATGAGATCCTGACCTGAGCTGAGATCAAGAGTCGGACCCTCAACCGGCTGAGCCACTCAGGTGCCCAGACATGAGTATATTGTTATGGCCATGAGTGCATTTTTGAAAAATGTTCAGGCACAAACTTTTCTAAACTGGAAGTGTAACATTTTGTCATACCCTGTTTGACTTTGAGATACAAAAAGCGATGTCGATGAGCTCTAGGAAACTAAAGAGATAGAGCACTAAAGACTTAGAAACCTAAGAACCAAGCATGCTGACTCAGATTGCTTTTGGGCCCTCGGTCTTCGGTGCAGCAGTCTCATACCACCTACTAAGGTGTTTTGTCAGAGAAGGTTAGGAACTGTGCAGATGGGAGCGCATATCTTTGTCAAAGTTACAATCTTTCTCACTGTTCCTTGAATCTACATAAAATAATGATGAAAAGTGTTCATCACATTCAAAACTCAATCTCAAACAAAATGACCAGTAATTGAAAAAACAAAGGTAATTGGCCATGAATGATGGAAGAAATTTCACTAAGGATCTTACTGACTGAAAGAAGTTCAATAACTCTAAAACACTGGAAATCTTTTAAGCACCACAAACCTTAATATGAGACTGTTGGCAAGGAAAATTTAAAAGAGTTCTTGATAGTAGAGCATCATGCGGTGATTTGACTCTACTCTATAATTTCTAAAATGGACTGCATTTGCTGAACTGACCAGCAATCCCTCACCTTATCTACCAGCCACTTCATGTTCATTAAATGACTTAGGCATTGCTTTCCCTAACACAAGTGTCAAGTTTATTGAATGTGCTAGACCATAAAGGTACAAAACGAAGCATTTTCTCTCCAATTACTGCCTTTAGTCATATTATGTCAGATTCATATATTCATCCATTCGACCGATATTTATTGCATACCTACTATGTGCCAAGTAGTATTTTACGCTACTTAGATTATGCAGGTGAAAATAAAACAAACAAAACAACTCTGCCTTCTTGGAGCTTAAATTCTAATGGGGGGAGACAGACAAGAAATGTAAAAGATCTTTTCCTCCCTCTGAACTCAGACATATTCCATAGATTTTTTTTTTTTTTTTTGGTCTTTTACATGTATTAGATGTGTCATTTTCAGCTATTAAAAAGTACAGTTGTATGCAAACCAAAATGTTCCTTTCTTTTTTTATCTTTTTTCAATGTTTATTTTTGAGACAGAGAGAGACAGAGCACGAGTGGGGGAGGGGCAGAGAGAGAGGGAGAGAGAATCCCAAGCAGGCTCCGCACCATCAGCACAGTCCCCGACTCGGGGCTCAAACCTACCAGCCTAAGATCATGATCTGAGCCCAAGTCAGAAGCTTAAGGGACTGAGTCACCCACACGCCCCCACAGTGTTCCTTTCACATGCAACTCAAGTTCCTTTCTCTTCCCCAATTCAAGCCTGTGCATGTGAGGACCTCCACAAGAGACAGGGGAACTAATCTCTTCCTTCTACCTCCTTGCTATCCCTTCTCCCCCCACCACTAATTCGGCTTTTGACTTCCTCCAACTGTAAGAAGCCCAGGTGGTTTTTCTGAGAGCCCTCAAACCACCGTCAGCTCCATGTACCAGGGAGACAGTTGCCTAAGAGTTTCAGCAACCCTAGCATGAGGTGTTGGTCTCCATCTGAACAAAGGGTTCTTTTTTGAAACTCTTTGCTTGACTTGATGTCGGGAAAAAGCACATCCCTTGCTCGATGGAAGGAAGATGCCACAGTGCTATTCTTGACAGGCCTAAATTTCTCCTTTACAAACCATTTTTCACTTTCTAATTAGTCTTACAATATTAAGATGGAGATAATGATAGCGTAAGGGTCACAGAACCATTTTTGATCTCTGTTAGCAAGGCCCTCCTGGGTGGTGTAGTGCCCTGCTGTCCAGTGGAAATACAACGCAAGCCGCATACGTAATTTTAAATATTCTGCTAGCCACATTTAAAAAGTCAAAAGAAGGAAGTGAAATTAATTTTACTAATACATTTTTTATTTATCCAAATAAATACAAAATTTTATTTCAAGGCATAATCAATACAAAAATATTGATGAGATTGTTCATATTTTTTCCAGACCACATCTTTGAACATTGGTGTGCATTTAATACACGGCACATCTCAGCTCAACTAGGCATACTCCCAGTGCTCCATAGGCTCATGCACCTACTACCTACCGCACTGAGCAACCAGGGGCTAGTCCCCCCTTGAAAGTGGAGTGACACTTTTTATTCTCACTTTTTGAACCACAGCTGAAAGTCTGGGGGCAGACAGGTCAGTTCAACATTCCGAACCTACACAAATCTTTCTCGCCTACATGCCATTCCCTCTGTCACTCCCTCCACCTTCCACATCAACATTTCTTCCTCCTTTCCGTGTCTGATTTACTTACACCAACCCATCACATAACAGGCACTGGGGTCCTAATTGTAAAGAGAATTTTCATAAAATGGTTGGGAAATTAATGAGTGGATCTCAGATAGACCCTCTTGACCTCAGTTTCCTTCCTCCCTCTCCACTATTTTTTACTCTCTCTTTATTCCTAAAATATTTAGTATTAAATTATAATCTTATGTAAAATATTGCCAACCTGCAGTGTAGATGGGGAAAGGCAGGCGATGAAAAATAGAAACTTCCTGATATTGTCCTAAAATTTCAGTTTCTGTCTTAAAATGTTATTACAATACAGTTTTGTTTAGGGTTGGGGGTTAGCAATGTAGGATACTACCAGAACACATAACAAGAGATATTTTGATTAAAGATTAGACTAAAAATTTATTTTAGGGTAGTAGATTTTCCAACTTTTCTTGGTAGCTTTTTTTTTTTTTTTGGCTAAAATGAACAGATAGGTTATATGACACATATTGAGAGAAAAAAACGTATAAAAATGTTTTTTTTTTACAAAAACTAGGCAAAAATACATTTAATAATTTTCCCAGATAAAGACAATATGGTTCCTTTTCTTCTTTGCTTGATTTTTTTTTTTGTATTTTGTTTTGAGGTCCTTTTCTCTCTATTTCACATATAAGTCATGACACTCTAATGTCAAAGGAAAGGAGATTTGAATTACATTTCTCTACATCAGTAAGAGGCTCCAAAAATAATAGTTATTTAGTATGTTCAGGGAAAAGTTATTGACTATAATTTGAGGGTTAAAGATTGAAGAGTAAATACTCAAGCCTTCCAAAGCTGAGTTTTGACAGGAATTTAAATTATCTTTAGCCAGATCATTAGTAAAATAGCCAATATCCTGAAGGAAATGAGTGTAAAAATACCTTAGATTATTTCCTCTCTCAGAATTACTATTGTACCTATGAAAAGTTAAGATGCTACCTTTAAAGTGAAATATAAAATGTAAGTCTTATCCACTTATGAATAATAAAGATCTCATTGTGTTTCTACAAGTAAAGTACCTAGAGAAAATCCAATTAGGGCAATTATATTCTGCCTATGTACATTTTTCTTAGCAATTTTAATTTGATTTGGGCTTAAAACTTTCTATTCAACAACTGTTTACAACTGGATGAAGTGAAGCGTTTCAGTTGTTAGTGGAGTCAATTCCATAAATAGTATGGTGAAATGTTCTGAAACCCTTCAATATTACAATATCTTGCAAAAGGAATACATTACTTAATCATTAAATAGGATACTAATGAGTCTTTATTAAACTTCCCAGATAAACATTGTATTGACATCTAGTGGCTATAGAGGCTGATAACAGATATTCTATACTGAAAGCACATGGAGTATTAATGTTTTCCATTTAAAATTTTTCTTATATGAAAAATGAGCAAAGTATACATAATACTGAATAATGCTGAGGTATTGATTTAAGAAAGATTATAAAATCTCTTTGTGTTGGTATGTTAAAAGCCAGGATGGATCTGGAGTGGTCTGAAAAAAGAATCGTAGCATAGCTGCTGAAGGAATATAGGAAAGATACCTACATATTTGGTAAGAGATATACTAAGGCACATTGGTAGTAACAGGGTCAATAACCATTACAGAGTTCCTCCTGTGTCTCAACCCTGCAATGTGTTTAACAGGTCTTCTCTCACTTAGACCTCAAAAATATCCTCCAAATGAGATAAGATTTACACCTCTATGTTACCAATGAGGAAACAGACCATGAAAAGTTAAATTGCTTGCTGAAGCTTATACCACTAACATAACTGCAGTAAGGAACTGAAACAAATCTACCCAATTCCCAAGTCTGAACTCAGAGAAACCACTCTTCTCTCTGTTAAGACACACACAACTCTGCATGTTCAGGACTTCATTTAAAATTGACAAATTAAAAATAACTGCACTAGTTTTTGAAGTCACTTTTTAAAAAAACTCACCGTGATACTTGTTAACTCATTTTGTGACAACTGAATCTTGCTTACTGATTTTTGAGCAGTTATCATTCTTGTGTGTTACTTTGAGCTTGTTTTTCCATCCGGGATTGACATATATAATCATGTGACACATATGCATTAAATAACTTAGAAATGCAGTGCATCCAGAAAGAAGGTAGGGTTCTCTTCACTGGTATATATTTCCTTGACTTAAAAAAAAAAAAAACTTCGGGGCGCCTGGGTGGCTCAGTCGGTTAAGCGTCCGACTTCGGCTCAGGTCATGATCTCACGGTCTGTGAGTTCGAGCCCTGCGTCAGGCTCTGTGCTGACAGCTCAGAGCCTGGAGCCTGTTTCAGATTCTGTGTCTCCCTCTCTCTCTGCCCCTCACCTGTTCACACTCTGTCTCTCTCTGTCTCAAAAATAAATAAACGTTAAAAAAAAAATTTAAAAAAAAAAAAAAAAACTTCTTTGGGACACCTGGATGGCTCAGTCAGTTAAGCATCAGACTTCAGCTCAGGTCATGATCTCATGGCTCGTGAGTTCGAGCCCTGCATCAGGCTCTGTGCTGACAGCTCAGAGCTTGGAGCCTGCTTTGGATTCTGTGTCTACCTCTCTTTATGCCTTCCCTTGTTCACGCTCTGTCTCTCTCTTTCTCAAAAATAAGTAAACATTAAAAAATTTTAAAACCTTTTTGTTTCTTTTCCTCTGAAAGAAGACTTATTTGAAAAGCTATCATAGAAAAGTGTCAAGGCAAGAAGTGAATTTGTAAGAGGGAGTTGAGGAAAAAACAAGGTGGTGGTGACTTTGCTAAATGAGAATGTAGAACTTGAAACAGGATAATGGAGACAAGAAAGGGAAGAGGGAGGCCAGGGAGAAGCTTGAGTATAGAATCTGATGAGACAGGCAGTAGTGTGTTCGGAGCC
The DNA here is from genome assembly GCF_046562875.1 of Panthera onca. Lineage (NCBI taxonomy): Eukaryota > Metazoa > Chordata > Mammalia > Carnivora > Felidae > Panthera > Panthera onca. The sequence continues at coordinate 153,306,411 of NC_138346.1, forward strand.
TTGGGGGTTAGAACCAGGATGATGATGGATTTTACAAAGCTCAGTTTATTTGGGAAACAGACCTTTAGGTGGAATGCAAAATGGCATTCATTCCTTTTACGGTTTTTCAAACAAGTCTACAATTTGCATAATCTGACAAAAGAATAGGACACAGACATAGATGTATGTAACTATCAGTTCTGTGTACTCCTTCCTGACCCTTTGGATGATCCTGGCTCAGTGTCAGCTGCAGGAATCTGGATGAAATGAGTTGAGGAAAGGAAGGAGAACAGGGGTGAGGAACAAATGCATTTCTAAGGCTTACAGGACTTCTAGGAAATCGAGAGAGGCTCTTGGTCATCGTGGAACAGTCCTCTGTGCACATTCATTCGGTATACAAGCATGTAGGAAGGGTTGCTATCAATTCTCTAGGCATACTCGCAGCCACACCTGTAATTCTGGGGTTAGCTTCGAACTGAAAGAGGTTCTGGGAAAAGAGAATAGGGAGACAAATTGGATAGGATGCGTTTAAGAAACACACTGGCGACGTGTTCATAATGAGCAGGGGAAATGACAAGAAGTCTGACAGTAGCATTTCCTACAGACCCCAATGAGCCTTTTGGGAGGAGACAGAAACCAGAGTCTGAAAGAGAGAAGTCCACTCTAATGAGATAAAAAATCACTAAGAGTCGTAACTTAGTTCTTGAATGAAGATTCAAGGAAGGAGTAGAGCCTGCCTGTGGGTTTTCAGATAACGAGAAAGAAATAGGTAACACTGAAAAGGAAACTTTTTCATGCTTAGACTGGCGATAAGATACCAAAGAGAGCTAAAGACAGGAAATTGGATAAGAACTGAAAACTCCAAGGGGTAATGGTTGGTCTGTAGTAGTTTAGGGGATGAAAGAGTATAAAAAGGAAAATAAGGAAGAAGTTGAGAGCAGATGAGAGGCAGTAAGCGAGCTTGCCAGAAGCACTGAGTACGGGGATGTGATCCTTCTCAGACGACAGCAGATCAAGGAGCTGTGTGTCTGAAATCAACTGCAAGACAGAGAAGCATTTCTTTTAACTATGTGTAAGAGAGGACATCCGTGTCTCTTCCGACCAAATTAGAAAAAAACCGAGGCAGAAACCATCACAGCCACGTTTCCCAAATTTTGCTGCACGTTAGAATCTCCTGCAGAGCTTAGAAAAATCTCTTGATGCCTAGGTTGTGCCCCACACCAAGAAATCAGAGTGCGTGCGGAAGGAGCCATGCCTCTGCATTTTTTAAAGATGCACAGGTGATTCCGACTTGCAGCAAAGTGTGAAAACCCCTTATTTATAGAGCATGCCTTAAAATTTGGGAGGGAAATTGTAGAGCAGATGGTGGGTCAATTGGTTAAGAAAGAATGGCCGAAATCATCTCGTGCTGTGGAAGTGTGCATTATTAAGGACCCACACAAATCCTAACACCAGCCACTTACTGGCTTGTGCTTCTTTTCTTGACCCCTCACTTCCGTCGAGGCCCCCTGACAGTTTATTTCTGTTATCGTGATGCTTGGATGTTCTCTTACCATCTCAGTGTATTAACATACTGAGCACACAAATTACAGAACTTTGTATGTCAATTGAAAAATGAAAAATGCTAGGTTGATGAAAACTTGGCATAAATTAGTCACAACATATTCAAAAAATGCAGCTTGAATGTTGAGCTGCACACTGGATATGCATAAAAATCTGATGCAGTGATTATTTTGTGCACAGGGTATTGGATTTATGCTATCGTCCTTTAAATATTAACAGCTTATGAGGTATTGGAAGTGCTTCTAGTCAAATCTGTGAGGTGACGCCGAGTCACGCATTTGGCTCTGATTTGGTTCTGCTTTTTTCAAAACACAGTTTGTGTGCATTTTTGTCCCGGGAAACTTCTTTTCCCACGAGAAGTCCACTCTTACCAAAACATCCTGAGAAATGACGGTGCTCATCTTAGTTTTCTTCTTTGATTAGGCTTGTTTAATTCTGTATTATCTGCCTTTGCTTTGATGCCAAACAAGATTAAATTTTCAAGTATAGTATGCTACATTTATAAGGTGAATTTAAAACAAAATTACTTATAAGAAACCAACATCAGCACCTAGGGACGAGGCTGCGCTATTAGCATAATTTACACCAGTAAATATATTCTACCCTAATTATTTGTGGCCAATTATCAATTACTGGTCAATGCTAGAATCATTCACCGTAATTATTTCCCTAAGGAATCTTCCCTGGATATACTGGACAGCTTCATCATATTTCTTTTCTTAGAAAAACAATACTTATTCTTTTGTCTACAAGATTTTTCACCTACGAGAAAACCAAATCAAAACCTTTGCAACTGAGGATTTCTCTAAAATTTTAGATCTTTGGGTCTTAAATATCTAAAGCAAAGAGCTAAATGCATCCCTGGCCGGCATTAGAAATCTCTAGAAAGAACGCCCAAAATATTGCTATTTTATCTCCTTATTGTTTTTGATTAATTTCAATTCTGAAAAACTTTTTCGAAATTGAAAAGATTAATTTATACCTCATAAGTTAACTTTTGCAACATTAACCCCTTTCCTTACATATAGTTTTGTTTCTATTAAAATCAGTTGCAAAGCCTGCAAACACTAACCTTACATTTGAATTCCTAATGACTCCTCCTATTGTCTCATTTCTGTTTGAACCTGTCAATCAGTGGTGAAAAGTGCTAATCACTCCCAGAAACCCCAATCTTGCTCACAAAAGTACCAGTCACTGAAAAATAATACCGATTGGTCATGGATGGGCAGGAAATCTCACTAGGGATCTAACCGCACAATGGAGTTTATTAAGTCCATTTTGCTCAAATCCAGCTCTCCCTCCATGCAAGGGTTTGGAACTTTAATTTCAAAGTCAGCTAAAACCAGCTAAGGTAACTTATATTCATTAGCCTAGCTCTGACTGAAGCGCTGTGAAATCTCTTGGTTAGTGCTTTTGGCTCTCGTAATAGCAGCAGCATTTATTTTTACTCTTTATTTCTCTCCCCTTCTTTTGAAAGAGGGGAAAGAGACGTAGTTGGATGCTGGTTGTTTTAAATTCTTAATTGGCCCATGTTCTTATTCAGCTGCTTATTATTTTCGAACTTCGTTCTTTTAAGTGACTAAACATCCACAAGAAAGATATTTCCCATTAATTCTCCCTAGGCAGCAGTGTCCTCTCAAAGCCACGGCCACGTTTATTACTGAAAAGCAGTTATGATGTGTACATACAGCATGGGCCATAAAGTATTGCAGCCTCGGGTCACGGAAGGGGATGAAGGTCAGCAGGCTTATTGTTCACATTATGCAGAACACCAACTTTCTTTCAGCCTTTTTTTTTTTTTTCCAACTGTAACTTATTTGCTTTCTGTGAGGTGGCAGCTGCAGGGGGCTGGTGTGAAGGAAGAAGAGGAAGACGGTACTATCATTAAAGAATAAACAGTAATTACCTTGTAGAAATCTCTGGAGTGATTGATTACCTCTCCAGCTTATAAGAATAGGCCTGGGAATATACAATAATTGATTTCTATTACTTATGTGTGTTTTCCTTTTAACTTTTCCAAAGAAGCGACGTAGCTTAATTGACTTTAATTTCAGATTATGTATTTTTATGACTTCTTCTGGAGTTGGCTAGGAATGAATAGAGTTCCTGGCCCCATGAGCCTGTTATCCATCGGCGGTAGGAAGACGTGGCATTTGTGTGTGTATGTGTGTTTGTGTGTGTGACGTTGTATGTTATGTGTCATCACATATCTTGCACGTATCACTGGGCTGCCTTTGTCTTTTCATGTAGGTACTTGTTTAGGTCTAGATTGGCTCAGAGGAATTCCAGGGTTTATCAAAATTCGAGAGCGGGCAGTGGTTTTAGCAACGTCATCATAGGCACAATGGGAACAAAACCTCTTCAAGACGAAACTGACAGATATGTTGTGGGACAGTTCCTTGAGCAGGATCAAGCTGGGCACCACCAGACATTAAATCGTGCTGTCCCTGTGGTGATACCACGGGTCCGGTCGCGTCCCTCTGAAATCGCAGGGAACTGAAATTGTTTAAACTACACCGTCGACTTCTACTTTGACATTGTGAAAATCAGACATGTTTTGGAATAACTGTGTGCCTTTTGCTGGCTGGGAAATTGAGGCATAGATCGCTACATAATGCATCCAGGAGAAAAGGAATCAAATTATAACCAGACCTTGCATTTGACAACACTGACAGTGGTTCGGGCTAGATAAAATTTTGCCATTAGACGAAGTAGAGAGGACGGTATGCTCTGAAACATCGTGTCTCCTGGCTTCTTGGCAAATTAAATTACTTTTGCCTTCTCTGACAATTTACACATTTTTGTACACTATATGTTCACACACACACACACACACACACATACATATAGTGTATATACACCATATACATAGCACCTTTCACAACAAGTTGTAAATATGGTTCATTGACCTCTGTCCCCCTTTTTAAAAATGATTGTTCTCATTTCATATTTTTGTTTCCATTGCTTTAGCCCTGTATCCAGCATACTTTAGGTGACTGAAACGTGTGTTGGGAGTCCATGACTGACTCCTGAAGGATGGATTGTATCACTTGGGCAGACGCTGAGATGCCCATTTTTCTTTGTTCGGACAAAAGTGATTAGGATAATATTTATTCTTTGGTACTGTAAACAAAGCAATGTTACAAAATAACAAAAGACAGCAGAGGGAAACAATGCCTGCGACACTTCTCTCATTTCAATGATGCCTAAGAACTGCAGATAACCGGTACAAGGATGTAAACTCCCTAGGAGCTGCTGCATCAATATTGGCGGGGTCTAAAGACGTTCTTTAGTTCTTAATATTATTGTGAACTATGATTCCATGCTGAAAAATGTACCAGATTAGCAAGCATCATGGTAGCTTAAAAGATTGAGGGTTGTTTTGAATGACTTTTTCTGAATTTTTCCCTCCTTCTAAACGTGGAGCAAAATTAATTATTTTAGTGTGACAGGCATACATGATAGGAGTTAGTTTCCATTATCTTACTAATACATTGCCTTACAGAAATAAAACCATGTGCCACATATCCAAAGTACTAATTCTGATATCTAATTTATTCGTTTCCCTAAAAATAACACAGAAGTATTTTCTAAATTCAAATGTAAAGATTTAAGCTCAGCAAGTTCTCTATGACACCACCAAGTAGCTCTCTGTTGAAGGAATTATTGCTCTTACGCTGTGTGAAATATTTGTAACTCCAGGACGTCAGATTGTAGAATTTGAAGCTGTCACCTTAATAGTGACTGATTTCACAAACAATACGGTGGATCTAAACAATGCAGCTGAAATATGTGGCCACAGACATCAGGGTATCACTTGGACAATGCCACCAATAGCATGAGTGACACTTGAGGGTAGAAGAGTGGGCGACTGGTACTTAGTGGTCTTGCGCTTTGTCAAGTATTCCTTTTTCTTTTCTTCTCTTTTCTCTCCCTGGTGGCTATTTGCTATTCTCAGAAGACTACAGACTTCCCTTCCCCTGGACCTTTTTGAACTCTGCTGTCTTTGAACATCATGGATATTGCAAAAGAAACTATTTACTAGGCAGTAATTATATGCCACCCCTCGTGTAAAGGTAAATGATAATGAGGTATTGCGAAGAATAGGCAGGCCTGTCAAAGGGAAAAAGAGCGGCTTTTAAAACTTAGAGCCATACAAAATGCCTTATAGACTTGTTCTGGAGTAACTGTATCAATTAACCACGCTAAAAGCTCTAACTCAGATGGGCACTGCACACAGCATGTCTACTAGTGTTTTATTATCAAGTCCATTATGATGAGTTCTTGTCCTAGACAAAGGGAGAACAGAAAAAGAATTCAGGCTGACAAATTAGACTTGAAATCAGTTTCATTTACATAACGACTGGAAGTTCATTAATAACAGAGTTTTAATTATTCATGCTCTTGTTTCACTAGATACAGCAGTTTTCCCCCTGCTGTGCGGGATGTCTGGATTAGCTAAAATGAACCTTAGCAAACTGATAGGCTGCCCAGATCCTCAGATGCTTTTCTATTTTCACACCGCTAGAGATGGGGGGTGGGGATGGGGGACCGTGGAGTGCGTGTACAAATTGGGGCTGGGTAATGAGGGGAGGTAGACAGAAGGGGAAGACTCTGAACAGAGAGAGAGAGAGAGAGAGAGAGAGAAGCTGGCTAGCAGGTTTGCGGAAAAGAAAAAGAAGGGAAAAATGCAATTGTATAAATTTGTATTTGATGGGAGTTTTTCCACTTCCACCTGAGCTGATAATACTTTAAATATCAATCATTTTAAGATTTCCTGATGGAGCATACTACTAATAGGATTGTGTGTGTGCGTGCGTGCGTGTGCAACTCTTTTCCTTTGGATATAGGAGCACTAATAGAGTTTCTTTCGGTATGCTTGCATTAGAAGAAGAAGAAGAAGAAGAAGAAGAAGAAGAAGAAGGAAAGAAGAAACTTTTTTTCTCCAATTCCATATTATTTGGACAAATCTGAGAAACAGGCTTAAAGTGGGCTTCAATACGAATTTCTTTAATTAGAGCAGTGGCGATATTTTCATTCCTGCGAGTAATAAATAATGACACCAAGGATACTTTCCTGCAAAGAATGTGAACTGTTTTCACACACATCAATCTCCTGATACAGTCTCAGTGCCACCTCATGAAGTGGTTCAGGGCTGATCGGGCAGGGGATTATGGCATTTCTGGTTCATTTGCTGTCTGTATATTTTACTGGCTAATTTAGGTAACGATCTCGCAAAAAGAGAATCCATGACAAATAAAAACAAGACTCAGTTGTTCCCAATACCCCTCGAGCTCAGCGAGGTGGGGAAAGAGGCCAGAGGAGAACCTCTCTTCATTTTGAGATCACACAACAGCTGCCGGTTCGGGTTTCCAGGGCTGTCTTTGGAACAGCTTTGTAACGAAAGTTCTCAGTTTGGGGAACCATTGTTTATAACAGTTAGAAATATTTTGAAGCACAAAAATTTAGTAAGGAGAAATGACATTTAACAAGAGCCAACTCAGTACCAAGCGCTTTGTCTGCGTTCTGTGTGACTTAACCTTCACAAAAATTATTATATCCGTTTTACGGAGGACAAAATTAAGCCTCAGAGAGAGCAAGAATGCAGCTAGCAAAGGAGGGGGTAAGAATTCAATCTATGCCTGTCTGACACCAACTCTCCCCGCTCCTACATATGTATCAGAAGACAATGGCTATTAATATTTTTATACAAAGTTGATACAATTTGTTTTGTTTTTCTATGTTTAATGCTTTGCCCTCCCACTGATTAATGATTTTCTACAAAATAAATATAACAGCCTTATTTTCAGAATATAGATAGCTTTCTTAGATCGTGACTAACCAGAAAGCCATAAAAATCAAATATTTAAACAGTTAATACAGGAACAAGGTGCTAATATGAACAAGGCCTATTTCTAGTAACAGAATAATTGAGTAAGAATTAGACAGACTACTCTACCTGATAACTTTAAGTCAAATGCCACATTTGTAGATCACATAGGGAAAAAATTAATCACCAGAAGCTGCCACCTCTCATTACTTTAAGTTTCCTTCTAAGTGTGCATTTTGTCCACATACTGTGAAGGGCAATCATAGACTAATAAAGCTACCTTTTTCTTTCTCTCTCCTTTCACTTATTTCCTTCTTTCTTTTTCTTTCTGTTCCTTCCTTCCTCCTTCTCTCCCTCCCTCCTTCCTTCCCTCCTTCTCTCTTCTCTTTCTTTCTTTCTTTCTTTCTTTTCTTTCTCTTCTCCCCATTTCCTCCTCCCCTCCCTACCTCCCTTTCTTCTTCATTTTTCTCTTTTCTCCTCCTCCTCCTTCTTCTTCTTCCTCTCTCTCTCTCTCTCTCTCTCTCGGTAGGACAATGAGCTCTTCATTTATGCTTTGAAGAATTTATGTTAACTGGCTATTTTTATTTATTCCTTTTCCTGGGCAAGTCCATCCCCCAACCCTGTTTTGGCCCGTTTTACAAAGCGATCTTTATATCAGAGATTTTGAATGATTAATTACTGCTTCAGAGAGATCGGAAGCTCTCAACACATTTACCATATTTTATCTTTTTATCTCTCTGAAATATTATAGAAATATTAAGGAACAAAGAGGTCCCATGACACGCCTAAGGGGGGAAAAGTATTTTGAAAAGATAAAACAAGATCCTTTACTAGTGAGCTACCCCAAGCAACACACTGGATTTCAGAGTAAAATGCAATAAATGGATAGTTACAATATGTAAACATTAGAATCTGAGCAGGTGGCTGGGACATTATTGACATTCAGTAACATCCAAAATGGCACTTTCACAAAAGTTGCCTTAGCAATCTGAAAACTAAGCGATGAAGGATGCTCTTCTTCTAAATCTTTGACCAAGGATTGCTACAAAAATCTGATGCTTCTGAAAAAGAATGAAAACAAACCTTTTAAAAAGCGAAAACAACTAATTTTTCAAGAAAGCCTTAACTGCTCAATGGGTGGTATGTTTGTTAGGCTTTCAACACATATTTGTTTCGATTTTCTGGGCTCTTTTACTCCTTTAGAAACTTAGAAATATTGCCAAAGGACAAAGAAAACAATAGAAGGTTGCATGGGAAGAGGACGAGGAGATGGAAGAGACATCTGGATTGCATTTGACCTGCCAGCTCTCTCTCCGCCCCGTTAGGCGGCTGCTGCCCTGGGCAAGCGAGAGGGGGCTGCCTGCGCTGATATTTGATTTCCAGGTGCAAATATGTACTCATCTAAATCCTGACCATATGCTGTCATACATCTGCCTAAGTACTGCTGTTTCCTTTTGAACTAGATATAAAACGTACACCTGACCGAGGCGTGCAAGATAGATGGTCCTCAAGCAGCGAAAACTGCATCAGTTTTGCAAGGGAGATTTAAGCCACGGAAATGTGTCAAATAGCTTGTGTCCTGACATGTCTTTTGCCTGGTTAGAGTGGCATCCAGAGGCAAGTGGGTAGGAGCCAGGGGATAAAACGCTTCTAGCCCTGTTTCGGGCCAGTGTGTTCCATCATTTAGAAAGTGAAAGGGGTGACTCTTCAACTCCTTAGAGGCAAATCCAACCCACTGAGGGAGGCGTGTTAAATACACCAGTCCTGCTGCTAAGATGCCATTAAGCAAGTTGAGAAAGTTCTAGATTTGCTGTGCAGCCTTGTGCCTGTAAGCTGACCATGCTGTATGGTACACTTAAAAATATGTTAAGAAGCGAGATCTCATGTTAAATGTTTTTAGCACAATAAATAAAACAATATGAAACAAAACCATCTACTAATCATTGTAAACTGCCATTTTGCAGGACATTGTTATTTGCCAAACAGAATGGAAAGTTTTTGTGGAATGATTATTGATTTTGTGCATTTGGGTAACATTGGTTTATTTATCCAATTCTCAGTTGTCTCTTCTGTAAAATGAAGGTGATAATATTCCTCATAGCGGGTCTTTGCTAGAATTCAAGACAATACGAGTAAAAGCATCACAGTTCCTTAAAACGTGGCATTCTTACTATGTGACTGGAAGTTAGGATGCCAGTTTTGTCCATTGGGCATTCGATTTATAACTGGAATTTACATAAATTCCACAGTGACAAGTTGAAAGGCATGTGTGATATGCTTTCAAGCCTAGGGTCAATGATGATCGCAAAGGTGGCTCCCATTTCTAGAGCGTAACAAGTACTGAGCTGTGATCAGACGAAGAAAGCCCTTAAAAGGGAGCACTTTGAAAGTGTCCAACTTTTTTATTTCATCTCTGGACCATTTTATATACAGGCCCAATATTTTTTTAAAAATTCACTTGGCTGGAAATCTCAACTCTGTTGTATTGGTTGTTTTGGGGGGGAGGTGGTTTTTATAATTATTACAAAGGAACTTAATAAGAAGGAAAAACCAGAAATACATATTTTTGTCAGTGGCTTTTTACTATATTCCAATTATTTGATTATTGGTCAAGAATCAAATACTGTTAATAGTATTATTGTATTAATAAACACAAGCTTTATTCCCTAACAATGGTAAGGAATAGATAATACTATTTTTAAAAAGGAATGAAAAATTTTCAGAAATAATAAGCTGGTAAGTATTGAATGCTTTTTTTTCTAGTGTATTAAAAGTAGTGACCGATGCTTTCCTCTTGTAATATTTTAATGTTTTTAAAAATAAAAAAATGGAAAATCACTTATTCATGTTCCATATTAACTTACTATTAAGCAAAAGCATTTTTTTTCTGTATTGAGGACTACAGAGACCTTTAATTTTTGTTACACTGCAGGAAAAAATAAAAGATGAAGGTTAAGGAAAGAAGAAATTTCTCAGTACTTGGAAAGGTATCCTTACTGCAGTTTGCAGCATCTGAATTTCATAGAATTCTTGTTCCTTTTCATGCATTAATCCTTTCTTGTGACAGATGGAAAATGAGTTTAGCAGCATACTGGGAGACTCCTTGGATTGTTGTTTAAGGTATCCAAAGGATAAACAAAATGTGAATCAAACTTACAATTCTGTGCATTGGGTTTCAGTTCATGTAACAACCTAACAGGGACAAGAGGAAGGGAGGACGGCAGAAGAGACAGAGAAATGAAATGGGATAAAAGCAGTGCTGACAGAGAAAAGGTCAAAGATAGCAAAGAAAAGGCAGGGAAGGGAACAGAAAGGAAGAAAATAAAAGGCAGAAGAAGGAGGCAGCAAATGGGATGAATTCTTTGGGAAACTGTAAAGTTGGGAACTGTTTTGTGGGAAGGCAACTTGAAAGGCGGTTGGACAACAATGAAATAAAACATCTGTAAGGAAACTGCTTGAAAATGTGTTACTCTCCTAAGTTGCAAGTTGTAGCTTGTTTGGGAAAGAGGTGCAATGAAAATGCAGACTGAATTTCATCCACAAATGAGTATTTATGGACTAGAGACAGGACTAAATTCTGTGAAGCAAATAACTATGCAGCAGGAATAACGACTTGAGTAGAAAAACGATTTGTATTATAGAAGCATTTGTTATTTCTTTATGTATCTTATCCTACTTATATTGTAAATCCACCCTTATATTGTAAATGTAACACTTTGAAGATAACCTGGGCGCTAAGTTCTATCAGTGCATTGATGCCGAAATCAGTTGCATAGACCCTTACATATTTATTATTTTGTTTGTGAGATTTTTAGGCTGCATTTTGAAAATGAGAAACTTTGAAACGCGTGACTCTAATTTCTGGAGACCTACCTAAAAATTATGTGAATCCCAAGGTTCAAGTACCTAAATGCCACACATCAAAAAGTCACCATGACCTTTGTAAAATCTCACTATGGCTTCCGTCCTTGACTCAGCCCTTTATCTTCCCAGTCTCTGTAAAGCCTGGACTCTAATTTCAAATGTCTTAAAAATTCCAAATTCCCTTCAGTGTTTGATGCTACATCTATAATGCTGAAATAACTTATATGTTTAACTCTTTGTTCTAAACTTTGCCAGAAAAGAAGAATACATACAATTTTTAAAGTTGATCTCTCTTTTCTACCTTCTCTTAAAGGACTTCAAGTCCCACACAAAAGGAAAGCAAAAACACTCGCTTCTTTTTTCGTCGTTTTCTAATAGGTAGCATGCCTTTGAGGTGCATGGATGATATGCCTCATACTCAGCCTTGTATGCACTGTCACCTTTTATTCTCATGCAGAAGAAAGTTTTTTTAATGTTTATTTATTTTGAGAGAGAGAGAGAGATTGAGGAAATCCCAAGCAGGCTCCACGCTGTCAGCACAGAGCCCGACCTGGGGCTCCAACTCATGAACTGTGAGCGCTTGACCTGACCTGAAATCAAGAGTTGGAAGCTTGACCAACTAAGCCACCCAGGTGCCTCAAGAAACATTTAACTGTCGCCATTTTTTCAGGGAGGCAGCAAGTGTCACACAGCACAATGTTGGAGGTGTAACAGAATTCAGGTGTGGCCAATTCCAAAGGTACGTACGTCCTTATACATCTTGCCTTGTAGTTAGTTACCAAATGTCTCTCAGTCTGCTTCCACCTTCCACCCACAGACTTCTGAAAGCAAGGTTCTCTAGGGCAGGGACCAGGTTATACTTATCTGTGCTTTGATATACTGAATGGCATGGAGTAGGTTCACACACAAAATTTTTTTTTGGCAAGAATACAGTGACTCCAGTTCCAATTTTATAATCAAGCTACCCTTAAGCTTTGCAGAAAGTACCTGCTTCTTCCTGTTAGGTGTCTGATGACCTAAAGCTGATCTGCATGGTCTCTACACAAGGAGCACTAGAAGGACATCCCTGGTCATGTGCTGGTGTCCAGACTTACAGGCCCGATACCAGCAGCCCTAAATTTCTTGTCTAGGGGAATTTACACAAACAGGATGTTCCTTCTAAGTTTCTGCAGAGAATCCCTTCTATTATTAAACTGGGAAATTATCAAATCCCAGAGTGGTGGGAGCTTTAGACTAATGAGGACTTTTCTTTCCCAGAAACGTATAAGCCAACCTGGCTCTGTGGAGCCGGAGGTGAGAGGAAGGGAAAGCAAGAAGCATGCCCACGATTAGGACCCCAGACGAAGGGACTGCTCTTCATTTCTGAATGTTAAGTAACATTTTCAAGTTTGTAGTCCACTTATTGCTATGTTCTTGCATGCTCTCACCAGGTGTTTTTCAACGAAGCACTAAACTTCCCCTGGTCGACTCCAAAAGGAAACCTTCAGGTAGGTTTAATGCAGAAGATTAAGACTGCATTAAGATTAAGTCTGAAATGTTCTGCTACCAATTAGCCCTCTAGTATTTCTGTAAGCCTTGAATTTTTGATGCGATCAATGACACCAGCGGAGCCATCTTCTGTGGAGTGGTTATTAAAGATATAAAAATCAATACAAAGATGATACTTGGAAATCTATATCACAAGATAATGAATCACCATGAGAGCCGACTAAGAATGTCAGCAAACCAAACAGAAGGTTTGTGCATAACAAAGTGTTTCATGCTAGTAGAGTTTAAGCTAAATTTTGCATGAGACAGAAGTCTTCAGGCTACACTTATGATACATTTGCATGGCAGGGTTTTAATAAGATGAAAACACAAGCCCAACCTAGCAAAGGACTCCTGGTAACATTTGGAAAAAGCAAAGAAAAAAAAAAAAAGGAGTGGGGATTGAGATGTTCACGACTGAGCCAATAACGGCATGATTTAACTTTAACTAGTGATAAAACAGCATTAAAACTTTCTCTGTCAGTAATCCTCATTCAATTTCTTTTAAATGAAACATTATTTGCCTGCATTTTAAGTCCATAAGTACTGATTGTTATTGGAGCTGTGTATTGGAGCTTCACAGAATAGTCCAAATTTAATTTGAACTGGGGATTGATTTCGTTTCCTTCAAAGAAGATTTTTTTTTCCTTCCAAAATTGAGCTGGTGCATGACTTTGCAAGTTCATTTTGGTTTTCTCCTTGACACAATTGTAAGTGACAAGAGAACATTTATGTGTTTTGTCCTTAAGGGACATCACAACGTTGCTAATGAAGCCACAAATGACTGGGAGCTATTCTTTGGCTTTAGAGATATGGATTCCCTATGATCTTGTGTCATCGCTGACAGAAAAAAGCACAAGTAAGGAAGGCTGCCCCATCTCTAGTCCACTAAACCGTTGTATATTTAATAGATATAGAGTTTTATGCTTAGGATTTTCCAATTTACAGCTACATAAATAAACCTTTATAGACAGGGATTCGTGAGGATGTGTTTTTGTGTATGTGGGTGGTACAAAAGTCATAAATGTTTGTATCTCCTTCTCTCTCCAGGCACATATAGGAGTGGCAGCCATTATGGAAAGATGTGCTCATAACCAACTGAGCATCCAGCCCTTCATAGCAAAGCCTGGCTCTTCGTTAATCAGCAAACTTATTGATTTACAGAGTGATGTCTTTGTTTTCCTCGAACTCTTTTCATCCACTTCTCATCCTAATGCCAGCACAATTTCCAGAAAATTAACTTGTTAATGCTACCGTGTATTACTGTATGGTTGTTTCTGTGTTTTCATTGCAGGTTTCAAAGGTTGACTTGATCAGTCAGGGTAGATGTCCCACAGACTTTTTTTTTTCTCCTAACATACCATGTGACAATAAGAGAGCTAGATACACCTTGTGTAGTCTTAAAAAGTATTTGCAGTTTTGACTTAATGTATTTCCCTCCCCTTTACCCCCTGAGGGTCCCACAGCAAATAAACCATTCAGTAGCATGAAACAAGTGGAATTAGTTTAGATTCCAGTAAAACACCAACCTCATGTGGGCAGTATCTGCCCTGATGCTGAATGTGTGCAAATTAAAATATTATGGTGTCTTGATTGTCCTGACAACTCACAATTGTCCCCTTGAACCCCCACTCCCTGGGGCACCTCAACACCCACAGCTGTTCGCTTCTCAGACTCATCGTTGGTGTTGATACCTTGGCTTCTTTATCTTTGTCTGTAAAATCTTCACTACAGAGACATGAATATATTTAGCAGTTTCTCAATACTTTTAGACTCAGGGTTTAAGTTGGGTAGTCCACTTTTAGGTGGTGTAAGGGGAAAAAAAAAGATGTGAGAAATGCTTTTCTCATGGGCAAGAGGGTTATAGTTGACATTAAGGAAATAGATTTTTTGGAACAAAAGTTTTTGCATCTCATCCAAGCTATGAAAACCTTTAGCCTTCATTACCTTTGTCCTGTTAGCTTGGGGATGAGTTCTGATGCCTTGAAGGATGTTATGTATTTGTTTACAAATAGCTGATGGTGGTATATACTATGTACTAATTGCTAAGGATACACATTATATCAGGCGAATTGTGAGGAGAAATGTTCAGTGAGACTGCAAAGTTATTTCTCCTATGAGGTCACATTTAATGCTTTTTTGGGGAAATGTTAGTTAATGTCTTTAGATGTTTAGTTAGCAAACAAATCCAAACCGGATAAGTGTCTAAACCTGGGCAGAATAATCAAACATTATTTTGCATAGGTGGAAGAAATGAGATGCTTAGCAATTACATAAGAGCGAAGTCCTTCCTAATGAGCTAAATGATAAAAATTTGAACCCCAAACCTGGGCAGGTAAGGCATGTGGAAAAAGTTAAGTTTTCAAATGATGTCTGTTCACCAGATGAAAACTGATGAATCACGCTTGATAAAATGAGCTTTGGGGGGGATAAAAAGGTTAGGTATCTGAACAAGAAAATTTCATCTTCCATGTAGTTAAGATGGGCCTACAGGCAGGAGATAAAACCCACAGAGGGCATTTACAATGTTACATGGACACAAAATAGTTCTTTGATCTTTAATTTCATTTAGAAATCAAGAAGACAGATGTATTATTTTATAATACCGTGTCTTATATAATATTAATATATTTTCCTAGCTTCTGTGAAATAAAAACAGAGTAGTTTCAATTAACAAGAAATTAGCACATGACGGAAGCAAAGGGAATCACCCAGGAGCTTCACACAAGACCCTATCTTTGTAAACAAGCCCAGAAATAGGAACATTTCTAGACCTCTATGAATCAATGCTAGGCCTCTTTCTTAATGGTCAACCCTCTTACTGGTCACTTGGCTTTTATTAATCCAGAGAACTGGATGAATCCAAATTTAAGGTCTGATTTCGGGAGAAACAAAGCAGGATCAAAATATATTAAGACGGAGAATTGATGTTAAAATACAACCAAATGTGTTAAAAAAAAAAACTCCAAAGAAAGAAATATAATATAATGTTAACAATGTTTTTCTCAGGGTGTTGGCATTAACAATGGCTTTTATTTTCTTCCTTGTGTGTTTTGATATTTATAAATTTTCAACAATAGCATTTCTATTCTAACCAGAAAAAATAGATCAATGAAAAGTACAACCTAATGGTTGAAATTACTGTTATATACAAAACGAATACATTTTCCCACTGGTAATGCCTTTGGCTATAGAGGAAAGATGGTTTCCATGGAAGGATTACAATGTTTTATATCTAATTAGTTGGGAAAGCTTTAGGCAAAATCAGAACTACAGATCCTGGAAACTGAATACAGTGAGGACTTTATAATAGACACGAAGAAGAAAAGGTAAGATAAATGGAAGACCTTCCAGACGGTGAGAACAGTCAGTTAGAGAGTGGGCAAGAACATGAAGAGTATGAAAAGAAGACAAAGAAAGTTTTATATGAAAGTGAATAATAAATGAGAAGAGATTAAAAAGTAAACTGGCCTTAAATCTGAAAGTAAAGAGCCAAAGAGCTATGACGGTACTCTGTATTTTGAATGTCAAAATTAAGGAACTCCATTGGGAAATAAGTTTATGGAATGAGCAAAATCAACCTTAGAGTCAGATTGATTTCTACTTTGAGGGGGTGGGGGGCTTGAAGTCATTAGCATTGGGTCTGTTTTATTAACACCATGGCTTTCCCTTTACTTCCAAGAAAAAGCACATATGATGCTTTTACTCTTCATAATTCACTTGCTTAGTCAAATACTCATTGATTTTTCTGAATCTGTAGCCCATCTGCCTGCAAAACATTCATTGACTTCATGGGACTAAATAATAAGTATTGGTTGATGTTAATGTACATACATGCAATAAAACTGTCAACTTAGTCATCTTACTGGTATACCTGAGTATATAAGAAAAGCGTCATTAGACAGTGAGGCAGCACTGTCTGAGAGGTAGTGTACATAATGGAAAGAGCATGCCCGTTGCCCTCAGAAAGACACTGGTTCAAGTCCTGGCTCTGCTACTTGCTACTTGTTAAATTTGATCCAGTTAAATTTTTTGAGCCTCATTTCTTTATCTTTAAACCAGGGACAAAACCTTTTCCCTGTATATAAATGTGGTGAGGATTAAATGAGATATATATATATATAAGTTAAAGCATATGACAAAATGCCATGCGTGCAATCAGCTCTCAATCCATGGTAGCTACGATCGCCACTGTCATCAGCATACTTACAGTTTACTTTCATAACACAGTGCAACTTAGAGTTTCAGGAATAGTATCTGATTTTAATTTTGTGTGAGTCGAGTTTTGGATTATTAATATAAATGATCTCCTTTTTTCCTTAGATGGCAAATGGTTAATTCATAGAACTAATTCAGGGACTCACCTTCTATATTCTCAAATCGAAATAAGCTTTGTACCCAAGCCCAGCATTTGGGTCTTAAAGGCTTGAACTCCATTAAAAGAGCTGTAATTCTTTCTGAGAGGAATGATTCTCTCCACTCATGATGGAATCTTCACTGTTGCAATGTGAGGGGCCAGACTCATATCCCAGGTAAGCTTGGGATTTGGGCGGGATGTCTATTCTCGATTTCACTGGGCATGGAAGAGTGAACGATCTGTTTGGTGGGACCTACCTAGCCCCTTCAACTGACTACTTAACCAGCCCCTTCAACTGACTACTCCTTCGCTTTGTGTTTAGTGGTCAAATAGCTCATTACATAGACCCTGGATAATATAAATCCAGGACCACTGGTTATTTGGCCCAGAAAAGAACTACATATCCTGCTGTATTCATTATTAAAATCCCATCTTGGATCCTACCACTTCCATCAGAACTCTTATAGAAGTTATAATTTATAACATTGAGATGAACCCATACATATATTTTTGTGATGATAATATTTATTTTGTATATGCTGATTTTACTTTCATATATACAGAAAGTAGGGGTCACACTTTGAATGTCAAAGTGGAAAGTAGGGGTCACATTTTATACTCTTTTTTAATACATCCTTTCTGAGGTGGAACAGCTTTGGATATATTAGAGACCCCCAATAAAATTAATTAAATAACTTAAAAAAAAGAAGTTTCTAAATATCTAGTCAGTGAACCTAAAAAATACACACATTTAGCTTGTACTTTTTTGTGATTTTAAAGTTTCTAGTGACCATGAACAGGACGCATTTTAAACTAACCAACCATTTCATTCGTGAAATGATGGAATCAGTGCACAAGAGGAAGAGGCAGGTAAGTTGCAGGAAAGACTGACAGCGGAATGTGGATTTGGCTCATGTTAGAATTCGCTAAATGTTTTTGTTGCTTGAAAGTTTTTCTTCAAAATCAGCTTTCATTTTTGAGACTCCTTTATTTATTTCTTCAAATATTATACCAAAAATTTCAGTTAGATGGTTGCTAATTGCTCAAGATCACTCAGAAAATTCCGTTGCAGATTTGGGACTAGAACTCAAAAACGCTATCCCAGCCATGTCTTTTTAACAATGACACTTACCTGTGATGATGGTTATAGGGAACAGACATTATCCATTCATATTTCTTACATTACCATAGCAATCAAAGTTTATTTATAGCATAAAGACCCCAGAAAAATTATGCTGGAATATTTTAACATAAAACAATTTAAAATTTTTGAAGTATGACACTAAAGTATTGTCTTAATAGCTAATATTATCCCTTCCACCATAACTATTGCTTGCTTATTTTCAATATTATAGTGGTGTGCTCTTATTCAAGATTATATTGAGACAATAATATTTGCATGATACTATTCAAGATTATTTTAGGACAATGGTATTTGTGTGATTATTATTCAAGACTATATTATGATCTACTATATTTAAAGGATATACTTTGAAAATTGGAAAATGAGAGAAATATTCACACAAACATGTGAGTAAAAATTGTGATGGGGAATGGTATTTATTATTTTTATAAGAAATTTTCTCTTCCAATAAACAACTTATTATTAACACCTGTTCTTTAAAAGATACGGCATTATTTCCACTTTGCCAAATATTGCCCATTTGAATGATTGTAACACTGTATCACTGTTAACTAAATATTATAACAGTATGGTTAATTAAAAAAAGATTCTAACTTCAGTTTATTTCTTACGTCTTACTCAAGTTAATAGTCTTTAAATGGCTCAGCAGATAACTAGTTTAAAACTTATACTTGCCGTTTTCTGCATTTGGTTATTAAAATAAAAATCTAGCCATAATCAATGATGTCATTTGTAAGAAATATCTAAATCGGGTAAAATAAACCATATCTATACATGTCTTAAAGGATCAGTTTCATGTATTTTTATTTTTAAAGTTAATGTTAGAAATCAAATCGTGATCAGTTGCATTTTGGAGATGAGAAAACTAGGTCAGAGAGCAGTTAATGACCCAGAATTAAACCTAGGTGTTCCAAGGATCTATAGACCATACAGTGGTGTTATTTATTTTCTTTTCTCTGTTGCATTCCTTTCAGTCCTGAAACAGAGGGATGGGAGATTTGAGAAATACGCTTTTGCTAATGGAGGAAGGAGAAATCCAATGACTTGTTCTGACCAGCTAGCGGGATGGTAATGTTTATTAGAAGAGAAGGATGGATACCAGTGGAAACACAGACTACTGGCAAATCTACTGGAGAGATGAAGTCATTAGCCATATATAGGCTCATTAAGCTCTAATGGTGATCATAATCATCCTTTCGTGATTTGGAAGAACCGTGCCTCCCTCCATCCCTTTGAAAGGCTTTTTGTTTTGTAGATCCCTTTTTATTCTGCTTCCTGAAACTTGATGCCAATTGATGTTTGCATGTTTCTGAAATGGCCCTGAGTCTTCTAATTGATTCTCCCACTACACTGTGCTGCTGAGCTGGCAGGCACCCTGCTTTCAGGTCACTTTAGACGTCACACCACCTAGGGCTAGCCAGGGACCCATTCAAAGGGCAATGGGATGCCAATTATTTCCCTTCCTGGCATTTACATGAAAGGTATAATATATCTCCTTTAGGAGGAAGGCTGCTAAGAGGGAATTGGGAGTTTGCTTCCCTTAATAATTCCCCCAACCACCAAGTTTCTGGACTAAAGGTAAATTGAGAACCTGAAACAAAGTGAGGAGGTAGAATGAAAGCCCTTTAGTTAATCAGTGAATTTAGTGTTTTCTAGGTACTAGGCAATACTTGAAGTGCTTTGCATCTGCCCATCTGTTTATATACTATGCCACAGCCCTTGCAAGTGAGTACTATTATTTCTCCCACTTTATAGATGAGAAAATTGAAGGCCACGGTGTCATTGCTGGCAAATTTGAATTTAGGTAGGCTCTGAAGCCTAGGCTTTTCACCATTTTGCTATAGGGGATGTCAAAGATCCTGTATGTACCTTCACATAGATTGGCAGCCTCTAGAAATAAATAATTATTTTAACAAGCAGGAAAGCAAATGATGACTGTGGTTTAGAGAAACAGAAAAACGAGGCCATCGTCTCTCAGTTCCTGTGCCGCACACTTCCTCATCCGACGTCACTTGCGGCAGAGGTAGCCTTCATGGGATGTTTTGTACCTCCTCCTACCTCCACAACGGAATGCATCCTAGTAACTTTGGGCTTGGTGTGTGACAATAAAGGCTTTAATCGCTCCACTTGACAGTGGGATTTGTGATGTGCTGGCATGCCCCAGGGCAGGAGCCTCCTAAGATCACAAGAATAGTTACTTGAAAAAATCGAGGTAGGTAGCCAGCCTTATGCAACATACAACAGATAATCTGATTCTGAAGACAGCCAACCCACAGATGCAGTTTATTGTTCCCACAGCGCCACCCAGGATCATGATTCTGCCTTCTACTAAAGGACCACCCAGCATCTTAACTTAGCAAGTCTCCAGCAGACAAATGAAGAACAACACGTTTCCACAGTGCTGGAATTCATTCCGTAATTGAATCCATTATGTTATATTTTGAAAGTAATCATTTACCTTATGAATCTATGTGGGCTCCATCGTCTTCAGAACGAGTTGTGTGGTTTAGGGTGAGTTGTCTGAGTCCTAAAAGGAAGACAAACAAACCCAGAGTTCAAATTCAGCATGAAAAGAATATCAATAAGATTGTAGATAAATTCTCAATGTACGTTAAATACTGTTTTGAGTTAGATGCAAATTACAAAGGTATTTACTAGTTTGGAGTTTCAGAGAAAATAGAATTTGGATGCCATGGAATATCTTCTGTGTTTGTTACCCCTGTGCTTTAAGAACCAGCTCAGACTAGGGGTACCTGGGTGGCTCCCTCGGTTAAGTGCCACTTAGGCTCAGGTCATGATCTCGAGGTTCATGAGTTCCAGCCCCCACATCGGGCTCTGTGCTGACAGCTCAGAGCCTGGAGCCTGCTTCAGATTCTCCCTCTCTCTCTGCTCTCCCCTGTCTCTGCTCCTTCCCCACTCGTGCTCTGTCTCTCTCTGTCTCTCAAAAATAAACATTAAACAAACAAACAAAAAAGAACCAGCTCAGACCAAAAAAAGTGAAAGGGTCTAAAATGTTCCTGAAATGAAGCAGTGTATCTGAACCCAGGAGGGAGGAGCAGGCTGCCCCCCACCTGGGGACACGGGTTAATAAAAAGATCAATTGCACTCTTATCTTGTTAGTCATTAGACAGCCCATTGATGCCACCTGCTTACTTTAAATGTGAAAGTACGGCCCAGCCATTGGAAAGCTGCCACCATCACTTGGGAACCCCCTTTCTTTCTGCTGTGGCGATAGAAGGGAAAAGGCCAAAGTCGGACCCTTAGAAGCTGAGCATCTGTTCCTTCGGTAAGCACAGATGTGAGTGAGAGCAAATCTGAAAGCAAGTCTTTACCCAGGGAAGGGAGGGTGTGTGGTTTTTCTCTTCAATGATTATAGCACGGTATGAGGAGGTCATAAAGTTAATATTAATGTGAATGCAAGAAACATTTTAAATATAAAAACTAAAATGGCTCAGAGGAATTTTCTTCTTTCTTTGGGTAATTGTATCCCTCAGATCTGATGTGGCCATAGCTTAAAAACACACAGATTACACAAACTTTTTGTTTGCTTTAATGTTCTTTAGGGATCGCTGCCTCTTTTTCAGCTGTCAATGATTCTTTCCCAAAAGCAGAAGGAAAGATTGACCTGTCTCACTTTTGTATCCATTGACAATGATTCAAGTTTCAAAAGAAACGTTATACATTTCTTAAAGCAAAGAAAGTGCCTACTTACCATTGGTAGACAGGGAAGAAACTTTAATTTTTTATATTGGTAATCAGAAGCCAGTGTCTACCTCTCTCGGCTTCTGCAAACAGCAGCCATAAATGGGCCTCCTGTTTTCTCACCCCCTGACGCTACACTTAAGCAGACATCATTCTCATGATGGGCGGACTCCAGACTTCCACCTTCGTAGCAGATAAGTCAGTATTCATTTCTCTCTTCATAAAATGAGTAGATTTAATTTACCTTGTATATATTTGATGGAATGCGTGTTTATTATTTATCGATTATTACTACTCAAGCAGTTAGTATTTCTTTTGCTACCAGTAATCGCTTTCTCTCTCTGTTGGACATTCCAATTCCAGTCAAAACCAT
Source organism: Panthera onca (assembly GCF_046562875.1). Taxonomy (NCBI): domain Eukaryota; kingdom Metazoa; phylum Chordata; class Mammalia; order Carnivora; family Felidae; genus Panthera; species Panthera onca. The sequence continues at coordinate 153,328,750 of NC_138346.1, forward strand.
TTTGCAAGTAGAGAAACGGTGCGAAGTAGCAGTAAGCTACAATTTCTCGAAGCACTGAGATGGTAAAGCCAACTCGTGGCCTGTTAATCACTACTTTCTCTTATGCTCACTTCAGTCTCTAACAGTCAGGCTTACTATATGTAGGCTCTGAGTACTTAAAATTCATTCCCAATCAAGCAGTATGTAGATGGATGGATTTTCCATCAAGTGAGTCATACCCACAAGAGACAATCAAGCAGTGTCTCTGGCCTAAAGCCGACATAGTTTAATCAAGGGAATGGACTAAGAAATGACGGCCTATTAAAAAAGTATTATTTGGTGAATTTTAAAACAATAGAATTCCAAGATGGGCTGACTGTCATACATTTTGGAGGCTAGACAAGTTATTACTTGTTGCCTGAATATAAAGGATTTATAATTATATCACTCATATCCTTGATGGAAGTATGTTGTGAAGAATATGGCTCTTTTATAGTTTGGCATGTACAAATTACTAGTAAGAGAGCAAGGAACTAAGTTTTTGGAGACCAGTAATTTCTAGTTTTTCAGCAAACTCTAAGTTTGTTGTGAAATGGGGCAGGATTTTTTTGTTTGTGAATACAGAGGCTTTGATCAGACTGTTAGAGTGAGGCTGCAAAACTTGACCTTAAAATGGTTGATGAAAAATGGACATACATCCCTTTTCCATGTGATCTTGCATCAAAATGACAGTCCTGGGATGCAGTTCAACCAGGTCTAATATTGAATTTAGCACCATGTTTTATGATGAGGGTCCAACATAACCATAAGGGTTCAATGATGAGTGACGAAGGAAAGTTTGCCAGATAGACTCATCCCAGGTTTCACACTGCCCTTGGTGAAGTCCACTTACAGATGGACATAATATCTTAGATTGTAGTTGAAAAAGCTAAGGGAATAAAGTAGCACTTGAGGTTTTTTTCTTGCCAATTTCTTCATCTCATGGTTAACTAATAGATATGAGATTAACACAGAAATAATGGGCATCTCATTATGTAATTTTGTAAAAAAGGAATACTTTCATCTGTAATAAGGAAGCTCATTTTAGGGGCCCCTGGCTAGATCAGTCAGTGAGCATGTGACTCTTGATCTCAGGGTTGTGAGTTCAAGCCTCACACTGGGTGTGGGAGATTACTTACAAATAAAATCTTTAAAAGAAAAAAGAAGCTCATTTTGTAGGATGAATTAATATTGGCTATCAGACTACGCTGCTATCTTTAAGAGATCAAAGGTAACTGAGTAATTTTTGACATCTGTAATAATGAGTATAGCTTTTGAACTGATAGCCAGACTCTTTAAAAAAAAATTTTTTTTTAATGTTTATTTATTTTTTAGAGGGAGGGAGTGACAGAGTGAGAGCAGGGGAGGGGCAGAGAGAGAGGGAGACACAGTATCTGAAGCAGGCTCCAGGACCTGAGCTGTCAGCACAGAGCCCAATGCGGGGTTCGAACCCACGAGCTGTGAGATCATGACCTGAGCCGAAGTCGGACACTTAACCGACTGAGACACCCAGGCACCCCAAGACTCTAATTTTTTTAATAGGCATTTATAATTGAAAATGCAGGTTCAAAAAATTTTCAATTATTTCTTGACAGTTTAGGCACATGGTTTAAAGATTCAATGCATGCCATATCAGATCATTTAGAACATTACAGGAATATAATTAATTTTTATATATGTCTTTTACATGCAGAACATACGTACTAACTTTGTGAACAAACCTAATGAGGGCAGCATTAACCAAGTGTAGTCAAACGTACAAAATAAGCTATTTTTGCTAAACTTTGAGATTGCCTTATTTATCAGAATGGGACTTGCTAGTCACCTTTGAATACAACCTTTATTATCGTTGTTGAATAAAAACTTCTCTCTTCCTTGAAAAGAGTTATTCCTTGTGTCATTTCTTCAAACTTTGAAGTCGGTTTCTTGGGGAAATTTTCCGATATGAAAACAATAGGATCTAAAGAACTCAGATGTCTGAGCAACATTTAGTCCTGATGTGCTGGTGATATCAATATTTAAAAATGCAAGGCCAGGACTTTAACAATCAATTTAGAATGAGTATTGTTTAAACCATAACTTAGGGGAAAATCTATGAGATTCAAGAAAAAATAAATTCCAAGTGATATGAAAGCAACATTTTAATCATCAAGATGCAAATGAAGAAGCTATAATTATGAGTATATACTGAGAAAAGAGTACATAATTCAATACAGAAAAAAAAGCTCAAGAATGAAAAGAAGCCAGCTTAGAGAAAAAGTGCATCCAGTGATATGTCATCTCGAGAAAAAAGGCAAAGTGAAATGAATTTAAGTAAAACAGAGGAGAATTCCGGTATCATCTTATATTATCTTTCATATCTAAGACAGACAAAATTATTTTGAAAAGTTTGGAGGGAACTCCGCAGGCTTAATATTCTGTTATTGAAAGAGGTACATCTCTTCTCCGCGGTTCATGCTGGAACGACGATGATAAACTCTTCACTGAACCTTCTGTTTCAGAAGCAAGTGTAATCATCAGGGAAAGATTAACTTTTCTCCTTTCTCTGTTGCCCTGCATGATACAGGCTGAGGAGGCTTTTGAAGTCACAACTAATATTATCATTTCCCTAATTAAAACAACAACAACTCGGAAGAGTCTGAGTGCAATGGAGCTTTCACAGAGGCGAGCCTGGCCTCTTAATTGGAGCCTCATATTCCAGGATGGGGACATTAGACAGTAGGCAATCAATTGGGAAGGGCTGAGGATGTTTGAGCAAGAGAGTGAATTAACCAGAAATCCAATTTAAGTAGATGAAGTGTGTGTACTATAGATCAAAGCAAGAACAGAAAACAGATTTATTCAATAATTAACCCAACAAATAGTTTTAGCAGTATTTAACATTTAATGGTACTATTTGAATAATAACTTTCAATGTTAATAATATGGTATGTTCATACTGTGATAATATTTAATAATAGTAGCACTAAGTAAATAGTTCTTTCTGGTGTTATTAGGTACTGAGGATACAGACGTGAACTAGTTGGCCAAGGTCTCTGCTTTCACAGACGGAAGACAGGCATAAAATATCACATAATTGAGAGAGAAGTGGGGAGGGAGGGAGAGGAACATGTGTTTTGAGAGTGTCTAATTCTGGAGGAATGCTCTTGTTATGTTAAGCTGAGTCTAAGGCTATGAAGATTGGATAGTAGGCTATTGTTATAGTCCAGACAAGAAAGAGATTAATGAGAACCTAGACTAGGTGGGAGCAAGGGGAATTAAAAGGAAGAAAAAAGATGCAAGAGGTATTTCAGAGACAATCAATAGAAACTGGCAACTGCTGAGATGTGCAGTACAGGAGAGAGGAGAGACATAGATGAATTAGAAACTTGGAGCCTCACTGAAGAAATCGGGTTGCTATGAACAGATCCACAGATGTCAAAAGGCCGAACTAGTCTGATGGGGTAATGATGGATCCGGGTGTGGTATATTGTGTTTTCTGTGTCAGAAAGTCTCATGGAGGTGACAGTACGTAGCTGGAACTGTAAGATTATAAATTAGGGGAGAAACGAAGAGAGAGTTGGGTGTCATTCTGATGGACAGTTAAAGCTGTGGGGTGGGGCCTCCGTAGAACTGGGGGTTCTGGGAAATGATGCAATTGGGGGAAAGGAAAGAGGTAAGGTGAGTAGAAATAAGATCAGACAGTTAAAATACCGATTCCCACGCCATCAACACTGAGCACTTTACAGGGGTCAATTCACTTCATTTTCACAACAACCCCTAGAGAGCGGATTTTGTTATTAACGCCGTTTCATAAGTTAGGAAAGGGAGCTACAGAGAGGTCGCTGAGGCCACACAGCTCATAAGAGTTAGAGTTTTGGAGCCCCTGTCCTTAACACTGTGCTGGAGCTTCTTAGGTGGAATAAGTGATTTTGAAAAGAGGGTCCCTCTTTACTAGAACAGGTATCCTACAGTTTAAATTTAAGTGGTTAGGGGGCGCCTGGGTGGTTCAGTCGGTTGAGTGTCCGACTTCAGCTCAAGTCAGGATCTCGCGGTTCGTGAGTTCCAGCCCTGCGTCGGACTCTGTGCTGACGGCTCAGAGCCTGGAGCCTGCTTCGGATTCTGTGTCTCCCTCTCTCTCCGCCCCTCCCCCACTTGTGCTCTGTCTCTCAAAAGTAAATAAATGTAAAAAAAAAAAAAATTAAAAAAAAATTTAAGTGGTTAGGTTACCAAAGTGTAGAGCTGCACCTGAGAGTTAAAGCAACATGCATGACAAACACGGGCAAAAGAGGGGGCTTTGGTAGGAAACAAATGACTATGTGCAAAATAGTTCTGTTACACTTTTGACAGGTGCTGTGAGGACAAGTTCAGGCTTCTATGAAAGACTATCCTAAGGGGTCCTAACCTGTTTTGTGGGAGGTGCAGGGGATTGCTATCATGGAAGTCTACCTTGAGAAAGTGCCATTTAAACTGAGACATAAATCATGGGTAGGAGAGGAAAGAGAAGGGCATTCCAGATGTGAGGGCCTTGAGACAGGAGGAGTGTTTAGGATTTGAGGAGTAAAGAAATCTGGGGCAAAGATAAGGGAAAGGAGGCCCTGAGGATTCTGGACTTTATCCTAAGAGTTATGGGAAGCTATTGACGGATATTAAGCAGGAGAGTGACAAATTAAGGCTCAGAGAATTTAAGTAAACTGCCTGAGATCATACAGCTGCTAATTGAGCCCAAAGGAAACCCAGATCATCCCAGCTCCAAGGTCCTCCTTCTCACAAAACTGTATTACTGTCCAGGGCTGGACGGCAAAATGCTTAACAACCAACTCTCTGGGGGAAAAGCAATGATTTGCAGCATTTTTTGATATTAGTGGTGTAATTACCATCACAGATTTTAAGCTACTCATGTGTCCCAAGTTACCGGCAGAATTGGAAAGAGATGCTCCCTATCACACCAGGATATGATATTTTTAACATTCAAATGCAAGAAGCAGAAATACCCTCAAGAACACAGAAAACAGTACAGTGTACTACAATAATTAGGAAGTGATGAGTTCTGTGTATTTATTGACTTCGTTTTTAGTACAATGTACTTAAATCAAAATTTATACAATTAATTTTTAATAGTGGCCTTCTGGGGGAACAGACAGCCTGCCAAATTCCTGAAGCTTTAATAATAGGATCTCCTGAGCAGGTACAAGCTGGCAGCCCCTCAAAGATCCACGTCTTGGGTGCAAATTTTTATTTTCTTACTTCTGTTTTGGGAGATGGCTCCTGGAATCTTAGAAAAAATGTCACTCATGTCTTTGCATTTATCTCATTGTGTGGATCATGGAGCATATTCAATGAGAAGAAGACATTTTTTTCCCCAAAAAAGAGTAGAAGAAGGGCACTGAGGGGAGGCAGAGCTGTGCAATGTCCTCCGTGAGGACATCAGGTGACTAAGAGCAAACATTTCTGGCTGACTTCTCACTTTCACTCTCCAACAGCCAGGAGAGAAAGCCTCTGGTTTCAAATACAAATTTATAACTGTTGCATTGAAGCTAAACTTACATTCTCTGTATCCATTATCATTCAGTCCTATTATTGTCATGCAACCTCCTCTTTAGGAAAACCACTGGACCCTAAAATAAAATGTTCAGAAACATGCAAATGAAAATGGTTTAAACTCTCAGACTTTGGCAGTGCTACTTGAGTTGCTGTGGCCTCAGAAGGGACAATCATAATATTTTTCTGGCTGTCTTGTCTTGATTTATAATTTGAATCTCCATAAATGATAATAGAGAGGGCAATTATCAAAGAAATGGAAAGGGCAATTATCATTAAATTGAAAACACATCACACATCCAGCAGGATGAATGACTGAGCTAAAAACAGATTTTGTGGATCTTGCAACTGTTCCAAAAGAACTTAATGGAAGCAACTTCATCTCCCCACCTCCTCCAATTAACCAGATGACTTTGGATATATTTTCCTTTTTTTTCTTTTTTTCCCTTGGATGATAACACAAGGCCTGTTAAACTAATCTGCCTGAATACTGACACTACTTAGGAGATGTAAATTTATGAGAATAAACCAGTTGCTGTTTGCCTAGTGTGAAAAAAAGCTTTCCTTTTTTTTTGTAAAAACAGTAGAGAAAAATTAGTTCCCTTGTTTGTACATTTGTGTGAGGATACCCATCTCATCTGCTCTGAACTCTTGCAATGAATCTTTTTCAGTGAGGCAGCATGGTGTTGTGTTCATGAGGTTAAATAATAGACGAGACACTGAAATTTCCCTAAAGGGCTTTTGTCTTGGTTGGATAAATTGGACAGGGTGTAATCCAAAGTATAGGTTATTAGTTATCGTTACTATAAATATGGAAGTAAGAGGTAAATGTTTATGAATGCCCTTTATGGAAAATTCTTACCATTTGGATTTACTGTTTTAAAGAGTAGAATTCTAGGCATTCTCTGGAAGGGGTGAAATGTGGAAGGGGATAAAAACAAAATACAAAAATTGCCTTCGTCGGCATATCTGTATAGTAAAAATTGTGGTGGTATGAATGTCAATATTTGCCTATATGAAGCCTTATATAATCGGATCCAATCAGATCTTGATAGAGAATAACTAGGGTTCCCCCTTTTGTATTAAGTTCTGGCATACTTATCTTTGTAATATATGGGTCATGAAGAAACCAAATATGGAACGATGGAAACGCTAGGATGAATTTATGTTTCTTTCATCTGGGTTTCTACTTTCCCCGTATTGGTGTTTGACAGAACCATTGGTCCTTGACCTGCCATTGGTTAATGCTTAACCACCATCAGGTATATTTACTTGAGAACAAAGAACCATAAGATGATACCAGCCCATGTGGCTATACTCTTAGTTACAGAGCTCAGACATTACGGTAATAGATGAAAACGAATATATAGTTCTAAAGAAAGATGGAAAGAAAACTAAACTAAAACCTGTTATTTGTCAGATACGTTAAATACATGTAATTTTAACGTTGCCACTCTCTGGTTGCACCAAACCTGTCAGTGAGTCCTGTATTTGTACATCCCTCCCCTGTCCAAACAAAAAGAAATCGATTAGCTTTTACTGTGCTATCCTGTGACATTTGTAAGTACCTTCCCCTTCACGTTGGAGGACCTCGCTGTGCCTGCTATGTGCACGCTCTGATGTCTTGTTGTGTTGCTTGGGGAACAGAATATATGCTGTCCTGTCTAGCTGCCAGCCATATACAACATCAGTGCTGAATATTTTCCTTTTAAATACGTATGATTCTCTGCCAAGGCTTTTTTTTTCTAGCTTCTACCTTTCACATATTCTAGAGCAGTTTGTGCAATGTTAGAAATATTTGAGAGCTCTCCCAAAACAATAAAACAGAAAAAAAATGTGTCCAGTTTACTCACTATGAGTTTACATAAAAATGTGTGTATATCCATAAACTGCCCATCTTGAGTTGATTTCGTGTGTGTGTGTGTGTGTGTGTGTGTGTGTGTGTGTGTGTTGAGGAAAGAAAATTGTTACATTCATCAGTTTATCTTGGTCAGTACATTTATTTTTAAATACTAAGTACACGAAAAAACAGGAAGTGGTTTCCTTTTCAAAAATACCCCAAAGTTCTGAGCACTTTGAATTTGTTGAACTCTAAACCCACCCCATCTGTTGATAAAGTAATCGACTTTTGGACATTCTCACGAAGGGTCTGGGGTGGGGAATCCCCCTTGAATTCTAGGAAGTTGTTCTTTGGACATGATATTTACTTCCTTTGAGGTCACAATTTTTCTTGATAAATGTAAATATTTAAATATTTATTTGTAACATGGTTGTTAAACTTATTCAATATCCTGTTTCAATTCCTGTGTCAAATACTGGTGGAGTAGAAAGGTCAATTTATGGATCCATATGGTCACAGAGTAAATACTGAATTAGTAAGAAGTGAACTTAATATTATTTTAATATTTTAAAATGTGTCCAGAACATAAGAGGAGTTTTTGAAACAAAGAAATTGAAAAGCCATCCACTCCAAGGTAGAGTATATTAATAGTCATATCAATAGCTTCTTTATCATTAATATGTTTGGGAATTGGTACATGTTTATCAACTGTGTCCAGACCTTTTGTTGAAATCTTTTGTGGACTGAATTTAATTGTCATAGGAACCCCATGAGGTATGCCTCGTTGCCTGACTTCACAGATTTCGCAACTCAGAGAAGTTTAAAAAAAACCTTTTCGTGTCAGTAAGCAAGCAAACAGCAAAGCAGGGCCTTAAACCCGGACCTGTCAGATTCTAAGGCCTGTGAATAGCAAAAGGCAGTTTTCAAATTGTGCCTAATGTCAACTATTCTGGAGGTAAAGTAGGACTTGTTCATATGGTTGTGCTTCTTAAGAGAGTTACAGTTAAAAGCTTCTCCAGATAACAGATGATATCCCAATTTTTAAAACATGTAAATAAATCAGAATGTCAGTTCTCTCTGGGTCTCTCTGCTCACACTATTCCCCCAACCCCAATCACAGTCCCATTTTCCACAGCCAAACATCCAAGTTCTATATTCACTAGGGGTTCATTCACTTATTCAGTCAACAAATATTCGTGGTACTCTCATTATATACCAGACATTTTTCCAAGCCCTGAAGAAAAAAAAAAAGTCCCTATGGTTGTAAAGTTTATATTTTGGATAGGAGAGAGAAAATAAACACATGTGTACATATACAGAAACATAATGACAAGTAAGTTCAAATGGCAATAAATGCAAAGAAGAAGAATAAAAGGAACTTAGAGCATAATAAAAACTAGGTCAGGACCTAGAACATGATAAAAACCAACTTTTATTGAAAATATGTTACAAGTGTCAGACACTAGTCTAGACACATTACACAGGTCAATTATTTAATCCTTACAAGACTCTATGTGGTGGATATTTTATCTGCGGTGGGTTGAAGATGGAGGCAAATTATCAACTACTCTTCAAACTGAGAGGCAGGGTTTAAGTTCTCTCCCTTTGAATCTGAGCTGACTTGCTCAGTGACTTGCTTGATGAATAAAATGAGGCAGAAGAGACAACGGACTAGGTCTGGACTTCTGCCTTGCTCCTTTGAAGCCTCGAGCTGCCATGTTAAGAAGTCAGACTAGGGCCTCCATGCTGTGAGAAAGCCTGAGGGGTCAGGTGTGAAGTGATCCTCAAGGGAACCAGCCTACAATGTGAACGAAGCATGTTGGATGGCCAGCCCCATCAAGGCTACTATTCAGCTGGGACCCGACCCCACCAGAATGACAAACCCCAAATGGGAACCACCCAATGGGGCCTAGTCATTCACAGAAAAGTGAAAGATAATAATAAAGAGTTGGTTTAAACCATTAAGTTTTGGGATACTTTGTTATGCAGCAATGGATAATTGGAACAATTATAATCTTCCTTTTATACAGGAGAAAAGCAGGGGAAAGAAAGGCTGAGTGATTTGCTTGCCAAATGGTAGAATCTGGATTCAAACCCTTTCAGGCTTACCCCCCGGGGAACCGCTCTACCCCTGGAGAGAAATCAGCATTCTCAGCGTGCCCGTGACTCAAGTCGGTAGTTACCATCTACTTTACATTTCATTTTCGCCATTGAATCACAATGGTTAAGACTCAGAGCACACTGCCATTGGAATATGATTGCTCTGGACAGCCGCTGGTGTGCTTTTGCAAAGAGACCTTGTGGTGTCCTTGACCCGGAAGTATTATGTGGTCCAAGACCTTTTGTGGATTGGAATCTTAAGAAAAATAAGGAGAATATGGAGGAGATTGACCTGTGCTAATCTATAATCCTTTCATTGTGTTGTAAAATTATGGGAATTATTCGAGTGAAATAGGAAATCGCACGGCATTTTGATTAAAGAAAAGGAGCATGAAGTAATTTTGTTAAAATAAAGGGCAAATAATTGTCACCAAATCAGGTATCTTGGCATACAAATATGTTACATCCCTTGTCTAATACACAGAACTGATATTTGGATGGAAAAGAAGTTACCGGATGTCTGTAGCATGATAGCATTAACCGGCGGCGAGTGTCTGAGACAGATGTTCCTTCCTCAGCAAGGAAGGACAGATAAAACAGTACAATGTTTCCAAGCAAGCTACTGTACATATTTCCAAAGATGTTTTTCCTTAGAGCATTTACAGTTTAGTTTAGCTGTTTCCATTCTGAAGACTTTGAATACACAACAATAGAACAGCTCATGCTAGCTCAAAGGAAAGAACTTCATAGGTGCTGCACATTTACCTCGAGCCTTCCAGGGGAAACTCCTGGTGCTCTTGATACTTTCCTGTCAGACTATTATACAATCCAGTGCCTTTTCCAAGCAGGAAATATGATGTTCCAAAGACAACTTGACCTCCTGTTTGAAAATGGTGGGGGTGGGGGGTGCGTGAGGTGGGGAGACAAACCAGGCATAGTCTAAGTATACTTAATTCACAGACCCACTCACAAATACAAACAAGTTAATTTTGTTAAGAACACAAGATAACGTTTCACTCAAGACAAAATCCCAATCATTTATTCTCCTCTGGAGTACTTCTCATGCATCCTTGAGTTTTTAAAAGTTCAAGTGTTGCATAAAAAATCAACATAATTACAGAAAGCAGTCCTTAAACAAGAATATCCTGTTTTGTTTCCTGCATACTCACTGGGGTGGCGCATCTGAATCCTTGACAACATCCAACTCCAAGAAGAAAACATCAAGACTGCTTGCTGATCTTGGTTTTTACATAGAGCTCCTCAGCAGTAGGGCTATTGGCCCCAATGTGTAAGCCGACAATCACCCTATTGTTTACTTTCCAGTCAGAAAAGCTATGCTGCTTTTCTTCACTCTGTATGGTCTCTATAATCCTAACAGTCATGTTCACTCAGCAGTAAGCCCGAATATATGTTTCCCAGAGGAGTTTCAAATACATGAGATAGATTAGCATCTCTGTGGCTTGATGCAATCTGTGACAGATTCGACAGTAATAAACATTTTAAAGTGTGGTCAGTACTAAATTATTTGCCGAAGAACAATTTTGTTCCTGAGGTAGACAAAAATTAGCAATAACTTTTGGGGCAGTAAATACATTGGCCGAGGGATAATACAACACCCTCAACCTCTTGCCCTCTCGGCATTTCATTCTGTGCAAAGGGAGGAAAAAAAGCCCAATTGTGTGCTGATGAATTAGAAAACTTCATGAACATTCAAGAAAGACACATGCCACTACAAATTAACCATTGGCAGGGCAAGGTATTCATCCTTTCTGTCAGATTCTGTGGGAAGTATGCCTTATTAGCATGGAAACCCAAAGAAGTAATAGATCAGCCCATGTTCACTTATCCTGCACAAAGAAGAGGCGATCTCAGTTCTGGAAAAATAAATAGCGTGGATCTTTCTACCCCCATTTCAATCCTAAAATTGAAAATCACTAAATGAAATCCCACTTCCCTTCAGCTTCCAGTGTGTGTCCGTGCTTACAATGGAACTCGGTTTTGCATTTTAAATCAGTTCCATCATCACCCTGAAAGTGATCACAGGGCTGCTAAGTCTCTGTCTCCCGCTTCCACCCCCACCGCCCTTTGCAACTTTGAATTTGAATGGGACCAGAAGATTCTCCGGGGGTCATGTTTGTGGCCCCTGAGAAGCAGTCTCTCTACTGCTTTCAGCTGATTTCCTGGCATGTTTCGTGGGGATTTGTGGTGAGTGGCAGCTGTGGAATCACTTTTCATTCTGTCAGGTTGTGGTTAGGCTTAGCGGGGTTTCTTTGTTATACTGGCCACTACTAGTCATTTCCCTTGAAAATATCTGGTTTTCTCTTTTCCCTTTAAAGAAAAAAGAGGGGGTGGAAAAGTGGTTCCAAACTCTCCACCTTACCCCCAAAACACAAACACAAAACAAACATGGGTATCCCTTGGAAATCCTGGGGGGGGGGGATGGAGTAGGAGGAGAGGCCCAGATGTTCTGAACACCCCCATTTAATTTTGATGTCAGACAATCAAAGATCTTGGGAGGGCCCCATCTCCCGTACCTGTTCTGCTGACATGCTGTTTTATGAAAGAATCGGGCATAAATGTTACTACCGCTTTTTCATGTTAAAAACAAACTAAAATAAACCAAACATACACATTGTGAATTTTTGAATGTTTCTTTTTCTTTCAGAATAAGCCTGGAAAATAAGAAGTAAGTACGAATATTAGTTAAATACAACAAACACTAAGGAGCCCGTTAAGATGGAGTTTTCCATGGACACGGCGTGGGGGGAGGGGGGGATTTGGCGCTTTAAGTCATGTCGTCTTAAGCCAGAGCTTAACAGAGTTTTGTATTTCATGAATCAGTTTGGGGGAAGGCAAGAAAAAGAGAATAACATAAGGTTGCCAACATTTGATATTGCCAAGTTAGGCTATTAAAAACAAAAGAAAACAAAACAACAATGCCCAACCAACATTGAAATCTTACATCACTTCTTTAAAGAAAGGACATGTTAACATCAGTGGGGGGTGGGAGGAAGGAGGAAAGCCATCATCGTAGAATAAATGCGAGACCGCCTTGACAAGAATGAAGCCTTGGCAGCTTTTACACCAACATGCCACAAAAGCCTTCAGAAACAGCCAGTTCTTGAAACATGCCAAGCCCCTTCCCACCTTCTTGCCTTCGCACCAGCCTTTCCTCTGCCTGGAAATCTATTCCCTGGGACATTGACGGAGCTCTCCACTCAAATGGAACCACAAGAGGAGGGCTTCTCTAACCACACTGTTTAAAGCCCCTCTCCCCAGACCCCGCGCAGACAAGCCCTCCTCCCGACTTCCATTCCTCTCTGTTTCATCGCTTTGCTTTCCATTTTTGTCTAGCATTTGTCACTACCTGGCCATATACTGGTTGCCTATTAGCGATCTCTCCCGTTAACAATATAAAATACCCCAGGTCATAGGCTTCAAATCATTTGTTCACCTCTTTTTCTCCACTTCCCAAAACACTGCCTGACACCTGTGAGACACTCAGTAGTTATTTGTCCCATTTATATGTGGGTATAATTTCACAGTCCTTATATTTCTCATATTAGAAAACATGTCTGCAGTGCTTGCACTAGTTGGTGTGTGGAAACCGTTGTTTCAAGAAAGAGATCGAAGGGTGCTTTAGGCATAGACTAGGGCGCAGCTGAAGAAGTACACATTTGATGAATGCGTTCTTTACTGCAAATGATTTGAAAAGCAGGAGTGAGGGCTGTTCTTAGGACAGGCGACAAACTGATGGTAGGCTGAGACCATGTTCTGCTACTGATTTAGGGATAAGGAATATTCTTTAAGCAGATTTAGGCTGTATTTATACCCTCTTCTTCCCTAAATTATATTGTTTAGTCATGGCTCCTGAGCACCTCTAGGATTATGCATACAATTTTTTTTTTTAAACAAGAGAATGTTTACCAACACCCAGAGACTATTAGAGTGTAAATATCTGTGGGATTTAAAAAAGAAGAAGAAGAAGAAGCAACAGTAGCATCCAGGTGACAGTGCATTTAGCTGTTATCTCTCACCATTATTCACCACGAAGCAGTGGAACCTGGAAGTCAGGTTCAGGGACAGGCCTTACTACCAAGAATAGTGGGTCATTGTAGAAAAAGCTGCTTTTGGAATGCATTATGGAGAATTCACAAATATAGATAGAAGGCTTCAAAAGTGTATTTTCTAAGTTTCCGTGCCTTCTGGGATCCTGGGTAGGTGGCTCAGATTTTTTTTTTTTTTTTTGAAAAATATCGCTTAAGGGCATGTGGGGCTCATTTTTGTTATGCCCGAAGTTCTGAAACCTCCCACAAAAGACCACCAGAGTCGTAAGTCAAAGCCAAGCGGCAAGGGTCGTTTATTGCAGGTTTGAACTTGGACCTCTGCGCACTCGTTGCCAGTGACGCTGAGAGGCAAGGCCGTCCGATAGGGACCAACACTCTTGATAAGAGTGTGGCTGACCGATCGGGACCAACACTCTTGAAAAGAGTGTGGCCCTAAACAGCTGGGGTACAGAGTTTTTAAAGCCGATCACATCGTTTTATCATTATCTGGGAACAGAACAGAGAAACAGTTGCCAGATGAGTCAGAAACAGTTATCGAATGAGGTGATTATTTTAGACTTTCTATTGCTAAGTTTCAACCAGTGGATCTCCTTGACCTTGTCTCTGATGCTCTTTTTGAGGTTTTGTTTCCTTCATTGGTAAAGCCTGATTCACAAGAGTATGAAGTATGATTTACAAGAGTAAAAGCAAGGTTGTTATCTTTTGACCTTCAGTGTCAGAACAAAGTTATCTTTCAAGCTAAGCGTTAGCCTTACAGTACAATTTAACCCTTACAATTTTGGCACACAGATTCCCGCCCCCCCCGAAAAATAGACAACGAGTCCAAATGCACCTAATGCAAGTTTTGCACAGATTCTTTTTTTTTTTTTTTAATTTGTGTACAATATCTGCTCTTGGTGCCACACTCCTGAGTAGCAGTAACAGGTAGTAACACGATGATATACAAGTAAGTGGGATCCGGCAATTGGTGAAAGAGATGAGAGTGTAGAGTACATAACGTGAGTGTGTGTGTGCATGTGTGTTGGTGTTGTGTAGAGATGTGATAACGTTAACATATATTGCTTATTATAATAATGATGGGATTAATGGAAAGTGGAAACGTGTTGATCTTTTGGAGTTCCCTTCATTCTCTCTGTCTTTCTCTCCGTGTCTCTCTTTCTTCCATGTTATGGAATGGGATGGAGCAGGGGATTTAGAAAGCCTCTGTTGATTAATCCATCATATTCTGACAACTGAATTCCCAGAAACAGAGTATTAGACTTTCGCATAAAGTGACGTTTTGACTGGAATCTTTCAAGTTCAAGCCTATGAAGTCCTCAGAGGAATTCTGCCCCATAGTGGGGCCTCAAATAATGGTAGCTTCTAGTGTTGTTATTAATTGCCCCCATTAAGAAATCAAGGATTTGAATGTCTTCACCAGCCAATTCCACCTTCTCAATACCACCTCAACCGCTGTGTCAGAGAATGTCTTGTAAGAAGCAAAGACTGAAGATAATTGGACTTTTACACTGAAGGATAAGAATAAAAACATTAAACGTTTTTTTTAAAAAAATCAGGAAAGCAAGATTGGGGCCATCACCCGGCCAGTGAACTTATTTTAGGATTATATATCTCAAAGATTAAAAATAAAACCAGAACTTTGCTTCGCTGATATTTGAAATAAAAATGTTCATTTACTTTTCAAAACTGCCCTGGCACCACGAGAGAGGCAATTATTTTTGGTAAAAGTGGATTGTGGACAGAGTAGCTGGTGAAAATGCTCTTAAGTGTTCATGTAGGACGAAAACCTTCCTGGCACTAAGAAGTCTCAGTTGGTTTTTCAGCTGCACTGTGGTTTATTGTGTGCTTTAAATCAACTCTAAGACTACACTACATACCATTGTGTCTGTTAGAAAATCATTATGGGGCAATTAAAAGCAGTGTTGTTTCACAGATGAACATGGAATTTTCCTCTGTGTCTGACTGCTGGGCACTTCCTTCATGCCTCTTGCGATTATCTATATTTGTGATGGTCAAGAGATACAGCTGTCGGGAAAACGCTCAACAGATGGCAGTTGCGAGTGATGCTTCATTGCTTCTTGGATGCTCTCTGACACCCAAGCTTGGGCTTTCCGTAAATGCTGGTGTGAAACTGACTCCTTTTAAGCAACGTGGGCCTGGACTGCTCAGTGACAAAATTCATCTCCAAAAATGAAAAGAAATTGAGGTGTCCTTATGAAATGAAATGTGCACTAGCATCCTAAAATGTACTGTCCTTGGAAACTTTGTAACCAGTACAGATAAGAGCAAGTAACTATACAGAAAGCCGGATACATTGGTAGATAGATAGATCACTTTTCTTTCAGGAGGAGAGCGAGGCGAGATCAATCAGTTATTTCATTTTTGTAAAGCTCTTTAAAGATTGGCTTTCTATTTTTTTAGAAAGAGCAATTTAACCTTGGCTTCTGTAATGACGTGACTTGTTGAATGACGTAATCTCTGATGAAATTAGTCTAAGTGGTTTAAGAATTAATTAAGTGGTTTCTTTTTACATTTCAGGTAGCATTTTGTCATGAAATACTTACGCTTCTGTCTTCGTTATTCACACAGCACATATATGTGCATAGCATTATTATGGGGATAAGAAAATAAGAGGAAGTTGATTGACAAAATTTCAAAACACTGCACTGAACAATTCTTGTAGTTGTGCTAGATTATTCAGCATCCAGAATCTGAGTTATGAATTCCATTATAAATTGTGACTCACTCGTGTGCCTTGCTCTCAGGTACACAAACCCTTACAGGTTCTAGGGCCTCATTTCTGCCCAATGAACATTCTGGGTTGTCTGGATGGATATATTTTAACACAATGACAAGACAGTATTGAATAATAAGGATATGTCCTGCTTCTGTCCTCTAGATGATGTCCTGGATATGCCTGCCTCCCCCTCAATCCCTCTCCAATGCTGCTAAATAATACTCGGTTATCTTGAGTTTGACCTGAATATGGGTGTAGGCCAATAACATCTTAAAGGCAGCTAACATGAGGATAACCAGGTCCCATAGGGTTAAGTTTAATTTTGTCAAAATTGTTGTCTTTTCTTTTTCGTGTTAGCAAAATCATGTCTAGCAGTTCATGAAGATTTATATTTCTTCGAAAACATGACACTGTGACATCAGTGACATTTTCTGTTTGTCTATTTATGTCCCAGAAGAGGTAGCCAGCCACATGCCATGTGTGTTTTCCGTTAATATATTTGCAAGTTGGTCTCACCGGTTGGTCTCTGAAAGATTTCCAGTGGATAAAACATGTGGCATGAGAAGCTATAAAAAGGAGTCTTTTTAGTAAATGCACAGCAGAGTAGGGAACGGGCAGAAACTGTAGGAAACGTGGTAAACTACCTAGTAAAGTTTTGAGACACATTACATATGCTTTGGAACAAAAAACACATTTCACTTATTCTAAGAGTTTAATATGTGCCAGGTATTATGACAAGCACTTATTCCATTATTTTATTTTCACACGTGCGTGAGGTTGGCATTATTATTGCCGCTATTCTAACAAGAAAATGGTGACAAACAGCTGATAAATATTCTCCTAAGGTCGCACAATAAGAGGACCTTCCAGGCCTTATAATTTGTTACAAGAGTATAATTGTTTCTTTCCTAAACAAAATGTGACATTGTGCATATGAGATATTCCATGATATTTTTACCGGAGGTAGGTGCTCATTAATACAGCAATGAAAAGATAGATTTTTTACAATGAAATACGCCTTTCTAATGTATAAAATAATACAGTTCCTACAAAAAAAAAGAAGTTTCATGGATATAAAAATGTGTATCCTTTTAAAGTTTCAGGGTGTTAGTGAACAATTTTTTCCTCAACATTTCATTTGTTTTATAACTGGTATAAAAATAATTTTATGACATCTTTTTATAGAAATGAAAAGAAAATTCTTCCTTTCATCTGTTGAGTGAAATGAGTCTGCACGTGTAACTACTAAGGGCATTTTAGAGACCCTCTTTCTACCTTCTATAGAAAGTAATATGTTTCCAGCAGAGATGAGTGTGGCAACGACAGGACAGGATACATTTGCCAAATAAGCATATCGTAAAACTGATTGGCAGACTGTATATTCAGAGGAGGTGAGAAGAATATGTAGCTGAGGATGCTCTGTGGTTACCTCCAGTATCTTGCCACGACACTGGCATCTGGTCTGACACTGGAGTGATAGCCCCAACATTTATGCGGAGAAGACAAACCCATGGTGGAGCAAAGCGCCATGAAAGCACATGCAGCATAAAGATAAAGAAAGACCATTGTCTTGTGACACGGCTTGTAGTAGTGAGTGTCCTGCTAGGAAGCTGAGCCACGCAGGGAATGGGATGTTACAGCTATAATTGCCATTGGAGATTATTCTGCCGCCGCATTCAGGTGGGTGAGAAGGGTCTAATTTTTGTAACAGTCCCGCAACCTTATTTTATGGCATCCATTATTGTACGGTGTTAGTTTCGAATAAGTATGAGTATCTCTGGTTGTGATGTTCACATCCCCATAAGTAAAAAGAGGATCAATAGTAAAAGGAAACCAGCAAATTGTAGGCTTTGCAGTAAATCTAAGGTATTAGGTGGACATAATTTAAACAGTTGTTTTTCTTTTCCTGGAGAATAAACACATAAGAGGAGAAGAAAATGAGGCTCTAAAGGGATTATGCATTCCTAAATATTTTATAGCTGTGTGAAATGCAATGTTGTGCTTCAGCTCCATGGCTGAATATTTGCTTATGATCATTTCCTCGCCGACTGAAAACCCAAAAGATGCCATTTGCGGTTTTTTGTGTGGTTTCAGCCTTGGCCTTCTGTCAGTGTTCCACTGTGTGATTGTGAAGAGCGACTTTTCACATAAGAAGGCAGAGGCTGGTGATTGAAGCAGGGACCGCACCACAGTGCTTTTACTCAGCTGATATTTAATGATTTACCATTTAATGTAGTTCATCTTCCATAACCCTGAGTTCAAACAGAAGCAGCTGCTATTAGGGATGCAATAATATTGAACTTCCCAACAAACAACCTAGGAGAGCTTCTTCTGTAGTTTTAGCTACTGGACCCATCTGGCCTCCACTAAGTTGGATGGGTTGTTGATAGATGACAGATAGATAAATACAAACAAACAAAAAAAGCCTTCATAAACACTAAAGTGTAAGAGATAGACATCTAATGATATTGAAGTCTTCTGGAGGAAGGATAATAATATGTTGATGAGAATTATGGTACTAATGTTTTCAAATAGAGTGCTTTAAATACATTTTTCCTATCCAAAGCATTATCTAATTTAATAATCTGTTTTCACTTTGGCATTATTGGTAAGTGATTATAAGAAGTAGATTATAGGCTAGTTTGCTCCCCCCCTCTTTTTTTTTTTTTTTTTTTGCCTTTCTGTTTTTCTTTCCTTGTTTTTATATAATTGTGCATCTGTAAATTAGGATTTACAAGAAAAGAAAAGAACTCTGAACTTTCGTTACAATTACAAGCCTACCAGACAAAAGCTGTCGCCTACTTATGACTATATCTAATTTCTTGACTGCTTATGGTAGACCTAGAATACTTTTCCTTTTCCAATAACACATTTCTAAAAGACAGTGAAGGTAGGTCAACTTTCACCATGAGATATTTTCACTGTGAGAAACATACTTTAGTGGTGTCCTCTCTGATGGGATAAGATGGACTAAAACCACCAGATGGATCCCCTCTACCTCATGGCAACATTTTTCATTCATAAAGGGAGTCAGGCCTCTCCTCAAGGGATTTTCCTACTTTAAGATTTTTTTAAAGCGTTGCCTATGATTCAAAAGGCATTTGTATTTACCTCTATGCATCATTTGAAAATACTGTCCTACAGATATTTATGTATTTTCTAAAGTTTGATGATGCTTAGTATTTTGGAATTTTCGTTCAGCTAGTAATAGATAATTTGCATAGCATTTACAATTATGCAGTTATGACATTTAAAAAGATAAAGAAAACTTTCTGTATGAGGTTGCTGAAAAGGAAACAGTCAAAAGTGTAAATGTGTTCTACTTTACATTTTATCGTTGTAAAGTTGTTGATAAAAAGTTCTTTTGTCCATTTTTTTTAAGTTTATTTATTTATGTTGGGAGAGAGACAGAGTGAGCGGGGGAGGGGCAAAGAGAGAGACAGAATCCCAAGCAGCCTCCGTGCACAGAGCCTGGTGTGGGACTTGAACTCAAAACCATCAGATCCTGACCTGAGCTGAAACCAAGAGTCAGACACTTAACTGACTGAGCCACCCAGGTGCCCCTCCTTTGTCCATTTTGAGGCTGAGTTCCATTGCGTGGTCTGTCACTGGTCCACAGTGCATTGGATTCCTGGATTCTCAGCCTTGCTATTATTTGTGGAGGAAACCTTTCAATTGTTTTTTATTTGTAGCTTCTAACAGAACCCCATGTGGGGAAATGGTTACATTAGTGTAGGTAATTGAGCCAAAATTATCATGATTTCATTTAAAAAGGAAAGATCAAAGTCTACATTCTATTTTAACTTGGAACTGTTTAGGTAAATTGCCACAGATTGCCACAGATTGAAAAACAGGTATAACATCAACTTCCACAAGTTAGAAAGTTTGATTTGGAATCCTATCCAAATTCATTTTTTCAGCTTGAATACAGACAGGTATTTTATGAGATTTTTATTTCCCTATTTGCTCAATTCCAAGATTTATAGGAATTCTAATTGGAACCATGGCAGAAATGCCACCACAAAAACAGTGGGGTGTTTTCCCCACAAAATTTTATTATAATTGTTTCCAGGCCCAAGGGCATATTATCATGTGGAAATATATATTTTAAAGCAGCGTTTCAAATTTATTTAGTCTTTTAAATGTTCAAAATAAAAATCCATTTTTTATTTCATTTTGGAGGGGGAGCTATTATGGTTCATTTTATTTTGATTAGCCCTAACGTCTTTGTTGGACAGGTAGGTGTTGGGCACTATGTTTTCACAAATAGCTAGAATAGATTTCGGTCTTTAGTGAGCTGGATTATTCAAGTGAATGTGCTTAGAGCACTTAAAGAAACTGAACATTTGAAAATGGTCTACTATGACCTGTTTCCAAGTGAGCCTCTTAAAAAAGATTTTTTTTTAAAGGGAAGGAAAAATAAAAGTAAATGTGGTACTGTTATGCAAACCAAGTGTCTAAATGGTGCCACACTTGACTGGAGGTTGTCCTTAGGGCTAATAGCAACTAAAATCTCCTAAGGCAGCTTGGGGATTATTGATTTATCTAAAAAGAAAGTCGCAAGGAAGACAAACAAAAGAA
Source organism: Panthera onca (assembly GCF_046562875.1). Classification (NCBI taxonomy): domain Eukaryota; kingdom Metazoa; phylum Chordata; class Mammalia; order Carnivora; family Felidae; genus Panthera; species Panthera onca. The sequence continues at coordinate 153,349,613 of NC_138346.1, forward strand.
CAGACTCCGAACTATAGGGAACAAACTGATAGTTACTGGAGGTGAGGTGTGTGGGGGGATGAGTGAAATAGGTGATGTCGGGATTAAGGAGTGCACTTGTCCTGATGAGCCCTGAGTGATGTACAGAATTAGTGAATCACTATTGTACACCTGAAATTAATACAACACTGTAAGTTAATTAAATTTAAGTGAAAAAAATAAAAATGTCACCAGATCACGCAATGACAATATTCAAATTAGAAAAGGTTAGAAATATATCCAACTTTCTTAAAGAAATGACCTATCAACCTTAGTAGCAAGAAAACCATGTCTGGAACTCAAATTATGAAATAATAAGCCAACATTTCTTTTTTTTTTTTTTTTTTTTTTTTTTTTTTAAATTTTTTTTTTTTCAACGTTTTTTATTTATTTTTGGGACAGAGAGAGACAGAGCATGAACGGGGGAGAGGCAGAGAGAGAGGGAGACACAGAATCGGAAACAGGCTCCAGGCTCCGAGCCATCAGCCCAGAGCCTGACGCGGGGCTCGAACTCACAGACCGCGAGATCGTGACCTGAATAAGCCAACATTTCTAAAGGAGAATGGTAGACCCTAATACAAGAAGTAGAGGCTAGTCACAGATTTTTCTATCTATTCTGACCTTAAATAATGTCATTGTGTTCACAACCTATGACATTGCCATATTACTGAAGGGCTTATGGAGAGAAATAATCCATTCAAAGAGTTCGAGGTAAGGTATTATTGACATAGGAAGCAGAATAGATCTTACTTCTCTCACTTGCTTCCAAGGGACTGAGGAAAAATTCATATTAGGACCCAATGGGATATTTTAAGGGAAAATTACAAAAGAAAGCATAAAAGAAAAGCACCTAGTGGAAACTTGTGAAAATTATTTTGTAAAATGATAGTCAAAGTTAATGATTAAAAATCCATAATTTTCATCATAACGAATTACTAACTTAGAGTTGAACCATGGTAGTTAAAGTATTTTTCATATCAAAATGTGACTTTTTAAAAAAAAATCGCATTTAATACTCCTCATTAATCCCTATCCATTTTAGAAGGATGAAAAATACTGTAGTAGTCCTCGTGGGTCACAACAGATTTTTCTGTAATTGTAAAGCACCATTCAGGAACATTTAAATCATGTTTTATAGGAAGCATATAATGAGGAAGGAAAAGAAGATGTGTGTTGTACCTAGAATGAAGCATGGCATGAAAAGAAAAAAAAATCTCTTTAATTTGTAAAACAGTGATTCTCAATGCACGTTCTGAAGACCACTTGCCTGAGAATTACCTGAGAAGCTTGTTAGAAATGCCACAGATTTCTGGGCTCTGTGCCAAATCTACTGAGCCTGATTCCAGGGGAATGAAATTCAGAACCTGTTTTACTACATACATAGTCACAGATGCTTCCTAAGTATGGACAACTTTCAGAACCACTCTCGTAAAGGCCCAGCTTTAGCCTGTATGATCACTTACGATCCCTGGCCAAATCAAAGTAAACCAGTGGCATTAGGTGACATCTGAAACACAAGGAATAAAGAGAAGTTGAATATTTTCTGTTGCATCCTTGAATTTTGGCAGGTTATCTTACATATGGTAGACACTCAACTGACATATGTGAAATGAATGGATAAATGGAATTTTATACAGTGGATACAAATTATACACGTTAGATTTAAAAATCACAATTAGAAATGTTTGAAGGAAAGTGATTGTTTTATCTACAACAAATATATAATAATATTTGGAACGTAGAAGATAAATAAGTTCTAGAAAAGGTAACAAGGGGGAGACAAGGGGACAAACTCAAGTGTAATTATAAACTCTTTAGAAAGTTCCTGCTAATGTAAGAGATGTTGAATTTGCTATTATTTTTTTTAACTTTTAATACTGTTAAGCAGGAAGGCTGTTTAGGGTAGCACTGTACAGTTTCTGTATTTAGGGATAAATTTATTACACTTGAAAAAATCAAGAACATGAATGTTCTTGCCCTTACATAGTTACTAAAAGTAAGATTACCTCCATTTTAGCAATGAGAAAAATGAGAAATTCAGTTTAATGTGTTTATTCATTTACCTGTTCATTCAGTAAATACTTACTGATTGACTTCTCTGTTCATAGTTAAATATGTTCCATGGCCATGAAAAGCACATTGCTCGAATATTGAGAGGAATGGCTAAATCACATTACAAAGGAATAAGGGCAAGTATAGGTCTATAAACATGTTGGGTCATATTTTGTGGATGATTAGCCGTGTATCAGGGACTACACTTTTCTTTCTTAAACCTCTTTGATGAGTCTGTTTGGAGACCACATCATTTAGTAGGTAAATACGTACTTGAAGGTGAAAATCAAGGACTAGCTGCAGGAACACTGTCTCCACTGGTATTTCAGGGCTCGTCCAGAAGGAAACATTCCCCTTTTCATCACAGATGGCTACCCACTGAAGTCGGATGCTCTGATTTGGGTCAGACTCACTGGGAGTATTTGTGAGCAAAAGGCATTAGCATGTACATCTAATTCTGTCTTTGTTGAAGTGAGCTGTCACGGGCTTAATAAACATGAACTCAAGTGTTTACAGACCATCGTTAAGAGTTGCAGTGATGTTTCCCCTTCCTCTTATCATATCTTTGTGGGGGACACCTCCTTCCCCACTATTGTTAAGCTGGGTGTGTCTATATCCTGCTACTTTTGTAATAATCTGTTTAACCTCTGTAAGAGTTTTGTCTACCTGACTAATGGACTAGCCCCTAACTACTGAGGCCACCATTGCATAATTTTAACAAAGAGATTATATAAATACACACACTGGCGTCTCTCAATTAAGAATGGGACGGTTAGATGAAGGTATTTGGCAATAATTGAAATCAGTAAGTCATTAAAATTTCTTCCGTAATACTACTAATTTGTTTGTAATAGCCTTCTAATTGCAGCATATTAAACAAAGACAAATGTGGGTTGGACTACATGTAAAAAGTATCAATCTTCTCTTTTCTGGCTAGCGCAATTATAATTTCGGCTTCTGGTACAGTTGAAATAAGGAAGAAGGATAGAAAGCTATATCCCGTGCCTTTGGCTGACAAGCTTCTAATGTTCAGGTGCCTCTTCTGAAAGGTGGCCTTCCTTTATAAAATGTTTGTTGTCAGTCGGTAACATTGTGTAGTCTAGGAGAAATCACAGACGTGCAGGTGCCTTATGAATAACCAGATGGGAAATGGAAGATGATCAAACTTCCTCCTAGACCCTATGAGTCAAATAGGAATGACAAAAGATTTTCCTTTGAAAGGTGAAGAGAGTGAAACTGAATTTCAAAACGTCTTGTATACAAATGACGATAATGCCTTGCATAAGCCGCTTTCTTAAAGACACGAAACCTGTTTTCTAGAGCTTTTCCCATCACCAAAATACAACCAGAGTCTGCGATTAGACTCAGCAGCTGTTTAACAGTGCCAGAAACACTTACGAACTTCCACAATGTTTCCTTCAAGCAAAATAACATCCTCCAAAGAGCACGCTTCGAATTCATTCACCACTGACTCAGAGGGAAGAGTGCCACCTATTGAATGATGGCCTCAGTATTCACAGCACCTGATGGGTCCTTCCCAGGCTCCCTTCCACTGACCCACTAGCACATCCTGTTTCCCTCAGAGAGCTGGATATAATAATGCTCTGAGGTGGTCTGAAGTTCACGTGTAAGTGTGCTCATATCATGCTCTATAATTTGAGGAAAACACATGAATTTTAATCAGTTTTTAAAACAACCAGGCCTCTCTTCTCATTTACTAGAATGGAAAAAATTCACTTTTATTACCTTAAAGATGCCAAACAGTGCCATTTTATTACTGTGGGAAGCTGGAAGTCATTTCCGAACTCTTTTGGCAAGGGTGCTATGGAGAGCATCCAATTCAGTTCTTTAAGTGTCTTCTGAGAACCACCACACAAACTGTGATTTACTGTCTTCAGGAGTTAAAGGGACTCTTTCTACCCTACAAACCGAAGAAAGAAAGGTGAAATGTGTTAAAGAAGCATCCCATGAGACTTGCAAGACTATGAGTCAGCACAGAGCAGGCCAGACATAAAGAATGTTTTGATAACCCACAAATATTTTCCAACTTGTAATTTTTAATTTGGTTTAAGAGATTATGTTGGTGAACTTTAAAAATTGCGATGACTTTTGTATATGAATCCATTGGTTTTTCAGGCCACTTGGACAAACTTTTTATACTTAGTGGCTCAGTTTCCTTGTCGTTTGCATTCCGTATAGGTTTAGGTATACTTCTATGAATACAGTATCATAGTTAAAAAATTAAAAAAATATAGATATATAATATATATACATACACACACACACACACACACACACACACAACTCCCATACTGTGGTAGTGCCTCAATTTTACAAACAAGTATTTGGCTAAAACAAGAATTGAATGGAGATTTTGCATACTTTCTAATTTACATAACCAGAAAATGGCAAGATTCCAGTTTCCCTTTTTGCCTTTCGGTAGCAACCGACAACAATTTGAATTTATCTATTCTTTAGCTGACTTAAATCTCTAAGAGTTTAACATTATGTAAGCCGGGAGGCTGCTATTACTATTAATTAAAATAAACTGGCACACATGTATATTTTGCCCCCCATGTTATTTCGTTTGTAGATTTTGACAGGCTGGTTTGTGTAGTCATAAACACTAGGTCATTGAGGGCAAAAACACAGTGAGAGAGAAACAAGATATTTAATCACTAGTCAGAAAATACATTACACTCTAGTGCCTGACAAAGGGTGGGCTCTCTATCAATATCTGAAGAAATAATTAAAGGGATAAATTATACCACTGTGGAAAATAATTAGTCTATCAGATCAAAAATGAGAAGCTGTTTGATAGTGTAAAAGGAAATCCAGTGAACTCTTTTTCTTGACAAAAATCAGTGAACTATTGACTTCAAGTAAAAGGCCAATCTTTACATGCCTTTATATCTTTAAGCTTTGACTAGTAATTGTCCAAAGCAACTCTCAAAGCGGTGGATAATATTTCTCTGGTTATAAACAACCCCAAATCCTTCATGGAGAAATGTTTCTCTGGTAATTGCATTCTTAACAGAGTATTATATTCATAAATGGTATCATAGAGGCACCCATGATGGTAGCCTGAAATTTCTGTGGGGTTTTTAGGTGAAATTAATGTTTTCTTACAATGTATGGTTATTAATGAAGAAAACATTCTTTTTATTCTTGCTCTGACAGGTAGGTAAATATAATCTGCCATTTGGAATGGCATCATATTAAAATATTGGAAATATTATGTGGTTTATTCCTTGTTAGGACCAGGATGAAAAATCTGTTCTGAAGTAGAAGATTCACACTTGGCAGTAGGTTTAGGATTTCTTGCTATTTTCATTGCTAACATCTAGGAGGGTGTAACAGAGGCCAAATCTCCAAGTAGCACCTGCCAGGCAAATGATGGAAAGAAATGGAGGGCTTCAGCTAGGGAGCCAGAGAATATGATGCAGTATCTCCATCCAAAGGCATCTAGGATGTCTGACTTAAGAGGAATGAGATCAAGCTTAAAAGCTTAGATACACATATTGCAAACAAGTAGAGAAATTTTCCAAGAGCAAATTTACCACTAATTTGATGAATCATAATTAATGGCTATTAAAAGGCAGCAATGGAAGAAAGAATGGTATTTAAAGATAAGGTAGGAAAATGAGTCCATTAAATATTGTTTCTTTTTAAAGAAGTATGTCCAAGAATTTCTGTTCATCTAAAGTTGGGGGGTTCCTGGGTGGCGGCTCAGTTGGTTAAGCATCCGACTTCAGCTCAGGTCATGATCTCACAGCTTGTGAGTTCGAGCCCCGTATCAGGCTCTGTGCTGACAGCTCAGAGCCTGGAGCCTGCTTCGGATTCTGTGTCTCCCTCTCTCTCTGCCCCTCCCCCACTCACACTCTGTCTATCTCTCTCTCTATCTCAAAAATAAATGAAAATTAAAAAAAAACATAAAGTTGGCACATACATTGGACTGATGCATGTATTTCCTGCATGTATATGGCAGTTATTCTTTTATATTTCCATCCATCATCCATCTTGCATCCAATCATCTATTCCAACAAAGTATTTACACATCATTTTATTTTTTTATTCATTCATCAACCCAAGTTATTTGGGGCACCTGCCACATGACAAGCACTATTACTAGTGATATAAAGTCATAAAAGATGGAGTTCCTTCTTCCCTCAAGAGGCTTAGAGTCCAGTTGGAGAAAAAGTTAAGTACAGCAATACTGCACAATGTAAAAGATGCCATTACAGCCCTCCTGTGAGGACAGAAGGGCTTGTAAAGCACACTGATGAATCCCAGAAGGCTAACGTTAAAGCTGGATTTTAAAAGATAAGTAAGAAGAATTAGGTAGATAATGAAGAGAAAAGGTAGTTCTAGACAAAAGCCATGCATATGTAAAACATGTCCTTAATAATTGGTATTCATTTATATTCACAACATAATCATTTAACAAAACCCCACTCCTTTACATACGATGTGATATAATGAATCAGTTAACAATGACCTGGGGAGCTGGAGGTTAAATATACTGTCTCTAGAACCAGGCTTCCCTGGCCTAAATCCTGGCACTTCTCCTTTCTAGCTGATAACCTGGGGGAAATTACTCAACATCTCTCTGACTCAATTTCTCTTTCTTCAAATTGGGAATAATACGATATCCCTTATAGTGAGTATTATATTATTTTATGCAAGAAAAACACATATATCTGTCTTTAAATAATATCTCAGGATATGCTAGTTAGGATAATATTTTTCCTTTCTTAAAATTATCTTACTGATAATAAGAGTACTGATAATAACCGTTTTTTTAAATCTCTTTAACGTACGTCTGAGAGCTCTCACAAGCTCTCCAAGCTGAGATTTACTACATTCAGAAACCCAAAGAGATCTTGCCTTTTTTAAAACTTAAAACTGCTTGCAGCAAGGTGGAGACACCAGTAGAGCTTCATTCAGATGCCCTGAGTTCAAATTTTGTCCCTGCTACCTTCTAAGGTCTTGGGCAAGTTGCTTAATGCTTGTGTCTCAATTTCTTATCATAGGAGGAGATTCTAAAGACACTAAGATCTTCCTCAGGGGCTCCTGGGAGGATTAAATGGGATAATGTGCAAATGTGGCTAGCATCACCCAAAGATTTCTTTCATCGTTCCCAAACCCCCTTTAAAATGCTTAGAAAATACATAATGGCTAATCTAAGGATTGTGAAAAATATCTTTCCCAAAATACTTTCTATAGTTTGAGAGATCACATATAAATATTCTCATCTGCATTCGCTAACTCTGGAAAACACTCTTGAATGCTATTGCTGACTTTGATAGGCTGCCTTGCAGCTTTGCCAGAACTTGCTCTGGGTTGCAGCTATTCATAGAATGCCCTTGGATAATGTGATAGGTTGAATTCGAATTACTCCTCCAATCACTTCAGAGGCAGTAATAATGGCACCTAAAATGGTCATCTGGAGAATGAACTGAGCGTGGACATCTAATAAAATCTCTCTCTCTCTTCTTTTGTCCTTAGCATAACCCAAAACCCGATCGTATAAAGAAGCATTAAACATGCTAACATAAACTGACTTTTCTTGGAGACAGATACTATATGCTTTAGGAGACCACTAATCTCAGGTATAATACAAGTACAAAACAGCTTTTTTTTTCCTTTCAAAATCTAAGTGCTAGGCAAGCAGATATCACACTAGATTTTCCCTGGAATTATCTTTAGTTGCTAATATTGTTTTTAGGCTGAGAACCCACCCTGCCCAAGCAGCATAGACAGACTAGCTTTAAATAAATTCAGCATATCATCATGTTGCTAATACTGTTAAAATCTTTGGTCTCTCAAACATCTTTTCTGCTTTTCTCCCCGCATCCCTATTACTGAATACTGTCACATCTAAGGCCAGGGCTCCTTAGTCTGCCTGAAGGAATACAGAAGTACCAGGCTGGCATAGCTTCTATTTTATTAAATTTTTTTTTCTTGCCTGCAACCTGATTTCTTCTGGGTCTGACCTAATTCCTTTGATGCCTGGGGCTTGGAGGCCTGTGCTAATCTGCATCAGGGATGTGTGGAGAAAAGCGAGACAATTGAAAGAAAAGTAAACGAAGAAAAGAACAGCACCTAGGCAAGAGGGCTCTTCAAAATCAAAATAAGCATTTTGGAAGCAGGACATTTCTGTTCTACCCCATCCTTTAAAGAGGAACCTACATTTAATGCATGGCTTCACATACGCATTTCCCCCTCTTTCTGGTTCTCTAAAGCATTTCAGGAGCAGGACAAAAAAGACAATGGCGGAATGCTAATTTTTTAGCATCGTGCAATAAATTACGATGTCAGAAAAATACTTGAAGTTTATGAAAGAGAAGTTATGTTCTAAAAGTCATAATGAAAGAAAATGTTAGAGCTGACGTTGATGGAGAGATCATGGAATAGTCTCAGCTTTGTTACTAAACTCTGGAACGTGCTGATGTTGAGAGCTCTTGAGACCTGTCCACTAACTTATTGCTCCTCTGGGTCTGTTCCCACTTCTTTTTCCTTTTGGGAAGCGGTTCTTCTAACTGCTCAAATAAGCGTTCAACATCTTGTAGTCATTAATATACCAAAAGCAGGGGTAAAGGAGCAGATTTTCAAGGTATCTCCCTGCTCCACCTGATTCTGTGTTACAATGAATCTTGGAGAAGTGGGAAGGTGAAATGTATCTTCCTTGGTAACAAATCACCAGTTTTTTTCTTTGAGATATTAAGAAGTTGTGAGCTTGTTTGTATGGATTTACCAAAAAAGTGTGTGTGTGTGTGTGTGTGTGTGTGTGTGTGTGTACACGCGTCCGCGCGGGGGGGAGGGGGGCGAGGGCGTTGGGTCCATTTGCGATTTGATTAATTACAGTTCACAAAGCCTTTAGTACCTGCTCCCACCAAAAGAGATGCACTTTATCTAAAGCAGAAAAATGATCAGTAACAGTAATTGTTTGTGATACAGTAGCATGCCTTGGTTCAGGGATATTTTCACTTCACAGATGTTTAAAGTCACTTGGCACTCAGCCTTCAAACTTGTTATTCATTTGGCATCCAAATTCATGTTTCATAGCCATGTGACTATCTAACGTGCCATAAATAGAAACACTCCTCTGAATTCCAGAGCTCTACCCTTGGCCTTCCCTCGCTGCCTAACCTACGCAGCTTCTGTGTTTCAGGATATATTTGCAGATTCAAAATCCTTACTTTGGTGTTATTGTTGAAAACCATTTATTCATCAGAGACCTAGAGCTGCTAATCAATATAAATCTGCATGCTTTTTGTGTTCCTCTCCAGGGTAATGGGTGTCTTCTTTATAGTGTCCTTTGATTTACACTTGCATTTTGGTAGTGGATACACCAGTGAGCAGAATGACCCTACCCAGGTGCTTACGAGGAAAGAAAAAGAAAAGGAGTTTGGAACGCAGATAACTCACAACCTGGAAAACTAACATGCCACAGTCAATAATAAATAGAATATTTTCATATCAATTTAAGTCATTAGGAATGATCACTTGTGTGCATTTGTGCTTGTGCGTGTGCATGTGTGCACTACTGTTTTAACACAAGCCCGTGGAATCAGCATTTTTCACCCTGATGAAAAAATTTTGCACTTAAATCTGAACACTGTTCCTAACTGAGCTGGAAAAGCCTTTTCAAAACAGTGTTTGCCACATTATTTCCTATTTGATACAAAGAAATAGAAAGTCATACGGTGGTTCCAGATATTGCTACTTTATTTCATTGGCCCCTTCCCACATAAACTAATCAACATCTGAGAGCAGAAAATCCAGCTATAATTTAGGATCCCAAACTATGCATTGTGGTTTTTCTTTGGCAGAACTATCTAAAACACTCACATTTAGTAGTTTATATTGTTCAATTTTGAAATATATTGTAGTTTGAACATTGGGCAGATAAAAGATTAATTTGCCTTTGTAAAACTGCACACCCTTGGGGGCGGTTGTATTTTATGCACAGGTGAACAAGAATTTTTTCGCAGCAAATCTACCGAGCTGACACTTTTAATGCTTTCTACTTTTTTTTTTTTTTAAAGCACAAGTCTAAGCATATGAATAGCAGATTCCAATTTTACACTGCTTGTTGAACTCATCTTTTGGTCTAATGTTATAATTTATGTGGGTCATAAACCAACCTTAGGTGTAAACTTTGTATGTGTATACATACACATGCTTCTCTCAGACACAAACATTTTTATTACCAAGTATAGTAAAGGGATGATCTATTTCTACTGTAATTAACACATACGACCCATTTCGCAAACGACGCCACCTATTATACTGAAATAAGAAGAAAACATTTAAAAATAAGCATTGTCATCCTACAGTGCATCTAGGAGAGATTGCCTATTTTCTTGCTATATTTTTACAAAAATGAAAAATTATCACGAATATCAATTTTATAAGGTTTCTAAAAGAAAGGTTTTCATAAACCCTTTTATAAGGTTTACCCCTTCAAAATTCCCTTGCACACACTTTTATTTTCATGAAATTCTGATGAAAGATGTGTGATGCTGAATTCCTCAAGCAAGTTGCTCTGAATCCTTATCATAATCATCAGAGCAATTATAAGCACAATAGACGTACGTTGCCCCAAATGAGATCTGAGCTCCTGATAAAAGGAAAACTGGGCCTCTTCCTTTTTCCTGTGTGTGCTTGTGTAACTGCCTCATTGTCTATAACTAATAGATAAAAAATGCAAAGAGGTGATTCTGTAATACAATATACAGTGAAATAGAAACCGAATTGCTTGCATTTCTACTTGCTATGCTAACCCTTTTCTCAGATGATCTTGGCAGCTTTGCCTTTCTCTAATTTTGCTAACATCTCACAGATACAAAAGTGCGCACCCCCAACCCTCTGCCTCCTAACCCCTCCCTTCTTTTCTCCTTCCCGCTGTTTCATTACATTTTCTTATGTGCATACCATCAAGTCCTCTTGGACACATAATAAGATTTGTGCCAGACTATGTTTCTTGGCTTTAATGGTTAGTTAGCTTTCCAGAATACACATGCTGCTTTATACATGCTTTTATTACTGACATCATGAGAATGCATCTCTCCTATGTTTACAATTGGGTGTTCACCCTTAAATAAAAGCAATGAGATCAGGTTGTTTAAGAGAATCTTTGAAAAGCAGAATAAAAACAGCTGTTATCTGCTTGAACCATTTCATTCTCTTTCATGATCTGAATGATAATGATGTGTAGCAGTGGGCAGTCTCCAGCTCTCATTATACACCACACATCAGAGCCTCTTTCAGGTTGGAATTGGGTCTCTGTCCCGGAGTTCCAACAGGATCGTTTCAACCTCACTTCTAACAGGTGTTGGTGTTTGCAGGAGGGGGTGATGGGAGGATAAAACACCTTTGCTTGTTCCCCACTGACCTCTGGATTCAGGAGGCTGGTTTTCATTGGCAACGTGGGTTTGAAAGTCAAGCCAGGTCCTTGCTGAAATCTCTCTCACCGGGAACAGATTACAAATATTTCCACATGTCAAACAAATGAACAATAGGGTGGTCCTTATTAATCAAAGCTCTCCTAAACCAAGTGCAGATGGTAGCAATGAACTTCTCTTCCATGAAGATTTCTGGAAACGGGGGGAACTATGTCTCACAGAAACGCACATTTCTTCAAGTAACACCAGACGAGGAATAAAGAGCTTAAGCCAAATGTAACCAAACCCCAAACACGACAAAACAATAATAAATAAATACAATTTAAAAAAAATCCCAGCGTTCTCAATGATCCAAACCGGAAGGTTGATTGAGCTTATTTCCATTCAACACGCCCTCGTCACAAGCTGTTTCTGAAGATTCTGCGGCATTTGCCTAGAGACTGACAAGCTTAAATTGGTTTTAACCTCTGGAGTCCCCTTTCATATCGTAGATGTTGCTGATTGGGGCACAGAGTTCTGCTTTCCCCAAAGTCAGTGATTTTCAGGCTCTGGTGGCATCTACCATGGAGAGCATAACTCCTCTCAGACAACAATGCCATTTGTTATTTTTAATTAACAGAAAAATATCGATAGGAATAGTTGGAATTGCATTGTAGCCAAAACTTGAGCGTGAGGAGAGTCAGAGAAGCAGTGCTATTTAAAGAACAGCCCAGAGACTGGACCCATGGCTGCTCTTCTCTGACCGGAGCCGTGTGACTGAAGCCTCTCCAGTAGCAGAAAACTGGGTTGGGGAATCTCCTGGGAACAAAGACTCCTTGGGACTTTCTGCATGACCAGGTGTTACTATTTAGGAAGAGTGTGTTTCAGATGTTTTAGCAAAATCAGTTCCACTTCTCTACTCAAGATTGGTGCTATTATGGTCCCGAGCAGTTCTTCAAGGTGAGGGATCAAAAGATGCTAAGATGTCACTCAGTTCACGCCTTATCTCAAAACAGTGTGAAAGCTAAATTGTATTTGAAAGGTGAAAATTCTATTGTGAAGCCCTTAACACAGAGGGTCTGTGATTTCCACCGATAAAAAAATTCCGTGATGTAAAAACTACCAGAGGCCATTTCTCTCACTAGCCTCAATCTTTTATACTGCAGCTAAGAGTGTACTTCCTCTTGGTCTGTTCTCACTAAAAGAGCAATATTCAAAATTGTTTAATGCATGGGTAAAGATTTTTTAAAAGCTCCTCTCAAACTTTTTCAACATAATTACAGTAGAGGTAGAACATTTTTCTACTAATAGATTAAATATGTGTCTGAAACCTCAGATTAATTATAATCTTTTTCAAGAGGACTAAAATTTTATAACTTTTCATGAGGAGATAACATTTTATTGGATTTTAAAAGGAAATGAAATAAAAGTGTTATATATAAGAACAATCCCCTTACACACCATAGTCGTGATTCCACAATGACATTTTTGGGGGAGGTGAGGAGATTGCCCAACTGATTTTTAACATATTGGAAAGTTGCAAAACGCCTTAGGAAAATAGTCTCTATTATTATTTTGACAATGTGATGTATTTTGCTCAAGGTATGAAATAGTATATTTCAATATTCCAAATAGTTCCCCAAATGCATGGAAGGAGACTTAAGTCTGGGTTTTGTCCTGTCCAGAATAGTTCATCCAACTTTAAGTTCGCACACAGTCATCGGCAAACACTGAAAGAAGACTTCATTCTTCCAATTTTCTTGTGGTGTTGCATAAGTGATAATATGGCAGTGAAATCTAATTTTGAGCATGCCTCCCCTGCTTCCCCCTGACGGGGCATTCCTCAGAAAATACTCGTAACACCGGTAGGCTTGTTACTGAACCATCACAAATTTCGGTGAAATTTTTGTGCTCTGTGGCATAAACTAACCTAAGAATTTCTATGTTGAGAAGACAATGAGCGACGAGAGCAGGTTTTGAAATCTCAACACCACTGAGCATCTGAAAAGTTGTCTTAGAATGTAATCATGGGCTTTTAGAATCTTTGCTAAATAAGCCTTGTTTACATTCAATTCAGGTATTATACACGTTGGCAAATATTTTATAGTCCTCTTGGCTTGTTTATTAGTCTATTATAATATGATTAAAAATAAGGAGAGGTCACATATCTGTGCATTAAAGGGATTCATGAGAGTGCACATGAGAGGGAAGAAGAGAGAAAGAGAATGATAATTTTGTTGGAAGAATAAGGGTGGGAAGTGAAAGAAAAGGAAGAGGAAGTCTAATCTGCATTTAGAGCATAGGAGTAGTCTGGGCAAAGTTGGAATGACTACTCATGAGAACATGGATATGTAGATTGCCAGCAAAAAAACCCAGTAATTCACATTTTTCATGTGAATACACATAAAGCACTTTCACTCAGTGTTTTAGTGTATTCAGAGCCTCTGTGTGAATGGTGAGGAGAGTAAGTTCTGGGTTTGATGGTGAGCCTTGCCTTTTGCTAGTTGTATGACCTTGGCCAGGTCACAGGTAAATGTGATAACATGTCCTAATAGGACCTTCCTTATTGGTATGTTATGAGAAGGAATTGAATAAATACTGGGAAAGTTCTTGGAACTGTGTTTGAGGCATACTAACCCACCATCCAAATGTTTATTAAAACGTATTCTCATTTAATTCTCACATAAACTCTTTGATGAAAAAACCACGTTATTTTCCTTTTAAAGCATTGACAGCTGAGGTCCCTCAAACTGATGTAATTTGCCTGAAAACTAGTAGGTGGTGGAGAAGGGGTCAGTATTCTGTACTTTTGATTCCAGGGGCCAGGAGCTTCCCTGTGCGGTAGAGCAAGCTAATAGGGCATGAGGTCTATCCATGAACTTTTAACTACAAACAAGATATAACCATCAGATCTTTTGATAAAAACCAAGACACTGACTTTCTCTGTGTACAATCTCTGACATTTTACAAAGGAGAGGTAGATAATGACCAAAATATAGAAACACATAAACTGCAAATATGCATGTAAATGTGTTTTCTTTTCCTGGTAACTATTATTTTTCCTTTCTAAGAGTATAGGCTTACTGAATTCTTTGACAAAACACTACTTTTGATATGGGAACTGGAGGTATTATCTTAAAGAAAAGTGTCATGCAAATTCCAGTAGCTGTTTTATTGTTTTATTGTTGCTATTCTGGAATTAATTGCTTGTTACCAAGGTTGTCTCATCAAGAACATCTTCCTAGATTCCTCAGTAGATTATACCTGTTGGTTAGAGGGTCTCTCAACTGCATGAACCTTTCATTTTTATACAAGTTTTATACAATTTTTATCACACATTTTTGTGATTTTTTAAGAAGTTTTTATTTATTTATTTTGAGAGAGACAGAGAGAGTGCGAGCATAGCAATCACGACTATTGGGAGGGGCAGGGAGAGAGGAAGAATCCTGAGCAGGGTGCATGCTGGCAGGGCAGAGCCCAAGGGAGGGCTCAAACTCACGCACCTCGAGATCATGACCTGAATGGATGCTCAACTGACTGAGACACCCAGGCACCACTTTGTCACACATTAAAAAAAAAAAAAATGATTGAGAAATGAATGTCTTCTCCACTCCATTGAGAGTCCCGTGAGTGCAAGAATTATTTCTGGTTTGCTTATTCTTTTATCTCTGGTACCGAGAATAATATCCAGTGTAGAATGGGATAAGTGCTCAGTAACCATTCGCCAAATGAGTAAACAGAAGTCACTGGCCTCTGACAAGGCTGTTTGGGGCGGTGGTGGTGGTGAGTAGTTCAGATGACTGGTTGCATATCCATGAGCTGGTGGAAACCGTGTGAATAAGAACGCTCGGTGAACAAAACCATTTCATGGTTGTTTTAGGCAGTATATATGGAAAGAGAGTACTAAGGAAAAAGAAGAAAATCGAGAAAACAAGATCTGCCAAGAGGAAAAACATGAGTTCTTTTGTTCCAGAGGAGGATAGGGAATTTTTAAAGTTTTCCCAGGATTTTTTGCAGTTTCGAGCTGAGTCCCTTTCTGTAATCTTATTAACACAAGCTGGCTGTGCCTAGAACCTACAGGTTGGAACAATGTATACCAGAAGGGTTGATGGCAGCAGTAATATCAGCTTTATATGGTGGATTCTCTTGCTATGTATCAAGGAATCATCACCCAGTGACCCCTGGGTGCAGGAACCTGTATGTGATTAATCAGGGAAGCACTTTCTTTGTTGAACTCTGTAGAGAAGTTTCTGTACCCAGCAGGTGAAATAACATACTAGGGAGCCTGGCAGGCAGAGTGGCATATTCCCTCCTGACCTCAATTTCCCAAAGACACTGTGTAGTCTGTTTGTGGATGACATACTCAATGGGAAAAGCACCAGGCTAAGAAAACAGTGAGAATCCTATCATAACCTTATGGTATAGGGAGATAATTATCTTCTCGTTTAGTCAAGAAAAGAGGTCAGATTTCACTAGTATTTGAGAATGAAGAAAGATAAACTAATTTGGTTACAGAGGAACCATGTTTTCAAAGAAACCATGTCATCTATCAAGTCTTTTGTTGCCAATTCATATCCATTCAGTTTACTACTCTTGGAATTGTGAGGAAAAAAAAATCTGCTTCTAATCCTTTAGAGAGAAAGCCTGGTTATCATATTATTTCTTCTCTATGGTTGGGTGAGCGATTACCTTTAAGGGGAGGATGTTTCTAGGGATTTAAGCATAATGTATATTTGCACTTACTTTATTTTAAATTTAAAAGTTAAAAATGGGACATAATTATGTGGGTTTTATTTCCCTAAATAGGCAATCCACTAATGCACAGTGAGTTCAAGCAGGTAGCTGAAAATGATGCCGCTTAATTACTTCATGGATGACTAAGAAGTTTCCTGAAGTTGATTAAAAAAAAAATTCTGGAAAACCAAGCACTCCCTTTCTATAAACACTCTCAAATGAGCAGGATAGTGGCATAGCATAAAAGGTATTCAATTATTAATTGGTTGATTGACGCATATCTATTTTATGAAGTAGATTGTCTGTTATCCTCATGTGTCCATTCGGCACAGTCCTCCTCAATAGGAAGCTTTGGTCAGGTGATCGTGTAAGGGATTTTACATGATGGAGGTGGTAATACATTGCCTCCCTACCTTTGAAATCACATAGGCCTCTCATTGGTGTTTCATCTTCCCTGCTACATTAAAACAGGGAGTAGCAACTTGTAGAGTCTTTTTTTCTTGCCAAAGTTAAGTTGGAATAGATGTCACTTGGAGAGCAATAGGGACAGGAACTGGTTAATTATCAAGGCCCTCACCTATAAAATGATCGGTGCTTACTTTATCAGTGTTCTTGAACTTCAAGAGAATACCTTTTATGAAATTCTACATATGTGCAATGATTTTTCTGGGGCATGCAATTCTGTGTTTTATCTGAACTTTCTGCATCCCCAGGTTTTAATCACTGATCTCCCCACCTCAAAATGATAGAGACAACTGGGAATATTTACATACTGCTTGCTGAGAATTTTTGATTTATTAAAAATATAATTGCTAATAAAATTTTTACCATACAATTTATCTCTTCTGTAATGAGAGGCTAGGGAACTAGTTATATATATATTTTTTTCTTCCCCTTTTCCTTTGTAATGTTAGATCTCGGCTGGAGAGAAAAGGACTAACAGCTGGAACTTATAACTATTTGGAAACATCAACAATGTTGAAATTTACACTCCCATGTGCAGATGTTATCAGACAATCAAAAAAATGTGTACAAACAATGAAAGAGGAAAGCAATTTTATTGAAGCGTGATTTGGTTGGATGGGGCACAAAAAGTTACACTTGTCCCTTTTCAGAAAAACGTTGTGAATCAATCAGATGAGATAGATTATACTAGAGCAACATTTTGCAAAAGATTTTCTAAGTCTGTGATAGGTATGGTCTATACTAGATGACTGACTTTATGAAACATAAAGTTTTACCCTCACTATGTTATATAAGCAAGAGAGGCTGAACTAATAAAGGAAACTGTGCCAGTTGGCACTCTTTCCCACTGGATTTCAAGATTGTAGTCAAACACGTTTCTCCCTAATGCTATTGGGCATGGTCTCTTAATAATATGCTTCCAGCAGAGAGGTTGGGCCAAGTCTTCCATTGCTAATTTATATCCTGCTTATCTAAGAGAGATTGGTTAATCCAAGTATGGTATTTTGGGATGTGGGATTAGGCTAATACTACTCTAATGTAGATAATTTTTTTTTTTTTTTTGCTTCCTTGGGGCTTTATCTGTCAAGCTAGCTTCTTTGTTAGCATTAGCTTGCTCTTCCAGCATAATTTAGTAGAAACTGGTAAAAATAGATGAGACTTTAGTATCCATAAAGACCTTTAGGCAACAAAGTAACATGGGAAGGTAGGTATAAAACTTAAATATCTCAAGTATATTCAAAACTTTGCTCCTAATGTAAACTTTATTTCTATTCATTGCATCCAGGCAAGAAGTGTCTGCTTAAACCCAGGAAATGTTGCTTTTTTTGCATGGAGGTGGGTTGGGGTGAAGGGTGAGAAGTCTGCATTTAGCGCTTTTACACATGATTTAGAAATATCAATATCATCCAGATTTGAAAAAAACCTTTCATTGTGGAGGTATTGTGTAGTAGTTGAAAGTATGCACAGGGAATAGACAGACCTGGCTTTAAATCTTGGCTCTGCAGTTTGCGTGTTACATGACTTCGTGAGTTACCTGGTTTTCCTTGCCTCATGCTTCTCATGAGTACATTAGAGGAAATGATGCTATGAAAATCAAGTAAGATGACAGAGGGCTTAGTACAGTATGTAAAGCAGTATCGCAGTGGTAAGGATTTAATAAATGGTAGCTGTTATTGTTTATATTATTATTGTTGTTATTTGAGATGCATGCCAAAGCCTCGCTGACCACAGTAAAATACTTGTTCCTAGGAGGTGTCTATTTCTTCTTTCTACAAAAGGAATCCAAACAGGCACCTTCTGATCAGAGAAAAGACGCTACGTAGCATATGCTGTGTCATAGGTTTGGATAGAGGGTGAAGGCTACATTGTCAAGCATTAGGCTGAATTTACCATAGACAGACTTCTGCAAGGATAAAGTTCTGCAGCGTTCAAAGGGCATATAAAGATACATACAGGAGCAGAGGACTTGCTAGAGAGGTAAGAGTAGATAGATAAATCCCTCCTTTATTTTACAGGAGAAAATATGGGAGCCACAGACAGGAAGTGATTGCGAAGTACACGAAAACTGAAGCGTGTTTGCCAGATTCCGGTTTGTTTTGTTGCTCTCTTTTACAGAGAACATTGAGCAGCTACTGAAAATGCCTGAAGAGTGACCGCATACATGGGTAGAGAGAGCAGCGGCTCTAGTTCATCATTTTCAGCGTTCACATTAAAAGAGCAAAATCACAGGGCAGCTCTTCGGACAACACTTGCTACCTTGTCCCGCAATTTATGTTAACACCACCGTCTCTCCCACAAGTGCTACACGCACGGGGCCATCTCTGATTCGTGTATCACCAATTCCGGGCACAGAATAAGTGCTCAAAAAATGAGTTTGCTGCATCAATGAATCGATTTCGGCCAGTCCCAGATAAGGGCATTCATTTATCTCATTTGTTAACAAACTTGATTGCCTGTTATACTTCACAACAGCATATGCTAAACCAAAGCTCAAAATGAATTTCTAACTCAGTAGTTAGCAAATGATTTGCGCATGAAGATTTCCTTTAAGCGTCAAAAATTTTCATGAGTATTTGTACTTGAATTATCTCTTGATTGAGAGAATACATGACCTAGCATCCAAAGCAGCTCCCACATGTATTCAGAGCTGGTGGCATAAGGGGTATTTGCCGCAGTATCTTTGTAATAGCAAGGCAACTGAAGATAGGTTATAAAAACATAATAAACGTCCGTCCATAGCGGACTGGTTAAATAAATTATGCTACACTCACGCAGTGAAATACTTCACAGTACTAAAAAAGAAGGTGGTAGATCAATATGTCCTGATACAGAAAAATGTCTAAGGTATATTAAGAGAGAACATCAAATTGCAGCCTGGAATGTACAGTATGATTTCAGTGTGTATGAAAAACTGCACAAGTCTGTGGGGAAGAGTATGGACAGTTTCTGGAAGCATAGAGGATACGTTGAAATGAGTGTGATAGGAAAGGGGCATTTACTTTTCACATTTTAACTTATGCTATTTGAATTTTCTCCTCATGAGCATGAATTACTTGTATTTTTAAAACTTAAAATAGCATATCTATGCATGTAGTATTTCTTTCTCTATTGTATTTATCTATCTATCTGTTGACTTACATGTATAGATGTATAGATTTATTCCCCTTTAGCTTTAGACCTATATGTTCTGCCAATGGCTGATGTTTGGGACATGCCTGCATGTGGAAACCCTTTGTGATAATTCTTCAATTCCCCCTTAGTTCTTTCATCACCAAAATGAAAACTGGCCTTACACAGTTCTTATAACTCTTTTACCTTTTTCAACAACAAAAAAATCAATAAACAAACAAACCAGCAGGTTTTCAAATGTTTGCTAGCCGCACCGTTCTTTGTTCATGCTCAGGAAATAGTACAGAAAAGCCCAGTATTAGAATGGATAAAGCAGACTCTTGTGTGGATTTCAGAACGAAGCTTCGGAACTTCCCTCCTCCCAACTTGTGGGCAGCCTCAGGTGCGAGTGAGAGGTGCACAGGTGGGAGGGAGAATCCACAGAACACTTAAGGTTCCAGGAAGCCCAGTGTGAAAACCGCCACCTCAATCCACACGACCAGATCGTCTGGTTGGCTCAAGGTCAAACTACGGAGATTTGAAATCAAATTAGCAGACGTGAAATTGTATACATAACAGGCTGTTTTATTTTAAAGGTTTATATTAGCTTCATATTGCAGAAGGTATAGGAACCATGCTTTGCCCACCTTCACATTCACTTTCTATGGCCATCTCCATCCAGCACCAAGCAGAGTGCCTTGCATTTATAGACAACCAAACACTGTGCAGTTAATTAGGGGTTGAATTATACTGATAGGTTAGGTGACTTCTTCAAGATCATTATTAAGGAGGTAAATGACGCATGGCTCAATCCCTGAAGCCTCATTGCCAATCCAGGCCTCTTACTATTATACCCTAAATCATACTTTGCCTAAGTCATTCATTACAAGGCATTTAATTGGGTAATTAATTACTTTTAATTCATATATATTTTTTATTTTTTTTTAATGAAAAAGTAGACTCCATGCTGGGTGTGCTTGGACTTACAACCCTGAGGTCAAGACCTGAGCTGACATCAAGAGTTGGACACTTAACCAACTGAGCCACCGGGACACCCGACAAGGCATTTAATTTAATTGTAACTTCCATAAAATCTTAAATTCCTTTCTAGATTATCGTTGGTTTTCCAAGTTCCCATGAATTTAAGAAAAGCAGTAAGCATGTATACAATATCCCCTTCTCTGCACCCCTCCATGATTATCTATATCAATTCATTGTGTTATTATCTTCATACTTCTTATCATAACTCAGGATCACTTGATTTGCCTTTTTATATCTTCTTGGTACAATTCTTTGACTAGAGTACAACCTCTATTAAGAAAAAGACCTTGGGGCGCCTGGGTGGCTCAGTCGGTTAAGCAGCCGACTTCGGCTCAGGTCACGATCTCACGGTCCATGAGTTCGAGCCCCGCATCGGGCTCTGTGCTGACTGCTCAGAGCCTGGAGCCCGTTTCAGATTCTGTGTCTCCCTCTCTCTCTGACCCTCCCCCGTTCATGCTCTGTCTCTCTCTGTCTCAAAAATAAATAAATGCTAAAAAAAAAAGAAAAAGAAAAAGACCTTGTCCCGTTATTTATAGGGCTTCTCTTTTCAACAATGTCTATGTTGTTGAATGTTGAATGGTGACATTATTCAGAGAAATCTTGCTGAAAACAATCTGTATTAAAAAAGGTTTGCTGAGGAGCGCCTGGGTGACTCAGTCAGTTAAGTGTCTGACACTTGGTTTCAGCTCAGGTCATGATCTCACAGTTCGTGAGATCGGGCCCTGTGTTGGGCACTGTGCCCACAGTGCGGAGCCTGCTTGGGATTCTGTCTCCCTCTGTCTGTCCCTCCCCTGCTTGTGCTCTCTCTCTTTCAAAATAAATAAACAAAAAAACAAAAAAAGGAAGATTTGCCCAAAAGCATCTAAGAGGTGACAAGATAAGGTCTATAGGACAGAATTGAAGAAAACATGGGGATATAGAAAAGCAAGTAAAACATGGAGTGTTTAAGTTGCCTGTGCTCCAAGGATATTTTTATATTGCGTCAAATAAGAGCTATAGTTTTGGCAGACTCTTTGAGGGTCTCCCAGTAAGGGAGTGCAAAAGGACATTTTACTTATGCTGAGCTGAGGCCCCATAGGGTCCCAGTCCACAAAGGACAAGGAATCCTGCAATAGCAATGTCCCTACATTTCCATCTTCTGCTCCTAAAGGATTGCAGTGAGGATTGATTTGGCATATCACTGAACAAGCAAGAAATGGAAAGAGAAAAATAACCTGTCTTAGAGAACTTGTTGTGATTATTTTTATAGATTTGCAGCCTGCACTATGCATGGCTTGGGTGGTCCGGAAATCTTCAATCTATGAGTCTTTGATTTGAGATAGTTCCAAACAATTAGTGCCTCTCTATATCTGGAAGAAATCAACATATTCGTCTGGAGGAAGGCACCTCCATGCTAGACCTCAGAGAATCCCCATGACTAAATACACCAGGAAACAAGGCACTCTGAGTAGATACCAGGAGAAACATCAATCGGAAGGGACAGGTCTATAGACTTCAGACACCGGAATTGTAAGTCAGAGAGACTCAACAATTGCCACAATTGAGGAAGTTAAAGGCAAGTCGGAGAACAGCTGCAGGGAATAGGAACTATGGAAAGTGACATAAAAGATTTGAAAAGAGTGTCACCTTAAATTTTTTTAGAAGAGATAACTTCAAAAACCAAGACCAAAATCCAATGGATAGATTTAACAAGACATAAAACCCCGATGATGTAGATCCAGAAAATTATTCAGAACAAAGCATCGAGAAATCAAAAGATGGGAAATGCAGAGGAAAAGGCAACGATGGAGGGCATGGGCTGAAGGGTTCCAGGATACGTTAGACTCCGAGAGGGCAGCTGAACGGATAGCAGGCCTTATTTGGAGAGAAAAGGGGCTGAGAATTTTGAAGAAAGAAAGATACTAATCCACAGGCTTGAAACAGCCTCTATTCCCAGACAGGATACATAGAAAGAAAGGCATACTACCTACATCATCGTGAAACTGCAGACTCCAAAAGCACAGTGCCTGGAATATAGCAGTTAGTGAACAAGTAACTTTAGATAAATGAACTGATTTATCCTTAAGACTGAAGGCTTTCAGGCTAGACTGCTTTTCCATCATATGACTTAGGCCAAGTCACTCAGCCTCTCCAAGCTTAGGTTCCTCTTCTGCCATTGAAAGAGAATAATGTTAGTAGTGGCTCATATGATTGTACAAGGAATTAAAGAAGTATTTAAAGCATGTGAAATAGCACCTTATTTGGAAAACACAAAATAAATGCAAATTACCTTTGCTGTTATCATAGAAAAATAAAAAGACTGTATGATGAAGCATTTATGTATGAAAACAATTTATTTAATTATTATTATCATTGTTATTTTAAATATTTATTTTTGAGAAGAGGGAACACACTTCTCTGAGTGGAGAAAGGGCAGAGACAGGGAGACAGAGGATCTGAAGTGGGCTCCACGCTGTCAGCACAGAGCCCTGTGAGGGGCTTGAACTCACAACCATGAGATCATGACCTGAACTGAAGTCAGATTATTAACTGACTGAGCCACTCAGCTGGCCCTGAACATTTTCTTAATTTATTTTCCCTATTTTTTTTAAAGTTTAGCTTTACAATAGACATGTTTTAGTATAATCTGCTCGTCTATGATTTTGAATTATTTTAGAAAAATATTGGTGAACAAAATATTCTACAATTATGGAAAATACTGTGAGAGAAGGCATGATGGAGGCCAGCAAAAACCCAGTTCAATTACCACCTTCCCACACACCAAGGACTGCTAGTCACCTTTAAAACCAAGGCCAAATCAACTAAGCTAAATGAAATGGTTTCCTGCTTACTAGGTTTATTCTATTAGGTCCTTTATAAAAGAGCCTGTGTCTGTTTTATTTCATTTAGGTAGAAGAATAGGCAGACATGCCATTAGATTACCTTTGAATTTGACCTTGTACTTGTCATTTTTTATGGTAAAGAATAGGACTTTTTTCAGGAAAAAGAAATAAAATTCTTTCAAGTTAGAGACATTGAAACCTAATAGATTGTGCTATTTAAACAGAAAACAAATTAAGATTGCTCTGGAGCCTTTTTTTTTTTTTTTTTTTTGTAATTAGCCACAAGTTCCTAAAGGACACCAGACAATTATAGAAACACACTGAGCTATGTGGTCTCAGACTTCAAGTTAACACTTATTTTTCTGGTTTCTGAAGACCTTTCATTTTCTTTAGCACTTATTTTGGGGATCATTCCCTTTTGCTTCTGAGCAAATCTTTATACTAACTTAGTGGCAATTTTAGATTAGACAAGTAGAATTATATCCTTAGGTTCCCCCCCTCCCCCAGGGAACTGTCTTGATATACATATTGCAGATACTTTTTAGTTTTTATTTCAGTTATTAATTACACAAAGCCCATATTTCAGCATCAACACCATTCTTAACTTATTTTCCACTTGTCTTAAACGGTCGCCATAACTTTCTCTACTTCTAGGGGCAGGTATTCCAGACTCACTGAGTAATATCTCAGGACTTTTTCCTTGTCATTCTCTCCAAACAATGTTTAATAGCTCTACGTATCAGGGAATATTTCTATATGTCTTGCCTAAATCAGTCTTGTGTTTATTCTTTCTCATTGGTATGACACTTCATCTGCCTTTCCCCTTGGATTTAATGTACTTGACATCAACCAGTTATTGTGAATAGATCAGATTTTCATAAATTTTCACATTTCACAAATGTAGTCATATGACATCTTTCTAGCTCTCATTTCAGGCAGCCTTTGGAACATATTTCAACTTGGGGAAATAAAGCCAGTTTGAAAACTGTATTTTCATGCCAGGCTTATATTCACATGGCTTTATGATTTTCCAGTACTCACCCAAACCCCCAAAGCTGTATCTCACTAAAGAAAAATAGTGGGTTTTAAATAAATTTATAGGACCATCACTTTTATATGACCATATAATAAAAGAATATGTGGAAATAGTATTGACAAAATTTAAGTATTCTCTTCAGGTATAGCAGAAGAACAAAGGAATGGAATACTATGTCCCCATTTTATATATTTATCAAAGACTACCTGACTGCAGGCAGCATGTGTGGAACTAACCACAACTTGATATCTTGTTGGACAACTGTGGAGCTTAGGGCAGCAATGGGGTTATGGTGCTTAACGTAATAGGAGGAAGATAAAATCATTATTTCATAAGCATTAGCAATCAGTAGAGAAGACAATATGCATCTGAAAACTATTTGTAAAACCTCCTGCACTTCAAGTGAATGGGTCAAATTGGTAACATGACTATTTCTTTTACCCTAATCTATTGCCAGGTATATTATGAAATAGCCTTTTTAAACCACATTTTCTTTTTTTAAATATGTTTTTAATGTTTATTTATTTTTTGAGAGAGAGAGAGAGAGAGAGAGAGAGAACATGCGTGGGAGAGGGGCAAAGAGAGAGGGAGACACAGAATCCAAAGCAGGCTCCAGGCTCTGAGTTGTCAGCACAAAGTCCAATGTGGGGCTCGAACTCACCAACTCACCAACTGAGATCATGACCTGAGCTGAAGTCAGAGGCTTAACTGACTGAGCCACCCAGGTGCCCCTAAGCCACATTTTCAAATATATTAGTTGTCATTGATACATTGTCACTTACAGTGTTTTAAAAATTCAGAAGGTGTATGGATGGAATTATGTCCCCCCTCAAATTCATACGTTGAAGCCCTAACCCTCGATGTAACTGAATTCACTGATAAGACCTTAAAGGAGGTCATTAAGTTGAAATAAGGTGATTTGGGTAGGACCTTACTCCAGCAGGACTAATGCTTTTATCAGAACGAGAAGACGCCAGAGATCTCTCTTTTCCTGCCACACTCAGGACACAGTGAGAAGGCAACCATCTGCAAGCCAGGGAAAGTCTTACCAGAAATGAGCCCCACTGGTACCTTGCTCTTGGACTTCCACCTTCCAGGACTGTGAGAAAATAGAGTTGTCTAAGCCACCTAGTCTGTGGCATTTCGTTATGACAGCCCCACCAGAATAATACAGAAGACATTTGAATGTGTCAGATCGCATGTCAGTAAACCTTCAAAAATACATCACGTATAGAATTATAGTGACAGTGGTGGAAATAGTACCTCCTGATTTCACATCTGTTATAAACTTGTTATTTTATACAGCTCAAAAGGTGCACTAAATAATTCGTTATTTAAAGATTAATTTAAAATGCTAAAAAAAAAAAAAAGAAACAATACGAAGAGGGACAAAATAAAAGAATCGTCTCCACCTTCTCAGAACTGCCCACTCTCTTTTGCCAGGTCACCAGTTTTAAGAATCTCTTAAATATTTTTATGGTAACTTTCTACTCTTTTATACATACGTACATACACGTGCAGACACACACACATACACACATCCATCTTTTTTCTGTGAATATGACATTGTGCTATACCTCAACAACTACTTTTAAAGACATATTTCCCAACATATAGGTCTTTTTCATTTTTTAAAAATCATTGTTTTATTTTATTTTATTTTACTTAAGTTTATATCTTTGAGACAAAGAGAGAGAGAGAGAGAGAGAGAGAGAGAGAGAGAGAGAGAGAATAAGAGGGGAGGATCAGAGAGAGGGAGAGACAGAGGATCCAAAGCAGGCTCTGCACTGACAGCTGAGAGCCCGATGTGGGGCTTGAACTCACAAACTGTGAGATCGTGACCTGAGGTGAAGTCAGATGCTTCACAAACTGAAACACCCAGGTACCCTCTGTTTCATTTTTTTTAAATGTTTGTTTATTTATTTTGAGAGAGAGAGAGAGTACATGAGTGGGGGAGAGGTAGAGAGAGAAGGAGGGAGAAAATCCCATGACTTTGAGATCCCACTGGGCTCGATACCATGACTGTGAGATCATGAACAGAGCCGATATCAAGACTCTGTCGCTTAACTGACTGAACCACCCAAGTACCCCAGATTTTTTCATTTCTAAAGGCTCTATAACATGCCATGGTATGAGTATACCCTAATTTATCTTACCAGTTCCCAACTGATGGGTATTTAGATTGTTTCTACTTGTATTCTATGATAAAGCAATAGCATACATTGTGGCTTATACCTTTGCACATCTATATGAGAATTTTCATGGAAAAAAAATTCCCAGAAGAAGAGTAACTGAAAATGTTTGTACAATTTTTGGTTTATTTTTAGTGTTGATAGACATTGTTAAATTTCCCTTTGAAAATGCTATGCCACATTGCTCTCCCATAACAGTCCACACTCTGCTTTCCTAAGCCTTGATCAAGATTGAGTAATATAAAAGCCTTTAGATTTTTATAAAAGCTATCATTTGCATTTCTTTTGCTATCAGAGAAGTCGTACATCTTTGACAAACCCTTGTCTGGAGGAGAATAGACATTAACGTTGCTTTTTAAAAAGCGAAAAATCTAGCCAGTGCCCTGTGATTGAAAACAGTTCCTTTTTATCTTAGGTGTGCGTGGGTCATCAGGTATATACTATGACTAACACGTGGTTAACTCACAACAGCCACCCCTATTGTGTGTTAGACTTTCATGGGCACTCAGATTGCCATTGTTTTAAACTCAAATAGCAATAGTAGTTTTGGTAATAATAGGATAATGAAAAATTCCATATGTTGAATCTGGGTGATTTTGAAATTTTAATCAGGCAGAGAACAAAACCTGCATTGTAACAATGGATGTTGACGTGATTTGGTTTGAGAGTGAAGGGTGAACAGCAGAATAACCTCCCTGGGAAAGTACCATGTAATGATGACTATGTCATGGATGCCATGCTATGCTGAGCCTGACTTAGAAGATTAAAGCGCAGAAGGGTTCAGTTGGACCATTGCTTGAGAAGAATACCTACAAAATTCTTTTATGTCGAAAATTAGTGAAACATAGAAACAAATATCAAGGGAGAAAAACTAAACCGCTGTTGGACAAAAGAGTCATGACCGATGAAGGGCACGACCTTCCTCAGCACAAATCAGGCCAGACAAGCTTAATCATTTTTTTTATAGGATTACCGATTTGGTAGATAAAGGAAGGCAAGTGGGGTTATAAGAGCAGGACTTTAGGGAAATGTTTGATACAATAATTATTATTTGTTTAAATTCTTGGGTTATAAGCCCATCATTGGAGTGTTGTGAAAAATAATTTACCACAGCCACGTGAGGTTTAGTCTCAGGAGGGGAAGCCTGATTCAGTATTATAAAATCTATTCATAGAGATACCAAATTAATGCATTATAAGGAAATGATATGTTTATGTGAAAAGGTGCTGAAAAGGAATGTCCGTGGACATTCTTCATGAAAACACTAAAAAGAGTAGGAGACTTTCCTTGAACATGATAGTCACTCTTTAAAACCAATAGCCAGTATTTATTTAATGGTTAAACCTGGAAATAAGATAACAATCACCATTACCATCATGAATTTTTATTACTATTTGGGGATTTCTGATTAACCAGTGTAACATGAAACCAAATATGGAGTATAAATACTGGACACTTATAATCCCCAAAGATTTATATGGACTTAAAATATAATTGTGTTTAATATAAAGCTAGGAATATGATTAAAAGAAGAAATCACAATCAAAACATCAGTAAAAGATATTAGTAATCTAGGATAGTCTTCAAAAGAAATCTCTAAATCATATGTGAATAAAATTATAAATATAGCTGTAATCTATCCATAAGTAAAAGTTATACTAAAAACTTTATTGAAATCTTTAAGGCTAAAAAAATGTGATTCTAGAAGAGATGATTGACCCTCATTTATTTATATGTGTAATAAAATTGCCACATTTCTTTATGTTTTACGTAAGTGAAATAGGAGCTCTTGGGGAAACTTAAAACATTTCTTTTTCTAATGTAGCATTCATGTAGAAAGAGTAAACGGGCGAGATTATCAAGGTAAATTGGAAAACAATACCACTGCCAGTGCAAAACACATTATAAACTTATAATAAATACATTTGTGGTTTTGGTATAAAAATAGACAGCTGAATGGAAAAGAATAAATAGCCCAGAAATAATTGTTACTTTTTGTAAAAATGCCGTGTATAATAAAGTCATTGTAAACAGGTACAATGGGGAAGAGAAGGCTTAATCAAAAGTGGCGGATGATAAATAGAAATTCAGAAGATGCCATGTATTCCTTACCTTGCATGTTATTCCAAACTAAATTCCAGATGGATTAAAATGTTAAGATGAAAAAAAAAAATCAAACGATTGTTAAGGTAGGAAAAAAGTGAATAAGATAAATAATTAGATTTTTTGATAGAAGCTTCTGAATTTATAAATGATTAAAAAGTAACCTTAAAAAATCAATAAATTATTTTGTAAATACAAAATAATCCTTATTTCACAAAGAATACTTCACTCTCCATTTGACAAAGGGTTAATAACTTTGCAATTAAAACGAAAAACCCATACAAATTCATAAGTACCAGGCATAGGACAGGAACAGACAATTCACCAAAGAGGAAATACAACTAGTAAACAAACATATGGGAAAATGTTCACCTCATTAGTAGTCAAAGAAATGCAAATTCAACTTAGATTGGGAAAAGTTACAGTTTGTTTTTGTAACTTGGGCTTCGGCAGAAAAGAAGGGGAGTAGAAATAGTTTGAGTCTTGGGATTTCTGTGTGGCAGGGACAGTGTGAGATGTGAACAAGCAGGAGAAAACCATGTCATAGAATCCCCTGCGTCTTGCAGTTCTTTCCTGAAGGTGTCCTGGGCACAGGTTGCTGGCCCGTAGGGAAAGTATAGAGGAGGGAAGCTTGAATGGAGAAGAAATACGTAAGCACGGTATTATTTCCTTTAGTTAACTTGCAGTAAGAATTTTCATAAACAGCTAAGAGTAATAGTAACCAATCTGAAATACGACATTATCTTTTGATGACCACATCAGCAACAAACTAAGAAAAAATATATTCACTGAGAGGAAGGGTGGTGCGAACCTACAATTTTGCTACCTATAACATCATTTATAATATTGCATGAGTAGACATTAACAACCATTGAGAGCTGGCTAAAAGATTAGGGATGACTCTCAAACATTAGAATGCATAATGTTTATTGAGTTCTGTGCTCCGGGCATTTCAGAAAGCACCTTACGTGGATTCTCTAATTTAGTTTTCACAATGAGGTATGCATTGTCATTGTTGTTACTATTCCTTCATTTTTACCTAAGGAGAAGTGGAGTCTTGGGGAGGTCAGAAGACTTGTAAAGATTGCATTGCTAATACACAACAGGGTTGCAATTTTGAACGTAGACATTCTGATGACAAAATCCACTCTCGATCACCACAATCTATGAATGTGAAACACCATGCTATGATAGTGTATGCACATTATTATGACTCTAAAAAGTGCGTACAAATCAAAATGAAATGCACAAGGCTACTGAGAGATGTTGTCTTAAAGTGGTGGGCTAGATGATACATCATTTTTCTCTTTTTTGAGTTTTTTTTTTAAAAATTAAGGCATAACACTTAAAGATATTTTTTAAAAGAAGAACAACTGTCAGGCAATTAAAAATATTCACACATATTTTGCCAGCACAAATGTGTCATACCAACAGGAAGCCTAACGACCAACCTTCACTTAAGCTGCTGATGAGTATAGCATGGTCCCTTCAGGAATCTCCGAGGTAGTATAAACCTTGACCAATCTGTTCCCACCTAAAATGCTTTTGGAATAATACCTCTCCTGCTGTCTTAGAATGAGTATACACCAAACAATGCCCGGCTAATATCTGAATACGATCTTAACTAAAATAGTGTCTACCTTAAGATGTTGCTAATTTCAATATGGACAATAAGTAAGGCATGAGGCATGCGATAATGATGATGATAACACCATTTACCAAGCATTTATTAAATTCTAGACAATGCACTGAATATTTTTCTTCCGTTTTGCCTTGTGCATTCAGCTCTCAGAGTAACCTTACAATAATACCTTTATTTCATATACTTGTGAATGACTGATTTTTTTTTCTGAAAATCTATTGATCTCTTTGTTCCAGTTTGGTTGTTTTTGATAAATAGAAAAAGTCATGCATTTACTTTCTTGGCCAAGCCCTGTGCTTTCAGTGTTGGCAAACACTGCCTGACCACACTACAATGCCAACAGTCACAGCCCGTGTTTGGTCTGGGGGGGCGGGGTGGTTCTCAATGAAGAGCACCTGGGGTCCTCATCCTCTTCCAACATACATCAGTAGAGTGGACCTCATGCCAGATCACAAAATGTTGGGCTGTAGATAATTGAGAGGAGACATGGAAGAATGAGGGGAGGAGCCCAGGAATGCAGACAGGAAAGGGAGGAAGGTAGAAGGGAATCAGAGGGAGTCGGGAGGAAGGCAGGATAGAAGGGAAATGCCGAGACTCTTATTAACAAGGTTATAACATACAATTGCGTGAAATCACTATAGGCTTCGTCAAGCCAGTCAGGTATTTTGAGAACGCTATGGTGTTTGCACTGCTTCCATAAAGCAGGCTGGAAAAATTCCCAGATTACCAAGCCACTGGGCAATGTGTTCTTGGTTGGCAGTATTCTGCTGTTCCCTTCTCAGCAATGGAAAAGTGTGAAAAGTGAAAGTTATCCCACAGGCAGCTGGGTAAATGCCTAATGGTTCTCTGGAATAGGTTAGCAATAAACCAGTACGTCCAGCTTTGGAATTCACAGGTTTGAGCTGAACAAAATGGATTTTTAAAAACATGGTAAACTGACTTGTGAAGAGAGGCTAAAGATTTCTATGTTATTCAGCCAAGCCAAAGGAAGAGAGAACAAGGCCAATGCCAGGAGTGGCAGTGGCCAATCCCCCAGAAAGTAGAAGCTGGTATTTACTGCTATCTTGGTAATGGTGTTGTTATTATGGTATTTAAAAAACGAATGCATTAATTTTATTGAACATGATAAGCATAGGACCCAACATCGGTGTCTTTATTCTAATTAACAGAATGTCAAATGATGTATTCTTGCTTTTAAAAATAGCATCAAGGATAGCATTTTGGGGAAAAAAAAGTCCAAGTGATGAAACAGAGCTGTATTTATCCCTGAGACCACCACTACATTATAGCATGAATCTAGTACAAGTCTCCCTGAAAGGGGTTCCAGAAATCCCATCTACTAAGGGAATAGTTTTAACCATAGTCATGGAGTCATCCGAGACAGAATGCTGAGGAAATAATGTGAAATCGATCCAAGCACTAACATCCTTGCAACATTCCACTTTAACATTCCTGAATCTCAGAACCAGTAGTGGAATGTTAGAAGCATCTAAAAATGGCCGAGTTTCCAATAGGTTTGTAAGCAGTAACATGTTCTTTCTATTTGTATGAATGTTTCTGACCACCAGTGAGTTCATTCATAGCTTCTGAATAAAATTTCTCTTCTTGCTGCTGTTTGGTGTCTTGAATACTTTTGATACATATCAGGGTCCTACATAATCTTGTCCTTCTTAACTGTCCAGCTTTATCTTCTGGCTTTTCAATGGTGAAATCTAATCACTCATCTTTTAGCAAATACCTATTCAACTTTTCATTTTGAGCTTCCGTAAGAAGACTTCCTTGGTTCCCCAAGCTGGACTTAAGTTGTCAACCCTACTGCCATTACACTTACTCACATCTCATTTGACTATAACCTCTTGAAGACAGAGACAATATCTTGTTATCTTGGTGGGCTAGGTACCTAGCATGTTGTCTGGAACAAAGCTCCATGATCACTGGCCTCCATGGAAGCCCTAAAGCAGACAGAACATGATTGGTGCTAGGCATGGTCTTCTATGCATCCCTGCTTTCAAATGAGGGCTGACTGGAAAAGGAGGAATATGCTCTACTCAGGAAGTGGGAGACAAAGAACGGATCTTCATGACTCAGTTCTCTCTCATCTTATGTACCTGCATGGAGACCAACGAAATGGGTGCCAAATAATCAAGAAATGCCTGAAATAGCTGTGGCTGTGCTGAAATTCCCAATAAATACCAGGATCCTGGATGGATGTGGTAGCCAGTGTGGACAAGAGTGGGTATGTAAGCTGGAGTGGGCAGTTGCCACCATGGCTGGGACTTGCACATGTCTGAATTGCATGCCAAGATCCCCGGAATTGCCAGTGGATTCGCTGGCAGCTTTGTCCTACTTATTTCTTTAGTCTCCTAACAAGACAATTTTGCATTTTATGGAATTCAACATTTAAAAAAATTTTTTGTTTTAGTTCCAGTTTGTTAACGTACGGTGTTATATTAGTTTCAGGTGTACGATATAGTAATCAAATACGTCCATACATCACTGAGAGCTCATCACAAGTGCACTTCTAACCCCCCATCATCTATTTCACCCATCTCCCACCTGCCTGCCCTCTGGTAACCATCAGTTTGTTCTGTGTAGTTAAGAAACTGTTTCTTGGTTTATCCCTCTCTCTCTTTCTCTTATCCTTTTCCTTTGCTTTTTGTTTTGTTTCTTAAATTCCACATATGAGTGAAATTATATCGTATTTATCTTTCTCTAACTTACGTAGCTTAGCATTATACTCTCTAGCTCCATCTTTGATGGAATTCAACATTTTTATCCCCCTCACTGTGTTATGTTGGGGTATGTTGTGTGTTTTAATAAATGGTTTTGAATCAACAACTGGATAAAATGATGGGATTAAGTACTCGGATTAGTCTGATTAATCTCAGTACTTTAAAAAAGGTACTCATTATCCTACTCATTCTCATATTACTCTCTCTTTCTAAATATATATATGTAATATATATTATAGATGTCTACTTATATGTACAACTGTATATTTATATGTATGTTTATATTCATGTATTTAAAGGTGGTCACAACATACTGTTGGCTCCTGTTGACATATTGCTAATTATCAGCCTTTCTCATACATGGTGTATTGAATCTAAGGTTTATGTATTTGATCTTTGGACCTACTACATTTCCAGACAGTCCAATTTATTAAGTGAAATCTTTGCTTCAGTTTATTGCCCCAGCTTGTCTGGATACTGCCAGATTCATATTCTGTCTCCTAAATCACTGATTTTCCCTCCAACTTTGAATTGTCTGCAATTCTGATGACTTGCGCACCGTGTCATAACCAAAACGCTTGACAAAATCAAGGTTAAGGAATGATGTGCTGCATCTATGCCACACCACTAGAGATCATTTTCTAGGCTGTATATCCATCCAGGTCCTTATTAATTAATCTATATAATTTTTTAGACATCTAACTTACTTTTCCACATTGTACTTGACAAGTAAGGCCTTTTTGTTGTAGCAGATACCTTATGGCTATTGTACATCCTATTGTACCCTGTAAGTAACTTTGCTAAGGAAAAAAAATGCTTCCGGTCAGCTTTGGTATGTTATTGAGAAACTCAAAATGAGTACAAATAACAATTCAAAAGGATTCTTTTGATTGCTACTTCCCTTTCTACGTTTCCACAACCCATCCCTTCAGAAACATGTTTTGAATCTTGCCAAGGATTTATGTGGAGCCCATTTGTCTATTATTGAGGAAACTGAAGACTGAAGTGTTATTTGACATTTCTACTAGTAGGTTTTTGGCTTTCACTATGGTCTTGCCCTCAAGCTCATCCTACTTAGGGTTTTTCAAATGCCAACATTTTGGGTGAGATCTTTCCACCTTAGAAAACTAAACCAGGTACAATTATTCATTCATTTATTTAATGTTTTCAACATTGATTAAGCACTTTCTAAAAAGCTCTGTACAGATGTAAGACTTGGTTACAACCACTATTTAGATAGTTACCAGCTACTGGGTAAGACAGCGGTTCTCAAAGTATGATCCCCAAATTAGTAGCATCAGCATCATATGAAGATTTTTAGGCATGCTTTGGAGCTCCAGACCAGATAGGCTGAATCAGAAACTCTGAGAAGTCATGTTTTTGTTTTTAATTTTCTTAATGTTTATTCATGTCTGAGAAAGAGACAGAACAGAGGATGAGTTGGGGAGGAGCAGAGAGAGAGAGGACACACAGAATCTGAAGCAAGCTTCAGGCTCTGGGCCGTCAGCACAGAGCCCGAGGTGGGGCTCAAACTCATGAACCATGAGATGGTGACCTGAGTGGAAGTCAGATGCTTAACCGACTGAGCCACCCAGGAGCCCTGGAAGCCATGTTTTAATAAACCTTGTCCCCTGTGTAATTACGGTGATAGACATCACTCTTTAGAACTACGAGAATAAGGGTCGCCTTATTAAGCATCCAAGTCTTAAGCATATCACCTTAGGTGGTGATCTCAAGGTCGTGAGATAGAGTCCTGTGTGTGTCAGGCTCAGCGCTGAGCATGGAGCCTACTTGGGATTCTCTCTCTCTCTCTCTCTCTCTCTCTCTCTAATTCTCCACCCCCCCCCCCACCTTCCTCTGCTGCTCATGCTTTCTCTCTCAAAATAAATAAATAAACATTTAAAAAAAGAATTAACAGAATGAGACATACGGGTAAGAAAATAGAGTGTTGTACTTCTGTTGTTGTCAACGTGCTTCTGGAGGATAGAAGAGTTACTAATCAAAATGATATGACTGTGCATCATAAAGCTGTGGGTTTTAGTTGTATGTACAGGGGGACACCTATACTTCAAGGGTTTCTTTGGAAAGATGGAAAGATGGAAAGAAAACATCTCTCTACCTACTGATGAGGTACATTGTCTCAAGAGGGGACAAAGTCTATTATTAAGCCATCAGAAAATCGATCACCTCGAAAACGTTTAGGGAATGACATGGGGGTAACAAACAACAACTTCACCAACCAATTAATTACAGAGTGCTAAGCACTGGAAGCCAAAATCTGATGTGGCAACATACTAAAACTTGGAGTAAATTATAATCAGTCAGTCTAGCAACAGGTAAGATTTCTAGGTTGTACAGGAGATAGCAAATAAAGGCACGTAGGGTACAAATGAGAAAAGAAAATTTGACCGCACTGATATTTCTCCCTTCCCTTTATGTATTGCCTTACATAAGGTGAGAGTGTTCAGCCTTACCAGCCACCATCATATCTTAGAGGGACATGGTTCCTTAGCTCTATGATGCACTAGCATCCTTTGAATAATTTATGAAGATTTTTGTTCAATTTTATCTAAATAGAATTTGAGTTTATTCATCTTTATTCTCAAATTTTCATTAATTGAAGTATTGCTGTAATAATTTCTAGGTGTTTTTTTTTTCTTAATTGATTGATGCACAGTGCACAAAGTCTTACTGACATCACAGATTCAAGGATGACCTACCTTTTCACATGAACAATAGACAGGTTGTTTGTTTCACACTCGTGTGTCGTATCTGAGATCTTTATGCCACAGCTTACTACTGGGGGAGACAGAGACCCCAGTGTTCTAGATCTCCTATGCTGACGCTTCTCACATGACTGCCCTTCAGCTGTACCTATCACAGACCTCCATGTCAGCCCTTGTTCCTTTGTTCTTTGTTTATCTGTTTATATATCTGTCACCTCCATTGCAATTTGAACATACTAGGGTTTCTGTTCATTTCTGTGCCCAGTAATTAATACTATGCTTGAGAGATGATTTGTTCCATAAGTATTTATTGGATATGTGAGTGAATGGTTGGATGACAAAGTACATGATTTTTCTTATTCAAAATCATGGCACACTTTCTGAAAAAGGGCCTCCACATTTCTTAATAAATAATTGCAATAGAAACTGACACAGAGATGTAAGTCTGTACCTTTATCCTGTGTTTCAGGTAGCGTCTTGCATATGATAGAACATTTCATGTATAAAGAACAAAAGTGATTAATTATGGAATGCATAACCTGTGTTGTTCTGTTTTATAAGTCTTTTCTTACTTTCTCTTCAAAACAAGCAAATATTTAGAAGTGAGAATCTTAGTAAACATACTTAATGATTTCAATGGAAGCATTAGTGTTGAAGATCCTAGTTTAATTCCGCCAACTCATCCTTTCCATTTATACTCTTCTTTCATCTTTATCCTGTTCTCCATCTTTTAATTGCCTTTCTCCAACTCCAGTTAACTTTTCTGCCTTCTGTTATTTCAACCTAACTTGATATGTGAAAGTAGAATTTGCAGAAATATCTACCTCGATTTGTGCAGAACACTAAGGTCTCATCCCTATGGCTGTGGACCAAACAGGCAGAAAAGGGAGCAGTGGTTGCCTCTAGTTGCCTTTGTTCATGTAATGGTTGTGTGGGTGGTGGAGACCCCAAAGATGCTGCTTTCCTACTCAAGGCCAATATTAATGAACTCCAGAAAATGAGAACTTAGTCCACTTTTTAGTAACATCTGTGTCACTTGGGTACCCATGGCCTAAATAGATAGATTTTTAAAAGTGTTTTATTAGCATACTGAAATTTCCCATTAAATGCTAGACTACAGGACTCACTAAGTCACACACTGTATTGAAAACTGTCCTTCATGAGACTTCAAAGGGTAGACCTAATGCATTTTTCTCATCTCTAATATCAATGATTCTATTATACTTAGTGTAACTTAATTCTTTGGGTATTTCCAAATGAAAATTTATTACATAAAGTGAAGTGTTTTTTTTAAAGCACAGGGGGTAAAATCATTTTTAATGAGGGATGATATAGATTTTAAGTGCTGCAGTGTATTTCTAAAACAACTGGAATCGTTCAAAGTTTCTGAAGTACTCTGCCCTAAGCATTCTGATGGTAACTGTTTTCAGGGCTTAGTATCTGAAATTTATTATTTTTTGGCAAAGAGAACATTCTGAGAGTGAGACACACAAGTATCTTTAGGATGCTTATATTTAGTTGTACAAATAATTTTGTGACTATAGTAATTTCCATGCAGAAACAAGAGCAATTATTTCAGTTTCTTTGGTACACAATATGGTTTTAATAAATCACCCTCTTTAGAATTTTGTCTCAGGTAAAACAGACAAAAGCAGATAAAATTAGGATTATTTTTTTGTTAGCAACAAGCACTGTGCTATTTTATGAAAGGGAAAATAAAAAAATGCCCCCCAGCAATTATTTAATAGTTTTGGATTTTTTTTAAGTTTTATATCTTTTCTTTAAAATTCTGGGCCAAGGCCAATGTTCAATTTCTACTATACCAGTTGTATTCCATAAAAAAGGTAAAAATCAATTAAAGTCATATATTCTGGAAGAGCATCTAAATGTATGGAAACGTTATTAAGTTAAAGCCTTTTTTTTTGTTTGTTTTTTCTGGCAGTTCTCCTCCAAATTGTGTCCAAACCACTTTGTTTCACTGTGGAATAAAGGAAGCTGTGTGTTTTCTTTTCTTGGCAGGTGAAGGTGGAACTAATCCAGAGAGGAACTTCTTTGGTAGTATATGGCGTGACAGAAACTGGCTAACCGATGACGTCAGCCCGTAAGGAAGAAACTCTCAAGGCTATTCCACTAACTTTGGAAATCAGTAAAAGCTGCTGTCCAGTTTGCAGTACCAACAAGCTTAGTAATAATGAAAAATAAAGAAGTAAAAATACCTAATCCCAGTACCAAAACAGTCTAGCTCTTCCTGTAAGATTACAAGTGCTTCATGCAGATTAATGTTCAAATGATGCCTTGTTTTATGTAACATGTTTTTCTGCTATGGCTTTTCTGAGCTCAAGGTTTTTTTTTTCTGTTGGTTTGTTTGTTTTTTTGTTTCTTTGTTTTTTTTTTTAATGTCATAGGAACTATAAATTGATGTAGTCTAGTTTTCCCTTGCTCATGGGAAAGAAAAAGTATACATGGCCTTTCAAATGAGCCAATCACTTCAGAAAAAGGTCATCCATTCAACTGAAGCAAGATTGCTATTAGAAACAGAACAACAGCCTTGTATAAGGAGGCATGCATTTTGCCAGAAGTAGGCTCTATCTGAATGCTTTATGCTAAATCCTTTAACCCTAACTCAAATGAAAAACAACCCTGTAAATGTTGTATTGTGCCAAGTGGCTACTAGTCTCAGACAATGTATGTATGTATGTGTTTGTGTGTGTGTGTGTGTGTGTGTGTGTGTGTATACATACATATTTACACACACATATGTATACAGTTATATTTAAATGTATATGTGTGTGTGTATATATATATATATATATATATATATATACACACAAGCACATACATTCTTTATTTTATCCCTGATATATCTAGCTTGATGGAAGAATAAGCATACCTATATATCACCATATATTAGCTCTCATTTATCAAAAATGCTTGCAGTTAAACATATTGTAGCATTTGCTTGAAAGGAAAATACATTTAAGAAATCTACTTAGCAAAACATAAACCACACCTAAGCTATCAGTATATGAACTAATATCTTTATACTGCTACTGATTATAAATATTTAAGGATTTTCTTTTGGTGAATGCTTAGAATATATTATTTCAAAGGTAAACAATAGCCCTAACTGCAAATGTTTTTTAAATGTTTATTTATTTATTTTGAAATAGAGAGAGAGAGAGAGAGAGAGCACACATGAGCGGGAGAGGTGCAGAGAGACAGGGAGAGAGAGAATTCCAAGGAGGCTCCATGCTGTCAGCACAGAGCCCAGTGTGGGGCTCAAACTCACCAACTGCAAGACCATGACCTGAACTGAAACCAAGCGTAGGATGCTCAACTGACTAAGCCACCCAGGCGCTACCAAACTGCAGATATTTTATTCTTGTTGCCAAATACTATAGTTATTGAATCCCGGAATATATATTTGTGCATTTTCTCTATCTTTCTGTCCTCATTTCTTGTGTTCTGTCTGTGTTACCTTTTGTTATCTTGTTATCTCTCTTTGTCTCTGAAATACACACACACACGTATACACACACACACACACTCTCTCTTAGAAACATTAATTTAATATAAACATTAATATAATATATATATTAGATGTAATAATGAAAATATATAGTGGGAATTCAAGCTGGTGCAGCCACTCTGGAAAACAGTATGGAGTTTCCCCAAAAAACTAAAAATAGAACTACCCTACGACAGGGATACAGGTGTGCTGTTTTGAAGGGCCACCCAGGTGCCCCGACAGAGACGGTTTTATGTGGGAGTTATGCCCAAAAAGTTATGCCTTATTATTCTTAGAATAATAAGAATGAGCTCGGGCACCTGGGTGGCTCAGTCGGTTGAGCATCCGACTTCAACTCAGGTCATGATCTCACAGCTTATGAGTTCGAGCTCCATGTCAGGCTCTGTGCTGACAGCTCGGAGCCTGGAGCCTGCTTCACATTCTGTGCCTCCCCCTCTCTCTGCCCCAACCCACTCACATTCTGTCTCTGTCTCTCTCAAAAATAAATAAACATTAAAAAAAGAAAGAATGAGCTCAAGTGGATGGGCATGTAGAGATGTCGGTGAACACATTTCGTGCATCAGTAAAGTACATTCAGTGAGATAGAGGGATACAAAACAATGGTATGGTGGGAAAGTGGGGGCACAAATGTAGTGGGACAGACTGCTAGCAGTTCAGTATTATAGGAATGTAAATTTTGAAGAAGAGACATTAAAGGCGCATGTTGAGTGGCGCCTGGGTGGCTCAGTCAGTCAAGCATCTGACTCTTAGTTTCAGCTTAGGTCATGATCTCATTGTTTCCTAAGTTCAAGCCCGTGTCAGACTCTGCGCTGACTGTGGGGAGCCTGCTTTGGGTTCTCTGTCTTCCTCTCTCTGTGCCCCTCCCCCCACTCGTACTGTCTCTGTCTCTCTCAAAATAAGTAAATAAACTTAAAAAAAATAAAGACACATGTTGAAATCATTAAGGATCAAATAGTAAAGGTCTTTGTATGCCATTGATGTAGTTTTGGCTTTATCTTATGTGAAAGTTATTAAAAGATTTCAAACATTGGATTGACAGAACAAGATGTATGTTTACATTCATCACTCTGGAAGATGTGTGGTGAGTGGGATGGGCCAAGAATGGGGTATGGAGGGGACACAGGTGGGGCAAGGAGACATGGAGGCTCTAATTACAGAAGTGGCCAAGGGAGGTAGAGATAGCTGAAATTTTTGAGACATTAAGGAGACAAAACTGGTAAGACTTGGGAAATAATTAGATAAGGGGGAAGGAAAAACGGGTTAAAAACTCGTTGCCTAGTTACAGGTTTGTTCAAGTATATGGAAATTTGTGACACCAAGATAAGAGATACATGAGGAAGAAGCAGGGCAGGTAGGAAAGTTGCTAGACATTGGAAAAACTTAACTAATTAATTATTTTATTTGAGTATAGATGACATACAATGT
Organism: Panthera onca; assembly: GCF_046562875.1. Taxonomy (NCBI): domain Eukaryota; kingdom Metazoa; phylum Chordata; class Mammalia; order Carnivora; family Felidae; genus Panthera; species Panthera onca. The sequence goes on from NC_138346.1 coordinate 153,390,627, forward strand.
TTCATTAGTTTCAGGTCTATAACCTAGTGATGTGACAAGTTTGTACATTATGCTGTGTTCACCACAAGTATAGCTATCATCTGTCCCATTACATTGCTCTTATAGTATCATTGACTGTATTCCCTATGCAGTGCTTTTTATCCTTGTGACTTACTCATTCCATCACTGGAGGCCTGTATCTCCCACTTCCCTTCACCCATTTGGCCCAACCCTCCATGCTCCTCCGCTCTGGATCATCAGTTTGTTCTCTATGTTTATAGTTCTGATCCTGGTTTCAAAAAAATTTTTTAATGTTTATTTAGTTTTGAGAGAGAGAGAGAGAGAGAGAGAGAGAGAGAGAGAGACAGAGACAGAGAATGAGTCAAGGAGGGAGAGAGAGAGAGAGGAAGGCACAGAATCTGAGGCAGGTTCCAGACTCCAAGCTGTCAGCACAGAGCCCGACGTGGGGCTCAAACTCATGAATCACGAGACCATGACCAGAGCCGAAGTTGGACACTTAACCAACTAAGCCACCCATGTGCCCCTGATTCTGCTTTTTATTTGTTTATTCATTTTATTAGATTTAATTTATGAGTGGAATAATATGGCATTTGTCTTTCTCAGTCTGACGTATTTCACGTAGCATGATATCTTCTAGGTCCATCCATGTTGTCTCGAATGTCATTATCTCATCCTTTTCTATGGCTCTGTAATATTCCACTGTACACATATACCACATTTTCCTTATCCATTTGTCTATTGACATTTTGCATTTATGTGACTATAAGATAATTAGTTGGCTGTCTGGGTCTAGAACTCAGGAGAAGTTAATGGTAGGAGAATTTATAAATCATAAGCATTCAGAGAGTGATTAAAATCATCTCAGGAAAGTAAGTAGAATAAAAAAGAGAAAAAACTTATGATAAATCACTGGAGATACAACACTTAAGGGTAGATAGGAGAAGAAGAGGGATGGAAATGGTCAAAGAAATAGAAGAAAAGTCTTATAGAATCCAATGGATGCGAGGCTTTCAAGAACCATAGATTTGAAGAAGTAACTAAAATTCACTAGAGAGACTAAAAAGATATGTAAGCATAAACTTGAAGGATTGAGGCACTTCATATCGTTTTATTTCAAAGGAATCTTGGTTGAATCTGTAGTGCAACTGTGGAATTCAGGTTACTGCAAAGTATTTCTGCGTTAAATCGGAGGCCAGAGAGTTTAAGACATTGCAGAGAAATATCGTCTTGATATGTATTAAAAGGATACGTGATCCTGGGCCAGTGAAAAGCATAAAGACAGCAACAGTGAAGCAAGAAAACTAGTTAGAAAACCTAGAATCTGCATAAAATATGCTCTACATTTCATCTTACAATCTTTTGTTTTACTACTGCAGTTTTGTAGGATTCCTGGCATGTTCCTATAAATATTTGAGCATTGAACCTGCTTCTTTAAATAACTGATAAAAAAAAAAAAACCTCACACCATGCCAAATTGGATTTTCTATTTCTTTTTTCTGGAGCCATATGTATCATATCCAGGCATATTCCCTAGTAAAGGGCCCATGAAGATGATGGAGATGCGTGAGTTTCCTTTTGCCTACATGACTTATCTTAAACATTACTGTAGTAACCAGTTCACTTGTTATTCAGAAGTAGGAAAACATAGGGCATTTATGATGACTGAAAGAGCCAGGTTAAAGATTTTCATAAATATTTTCAAGAGGAATGAGTGACAAAACTTGTTGAAAACCAACATAGAATCCTTCATGTCTCCATTATTCAGCAGAAGAGGAGGAAAATCTTTGAGCAGCAGAGAAGAGAAAGAAACCAGTATTCTTTAAGAACCTATGGGGAGTCATGCCCTGTGCTAATGTGTCCATATATGTTAATAGATACATTTGGCTTTTTAAAAAATTGTTTTGTGGGGCGCCTGGGTGGCTCAGTTGGTTAAGCGTCCAACTGCAGCTCAGGTCATGATCTCACAGCTCATGAGTTTGAGCCCTGTGTAGGGCTCTGTGCTGATAACTTGGAGCCTAAAGCCTGCTTCAGCTTCTGTCTGTCTGTCTGTCTCTCTCTCTCTCTCTGCCCCTCCCCCACTTGTGCTCTCTCTCTCTCTCTCTCTCTCTCAAAAATAAACATTAAAAATTTTTTTTAAAAAGGTCTTGAGATAATTTACCCCATTTGCCAATGAAGAAACCTGACCATGGGAAAATCAGGTACTGTGTTGAAAATCATATAGTCAGTGATAGAGCTGTCATTTGCAATCAAACTACCCAATGTCAGTGGTATGGTTTAAAATCCAACAGATTTCAAATAAGGGTGAATAAGTGCAAAAGTTGAACCAGGGAAGTAAAATGTAGATTTCATTGCAATCATGCTTATGGATATTGTAGTCATCAAACGAAGATTTTCCATTATTATTCCCAACCAATGATTCAGTGCCAGGAAGAGATGTCTTTTATGGCACAAAGGTAGAGGGTCTCACTTCTTTTGATAAGAGAAGACAGAAAACATTTGATTTTCTTTAGTCTTGATGGAAATAAACATCAAGGAAGTGGGGATAGCTGTGAGATAAACAAAGAGGGCAGCATATATAATCCTTGTTTATTTTCATTTTGAAGGAGAGTGTAAGATATTATTTGTGGATGGAAGTGAAAGTGAAAGTTTAGTGTTGATAAATTCCATTCATTACTTTCCCTATATTTTGAGAACTTTTTATTTCATGTCTACATTCTATGCCACCAGTCTTTGCTTTGGTCTCCACCTTAGTTCAGTGGGACTTATTATCTAAACCACCACTTTGTCTTCTTTTTTAAAATGTTTATTTCTTTATTTCTTTATTTATTTGAGAGAGAGAGAGAGAGAGAGCATAAACAGGGGAGGGGCAGAGAGAGAGGGAGAGAGAGAATTCCAGGCAGGATCCATGCTGTCAGTACAGAGCCTGACATGGAGCTCAAACTCACGAACCATGAGATCATGACCTGTGTCAAAATCAAAAGTTGGACGCTCAACTGTCTGAGCCACCCAAGTGCCCCTCACCACTTCATCTTCTAATTCATGATCTGCTGCTTCGCTTCTGACCTGAAACTGTTTGACCACATACAAATGGACTTTTTGTTAAAGTTTTATACTGATCTTAGGTAGATGTCCCAATGGGAAGCCCAGTAAATCTTGGTCCAATATACCTCCAACTGAGCTCCAGGCTCAGGTAGATGAGCTGCCAGATAGGATGAAGAAGCAAATAAAATCAAATAAACAATGGTTATCACAATCCAAGTATAAGTCACAGATTCAAAACATTCATTACCAGTGTCTCATTGTTCCTGACATGAAGAATTCTAGTGATTGACTACTAGAGTACTGCTTAGAATTTTGGAGTTTTTACTAATTGTTTCACTCTTTCCTGACCACAGTAATGCAGATAATAAAAGGTGTAGTCTTAGCCTTTCAAGTGCTCAATTATTTCATTACATTTCATGTTAAGAATTGTTAGGTCTAGAGAGCAGAGCTGAACATCCATATCTGCCAAGCTAATTGTCCTACACTTGGGTCCATCACATTAAAAATGATTAATTTTCAACTCCTTTTTTATCTTTATTTTCCTGTGTTTTTACTCATGGAGTAAATACATAAGTTAAATCTTTGGTTGCAAAGAGGACCCATGAAGAACTGAACTTAGAATAGGGAAATAGGTCAAAATACAATTGGTGGATTTCCAATCCAATGTATATATGAAAGAAAACATGCTCCTGGACCAAAGCAAAGCCATAAAAACAATAAAAATAGAAAAATTTCAGGGCTCATCCTTTCTTTGTTCTAGTAAAATATTCACTTTCTCCCCTCACCGTGTTTTCCTTTCTGTCTGGCTTTCTGTTGGTTTTTAGAGTAATGGGAGGTAGAGGCAGAGTGAGAGGAAAAAGAGAGCTGGAATAATAGATTATTAAAACAAAAACACAGCAGAAACAAGTACTGAGGCATGAGTTAAGTCCTCTACAGATACTGAATGTAAAAACGATTCACCCTCACAAAGAAACAGAGGTCTTTCAACAGCATTAAACGTCCTTAGAAAAGTCATTTGCAACACAGTTTAATTGAAGTGTTTGTTCATTTCATATTAGAAATAGGAATGTATTAATAGAGTAGACATTTTCAGAGGAAAATATCATGGTGTAAGTATTTATAGGTTTCCATTGTTAGGCTATTGTTTCCTCAGTGTAATATATGGAGGCATTAATTTATATTCCAATGTGTATTTCAGAAAATTGCTTAACTTGGCAAGTAAGAAACCTACCCCTCTGGACTGAGAAAAAAATAAACAAATAAAATACAAGTCTCTTACAACATTGTTGCTACACAGAGATAACATTTAAATGGCTTGATTCGTTAGCAGTATACTGGACGAATTTTGTTATTTATTTGACCAAATGAACCAATTGTTGATGCCTAGGGTTAACATAGTTTTAAGCTCCCTGGTGGCTACTCCTATGTGAGAATTCTACCCAGTTGGTAGCCTGCAGTCCCTCAGAGGAAGGCTAATTCTGTACTAGAACACATTTTTTTTAGTTGTCAAACTTTATGGAAAATTTGTTATGTATAGACATCTCTAGAGAAAAAATTATTCAGTTGGATTACCATAGGATTGACTCATTAATAGCTTAATTTGAATAATGACTAGGTTACCCTTTAGCATGCTTGACTGTAGCAAGGAGATTATTAAAATATCACAGAAAGCTTCTTTTTCCAAGATTAAATCAAAGTTTCCTGTTCTTGATCTTATAGTTGTCAGGAATACTACACATTACTAAATTTTGTCGCCTAATTGCAATATATTTTTTTCATGTCCATAATTACATCCAAATACTTAAATGACTCAGGATATTCATTCTGCTTAATAAATTTCTACCACTATGTAAATACATATAGCAAGGGCATAGATGCTGATAAATGAGACAAGAATCCATTGTAGTGAACATAAGAAAATGTATGTATATCTGGAATAATCTAACAAGAAAAGTGCAGAAAGTCCTACAGGTTGACAATACCAAAATATAACAGGGTTACAATGATTAAAAAACAGGCTATAGCCTGCATCATTAAGATGTTAGGATCGGTTAAGTAAAGTAGACATATCCACTGAATGGAATATCACTTGATCATTTGAGAAGAGGCTGTAATAACATGAGAAAGGCTTCATAGCTCAACAGATTTTAAGGAGATGTAACAAAATATTAGCCATATCGGATCATTTGATGATCAAAGCATGGGCATTCTTGTGCCACTTCTTTCAGTTAAAAAATAAAAAGGAAAAATACAAAGACGATAAATGCTATGAAGACTGATACTTTTTGATCTGTACTCATCACCGCTCTATTCCCTCAAAAATCGAAAAGCCTATATATATATATATATATATATATATATATATATATATATATCTTTTTTTAATTAGCTCTGACTAAACATTTTTTACATATAAATTTGGTGACCCCTATTGTCTTATCTTGCGGAGAAATTAGCACAATATTAGAAGGACAGTGGAATCCATGCGATAACTAAAGTTTGGTTGGATTTCCAAATCTAAGCTTTTGTTAGTCAAAAAAATTAAAAAAGCAGCTGCAAAAGTTATAAGATTAATATAATGAACATAATGAACATTTTGGACACAATAAAAATAATTCTTTGGGAGAAGTAGGGATTTACCTCAGTCTTAGTTTTGAAAAATCTTCTCATGTGACACTTCATAGAGAGAGGAGACACAGAGTAATATAATGAAAGAAAAATCATGCTGAAAAAACTTCCCTGTATTAAATGTCAAGGTGAGATTCCTATAGCGTTTTACTATACGACCGCTTAATGAAAGCCTAGGACACCATACCAAAGTATCTTGGAGAAAGCAATGGGCCAAATAAGTATCATTCAATGTTCAGCTTCTTGGGATACTATAAGCCAGACACAGTGTCTATTAAAGCTTGAAGGAAGAATGGACACTATCTCCTTCATTAGGCATAGACAGGAAAACAAAGGGCTTTCCAGAATGGGAGGGCAGCATTAACAGGGAATTTGTTTTTGGAAAAAATTATTGTGAACTTTGCGAGAGCAAGGAATTATTGTAGGGAAGGCAGGAAACATTTCTAAAGATAGGTAGAGGTCTTACAGGGTTGTCTGTGAACAGGTTTTCTTAGAGGGCAGAAGACATCTTAATTGCTTCGTGTTTATTCCAATGCCTTGCGTTTAACAGGTGGTTAATAAGTGTTTGCTGTATTTTAAAAAGTCAGGGAAAAGAAAGTGTTTATACCTTTGAAACTTCTAAAGGAAGTTTCTATTTCACTCTTGGGTACCGGAAGTGGAAAAACCAGATTGACTGGGCGGACTGCTCATTTTTCTTACTAAGAAAGTAGAAATTAATATTGATATATTTATTCATTCATTTATTTATTCAACAAACATTTATTGAGTGCCTCTAATGTACCAGTCCCCATTGTGATATCGTGATTTATAACATAGAGTCTTTGTCCTTAGGAATCACTTAAAAATTTTTTTTTTTAATGTTTATTTTTGAGAGATAGAGACAGAGCACGAGCAGGGCAGAGGCAGAGATAGAGGAAGACACAGAATCCAAAACAGTCTTTGGCTCTGAGCTGTCAACTCAAAGCCCAATGTGGGGCTTGAACTCATGAACTATGAGATCATGACCTGAGCTGAAGTCAGACGCTTTACCCACTGAGCTACTCCGGCACCCCAGGACTTTGTTAAAGCTTTGCACCACCCTGTGTAGAATCAGTGAAATCTTAGGGAAGAACTCTGAACTGTCAAATTTAAAGGGCTGAAAGTAAATGGTAAGAGCAGGGAGAGCCATCTTCTCTTAGCAAGAATGTAGCCCAAATCCCAATCATGGTAAGTTTGGGTATTATTGAGAGACTACTTTTCTAAAAGGCACATTAGAGTATCTCAAATGGCATTATAATATTTGCATTCAGCGGACTCCAAAATGGCAGCTTGGAGACTTTTAAATCAATGGAGCTCTACTCAGGGAATAATCACACTGTGAGAACGTAGCCCTGTGTATCATCTACTGAATGATACCCAACAGAATAAACATGCATGTGAATTGTCATTGTGGTGTGTTGTCTTTCTTTTTCCTTTTTAAAAAATAAAACTAAAGATAATGCAACTAACACTGCTCAACAGTGCAAGATGAGGTCGTTCTTTTTTCTTTGTTTCTGTTCCTCTTGTCATTTGCATTCCTGTTGTATCCACAGATTTACTACTTAGTTTTTAAAATGTAGATATTAGATAAGTAGACTTTTTCCCCAGGGTGCATTAAAATGTTTTTGGAATGCTTTGGGAGAAATATTTCCTTGCTTATATTATATCTAGACTGAAGAGTGATAATGAAAGATAAGGGGTGTCAATGTGGTTTTATGGGGCACACTGGCTGTGTATTTTCTTTTTTCCATCATTTGTTCATTCGTTTGTCATTTGTTCTTTCTTTTCTTTCTCCCTTCCTTTTCACAAATATTTATAAATCACTTTTCCAGGAATGGGAAATATAAGCACGAAAAAGATAGGTATGATTCCTGTCCTTGTAAAATTTATATTTACTTGGAATAGACAGAAAGTAAGCACATTTACAAAAAGATAGTAAGAACAACATAGAGAATAAAACTACATATAATTATAGGGAATGATTTGTATGAACAAAATACTATGTCATATTTGCTACTGGGAAAAATACACTTGATGAGTTAATACTAGAACTGACAACTGACTAACATGCAAGAAGCAAAGATCTGGGGGCAGAGAGTTCCAAGCAGAGGAAACAGCAAATTCAATACCATGTTTAATTTGTTCAAGCAATAGTAAAATAGCTCCCATGAGTGAAGATTATAACAAAAAAGGAAAGCATCATATGAGAAGAAGGGGGAGAACTAGGCAAAAAGTAGATGATAGAGAGTCTTGGAGAACTCATCAAATGTCCAGATTTTATTCAAATGGGAAGTGATCAAAGAGTTTTAAGTTAAGGTGTGATCACCCTGCATGGCATGTGGAGAAAGGACTGTTATTTACTGTAGTGGTGAGGAATGATTGTGAAGATAGGTTCTGGGTAAATTTTGGATATAGAGCTCAAAAACCTTGCTAATGGATTGGATGTTGGAAGGCAAGAGAGGGTAGAGAAGAAGTCAGATTGACTCATAAGTTTCTGGCTGGAAAAAGTAGATGATAGGTTCTCTCACTGAGTGTGGAAAGCCAGGAGAGAAGCAGGTTGGGAGTAAAAGGGTTGGTGAGGGCACATAAAAATTTCTGCTCGTGGGTATGTTGAGTTTGAGGTGCCAAATAGATATTTAGGTCAAGGTGACAAGGATGCAGGTGGACATACAATGCTGGGGCTCAGGGGCAAGATCAAGGCTGAAAACAGAAACTTTTATCATAAGTTCATGAGACTGGTCATGACTCATCTTCTCATCTACCACTTGGGGGAAGTGGCATACGTATATACTCCTCATCCTATCCCTTTTATGATTAGTGGAAGAGGATTAGAGAAAACATTAAGAATGCAGCCTAAAATCTCATAACCAAACAAAGCAATCAATACTTTCAAATGACCATGACTTGATGAGTGCCATATTAATTATTAATGCCTTGCTTTAGCTATTCACACAGCAGAAGTCACTTGTGAATTCCCCAAAGAGTTCCTATCACAGTTTCTGGGAACTTACACCCAGATCTCTGTAGATAACTGTAATCTGGTGGGGGGAAAAATGGGCAAAGCAATGATAAGTCTTCAGATATGTTTTCTAAAGTTCTTTTTAATGTCTTTTTTTTTTGAGAGAGAGACACAGAGTGCGAACAGGGGAGGGGCAGAGAAAGAGGGAAACACAGAATCTGAAGCAGGCTCCAGGCTCCTAGCTGTCAGCACAGAACCCGACATGGGGCTCAAACCCATGAACTGTGAGATCATGATATGAGCCGAAGTTGGACACAACCAACTGAACCACTCAAGCATCCCAAGTCTTCAGATATGTTTAAATGAGATCTATGAACAAATTTAGACTAAAATATCTAGTTGGTAAATCATTCTCCCATGTACACACATCTGGACGTGTAAAATTATACCTCAATTAATCAAGAATTTTGTTTTTGAATTGGTCCATATAGTGGAATAATCTGTTTATAAAAAGATGGTTTATGAAGTTTCTTTTCGAAAGGGCAACCAAAAATGTATTTTATTTTTTAAAGAGTCATTAGTTTTTCCAGAATGGAGGACATGAAATGAATGAATAAATGAATAAATGAATAAATGAATGAAATGTAACATCCGAACAGCTACTATTGAAATTTGGGATTTAAATCAAAACCTGGAGTTCCTTCTTCTTTGAAAAACATAGGTAACCAATGACAGATTGAATCTATAGACTGTAAGCTTTATGTGGACAGAAGCCATTTTTATATTGTTTAGTGCCCTAGGTCTACTCAGCCTTTTGTAATATAATGCTTCACAATGGCTGGAGCTCAATAAATAGATCAGACATGAAGTAATCGAGTGTAAACAATAAGCTAACAGAGTCATTTAAAAGCCTGCATATTTGTTGTTCATAGTCAAGAAAGTGTGTTTAAGAATTATCTAGCCTCGGGGCATCTGGGTAGCCTAGTCAGTTAAGCATCCCACTTCAGCTAGGGTCATGATCTTGGGGTTCCTGGGTTCAAGCTCTGCATGGGGCTCTCTGCTGTCATCATGGAGCCCACTTTGGAGGCTCTGTTCCCCTCTTTCTCTGTCCGTCCCCCACTCTCTCTCTTTCTCAAAATACATATAAACATTAATTTCTTTAAAAAAAGGATTATCTAGCCTCAAAATCAAAAACACCAGAAACAAGTGTTGGCAAGAATGTGGAGATAAAGGAACCCTCTTGCACTGTTGGTGCAAATGCAAACTGATGTAGCCACTGTGGAAACAGTATTGAGTTCCACCAAAAAGTTAAAAATAGAACTATCCTATGATCCAGGAACTGTACTACTGGGTATTTATCCAAAAACTACGAAACACTAATTCAAAGGGATACATGTACCCCTATGTTTATAGCATTCTTTACAATAGCCAAATTATGGAAGAAGTCCAAGTGTCCATTGATAAATGAATAGATAAAGAACATGTGGGATGGAATATCATTCAACCATAAAAAGAATGAAATTGTGCCATTTGCAATGACTATGGAACTAGATGGAACTAGGGGTATAATGCTAAGTGAAATAAGTTAGAGAAAGACAAATATCATGATTTCACTCACATGTGGAATTTAAGAAACAAAACAAATGAGCAAAGGAAAACACAGAGAGAGAGAGAGAAAGAGAGAGAAACCAAGAAGCAGACTCTTAACTAACTGAACAAACTGATGGTTACCAGAGGAGAGGTGGGGGGATGGATGAAGTAGATGATGGGATTTAAGGAGTGCATTTGTTGTGATGAGCCCTGGGTGATGTACGGAATTGTTGGATCACTATATTGTACACTGAAACTAACATAACACTGTATGCTAACTATACTGGAATTAAAATTTAAAAATTATAAAAATAATGATCTCATCTCCATTCAACTACACAGTTTTATTTATTGATTTACTTATTTTATCTTTTTTGGGGAACCAAAGTCCTTTCCACATCAGGCTTTTACCATCGGTTTCCCTTTTTCTGAATCCTTTCCTTCTTCCTGCTCCTCTACCCTCTTTCTCTAATTAATGCTGAGCAATTTGTTAGACCTCAGCTCAAGCAGCACTTCTTCAGTGGATTTTCCTTGATCTCACTAAGTATATCTCTCTTCTATCACTTGATAATGCTCCTATGGAGGAGTTATTAAAATTTCCAGTTATACATCGGGTAACTGTTTAATTGATACCTTACTTTTCCATTATAACGGAAACAGTCCTGTCTTGCTCACCATTGTATCTAGGTGGGGACAACAGTAGGCAGTTAATACAAATCAAATACTTCCACGATTTTCAAAGTGACAAGTATCATGGAATCTCTAAAATGCAACCCCAAAACAAGGCTGTTTTATTCAGGTTGACATCTTACAATTCCAATAGAAATTAATAAAACTATCCGTGAGATTTTCACCAGAGAGAAAATTTCATATATATCATATATTTGAAGAAATTAAAGAACACAAAAGCAACATTTCCATATATCTGTTTTTAAATTGGATTATTCAAAGATTCAAACTGAATTTAATGCAACAAAAATCTAGTTTCTGATTTCATCAGTTTCTGAAAAATCTAGATTCAGTGCGTGTATTTTACCCTGAGCACAGAGGGCATGAAATGGCATCTTCGAGTTAGTCATCAAGGCACATTCATTTCAAGAGAGGCGAGGTCACTGCTTTCTCTCACTGCACCTTATTCACATGATGTGGGAAAAATATTCTCATACCTGCTTATGAAAAATCTGTCTTTCCCCACATTGCCTTGCAAATTCACCCTCTGCCACACAGGTTTAAAGGTATAAAATTTATCCTGTTTCCATAAATTAGCTTTTGTGATTTTTTTTTAGATTATGTTGAAAAGGGAATTAGAGGTCTAATTTCCATACTTGGGGGCTTCGTTCTTCTAAGTAAAAATGGCTAATTAATAAGTACCTTTTAGTTTAATGCGTATAATAACTTATAGGAAAATGATTGTTACTCTGCATTTGCTAATTTACTTTATTATTACTCCATATTTTTATAACATTTTAATGTTTACCCAGCACTTTCGCTTCTTTGATTTTCACAAGAGCATTCTGAGCTATGCAGAGATTAATATCCTCATTTTGAAAATGAATGAATTAGGGCTTAAGGAGTTTAAATAACTCCAGAGGCATAAGAGTTTAGTGAAAAGGGTATGCACATTAGAGTCAGGAGAGCTGAATTTGTATATGGATTTTATTAGTTACTGGCTCTAGGACCTTAGGCAACTTACTTATAAAACTCCCTGTCACTCCCCGCTCCTGCCAAGCTTCATTTATTTCACCTGGAAAATGGTAGTGTTATTCATTTCATATCATTGTTGTACAGAACAAATAACAAGACATGTTTGAAATAAAAAAATATGTATTGAAGTGGTGCTAAGAAGTTTTTTTTTTTTTTTTTTTTTAATCAACTACCCATGGGTTAAGCGCTAGTATTTTTTTCCATAACGTCTTGCTATGGAACAAGAGGTAAAACAAACAAACAACAACAACAACATCAACAACAACAAATGTTGGAGTTATATCCTGGCAAATATACTGGAGACTTTGAAGGAAACAGCTAGTAAAGGAGTAAAGATGAATGGCTTTAGTAGATCTAGCCATCACATGAATGTGAAGGAGATAGAATGAAAACTTACAGGGTTGGGGTGGGGTGGGGGGGCGCTGGCATTGTATTTTCAGATGTAGGATGTTTACAACCTGAGAACTGAAGACAGAAGGAATCTGGGGGCCTGATCACAAATATTAGCTTTCCTAGCCTATGAATATAAAGCACAAGACAAACAATAAGGCAGAACAAGAACAAGGCCCAAAGGCCCAGTGTTCTTCCTTCTGGCTAAAAAAGGGGTCAACCTGGGAAGACAAACCTTGCTGTGTTTACACTTTCTCAGAAGCTTTTTGGATGTCAGTAACTATTATGTAGGCATCTCTTGGACAGATGAGCTTTAAATACCTGGTACCTGAGATGAAAGGAGATCTGTGACTCTTAACGGGCTTCAAAAAGATAACTTCTTAATGCTCCCTTGAAGACAGACTGAAGTATCCCACTGAGATGTTTACGAGGCTTCTGTCAGAAGAGAATGCCATGTACCTCATTCCATAATGCGGAGAAAATAACTAGAGATTCCCTCACAGAGAATTGGATGGGACCCTCTCACTTCTTTCTCCTTACTCTTTTTTGCTTTCTAATTTCTTCAGCTCCCCCTTCAACAAAAATTAATTTTAAATTTAGTAAATGTGTTCGAGGCCATATAGTAAGCAGAGGAGAAAGAAGTTGAATCCATGCCTGGCAAAAAATCCCATATTATTTTCATTGATCCACACCTTTCTTTTTTAAATATGATCTGAAATATTTTCTTTCCCCTGAAAGCAGATAGCATTTTGCAAGGTATAACCTAAGCCTCAGTGAAATTTTAGGTTAAATTCAGCATGCTTAATTTTTTAACATTCCTTTTAGAGATGACACCATTTCCCTTAGTTCATTTGAAATCTAATTGAGGAAAGCCATTGTATAAATATTAGGGGTGGGAGAGAGGAAAACATTTGAGAATTGTCCTGGAGGGCTATCTCAGGTGCTTCTATTTCTACCCACTGGCAAGCTGTTACCTAATAGAATAATTTCATATCAATTGGTAGGCGTTTTCTGTTAGCATTCCTCTAGCAAACAATGTTCACATCCTACCCAAGATAATAACAGGAGAGAAAGATACGTAATGGTGGCAGTAAGAAAACATTTTCCTAATTTTGTACACAATGAGGCTCTTAGGCAGTTGTCAATGTTATCTGTATAAATGCAGAGCAATAGTCTGATCCAGGGGTTACAAAGACAGAGACAAGGTCAGGCCCAGAGGGAGTGGGTCACCATTCACTGGGTAATGGCAGATAAAAAGAGGCCCTTACTTTTCACAAAACACCTGTGAGAATTCAGAATCTGTGTGTGAGAGCTGGCAAAGCTGAGGGACCCAGGGAACGTGCTTCTAATCTTGTTTTCCATGAAATGTTCTACAAGTTGTCTGTGGTGCCCTTTCTGGGACTGCAATGCATTCTTTCCCAAATGCCAACAGACGTTATGTCCCCCATAGGGACAACGAAAGCCCTTCACTTTCATCATAGTCAACTAGGCACCCGAAGAACTTGATAATTTACTTTTTGGACCATGCATCCAAACAAGTTTATAGATGAAGAGAAAGCATACATGCATGTTTGAAACTAAAAATTGTATGCCAAGTTTCAACTAAATATAACTTGAAATGCAGAAGACACGAAAACTGCAAATTGGGGTTTATTAAGGCATAGCAAAGATTGTCTGCTCTAACAGCAAGTAGCAAAGAACATTACAGAGGGTAACTGTGGATGTCTGGCACGTATTTTTTTTCCTATACAGTTCCTTTTCCTAAAATCTGTATTTTGTATCTTTAGAATCTTTCTCAAAAAGAGAAAGGGAGTGTAGTGATATTTGTGAAACAGCCATGGGATAAATGCTATTTAATAGTCTGATTTTAACCAGTTAAATCAATAAGCAGGCAATTCCTAAGACCTATCTGGTAAAAGACATGGGGCTGGTTGACCTAGAGGATACAGAAGTACACCAATTTCCTTGCAAAGCTCGCAGTCTGCTTTTGAAGCAAGATGGAAGAATTCAGAAAGGGAACTGATTACAAGACAAGATAGAATACATTCTAGGTGAGTGGCACACACAGATGTTGTACGGGTATAGGAGAAGGAAACCTTTCTTTGGATGAAGCTGATGTGAGGGCTTTATGGTATAAATGTGAGACTGGAGATATGCTGGTTTCTAGTAAGGTTAGTGGGAAAGTATTCTGAGAGGGGCCAAAGAGAGGAGAGGAAAGACACCAGTTACACTTCAATCCTTATTCTTTCCTTCACTCACTCAATGTTTATTGAGGACCTACTCTGTTTCTGGTGGTGTATTAGGTGCAAGGAAATACAATGTTCAACAAGATCCACATCCGGCATCTGAAGTATGAATTTATAGAGGTAGTTTAGTATATAATTAGGAGTTTAGGCTCTGGGGGAAGAAATGGCATCCCAGAGCTTCATCGTTAGCTAGTTAAGTGACCTTGAGGAAGGTCCTCATTCTAATATTTATTTCCCCTATCAGTGAGATACGACTGGTAATTGTAGCTTCCTTGTATGGTTATTTGTGAAGATTAAATGAAATAATGTATATAAAGTACTGGCTTAAAGTAGTTGCCCAGTAAGTTCAAATCCAGTCTGCTGGACTCCAAAGTCCCTTTGCCATCATGTCATATTACACCCACACTCTCATTCTATCTTTCTTTGGTGCTAGTTCTCCCTTTTTCAACCCTACAGCATTTCCAACACTCCTCAGATTACTCATTTTATACTCATGCATTAAATGCTACATGGGTTCATGTTTGACCCTCTTCTCTTACTCCACATATTTTATTCTAGGACACACTCTTCCATTCACGATGGTTTTAACTACCATCAGTTCACTGGTGATTACCAACTGCTCATCTGTAACTTTATCCAAAGCTTCCCTTGTGACCGCCAGAACCACAACATCCTTGACATGTCCACACGGTCATCCCAAAGCACTTACAATACACCACATTCATCCTTTTCTCCCTCTTGGGTTCTCTGATTGTTTGAAGACGTTCTTCAAATGAGCTTTTAGGCACCAACCCTCGAGTCAGCATAGACTTTTTCTTCATCCTCATCTTTCCACCTCCAATCAATCATCATATCCTGTTAAATTATTTTTTTGCATATTTCTTTTCAAATTCACTTCCCTTTCTCTCGTGTTCTTGCCACTTCACTTATTAAGTCTCTGATCATCTCAGAAATTGTGATTTCTAGGTGTGATGTGAAGCCCAAGAATCTGCACCTTTCTAAATTCAGGTGTGTTCGGTAGCCCAGCCATTAGAACGTCTAACCTAGACTGTGGTCCCTCTCCTTCTAAACTTGCCCCTCATTAGTCTGTCCTTGTGTTGGATAACAGATCTGAACATTACATTCATCTGCTCAAAAATCTTCAAAGTCTCCTTAATATTTACAGAATTAAAGGGCCCAGTTTAAACTTTCCAGTACGCCAATAACCAGTTCTTGAGACTCTCTCCGTTCCCCTGAAGTTCAGTGCTAAGCATTGCTATTGACAGGATGGGTGATGCCTAAGTGCCAGGGTCTGGAGGAGGGAACACCGGGGTACAAATTCTGACAAGTAAAGTGAGGTTAATAATAACACCCAGCCATTAGGTTCTTGTGATGATTAATTCACACACACACACTTACACACACACAATATTGCCCACTGTGTAGCAAGCATTCATTACATGTTGGCTATCAATACTTCTTCCAACCCTCCTTGCAACCCCCAATGCTCAATTTATGTTCACCCACTACTATCTCTGAATATTCTGAAAGCATTTGTTTATCTTTCTATCCCTAACCCACTCCCTAACCTGATTTGTTTACCTGACTAAATCCTTCTATTCCTATTAAACACTAATTTAAATGTCATCTCACTTTTGAAACCTTTCTTGACTTACCCAGTCAAATGTAAACACTCTTTCCTTTCACTTCCATTGCCGCTGCTTTAAGGCCACTAAATTGTATGTATTTATCTGTTTTTTTTTTTTCCTACATGGAAAATGTCTAGATGACTAAAAGAAATGGCTGTGAACTAGACAGGTACATAAGCTTCACCAAAGGAGCTTTAAAAAAAACACTTTCTCACATGGCAATCTTAAATCGGGAGGAAGAGCATACAGCAGTAACATACAACGGTATTTAACCACCGTTGACTTTAAGAATTTAAGTTAAAGATATAAAGTGCAACAGAAGTTTTCAAGTTTTCCAAGATTCTCTTGTTTGGCCTACACCCACTGGGCGCTCTAGTATTTCCTGGACCCTCCAGAACTAGCACACTGCCTGACTTACAACTCAAACTATTCTTCATAGTGTTTTGGTTGTTCGATCTCAGTTTTTACTGCTAGGGCTCAAGCTTGCTGTGCAAAGTCAGATTTCAACTGTATTAGGTGACAAGGAGAAATAGAGTCTTACCTGCATGCATTTTGCTAGATCTTGTGTCTTTCCAATGGATATGTTGGAGGCAACTAAACTGCAAGAAGATTTCAGAAACCGAAACTCAGCTATGGTCTATCAGAATGTTCACTGGTGTACCGACATATTATCCATCATATATTTGGGATGATACAAATACTGCTCCGTGGCCAGCAACTTCACACTGGCATCCAGGCACCCACAATGTGGCACCCAGGTCCAAGAGTTTAGTTAAGAAATGGCGATCAGCGAGAGTGAATCAGGGCAAGCCAGAACCCGGTCCACATACATGCACCTAGTGCAGATCTTTGCTGCGACTCTTTTGTCTATGCAACCTATTGAGGCTGTGCCTTTCAGGTTAGAAGCAGCACAAGCCTTTGGAAAATATGTGTGTATGCCTGTTTGACATCTCTGCTGCCATTCTCTGATTTTTGTATTTTGGCTACCTGCCACTGAAATGAATGGCTTTCAAATTGCTTCAAAAGTGAAATGGCACTTTTGTATAATTTCACAACAAGGGAGCCACTCTTAATCTTTTTAAACTGACTTAGACACTTGTCACTTATTTGAAGGGGCTTATAACTTTGTCACCTATGTAGTCATTCAGGTTCTTAAAAAGTGAGTACAGTTGATAAGAGGAATACTTTTTTTTTTTTTGGCAGAAAATGGAAGCACTAAAAACACTACTTAATGTGTACTTGATTCTGAACATTCAGCACCTTTCCTCTAGGTAGAGGATCCAAACCTCCTTCCACCAACTTGAAGGTTGTATATGCTGGATAAGGACATCAAAGACTTTTCTACAATTAATCTGAACTCAATTTCTTTTCCTTTGTGCATTTGTCAAATACCTGTCTATTCGGTAGAATTTCATTCGGTTTAATATTATTAGATTGCTGCTTATCATTGGTCTTAAACATTCATTTTAATTTCTCATTTTTACTGTAATACATAAAATAATACTGGAATCGGTGGGTTTACTTTCATCATGGGGTAGGGAGCAGATCCCTACATATTATCATATTTTTAAATAAAAATATTTATGGCTCTGGCACAGAAAAATAAAAAAGCTTTAAGTTTTTAGTTTTTGTGTACTTTGCAAGTTACCAGCAGTTTTAGCAACACTTTTAGTGAAACAGGAAAGAAAAGAAAGGGTAAAAAGGAAAAAAAAAATCTCTAGTAAATAAAAAACATCTGGTCTGACAACTTGTATAAGTTCCAGACTCCTGCAACTTTAAACTGCCAAGCATTAAGCCTCTGAAAGTTGAGATTTGTAATGGAAATGCTAAGTGACCCTTAAAAGGCTTAAAGGGACACTGTCAAATAATTTAGGGTCAATTTTGACCAAGTTTTAAATTGTCATAATCTAGTGGGAAATCTGTCCCAGATTTTAAACATTTTATTTTTGTAATTTTGCATTTAATCATAGAATCAATGAAAACACAGTGGACATTTTTATTTAGAACCATCCTTTTGAGTCATAAGTCGGAAAAAATGAGCATATTTTTCCTTTCCATGATCAGATATATGCTGATAGAAAATTCATGCTATCGCTACAAAAACGACACATAAATCGTCCTCGAATGCTCCATCACAATCAAGATATACATGTGTGTGTGTGAACAAACGCTTACATGTAAAAAACCTAAACTTTTTAAATCACAGCATTGTCAGTTACCATCATCGTGTTTTATCGTCATTAAATTTTGCTCCTGAAAGATCTTACTTAGGTCGACTATGCTTCTGTGCTTTGTATTTCCATGCAGTCTGTCCCCAAAATTTTGTTAATGAAGTCCAAACTATGTTACAGTTATGAAAGAGATTCTATATTCAAGTGTTTTCAACAGCTTTCTTCAATATTTGATGTTGTTACATTGGCTTCTTTACTGATTATTCTTTAGATTCAAATCTTGGCAATTCTTTTTAAATTGCCTCCAAAGTAATTTTCAGTAGTTTTTACTGAAATCCTTGAAGATCCAGTTTAATCTTGGTTTACAAGACAAAAATGTTTTACAAAAATTCACTTGAATCGATGTCAGACATCTTCGCACATTGTTTCATGCAAATTTCTGATAGCGACAAGCACATGGATTCTTGTCAGAATATTCTCAGGCAGGGTAAATACTACATCATTTAATACAGCACATCCTATGAGACATGGCGAGTGGTAAAATTATACCTATGCACCAAGAAAATCAAAGAGAGTTATTTGTCGCTTAGTATTTTTTTCTCAGAAATTAATTCCTAAAAATACAATCAAATTTTCAACAGAGGTAAATCTTAACACAAAGGAAATGAAAGAAAGGCATGTAATAAATTGTAAGGTTGCCAAAATATTTCATGGAATACTCAAATGATATTTGCAATAATTATTATTATTATTTTAAATTTGATATGGGACAGGAAGGTATGGGGCGGGGGGGGGAAGAACATGAAAATAGAAGATTGTAAAGTATTATCCTGACTAGGGAAGGAGTATCTAAAGTGTGTTTAAAGAAAGTATTTATTTATTTTGTTTGGCCACACACCCCCCCCAAGCCTGCCACCTCCATATGAAGCATCAGAAACTGGTCACCCCCATAGGCATGGTACAGAAATAGATAAAAGTGTGGTCCTATCTGATTTGGCAAATTGGCTGTTCCTATAGTTTCTTTGTATCTGCTTCCAGTCAAGCATGGGTACGCTGAGGAGAGAATGCTTATATTTACTGAGTGAATGAATGCTGGTGTGTGTATGCAGCTTGCAAAGCATGTCCCTGTTTAGCATCTCTTTCTTGCATTTTTGGACAGACTGGTATGAGGAGTGTGTGTGTGTGTGTGTGCGTGCGTGTGTGTGTGTGTGTGTGTGTGTGTGTAAGGGAGAGAAAGAAAATGCGAGAGATGGAAGCTTGTGAAGAGTTCAAAATTCAGAGCACTAATATCCCTCCTTCTCTGCCATTCTTGTCGTCACTTAGTTCCTGGGTTTCCCGGTGTCCTAAGATTCTCTGGCTCCCAGGTCAAAAAGAAATGAAAACAAACAAGGAAGTTGACACCACAAGACATGAATAGAAAGATCAGTGTGTGACTGAGTACCATATAAACAAAGAAATTCCCTGATAAGAACAACCACCCATCACAGCATTTGTCCGGCAGTACCTGGCTACAAGCAGACACCCCTTTAGTGGCTGTGGACTGACGTCTGTGGAGGGGCCTGGAGCCAAGCTTTCTGCCATGGTTAATGGCTTTGCTTGCATTGATTTAAGACTAACCCTAGCTGTTGGGAGGCAGTTTTGCTCGGGTGCCATGATTCTTTCCCAAACAATCAATAGTTATGAATACACAATCATAAAACTTTTTCAATGAAGAAAAAAAAATAGATATGGTTTAAAATGTAATCAAAAATCACTGTGACCGTTTGAATCTCTCTGAGTATTACTGCATATTACTTCCATTGGTGCAACAAAAGGTCAGGCAGTTATATATTGCCTTTAAAAATCAGTGAATGCATAATAGTTTTTGCTACTCAAAACAAGAATCATTAAACAAATTCATAAATCAATGGAGCATACAGATGCATTACTTTAATTATCATTTCTGCTCAGATGGTTGGTTTATATAATGTAATTGTTTACTGTTTCCCAGTATTACACTGGAAAGGCTTGGTTGGGCCACCTCATATTTCATACTGTCCTCATTTAAAAACTTTTTTACTTTCAATGACGGCAAGGAAGCACAGTCTTTGAAAGCTATTCACTGTGAACCCTTTCCGTTGTTACTGTTTCTGTTGTTACTCTTGGGCTTTCTTTTCTTCTTTGATGCTTCTAAAATCTGGCTCTCAAACTCAAGAATTTGCTTCTCAGTTCATAATCCTTTTAGCCAGGTTCAGGGAAACCATCCCGAGTTTTTAATAAAGTTGTCCTTGCTGGAGACCTCATGTACTAATTGTACCTTTTGTGGTCAGAGAAGTGGAGCAGATGTAAAGGTCGGGCAACTTGTATGAAGTTAGATTCTGCACAGCACTTAGAAACATTGTATCACAGAGGATGCTTCTGCCATGATCCTCTTCTAAAACACCAGGAGCAGGTGAATTAAGTCAGTGATGAGTATGTGTTTGGTAGCAGAGGCAGCGGTTGTGTGTTTTAGAATCTTAGCTACAGAAGAAGCTAAAATGTTAGATTTGAAGGCTATAATCCTCTTTGGTGCTATGCTATGCTCTCCAGACCCAAGGTGGGAGCAGTGTTCCCCCGCCCCCGGCTCTGCAGGGTAACCCTACCTGTTTGGTTCTGCAGTGGGTGTGGTGGCATGAATGATCTCTGAATGTTTCAGGGCTGTTTCTACTTTGTCTAGAAATAGCACATTCTGCAGCCAAATAGCTCTATAGTCTGGTCCTGTAGAATCCAAGAAGTCCAACAGCCTTCCTGCCTCCTGTCCTGCTTTCTCAGGTCCCTTTATTTCCAACTTGCAGTGTCTCTGTTGGTGTAATCTCTATGCCTGGCATCTGCCAAGATGGCTGAAAGTCACGATTTGCACCCATGATCTCTGTATCTAGTGGTTGTTCAGCCACACACTCAGTGTTTTTTTTCAGCATGAAGTGAGAAAAATGAGAACAAATGAGAAAAGTGAGAACAAGCTTTCTTGTTTCTTTCTTTCTTTCTTTTTTTTCCCCTGCAATATGGATGAGTTGAGAATTTTCCAAATCTTCCCAGTTCGGTTCCTCTTGCTTAACAATTCCTTCTTTGATTTATCTTTTTCCTCTCGCATTTTTCTATAAGCATAAGGAGAATCCAGGCCTTATCTTCAATACTTTCCCTAGAAATCTCCTCTGCTAAATATTCAACTTCACCAGTCTCATGTTCTACCTCCCATGAAATACTAGAACATCCTATAATGAGGATCGCTCCAGTAACCAATCATCCAGTTTCCAATCACCTGTTCCTCATTTCCATCCGAAACCTCACCAGAATGGCCATGAAGGTGCATGTTTCTACCAACATTCTGTTTCTGATTATGTCTGCATTCTCTAAGAATATGGAGGCTTTTCCTCCAGTTCTCTTTTCCTTTTTGAGCCTTCACCTCACCTTTAATGTCCATTTTCCTGCCAATAATCCCTTCACAGACGTCTCAACTTTTTCTGGTGTGCACCTCAAAACTTTTCCAGCATCCACCCACTACCCTATTCCAAAGCCACTTCCACATTTTTAGGTATGTTACAGAGACACCTCACTTCCCAATAACAACATCTGTCTTTTGTCACCTCAGGCAGTCATAACAGAATACCACACTGGGTGGCTTAAACAACAGAAATTTCTTGCAGTTCTAGAGGCTCTAAGGTCTGATAGCAAGGTGCTGGCCAATTTGGTTTATGGTAAGACCTCTCTGGTTTATAGATGGCTGCTTTTGAGCTATGTGCTCACACAGCAGGAAGAGAAAGAGGGGAGTCCGGAGACGGGGAGAGGGTTCTTTCTTTTCTTATTGGCCACAGCCTTTCCAATTGGATTAGAGATCCTTATGACTTCATTTAACCGTAATTACTTCCTAAAGATTCTATCTCCAGATATGGTCACATTGAGTAGTACAGCTCCAACATGTGAATTTTAGGGGGACAAAATTCAGTCCACAGCAGTCTCAGATGTTGTTGTAATGGAATCTGGAATGTGCAACATGTAGTTTGAATAAAGATCATATCCTTGGAGTAAAGATGGTTTGCCAAATTGTTCCTTCTGATTATGAGATTATAATGCCACAAATGTGGTATGGGTGTTTACAGATGTCCAAAGGATTAGAACAACTGCAGAAATGTGTGACCTATTTCTACATAAATATGATGGATAACTTTCATTTTGCAGGTATTTTGCAAGCCTGAGTAAGAAGCATTATATTCCCAGGTGAGTATCCCCCACTCCATCCCCTTTATCTCCCCATCCCCCAAATACCTGTCACATTTCTCAGTGTGCAATTTAGCTTTGGGTTAACAGACAATACTTTTATAAACTTGCTGCAGAAACTGTTATGGAAAAGCAAAGTATTACTGTTGCTGTATTATATCTTGTCACAGAAAATCAAATGTGAAACAATAGAGGCTAGAACTATAAAAAATTATTTATTCATAAAATTCAGAATCCGAGAGCAGATCCAACAAAAGCTCAAATCCTTTGAAATGGTACTGAGGTAAGTGAATAGAATATATAATGAATATTCCAAACTTCATAATCTCAATTGAATATCTAGATTTTTACTAACAAATTTTAGAATAGGATTAAAAAAATTCCTTAAGCATTAAATTTTACATCATTATACAGTTTCTTTCTTCCTATCTTCTTTTTTGCCTTTCCCTCTCTTTCTCATTTTTTAATTAAATAATTCTGAATCTAGGACAGTTATGGCTAGTAGGCCAAAAGCAGTTCACCTAAATTTTCCAGGTGCTGTATAGATTCTCTGGCATTAATATTTATAAAAAGAAAAGTGTCTTATATATGTATTTTGCATTTTGGCATTAATGGATAATTTACTTATCATTTCTCTTTCTGATATTTTAGCAAAATACTATTAGTCTTCCCATTACTTCCGGAAAAGGGTTTTGCGAGGATAGGAAAAGATGGGACAATGTAGTAGGATACATGCCTTTCAAACTTATTGGGCTAAAGTGGTTCCTTAAAAACAATTATGCACTGGGGCGCCCGAGTGGCTCGGTCAGTTAAGTGCCGAATCTTTGAATCTTTGGGCTAATGTGATGATCTCACATCTGGCTCCCCACTGGGTGTAGAACCAGCTTGAGATTCTCTCTCTGTCCCTCCCTGTCCCTGCCCATCCCCCGCTCATGCACACCCTCTCCCTCTCTCTTTCAAAATAAATAAATAAACCTTAAAAATATATATATAAAAACGATTATGCATTGATGGAATGCTGACAGCTATTCTTGAATAAGAGTAAAAGAGAGAGTTTTCTCCTTCCCTTGGATGAGGCCTTGGCTTAGTGACTGACTTAGTCTGTTTGGGCTGCTATAGCAAAAATACCATAAAGTGGGTGACTTATAAAAAACAGAAATTTACTCCCCGCCGTTCTGGTGGCTGAGAAGTCTGAGACCAAAGCACAGGGTGATTTGGAGTCTGGCTCATAGCCAGCCATCTCCTCACTGTAACCTTATGTGATGGAAGTGGCCAAGGAACCTTTTTAATAAGGTTCCAGACTTTTTACAAAGCTCCACTCTCATAACCTAAGTGCCTCAAAGGCCTCACCTCCTAATGCCTTCATACTGTAGGTGAAGTCTTCAATATATAAGGGGGGGGGGGGGGAGTGGGACACAGACATCCAATCCGTCAATAGCAGTGACTCTCATCTAATCAACCATTCTTTGACAACAGTCCTAGATTTAGATTTGTTTCAAGAGAGAGGATGCCATGTGAGTTTTAAGGCTAGGTCGTGAAAAGGGTTTAGTTTCCATCTGGCTCTTCCTCTCCTGTTTTACTCCCTCTGGTGGAAGCCAGATGCATGTTGAGCAACCCTATGGAGAGGCCACACGGAGACAAACTGAGGCCTCATGTCAACAACCAGCATCAGCTTCCCAGCTTAGTGAGTGAGCCACATAGGAAGTTCAATCAGTTCAATGGTATGCTGGTAAATGGTTTTCTGTTCTCTGAAAAAGCATGCATGTATCTTTATTTCAACACATGAATATCCCCACATTAGTTTATCATAAAGGATCTATAGTATAGAGTTTACCGACAATAATAAAATATACAATATTCTTTACTATAAACTCCATATACCTATACTTCAGGTGATCTGTCTTATTTCTCGAAAATTTTATTACCAGTTTTTGTAATTTATCTCCAACAAGAGTCACAAGATCAGATTTTGGATAAATTGATCATTAGTCAATTCTGCAAAGAAAACATTCACGTCATTGATGAACAAGGGTAGTTTTGAAGTGAATGCTGGTTGATATTTTTGTTTACATTAATGAATAAAGCAAAAGTTGAAGAATAAACACATAAGCTGGAACTTCACTTGTTCATCAATGGCTTGAATGACTTCTCTGTTGAGTTAGAAAATAGTTTTTGGAGACTTGAAAAATACTTCCTCAATTTTTTTTTATGCGATTGATGATGTGACAGCTATGGACACAACACACATTAAAATGCAATCTGCATTATGAACAACTTGTGCACCACTTTCTTAAGTCTGGCCAATGAATAGAACAATAAATCAAGTCCCAATTTATAAGGTCTACCCATTTCTGCTGTATAAATGCACAATGGCCAACTTCAACCTACCAATTTATGTCACAAGATGTGGACTAGGAAGAGGTGCACAGTAGCACAAAACTCTATAGTATTTCCATCATATAGATATAAAAGAACTAATAAACCTCTGGGGCACCTGGGTGGCTCAGTCGGTTAAGCATCCAACTTCAGGTAGGGTCATGACCTCACAGTTTTGTGAGTTCTGGCCTCGCGCATGGGCTCTCTGCTGTCAGCACAGAGCCCACTTCAGGAAACTCTGTCCCCTTCCCTCTCTGCCACTCACACACGCTCTCTCTCTCCCAGTCTCTCTCTCCCAAATAAATAAACATTAAATCTTTTTTTAAAAGAACTAATAAACCTCAAAAGCATTGATTGTAGTAAAACAGTAAAACTTTTAGAAAGTGATTAGTTTTGATTATATACTACCTTTGATTTGGGTATAACTTATTTCTATGTACTTAAAAATACTGTAATGGTTAATTTCATTATAAATTTTAACTTAGTAAATACATAACGTAACATAACTTCAATAACTTTAATATAACTTTAATATAATTTAATTGTTAATAATGGCTACTTAACATTTAGCTCGCAGAATTTCAGGGAATGTGAGAACCCTCTTTTGTAAGTCATGTGAGCAGGTTCCAGCCCACCACTGTTGCTGGCCCACTCCGGGCTTTGGATGACTAAGACCCTACTGGACACTTTGACAGCAACCCTCTGAGGGAGCCTGAGTCAGAATCACCTAGCTAAGCCACTCCCAGACTCCTGACCCATAAACCCTGGGAGAGACAAAAATGCTTACTATTGTTACAAGCCGCTCTGTCTTGAGATAATTTGTTATGCAGCAAAAGATAACTCATATACATTATAAACGTTATATTGGCCACAAACTCTCAGTAAAACATTAAAAAATCATCTTATCGTCTTAGAGATAAAACAACAAATCTTATCATGATAAGATAAAAAAGAAAGCCTAATTAATGTTGCATTTGGGGGGAAAATTTCACACGCAAGAAAAAATGATCTTTTTAAATGAGAAAGTGATTACAAAAACATCATTTAGCTGTTTGATATGAGTACTGAGTGTTAAGGGAAAGAAAATCACTAATTACATGATCTGCACAGTGAATTTGGATGATGCAAAAATAATTGTTTCGTGTAGAAAAATTGCTTTATGATTTTTAAGAGTTTAAAAGCTAAATTTGCTGATTTTTATTTTGACTTGTTCCAATTTTCATTATTTGATTCAGACACAATATTCTTTTCATTTAAATTATTCTACCAATCACAAATCCATGGGAAACATTTATGTTCTACAATTAACCTAGGATAAAAATTAACTCAAAAATACTTATTGAAGTTATAAGACAAAATATATAATACACTCTATAAATGAACATGGGGATTAGTTGATTAAGGCTGTTTAGGCTTCAGTATGAACATTGAAGACCATCCTTTTGTGAATCAGATGATGTCCCCTTTGAATTTTGGGTTTCCTGGTATGGCAAAAAGGTTTTTTTTTCCTCCTCTTCCCCGCCCCCCCTTCCCTACAACTTTCCTTACCTTAGGCACACAAGATTGGATCAATCATAAATCACACCAGTTATAACTCTTGACTCACCCTCATCATTAATCCATGAATGTCCTTTATTTATTATTATTATTATTATTATTATTATTATTTTACTTTTCTTTGTAATATAATGACCCCAGGTCAATCTGTCACTAAACTCCAGAACTAGACTATTGACAATAATTTGCATTTTCTTGTGTATTACTCCCCTAAACTATCACATAGTTATTTTCCACTGAGGCATTATGGAATGAATGGTGGTGAACTCCCCCAATTCATATGTTGAAGCCCTAACCCTCCATGTGAAGGTATTAGGAAGTGAGGCCTCTGAGAGGTAATTAGGATTAGAAGTGGTCATGAGGGTGGAGCCCCCATGAAGGGATTAGTGCCCCCTTGTAAAAAAAGAAATGAAGAGCTATCTAAGCTTACTGTCTCCACCACATTGAAGATACAGTGAGAAGGTAGCCATATGTAAACCAGGAAGAATGCCCTTGCGAAGAACAGAATTTTCCGGCACCTCTTCATCTTGGACTTCTTAGCTTCCAGAACTATAAGAGATCAATGTTTGTTGTTTACGATACCCAGTCTATGCTATTTTATTATAGAAGCCTGAGCTGACTAAGACAGGAAGAAACTATAGTTCTGAGTTTTGTTAATCCTTTACTGGCTTTTAAAACAATATTATTTTATATGCTTACAACTGTAACAAGTAACTTCTTGTGAAAGGAAGATTGTTGTACAGTAATAATCAAATATGTGTAGTTATTATTGTCTTTACATATACCTCATTTTTTATTTTAGGAAAAAATATTACTTGCATTTTTTTTTTCTCAGAACACACACAGTGCCTGTTAACATTTTTAGAAAAAGAGAGTACAATTTGTAAAGCACTGATGTGATAAAAAGCCAGACTCTGCAAACAGAAAGAGCTAAGCTCAAATCAAAATTCCACAACTTTAGTAAGCTGTATGTCAGAGGAAAAGTTGGCTAACATTGTGGACCTTGATTTTTTTCATCTATAATGTGGGGGACAATAATACTGACTTTGTTAGGCTGTTATAAAGATAAAATAAGATAGTAAATGCATACTTAACACATGCATTAAGAACTCAATTAAGAAAAATAAAGTTACTTAATGGAAAATTAGAATTACTGATTATTTCAACTTTTTTTTTTAAGTCTTAAAGGAAATTTGAATTCTACTGACATTCTATCTAAAAGTATATCCAAATTGCCAGATGGAAACTTTTTCCACCTATCATTTGTTGTAAAATGGTGAATTGACCCATGAATCATAGTGAAGGCATAGCTTGATATCATTTAGTAGAATAGCCAAATTCAGACAAGGCCAATCAATTTCTTTCAAAATCATTATAAAATGAACAGAAAATTGTTGAAAGCCATGTGATAAATTAGAATACAGATCTAATTTGGCTTGATCAATCCCAGTGTAACTCCATATTTCTCAATATTGGTTGTAATTTCTATAGACTCTTAACATAAGGAACTATAACATATGGATATTTAAGTGTTTTTTTTAGTGGATTAACTTGGGCATTTATAATGAGATTTTTATTAGGGAGAAAACTGCAGGAAATTTTAGTTGTTCTTAGAATTGTCTATTCTTAAGTACTTGCACTTGGTATCTTAAAGTTCTAGCTTTGTAATGGGGTATAAAACAATCTTTGTTTTGCAAGTGCTGTGTCCAGGAAACCTAACTGTCACTAACTCAGGCCTGTTGCCCTCACAGAGACAGTCAGCAGCACTGTTTGAGTGGAACACATTTGCCTAAACACCATTAACTGCTACTTAGCTTCTTCCCCCTCCTCCAGGAAGTAACTAATGAACTAATTTTCATGTGATTCACACTTTTCTCCAGGAAACTGTAGAAAATTAAAATTTGAATCTGCATTTGTTTTAGGTTAAATTCTGATCCAAAACACATACAATTACTAACATTTACTATAAGTAATTGGTACCAAATTCTCCATTAGTTGTGATGGGTTTTAGCAGATAGTTACATAATGGATGCATAAATGTATATAACTCCCAGTGAGCTCCA
This sequence comes from Panthera onca, assembly GCF_046562875.1. Lineage (NCBI taxonomy): Eukaryota > Metazoa > Chordata > Mammalia > Carnivora > Felidae > Panthera > Panthera onca. The sequence goes on from NC_138346.1 coordinate 153,419,232, forward strand.
CACACATATTTTTATGGAAATATAGAATCATCTAGCAATGCGATCACATGAAAGTAACACAAGAATCACTTGCATTAAAATGCTTAAGCATCAGAATAAAATAAATAGTAAGCTGTTACTTCAAACCTGACAAGAACCTGCTTTTACAAGGAGAACATAAATGCTCACTTGGTAGAGAAAACTGACGTCTGAAGGAAAAAGACGCTTAAGTGTTTAAATGCCAGGCAATAAAATAAAAGTATAAAAATAGGCCCATATAAGAAACAAATCACAGTTCTCTAAAAGGAGTATCGCCCAGCTGATAAATCATTTTTGTTCTGTCTGCCTTGTGTGAATAGGCCAAAGAGATGATAAGTCTTTCACATAAATCTAGGCGCCTCTCTCATTTAAACTATCTTTGCTGCTATATTTATTCCAGCAACGAAAATAGTCCCGTGACCTTTCAAAAAAACATTTTTACTCTTAAAAGAATCAATTTGAGTTTCCTGTTAAATCTAACATTTTAATTTTATTTCTTCTACAGACATAGGGTTGAGCACAATTTTTAAGTCAGGCTGTGTACTTTTGGAATATCTTAAAGCCTGCATTTTACCTCAGCTCCGTGTTATTTCAGGATACATTATCAAGAAATTATCTTTTGCACCAATCATTGTAACCACCTGTTACCTTAAAAATGTAAACAGGTTTCAAATAGATGCTTAGGACAATGATGAAAATAAATTAAGCAGAACTGTACATGCTTATGGGCAAGGTGAAGAATGGGCTTGTTTTGAAGAAGGTTTCTCCTTTAAGACCTTCAGGATTTCATTTAGAAAGACCTTTGCTCCTTAAAAACTTCCCACGAGAGGATGCCTGGGTGATTTGAACTTATCAGGCACCAAGCTAAATAAGGTTTGTTCTAGAATGAAGTTCTGTATAGACCATCTCACATTGGAGCACACATTTCCTCTCCTTTTCTCCCTAGGTATGCCTCTAAATTCTAAAACGCCACCGAGAAAGCCACTTTCTTATCTGGTGTGCCACAGACTTGTACCATCGATTTAATTTGGTCTTCACATTTTTATTGTCATAGAAATGCTGCCAAACTGCCTCTTCTTTCTTTCTTTTAATTTTAATCATAAATGAGTGTCAGAGATGGTTTTGGCCATAGATAATGCGTGAATGCTTCTTAGAATGAGTAATTTCCTTTGACACTGCAATTTAATTCCCTTCCTATTCAGCCAGGACCATGGGAAGTCCAATCAGATGACCCTGCTACCTTAGAAGAGAGAAAAGATTGCTTCTGTACCAGAAGCATTGATGTGGACTCGTGACCCAGGGCAAGTACAAGTTGGGCAAAAGGATTTTGACTCTTCAAAGAGCAGAGGCTTGGATACTAGTGATAAGGTTAATGTGTCCTCCTATTGTTAATTATATATTGAAAAAGTGTGAAAAAGAATAAAATATCAATCTGCTTACATTAAATATATATTTTAAAGTAAGGGTTAATAACATATTATTTGTTTGTAACTGCATCTTGAAATTACTTTTATTGTAAAGTGACAAAACACTAACCCATAACTTTCCGATAAAAAGCATCCTCTTGTAAAGACAATGTTATTCAAAATAGATTCTTCAGATTTCTCACGTATTCATTGACTAAATGATATTTTTGAACATACTTTATGTGACACATTCTTCCAGGCACTGAGATACTGACATAAACAAGCACAGTTCCTTTCCATCATCTCCCAGGGGGAAGAGATACAGGTAAACATATAATTATAACATGGCACAAATAATGTGTCCTGCTATCATAGAAACATGAATCCAAAATACAGAGGAAAGGATGCATGAACCCAACAAAGCTCCAGGGTAAGCTGAATCCAGAATAACTTGGAGTTTGCAAGTCAGAGAAAGAAAGGCCGACATCAGTATTACCACTGTGAGTGAAGGAATCATAAGTATGTAGGTGGGAGCTAAGGCCACAACAGTGAATCTCACTTAGGGTGAAAAGACCTTATGAGAACTGAAGCCCTGGCAAACACCATGAAATAAGTATCGGGCGGGGGGGACTAAGGGGAAAAAGGAGGGAACCAATGAGGAAGAACCAGAGAAGTTTACAGCAGATAGAATTTCAAGCTATATTTATTTGCTATGCACTGTGGGAAGAATTGGGGATACAAAATCAAATAAGTCATGGCTCTGACTCTCAGGGTGCTTTCAGTAAAGGTGAAAAACACAATGGAGCAAATATTATGATTATAATTGTGTGTGTGTGTGTGTGTGTGTGTGTGTAGCACATATATGGATATATGGTGAAGGCATTTAGAATCAGGTTATCTGAGTTTGAATTGTTATTGTTTCAGTTATGATTAATTGATTAATTACAATCTTAAGGAAATCCCTTACTTATTGGTGTACTTCAATATTCTTTCTGTGAAATGGAGTGCCTTCCCTACAGGGATGTTGCAAAGATGGGACCAAATAATCCATGGAAAGGCATTCATGCTTGGCACATATTAATGCTCAATAAACATTAGTTATTATACACACACATTCACAAGATATAATAGGAACACAGAGGAGACTACATCTATATTAGACTAAAGATTCAAGGAAGAGAGTAAACTATGAGTTGAGTTTTGTAGGTTGAGTAAGTTTAGTGCCACAAAGAAGATGGGGAGAAAAACATTCCAGGTACTAATGTAGTGTAATGAGATGACAGAATAAAAAAAGAGTGAAATTCTCAAAACAAGAGAAAGAAGGGGGCATTTAAAGACCCAGAGATCAAGAGCAGAGTTCAATGAGGGGCTATACTGTGTGCATGTTAGAAGCTTGACATGGGAGTCAGACTTCCGGGGTTCAATTTCTAGCTCTGCCATTTGGAAGTTATCTGAATTTAGTCAAGTGACTAATCATTCTGTGGCTCAATTTCCTCATCTGCAAAAGAGAGATACCAATATTTCCTACGCATGGAGTAGGAATTATACAGAACATTGTCGTGGTGCATGCTGAATGTTATGGAATTATTAAGTATTGTTATTAAATTCCTGGGTTTCTGGTGGAGTTAGCCCAAAGTAACGTCTGCAAGTGTGTGCCCTGAACATTCTTTGCTTGTTATTGGGTAAGTCATTTAACTTCTATCACTCTGAACTCAGTTAGCCACTATGTAGTCATTAACCATTGTACTATCAGTATATTAGTGTTTGGTATAGACTAGGTGCCAAAAAAACTTTATTGACTGTACACTAAGAGGAGTGTTAATTGTAGTAAATCAACACTCCTTCAGGGTAGACAATTTCTAAAATGATTATGTAACTAAATATGTACATTATTTTTCTTACTTATAGAAGGTTACTGAAAAAAAATAGGAATGGAAATTTGAGTCAGATTTCACAGACTTAAGAACTCTGGCCATATTTTGATCTCCATTTGCAAATTATCTGACTGAAGACTTGAACAGATGCACAGAATTATAATGCACATGATGGAGCCTCCAATGATTGGAAATGACAGTCCAATGTTCTAAAAATTACTCTGAACAAAGGAATATGCCAGCATATAAAATGTATGGTAACTGTTGTTAGCATTTTTTTGTTTGTTTGTTTTCAACCAAAATCCAATAGACCAATAGCGATCTTAAAAAAAAAAATAGTATATCTGGACAGTGGACTAACTTACTGATGAACTTGAAAGAAGACTGTATATTAGCAGCTACACAAGCACAGGGATGGCTCAGTCTCCTCTGGTCTAAAGCAAATGATATTTCTCTGAGAGATCTTGTAATGCTAGGATGACACATGCAAAAGTTTATGAACTCTTTCCAGAAGGATCAGATCAAGACACCTCAAATGAGAATGTCATCTCCCCACTCACGAGGATTATGGTATTTACAGAATAACCTTGTGCATTGACAGCCATAGATATATAGGCCCAGCTGCACTTCATATTAACAATCCTCAGGGACCTGGGCAATGAGCACAAGAAAATTACCAAGGCAATGAACATGTATTCCCAACTCAGACAGAACATCAAGGGGATGGATAAAATTAACTGGCTCCAATGAAGATTCACAGTCTCACCTGGCTGTGTGTCTGACTAATATTTGAAGGTAGAAAATGATTTCTACTGAGCATTAAGAGTGAAATAAATAAGAGGTTGCAATAACTCACTGTATAACTATTCCTTTTTCCAATCCTTGGTTAGTATCAGAGTCACATTCCTATTTTTATCAGTATATTTATTTTTTAAAAAGTAGCATTATTACAGCTTGCACCAACAATTCTCAGAAATCCAGTTCTGAATGTTACAGTCAAGAAAGGGAAGTGAAACAGGTCTGGAAGCGACAGATTGGCATAGGAGAGGAGAAAGTCTGACAAGGCCACTGAACGTTAACCAGGAATGAAAGGAGTGATAAAGTGAAGGTCATCACAATGGGACAAGGATAGTAATCGCTCCTGTCTTGCAAACAGCCACACTTAAAGCAGCCTTGCACTTAAAACAGGGACTTGCTGAAGAGAAGGAAGTGTTAGGAAATTTTGATATCTGGACTCCAATTGTACTATTTACTGAACTAAAAGTTTTCCATTAAACATTGTTAAGAATTGGCAGACTCCCTGAGTGAGAAAGGTGGTGTCTATCTTAACATTGTAGCCCCAGGGCTTGGTTCAGGAGTGTGGCTATTAGTAGGATATAATAAATGTAGAATGGAGGAAGGAAGGAATCTCAAAAATCAGTGAAAACCGAGACAGATGGTGGGAAAAAATGCATGCATTATATTCCTTCTTCTAAAATCGATTTTGAATGACCAATATTAGGGGGAAAATAGAGGTGGAGGGACTGTGGAGGGGCAGTTGGAATTATGCATGTAAATTATATTTAATCCTGTATTTGCTCATCTTCTCTATGGAAGGGATCTTAAGTTCTTTTGTACACGCACATTTTATTTCTTACACCAAATTGTATGTTTTTGTAAACAAGAATTGTCGTTCTTGGTTTGGGGGTGAGGGGTTGGTTTATGTGGACTTCATTTTGTATTTTGAGTGTGCAATCAATTAATGAATGAAAACAGGTTGGTGTACTGGAAAGATACTGGACTAAGTCAGAAATTGTGGGTTCAAGATGCAGCTCTATGTGATATTAAATTACTTCCACACTCTGAGCTTTACAATTTCATCTGTAAATTGGAATAATGATATTTGACAGGTTTTCTTTTTCTTTTACTTTTCGTCTTCTTTTTTTATAGGGATCAGGTAAAATGATTTCCAGAAAGTTTTTTTTAATATAAAATCACATGCAAGTATTAAAAAATTTTTTTTAAAGTGTTTCTTTATTTTTTAGAGAGAGAGAGAGAGAGAGAAAGCGGGCGAGGGGCAGAGATTGGGAGACAGAATCTGAAACAGCCTCCAGACTCTGAGCTGTCAGCAGCACAGAGCTGGAAGCGGAGTTCGAACTCAGAAACCACGAGATCATGATCTGAGCTGAAGTTGGATGCTTAACTGACGGAGCCACCCAGGTGCCCCACATGAAAGTAATTTTTTTTAATGCTTATTTATTTTTGAGACAGAGAGAGACGCAGAGCAAGAGTGGGGGAGGGGCAGAGAGAAAGGGAGACACAATTCGAAACAGGCTCCAGGCTCCGAGCTGTCAGCACACAGCCCCACGCGGGGCTGAACCCACAAACCTTGAGATCATGACCTGAGCCTAAGTCGGACGCTTAATTAACCGACTGAGCCACCCACGCACCCTAAAAGTATTTTTTAAAATGTATCTTTAGGGGTGCCTGCGTGGCTCAGTCGGTTAAGCGTCCGACTTTGGCTCGGGCAGTGGTCTCACGGTTGGAGCCCCCATGTCGGGCTCTGTGCTGCCAGCTTGGAGCCTGGAACCGGTATCTCCCTCTGTCTCTGCCCCTTCCCTGCTCTCTCTCTCTCTCTCTCTGTCAAATATAAATAAACATTAAAAAAAATTATTTTTAATGTAGCTTTGTCTTGCTATTACTGCATTCATAAGGCTTTGGATTCAAACTCATTTGGCTTCACATTTTGGCTCTTCCTTGGCAGTCCTTGACATAACCTACTTCCTTTAATTCCCACCCTTGACATTTTTCTTTTCCTTTTCCTGGGATGCTTTTCCCTGCTCCTCAGCCTGTACTATCGTCCTCACATCCATCCTGCAAGAATTCTTACCATCTCCGACTGGCAACTAATCCTTCTAAGGTGTTGACTGATAATGTGTGATAATGACTTCAAGCAGAGGTGAACAACCATTTTTTACAAATGCCAGTTCTAGGAAAATAAATGTGTTAATAGGCCATATAAAAACAAAAAGAATACAATAAAAATCATCTGAAATCCTAGTACTCACTGATAGCTCCATTTAAATGTTAGCAAAGTACTTTGTTTGTTTTTTGTTTGTTTGTTTGTTTTATTAAGACTTTAGAGGAAAATATATTCATGTAACTTATCAATGTACTGGCCAGAAAATCAAACTGTAAAACTGGCATTTTTTAAAACCATGGTAATATCTGGATAAAATTGGGGAGGTTGCAACATGTAAATCAATTTCTAGCCCTTCCATCCTAAAATTAGCAGTGTTTAAAAGGAATGAAATTAGGGGCGCCTGGGTGGCGCAGTCGGTTAAGCCTCCGACTTCAGCTCAGGTCACGATCTCGCGGTCCGTGAGTTCGAGCCCCGCGTCAGGCTCTGGGCTGATGGCTCAGAGCCTGGAACCTGCTTCCGATTCTGTGTCTCCTTCTCTCTCTGCCCCTCCCCCCTTCATGCTCTGTCTCTCTCTGTCTCAAAAATAAATAAACGTCAAAAAAAAATTTAATGAAAGAATGAAATTAGTATGGCAGAAAGACTGGATCATGGGTCATAATAATAGCTAACATTGTTGAGAATTTATTTTATGTAAAAAAACTATAACCTATACTTATATGCACTATTAATGAAAGCTCACGTGATTGCTAAAATGTAGGTATTGTTTTTAGAGATGAAGAAACCGAGACAGAGGGAAGATGAGCAATGTGCACAGTCTCACAGCCGGCAAGTGGTGGAACCAGATTGAAACCTAGGCTGGCTGGCTCCAGAACCTGTGCTTTTAACTGTATGCTATTCTGAGATATTGGGAAAGGATCCATATTTGCTGCTCCTTAAATCCTGTCGTGAAAGTTAGATCTGGAGGCTGGGATTGCAAGCAAACTCATATCCAAGCAAAATTGGATGGGGGTTACTAATAATGCATTGTGTATTCTTCTCGTGACCAGAATCTAGTATAAGGGATTCATTTTTTCATATTTTACTGTATAAATAGAGATAGTGAAATCATTTTGTAGTTTGGTTAAATTACCATACAGATTTTGCTGAACTTTTTTCGGTGAAAGATATCTTGAAAAAAAGAAAATTGGAGATCACCGCCACCGCCATGGTGGCATCACAACCGTATGATCACAGTCAGAATTATAATGATGTATTACTGTGATTGTCGAGCGCTTATTGTGAGTGAGGTGACGGGTTAGGCTCTTTCCATTCACTAGGTCATTCGACACTCAGGAGATTTGTGAGGCGTAGTTACGATGGCTTCCGTTCCACTGAGGGAAATCGAAGCTCAGAGAGGTTTAGCGACTTGCCCAGGGTCTCTCCATTAGAAAGAAGTAGAGCAGAGATGTGAAGCAAAATGTGGTCACATATGGCTTTGGCTACTTTCCTACACTGGTTTCTCCACCTATCACTTCTTGTTGAGCAGGTCTTGTGCTACACCACTCTCTGAACTCATGTGGTAATACATGTCCTTCATTGATCACTGAGCACCAGGCATGTGGATCTTCTTTCTGTTCTCCAAGTGCTGTTTCTGTGGCTGCTCCTCTGAATGAGCTCTTCCTGTGTTTGCTCCTCCTCATCACTGACATCTCGGCTCAAGGTCATCTCTTCAGAGAGGCCTTCCCAATCACCTGAGGGAGGCGCCTCACTCCACCTGAGTCGCTCTCCCTCACGTTACCTCCAAAAACTGTCCTCTAGGCACTCACTATCTACTATTAACTGGTTTACTTATGAGTTTCCTTGATTATTGAATGTCTCCGCCATTTAGAATGTTTGTAAGGGCAAAGAATTGTTGATATCCCGTACTATCACAGGAAGCATTTATTGCCTGAATGAAGGGACAGTGGATAAATGAGGGTTAGAAGCTCACATCTTTTCCAGGTCTGTCTGTCTGCATTCCTGACCATATTACCGGCCAACCTACCTCACACCACAGTGATCCTTGAAAACCATTGTGTTTAAGGAAGATGGTGAGGCCAGCATTTAGCCATCATCTGCATGTGACTTTTGAGGGGAAGTGGAGCCTTATTCAATGCCCATAGATAAATTCAATTTCTTTATTGGGAGAGGTGCTGTCAAAGGCAGGAAATTTGCCAATATTTATTGAGTGCCAAAAAAATGCCAAACCTAGATTATGTTTTCATCTACTTAAAGAAAAAAAAGTCATATTCCATCTGGCCCTTATGCTCTGCTGTGGTGTCAAATAAGTCAAGGAGATAATCATTTTTATGGAAATTGGAGAAACACGATGTGTAGGGTAGGAGGCTGTGTAGTATTAAAGAGTATGGATTATGGAGTCAAGGCTGCATCAGGTCAAAGACCAAATATGCTATAGGAGATCCTGTGAGGAAAGTCTCCTATGATCTGCAATTCACAGATGGGGAACGTGAGGTTTAGTGAAATCAAGTAACTCGCTCAGTTAGACAGGTGATAAATGGCAAAGCTGAGACAAGGACACAGACTGATTCTAGAGCCGTGTATCTAATCATTCTGGTCTAGTTTTGACATGCCTAACGATGCCATTAGAATTGAAAATATTGAGAAACGTCTATCCGAACTTATATTACTCAAATGGATCCCTGGAACATAAAGTAGATAGGAAAATTCCTGATAGATTTCAGAGTTAAAATGTACCAAGGTATGGACTATCACAGAACAATATCCTATCACTTTCCATTCAGATTGGAAATGACATCTTTTTGCAGTGGAGGGGGCTGGCAAGGGGAACACTTAGCTCTGGAAGGTTAGGAAAGTAAGGGAAGTGCCTGGGGGTAAAGGCAGCTAAAAGGCTGGGTCTTCTGGTTTGATGCTGGCTTAGGCTCCAAGAATGAAACAAAAAAGGGCTCCTTGGTATTTCTCCACTTTTTCAGGCTGCCTTCTCCAAATAGGAGAGTGGGATTCATGACAGGAGCCCCAGTTGGTAATAAAAACTATGCATTTAGGTTATTTCTCTTTGAGTCCTCTATGTAGCTGGGAGATGTTAAGCAAAACCCTAACATAATAAATACCACTAAATAATTTATTCCAATATCCTTCCTTTACAACATCATAAACAATGTCTACAGGGTCTAGAGAGGTTTCCCAACTTGCCCCAAACTATACACCTAGATGATGGTAGAATTCATTTTAGAAACTAGTTTCTTAATTCTCAGTCCACTGTTCTTTCTAGTTTTGGACTCTGAGGTCACTTCATTGTGAAATATTACAATCTCATGATGGCTCATTTTTCTCTGAGGAAAAAAAACAAAACAAAACTAGAGACATACAGTTTTATGAAATAAAACAACAAAACAAGGCCTTCTGAATTCAGTGTTTTCAAATGTCATATATAAGTCCACCTCCCTCTCTCTTTTTAAAGCAAACTTTCTTGCTTTGATGTTTTACTAGAGAAAATAAGGCAAAAGACACTTATGTTATGGGTTTTTGGTTCAATTGCGTATGAAGTATTATTGTTATGCATTTAAAAATATCATTCCTCAGGGGTCCCTGAGTGGCTCAGTTGGTTGAGCGTCTGACTTCAGCTCAGGTCACGATTTCACGGTTTGTGGGTTCGAGCCCCCATCGGGCTCTGTACTAAACTCTTGCTCAGAGCCTGGAGCCTGCTTCGGATTCTGTGTCTCCTTCTCTCTCTGCCCCTCCCCTGCTCATGCTCTGTCTCACTCTGTCTCTCAAAAATAAATAAAAGTTAAAAAAAATTTTTTTTAAATATCATTCCTTAGAGGAGTTTAACATTTTGGGTACGTTTCAAGCTTATATAAGTTTCAAAGTCCGTGTAGCCATTCAGGTAATGGCAAACAAAAACATTCACCTGGGGTTAAACTGTATTTTCATAAGTAGGTTTGAATTTAATGTTTTTTTTAAGTTCTTGGAATATGAATATCACTAAATCTGATGAGTATAAATCAGTTTGGCCCCATGAGTACTTATGACCACTTGACTGGCATATGAAAGACTATGAAAACTCTTATCAGGATTTTTATGTTTTTTACTCCCTAATCTCTGCAAAACTCTTTATTTTACTGATCAGATATACTGACAATTAAACAGGAGACTTCAGGGGTGCCTGGGTGGCTCAGTCAGTTGAGCATCCGACTTCAGCTCAGGTCATGATCTCATGGTTTGTGAGTACAAGCCCCAGGTCAGCTCTGCGCTGACAGCTCAGAGGCTGGAGCCTGCTTCGGATTCTGTGTCTCATTATCTCTCTGCCCCTCCTCCGCTTGTGATCTGCTCTCTCTGTCTCTCAAAAATAAGTAAATGTAAAAAAAAAATTTTTTTTTTACGCAAGAGACTTCAGAATTGGGGCAAAAATTATGTTATCTATCAGGAAAAAGAAAGGAGTTTGTGAGAGGAATGATTCTAGAACCTTGGATGTATATATTTATTTTGATCTCTCCCATAATAGTTCTGATACAAATTCTACGTTGTGATTTTGCACTTAAACAAAAGGTGTGGAGTTGGACATTTTTTTTTTCCTTTCAGCTGGAAAGCTGCTACCATGACATCTATTGCAGTAAGCACCCCTGTGAACTGCAGAATCCATTTGTCACATTGAAATATCCAGCCTAACTTGGGCCCATGGAAATTACGTGCGCATGTGGGTGTAATAAGGATTTCACTTGTACCTAGGTCAACAGCTACAACTTAACTGGACATAAGCGACTTAGCTAATTTTATTTGTGTGTGTATTTTCTAAAATTAAATGGCCAGTTTAATTTATATTCCAATCTGATGTCCAATCAATTGGTGAATTTACCCTGGTTAAAATGCTGTCATATAATCTTCAGGGAAGTGATATTAGGTTTTTCATCATACTGCATACTAAGCACTCACTGTTTCAACTTTTTTTTATATTTAGTAAATGTCAATAAATCTATGGCACGTAAAAGGGCACTGCTAACATGGCAGCTATTTGATTTCTATACTTTGTCAAATATATGTACCTCTTAATTCAATAATCCTTAAAGGCAATGCTCATTGTGGTTTCCTATTCATGATACCTGACCTTTCCTTAATGTCAAACATCATTTTCCACTAGCAAGGGAATAAAGTATATTATTTATATAAAGCTAATAATTATTTGGGGAAAATAAATATAACATAGAGGCAATAATGGTGAAAAAGATGAGCACTTATTCACTGCTCTATTATGCCTGTGACTTGATATATTCTCACCTATATTTTTACAGCCTGGATACCAAGGTCTCAAAACATAAAGAAAAGATATACCCACAAATGGTCAAAATTTACCCAATCATTATTTCAGAGCTGAATTAGTAACATGAGTTAATTCCAAAACCATCCACTTTACTCACAAATGTAAAAACTCTCTCTAACTTATTTATTGTCATTAGCATTCTTGGATATTTCTTATTATTCAGGGCAGTTCCATACTACTTGATTTTTTAAAAGAAATTAAATGAGAAATGAGTATAGGGACATTAAGGGATCTAAATGTCAAAAATCTTTTTTAACTGATGTTTTGGTTTGGTGTAGATGTAAGGTAAAATACTCATTATCATCAAATATTAATTGAGAGCATACAGTTTACCAGGCCCTGTGCCAGGCACTATGGGACATGCAAATAAGTTTAAGACATGGTTCCAGCATTCATGAAATGTAGGATTTAGTCATATACTTACTTATCAACAAAATTAATCTATGTTGTGAAACTTAAAATTTTTTTTTAATGTTTTATTTATTTTTGAGACAGAGAGAGACAGAGCATGAACAGGGGAGGGGCAGAGAGAGAGGGAGACACAGAATCTGAAACAGGCTCCAGGCTCTGAGCTGTCAGCACAGAGCCCGACGCGGGGCTCGAACTCACAAACCGCCAGACCATGACCTGAGCCGAAGTCGGACGCTTTAACCGACTGAGCCACCCAAGCGCCCCTGTGTTGTGAAACTTTAAAACGTTACCTATAACAGTTAGGAACATGTGTTCTCAGTTCCGTAAGAACATCCTTTGAGCAACCCTTACATGTTTTCTCAGATGCACATAGCAAGTAGTAATAAATGCAGACTTTACAGACTTCTACATGGTGCAGATGTCAGCCTTCAAAGGTGTGAAACCGTTCTTTCCAGGACACGATTAGAATACATTTGTTGTTGACTGATACATCTGTTGGCAGCGGGTAGCGATGATGATCAGGTATGCCATGTGTTAACAGCTTCTGTGTACTTTAATGATAATGGCGTGGTATACTAGGAAAGATCCATTAATTTGACTGAATTTTAAAGATATCCCAGCTTAAAATAACATTTGACCCAAGTACATCCAAACTGTCCAGATGACTAACCCCTGCAGTGTTCTCTGACTCTGATCAAGTAAGATACCTCAGATATTTTTGGATTACATTTCGATAAATTAGAGTTCCCTTCTTTGTATGTTCCTCAGCAGGGGAATGTTCTCCAAGGAAGTGTGCAAATATGTTAACATAAAAGCATGTGACCTCTCTTTTTTTAATCTCCTACAACCAACGGATACCATAGACCAGGCAGCGTATTGCATGTGCTTCATTCAATGGCATGTGACAGTTTTAGAAATCTCTTTGAATTAATCCTTATTGGGTCAGTATTTGAGATTATCTTCTGACCCTATTTTTCTGTAAACCATCAGCATATTTCAGATATTTTTGGTCATCCTCATCATAATGATGGATGCTAAACATGGTCAGGAAAATCCATATTTTAATAGTCTTTAATCTTGTGATGCTCTAGTTTATTAGCTTATGGCAAATACCGGCTAGAAAGCTTTTTGGATGACCAAAAACATTGCCATTTACTTAGGAGCAATTTAATCAAAATGAGTTTTGTTTCTATTTCACCTTAACTCAAATTAAAAACTAGCCATCAGAAAAGTGAAAAACAAAAGAAGGAAATCTGCGCTAGCAGACTTCTCAGATGACAATCCGTGAAAAGCAATAAAACAATGTGCTGGTAACCATCATATTTCAGGTGAAACAGAATAAAAACATAATGTGAAACCAACAGTTTTTCTATCTGACTCTCTTAAGCTTTGAAAATAAAAGTTACCTAAACCACAGATGCCTATCACCTCAAAGTTTCACAAGTAAAAACTAAGATGACACCTAAAAAAGATAGTTGGTGGTTTGAACTGTTTAGATGAAATCAAATTATTTTAAGATTGCAGTTTATATCTAGAGCTTTTACTTCTAAAATCCAATGCTGCTCAAGCAGGCAGATAAAGCTAAAAGATCTTAGCTAACAGAATCTCCACCTGGTTTTGGGGGAAATATTTTGCTTTAGATTTGGGGTTACAGGTCCCCAAATAAGTCACCTCGAAAGCATATTTAAAGGAGCAAATTTCAAGACTGTGTGGCAACAGTCAAACAATTACCTGCCCGCCTTATACATATCATCCTTCTCTTCTTAAGTAAGAGAATCCCTATATTGTTGGGAACAGCAATGTCTATGTCCACAAAACTACCTTCCAGCCTCTTTTCAAAATAAGGGTGGATAATGAGATATAAATATGAGTTTTAGGCATGTGATGGTAGGGGTGATCTGAGAGGAATGCACTAGGATGATCCTACAGGTCCTTTTCCCCTTGCCCTTTTGGTGTTTGGAAAAAAGAATATAATGACGAGAGCATTAGTGCTCCATTGCAAACAGGAGAGAAACTTAAAGAAAGAAAGCCAGCATGCAGCCTGGCAGGGCAGAAAAAACAGGAACATGGGTGACTTGTAAATGGAGCCACCAAACTACTCATGGGCAGACTAACTCCAGACTCTTTTTGCATGAAAAAATATATATTAGCTGGCTAAAGCCACTATTAATTCGGTTTTACATTATAAGCAACTAGACCCAATCCTAATATAGATTGATAGATCCTCTATAGATCATGTAAAATGTCATTTACTAGCAAATAAGAAAGGAAATAAAAACCTTATTTAAATAGTCCAGGTAAAGGGCAGACTATAAAATGATAATTAAGTACGTCTGTACCCTTTGATGTTTTGAGTCAATGCTGTCAAATAGCATCTTTTCTGTGTGTGAGAAGCGCAGAGGGCGGCCAGAGATAGCTTATTGTTGAATTTGGTAGATATAGATATTGAAATTGCGGTGATCTTTATCCCCGGGTAGCTAGCCATGTAAAGTATTGAAGTTTTGTTCTCTTCCATTATCTGAGTGGAAAGATGTGATGTTTACCTTGGCTGATTACTAAATTATGTTTTTATGGTATGCCTAACCAATACAGTTTGAATACCATGAATTCACTCCATAGTAAGTTTTCCAAGATAGTACACAGATTTATTAAATAGAAACTGTAGTTCATGAAACTAGACATTATCAGGGTAGAGTAGACCAAAAAAAGGAAACGTCATTCAGCTTCCAATCTCATACTAAGGCTTCATTGTTACCTTTTTTAGGGGGTGGGGGGGTGGGGGGGTGAGAAGTTGACTTTCGTGTTTACAAACCTCTGAGATTTAAGATTAAATCAGGTTTCCTTTTCAGGGGGGTAACAAAATATTTCCTTTATGCTTTAATGGTAGAATTCTTCTGGCATCAATGAAGATCTTAACATTTGAGTTTCTCAGAAGTCTTCCATCCAATGAAAAATATGAGTTCACTTTTCTTTGGATTAAGATTATAGCCACTTAACATGAGGCCATGGAGCGTGTGGTTGACAGGGAGTCTTCTCCTTTGACGTTTACTGGGAAGAAATGTTGGTGCTAAGTCTCTTTTGAAAATGAAGACTTGAAAGCTGTGATATCCTACAAATGCTCTCTATGTTCAGTGCAAGATAGTATAAGCTTGTTCTCTGGGACACAACTTTATGAAAGCCTTTTTGTTGTTTGTGAAGTGTGTACATGTTGCAAAAAAGGGCTTTTATTTTATTTATTTATTTTTTAAATGTTTTATTTATTCTTGAGAGAAAGAGAGACAGCATGAGTGAGGGAAGGGCAGAGCAAGAGAGGGACACAGAATCGGAAACAGGCTCCAGGCTCTGAGCTGTCAGCACAGAGCCCGACGCGGGGCCCGAACTCATGAGCTGAGCTCTGAGATCATGACCTGAGCCAAAGTCGGACGCTCAACTGACTGAGCCACCCAGGCGCCCTGCAAAAAAGTGATTTTAGCCACCGTGGTGCAGGGTGCAGGGTCAACTGGGGACCGTCAAACTACTTCTCTGGGTTATTCAAATCTAACACCGAGCAAGATAATAGCTCAAGAAGCAACTAATGAGCCTTGTCCACAGTACTGAGATCGTGTATCAGGATGACCCATACATTTTAAGCAGCCTTTGTATTGATTCACAACTCTTTCAAAGTTTAAAACTGGGCTATGTTGTATACAAGAGCAAAGTCATAGAACAATGATAGTTTAACATACAGAGGGCATGACATTTGATTATATCTAAGCTTCTTCAAATGCCAAGAAGAATCTGGAGAAAGATATTTGATATTGACTTTTAAAAGGTCCACATAGATAAAATTAATAAATCTTATTAAAGTTTATTTTAGAGATATTGATTTTAAAGTAGAAATGCACCCACAAAGAAAGTCCCATGATAAAGGCTAATGTGTAAATTCCTTTAAAACCCGTAGTTACTGTAATTATATGGAGCATTTTACAAGCAACCAGGGACTTCTTTGGATAGATGACTGAAATTTAATCAGTTTCTGGCACAGGCTGCTTTTCTTTCCCACCTCAGATTTCTAAAGCACTATTTCTAGGGCAGACCTGTTCAGATAGTGAACCTTTATTATCACATTTGATCTGTCTTTGAGCACTTTCCAAAAGAAAGGCTTCCACAGATCTCCTAGAAGATAAAGCAACGGGATGATTTTTCTCAGTAGCGCATGTTCTTCCTCCCGCCCTATTCCATTCTCAGAAAACTTAATTCACCTCTACAGTCTGGATTTGATAATCACGTGGAGTATTATGTATGAAATGCATAAAACATCGATGTGCTAATGTCGCCACCGGAGACTATCAGATGAAGAAATAGGCATATCCCTTTGTACTCCTGGACATAAGTGTTTGCCCTCAACCTTTTTAAAAAACAGCTCATTTCATTTCTAAGCATTTTAGGTTTTATTTATATCAAGTGGCCTAGACCTGCCAGTCTGCTGAAGGGAAATCGGAGTTTGATAGTCTTTTTTTTTAGGCAAGGAGGAACCGGAAGAATAATCACAAACGATAAACGTGAAAATTAGGCTGCCTCTAGAGTTTATGTTTTACAAGTATGAAATCACTCAGTTTATCTCCCAGATGATTTAAACATATCTGATTATTTCTGATGGTTCAAGGTGTAATGGTCTGAAAGTCTAAATAGAATTCTTAGACTCACCTTTATTAAAACCTGAGGATCTGAAGATATAACTGTCTGGATTGATTACTATATTTCTGCTGTGGAGAAAAATAACAGCCCTGAGTCACTGCTTGTTGTTCACATCTTCATTAATGCGCTTAATACATTTCTGTCCTTAGAGAAAATTAATTTTTTTTACTTCTTTTATATTATAGTTCACTTAAACTTAGATTCTTTGAACGTAGCTGGACTGCAGTGTGACATCTGAGTTCTAGAGATCAATTGATAGTTGTTAAAGATCATGAAGAATGGCCCATTAAAACAGTTAGTATATGACAAATAACAACGTTTGTGTTTAGTGTGGAAATTTATCAACTAGACAGAGCACTTATTCCTGAGAACCGAACGAAAGTCTACTTGAACCAACTTATTAATCAGTCAGTGCCCTAGTCTTAACAGACTGTCTTATTAAAGAGCTCTAGATATATTAAAATTGAACTCTAATGTGATAGGTACTATCCCTGAACCACAATCACAAAGTACACAATTATTACTGAAGGCTAAAGTCTATGAAAAAGAAAAATAAGCATTTGTCCCCCCTACCCCCCCGAGGACTGAGATGTTTTGCAATCTCTGGCTCTGATTAGGTACAGTGTCTATCATGGGATTCTGGCTATGTGGGCAATTCGTTCCCTCACTCTCCACATAATGCAGGATCAAACAGCAAGTTATTCTGACAAACCTATTGACAGTGTGATCTTTCTACCTGTATATATACAGACCACACTGCAGAATGGTCTTAAGTTTACAAAGCTTTTTCAGAAGGGAGAATAAATGAAGCATACCGATGGGGGCAGGGGGAGAAGAGATTGTTCTGGCTGCCAAATGGCATTAATTCTCTAGGTGAGAGCCCTAGAAGAAATCATCATAGCTTCTCATTCCCTGGGGAGTCTGTGAGGGTAGATGCCCATAGGAGCTGTGAGTCATCAGGTTGAGTACTCATGACAACTGGGTGGATACCATCTCAAATGACAATGCCAGTCAGAAGGTATTGATTGTCTGGGAGTGCTGGGTGGAAAAGGACGCTTGAGGCTAAGAGTAAGTACAGCAAGAAAGCAAGCCATAATAAATTAGTGACATTTGCATAAGGAGGATTTAGGATCATCACAGAAGAGAAGTCTCAGATTCTAACCTTTGCAGTACACTTCTGGCATGGCGCTGACCTTCACTTACCCAAAAGGGAAAGTGTGTGCACTTCAGTTAACAGCCAATGGCTGCTCAATGCAATCAATAACCCTTCTGGTAGAAAGGTGCCAGGTACATGCCCAATAGCAATCAGCAATGAAATGGTTTACTAAACACCTGCAGTGACCTAAGTGAGAATCCTCTTTGTTTTCTTCTCAAGGTTTTAAAACCTGATTCCTGGAATTGAACACAACAGTATTGAAAGAGACCAAAGTCCTGTAGACATTTCCTGTAGAGTTTGGTCTCTGCCAGTATAGCTACTGTGAAGGGCAACTTATCCCATTCCAAGACAGTCTTCACTTTTTTAGATAGTCTAGTTCTTAAAAATTGTTCTTTCATGGACTGAGTTGAAACTGACCTGCTGGCAAATCTGACATTGTGGTTGCAGATCTGTTTTTTTGAAGAAAACAAAATAATTCTGCTCTCTCTTCTGCCTGACAATTCACCAGAGATTCACCCAATTAATATGAAAATTGTCTTTATGGTTTTTGTTGATGTTGTTGTTTAACAATTGATCCTGCTTCTCAAACTTACTGTTCCCAAGCCAAGGCACTTGAACTTCAGCTTTGAAGTTTCTTCACTTCTCAGTAATTAATCTACTTACTCATATCGGACAGTAGGGATCTTCCTCAGTACCACATTTTGTTTTCCGTGCCCACATTCAATCCATCATCAAATTCACTTGATATTACCTCCAAAATATCTCTGAATCTCTCTTTGTTATTCAGTCTTCTTTTCCAGTGAAAGTCAAATGACCTTGATCTCTTGCCTCTTCCACTGCAATAGCCTCTGAAGTAGATCCTTTACCACCTTTAGCCCCTCCCCAGTACATTATCCACACAAAGCCAGAGTGATCTTTATGAAAGGCAAATCTCCTTACCTTAGTCTTTGTGGCAATCTTTCCATAACTACCCCTGGCACAGGGAATAGAAGACTTAATGTGTCTTCAAAGGGCTACAAGCTGGCCCCTCTTTCTTCTCACACTGTTCTTCCTTCTTTATTCATATATTCTAATCACCCTTTCCTCTTTCCATTCCTCAATTTTGCTAAGTTCTTTTCCTCCCTGGGGCTTTGATTATGAGACTTTGCCTACACTATTATTGTTTGGAAGGAAGCCTTCCCTCCCTCCTCCCCCACCTTTATTTATGTGATTTAAATGTCACGTCTTCAGAGAGTCTTCCCAATTAGATCAGTTTATTTATTTTTTCATTGTTGCTTTTCCTTTCCTTTCTTATCACTATTTGCTATCTAATGTTCATTTGTATGACTATTAAAGTCTTGTCACCTCCTCTTGATTTTAAAGTCCATTAATGAAGGGATAAAAATAAAAGATCAGTTCCTTGTTAATTTTCTCTATTTACCTTACACTTAAGCACAGTATTTGTAACAGGGTGTCAATAAATATTTGTTGAAAGATATCTTTATCAACTATTTCTTACATTTTCCTTAGTCTTCTCTTTTCTGGCCAAACATTTTGGGTCCTTACAATTTCTCATGTGACATAGTTTTCAAACTCCTTTTCATCTTGGACACATTTTTTGACACATTGTGTTCTTCAATTTTCTGCTTTAAATATGGAGGACTAATTGCAATATGTTAGATGTGATCTAATAATTAGAGAATTTAATGGAACTATTCTTTCCAATGTCCTTCTTACAATGCCCATTAATTTAGCCTAAGGTGGTGGTATGCTTTTTTAGCAGCCGGATCTCACCATTGGTGCATATTAAACTTGTGATTAACTAAAATCCATAAATCTTTTTCTCCCTGAGGTTCCTAGCTAGAGAGCTTCATTTTAAGTTGTTCATTTAATGTTTTTAACTGATGTTCAGAATGATCATTTATTTATCTTGTGCTAAGTTATGTTTATTGTCACATAGGGTGCTGATTAGCCTTTTCAGGTTAGTCTCATGTGTAGTCTGGATAAGCATATTTTATTTTTCACGGTCAATGTAGAAAAAGCAAGCTTTGTGTTTTAGCCCTTCCTCATCCCATGTGGGGGTCAAGGATGTCACTATTTGATTTGTTATATATTAAAATTATATATATATTAGTTCATTAAATAAAAATATATTAAAAATATATATAATATATGTACATAAAATTATGTAATATAGGGGCACCTGGGTGGCTCAGTAGGTTAAGTGTCTGACTTCGGCTCAGGTCATGATCTCGTGTTTTGTGAGTCTGAGCCCTGCATCGGGCTCTGTGCTGACAGCTCAGAGCCTGGAGCCTGCTTCGGATTCTGTGTCTCCCTCTTTCTTTGCCCCTCCCTCGCTCTCTCTTGCGCGCAAGCACGCACACGTGCTCTCTTTCTCTCTCTCTCCCTCTCTCAAAAATAAATAAACATTGGGGCGCCTGGGTGGCTCAGTCGGTTAAGCGTCCGACTTCGGCTCAGGTCACGATCTCGCGGTCCGTGAGTTCGAGCCCCGCATCGGGCTCTGGGCTGATGGCTCAGAGCCTGGAGCCTGCTTCCGATTCTGTGTCTCCCTCTCTCTCTGCCCCTCCCCTGTTCATGTTCTGTCTCTCTCTGTCTCAAAAATAAATAAAATGTTAAAAAAAAATTTTTTAAAAATAAAAAATAAATAAACATTAAAAAAAATAAAAACATTATGTATATGTATCATGGACATATGTAACATAATTCATATTTTTCATGTTTTTAAGTAGGCTCCATGCACAGTGTAGAGCCTAATGTGGGGCTTGAATTCATGACCCCAAGATCGAGACCTGAGCTGAGATCAAGAGTCAGATGCCCAACTGACTGAGCTATCCAGGCTCCCCAATTCATATAAATTTTAATAAACTTATTTTAAGTTTTAAAAAAATTTTAGCATTTGCTTTTTAAAATACAATGGTGAAAGGGTAGTAGTCCATTCAAATATATAGGCAAATTCATTTTATTTCTTTAAGTTTTGAAACAAGTGTTATGCCTCAATTATTTTAAAATTAATTAAAAACAAAAAGTTAAAATTGTTAAAGGCTAACCATAACTGCATCCTATGAAGAAGTTCAGCTATGTATGTTTATATAAAGATTACAAGAATAATTCCAAGAAAAATTTGACCTAGAAGGCCCAGAAGACAAAATGGTACACAGGTCTTATTTTCCTTTTTAGCTATTACCTTATTCCAAGAAATAAAATTAATGGTTTCAATAAAAACTCATGATAATTGGACTCATGATTATTTTAGCTTCTATAGAACCACTCCCTAGAAACATTCATTATTCCAGTTCCATTCAAAAACATTTGCTGAACTCAAACTCTATGATCAGCCTTGTAGAAATGCTATTCTCAGATACTCTGGCCTGTCGGGGTCAGAGGAGGGGAAATAGATGACATTCTCCTAGTTTGATGAGAAACTTGCATATTTTACAGCCTCTCTCTCTCTCTCTTTTAATGTTTATTTTTCATTTTTGAGGAAGAGAGGGACAGTGGGGGAGGGGCAGAGACAGGGGAACAGAGGATCTGAAGTGGGCTCAATGCTGACAGTCCCCTGCCTGATGGGAATGGGGCTCGAGCTCAAGAACTGCAAGATCATGACCTGAGCCAAAGTCACAAGCTCAACTGACTGAGCCACCTTAGGTGCCCCTTTACAGCCTCTCTTAAATGTGATGCCCCTCATTAGAAAACAAACAAACAAACAAACAAACAAACAAAAAGCTGGGTTTTTTATTTACAATTAGGTTCTTCTGGTGTGCCATGTGAAGACACGGAGGTGTAGAACAAAATGCCATTGGATTTACTAGAGAAGTGCAAGTCTGGAACTCACTCTTAAAAATTCTTTCAAACATACTTGCAAACAACAACTTAACGTTGATAGGGGATAAAATGAATGTTCGATGCAACAGAAGGATGGAAGTAGGAGAGAGCAGAAAGATAACATTAGAGAATGAATTATGACCGCAGCAAAGAAAAACACTAAGAGAATCTCTTTTATAAAATTTTTCTAATATAAATCCATTTTTAAGTTGCAGAAGTGTTATTAGGTATATTTCCCAGATTATAAAAGAAATCCTGGATTTATAGTGCCCCACCATTGCTGTTATTAGTAGTGTGGTTACTTCTATAACTACTACTTTTGTTGGTAATAGACATCATTTATTGAGCTGACTTCTTGTGTCTAAGGGCACATGAAAATTCTTGTTTTTAAATATTTCACTTATCTACACAACAATCATGTGAGGTGTTAGTAGATGTTAGTATTGTTCTCATTCTACAGATGAACAAAACTTGCTGAAGGTCTTAAGTTTCTACATGGCAGAGCCAGAAATGGAACATAAATCTTTCTGGGTCTAAAGGCTCTTAATCTTTAAGCTCTATGAAAGTAGATTTTTTGTAACGTATCCAAATTAGCTGCTTGGGCTGACATTTATTAATCAGAGAATTGCTAGATTTTGACTTCACTCTTTTTCTCTTTGTGAAATAATAAAAGTGCACAGGATTGCCAAATGCAGAGTTATCAATATTACTTTTGAAAGATGTAACAATTGATGTAAAGGTAGTTCTGGATTCTCATTGATTAATGTTAATCAATGTTAACCGATCACTTAATATTCACTTGCACAGATGTATCTTTATAATTTGATACTGTTATTGACCATGTTTATAACGCAAAACACAGAGATCAAGACAAAAACATAAGACAGAACGGTGAAGGAAAAGCATCCATGTTATTTAGATATGGACAGCGGTCTTCCCTATTTTATTGCAAGTATAGTATTTGGCATATTAAGTACAAATAGTCATTAGAGCTTGGGAAATTTACTAAAGGGAATTTACAAGTGTGCTTCACTTACATACGTGTATATATATGATAGTGTATTGGAGTGCCTTCATTAAAATGTATCCCTTATTGAAAAAAATATTTATACTTGCAACCATGCCATGTTTCATACATACATGATTGTGTTTTAAAACACATCCAGCTATATATAGCTGGATATAATATGAATAATTACACAGGCAAGATATTTTTAAAAAAGAGTTATGCTTTTAAGCCAGCAACTACAATTTATATATTTAATCCACAACTCCTGAAATAGTATCTTTGGTGCTATTTAAGCTAAACCCAAAGGCCCTATACAGTATTGTTTCTAGAGATAAGCTTAATTTCATACAACAACAAGTCTAATAGGACAGTTATGTTCCTTCCACAAACCATGCTGGATGTTAGCAATAAAAAACAGTGTAATTTTCAAGAGATTTATAGTCGAGGATGGGATACAGAAAAGCATATTAATCAAGTTTAGAGGGATATAGCAGTGTGATGACACAAAGGAATGTAATCATAATCAGATGACAAACCAGCAGAGCTTATCAGAATGCAGTGACTGACCCGAGGGTTCTGAGGGATGAAGAGAAGTTAGCCAGATGCAGGTCAGGATGATGTAGTGTTGGGGTATGGGAAATGAGATACTATAGAGTTGAGAAACATAATGAAGAAACATCTCCCTCTTCCTTACAAGAAAGGGCTTTTCATCCTCAAGGCTATTGACATTTGGGACAGGATAATCTTTTGTTGTGGAAGGCTATCCTGTGCATTTAGCCGCATGCCTGACCTCTCCCGGCTAGATGTTAGTAATACCAACATCCACCTCTCTCCACCAACCCCAAAGAAACATGTCTCCAGACAGTACCAAATGTCTCTTGGGAAGTAAAATCATCCCTCATGGAGAACTCCTTCTGTAAGCAAAAAGAGAGATAACTATCTTTGGGCACTAGATGAACTTGCTAATCCACACTGACAGAAAAAGCGCAAATCATATTTGCATTTTCCCAATTTGCTCTCTAGATGCCCTAAATTAGGGTGGGTGAGAGACAGTTATCTGGTTTTCTTATTTACTACTCAACAACCTGGGACCTAGTATTTACAATTTAGGGACTGACTATTTCTAGGTATGAGTGTAGGTATATACACATACGTACACTACAGAGACATAAATTGGAGCATTTCTGATTTGGCCCTGATTTTTAATGACTATCTAGCTTTCATTCTTATATCTTATCAGAAAAAAGAAACAACTGAATATACTTACCAGAATACATTATATGTATTCTGGCATAAATAAGAGTTGAATCAACTCTACAGATACCATGATACTACATGAATTACAAGAGTCTCCTTAAAGGGTGAACATCTGTTTAGTGAAGTTTGATTACACTCCTCTTTAAAGAAAGAATAAGCCATGAAAATGATAAAATTTGATTGGCTTAAAACACAATATATCCAACTTTAATCATTTTCTAAATCCAAAGATATTTTTAGATGAAAGCAAAGGAGGTCATTTCCAAATCATTTTGTGAAACTTAAGCCTACCCAGAGGAAAGGTAATTTTGTTTGATCCTGAACATCAAGTGAATTTGTTCACCAAACCATTTGTTCCAAAAGGTAATTAAAATAATGTAAAATTGATCCAATATATGTTTAACAAAATTAACTAATTATAATCTGCTTAAGCCATTTAACCTTTATAGTTCCTATAAAAATGTTTGATTTTCCTTGGAAAAATAAACAATGTGCTTTAAAGAGGTGGTGTCTCCTTGTCTATCTTTCTTTCTTCTTCTTCTTCTTCCTTTTTTTTTTTTTTTTTGATGTATGATCTTCTGTTAAGATGCCAATATAGCAAATGGAGTAGACAAATAAGGGAGGGGGATTAAGATTTCCTCTTAAGTCAAGAGCACAGGCAAAAAGAGAAAGAAATATTTTAAGATGATCAATTCAGACTCTTCACGTTTTGGTAGTAAGTTCTGTTACACTAAGCGTTGATGTTAACACCTCAGTACTCAATGTCAAATTTCTAAACATATATGAAAAGTCTACCAATTTTTCCTCCTTCAAGTATTCAGATTGATTTATGGGCCAAACAAATATCTACCTGCATCTTAGCATTTGTTTGTTCTCAACTACTTTCCATTTATTCAAGTCATTGTCAAACTACCTTAAAAGGTTCACCAAATTGACAAAGCCTAATTGTCTGCCCCTGGCTACACTTATTTTATACATATCCATTCTAATCACAGACAGAAACACCGAGTAGATGTCAAGATGTGGAAGGGTTTAGAGGGACTCTTAAGTGTTCTGTGAGAGGTATAAAATAGTTATGTAAGAGAAGAAATGTGCTGTGACAGCTCCATCTTTTAAAAAGAGTGGAAGAACGAGGAACTAGCTCGGGGAAAAATGGTAGAGTAACCATAGGTCCTCAGGGACTTCCTAATCCACAGCTGTCTATTATTAATTCATTATAATGTACTACTTTATTTTGGAGATAAAATTGTCATTTATGTCACTCCTAAAACCAAATGACATTATAAAAGACACCTAATGGTAAAAGTAGTAACAGAAGGAACTGTCACTGCTACGCAGAGAAAAACAAGTTAGACATTGGGGGGTAAAAATCTGTGAATATTTTCGATCACAGTGAAGCAAGTCGCCCATTATACTGAGGTTAATTTGTTGACTCATGATTTCCACTTAGCCAATGATATTGAATCACATGAACAAACCTCTACATCTAATCAGATTTTTTTTATTGAATTGTGACCTTTAATCCACCTTCTTCTTGATTATGAATGACAGTGACCTTTATCTAATTTAAAGCAGACACTCTGATGCAAAAATATGCAAACTACACATGTAAATTCTGAATCAAACTGAAGGTGTGCATAATCTACAGGGGAGAAATTATTTCAGAAGACATTTATATTAAGGACGAATGAGGTATTTGAGAGTTAAGTGAATTAGTCAGCATATGAATGATTGGTCAGAAGAGTTGCAAAGACCAAAATGCTGTTTATATTTTCTCAGCTTCTATTTAGAAAACTAAAATGTCAATATACATATCAATTTTTATTATTCTACTCAGCATTCTGTGGCATTCAGGAAATGATCACATGTAATAAAGTCAGACAGAATTATTTTTCGGAGGGGTCGGCACACCGTGCCTGAATATTCAATCCATTTTCATTTCGATTCATTTTCTGCTGCACAAAAACCTGGTGAAATTCAGACGTGTCATGTGCGGCACGTTGACTTCCTCGTACTGTTTCATCTCATTAAACAAAAACTTTGTGCCCAATAGCAGCTGGCAGTCAGTGGCATTTGTAGGATATATTTAGAAACTACTACCTCAAGGATAAAAGTGAAAAGAATAAAAGAAGCATGTGTGCATCGAGAATTGGTCAACATCCTGTACCAGACCTATTTCCTTGATTCCCCTTCTTTGCACCGGCTCTTTCCTTTATTCTGGGGATTAATGCAAACGGTTCTGAGCCAACACGAATGAGGGCAAACCCTGTCCTGGACACAAACTAAAACGCAGGCTAATCCTGTAACCCACTCTCCCCTCTCTTGAACTTGTCAATTTACATTTTTGTTTTCTACATGTACAAAAACACCAGAATGTAAGCATATCGCATATGCCTAAAACACATGATCCACATGTCTGCATTTTATTACACAGATACACATGTATATGGGTTTACATACAATGAAGCTTATGCCACAGCAGGAGGCCATGGAGAGCATTTTGCTGTCAAACCCCACCAAACTGTACCTGGAACAAGAATGTACTTTCCCGGCTAACACCAGGGGGTTGTCAGATTGCTATATCTCAAATAAACAGATTTACCTTGACAGATAATCAGCATTTTGCACTGCCTAATACGTGTTTATCTTCCACTATTGACATAATTACACTAAAAGTGCACTTAATACAATCTTTCATAGGAAATTAAACAGGTTTTAATGATATACTTATAATGGATTGGGACAGAGTTGAGGGAGAGAAATATCGATACTAGATGTTTTGGGAGAACACATACATGAAGCAATGACGAGGGGATCAATGAACATCAGGAAAAATCAATGACAGTCTGTGTTTAAGGAATTCATTTACATAGTTTCCAAAGAAATCGGAAAATCCTACAAAGCTGTGAAACGTCCTCCTGATTTTCTCATGTCCCCGTGCTTTTTCTATTCTTTTTTTTCTGACGTGGGCTCTCTGCACATCTCACACGCACACACAAAGAGCTAAAAATCGGAGTCCTCTTAGGAGGGATTTTATATTAGACTAATCCCTAGTCAATCCTTCCAAAAGTTCTCAATCTGGCTTTTGAATGTTGGTATTGGAAATTCAGAGTGACGCACAGAACCTACTCAGAAGGAATTCAGCAAACTTTGCTGCGAGTGCCAATTACAGAAATGCCTGGGAGCATTGACCTGCCGGCCACTTAAAAAGCTGTAGAAATTAACACATGTTGGTCATTAGGCATCAGGCCTTAAGGATATTGTCAGGACCTGAGAAGCAGAAGTAGGCGAAAATATTAATTTTAATCAAAATTACAGATATAACCCCTAGCATAAGAAGCATCTTTCTTTGAGCATTTGCTATTCATGGTTATGACTGGCCTCACTGCCATAAGACAAGACCTGAGAATTTTAAGTATCATGATCTTCAGATACTATGTTAGTAACAGTATCAGTGCTTTGCTGTCCCATGAATCTCTTTTCTTTTTTTTTTCAGCTACAGATTAAAATTAAGCCATTAAACATCCAAATGCTTATGTCCATGGGAGGGATCCAAGGTAATGTAAATTTGATTTTGGGCAGAAAACAAACCGAATATGGGGAAGTCTTGTCAAAAGTCTTCCATAAGCTCAGCATTGTTTGGGGTATATAGCAGATATTATTTAGTTTTTTTACTATAAAACTGAGAAACATTAAAGTGCATTTTTTTTTTTAAATTTCTAGTTTACAGATAAGGAAGCTGTAACTTAGAGAAATTAAATACTATTGCCAATCGCTGGGGTTCCAACCTAGGACTGTCTGTCTGAAGCTAGTGCTCTTTCTGTTTCATTACGCTTCCTCTCTAAATTCAGTTCACAAGATTTTAAATGCTTTTGTTTTTTGTCTTCCAATAAGGATGTTGACTCTAAAATGTGGTCCTCTATCTTCTTCATTAATTAGAAAAACGCATGTACAGTCACCTTTACCGAATCCAACAAAATCCCGGCGGCCAGCATGCAATGGCTTTTCATTTGCTAACAGAAGAAGCTCACAAATAGTCTTTACCATCTCCAAGGCTAAGAGCAGAAAAATGAAATGACCAAGTGCTGAGACCACCACATGCCCAGTAGCATGAGTCCAGAGTACCCGGGTCAGTGAGGAGGGGCGGCCATGTGGTTAGAGCCTTCACAGAGAATCTTCTGAAGAACTGGGAGATTTTTATTTCCCCTGCGTTCTGGGACCCAGAAGCGGATAGACGGGGAACCTGCTTTCTCCGCAGGTTGGTGAACCCCAAACTGCTTCTCCTGTTTCACTTCCGGCGGCACTGCTTCCTGAAACCTATGTCTAAATCCACGAATTCCAGCCTTTTTCCAGGAGCATGCTGGCTGACAATCGCACCTTTGAAGCTGCCCACTCCTCTGACAGGCTCCGTCCTCACCCTGCTTAGATGTTGATGTCTGTCTGCCTGAGTAATACCGGATTTTGCCAAATTCCTTCCAGAATTTGATTTATGGTTGTCAACTCTCTGTGTGGGATTTCTTATTGGATTGACTGTTTTGCAGTTTGCCTTAAAACCCACCTTATATCTTCTTTGCTTTCATACTTACTTAGGACCCCAACCCCGCTTAGTATATCATTCGGAGGGAGACAAAACTTCAGGTCAGTGAATAATTTCTCTTTGAGATTAATTACTTTTTTCTAGTCCTCTTATAGTGTATGGACATTTAGCGATAGGAATTACAAAGCTGTAAACTGTCGTCCATGAGAAACGTCAAGGTCTGAATTCTTTAAAATCTTCAAAACCCTTCCCTCCTCATGGATCAAGACATGTCTCCCTTCCTGATTCTTTCACCATCTTTTGCCCTATTTCTCTTTGTCTTTTTCATTTGTCTCCTGCTTTCACCTTTCACCTTACTTCTCCCATCATTTGCCTTCACCTTTAAGTTCCAAACTTAGAAATCATATATATATATATATATATATATATATATATATATATATATGCCGTATATATCATGTATGTATAGATATAGATATAATTTTTATCTACTGAAATAAACTCTTTTCCAGTAGCTATTCTTTAAACCTGAGCACATGTAAACTGTCATATGCAGTCACAGCATGGGTCCAGTGTCTGGAATATAGCAAAGTCTTAAGAAATGTTTTGAATGGATAGATGTTCCTTGTCTTGCCCTTGAGACAAATTTATACATACATATATATATATATATATATATATATATATATATATATATATATATCCTAAGCTAACTAGATATTAAAAAATTCAATCTATCATTCAAATATTAATCAAGACTACTCTCTGGCCCTCACACTGAGCCACGTTCTACAAAGGACACAGAATACATATGATTTTTACCCTTAAGTAGTTTATAAGCTACTCAGCATATAAGAGTATGACCCATAAACAACCAGGGAAATATGAGAAAGAACGCAGAGGCTGACTTGTGTGATGTATACAGTAGGTGCTGTGACGATACAAAGAAGAGGTCTCAGGGACTGTGGGAAGGGCACTTAATTAATATTTCTGGAAGAAGATTGATAGAAAAGTAATGTATGTAACAGCAGCTGTAAGCAAACAGACTTTCCAATCCTAGTTTAAGGCTTTTTACAGGTGTTGGCTTTGTTTTCCAAACTATAGATCTTATTCGCCCATGAAGTTTTGTTTTTGAGCTTGGATATGTGGCTAACTGTCCAGTTAACACATTTGAGGATTAATTTATCTGAGTATTTTTTGCTCATATCACAAGCTTTCCACAGTGAGCAAAATCTTTGGATTTTATTTTTAATTTCAGAAAAGTGACATCTTTTTAGATAGGAAATTGAATTATGACGCTGAAGAATTTAGCAACAAGGGACACTTTCTTCAAATGGTTTTAGGTCAGTTTTAACTTCTTTGTTTATATCAACACATAGCTCATAGCCACCAAGTTCTGTTCTCCTCCTGCCCCCTCTTTTTCTTTCAAAGTAGGAATATCATCCAAGTAATGGAGAAATCAAATCTGAAAGGAATGTCTCACAGGCTAAGGAACTCACTCAGCAAGAGATGATGGGAGGGTAAGCTCAAATTTAAATTAATTCCCAACCTTTCCCGTACCAATGGTCGATGTTGAACTTAGCTAATTTGGGCAAAACTGATATATTAAAATAACTTTAAAGATAGGTTCTCAGCCTTTCTGCCTGACAGCAGATAGGGGTTCTGGATATATAGGGCAGTCCATCTGCCTGATACTTCAAATAAGATCTAAAAAGAATGCTGGTATCACAGAATGGCATCAAAATTGTTTTTCATTCGTTACTAGAGAAATGTGTAGTTTGCTCAATTGCTACTGACCCATGTTCCCCACATTTCTGCCACTTGATTATGTGTTGGTGCTGTTCAGACTTTTGTTTACATTACATACTGGATATTCGAAGGTCAAATGAACACAGTCTTTGAGTCGGATTCCTGTGAGTTACATGTATAATAGTTCATCTTTTCACACCACACAGAAAAACAGTGGGAGACAGTTCAAGCTATCCCAAATAAACAGACAGAAGTAAAGCCACAAATGCTCCCCTGTATGGGCCTGTTCTTGCTCATTTCTCCTTAAGGAGGTGACACCTTCTAACACAAGGACAGATAACTATTTCAGTGTTTCAGAGTCCGACCGTTTAAAGATGCATTTTCACTTCAGCATTTTTTCCATTTGTTTTCTTTCTCTGCTTTTCTAATGTGCTGGTACATTTCAACTTGGGAAATTTTCATTCACATGCACCCAATAGAAAGAAAGGCAAGGGAGAAGGCTTCCTTTCACTACCCAGGAGATTTTGAAGAATAATATGACAAGACAGAAGAATGTATTTTTTTCTGATGGGAACAGTTGTTTGCATGAAAATTTTAATTGTTACCAGAACTTCAATGGAGTTGCAAGGAAAGGTAGTTAGATAAAGCCTCAGGTTAATTTCCATCCTTACCAAGCACTTTACACCACTGAAGAATTCCAAACGTATAAAGAGACGTCAATCTTGTTCTTTAGACAGAAAAAATAAATAAAATAAAAAGTAAAGGTGGGGGCAGCGCTTCTAAGGCTGTCAGTAGACAAGTCAGTCAATCACAGACCTGATTTAGTTCTTAACTCCTTGAGGTAAGTGGCAAATGTTCTATAGGGTTCTTGGCATGCATTAAATGAAACACCTAAGGAACAAAAACAAAACAAAAGAAAAAAACCCTCTGCTACAATGGTACTACAGACAAAGTAAAGAGCTATGATGCGAGTTGAAAAATCAGAATCGGACGTGTCAATCAAGACCACAGATGGGTAAATACAAACACTTTGGCTACTGGTGGGGAGTATCCTTATTACGTACAGTCATCTGAGCTTGTTAGCCAGGGAGGCATTGTTGTGTGATGTTTTGAAGCCAGTATCCGAATAAATGGATTCAAATCCCAGTCCTACGACAACTGTGCAGCCTTGACTAACTTACCGGACCTCCCTATACCTTGATGTCTTGATCTGCGAAATGAAGATGATGGTTCTCTAGACCTCACAGTGTCGTGCAGATTAAATTAATACAGATAAACCAATTAGTATCTGCTGAGTTTTCACTTAAAATTATGATCACGCCACACACAGCAATAAGTTTCAAGATTTAGAAAACATGTATGGCATGCTACAAGCCTTCTTGAGAAATTTTGCATGTCTACAGATGATATAGGCATTGAATGTCTGCTGATGAAGCACATCATTTTCCCTCAAGCAGGGATGCAAGTTTCTCTGGCACCTCTGAACACTCCTGAAGTTAGAGAACTTATTAACACCCTCCATGGCATCCCTTTAAGATGATAATTTATCTTTTTAACTGCGCTCAGTAAAACCAGCAGAAAAGAGCCAGGTGGGAATAACAACATGGTATTATATACAGCTACAAGGGTTACCAGTTCTATAGATTCTGCTGCAAGGCACACTAAAATGGAATAAAATGTAACTTATCTTGAACAGTTGCTTGAATGAGTTACTAGAGGAATGGCAAGTTTACAGATGAAGCAAAAGAAACCCAGAGTTAAAGGCTGTGACCATTTTATTTAGGATGCACAGTAAAAGCTAACTCAAGGCATACAGGTTATTGGGTCTTCGGAGAGTTTCCTAGGAGGTTGACAAACAAATGGGAAAGTCTATAAGATATGTGATTTTGAAATAACTGTGAAATGATGGGTTGATATTCCGTGGGGGAAATGCCGTCATACCTATCAGCTGCTGGTAATTTGGCTGAAAAGGGAATGCCTAGTAGTTTGCATTTTCCCTCTCCCCAAAAGATCTCCCTGGCCACTTTTTATATCTATCCTCAGCTTGACTGCTGACAGAGTACTGCATGGCGTTCCTTTGTTCTGAAAGGGCATCCTTCGGTTTCGCACTAGTGTGAAGTTCCCACAACCAGGCGATCTCACACACCTTTCCATCTGTTAAGGTTTTCCTGTGTCGGGTGCCCTTCTCAAACTCGTTTTAAATATGAAAGAATCATCCTCTACCATTAGTGAGGAATCCATTTCTTTCCCTGTAATACTGAAGATGTGAATGGAATCCTCCAGTGAGACAGTGTCTGGGAAGAAGATATTCATGGGCAACTACATGATTCGAATAGATGCATTCAATTAGCCCTTCCTGGGAAGCCTCAGTTTACTTTACCACTCAGTATTTCAAAGAGTTTTAAGGAAATTCTAATTACTGCATGAAAAAGGAGTCCAATTCTTCTTCTCTCACTGCGTAGGGCTTTTATTACCCACTGCTATAAAACATATATCCTTTTTTTTTTTTTTTTCTGTTGCTATCCTAGCAGACTAGCCTGCATACCAATAGGATCACTAAAATGCCACGAAGCAGAACATATTCATCTGTTAAATTCTATGTACAGTAACCTAACAAATGCCAGAGACAGAAAGATTGCCCTCTGCACAGTAATACTTGTGTAGATGTCTTCTTTATGCTAACAATGACAGGGCTTCATGCCTTGTACTGTACTCAAAAATCAGAGTGCATTTTTTTTTTCAGTAGAGGAGTCTGTATCAAAAAGAAAAAGAACTGCACATTTCTGGCACTGAGATATTTTATGTGGATAATAAATTTTTTCCCTTGAACTCCACTAACTACAAGTATCTACCTGGAAGATGAAATCTAAGATTTATGTCATCAGAACTATTCAGTATACCAGAGGATCATTTTTTCTTCTTTTCAGGACTGTCAACTTTGTTTACTGTTTATGTTCAATTCTATGCCATACAAGAGATTAAATAGTCTTGTCGTAGCTACAAGTCAAAGCTTCGTAGAAAAATAAGGTAATAAATGTAAAATTATATTAATAAGGAGGGCGTTCAAAGACATATTACATTATTGAAAACTAAATTGTAACTGGAATGTTATAATTATATTTGTACTAATCAAAAAGAGATTTTTGAGTCTATGATTTTATGACATGTAGTATGTTTTAAGATTGAAATGATGAAGGAATGATTAAAGTATTATTACGAGTAACTTCAAGGAAACACATATGAAGTAATGTAAGCCCAGAAATTGCCTTCATAAATCAGCATGTATATTGTCAAATCTGTTAGCCTCTTACGTGCATTTTTAATCTAAACGTAACCATTTGGCTATCAAAATCAGTCTTAAAAAATGACATCAAACAGTGTTATACAAACATAAGCTTTTTTGTTAGGCTTGCAACATTAAACTTTTTTATAATCTAATTTCAACCTCAAAACAATAAATAATCGCCTGTACAATCACAGTAACTGAATCCTAACTAATTATAATACTTCTGCATAGCCTAGTAACAATTTGTAAATTGTGAAGAATAAATCTATTTGACAGGCCTGTTAGCAATAAGGCCCTCAGCTTCTTGCTTTGCAGCAGAATGAGGTAAGATCTATCCTTCTCTTGCTGTTGTTAAAAACATTTCAACAGTTAGTTCTTTTTCCCAGAAAATGCTGCAGGTTGGTTCCAGGTTAAAAAGCAAAAATTACCACAATTGAATTCTACACTTGACTATGCTTTGGCCAGGATGCATGATAAGTTAAAGCATACTGAGAGACTATTTTTTTTTTTAAGAGGGAAAACTTGATAGAGGATTGTATTTCTAGATTAGAGAGTGGGCACTGTAATCTTTCTGACATTGTAAACCTGAAGCTGGCTGCAGGGAAAATAAACATTACAACACCCGACACTTAAACAATTGTACCTATTCGGTTAAGTAACAAAAGCGTGAGGCACCTGGAATCAGCAGCATTTGTGCCTAATGCCAGCAACAATATAAAGCATTCAAGTGACATTTGATAATGAGCAGACAGTGGAGGCATTACACACGTCTTTAGAAGAATCAGACTTCCTACCTTGAAAAGACAGATGGAGGTAAGTTCCTTTATAAAAAAAAGTTGTGAGTAAAGCCAGGCAGCAGTTGCAGTAAATTGAGTCCTTTCAGTCACTGTATACATACAGCAGTTCTGCAATAAGGGGAAAAATATAATGGGAGGAGCGGCTGGGAGCGAGTGACCTCCTCAAGCTGAGTCCTCTCTGTGAACCAAGCACTGAGAACCACTGCTCCTGATTTGCATGGATTATCTCCACTTGAACAGATACAGAGCAGATACATTTAAATTGAGCTGGCACAATGGCAAAAAGATGGAAGAGTGAATGAATGAGGGACAGCGCAAGAGAGGGAGAGAGAGAAAGAGAAACAGACACGAGATCGGAGAGCGTGTATAAGCTGGTTCTTGCAGAACTGTGTCTCAGAAGAGCTACAGCTCCCTCTTCATGTCACAGTTGTAAGATAAGAAATGTTGTCATTAAGAACTGGTTAATCAGAGGGAAAAATATACCCAGATTAGCTGATGCTCCGGCTGATCCGATTTTTGTGAACGTGTTATGAGTCCTTCTGTTTTGTCATCAGGATTTTAGAGGGTAGGCAGAAAATCTCTTATTAGTTGCCAGGTAAACACATTTGGATAAAACTCGGAGTTTTGAATGAGAGCAGAGCTGTGACTTGATTGACGAACGTGCCAGTGAAGGAACGTGGACAATTTGTTAAGTAGAATATTTATTTTGAAAGAGAATTAATCCCTGTTAACTTTTAAAGAGGTAGTGGTGTATATTGCAGTGCAAAAAGAAAACAGCATTAATTAATTAATTAATTCCTCGAAAGGACCCAAATATACAACTGAAAGGAAATGTGTTGTTTTGTAATCTCCTTAGGCTGCTAATTGGGTTCTTTCCCCACTTCATGTTGTCTTTTGCTGGCATTTCAGAAGAGAAGAAATCTTTCTTTCACTACAATGCAGATGTGTCTTTAAACATACAGTGATTACTTGCCTTTCCCTTTAGTATCATCAGAGCTTTATATATTCTTATTCCCATTTTTAAAATGAGAAAGAGGGAGCACAATATGATTGTAACTCTTGCCAACAGTCACTCAGTAAGTCGTGGCAGATCTCAGGAGAAAAGAATAACCCTCATTTAGCAAGTTAACGGGAAGCCTGCCTTCTCTTTGTGTAAAGGTGTCTGCGGATGCCCAAACAGCCAGGCAATTAGGTCAATTCAAAGGAAAAATCAGTCAAACCAGCTGGTTGACTGAATTGATCATAGCCTTGGGGAAGCCATTATTAACTTGGTGTGAACCAAATGACATTGGTTAAATATATTTCAACAAATGACATTAAAACTCTCAACATACACATGTGTGGGATATTTGCAGAGAGTAGTAAGGAGACCAGTCAGATGTTTGCTGCTTTTGGGAATCCGCATCCTGTCAGGAAAGAGAAAGAATTTCAACACACCACACTTACAGGAACTCTGACTTGATGGACAGAAGTAATACTTTAAAGGAAATCTAAAGGAAAATGCCAACACACATTTTCATGAGATCTAGTGAAGATCTGGAATTTCTGAAGTGTGCAGATTTAGTGACTATAACAGTGTTTAGGAAACAATTGCTTGAAAGTAACAGGGTGAAGACAATAGTTATTTTATGTCTCTGACATCCAATGGTCTGATTGCTCTCTGAGGGGACGGGTGAGTTCTCAGGTTTCTGATATCAATTTGGACACAGTTTGCACACAGACTGGAGTTGGAATGTTATTGAGGTCTTAATGTGACTTTTCAGATTGTAAAACTCTTTGGAGTCAGGGACCAAATACTCTCTTTTAAAATCTCTCCCCAAATATTTTGAAAGCGTCCTTTACATATTTTAGATCTTTCATAAATGTGTGTGAAAATATATTGGAAATAATAGTAAAGAACTTATATTCTCTATATCTGTTGTTTGAAGTAAAAAATGGACCCATAAACTGTAACGTCTTCCGTACCTTCATGAAATAAAAGGAGGTGAAATAAACATAATGTAAATGTCTTGTCATATATGGGACTATAATGACAGTTCAGGTAGTGCTAGGTTGTATATTGACATGTAAGTTTAATTAGGTGTCCCCTTCCTCATACCAGGGGATAGCTTCCAGAGGATTTGAGTCACAACTTTCTAGGCACCAGTGCTGACTCAGGCAATTTTCAGCTTTGTGTCCATGGACGAATTGCTGAACTTGTGTGCAAAATGGAGATAAAAAATGACTTTTATTATACAGTTGATGTAAGGAATAGAAGAAAGGGCTCAGCAGAGCAACTGGGTAAATACCTAATCAGTATAAGCTTTTCTTGTTTAATTATTATAAACCTGTTTCCATTGAACTTGATTGTCTCTCTCTGAACTGGGAAGTGTTATTATGGTTTCTATTGGATGCAGGGAAAAAAAAAAGATGACTTCTTTGTTCTTGGTTTTTCTTGCCATTACATGAGGAAGGCTCCTTCCTGGTCTCTGACAACCAGAAGGGCTAGTGCTTCTACCTTTTTATAAAAGACAGAAATAGAAGTACTATTCTCAGGAGAGCTAGAGAGTGTTGTAGCAAGCAGATCCAACCTTCTGTACAGGAACAGGAAATGGCTTGTGTGGTACAAAGTGAAGGGCATCCAGAAGCTCCTTGTCCAGAAATATCTTCCCATCTGTCCTCTCCTATTTCCTGAAATGCCACCATTAGAAGTTTATTTCTATGTTTTACTGGCTTCCCATTCTTTTTTTCAATGCACATACTATTGGCAGCATTCACACATTAACAAGTTTACACTTAGAGTAACACAGGAATTCATAGTTGTTTTAATTATTCTATCCGAAATACTTTCTTCCAGTAACTAGAGGAAGGCCAGCAATGCCAAGGGAAAGCCAGATTTCAATGACGGTGGAAAGAAAGCTCGTTTGGGATACACCAGACAGTGTGTGGAGATGACTATACACAGCACTTGCGTGCACTTGGATTTTCCAGTATGTGAGAGATCCTGTGGCAGGCACTCAGAGAGCAATGCGCAGGTGCTTGCCCCTGGTGCACTGGAACAAGGAATAAGGCTTCATTCATTCATTCAACAGACATTCACCAAGCGCTTTGTGGGCAAGAACCTAGGGCTACTCATTTCAAAATAGATGATGCTTGTTCTCGTTTCTGTTGGGGATGATGGACACAAGTGTGTAAACAGATTGAGTCTGGTTTTGGACATCTGTCCAAAGG
Organism: Panthera onca; assembly: GCF_046562875.1. Lineage (NCBI taxonomy): Eukaryota > Metazoa > Chordata > Mammalia > Carnivora > Felidae > Panthera > Panthera onca. The sequence continues at coordinate 153,456,657 of NC_138346.1, forward strand.
AAAAGGGTACAGAGGAAAGAGGGCAAGGAAGGCAAAGCACAGCTGGAGTAATTGAGAAGGCCTTTACAAACGAGGCGATGCCGGGTGTGACTCTTGAAGGCAGAGTGGGCCCTGATGGACACGTAAGGGAAGCTGGCGAGGCTGCGGGTGTGCGCCAGGTGGAGTGAACATGGGTACAGAGGTGGGGCGGCATGAGAGAGACAACCGGCTGAGACCATCAGTTGAGTATGTTCAGAGCACAGGAGGAGTGGGAAATGGGGAAAGATGCGACTAGAATGTTAGAAAGAACTGAGGAGCAGCTCACGGAAGGAAGACGTGGGACACAAGCTCCACAGATCCTGTGTACCTCTGGGCGTCAGCCTCAGATCTTCATCGCCCTCTGCCTCTGCACTCCTTGCCCAAGCATTCATCCGGGCTCCCCAGCCCTGGGGACACAAACATAGGGCAATGTTTAAATGACAAGGAGTGCTATCCCCGGGCCGAGAAAAGGAGGATGTAGTTGCCAAAGATTGGATTGGAGATTTAAGTCTTTAGGGGGCTGAAATATTCCAAAATTGTTTGTGAGTTTCTGCCACCCCATTCCCTAACCGAAAGTGCTGAATGGCATATTCATCTATGAATTAAAATTAATTGTGTTTGGAGACTTTGGGATGTAGCAAATCAGGGTGGGAATCACTGCTGGAGCCCTGGAACTCATTTAGCATATAAAAAAATACAGCACTTTGAAATCCTTAGCGAGACAGATTACCAGCATTAATGCCATTAATACTAATGATGGTTAATAATTGGAAAATCATATTTATAAAAACAATAACGATAACGGACTCAAACCAGATAGCAAACCTCCCAGCTCTAATACAAAATGCTGTATTATAAGCTTCCTGTTCTCTTCTGTTGCTTGAATCTTAGTTATTTTGACACATTTATCCAAGAAAATATCGAAGTTTCTATACTTAACCCAAGAATGACAAATTGCTTCTTGTAAATATTACACTTACAGTAAAATTCACTGTAAGATAAATGATTACATAGATATTGGACCCAGTAGTGGGAAATATATTTGAATTCTAATAAGGACTGGTTCAAGCTTGAAAACAATTAATAACTGTCAATTTCCCATAAACACAATGACAAGTAAAACCTCCAAAAAGGGCACGCAAACCGCAATGATTAAAAAATTATGCTGATTAACAGAATGACTGAATACATTAGGATTCTTTTGAATTATCTTTCGATTGCCTTCTTCCCACTGCCTGCCTCCTGCCCAGTGGGGGTGACAGGGTTTGGGTTAGCCCAGCATTTAGTCCCCAATATTTTAAGAGAACTTCCAGTTCTTTGGCAGCCAAGAAGGTGCACCATATGTATCTCCCTTCTAGGAAAACCTCGGGGTTCTGCACGAAGAGACGAAGGGAAGTGACAGCCACCAGCCAGCAGCACTGTCACAATTGCCATCTTCAGCCTCCTCTTAGACAATGACTAAGCATAATGGGGGCTTTTAAGGCCTGTCTGTGTTGCCCAGGGCAGGACACCTTGGATGCTTTCCCTGCCCAACCCTGCCTCTCCCAGCATTTGACTTTCATAGGCTTGGACTCCTCACAGAAGTCTTAGACCCCTAACTCCTCTCAGCGCTTGCTTCCAAGCAGACGCAAGTTCCTAATGGTCAACAATCTATTTACTCGATACAGAGCCCACTTTTCTTTCTTCTTTCTGATGCCTTCCCTCCAATTTCTAAGGAACCGAACTCTTAAGTCTTCATTTATCGATAGGACTCCTAGAAAGCTCATCACCGTGTTTTTACTTCCCAAAAGTTTTTGTTCTTGAAAAAAAAAAAAGAAGAGTCTTTGGAGAGCTAAAGGTTCTCTGGGAGCTGCTCTCACTGAATGGCTTCTCAGATTACTACCGTGTTTCCACATCTCTGATGTAGGGAGTACAAAACACAAGCACACTACCAAGCACAGAATTGAACAGTCCAATAGACTCATTAGACTAACTGCAGCAGACAGACAATCAGCACAAACAACATGTTGATGTCCTTAGATCAATAAGGCTCTGGAAGACATTCAGGTTTAGTGCCGAAAGAAGTTCGTATCAATGATGGTTTGAACCATGAAAGAGAGTCTAAAAGGAGTTAACTGGTAGGTAGGGGAGGGGAGGAAAATCTTTCCCTTTTTCTCTTCTAGGTTCTTTGGATGGTCCAATAATTAAATTGTTACAAGGCAGATTAACCAAATTTAATTTCCTACATATGGGAGCCCCATAAAAATGTGAGTCCTAAAGGCAGTCAGGCGATTGAAGCTTATACAACCCCCTGATATAAGGGGTATGGGCTTGGGACTACAAAGAGAAGGAAGGCCAGAGGAAGGAAGAGGAGACATTTGGAGAGCAAAGGTTGCCCTGTTACAATGACAAGTTTCTTAGGTAAAAAGGTGTCTCTGGTGATGGCTCTTTCCTGGCACAGGCCCTTCTCCAGTGTAAATTTAGGCAGTTGGAGTAAAGAGCTCTTCCTGGGTTTGATTGCCTTTAGCCCAAAGTAATCCTCATGCCAAGAAATATTTGGGGGTGGCATAATCTGCTCTCCTTCAATAATTCTTCCTGATGCATGGAGTAACAACAGAAAAATAGATGGGGCTTTGGAAATGATGTCATTAGTGAAAATGATTGAGCACTGAGATTTTAATTTTGGTTCTTATCTCTGTCACCAAGGCACTTATAAGTTTCCTCTGCAAAAAGGATAACAACTTGCTTCTGTATTCCATTTGTAAAACACTTGGAGTTTCCCAGACAATAGCATTGTTTAACAAGGAAGGCATATCAACATTAATGAATCCTTTGAATTTTAGATTTTAAGATGAACATCAGTGAAAAACAAAAGAATACTTTCAAAAGACTAGTTTCTGCAAGGCATTCCAAAGGAGACCCATGTGATTCATGCAAAAAAGAGAGTTACCTGACCTCTAAACCTTGAAGAAAAATGGGTCTGTATAACACCTGCTACAAACTCAAGATGTAAGTATATTGTTAACTTGCATATACAAATACAACTATTCCAAAAAAATCTAAAATAATTTATTATTCTAGGCTAACATAAAACCAATGAATATCTAGCTGCCTTAAGAAGTTATTCCAAATATTTATGTTTAAACAATTCTTAGAAATACTTATTTTGACCATTTCTTGCAAATGTCCACATTCATTCAGATTTTTTATTTGAAGCAATAATTTACCTTACCTGCAAATACAGGTTACAGATATTGAGTATATGAAGATTCTTCTTTTCAAAAAATTTTTAATGTTTTTATTTATTTTTGAGAGATAGAGAGACAGAGCATGAGCATGGAAGGGGTAGAGAGAGAGGGAAACACAGAATCTGAAACAGGCTCCAGGCTCTGAGCTGTCACACAGAGCCAATGTGGACTTGAATCCACGGACCATGAGATCATGACCTGAGCCTACCAACTGAGCCACCCAGGCACCCCAAACATGAAGATTCTGATGCAGATTCAAGAGAATGGAGATAGATCAAGTGATCATGACATTTGCAGACTGACTTGCATTTCAGTTCATCTACTGCCTGATTCTTTCACTCATTCATTTCTTTAAAAAACAAATGTGTATTCAATGTCTATTGTTTCAGGATACAGTAGTGAACAGGAGAACCTTTGTCCCTGCTTATGGGGTGGTTAGCAGAGAAGACAGACACAAAAATAAGCAATTATATTAAATGATGCTATAGATTGCAAAATCACAACAATACTTGGTAACTTCTCCTATAGATAGATAGATTCCAGCTCCTCATCCTTTGATTCTGGACTGGTTTTGTGACTTGCTTTGACTAATAACAGAGGAGAAATTGTGCCAGTTCTGAACATAGGCTTCCAGAGGTCTTGAAGCTTCTGCTCTTACACTCTTGGAACACTTTGACTGCTCTAAACAAACTCAGGCCATCCTGTGGGGGATGAGAGACATAGAGAGACCTCAGCCATCATAGCCATCTCACCTGAGGCCATTGTGAATCAGGCAGCTGCTGCTGACCCACTAGATAATTGCAGATGCCAGATCAAGTCCAGACCAGAGCAAGAAGTCCATGGCCCAGACCAGACCAGCAGCACAGTCAAGAGAAGCCAATTGTCAATCTGCAAAACCATGAGCTAGAGACATGTTTTTGTTTGTTTTAAGACACTAATTTCTGGGGTAGTTTGCAAAAGCAAACTAAAACAAATGACCAAAAAAAACCAAAAACAAAAACAAAAAAAACAACCCAAAAGGGTATAATAGGGATGACCTTGACCTTAGGGTGCAGAGCATAGAGACATATTGATCTAATCTACTGAAGTCAGAGAAAGCTGTTGGAGGGAAATGACATCCATCGTGAGACCCGCTGGGCGAAGACTAGCGGCAAGCTAATGACCTTAATACCCCAAATATACGAGCTTTATAGAAAAGGAGGCATTCCTACCATATACATCAAAAGTAACTCACAAATATTTAAGCCCCTAAACCTTGGATTCACCCTTGACTCTACCTTTTCTTTTACATTTCACCTAAAATCTTTTGTAATTCTGTCCTCTACTTTTAAAATGTGTCTAGAATCCAACCCCTTTTCACCACCTCCATTACTACTGCTCGGGTACAGGTCACGTACACACCCAAATTATTGCTTTGTGTTCTACGGTCTGTTGGAGTCCCTTGGACAGTTGTCCTGCTTCCCTATAGTCCATTTCCACCACAGGAACTGGAATGAACCTGCTCAAACACAAGTCCGATCTTGCTGCTTCTCTCCTCAGAACTCCATGTAACAGATTGAATGTGGACTCAAAGAAGATGTGATCACACACTAATGTCCAGAGCCTGTGAATGTGATTTTACTGGAAAAAACAAACAAACAAACAAACAAACAAACAGAATTGTCTAGATATAATTAAGTTAAAGATATTGAGATGTGGGGTGCCTGGCTGGCTCAGTCAGTTAAGCATCCAGTTTTGGCTCAGGTCATGATCTCACAGTTAGTGAGTTTGAGCCCCTCATTGGGCCCTCTACTGTCAGTGCACAGCCTGCTTCGGATCATCTTTCCCTCTCTCTCTGTCCCTCCCCTGCTTCTCTGTTTGCTCTCTCTGTCTCTTTCAGAAATAGTGGCTCAGAGATGATCACATGAACAGTGAGGCAGAGATCCTGTTGATATAGTCCCAAGCTAAGGAACACCTAGAGCCACCAAAGGCAGGAAGAGGCAAGGAAGGAGTCTCCTATAGAATTTCTGGAGGTGGCATGGTCCTGCCAATACCTTGATTTTGGACTTTTGACCTCCATAACTGATAGAAAAGAAAGAATAAATATCCCTTGTTTTAAGCCACTTGGTTTGTGGTCATTTGCTAAGGTAGTCCTAGGAAACTGACACACCTCCAAAGGCTTCATGTGTCATTCAGGTTAAAACATAACTGCCAAAGTCCTTGCACTGACCAACAAGCCCCTGCCTGGACTCTTTCCCCCTCCTTCTGACCTTTCTGACATCATATCCTACACTTTCTCCCTACCTTCTTCACTTGGACCTCTGGCCTTCTTGCTGTGCCTCCAACACACAAAGCAGGCACCCTTTTCAAGTCCTTTGATTCGTTGTCCCCTCTATCTAGCATGCCCTTCCCCAGATACCTTGCCTGCATGACTCAAGATTTTTATGAAATGTCTTTTATGTAGTGAGGGCTTCCCTGGTCACTCTATTAAAATTCCATTTACTGCCTAACGTTCCCACTCCCAGCTCAGTCCTGTCCTCCTTTCCTGCCTTACTTCTCCCTACAGCTCTTGCCATCCTCTGAGCTAATATACATTGTACTTACTCATTTGTTTGTTAACTATCTTCCCAACTAGAATGTGAGCTCCACAAGAGAGACATTTTTTGAACTTCTCTCATTGCTTTTTGCCCAGCACTTAGGGGAAGTGGCCAGTGAACAATTTCTCAGCTTAATAAATGATATGTTTATGTGTTGAGAAAAGTATATGGGGAATCCAAGAACACCCTACTTCTGCTACTTCTGGGGAACATTTCCAAATCTCTCTAGAAGTCCCATTAGCTGTCGAATAGCATTCATACTGCTAATTCTCTGAAGTAGAAGAGCATAGAATCTCTAATTTTGCAGGACAATGACACTATTCTGTTATGGCAAGACGATCATATACAATTTGTACTTCGAAACCCTTTGGTTTTCACTTGTCACTTTATATTTGACTTCATACCAGGTTCCAGAACTCCCAGCGAAATAGTAATGAGGGTATAGCAGCGGTGCTAACAACAGGTAATGCAAGTTAAAATTGAGGGGCTTAAAGAAGGTTTGAAGGGAACAGGATCAAAAGATGAATACTTACGTGAAGCAGTCTTGGGACGAGGGACAGAGAACATGTGTCCTTTGCTGATTTTCTTTGATGGGATTTCAAAGAATTTAGGGCATATTCTTACGGAACGGTAGTTTCTATGCATCAATTACATATATACTTGGTTGTATAAACACAGAAAGAGTTTGCACTCATCTTGCCTGTTCATGCTTCCTACATAGGGGACTATGAACTTAAATTCCAACATTTGAATTGTTATATATATAAATATGTATATATGTGTGTGTATATATATATGTGTGTGTGTGTATATATATGTATGTATATATATACACACACACACATATATATATTCAGTATTCCTTTCTTCAAAATGTGTAGGAGAATATAAATAAAATGTCACAAGACATCTTTTGCACCATCTTGTCATCAGAGGAAGAAAAATGGAGAAGACAGAAGGTTCCAGAAGTTTCTGTTACCATACCTGTATTATCTGTCTTTAGTAATTTTGCTTTCTTTATGTAACTCTAGAGATGTTTGCATAGCAACAAAAACTGGGACAATACTGCTATCCTTTGAAAAACAATGGGGAGCTGAAATGAAAATATAAGCAATCAGCAGGAAGGTAAATGAGAGGCTGTATTCCAGAAGTGGAATTAGTTCAACTAAACCAATGTCTAACATAGTCAAGGAGTTAACAATGTTGTGGTATTTTAATTAGGGCTGGAATTTGGGTTTGGTTCAGATAAAAATCCTCAACTGCTTATCCCTGGCATACCAGGACTGCCCAAACATCTTGGTCTGCAAAATTAGGCTGGGAATAGCGCCCAAATAGGATTTCTGAAAAGATTTTTGGGATTTTCTTCTTTGACTAAGGCTTGAAATTCTGCAAGGATTGCAAGAATAGTCTTTTTTTTAATGTTTTGGCTAGAATCTGGGAGTGAAATAACACAAGAAAAATGTTTATGTGTACTTGCAATGCAAAGTTACCTATGTTGCTTATATATATAAACAATGTTTGAGTGGAATTGTTTTATTTATTTTTATTTCGCTCAAGACATCAACAATAGAGAAGCAGACTTAACTATCTGCTTCACTTTGATGACAGACTAAATGGATATCTATTTAAGTAAAAATTCCAGCAAATCTAGAAATTGGCCATATATGGGAATTATAGCATTTGAAAATGCCCTGCAATATTGTTTTCCAGTGCTTTGCAGTGAAAAGGGGTGGATGAGATGTTATCTTTTCCAAATCTTTTGCACCTAGTAAAAAGTGGTCAGAGGAAGGAATTTTTAAACTCCTAAGTTAAATAGGTTGGAAATATATGGAAATTAGTTACATAAATTCCAAGGAAAATGACCAAAAAAAGGAAAGTGTATCTCATTCTTTTCAACAATTTTTCATGTTTATTTATTTATTTTGAGAGACAGAATGCATGCAAGTGGGGGAGGGGCAGAGAGAGAGGGAGAGAGAATCCTAAGCCGCTACATGCTGTCAGCACAGAGCTGGATGTGGGGCTCGAACTCAGGAATTGTGAAATCATGACCTGAGCCATAATCAGGAGTTGGACGCTTAACCGATTGAGCCACCCAGGTGCCCCAAGTGTATTTCATTCTTTCAACAAAAATTCATTGAGCACTTTGATGTAGAGGTTACAGTGGATGCAAGAGACCCCATGGAGGTTGCAGTGTAATGGTCTAATAGGGGAAACAAAGAATAAACAACTAAATAACAGCAACTTAACTGTCTACATTTTTGTCTATTTCCCTACCTACCTATCTATCATGTATCATCATCATTTATTTAATTACAGGCTGCAATATGTTTTATGAAGGATGCAAATTAGGCACTATGCTATAAATAAGTGGAGGACTCTTTGGCTGCTATAGAGAAGGGCCTGGAGCAAGACATAGTGGAGGTGGAAAAACCCAGGAGGAAATCATTGTCATAGTGAGTCTGTACCATGAAGGTGGCTTTGACTAGGGTGGGAGTAAAGGAAATAGGAAGGGACAGATCCCAAATGCAACCTAGAGGTGGAAAAATTAAAGGACTTGCTGATGGGGGATAAGGAAAATGGAAGACTTGAGAATGGCTTCCAAGTGTCTGGAGTTAGCAGTGGGTAGGTGGTCACGTCACTCACTGTCAGAAATGGCAAAGATTAGGGGAGGGGCTAGATTAGAAAGAAATCAATATTGAATATTTTTTATTTGCAAGATTTGTGATACCTCTAAGGAGAGAAGTAAATAATATAGGCTGTTGGATATATGAATCAGATGCTCAGAGGAAAGGCCTGGTCTAGGGATACAAATGAGGGAATATAATTACAATCAAGTATCTCTTCTGCTTAAACACCCTCAGGGTATTCCCATTGCTATATAGCATGCAATTCAATGTCTTTAAGATGTCATCGAAGCCCATCTACTATCTTACCTTTACAACCTTATAGGATTTGTGATACATGAAATTATTTTTTCCTGGATGCTAGTATGAGTTAAAATGTAAAGTGACAAGTGAAAAGTGAGGTGCTCAATTCTGCATGGGATCTTCCTTCAGAAAGATAGTGTCCTCTGTGTATTCACAGTTTATTTTTACCTCAGTAATAACACCTAATAGACTACATCACTATATACCTATTTATAGTTCTGTCTACTCTACTAGAACATGCATTCATCAAGGAAAGAATAGTTTTTATGAATCTTGTTATAACCAAGGCCTAATATCCAGAGCCCAGAGTGCTTGACACATAGTACATGCTTAATAAATCTAACTGGTAATGCATATTAAACGGGGCAAATAAAAATTAAATTTGCCTGGAAGATTTTATAGACCCTATGAGCTCAATTCTAGAGTATTATTGTGCCAGTGCTAGGAATCTCATGAGGACAAACCAAATGTTAATAAGTGACATTTTGATCTTCCATGAAATGTTAAATTGGGGTGTATAGTAGATTCTGTGCATGGTAGTGAAAGTTCTGAACTCCACTGACATGCTTAGTACTCAAGAAGGAAGCTGAATGGAAGGAAACTTGTAAGAAAAAGAAACCTGAGGTTCTTTTCCCCACCAACTTGGCTCTTACAGATGTCATTATCAGAACAAAGAGTGTATAGTTTTCTTTCCACTTCTAAACATGCCTAGTCTGCTTCTGGGATATTTCTTTCCTTCTTCAAGTCTATATTGGAAGTGAATTTTCGGCTGTTTTTTCTATAGCAGTATGTTGTGGAGTAAATTTTAGGATACACTGTGGCTGACCTCCTCATTCCCTGGGGATGACTTTGTCTATTTATGAGTCCTTTTCCAGTTTTGCCCAGATCTTCTTCAAGAGAAATTTAAAAGATCTGGGGCACCTGGGTGGCTCAATCAGTTAAGCATCTGACTCTTAATTTTGGCTCAGTTCATGATCTTACATGGGATTGAGCCCCATGTTGACTCCGTGCTGACAGCACAGAACCTGCTTGGGTTTCTCTCTCTCTCTCTCTCTCTCTCTCTCTCTCTCCTCTCTCTCTCTCTCTCCGACCCTCCCCTGTTTGTGTTCTGTCTCAAAATAAATAAATATGCTTTTAAAAAAAAAGGAAATTTAAAAGATCTTTAGAATCATTCTGGTCTCTAGTTGGCAATAAGCTCAAGATCTTCTGGTATGTCTAGTTTTTAGGCCTAAACTATTCTGAGTGACACAACAAATCCCAGAAGACTTGGAAGTTTTAGAACTATTTTACAATTCAGAATGTGAGCATGACAATGTCTGAGGAAAACTGATGCATTGAAAGAAAAAAAAATGAAACATAAAGGGTAGCAACTTGAGCTTGTGTATTTTTTTTTAATTATTAATGTTTATTTATTTTAGACAGTGAGAGAGAGAGAGGCAGAGAGAGAGAGGGGGACAGAGGATCTAAAGCAGGCTCTGTGGTGATAGCAGAGAGCTGGATGCAGGGCTTGACCCCATGGACTATGAGATCATGACCTGAACTGAAGCCGGACACTTAACCAACTGAGCCACCCAGGCACCTTGAGCTTGGGTTTTAAGAATGGTTTCCTATTATGTGATTAAAGACAGAAACTGTCTGGAATAAGGGACACAATTTCAAATGCCAGCAGGGGCCAGATAGGTAGAGTGAATGATCAGGCAGAAAATCAATAAGGAGGAATGCCTGAATGGCTCAGTTGGTTGAGCATCTGACTCTTGATTTCAGCTCAGGTCATATTCTCACAATCATGAGATTGAATCCTAAGTTAGGCTCCACACAGAGCTTGAAGCCTGCTTGAGACTCTCTCTCTCTGCCCCTGCTCATCTCTCACTTTCTCTCTCTCTCAAAAATAATTAAATAAACATTAAAAAAATCAATAGGGAAACATAGACTTTAAATGACACATGAACTAGATAGACTTGATAGATATACACAGAGCATTCCATCCCAAAGCAGCAGAATAAACATTCTCCTCAAGAGCACATGGAATTATCTAGGGTAGATCACATATTACAACACAAAAGAAGTCTCAATAAATTTAAGAGGATTGAAATCATATCAATCATCTTCTCTAATCACAATGGTATGAAGTTAGAAATCAATTAAGAAGGCAACTGGAAAAAAATGCAAATATGTGGAGACTAAACAGCATGAGTCAATGAAGAAATCAAAAGGGAAATTTAAAAAAAAGTTACAAACAAATTAAAATGGAAATGCAACTTATCTAAAATCTACGGGATACAGCAAAAACAGAGAGGAAAGTCTCAGATGAATACAATTAGAAATGAAAGGGAAGTTAAAACTAATACCACAGAAATACAAAGGATCATAAAGGACCACTATGAACAATTATATGTCAAAAAATTGGACAACATAGAAAAAATGGATAAATTTCTAGAAACATACCATCTTCCAATACTAAATCACGAAGAAATAGAAAATCTGAATAGATCATTTATGAGTAAGAAGTTTAAATATTCAAAAACCTCCAAAAAACAAAAATACAGAAGCAAATGGCTTCTCTGGTGAACTCTACCAAACATTCAAAGGAGATTTAATAGCTAGCCTTCCCAAACTCCTACAAAACATTGAAGAGGAGAAAATGCTTCCCAACTTATTTTATAAGACCATCATTACCCTGACACCAAAACCAGACAAGGACACCCCCAAAAAAGAAAATTATAGGCCAGTATCCCTGATGAACATAGATACAAAAATACTCAACAAAAATAATAGCAAATGAAATTAAGTGATACATTAAAAGGATCATGCACCATGATCAAGTGGAATTTATTCCAGAGATGCAAGGATGGTTCAGCATCACACATCAATCTACATGATATACCACATTAATAAAATAAAGGATAAAATCATATAATCATCTCAATAGATGCAGAAAATGTATTTACTGAAAGTTCAACATCAATTTATGACAAAAAAAAACTCTCAAAAAAGTGTGTCTAGAGGAATGTACCTCAATATAATAAAAACCATATATGACAAAACCACAGGAGCCTCATTACTGCATGGTGAAAACCTGAAAGCTTTCCCTTTAAGATCACGAACAAGACAAAGATGCTCACTCTCATCACTTTTATTCAACATTGTATTTAAAAGTCCTAGCTGCAGCAATTAGGCAAGACAAAGAAATAAAAGTCATCCAAATTGAAAAGGAAGAAATATTTACAGATGACATGATATTACATATAGAAAACCCTGCAGACTTTGCCAAAAAACCGTTAGCATTAATAAATGAGTTTAGGAAAGTTACAGTATTCAAAATTAATATAAAGAAGTTGCTTGATTTCTACACACTAATAACAAACTAAAGAAAGAAAAATTCAGAAAGCAGTCCCATTTACAATTACATAAAAAAGAATAAGATACCTAGGAGTAAAATTAACCAAGGAGTTGAAAGACCTATACACTGAAAATTATAAAACACTGAAAAAAATTTGAAGAAGACACAAATAAATGAACAAGCTTTCTATGTTCATGGATTGGAAGAACTAAATTATTAAAATGTCCATATTACCCAAAGCAATCTACAGATTCAACCCCTATCAAAATTCCAATAACATTTTTCATAGAACGAGAACAAAGAATTATAAAATATGTACAGAACCATGAAAGAGCCCAAGTTGCCAGAGCAATCTTCAGAAAGAACAAACTGGAGTTATTACACTCTCGGCCTTCAAACTGTACAACAAAGGTATAGTAATCAAAATAGTATGGTATTGGCATAAAAAACAGACACATAGATCAATAGAACAGAATAGAAATCTCAGAAATAAACCCACACATATACAGGAAATTAATTTATGACCAAAAAAAGCCAAGAATATACAACGGGGAGAAGGACAGTTCTTCGATAAATGGTGTTGAGAAAACTGGACAGCCACAGGCAAAAGAATGAAACTGGACATCTAGCTTACACTATACATAAAAATTAACTCAGAATGGATTAAAGACTTGAATGTGGGACCTGAAACCATAAAGCTCCTAGAAGAAAGCATGGTAGTAAGCTCCCTGATATCAGTCTTGGCATTGAATTTTTGGATCTGACCAAAACCAAAGGCAACAAAAACGAAAATCAACAAGAGGGACTGTGTCAAACTAGAAAGCTTCTGCACAATTAAGGAAACCATCAACAAAATGAAAAGACAACCTACTTCATGGGAGAAAATATTTGCAAATCACACATCTAATAAGGAGTAAATATACAAATTATATAAAGCACTCAAACAATTCAACAGCAAAAACAAACAAACAAACACTGTGATTAAGAAATGGGCAGAGGATCTAAATGGTCATTTTTCCAAAGAAAGCATACAGAGAGCCAACAGGCACATGAAAAGATGTTCAATAGCAGTAATTATCAGGGAAATGCAAATCAAAACCACAATGAAATATCACCTCACACCCGTTAGAATGGATATTAGCAAAAGGACCAGAAATAACAAGTATTGGAGAGGATTTGGAGAAAAGGGAACCCTTATACACTGTTGGTGGAAATAAAAATTGGTACAACCACTATGGAAAACAATATGGAAGTTTCTCAAAAAATTGAAATAGAACTACCGTTTGGTTCATCAGTTCCAGTTTTAGATATTTATCTAAAGAAAATGAAAATATTAATTCAAGAAGAGAAATGCACCCTTATGTTAATTGAAGCATTATTTACAGTAGCCAAGATATTAAAACAACTTAAGTGTACATTGATGGGTGAATAGGTAAAGAAGAATATAATATACAATGGAATACTATTCCGCCATAAAAAAGAAGAAAATCTTGCCATTTGTGACAACACAGATGGACCTTATGCTGAGTGAAATAAATCAGACAGAGAAAGACAAATACCATATTATTTCACTTACATGTGAAATATAAAAACCTAAACAAACAAAACAAAGCTCTGATACAGAGAACTGATTGGTAGTTTTCAGAGGAGTGGGAATGGGAGAAATGAGGTAAGGGGATCAATTGTATGGTGTTGGATGGTAACTAGACTTATTGTCGTGATCACTTTGTAGTGGATACAAATATTGAATTATTATGTTGTACACCTGAAACTAATATAAACTTGTATACCAATTTTACCTCAATAAAATAAAAAAAGAAGAAAAGTGAATGAGTGAAGCATGCCTAGACATCATCATATACCACATCATCATATACCACAAGCATCATCATATACCATAGCCAATTGGACAGTGCATGCCCTGCCCAATCTCACAACACACATAGTAATTAAAAAACACAAACAAAAAACAAATGTGAGTGGCACCTGGGTGGCTCAGTCGGTTAACCGTCTGACTCTTGATTTTGGCTCAGGTCATGATCTCACAGTTCATGAGTTCGAACCCTGCATGGGGCTCTGTGCTGACTGCAGAGCCTGCTTGGGATTCTCTCTCTCCCTCTCTCTGACCCTCCCTCCCCTGAAAATAAATAAATAAACATTTAAAAAAGAAAAAAAAACCACCAAGTGTGAGAGAGTCAACATGAAAAATATGTGTCTGATCATCTACTCTTCTGCTTAGAACTCTCCTATTATCCTCTTCCTTCTCTCCCGGAGTAGAACGCAAGGCCCTTCCATTGCCTCTGTGAGACACTACTTCACCTGTACCTCTCTGACTACAAGTCTTACCACCCTCTGCTCTTTCCAGCTATTCTAGCCCCTCAGCCCCCTCACTGATCCTCGAACACAACCAGCATGCCCAGGTCTCAGGCCTTTGTTGCATCCTCTGCCTTCATTGATCTTCCCCCAAACTGAAAATGCAGTCCATCAATTTGGCAGTTTTCTATTCAAATGGTGCCTTGGTATAGATGATCACGTGATAGCATGATGCCTCTGTCACTGTCTAGCACTCTTATTCTGTCATATCTTTATAATATTTATCACAAGCAGACATTTTAATATTTCTTAAAACATTCGATGTGAACATACAATATCACTTCAGTAGACTCTTTTCACATATATATATATATATATATATATGCATGTGTGTATATATATGTGTTTATGAATATGTATATATGTATGTATACATAATATATATATTTACCAGCATATCGTGGTTTAATCCTGATTAGACATCTCAATGTATGTGTGTATTGAAGGAGCTGGATTTAGTTGGGTTTGAAGTAGCATACAGTTTTATTGTTTTTCTCAATTTCTCTTTCAATAAACTCTGTTGAATTATTTTTTCCTGCCCCAATATGAACTTGCCAGTGTAGCAAAAGCCCTACACCTCAAAGAAATGCAAAATGAGCCATTAATCCTCAAAAAATATGCTATAGAGATGAGTGGAATCATGTAAAATATTGATGTATATATTTGACCGGTTTTTCTATTTTTTATTTATATGAATGCAACATATACATTTAATAGTTATTTATTGTGGAGGAAGATCGATGGCAATATCTGCTAATATATTTGAAATTCCATTATAGTGAGGACATTACTCTAAGAGAAAAATACAGCGGAATGACTTTAAGAAAATTGAGACAAGATTATCTGCAAATCTTCTCAACAATTTGTCTGTAATGACACAGGATTTGTGAACAATATCAAAGAGAATAAAGGAATCTTTACGTTTTTGCAATAAATAACCTTTTATTCCCTCCCCCTTATAAAACAAAGAGAAACACTTTTAGGGAGACTGATGGTGAAGCATTATGAAAGTAATGGAAAATGCTAAGGAACTATTTCTGTGTCTCATTATACAGCTTGAATTGCTATGCCAGTATCCTACATTTGCTTAAACAGTTAACTACTGCCAAACATAGCAGTAGTCGACTCTCTGGAAAAGAGACTGTGATTGTACTGTCTGCTTGTGGAACATGGAACACACCGATGCTGATGGGCTCGCAGACAGTATGGAGGCCTGGCCCAGACTGAGCCACATGGCTGGTGTTGGAGCCCTTGCGGAATCTTGCCTTTGAACAGTCGAAATGTGAATTAACCCAACTTGGCAGTGAAGTGAAAACTCCCATCTTCAAACGAAGTGGGGGATAGTAAAATCAAGGGAACCGAAATGCACAAACAGTGTAAGCTGTAAAATAGTACAGGATTTTTGTTCTCGTTTGAATGTCGCTCCTACATAAAAAAGCAGGCTTCTTCAGAAAGTTCAGGCTGTCTGAATTATCGAGGCCTTCTTCTTTTCCAGACATTGAGAAAAAAACAAAAACAAAAACAAAAACAAAACATTGGGTATAAATCCCCCAGTGACTCATCTTTAGAGTAACAGTTTAACCAGTTGGTAAAAAGTGGAGAAAGGGAGGGGTTCTGCTCTCCCCGCATTGAGATTTTCTTTCCAGGATTGAAACACTGTTAACAGGCTAAAACTATTAGTGACCTGTTCATTTGGAACAGATTTAATATATCACAATATGAAAGTGATTCTAGAGGGAAGGAGAAGCACATGTATATTTAGATCATATACATTATTAATAATAAATACACTTTTTTCTGACTCAGTCTTGGGCTTTCCTTATAAATTGAAAGGTAGGAAATTGCTGAAAAAACACAGATTTCACATTTCCTCACAGTCACTAGTTGGTTATCTTTCATTCAGGCAAACACACAATACTAAGGTCAAATCTCTGAAATCAATGTGAATTACCAAACATTGAAATGAATATCTGAAGAAATGAAGACAAACTATGACCTTTGCTTTAATTATCTCAATAGCTCTACCCAAAGTATTGTGTACTGTACATGAATCTAGAGACACAGTGGGGGACATGGGAACATGTCTTTGAGGACAGAGATCAATGAATATTTAGATCTATGAGAACTGCAGTTCAGAAGCTATACAAAAAGAAGACCACTATCTCAAGACTATATAGTAAGGTTATTTCTCCTTATGGTGTTTTTTTTTCTCTTTCTCTCTCTCTCTTTCCACCCCAACCCCATAGATTCCCAGTTCTATAGTTGAATAATCAAGAGAAGTCTAGTAGAATTAAGCTTTGGATCTGTCTTTATTTTACATCTACATGACGGGGAATTTAAATAATGTCTCCAAATTTCAGAATTTTCATCAGTTATACAAGGATATAAACAGCACCTATCAACAGGTTTAGTAGGGATGTGAGGTCAAGGTTTAGAACAGATAGTGGGTGACAAACATTCAGCAAATGTCTGACATAGGGTAAGTATTCGACATTTGTTAGCCGTTGTTACTCTTCCTTTCTTGCCACTAATGTTTGTCCTATGGCAGTTTACCGAAATTTAGAGATTATATAGTTTTTGAGCGTAATTCTTCAGAGCTAACTACCTCAGTGTCTTTGATGTCCCATTCCAAATTCCCAAAAGAGGAATTTGATTAGCTTGGACCACAAAGTCACTACCATGCTTATGAACTGCCTGCCTTTTCATGGATGTCCATCCCTGGCCGAATCAGCTGTGCCAGGGGGACATAAGAGAAAAACTGGAATCAAGTGGACTACCCTTCATATAGCAGGAGTTATTCATAAGGATGTATTCTCTAAGATGCATGTGCAGGTTGAGGAGACATGACAGAAATTCCTGGTAAACCATGGTTCCCCATTTTGCTGATATAATATACATCTAATCACACTATCGGCATGTCACGTAGCTCGTTTAGGTCTCCAAGTCTGATTGAAGAATTTTCTGAATTTTCAGGTTTCCACCACTGACCAAGGATATTGGACGATTTTCATCTTCCCTTCCCTCCGATGACATGAGGTAGAGTCTGCATCTGAACATGAGAAATAACTGGTTGTCTATGTAGCTGAATTGGTCAGTATTGTTTGTCACAGCGGGTCCTCACAATCAATCCAGAAGTGCCACGGTCCTGCCGCAATCAGGATTGATTATTATGAAAGCCAGCTGTGGCTCATCTATTTCACTGCAGATGGCCACAGCCTTTGATTCCATTGAGAAAAGTAATTTGTCACCAAAAACTCAAATGCCGCCTTCACAGTATTTTACTTTCAAAGACATAGGGAGGATAAATGACCATATGGACCTGAATGTGGATTTGTCAGACCTATGACTGAGTCTTTTTCTGTGCTGCATCTGATGAAATGGGGGCTGTTGGTTCCCACTTCTAAAGTCCCTTTGCATAAACAAATTACAGCGGGTTCAACTGGACATAATTTTTGGTTCTGTGGCTTGCACAGACATGACATGTCTGGGTTCACCGCTTAAAAAAATCCATGTAACTCCCTGTGAAAAGACAAATGTATCACTCTAGTCATAATAATATAATATAATATATGAAGCTTCTAACAAATGGCTTTATTGTTGTACTTATTGCTTCCCAATTTTGATAAGCATTTAAGTTTCCATACAAAATTACTTTATTCATTTCAGTAATAAAGAAAGAAATAGATGAAATAGAAGTTTGATTTAAAAGTCTCTGTTTTGCTCAAGATAAGCTGGTAAAAAGACATTTGTTGAAGTTACTAAGGACCAATTTTCAAAAGCTCACTGCTAATTTGAACCCTATCAAAAGAACACACATATGTGCACCCATTTTTCAGTATAAATCAGGAAATATGAATAATTGAAGTGCTTTGTGCTCTAAATTTTCATTAAATATAACTCGGATGTTGGTCCCAGGACTCAGTCTTGTGTCAGGTTTACTTTAGCAAAATAAATTAGAGAAAAAATGGACCAGATAAAGCTTTCTATTAAAAAATCCACACAAACTGAATTAAAAAAAAATGTTTAGGAAAAGTAATGGATTTGTAATGAATTTCTTAGATTCCTGTAAATGTATTCTTTTATTATTTTTAAGGGTGTATTGTTTTGGTCATTCAAAGAGCTGATCTTCACTACCTAGAGGAAATCAGATTGCTATCCAGTGTAATGAATTCCCTAGAGAATGGAAAGACACTTTTCCAGGGGAGAAATCAGGATATCTTGCTTAATAAATTACTGCTAAAACTTGAAAAAAATACAAAAAGAAAATAAATGGCTGTAGATCTTTGTGAAACAGGCCAAGTATACTTTCAGTATGTTATTTGATAATTTATAAAGCATGTTAAATCACATGTCATATGCTGGGTAAAATAATGTGTATTATGTTATTGTACTCATTCTAGATTTGCATTGAAAAGAACATATTATCAGCTTGAATGTTGCAAATAAACTAAAACATAAGCCTTCAGGATAGCTTGAGGAATTTATGTAGTTAGACAGCCTTGGATTCTGAATCTTTCTTTAGCCATGTCCAGTCATCAGATATCTAAAGGTTTGCTATTGTTTTGTCCTTCACCTACAAAAAAAGATGCGATGATGTTTATCTGCAACTCTTATAGCGGATGGAAGAGTAGCAAAGATCAATAGGTTAATACTTATAAACCACAATTCAGGTGACAAAAAGTCTGCAGATGCATAAAATAAACATTATGCTAATGATAGACTATTGATCATAAAAAAATTACTCTGCTCCAGGGTAACACCTTTCTTTTTCTTTTGTTCTGTGAGTTGTACGTGTGTTAGTCTTAGATAGATAGTAAGTAATAGTTATAATTACCATTTAATAACCCCAAGACTGATGTGAAGGCCAGAGGTCTCAATATTCTTTCTACAAGGATTTTTTTTATTACCAAAGTTGTATACCTGAGACATGAATAAATTAAAACCTTTCACACTTTGTCAGATAAAGCAAAACCTATACTAAGATGACATAATAAACTCTGTTGTTCTAGCTTTTTGCTTAGGAATCCACTAAATAAAATCATTTTGAAAATAATTTATATTTTGTGTAGTGTTTTTAACTTTTTCAAAGAATTTCCTATTTTTGTATATTTATGTTCATTTGCTGCATATGAGAATGTGGATATGTAGGAAGGTCAGAAAGGAATTACAATTCTTCATTCCAGTTGATGATGATTTTTCCAGTCATCCAGACTCATAACTTTAGTTTAATCTCTATTTTTTCTCTTTGCTCACGACCTTGAGTCACTTGTCAGTCTTATATATTCCTATACCATACTATCTCTTGCACTGTCATTGCCACCTGGCTTAGGTATCATATCTTTTCGTCTGTATCAGTTGTCACAATCTTCAAATTGGTCCTCCCATCCCTGGCTTTACCCTTCTTAATTCATTCTTCACTTTGAAAATCTGCTTTGCTACTATCTCTGCTCATAACCTTCCATGATTCCCTACTGCACCTACACTAAATACAAATTCTGTACTCGGATTTCCCTTTTCAGTCCCAAATTCTGGTTAAAGAGACACACTTTGGAATTGGCTTGAATTGAGTTTAAATCTTGATTCTAACCCTTGCTCTTTGTATAACCTTGCAAATATTATTTAAGATCTTTGAGCCCATCAGAAGGTTCATGTGAGGTATAAATTACATAATTAATTAATTGAATGATTGATCAAATACTTATGAAATGTGTGTTATGTGCCAGACATTGTTCTAACACTAGTAATAAAGCAGTGAACAAAAATTTCTAGGAAAATGGACAATAATCAAACAGTACACACACTACTTTTTTTTAAAATAAATTTTTATTTTAGATTATTTTAGATTTATAGAAAAATTATTAACTACAGAGAGCTTTTTTATACCTAACTTTCCCTATTACTGACATCTTACATATTAATATAGTATAAACCTTAAATTCATAGTTTATTGAGATTTCCTTAGTTTTTACCTAGTGTCCCAGAATTCCATCCAAGATACCACATTATATTCAGGTGTCAGGTCTCCTTAGGGTCCTCTTGGCTGTGACATTTTTTCAGATGTTTCTTATTTCTGATGACCTTGACAGTTATTTTAATGTTGGGTGGAGACAACTAACAGGAAGAACAATAGGCTGGATAAATGGTTACAGAGTAAAGAGGGTTGTTATTTCAGATAGCATGGCTAGGCAAGCCACCTTTTTAGGAGATGACCGTTGAACAGAAACTAGACTATATCAAGACATTAAGCAATAGAACTGTCTCCAGGAAAAAAAATTTCTAGACCCAGAAAATGCCAGTTACCCTGAAGTGAGGCCTTGGCAAGTTGAAAAAGTACAAAAAAAGAAAAAAAAAACTAGTATAAATGATATTAAGTGGGTGAGAGAGAAAAAGTAGTTACTGAATTCATTGCGGCAGCATTGGGGATCGTGTGGAAAGGATCTTGGATTTATTCTGAGTGAAATGGAAAGACCTTGAAGCATTCTGAGCAGGGGGCTAACATAACTTGATACATATGCTTTTATTTTTTGTTTTTATTTATTTATTTATTTTGAGAGAGAGAGCATGCGAGTGGGGAAGAGGGGCAGAGGGAGGGAGACTCTTAAGTAGGCTCCAAGGGACCATGACCTGAGGACCTGAGATGAAATCAAGAGTCAGACACTCAACTGACTGAGTTGTCCAGGCACCCTGACACATGTTTTTAAAATAGCAAAAGTATATAAATAATTTTGCATCATGTTCATATGATAATATTTTTTGATTACTAGTCATATACCAAAACTATAGGTCACATGGATTACTATTAGCCCAATCATCCTCCAAGCTCCCCAATTGCTGGCCTGTATTCTTCCCTTTGCTAACCGTGTTTCTGTCTTATCTCTCTTTCAGAATCCTATCTGATCTCAAGATCTATCTCAAATATCACCACTTTCAGAAAACTATTTCTAATCCTTCCCTCTAGGATATGTTCTTTCTCATGTGTAATTACCCTGGGAAACATGACTGTGTAGAAATATCATAAGACTTAAAATTGGACAAGTTCTCGTTTGAATCCAGGACTGATCTACAAATTATTAGGTTAACTGAATTTGAACTCTTTTTATACAAAATAAAGATATTTCACTGTCTTATATGTTTGTGTCACCAACTAGATGCCAAGACTGGACCTTTACTACCCACCTGCTTGTACTCACCCACTTTTGTCCTACATTTTCCCTTGAGCTCTTCTTTCCAGCTTATCTCTTATCTCAGGCAAATGGAAAACAAAACTGCCCCTTGAGCAATAGGGACTGCCTTGACAAGACCTCCAGCTGCCTAGACCACCCAGACCAGTTTGAGTTTAGCCCCTGACTAACCTCTAGAATGACTAATGATGACCTTTACCTCATTATACTACTAAAATCTCCAGCTGAGGAGGAGCTCAAGCCTCATTTGCATAGCACACAATGTATGTCTAGGCATGTTTCCTTAAGACTCACATGTGAACATATGCCCACTTCTGCATCTGATGACCAAGCTTTCTTATTTAAATATTCATCCTAACACTAAATAAAAAGATCCCATCCACCCTTGCTCAGGGAGATACAGCTTTGGCAGCCATTCCCTGTGATCTTATATGCTTCAAATAAAGTTTTCTTTGTGTGACAACTCGGTTTAGTTTCTGACACACCAAGGAACCAACTCATGTTGGTTTGGTTACAGTTGTCTTGTGAGGTAACACATTAGAAGTTTAATAAGCTCCAGTTATTCAGAGTAAATTTCTTAAACTTCTATTATGACATTTACCCAATCCCCTTTGATAATAGCTATTAATTTTTTTATCCTTATAATTTCATCTAGTGTCTGCTATGTCTAACTGCTTTGCCAATGCTATGGGTGAGAATGGGGAGTAAGTATATATATATATATATATATATATATATATATATATATGTGTGTGTGTGTGTGTGTATGTAAATGTATATTATCATAGAGTCCTTGCACTCAAAGGAACTTACTTCAGTGGGGGACCAGATATGGACACATACATTACACATGTATATATACATATATTACAAAGGAATGAACGGGAGGAGGATAAATGTGAAGAAATGGGTTGAAAGTAGAAGGAAGCAACCTCAAGATTCAAAAAATAGACCACTGGTATTAGGTTCTATGCTGCCATCAAAGGCATCCTAAGTCACCATCTCTTCCCTGCACAGTTTCTTTATTGTAGTAGGTGCTTGGTAAATGTTACTTGAAAGAGAAGCCTAATTTTACAGAGGAGAACACAGGCATGCCTGGGTATGCCCGTGTTCACAGTGCCACGTAGAAAAGGTAGGGCTAAAGAGAGCTTTACTGATGCTCAGCCTGTGCTCTATACTCACAGTCATGTGGCAAAAAGGCAAGGGGCCACGTGTGGTCACAAATGTGTTCATATTTTTTAGCAGAATCTTCATCAAACCTGTGGACCTTAAGCATTTCTTCATAAATAAAATGACATAAGAAGTGAAGATTATATTTGGCTATGAGAAACCTAATACAAGGTCTGAATATAGTTTGATCTGGAGAAGTAAGCCAATTATTTTCCTAAATCTCAATATGCAATGAAAAATAAAAGACATTATAATTGATATTTGGTAATGACCTGGCTTGACAACAACTGCAAATGCCCCCAAATTTATGGCCTAATTGGCATGAATATCAACCAATCAGTTGGCAGGCAGTCATTGAGTGAATCCCTGTGCTAGTATCCTGCTAATACCAGGTGCTTCCTTCTAAAGCACTTATATTACTTAAAATAATCATTTAGACTTTTAACTTGCCCCAAATAAGGTATTCACAAAAAGATGGCCCATAACCTTATGGGTAAATGCCATGATGGTTTTTCTTTTTTTTTGAGGGGGGGGGGGAAGAGAGAGAGAGAGAGAGAGAGAGAATGAGAGAGAGAGAGAGAGAGAGAAGAGAGAGAATTTTCAGCAGGCTCCACACTCAGTGTGAAGCCCAACTCTGGGCTCAATCCCACAACCCTGGGAATTATGACCTGAGCTGAAATCCGAAATCAAGAGTTAGACCCTCCACTTACTGAGCTGCCCAGGCTCCGTTCTTTATTGAGCCTGGCCTGTCACTACCTGAGTTAATCATAGGGGTGATGACTTATCACTAACAAAGTGCTTTTGTATGGATTTTTAAATGTGTTTCTTACAAGGGTGTGGGGCGGGGGGGCGGGGGGCGCTCAGTTGGTTAAGCGTCAGATTTGGGCTCAGGTCAGGATCTCACAGCTTGGCTAGAGAGAGTTTGTGAGTTCGAGCTGGGCTCTGTGCTGACAGCTCAGAGCTTGGAGCCTGCTTCAGATTCTGTGTCTCCCTTTCTCTCTGTTCATGCTCTGTCTCTCTTAAAAATAAACATTAAAAAAATTTTTTTAATGTATTCCTTACAATAGTTCTGAGGTAGCTTTTTCTATTAATTTTATTTTATAAATTAGCCCAAGTGAGTTTTTAAAAGAGCTCATTTCACAAGTGGTTTACACAGGAGTTGAACCTAGATATTCTGATGCTAAAGTCCATTCTCTAGAATAATAATGAAAGAATACTAAAATAAAACAATACTAAAATGCAGTCCTTTGACTGTTGGTAGAGGGATGTGATCAAGTAGCACAGAAGACAAAGTTTTGCTTCAACAGTATTATTTTCCTTCCTACATCTCTGACTCATAGTGAAGTGCTCTTTATCTTATCTGTAACCTCAGAGACTCAAGGTCCTCATGCTTTCCAGATGACCAACCTCACTGTAGTCTTTCACTCAGCTCTGCCCTGCAATCGAAATGCTTGAAATACTTTGATCTTTTCCTTTCCCCATTAAAGCAGCTCCTTGGTGCTGCTGATCCTGGCATGGTCTTGGGAGGAAAGAAAGCTCAGGAACCCAATTCAGTAATGACCGTTAATTTCTATTCTTTACCAAGTGACTTTCACCCTGAAGGGAATTCTCTTTAGTTATTAATTCATCCAGCCTTTCACTTAATAACTATTTATTTGGCAACTAGTAATGCAGTCAGTACTGTGCTAATTTCTGGAGATAAGATGGCGAACAAAGGAGACATAGATCTTGCCTTCGTGATTTTTTTTCTACCAGCAACTACTTCTGTGACAAATTAAGTGTAATTGTAATTAATGCAATGATAGACATGTACAAGATGTTATGAACACTGATAACCTTTTTGAGTCTGGGAAGTTAGAGAAGGTTTCTTGAGGAAATGATTTGTAAGGTGAGATCTGAAGATGAATAGAAGTTTGCAAGATGAAACAAATATTGATTACACAATGAGAAAGTACAGAAATAGACTTAGTAAAGAACTCAAAGATAAATCAGACTCAAATTCTTCACCCAAGGAATTTTAAATATAAAAAGATTAGATTAGATTTATCTATAAATATAGTAGAAGATAGAAAGTGTCATAAGAAATATATAGCAAAGTTCAGTGAGAGTTCAGAAGAAAAATAAGGATATTTCCATCTTAGAAGAACAAAGATGGAATTTGATGGAGATTGTCAGAGGTAGTGTAGTGAATGCTGTGTTGTACCATCCAAACCTCTCACGATCAAGATGTTCGTTCCTCAAAATCCTGTGAGTATTATGTGCTAAGAGCTCATAGCCTTGTCCTTCTCCAATAATTGCTTTTGATTGAAAGGAACCCATCACTCCCAGGTTTATACCACCTCCCAGAATAAAGAGGAGTTCTCAACCAGGGACTGGTTACTGTGGCATTACAAAGATCTGGTCCCCTTACCTGGATTGAGATAATCTCTAAACAATCATCTCAGTTTCAGAGCTTCTAAGAGGATAAACTGAAGTCATATTTGCAATGATATCACATTTCTACGTCCCCTTTCTGCCCAATTCTACTTACTTTTCTCCTTCTTTTTTTCATAAATAATTTTTTTTCATTTTTTAAGTTTTATTTATTTTTGAGAGAGATACAGAGTGTGAGCAGGGGAGGAGCAGAGAGAGAGGGAGACACAGAATCCGAAGCAGGCTCCAGGCCCTGAGCTGTCAGCACAGAACCCGATGCGGGGCTCGAACTCACGAACCGTGAGATCATGACCTGAGCTGAAGTCAGTCGCTCAACCAACTGAGCCACCCAGGCGCCCCATCCTTTCTCTCCCTTTATAGGTGTTCTCAAAAACACTGCCTAATAAACCTCAGCACACAAATCTTAGAATCTCAGTGTCTGTTTCCCAGGCAACCCAACTTGAATCAGTTGGTTTGGGAAGTAGTCCTAGAAAGTAGACCGTAAAATGGAATTTGGGAGCTGGACAGACTAGCTTAGCCATGAGGATTCCATCACGAGTGGGGATTGGAATATGGATAGCTCTTGACATGCTCTACCAGGGCAATCGTTAATTCTTTCAACAATCTAACAGTGAATTGGATTTGGAACAAGATATTGATGGAAAGGAATGCAATAGTGGTGCAATATTTCAGGTGTTTTAGAGGCTTAAGGGAAATTGTAATTATAAGTACCATGGCATTTGATGGCTGTTGCTTGGGGGAATCTATATATTGGAGTAAGCCAATGGAAGGCTAAGAATAATCACCAGTTAAGTGTAAAAATCAGAGGCCCTGCTTCAACAGCATAAAAAAGACTTATCTCCTGTTGTTGGAAGGCTGAATAAGCTGTGAGTCAGCCTAGGGCTTAATTATGAGTAACGGATCTCCAGAAGAAGTTGAATTCTCCATATTAGCAAACTTGCTATGCCATGGTGAGAAATGGGTTAAGAACATCTAAGTTTCTCTTCTACAATTCTTGAGTCTTTAGATTCTCTCAATTCTTTGGGAGTACAAAAGTGGTTCACTGCTCCCAGTTAAAGGCAATTACTTAAACATGAATCAGAGATCTCTGCTTTGCAAGACAGTATGTATACCCTTTGGATCTAATCCTACCTTCCCTCTTGGTCACCAGAATGATAAATCAGGTCAAATCACAATAATAAATCCAGTAGATAAGTGCTGAGCCTGCTAATTAGCAAAAAGAACTATATGCTGACAGCAAAGGACATGGAAAGATCTCCAAATATTAGACATTTTGAAAGCAAGATAAAATGTGATGCAAGTAAGGTTGGAGTTGTAACCAGGATGTGGGGAGATGTCGACTTGCTGAAAGCAATGGAACTCATTAATAGATAATGTTATTTCTAGGTATGTGGGCAGCCATGAAGGGTGTTATCTATTTGTGCAATTTTTTTTTTAAAAAGAATTGATAACTAGGAGGACAAGGGCAGCTTCCATAAATAAATCATATTTCTTGCTCTATTTCTATGACAGTCTGTTTTCAGATCTGGAATTATCAATGACTAAAAAAGAGGTCACAAGAAAAAAGACCCTGCAATACTATAACAAGTAAATGCAATAACTAATACCCTAGTTCTTTTAACTGAAGCATCTATGCCACACTGGGAAAAGAGGATTATCAGACATTTTGAGGACTGTTGGATACAAGGTCTCAGCTGATCTTGACATCCAGGGTACCTGTCAGAGTGGAATTTATGAGGTCCAAAAAGAGACATACTTGGTGGTTGGCAAAACTCTCACATTGATTCCTTTACTCTATGAAATAAGAACTATCACAGGGAAGGCCAAGCAGAAGCTTCTCAAACTATTCCCTCAAAACCCTAATCAAGATAGTTGATCAAAAACAATACTGCATCCTGAAAAGAATGGCAGATATTTGTGCCACCACTAAAGTCTTTGGGGATATAGGATGATGGCCCTCACAATACCCTCCTTTTAATTCATCAGCCTAATTTCTATGGAAACAGATGAAGCCTAGAAAATGAAAAAAGACTTCTGCAGATTCAACCAAATAGTGCCACCAACTGAAACTGTTATGTCAAATGTGCTGTCTTTGATTGAAAGATTAACGTGGCCTCAGGCATGTGGTTTATTACCACTGAATTAGATCATGTATTCTTTTCAATATCCATCAGGAGAGCGGACCAGAAGCAAGGTGAATTCTCATAAGGTGGACAAGAGTATTTATTTACTGTCTTGCTCCAAGTCTTGTGCTTTCTATGAAAATATATTCAGAAGGGATCTAGATTTATCTATGCCACTGATACATGCCACATGATAGCACATTGGACTACTGTCTTGACGATACCGTGTTAATCAGATCAGCTGAGCAAGGAGTGGCAAGTACATTGAAGGCCTTAGTAAATATGTAAACTCTGAAAGATTGGAGGTAAATCCAACAAAGAGAGAACTACCTTATTAGTGAATGTTTTCGGGGACTAGTGTATGCCAGGGCATCTCTTCTAAAATAAAGAGAAATGATTGTATCTCATACTCCCAACACTAGAAGTAAATATGGTATCTGCTAAGCTTCTTCAGGTTCTGGAGGCAGCATATTCACATGTAGGAACATCCAACCCATTTACCGAGTGACATGGAAGGCTTCCACCTTTAAAGAATACACTCTGTGCAATCCAAGCTGCAATTCAAGCAGCCTTGCCACTTAGACTATACAATCTGTTCCATCCTCTGGTGTCTGTGGTGGGTAAAATTCCAAAGAGAATCACAATACAGGCATGCAGTTATCTGTTGCATCATGCCATCTATAGCACAGTATTAAACATTATTCACATAAACAACTCCTATGGGCTGCTGAATTCTGTTAGATGTGGAGAATCTGACTACAAATCATCAAATGTTCATGGGTCCAGAGATGCCCATGGTGAGCTGGGTTCTGGCAGATCCACTGAGTCGTAAGTTTGGGCAGACCAAACAGAAATCATCCTAAGGTGGAAGTGGTTCATCCAGAATGAGGCATAAGGAGAGCCATGGGGTACAAGTAAGAGGCTTGAACAGGTTGCCCAGGACCCCACATCATCTATTATAGTTGCACTGTCACCTTTTCCTTACCTTACTTACACCTATGTCTACAAGAAGGGGTATCCATTATGACCAGGTGATGGAAGAGAAAAAAGGGCTGAGTATGTTTCACAGTTGGATTGACTTGGAATGCGATTACAAGTGCACTAGAGGTCCACTCAGGATGCTCCCAACAGAGTGTGTTAAGGGAAATTCTCCAATTAAGCACAGCTTTGGTCAGTGTACCTAGTTAACCAGTGTACCTGGTTATGTGAAGGGGAAGTGGCCCTGGCTAAGGATATATATGGACTTGGGGACAGTGTCAAATGGCTTAGATCACTGGGTAGGTGGCTTGAAAAGAGAAAGAAAGGAATATTCAAATAAGGAAGTCTAGTATGTGACTAGACCTATGTGCACGGGCACAAAATGTGGCAATCTTTGCATTACATGTTAATTTCTACCAAAGAGCACCCACTATGGAAACGTTACTGTAACTAAGTAGACTGCAGGACTCAGCCAGTTCACATCTGTCAATCTTTTGTTACCAGCTACCCAAGAAATGCCAAAATGGCTTATGAACAGACTAGCCATGGTAGAATGGGTGGTGCTCTAACATGGTGAGTACCTACTCACCAAGACTAATCTAACTACTATTGCTACTTAGAGTCTAACATGTTGACAACAAGTTAATAATGAGCCCCAGATATGGTGTCATTTCTTCAGGGAACCACCCACCAACTTGAAGGCAAGTTGATTTCACAAGATTACTTTTACTCCAGAAGAAGCTATGATTGATACGTCTAAAATCATAAGCTATTCCAAGTATGGGTTTCTATGTCCAGCTTGCAGAAGCTCAGCAAACACCACTACCTGAGAGTATATGATCCATGACCATAGAATCCTGCCTAACATTTTCTTGGATCAAAGAAGCTTCTTTAAAGCAATGGAGGTATGACAGTGGGCACATGGTCATGGGATACACTGGTCCTGTCACATTCTGCATCAACCAGTCATTGCCAGTTGAACAGTCTCTTGAAGGCACAACAGAGGTGCCAATTTGCTGATGATACTTGGTGTGGATAAGTACATCCCATAGGATGTAATATTCAATTAAATAAATGATCATTAAAGGGTGCTTTAACACCAATATGTGGAATACATAAGTCTGTAGAAATATCAAGAGGCAGAAATGTAAGTGGTCTTACTTCCCATTGTTCACAGGGACCTATTTGGGGAGTTTGTGAGCCACACATCTATAACTTCAGGCTCTGTATGTCTAGAAATGCTAGTTCTTAGAATGGGAACAGTTACCTCAGGGGACATCTCATGAATTCCATTAAGTTTTTATGTGATGGCTCCTGCCCAGTCACATCAGATTCTTTTTGCCAAGAGAACACGGACAAGGGAGAACAAGAATGTTGTAGGTTAATTGATCCTTATAACCAGGAGGAGGTAGGGCTGCTATTACACAATGGGAGCAAGGAAAAATAGGTTAGGCACCCAGGGGACCCACTGGGGCATTTCTTGGAACTCCCTGTATACAACTTAATGGTAAAAGGAAAAGGTGAATCAGCCCTGGTCTGAGAAATTTATTGTGACCAGGGAACCAGACTCTTCAGGGAGTTCACCCTACATGGTAACCTACTTAAACCAGCAGAGGTGCTGGACTAGATGTTGGGGAATCTACAGCAGATATTGGAGGAAGGACAATGAATATTAGATGCAATCTTGGGCTCTACTTTTTCCCACTAACCTGCATCTCCTGAGTTGCCCCAGGAAAAAAGACCAACCAGAATTCTAGAGTTTTTCCTAAGTAGGACGGACGGCTCCATGAAGCAAGTAGATCTGAGTGGCACAAGGAACAGGTCGCCTGAAGTGGGTGTGTTGCCTTGTACACATCTGCTTTTAGGATCTACCTGATTACTGGCCACTGACTATTTACACGTAGCTCCATCCCACTCTCTTCCTCTCAGCTGAAGGAAGCTGCCTTGCTAAAGTCTATGTCCCATTTCCAGGGCTGCCTGCATCCAATGATTGGTGAATACAGTGTTACAAATGCCTGCCTGGTTCCTCTACCTAGATTGGGGACATGTCTGTAAAGTATCCCCAGAATCTTAGTTCTCAGTAAGATTTGCTGAGTCCCCTGTTGTAATTTTATCCAACTTTAACTTCAACCTCTACCCAAACGGCCCTAATTTCCCTCGATCTTTTACAGTTACCAGAGCACTTTCCAATTAGACCTCTATCTATACATTTCAGAATCTCAAAGCCTGTTTCTTAGAGAATCTGTCCTATGACACTTGGGTAGGAGGAGAGACTATTTCCTTTTAAGGAAATAGCTTGTACAAATTCACAGAGGTGGAAAAGTGATAAGTATGAACTCTTAGTAATTTACTGTTGGAGTTTAGATGTATTGGGGAACATGCTTGGGAAGAGAGATTGAAGCCAGATCATAAAAGACTTTGAATGTCAGGATGATTGTGTTGAATACCTAATTTAATTGGCAATCTGGAACATTCATGGCTCTTAGAGCAGGCAACTAAAGTAAACTGCACTTTGTTGTGGTAATATTGCAAGGTATGTAAATTGCTTTATAATCCAGGAAGGGTTCACATTAAAGAACCATTGGAGGGATTATCTTCAGTTCCTGAGGGAGAATTTTTTTTTTTTTTTTTTTGGCCGTGGTTAGTGACAGTGGAAATGGTGAGGAGAGTTCCCAGGCAAGAGTTTCAAGGTAAACAGGGCTTGGGCTTTGATTTGATGTGAGGACAAGTGAAAGCTGGCAAAATGTGATATTTCTGGAAGTTTGAGAAAGATGTTTTGGGGCCTTTCAAACTCTTTAGAAGAACCAGGAAGTGCCATTTCACTGGGTTTCTTTGGAGATAATATTGTAGAAATCTTCAAAGGGCGTGGGGAAGTTTTTTGTTCAGCAGTTCCCAACTAAAATCCTCCCAGCTGATTACAGAAATGTTTCCTAATCTCTGTGCCCATTTTCTCCGTAGGTCCAGCCTGCTCCATTCATTTTATGTCTTTGTTCTTTTGGGGATTAGCCGAGACAAACTGTGACTAGGCCACATAGCTGCTTCTCTGTACCACAAACTAGGACACTATTGTACAAGCCCCTTTTAAGAGCAAAGTTTTTTAATGACCCTAAGCCTTGACTTAATTATTCTTATTATAGTATTACTTAAATACG
The DNA here is from genome assembly GCF_046562875.1 of Panthera onca. Classification (NCBI taxonomy): domain Eukaryota; kingdom Metazoa; phylum Chordata; class Mammalia; order Carnivora; family Felidae; genus Panthera; species Panthera onca. Next base: position 153,488,155 of record NC_138346.1, read on the forward strand.
TTTAAACATAAAAATAGGTATAAACCCTGCATGCTTATCGGCTTTATATAACTATGCATAAGAAAAACCATTTTATAAGTTCAAGTCAATAAAAACTACAAAACCAATAAAATTTAAATTAAGATCATTAATTTAATGGAGAGATGAAGTTGTTTCGTGGAACTTAAATTGCTGCTCACAACCTAAATGACAATCATGCTCTTCTGAGTTTGGAATGCCAGTGCTATCTTATCACTTATTCCGAGTTCATTTGCTCACCATTTTCCATAGTCAAACTACAGAAAAATCTTTGTGAGGATTTCAAATGAAATTGGTTGGCCTTTTCTGGCCAATATTCTTCATTTATCTATGATGTGAAGTTCTCATTAGCCTTAGACTAAATTAAAGGGGTGCAACTTGATCCCGTGATATCCTGAACACAAATGTGTATTTGGAAGCCAAAAGCAAATTATAGTTTTCATCCAAATGATTCACAATATGATTACTGACAAATTTTTAGGTTACCATACCAAACATAGATCTAAATCTTGAGGAGCTCAGGAATCCAGCCTATTAAAAAAAAAAAAAAAATGAAGTTTCTTGGTCCACCACTGGTCTGTGAGCTGCTACAAGCATTCTGAATTCTTTCTTTTGTTCTTTTGGGGCTATGACAAGCAATTCTATAGAATTTCATCTTAATGTATAGTTGAAGCCTAGTTACCAGTAAAATACTATGCAAATTCTTCAGGGTGACCATGATTTAGTGTTTATAAGCCAAAATTTGTATAATCCTAGATTTGCTGAAGTAATTTCTTTGCTAAGTAGTTTGGTTGCCACACCAGCTTGGAGATTCTGAGAAGCTCCTAGAGATGAGTGGCCTTCCATCATCCGCGGGAAGGCTGCTTGTGTAAATGTTGTGAAGCCTGTCTTGTGTTGGTGATGATTTTCGATTATCATTCTTGGCTTTTCTGTGTAAGTTCCTTTGGGTTTAGGCTCATCATGATCTACCTTGTTGTGTATTTATTTAATTGTACTCTATAGTGGTAGCAAAGTATAATTTTACCACTAATTTTCTGTCCTCTAATCTTATAATAACTTGACTCTAAGGTATGTACTGTGAATCATCTATGAATCATCTATATCACTTAATCCTAACCTCCTCTTCCAAATTTAATTGTACAGTGAGTGATATTTCACTGCCATCATGGAGCCGTATTTTCAATGAAAATAAAGAACAGGAAGATTAAGTGAGTTTCAGGGCCATTTGCCTTGTTGAAATGAGCACAGGTCAAAACAGTTTGAGAGCTACTATTCTAATTAGCAGGACACCTCAAACTAGGTTATTTGTCTTTGTCTCTGGCTCTCCTCTAGCAGAATCACACTTAGTAACGTGTTCTGTAAGTTATCTTTGTGTAAACTTATTTTTCATAATTTGCTGCTTAAAATCCTTGATGATTGGATCATAATTTAAATAAGAAACAATGTGGAATGGACCCTTAGTGTAATTCTAGCCCTAATAGGTCAGATTTGGTATAAAACTTGTACATGCTGGATCAAATCCAGATGGCTTTATTACCAAATGAACCAGAAGGATCTCATTATAACACTTTCACATCGAACATGGTCCTCCCATAGAATGGATTTCAAAGATAGCATAGTGAGAATGTAGTGCAAATGGAAACGAGATGGATAGCTCTTTTGATGGATGAGAAATGTAGGTAGAACAGGGGATAGAAGAAATGTCTTGGGGAACACAGATGAAGATGATATAGGGAACCTGAATCTGGAGTTATTTTAAGCATTGGCCTTAGGGTATGAAAGGCAAAGGAAACAAAAAGCAAAGTCTATGAAATTTACTTGAACGTCAGACAAGTGCCTGGCTGAAAACATTTGAAACTGTTATACTCAAATCAGTTCAATATGTTCAGTATTATTATTATTTTTATAACTAATTTATTTATTTTAATACTGTTGAGCACTGTAATAAACCACACTTCTCAGAATTTTTTCTGGCACCTTTCTACAATAGAGCCTCACACATTTTCTGTTCTCTGGGTTATTTAAAGCATTCAGTTGTCTACTAATTTCCCTAGGTATCTTAAGTACAAAAATATGAATTTAAGACAATAAGGGAAAGGCCTACATTTTAATTAAAAGAAAGTTGCTGAGGCTTATGGGTAGCCCAAATAGAACTTTGCTATATTGTATTTCATTTCGTATTTTCATTGCATTTCTTTATTATTTACATACAATTAAAGCTCCTTCCCATGAGATATAAAGGCTTGGGTAAATACAATCAATGGCAGCACTTTTGGAAGAAAGCTTCGTGGTTAGTTGGCGGTGGCGGGATTTGCAGAAGCTCTGGAATTTAAAAGATGGTTTTTATTGCTTAGCTCTTTCTACGGAGTGAAACAGATGACGTGGATGAGGACGCATGTAAATCCAACACTCTTCCTTGAAAAAACAGTTACCAAAATTACCAAGGTAGTCTGTCTATACAAACCTATTTCTGCATCTAATTTCTCAAATTCTCTTGAAGACACAACTGGTGGGTTTCTGTTTCTCAAGTTAACTTATTTTTCTGTCGAAGTCTATATGTGCATAAAAATCTCAAAGTGAATATCTGGAGTTGCATTAAATAGTTTTTTGATTCCCTGGCATCTTGACCAAACCTCTGCTTCTTGATTTTTGCCTCTGCCTAAGAATATACATCTTAAATGATGTTTCCTTAAACTTGTAGTGTAAGGGTACTTATTTAGGCAAAAGCTTTCTAATAAATTCGGTGAATGAAACTCATACTCTGCTTTAATCTCTGCACTTTTCCAAAGCTGTATGTAACAGCTACATCTGGAATATTGAAATTCCAGAAAACCAGGATGAATGATGCACAGATTTCTTAGAACTAGGGGTTCTCTGGTTTCAGAACAGTTCTGTCTTCTCCCAGTTTGTATAATCCCCACGTACTCCTTCATCCATGCAAAACTGTTCCCACACACTTTTTGCCTCTGGGGTCTTTTCTGTTTATGCCCTGTCAACCACCTCTTCCATAGCTTGCCAAATATGTCCTCCCATTGGTCTCTTTTTCCACAAGGAGCTATTTTGTTCTTTCTGTGGCTGCACAGATTGAAGGAAAGGAGACAATATTGAACAAGGATATACTTACATATTTCCTCCTAAAAATTAGAAAACTTTTATCTCCTCCGTACTTAAATTTCTTCACATTGTACATAGTAATAAAGTCATATACAACTGCATTATCTTTGTGTGTGTAAACAACTTTCTTGAACTCATGCAGGCCTTTAAAAAGGACTATGTCAGGGAACCTGAGTGGCTGGGTCGGTGAAGTGTTTGACCGGCTCAGGTCATGATCTTGTGGTTTACGGGTTCCAGCCCCATGTCAGGCTCTGTGCTGACAGCTCAGAGCCTGGAGCCTGCTTGGGATTCTGTATCTCCCTCTCTCTGCCCCTCCCCTACTCATGCTCGGTCTGTCTCTCTCTCTGTCTAAAAAATAAATAAACATTAAAAAAAAATTTTAAAGGACTTATGTCTATATAATGCCCAAACATCCTGCTGAAAAATTCAGTCAAATCATTCAGTTGTTTGGTTGATAAGACACCATATATTTGAATATGTTTAATCAGAAGATATCCAGCAACTATTTGTTAATGTCTGGATGAATGGGTATTGTTTAAATAGTGATATATATGTGTGTGTGTGTATACATATATATATATTTTTTTCAGTTAACTATTCTCGTTTCAGTAGTCACAATTTGCTATTAATACCTAGAGAGAGAAATTTATTTGCTGTGACCACATTGCTGATATATTTTTTTAAATATATATATTTTTTAATGTTTATTTATTTTCGAGACAGAGAGAGACAAAGCATGAACGGGGGAGGGTCAGGGAGAGGGAGACACAGAATCGGAAACAGGCTCCAGGCTCTGAGCTGTCAGCACAAAGCCCAACGCGGGGCTCGAACCCACAGACGGGGAGACCATGACCTGAGCCGAAGTCGGCCGCCTAACCGACTGAGCCACCCAGGCGCCCCGCTGATATTTTTTAATAATCAGACCCATTCTAAGAAAAAAAATTCATTTCAGTTGATCACACAGATTCTTTTTCACACAGATTTATTTTTATTCTAAATGTCACATAAGTCTTTACATATATATTTATATATGTACTTATGTCTTTATGTATATAAAGTAATAGAGACATTCATAAAACTCACTTTTAACAAATGAAGCATTATTTTATTTTATCATGCAGTAATGTATGAAAGTAGCAACTGCAAAATTCATTTTTTATTCCCTTATAAAATGTGCAAAATAGGGGCTCCTGGGTGGCTCAGTCGGCTAAGCGTCTGATTCCGGCTCAGGTCATGATCTCGTGGTCCGTGAGTTTGAGCCCAGCGTCGGGCTCTGAGCTGACAGCTCGGAGCCTGGAGCCTACTTCGGATTCTGTGTCTCTCTCTCTCTCCCTGCCCCTCCCCTGCACGCTTGCTCTCTCTCTCTCTCTCTCAAAAATAAACATTTAAAAAAATAATAAATAAAATGTGCAAAATAAAGGATTTAGATAAGAAGGGGGAGACCATAAAAAAGTTACTTAGTCTTATATTGGTATGAATATAAGTATTCTTTATCAAGAAACGTTACTGTTTATTACATCGTTGGTATCAACACACTATTTTCAGTAAATGAATATTTATTTTTTTGTTTAATCAATCTTTAAATTTTCTTCTTTCTTTTTTTAACTTCTTAAGTATTCACACAGTTCTTATCTTGAGTAGGCATTTTACACTTAATTTACCTGGAAATATTTCCATATTGCAGTGTGGATTTGGTTTTCTTATTTGGATTTGATTGTTTCTAAAATTTCCTGAACTTGGGTCTACACACACACACACACATACACTATTATATGGAATAAAACCAATGACTAAATCAACCAATTCTTTGAGGTATTAACCAGATTTTTCTGACATAATAATGGAATTTCTTGGTCAGAATAAATTAAATAATTTATTGATTTGTTTTCCTTTAATGTAATTTAACAAGTGTTTATTAAGCATCCATTTTATACTTCAAATTAAATGCATACATAATAGCTGTTTGGGTTAGCTACAAGTTTCAGTGCAGTCAAAGTGAATATGTTGATTTAAAAATACGGAAATGACATTTATACTTTTTGTTTTTGTAATCTGGTTGTACTTCTCCACTCAACCTTACCCCTATACTGTCTAAAATAAACTATTATGCAAGTTCTTATTTGTTGAAAATTTAAAATTTAAAAATAATAATTAGTTAGTAGTTCTGTGGATAACACAAACATCTTAAAATTGTGACTTCACTAAACAATTTGGAAATTTATTTAATAATAATAATTCCTCTGTCCTGTTAATAATTCTTCTCTCATTTCTATCCAAGTCCCATATTATGTGCATATCATAATATTTGATAGTCACTTTATTAATTTATACTAAATTATTGTAATGACTTCTGTGTGAATTTATATTGTCTATTTCTTTACAGAAGCAGCAAAATTTATTATCAGAAATGTAATTTCTGTAACTGTGTATAGTTACTGTGATAAAATTGGCTGTAACTGTGACAAGCCTTTGAAAGTAAAGTTTAAAACTGGAATCTAGAGTAGCAATGATTGATTCACAGAACATTTATTCAAGGCCTAAATTTAGCTTTCTCTTTGGTGCCGAATGTCAAAATATTTATATATAGTGTGTATACACACACATTAACTAACACATAAACATTCATATACGAGTACTTGAAACTTTTGGTCATTTTCATTATTTAGGCAGTAACAAAACCAAAATGGAAAAACACTTTTCTAAAATTACATAGAAATAATTTCCTCAAATAATATTTTTAGAAGAATAAAATAATGATGAAAAAGTTACTGTGGCAAATAATTTTGGAAAGTTTCCTCTGTAGCAAAAATAATAAGATACACATCTCTTAATAAAATGTGAACGAGACAAATAGTATGAAATATCTACCCAAAGCGAATGGCTTAAATGAGCACATATTGGTTAATAAAAATGAAATGAAGAATTCAAACACAAAAAATCACTACTGCTGCGGAAGAAAGACATTATGTGATCTTCTATCTTTAGGACTTCAGTCACCAGGAGCTTGAACGTGGCTTCCCACTGTCAGTGCCAAAGAGATTAGTGATGTAATTGTCATTGAATCTGATGTCCTTCTAAAAAAAGACCTGAATTTGAAATGCAAATAAGAATTTATTGAATCTTTTATGACACAGTAGAAGAAATAAAGAACTCAGTTTATGATGAGTAGAAAAGATTGACAACTAGGTAAGAGCTATGTTTTCAGCAAAGTAACAAAACAAAAGAAACAATGACATCAGACATTTTGGTGGTTTCATTTTAATCTGCAAACAGATTTTATACTAACATGAAGACAATTAAAATATTTAAAAAATCATCTTCTAGGCATCTAATCGTTGAAACAACTACCTTCCCTTCACCCAAGCCATTTAATGGGCTCAAATGAAATCCGTATGTAAATCTTAAATACTTGAAATCCCCATTGTTGGTAACAAGCATTGCATGTATTAGACACTATGCCCAATAGTTGTAACCCTGAACTGTGTCAGTAATAGTGGACATCTCTGTTTTGGCTTCAGGGAATTGAAGGAGCCTGATAGACATATCCAAGAATCTCTATTTATATTCTGTAATACAACAAAAGACGTATAAGCTGTTGTGGAAATTCTTCATTATAGAGGGAAACTGTATAATCTTGGGCTTTGTTGGACTCAATCCAAAGAATTTTAGTGTATAAGAATGTGTTTTGTAGTCCAAAGGCTGATATGGAGTTGCCATTAAAGGAATAGGAGTTATTGTTAAAAAAGAAAAACAGGGGCGCCTGGGTGGCTCAGTCGGTTGAGCGTCCGACTTCAGCTCAGGTCACGATCTCGCGATCTCACGATCTCGCGGTCCATGAGTTCGAGCCCCCCGTCGGGCTCTGGGCTGATGGCTCAGAGCCTGGAGCCTGCTTCTGAATCTGTGTCTCCCTCTCTTTCTGCTCCTCCCCCGTTCATGCTCTGTCTCTCTATCTCAAAAATAAATAAACGTTAAAAAAAATTAAAAAAAAAAAAAAAAAGAAAAACAAAAAACAAACAAAAAAACACAAAAAACAAAAAAACAAAAAACAAGCTAGATCTCTGTTAATACAATGTGGTTCTCTAACTTGACCAGGAAAAATTACCGATGTCATAAACGGTGGCTAGTTAATTCTTTGAATCCTGATGGTATTAATTGTGACATGGTTACAGAGCATGTGTTATATGTCAAATGTAGGCACAAGAAACATAGCAAGTGTTCCCTTTTTAAATCAGTTTGCACTTCTTTTGTGAACGTAAGAAGTGTTTAGAGAATAACACATAGCTTAAACTGTGATTTGGGAGGGAGGGTCAACATAAGTTCTGAGAAGAGAGAGATCATTGGACCAGTGCTTGGCTGAGGCATGAAGAAAATATTTGATTTACAAAGACAAGGCAGGAAGAGGAGATCATGTCAGGCATGGAGTGTAACATGCTAAAAGTGAAAAGCTTAAATAAAAATATTAGGTTGAATGATAATATTAGTAATAGCAAAAAACATTTACTGATTGCTTGTGGGAGTCTCTGTTCTAAGCACTTTCATCTGCTACTTTACTTCATCGTCACTCTTTTTGCTTATAAATGAAGAAACAAGATTCACAGACAAGTGTGTGACTTCCAAAGGGAGGAGCTGAGGCCAAGATCCAGGTCATCTCAGCAGCCAGTTTAATTGGTTGAAATGACCAGATGTAAAACTTGTTTATTGTGGGAAAGAATCAACTTAGTGCTGACCTGGTATAGACATCTTAGTTGGTGTTATTAACTAATGTCAGATATGACATATTTTATTTTAAAATCAGGTTATTGCATTTGTCTATCTTCAATCATAGGAAACTCCAATTCCAATATTTGTGAAGAAGTTACTGGTCATATAGCTAAAAGTGAATGGTAAGTACATAGTAAAAGAGAAGCATTATTATGTAGTAACTTTTAGTTTGTCTATTTACTGAGTTTCTTTACCACCCCAAAGCAAGTTAAGTTGTTCAAGTCAGAAAAAAAAAAAAAAAAAACCTTAAAAGAACCTTTAAAAAACCTTTAAAAACCCTTAAAATAAAACCCTTAAAAAAAAGTTTGAAATGACCGGTTGTTCAAATAGAAAAATGGAAAAAAAAAATCTTAATTTCTGGACAGTCTAAATGTGGAAAAACCATTAAACACTAAAACATGAGGCAAACTTACAAATTCTCTTCCTAAATTAAAATCAAAATTAATGTTACAAAGTCATTACACTATAGAGCTGGATATAAATGTAATTAATTGATGTTAGAAATATCATACAATTTAATAGAACTATTTTGCTAATAGATTTTCAATTGAGACTCCTGACTATAAAATAAGTCACTTTGATGGACTTTTCTGGAGAATCCTAATAGACACAGTTAATATACATTATTTATGCTCAGCAGTGTTTTTTATTAGACACATGTGCCCAAAGGCTTAGGCAATGGGCAAAGATTTTTTTTAAATAAATTGAAAGAATAAATAAATTAAATGAAATGAAAGCCACATGTCACATTTTTTTGGGGGGGGGGGGTAATATTCATGTGACTGTTGGCTACTCCGTATGTTAAGCTTGAGTCTGGTTTTAGGTAATCTTATGATTAAAGGCCTAGTCCCTAAATAGTCTAGGGCAGTTTCTAGTGACATGCAGAGAAAGCAATGGATCTAGACTCAAGTTCAGCACATCCTCAAGAATCTTAAACACAATTCATGCAGTCTTTGATATAACTGTGAGGCATCTGGGCAATTTAAAGAGACACATTCTCCTAACTAGGTAACTTTGAAGAGGTGTTCAATACAATATTGGATAGTTTAGATCATCAGACGTGGACTTACTTGAACTTCTTCACAACCCAATACCTGAAAAAAAAAAAAAAAAGACCAACTAGAATTCTCATCTTTCTCAAGAGATTGTCTGGAAAAGGGATCAGGAGAAACAATGAACTTCTCTACCTTTCTCTTGATCATTAAAACTAGGAAAGAATGGAGCAAGGAGATGTCTGGAATGCAACGTGAGATTTGTTTAAAAAATCTGCTATTATGGATTTACTTCTAATCATTCCTTGACTATATGATTATGTATTATGACAATGTCATAATACCAACTTTTTGATGGGATGTCAGAAACATTTTACAAGTCTGTGGTTCCCTGAAAACTCAAATGCTTTTATAACTCCATAAAGTTACTATAATAGGCTTTATTATTTCTTTTAAATGACTGTCAGAGGGACCTGCCATTACCTTGACACTTATATTTGAGAAACTTTTGCTCAAGTTCTTACACACCTTCATGGCAACGCTCAGAGTCTAGGCTCTTTTGTGGCTTCCTCTTTCTGCTTCTCATTATGTCTAGCCAGCAGAATGTTTTGTCTTTTGATCAGTAAGGTTAGAAGTGAACCAGATTCTGAATATTTTTTACACTGTTTTCAGTTCTGTATAAGAAATATTTACTGAAGCAGTGGACCCATAAAAATGAAGTTGATTTTGAGATTTTATTGATGTAATGGAAGAGGAAGTATTGCCCATTGTTACTATATCCAAAACATTCCAGAAGTACAAGCAGAGAACTATGTCTCTATCATCAGAATTTAATATGAAATCATGTTCTTCTTCTGTCATACAGAAAATTTGTCATAGGTTTTATCTGCAATAAAAGCTATGTCAATGGTGCCACATAATACATTTGTAAAGGTTAGAGATATTTTAACCCTCATCTGTGACCAGAATAATAATTGTAAGTAACCCACTGAAACACCCATAGCCAATTGTTAAGAGTGTAAAAATTTTCTGCACATATTAATGAAAACAGCATAGAAATCCACACGCAGTGGGGTCATTTCAAATAATGTCCTTGAAATGATACATTTATTACATAAATAAAAAATACATAATTACTAATTTTATCAATCTTATGTGCTTGTCATGGATTTGTGTTATTAAAGTCCAGAGAGATTATGCTGTTGTGTTGGTTCAAATTCCCACAAAGGCCTGTGAAAACATAACAGCCACGTTACTTTAATGACTTTACTTTTTGAAATGTGTCTTGTTACAAACCCTGAATAATGAACAGAATATTCTCAGAAATACAAGTTTTGCTTATCTGGATTTCAATTTCAAAAATTTATATGATTGTTTATTTTAACTTCTGCTAATTAGGAAAAGAAATATAGGAGTAAATATTTGTACATGGATCAACTTACTCCTTAGAAAATTAAAGTTGCTGACATTTGCTTCTGTGAAATTGTAACATCTCTTGTTTTCTTCCTATTTATATTTCCTAGTGTGACTTTCCAAACAGAATTTACTTTCTCTTTTAATTGCACATTATATTTTTATATTAAAAGCCGAATTTCAGATGTCACAACTTCTTTATCATCAGTTGAACAATTGCTAAGCAGCCACAGGACATGTATTTACGTCCCTACAGCCGAAATTGAGTTACAACATAACTACAATTCAGAACTAGCTAGAAAAATAAAATGCATTCTTAGATTTTACTTTTTCACTGGATGTACACAAGAAACAGAAGTTTTAATTTAGAAAAATCCAAGTAAACCTCATTTTCTTCTCCTTCTTCTTCTTTTTAAACTCAGACAGTGGATTTATCTAAGCAACTGAGTTCCTTTCTTAAGACTCACACTGACTTCTGGTCATTTTATTCTGAAGTGCAGAATGTATTTTGAATACAAGATGATTTGATTTAGTTGGTTTAATCCACAGTTTCAACTTTTGCCTTTTCTTTTAAAATAAGTTCCATAAAAGAATCCACAGAAGCCTTGTTTTGATTACCCTTTATCCTTCAGCCTTAGATCAGTATCAGTTTTTTCCCCTTGCTCACAATCCATTATAGAAAATACTGTAGATTTCTACAGCATGACCAAAACTCACATTATGTTTGCAATTTTCCGTAAGATTTGTAGAGTATAAAGTAAAAATGTTTGCTTTAAGAGACATCTGCTATAAATAAAATGACAGTGTAAATTTTCAAGAGAGCTGCACGATGGTTGTAAAGGTTCAAAACATGAGCCTTCTAGAGTGGGTTCCAGCACTTAGCGATTTTCCAGAGGGTCAACAGTGTTCACCTCAATGTTCTTGAACCCTCACCCACCTCCTGGTCTCCCAGCCTCCCTCCCAGCTCCCAAAATTGCAATGAAATTAGCCTGTAATGCTTTCAACGCCCTTGCAGATCAGCTTTTGTTCTCAGGGAAACATGGGAATGGCATTAAAATATGCTTCCCACTCTTACAAAATATTTCCTCGAAATACTTTAAAAACTCAAACCAGTTACTTCAGATTCTGATAGTATCTTTATTGAATAGAATCAGCCAGCTTGAAAGGGTCAGCCATTCTGTTCAGTGACATACATTGTCTAAGAAGTTTCTAGAACTACTCATTAAAGCTCTGCCTCAGAAGAAATTTGTTAGGGAGAACAGAGACAAACTGGCATTACTTTTTCCCAATTTTCCTCTTAGTTTTCTTTAGAAACAAATAAGAGTTCTCATAATATGCTTTTGGAAGGACAGAATCTTTTGTTTCCTAAACTGAAGCTTTCTGTAGTGGCTGTGGTCAGAAACTGAGTTGAGAGAAATCACTGAGTAACAATGATAATCACCAGCCAAAAATACACTGTAGTTCAGAAGAAGACAGAGCCACCTTACTGAACATGGTCATTGAAGAATATTTTTTAAACATTTAAAAACTCCTTAATGTTGCCATTTATATATTTTAGTATAGAAGGTGAAGCCAGAGCCTCAAATAGAACTTTAAAATTCAAAACATAAAATTCCATAGAATGGCAAATATGTTATATTCAAGGTTTGACCTTCATAAAGGCTTCAGGGGTTGATGGAGACATGCGTAAATTAAGGCTTATTATTTTTCCGATAAAAAGAAAGGAAGTAGCAACTTGTGTAAATATTTCACCTAGTGTGAAAATACTTTTTGGTATTTATAGGAATATATTTTAAATTGCTTTTTCATTATGTTACCCCAAAGGCAAAATTATTTTATTGGAAAATTGATTTGCTATCAAATAAAATAAAGATAAGAGTTTAAAAGATCCAAACTAGTCAAATGATAGAAATTTTGCTCACAAACGTTACCGAATATGTTACAAAAGTTTCACGCGTGCACGCGTGTGTGTGCGTATTTTCAAAGCTTTCCATATTTATTATTCTCAAAAATTACTTTTTGTAGCAATGGGGGAAATGTTAGGCTGCCACTTCTCAGACAGCAAGCGCCTAATGCACACAGAAATTACATAAATTGTTATGACTATCAAAACCACTTGCCAAAATTTTTTTACAAAATACTTCCCCCTCTTATAAATGGTTTAATTTTCCCCTATCTCTTTGAGTCCTTTATCTTCTTCAATGTCCTACCCTGCAATATGTGTGAAATTTTATCAAAAGCTTTCTGATATTACCATAAATTACTGTGTAAGCAGAGCTATTGCTTATCTGTCAAGGGGGTTTTTTTCTCTTTCTTTAGCAATTTTCTCCATTTCTATATGTGTGAAAGGTTTTCCTTGCTATTTCTCACCAAGGACTGTACCTTAACGTCTTTGACTTTTGGTAAGGAGATCCAGGAGAAAGTTGTTCTTAGAATAACCTCGTGACACCACAAAGGGGCAAGGAAAGCATTTTTTTTTTTCATATGTTCTTTCTTTAACAAGTATTTAGGGAAACTAATTTCTAGATGACAGGACATATTCCTATGTTAAATACAGAGACTGTATTTCTTTATATTTAATGTATTTTTCTACCATTTTAGTTCATTTGAGTTGTATATTTTGCATGCAATGACTATTTACCATTTTTCCAATTATTTATTTTAAAATCTCTTACAATACGTTTCATTAGTACAACATGGTAAATGTTAATCTTTTGATAGGAATTATTTTACTTGTTCTATTGTACCTGGTTAGTCATAATTTTTGACAACTATGCAATTATCTTTTCTATTGTGAGCTTTCTTTAAAAATATTCAAGGTTAATTGGATGGATATTATACTTTGGAAAGAAGTTATGATGATATCCTATTATAAACTGTATAATCTGGAAAGAGGCTGTATATCAGGGTTGTTTTATTACTGCCACAGGCAGAGATGGAGTGAAATTTCTATTTTGGGCAGTACAGGGAAAAGGTCACTTTGAAGATCCAGACTTTGAGAACGATTGTCATGATAACAGGATATCTAGAAACTGCTTTAAAGAAGAATAACATAAAGCCCTCAGCGATGTGCCTGCGGGGCCCATCAGCCAACTGGAATTCTGTTTCACACTCAATGACTCATCCTGCCATATTTTTAATTTTACATAAATGTCCCCTCAGGTATATTAAAAAATCCTTTACAAAAATTAGATAACCCATCCTTCCCTCTATAGCAGACACATGTTAGGTCCACCGATGAATTAAAAAGCAAACTAGAAAAGATGTATCTCTGAATCTGTTTGTATTGAGATCTATGCAGTAATATAGAAAATGTTCATAGTTATCATCAAAAGACTGTGTACGTCAACAGTGATCAAATTGTTTTCAAAAGCAACAGCAGAGATACTAAGCAATGACAACAAACCATCAGACTTCCTTCCTGAATGGTAATGTCCTTCTCAGCACAGCTACTACGTACAGATGCCTTCATTCTCTGACCGCAAGGAACAGACCATCTCTGCACATGTGGTGGAAATATACCTCAGTGTCCATGTCTGACTACAGCTCTTCTTTTACCACTATATTTCTCTTGTATATTTAGTGCCTTTGGTGAGAGTAAAATCGGGAGTGCTGCCTCTGGAGATGATCCATTCTGGATTCCACACCTATGGCTCCCAAGAACTAGCCACATGAGCTTGGACAAGAGTCACATAGCCTGGGCAAGGCCGTCTCCCCATTTTCAAAATGGGACAACAATAGAAACTACATCAAGGTGAGTTTGTGAGAATTAAACAAGTTAATCTACTTGTCTATTACCAAATTGGGAACTAAAAGTATTGACTAAAAATAAAGTTATTTCCTTTTTTTTCTTAATGTTTATTTATTTTTCTGAGAGAGAGACAGAGCATGAGCAGGGAAGGGGCAGAGAGAGAGAGAGAGGGAGACACTGAATCTGGAACAGGCTCCAGGCTCTGAGCTGTCAGCACAGAACCCCCACACGGGGCTCAAACTCGGAATGGTGAGATCATGACCTGAGCCAAAGTTGGACACTTAACCCACTGAGCCACCCAGGAGCCCCAAAATAAAGGTATTTATTTAACTTTATAAACTTTTTTTTTTTTAAGCAAGTTTAGGTTTACCAAAAAATTGTGCAGGACATACAGAGAGTTCCCGTGTACTTGCTACTCCCAATCCCCTCTTAATAACATCTTGCATAGTGTGGTACATTTGTTATGACTGACAAGCCAATATTGGCACATTATTAACTGAAGCCCATAATTCACATAAGGATTCATTCTTTGAGTTAATACCATTCTATGGATTTTTACAAATATCTAATGCCAAGTATTCACCAATACAATATGGTACAGAATAGTTTCATTGCCCTAAAATTTTCCTGTGCTCTACCCTTTCATCCTTACCTCCCTCCACAAAAGCCCTGGCAACTATTGGTATTTTTATTTTCTCCATAGTTTTACCTTTTCCAGAATGTTACATAGTTGGAATCATATGGTATGTAGCCTTTGCAGACTTGCTTATTTCACTTAGCAACATATATTTAAGATTTTTTCATGACTTTTTGTGACCTGACAACGCATTTATTTCTATCACTAATATTCCATCACGTTGATGTGCTATAGTTTGTTTATTCATTCACTTATTGAACAACATCTTGGTTGTTTTAGTGGTTATGAGTAAAGCCACTATAAACAGTCTTGTGTAGGTTTTGTGCGGACATGTTTTCAACTCCCTTGGATAAAAGCACCATTGCTGGATCAGACAGTAAGAGTATGTTTAGCCTTGTAAGAAAATGCCAAACTGTCTTCCAAAGTGGCGGTGCCATTTTGCATTCCCACTAGCTATGAATGAGTGATATTTTGCTTCACATCCTTGCCATCCTTATGTCAGTGTTTTGGATTTTATCCATTTAAGTACATAGGTAATGAATCTTATTATTGTTTAATATATATATATATATATATATATATATATATATATAACAAATATTTATTAGCTATTTTGTACCAGCCCCTGTTCTAAGGACTGGGGTTATAAGAGTGAATAAAACAGACAAAAAAGCCCCCCATGGAGTCTGTATTGTAGTCGGTAGAGGCTGGGAACAAAGAAATTAGTGGTAAATGTATATGGAGGTTGGTGATAAGTTCTAGCATGGAAGGAACTTGAGGGCAGAAAAAAATATTGGGGTGGGGACTGCCATTTGTAAACTGTGTGGTCAGAGAAGGTGTCAGTGAGAGGATGACATTTTAGCAAAGCACTGAAGGAAGAAAAATAAGCTGTCATGCAAACATCTGGAGGAAGTGTTCCGGGCAGAGACAATACCAAGTAGCAAGACCCAGGGGAAGGAGGATGCCAGGAAAGTTTAGAAGGAGCACAGAAGCCAGCCTGAGCAAGGAGATGATATCAGGGAGGTCCTGGGGGCTGCCTTACATAGGATCTAGTAGGACATGAGAGCATTTTTCATGTTACTCTAAAAGAGGTAGAAAGTCATCAAAGCAGCAAAGTTTTGAGCAGGAAAGCAATATGGTATGGCTTAGTCTTTAAAGCATCTTTGGGCAGCTATACTGAAAATAGGCTGTAGGAGTCAAGGGCAGTAGCCGATGGACAAGGTGGTGAAGCTCTCACTAATACCCACATAAGAGACAGTGCTGCTGGAGTCAAATCTGAAGAGAGTGATTATAAAATGCTTGTAACATTCCCTGTCACATGGTATTATAGTTAGTGTTACCTTCTTTATTAATTTTCATCACAAATATAAAAATATAAAATATCCATATTTCCTACACCATGTTTCCAATTATTAGGACATATTCTGATGTTAATTATTCAACTGTTTTCAGTAAAATTATTTTTAACAGTGCTTATAGGTCTTTAAAAAAATCCAAACTCTTTTACTTAGAAAAGTTGAAAAAGTTCTTATTGGATTAGAGTTGCATGATATTGCTAGGATATGTCTTTTAAATATTTTTCACCTATTAGAATATATTTAGCTCATTTGAGATATAATTCAGTTCCAATCTGCAATCCTTCTATCTACCAAGTCAAAGTGTCATATGAAATAAAGACAGAGGCTTGTTAAAGTTTTTGGTTCCTAAACATCAGGTTTTTTTCTTCCCCAGGAACAGCAAAATTAAGGGATGGAGTGTGGTTACAATACTTGTCATTCAAAATTATGAATAGGGGTCCTTGGTTGGAGATTCAAATCTCTTAGAGTGTTCTGGGGTGGGTAGATTGTGAGGAGATAGCTTTTTTTTTTTTTTTTTAAAAAAAAAAAAACGATTAAATCAGGAAACCTAATTGTCCGGCTAGCTGGGGATGAGGGAAATTGAAATCAGACCTCCTGTCTTCCTGGTTTCATGCTAGATTCGAATATGGTCACTGGGTCTCTGGAGCCTATGAAAATCAAGTGTATTACAAATGAGTAAGAATTCTAGAGAAACTCTCCAGTAATTTGCTACCTGAATGTGGCATTAGGCAGTTATCTAAATCAATCCCAACAATGACCTAAGTGAAGGTGTAAATATAGCCATCATTCACTTAAGAAATATTTGCTGAGGGGCACCTGGGTGGCTCAGTTGGTTGAGCACCCGACCTCGACTCAGGTTATGATCTCATGGTTCATGAGTTCGAGTCCTGCATCGGGCTCTCTGCTGTCAGCACAGAGCCACCTTCACATCCTCTGTCCTCCTCTCTCTACAAAAAAAAAAAAAAAAAAAAAAAATTAAAAAAAATATTCACTGGACATGTCCTGTATCCAAGAAACTCTTTTAGGAACTAGGGCTACAGAGATAAATTAAAAAGTCCCTGCCTTATAGAACTTACATTGTAGTTGGGGGAGACAGCTGATAAACATTAAAGGAATTGAACATACAATATAATGTTACATAGTGACAAGGGCTAGGCAGAAAAACGTGATGTGGGGTAAAGGAATGAAGTGTGATAGAATGTGCATTTGCGATAGGCTGTTTAGGAAAGAGATCTCTGAGGAAGTGTCATAAGAATGAGACACAAATGCAGCAAAGATGTAAGCCGCAGTCCTGGGGAAAACATTCCAGGCAGAGAAAAGTCCAAGTGTAAAGGCTCGAGGTGGGAACATTTCTGGTGTGTTCTAGAACAGCAAGGAGGCCATTTGACCCCCTCGAATGAGGGAATGAGGAGAGCAAGGGTAGGAGATGAGGCTGTTGGGGAAGGATGTGGGTTTCTGGGTCATGGGTCATTGAGACCATCAAAGTGTTATGATCTGATTTTCATTTTGGAAAGATCACTCTATGGGGCAGAGAGAATAAGGAAGCACAGAAATAGAAGGTCAAGAAGGCTCTGGGTGGCTCAGTCAGTTAAGCGTCTGACTTCCACTCAGGTCATGATCTCATGGTTTGTGAGTTCCAGCCCCTCATTGTGTTCTATGCTGGCAGCTCAGAGCCTGGAGCCTGCTTCAGATTCTGTGTCTCCCTCTCTCTCTGCCCCTCCTCTGCTTGTGCTCTCTCTCTCTCTCAAAAATAAATAAATATGAAAAAAAATAGAAGGTCAAGGGGTCTGGGTGGTTCAGTTAAGCTTCCAACTCTTGATTTTGGATCAGGTCATGATCTCATGGTTTGTGAGACTGAGCCCTGAGTGGGGCTGTGTTGAGAGCGTGGGAGCCTGCTTGGGGTTCCCTCTCTCCCTCTCTCTCTGCCCGTCCTCTGCTCAAGCTTGCTCTCGCTCTCTCTTTCTCTTTCAAAATAAGTAAAACTTAAAAACAAAAAAAGAAAAATAGAAGGTCTAATCAGGCAGCTGTTGAAAGCACCCAGGGGAGACCAGGGCTTAGATAATGTGGTAGTGAATAAATCTGAGATACATCTATAGGTAGAGGTGACAGCATTTGCTTATATGAGAGAAAGAAAGAAGAGAGATTTGGTGCGTGAATATCTGTGGTAAATGGTGATATTTCACCAAATGAAGAATGCAAAGTCGGGAGAGAACAGCTGCAATGCAATGGGACATTTTTCAAAATTGGAAGATATGTTATCTTCTTGTGCTCCCCATAAAGCCCACGGTGCTTTTGAAACATAAAAAGCAATGTCTATTGTTTTTTTTAAAAAATAGTATCACTTGAGATGAAAAGGAGGTGGGCTGTTCAACTTTACTTCCTTGAGATAAGCATAAATATGGTCTATTGCAATGATTCTTGAAGAATGTTCTGTGGCCTGTTGGTCAGCTTTAAGGGACTTCCCAAAATGCCTGGAACTGATCAAAATGTACAGGTGGTCCTTCTCGTCAGTAATGAAAAATAAAGCTTCATTCCATTGACCTATCTTACCTTTACTTATAACTAAGAAATTTTTGTTTTGTTTTGTTTTACTGGTAACCTATGATACTAACACTTGGTATTTATATACCCGAAATACCAAGTTGCTAGAGTGTCCTGAAGACGTATTTAGTTTTTTACTCATAAGGGTTGGCAATGCTTGACAATATTCCCTCCATTTAAGGGGAAGATAATTTGTTGTAAGTGAACCAGAGAGGTCTAGATTTGGCCAGGATTTTAAGATTTGTAAAAGAGTGGTGCCTGGGTGGCTCAGTCAGTTAAGTGTCCAAGTGTTTGAATTTGGCTCAGGTCATGATCTCACAGATGATGAGTTTGAGCCCCACACTGAGCTGTCAGCTCAGAGCCTGCTTCGGATCCTCTCTCCCTCTCTCTCTGCTCCTCCCCCTGCTCATTCTCTCTCTCTGTCTCTCTCTCTCAAAAATAAATAAACATTAAAAAAAGAAATGTAAAATCTGCAAAAGAGTGAAAGAGCCTCAGAGTCAATAGTTGTCAACATGCCATGTAGTGTTTTCCTTATGGGGGGATTCACATATGAGGGAAACATCACTCTCTGAAGGGGAAAATTGGACAGCTATTGAATAAGTTAGTATCCTACTTTAATAAGTTTCAAAGGTGCTCAAGGTATTATAGAATTCAGTAAAAAAAGAGCTTTCAGGGTTTTGAGTTTGGGAGAAATGATTATATCAGGAACCAAGGTGAGGCCTTCTAAGGAGGCTAGTTATAAATTCGATTCAAAAATCATAAGCTGGAAGTTGTTGGTGAAACCTGGCCCAGGGACTAGGAGGCTAGGCTCTGAGGGTAAGCTTAAAGACATTTAGCCACCAGTGTAAAAAAGCCATTTTCTTTCTTTAAGAATTTTGTTTAGCATAAGGAAACATTAAAAAGGGACCTGGGTGGCTCAGTCAGTTAAGCATCCGAGTCGCAGTCCATGAGTTCGAGCCCCATGATGGGCTCTGTGCTGATAGCTTGGAGCTCAGAGCCTGGAGCCTGCTTCAAATTCTGTGTCTCCCTCTCTCTCTGCCCCTCCCCCGCTTGCACCCTGTCTCTCTGTCAAAAATAAATAAACATTAAAAAAAAAAGAAAGAAAAGAAAACATGAAAGAGATTTAAGAAAGTTTGTTCCCACAGCTGTAATAAATGTAGTCACAATTGTGGAAAATGAGTCCCAGCAACACCTAAAATGGTTGGTTTCGTGATGCTCCCAGAGCCTGTCTTATCCGGGGAAGGTTTAGAAAATGGCTGGGATCCTGACAATGCTGCTCATATGGGGGAGGAAAGAGCACTGCTACAACCCTGACAGTATATTCCTGAACTTCTGCCTGAGTCCTGATCCCCCTGATTCCTAGTCTAGGGATGCAGCAAGTCCAGAAGGACACTGGGAGGACACTTATGAAGCAATTGAGTTTATATAGTTCCTTTTTTCTTGCTTTAACCATAGTTCAATTCCCATGACTTTTTCATGCAAAGTGTTTTCATTATTCTCCACAGTAATGTTTTTGTATACCTCTTGTTTCCTGTGATTTCTTTCTTGAAGAGACAGCCTAATAGATGGTCTAAAAGTACTTACCTTACTAGGGTACTTTCCTAGGGGTAGCTACCCCAAAAGTAAACTTTTAATAAATGGCAAAATTTCACCCCTAATTCATGAGATCGTGAAGTCCTAAAAATGTGAAGGGTCTCATGACAGCGAAGTCCCTAACTGAAAGAGGGGAGAAATGCCATCATGTTTTATTACCACTGGGAATCCCGGTATACCACCATCGAGAGTGAAGTGAAGGGCCCCAGAGCAGGCTGTCCCCAAACATACCATAATGGCATATCGACTACTTTGAATTAAAGCTTGGGAAGCAACCAGTCCAAGGAGACTCCAAGCCTCCCCTGTCCACCCTGAAAGCAGGAAACAAATCTCCCATGTGAAAAATACCCTGTCTGGCCTAAAAAGTAAAAAGACATCCTTATTACAAGAGACAGAGACTTCAGAGTCAAGAAAGCTGTAGAAATCAACTGTTACCCTTTTTTTTACTAATCTACGACTTCAGCCCAAATTCCACTTACAATTTCTTATTGATTAAAGTTTCCTCATCAGGAGGATGAAGACCATAATGGAATCAACCAAATAGGGTAGATTACATGACTCAATATGTGGAAAACACTTAGGAAAGCGCCCAATGTCTCAACTTCGTAAATAGTATGAAAGCGTTAGCTTTAGTAGAATTCTTTAATATAGTATAGTTCTTTAAGACTAGAGCTTATGTTCTACTGGGTCAGTTATGACCTGAAAATTACTAAATTGCTTCTCTCTGAGGTAAGACTTCTGTAAAATATGAAGATAATAGGACCCAAGCTGTAGGCTTAGTATGATGGTCCTGTGTGAGTGTGTGGGGGGTGGGGTTGGGGTGGGGGGAGGAAGGGGCTTAAATCCAAATAGGTTCTTGTCACTGTTTTCATCACTGTTATTTCATTGCAATCTCAAAGCATGCTACTTAGTTTTTTTTTTTTTTCTTTTCTTTTAGGGATATAAAAAGAGTGACTATTTTAATTCTCAGTACCATTTAAGGAATTCACACATTTGTTTACTCTGGAAAGCATGCAATTGTGTTTACTAAAACATATGGATGTTTACTATAAATGCTTCATTCCTAAGATCTGCTTTCACATGTGCACATCAGGCATAATGATAATATTTGAACCCTGGTAAAGTATTGCATGCTATATAAATGTGGATAATGTGCTTCGCAGGATCATTTTCATCCTCATGTTAATTATTTGAGCAAAATGCAAATATTTGATTGAATGTAAAAATTGATCCTATACATATTTATTTGCTCTATCTATTCTCAGAGTAAATTCAGTATGATTACTATGAGCATAATTTCAACTGACTTCTATGAAGAAGATTTCACAGTCACCTGAAGTAACAGCCTGCAGCCCTTATTATGGAAAGCCCCCAAAAGGAGCTTGCAGAATCTTGGGAGGATTTCTTAAATCTTATAAAAAAAAAATAGGAAGAAAGTAAAAGAAGATTTCTCCTTAAAAAGAAATCTGAAAATGCAGCATGAGAAACCAAAGAGTTCTTAATCTATTGACATATCAAACTTACTACCCAGATTTCTCTCTCATTGTTCACTTTACATTATTATGTGTCTCATTTTTACAGTACTTGAAAATTGCTGCATATTCTTAAGTCACAAAAACAGATGAAAATTGAGATGTAAATTTTTGTACTTTAAAAGTAGTTACAAAATTATTTCTTTAAAGTGATCCCACACTGACAGGGGATAAAATCGATGCATTAAGAGAAGCTAGAATAAAATATAGTGTGGTTCACCACTGGAAAATATAAGCAAGTTTACTTGATTTTATTTCTATCAAAATGAATCTTGAAAACCACTGATTATACGTCTCCTGTTTTCAACGTATTGTTTAGAGGATAGAGGAAAGGACAGAAGTACTGATGAAAAATAAATGGACCGAGACGGGTTTGTGAATCCCAGATCTTGCTGTTAGTATGTTCATAAACAATATGTGAATGTTACAGTCCAGCAATTTTTTGCCCTCTTTAGAATACTGTAAGCCAAAATACTTTACATAAAATGCATGGGTTTTTTTCTTGCCTTGTTTTTCTGCTTTGTTACCTTCAAGTTATACCGTTCTTTATATTATAGCAACTCAGAGTTTGCACCACTAAATGTGACTCTATAAAGGGCCTCTGATACTGTACTTTGTTATATTTATGTTTTTAAAATATAAAAACAATATACCCTTGAGGATAAACAAAAACTCAGAATTGCACAATTTCAACTCATTTGCAATGTGGCTCGTTCAACATCACATATAGTGCGCTTACATCACTCACAAAATTTCCAACTCTTATACTGCTTCTAGAATCTCAAAAGTTTTAGGACTTTCATTTCCTGACATCTTAATAAAACATGTAGCCTTAATGGCTACCTAACTGAATCTGGGATTTTCATGCAATTTAAAAAATTCTGGACAAAGACAAGTGAACGAATTGACTTCAGAAGTGACTTAACATGTGAGACTCTCATTGCTTTTTTTTTTTTTTGAAGAGTGCCCCATGAAAACATACTTATCTGTAAAAATAATCAGAAATGATTCTTTTTCTTTTTTTTAACAGTTATTTATTTTCGAGAGAGAGACAGAGACAGAGTACATGCAGGGGAGGGGCAGACAGAGGAGACACAGAATCCCAAGCAGGCTCCAGGCTCTGAACTGTCAGCACAGAGCCCAACACAGGGCTCAAACTCACAAACCACAAGATCATGACCAAAGTCTAATGCCCAACCAACTGAGCCACCCAGGAGGCCCAGAAATGATTCTATAATATTATTTATAAACTTTCTTATAATAATCTTTATTTGCAATTTCCCCCCCCAAAATCTCTTTTTAAATCTTTATTCTTGGGTCCTATTTTGGACCCCCTTCAGGGGTGGTGGTTATTCCTGCATCCAGCATCAAAGTATACGCACACCCTCACAGACAAACATGCACAGTCACAGACAAACAAAACAAACTGGGAAACGTGACAACAGTAGTGTAAGTGACTGTACATGTGGAAAATGTCTGAAAGATAAAGGAAACTAGAAAAAGAATGACTCACACAGCTGTGGAAGACCTTCCCATGGTTTCCATGGACTCTCCTATCTATCCGTATTCAGCGTTAGCTGAAAATCATCATTTCATAAAATCTCAAAATCCAAATTATTCTGTTTCTCATATGTGAATCTCCAGTCTTCACTCTCTTGTTTCTACATTCAGAACATGAGTTCTATTTGTGGTGCTACCTAACTTTCTGTGTAGCTTGAGGAAAGCCACTTAAGCTCTCTGAACAATACTGCTTCTTAATATGAAAATTTGGATTAAAATATTGGACCCTGTCTATTCAGAGGATTGCTGTGAAGATCAACATGAAGATTACATCAACTATAAACATGTATACATAGTTTAGATAAGCAGTGTTAACCTAGACACATATTAGATCCAAATAATTTTAATTCTTAGTAGTAATCTGTGGCTTTTCAGCCGCAGATTTAATGTATTTATTCTGCAAACCTTTGTTGAACATTCCCATTCTGAGCATTGAGCACTCAGCCAAGGTGTCCATAAGAGAGTGTTTCAGGTGTGACGTCTGGAAAGAATAGGTTTTGGGGTCTTACTTTCTGGAGATGCCCTTGCTGTTGAATTGCCTGGAGCCTAATCAATGGCTGTAACATGTGGCTGTTCAAGGGACGCTGGCTCCAGGTGCCTGGTGGCGGGAGGGATGAAATCCAGGTTCCTCTCTGCTCCTCAGGAAGTATGCCCTAGAGAAAGAGGAACCTTCTTACACTATTGGTGGGAATGCAAACTGGTGTGGCCACTCTGGAGAAGAGTATGAAGGTTCTCAAAAAGCTAAAAATAGAACTCTCCTACAATCCAGCAATTACACTACTAAGTATTTATCCAAAGGATACAAAAATACTAATTTGAAAGGGTGCGTACACCCTGATGTTTACGGCAGCATTATCAACAGTAGCCAAACTATGGAACAAGCCCAAATGTCCACCAACTGACAAATGGGGTAAAGAAGATGTGGTTTATCTGATGGAACACTACTCAGCCATAAAAAGAAAGAAATCTTGCCATTTACGATGATGTGGATGGAGCTAGAGAGTATCATGCTAAGCAAAATAGGTCAGTCAGAGAAAGACAAATACTATGTGATTTCACTCACATGTGGAATTTAAGAAACAAATGAATATAGGGTGGGGCGGGGTGGTAAAGAGAGGCAAACTGAGAAACAGACTCTCAACTATAGAGAACAAACTGAAGGTTGCTGGAGAGGAGGTGGGTGGGGGAGATGGGCTAAACAGGTAATGGGGATTAAGGAGGGCACTCGTTGGGATGAGCACTGAGTGTTGTATGTAAGTGATGAATCACTACATGAACACCAGAAACTAATATTGCACTGTATGTTAACTAGCTGGAATTTAAATAAAAACTTGGAGATAAATAAGAAAGAAAGAAAGAAAGAAAGAAAGAAAGAAAGAAAGAAAGAAAGAGAAAGAAAGAAAGAAAGAGAAAGAAAGAAAGAAAGAAAGAAAGAAAGAAAGAGAAAGAAAGAAAGAAAGAAAGAAAGAAAGAAAGAAAGAAAGAGAAAGAAAAGAAGAAGAAAAGAAGAAAATATCCCCTAGAGAGGGAGCTGCTGAGTCTGGCTGGAGTTGGGGGCTCTTTTTTCCAGTCTTCAAAAGCCACAGAATGGGCTAAGTCTGCGACTCTCTCCCTGTGGGATCACCACTCATCTCTTCAGGCTGAATAGAACATCATTCTTGGCCGACTAAGAAATGCCAGGGTTGGGGTGCCTGGGTGGCTCAGTCGGTTGAGTGTCCGACTTCGGCTCAGGTCATGATCTCACAGTTCATGAGTTCGAGTCCCACATCAGGCTCTGTGCTGACAGCTCAGAGCCTGGGGCCTGCTTCGGATTCTGGGTCTCCCTCTCTCTCTGCCCCTTCCCCACATGTGCTCTGTCTCTCTCTGCCTCTCAAAAAATAAAGAAAATTAATTTTAAAAAATAAAAAAAAAAAGAAATGCCAGGGCCCTCAAGACATATTTTAGATAGTTTTCCTCTAGGTCCTCACCATTTCTCAGGCTATCCTACAGGACCTGTGCCTGATCGTGTTGTTGTAACACCCCCACAAATTCCACCCCTTCTTAGAACTGCAACAGGGACAAAACTCTATCAACAAGACAGAACGTAGTGCCTGTAGAAGATGATCCAACATGTTGTTCATCTTTTTGTGGACAATGCCCTTAAGCCCTCAGGGTCAAAAGATTACACCCATTTCATAAACTTTTCTATCGCCATTATTACAGTTTCTCTGTATGCTATTTGGGTTGAAATTCTGTGCCATTTCTGCAAACATCAACATAATTAGTGTTCTGAAAGTATGCTATTGATATGGTTTGGAAAGTTTTAAATCTTGGACCGTACACAGAGAAAAGTTAAAGTTTTCAATATAAATGTCCAATTAATCTACAAAGCGATCTTTAAATATTCTCATATATTCTGTCCTCAAAAATCCTTATTTTCCATTCATGTAAAATCATGTCATAATCCAAGAATATAGAATTATTAAAGCATATAAATTCTAAAACTTGTGGCTTGTTCCTGGAAATAATTACATTGATTGAGGCACTGTGAATTTGAAGTAGAATGTTTTTGTGAGTTGCTGCAGGAGAAAACTCTTAAGCTTCATAAATCTAAATTGAGTGACTGAGAAAAAAGAAAAGGTCTATAAAGCTATGAATACCTATTCTAGTAAAGGATGCAAAAAATTTCAATAAAGAAATAATTGGTAATCTTGAATTCAGTGACAGAAAATTATAAATCTGTCTCTTTTATGAAGTCTCTTGTGTGAAATATGGATGAGTTGAGGTTATAAAAAAACATGTTTACCAGCAGGAGCCTAAATCAACAGCTTTGAACATGATAGTTCAGAAAGTAGCAGGGAGCCACTGTTCCTGACATGGGCAACATTGACATTTATTTAATTTTTTACTTTCCCACAGTAGCCATTTCTTCTCCTGCCCTGTCTCTGCCTACCTTTGTCCTTGGTTAAAATAAACCATCGCAGCATTAAATCTGTCTCCCACAGTTAATTACTGCAGTTATGTGTGAAAGCATTTAGTTGCAAAACCTTCTCGATGGGTTTTAAAGACACAGTTTAATATTAGTTTGTATGGTGGTTGCTGTACATCTTCAAACCATACAGACCATGTCAAGTGCTCCAAGGAATAATGAAATATTAATTTTGAGACAAAAAATTAAGTGGCTTAAAGAAGAAGCTGTTGTCTATCCCACGAATGGCTTTTAAGACATTGATATCTATGCTTTGAACAGATCTATTCTTAGCCGTTCAAACCGCATGTAATGAGCCCTAAGTAACTGTCTGCCTTCAGTTATGTAGCACAGATTGAAACCACCAATCCCTTCTTTCTGTCAGAGCACAGCTATGAAGAAAAGGCACCCTTTTCTTATCTACAGTCTTGTAGTTTTTGACAACATTATGCCAAGATAGAAGACCTGTTACTGTCTTGTAAACACTGGAGGGAAAAAAAAGTACCCCTAATGCTTAAATAAGTACTAACGTCCAAGTATTTTGTGGTATGTATACACGTGGATTTGGTAATGCTTTTCCATACTTATTTCATTAAATACTTTACTTGTGAAAAGAAAACCCCCAAAGCCAAATGGAAAAGTTTTCCTTGTTCATTCATACAATAAATGACCATAGAGCATCTTTTGTGTATTAGGGTTGATACATAAGGTTGATCTTCTTTATCCAAAATGTTAAAAATGATGAAGATAAAAATGGGTAGAAGTAAGTGATTGTTATAAGAAATGACTTAAATACCACTGGCACCCAATGGATATTGAGCACTAAGAAAGTAGTATTGGGAAGTAAAAAAAAATAACAACAACTTATTTTGGGCTTTTTTTACCTCTAGCCTTCAATTAAAAAAAAATTAACATTTATTTATTTTTGAAAGAGAGACAGAGAGTGAGCAGGGGAAGGGGAGAAACAGAGAGGGAGAGGGACACAGATTCGAAGCAGGCTCCAGGCTCTGAGCTATCAGCACAAAGCCTGATGCGGGGCTCGAACCCATGAACCGTGAGATCATGACATGAGCCAAAGTCAGTTGCTTAACTGACTGAGCCACCCAGGTGCCCCTGTTGGCCTTGAAATTGAAAGCTCCATCAGAAATGTTATAATAGAATAATGACGGCTTCAGCTTTTCTAATGTGCAGCCAATTTTCCTCCAAAGCAGGAATATTATGAGTGCTTAATTAACTCTTAAATAACAATTATTTGTAAATGGTTTGTGGGACTAGGGTAAGATGGAAAAGTGTACAGAGGCAAGACCACTGGAGGCAATCACAATGAGGACTAACTGAAGCTTTAGGACAATCCTTGACGAAGATGCTCGTGGATAAGCTTACTAGATCCATGAACCAGCAAGCACTTAAAAAGCCTCAAAGCAACAAGATAAGACAATTGAGGAGAGACTCCATTTAAAGAGGAAAGCCTTAAAGGAATCTCTTTGCCCATCAATAATTTTATAAAATATACATGCCTACATGGAGTATATGCACACATTATGTTGAGGGACATGATGTCATGAGAATATCTTTTCTGTTAATGTTCCCAGAACTCTTTGATAGAATCAATGCTCATAGTCTTGATTCACTCAAATATATATCTGTCTCCGATATAATGAAAGCTTATGGAACTCAAGTTTTTAAGGCTATCCTATTTAATATTCAAGACCTGGATGAATAAACAGGATAGATGGTATTCTGCGGATTCATTAGCAAGCTCTTGCAACACACTGTATTTAATGCTCCGAATCAGTATCCATACTGGAATTGCTGTTAGATCCCCCAAACAAAAAGCATGTTTATAGTCTCATGATAGTCTGAAAACACCCAGGCTATCCAAGAATGTATTACCTCTAATACCATCTCTTTCACATGCTTCATTCCACTCAAGTATGCTCTTTATTTTGTTGCTGTCATATATTGAGATCTGTATATGGCTTAAAAACTCGTTTATTTTTTCCTAAGATGATACGACAATTTCATTTTAATTTCTCTGTGCAGGTTCTATTTGATAGTCCCACTTGGAGGCAGATTGACAAAGCAGGATTGAGCGCTGACCGATTACATCTGGAATTTTGTCCACCCACAGGTAGAAGCAATTGGCGATGGCAGAAGGAGGAGAAGGCTCAAAATGGCTGTATTGCATCCACCATGTTCATCTCTGGCCAGGCACTCAGTTGCTATCTAAAAACCAACTAGTGTTTTTACTGGCACCTTTTCCAAGTTGTTTCTTTTAGCATCCTCTCTGTATCATGCACTGAACACACTCATTTAACGTCACAAATTTAGCAGCACTCAAAGAATTATTCATCTCTTGGAATAATGCACCTCAGCAAGGCTTGAAACTGAGCTAAAATGGGATTTTTTTAAACCCAGATTATCAGTGGATGCGATACCCAAGAGTTGTCTCTTTTCATTAACAAATAGAAAAGTAAATTGCAAGAAATGTACCACTCTAGTGTATAATGTTGATAGTGGGGGAGGCTGTGAGTGGGTAGGGGGAAGGGGGTTATGGGAACTCTGTGTAGTTTCTGCTCAGTTTTGCTCTTAACCTAAAACTACTTTAAAAAACAAAGTCTACTTAAAATGGAGGGGGGATTAATAATCCATTTATATAAACAGAGATGACATATTTGCGTTTTTAAAGAGATATTTGGTTTTGTGATTCAGGTCGATTTTATATTTGCCATGGTTTTCTCTGTAAGGTGCACTTATTAGTGAATTTAAAAGTCTTAAGACAACTTTTTTCATTGTTGTTTGCCAAATGCAACTTTCTCTGAAGTTGTTATCACCATGCAGAAAATTGTAAGCACCTTATACATTATTTTTCAGCCAAAACAACAGCATGAATAACTTTAATTGGTAAGATTTTGAATTATAAAACTGGCAGTGTAGGGGCACTATGTGGCTCAGTCAGTTAAGTGTCCGACTCTTGATTTCGGCTCAGGTCATGATCTCACAATTTGTGAGTTCAAGCCCCGTGTGGGGGCTCTGTGCTGACAGTGCGGAACCTGTTTGGGATTCTCTCTCTCCCTCTCTCTGCACCTCCCCTCCTCTCTCTCTCAAAGTAATTAAATAAACATTTGAAAATATTGGGGCACCTTGGTGGCTCAGTCGGTTAAGAGTCTGACTTTGGCTCAAGTCATGATCTCCCGGTTCATGGGTTCAAGCCCCATGTCAGGCTCTGCACTGACAACTCAGAACCTGGAGCCTGCTTGGGATTCTTTGTCTCTCTCTCTCTCTGCCCTTCCCCTACTCATGCTCTCTCTCAGTCTCTCAAAAATAAATAAAATGGTGAAAAAAATTTAAATAAATAAAAATGGCAAAGTAGAAATATAAAATTCTGCCTTTGATATTTTTTATGCGTATAGTATAATATGGATGAGAAATGACTTGAAGAGAAAAGTGTATGAGGAAGGAGAGCACTGGAATAAGTGAGAGATCAACCTTATCGAAAAACAAACTCGACAATGAAGACTGTCGGTTTTCTCTTTCTTGCATGTTCATTGATCTATGCCTGTGTTTTATTCACTATTTTGTTAATGAATCCATAATCTTCCTTCAGTCATATCATGATCTAGAAGACACTAAATTTAAATAAAAAAATGATATGCAGTGTTAGAACCTTAGACTGTACATAATGTCAAAAGTATATTTGATAAAACGTAAACCAAAGAATTGAACTCACTCATCAGAAAAAAAAATGAGCATGGATATACTTAAGTCACACTCAAAAAATAAACACCTTAGAAGGAGTAAGAACTTATACAGACAATCTTTCTAATCTTCATCCCACATACATATTGCATTCAACCACTCAGGATTTAGAAACCAGAAAACGGAATTCACAGTGTGAGACTTGGTGTTCAGAATGTTGAACAAAGAACTTGACACTGTTCCTTGCTTCACAAATGGAATTTTCAGAATCCCAGACAGCCAAAGGCTCCTATTCTATGTAGAATGATATGCTTGGATCTGAGAGAAGAAATTCAACAGCCCTGACACTGTCTTGATGCTATACAGTCCTACATGGCAAATGGATTATTTTTCCAAAGAGAAAAAAAAAAAAGAGTTTTGTTTTCCTACACTATAGACTTCTTTTAAATCTACTTAAAATATGAAGGTTTGTTTGCTTGTTTGTTTGTTTGATTTTGGCATCAGGTTTGTTTTTGTGGGGGAAGGTGATTCAATCACTCAGAGACTCTAGGTCAGCATGGGGTATTCTTAAGTTCTGGAAGGTGATAACTTGCCTCTTGTGCAGTTCCAGATTCAGAGAGAAAATTAGATTCTCTCACACTAGAGCAAAGGTATTAGCTCTACACAACTAAAGTGTAGGGCAGTTTCTCTCTTCTCCATGGCTCCTTTTCAAGTAGGTTAGCAGTAAAGGTTGTGTCCATGAAAAAAGAACAGATGACAGCAAATTCAGACTGCACTGGACTCTTCAGTGGATTGGAGCGACTGCCTGATTTCCTCCATATTTACAATACTAAAGGAATCTGAGAAATAATTCAGACGGTCTAAAAAACAGTCTTCGACAGATTTAAAACTGGCTGCCTGTCACTGAAGAAGAGAAGAAAGCTTGGGATGTTTATACACACACAGATGGAAACAGATGACCCTAGTCAGAGATAGCACATGAAACCACAAAGAAACAGAAAAAGAGGGATAAAGTGGGAATCGATACGGAACAGGGCAAAAAGAAAAGTTTGAATTTAAATCTAAGCTGCTAAATACTGGATGAGCAGGTTCATTGTTCTCTTGGAAAAGAAATCGCTACTTCAGCATCAAGAAAGCCCCTTCAGGCTTTGACTATTTTCACACTACCCAATTAAACGAAACCAGTGCATACTAATGAAAGTAAACATGAAGGCGGGTGGGGGGGGGCGAGGTGGGGGCAACGAGGGTTGGGGGGTGGGTAGAGAGGAGAGGAGGATCAAGCCTCTAGGTTACCAATGACTCATTTCTTTTTTGAAGTGTTTAGGATTTAAAGTTTCTGAACAGCAGCATTCTCAAACCACTAAAGGATTCAGTTTTATTTTGTTTTTTTTTTTTTCTAATTTTACTAACAGTGTCAGTAGTCCTAGCAGAAGTCTCGGAGTGGGAGTTTAAATAGGAACTAAGATAGAAGGTCAGAGGGAAAAAACACCAACAGACGTAAATCAAGACCAACACAAACATGCTATCTTAATCAATCAAGGTGAGCTTGTCTGCATGATTCCAACCTCTCTACGACAGTCAGGTTCTCACTGCAGCTGCTTTTCTCAACTGCCTGTGGCATTAACTTTTACAACTTTAATTTTCCAGTCAGATGCCAAGCATACCTGAGCTCCCTTATGATGGGCACGATTAGCCATGCTCCTTAGCCATAGCAACCATGGCGTCTTTCCCGCAATGAGAAATGAAACTTTAAAAAGTTATTCTGATTTACAACTACACAAATTCTCACAACGTGGTAATAAAGAGGCTACATGATGAAACCTGACAGGATGTTAAGCTTCCTGCACAAGTGTGGACAGCTGAAGAGGCAAGAAATAATACAGTCGTCACCGGGCTGTTTCACCTCAACACGGAGCAAACAAAAAGAACGTTGTTAATCAGTTCAACTCTTCGCCTGGGTAATCCTAAACCAGTAATTGATAAATGGGAAAACCATACGGCCTCAGCTCTGTGATTCATAAAGCACATGAATATTCATACCATCTCCTTTGGTCAAGAGGCATTCTACATGCTCCTGGGCAGGCTTGGAAAGAGGAATACAAATAGTTTCTTGCTCAGCAGTAAAATACTGCTTCCCTTTTAAGGCCTATTTTCTCCTATTAAAAGTGAAGTTTAGCAATACTCGGAGGACAGCAAACACAGTGAATGTAGGTAAATGACAAATGGTTCCACAGGAAATGCTGTACTTTAGCTTTTTCATACAGCTACGTTTGGAAAAATATTAAATCTTTAAAGAAAATGGAAGACGCACACTGCCAGAGAAAGCAGCAGTACCACATTTTCACCCTGGAAATACTTCATCTCTGCGTTGTAAGAATAACTTATTTTTCAATAAAATCTTAACATCGGAATTTCTGATATGCTGGAGACAAATAGTTTAGCTTGTGGATGGAATTAAAATAATTTCAGCATGATGTTGATATAAAATATACTGAAGCTCATTCTTAACAAAATCAGCTTAAAAAGTACTTAAAAGGAAAGTTTATGGTATTTGTACCAATTAATTTCACTTTTAGAAAAGTTTGTCTAAATTATAACGAAATAAACTCAACATACATCTTAACAAAATTGTGGGTACTATGACGTATACATTAAAATGCTATGAATACAAGTACACTGTAAGCACATCTACAGTTAGAGAACTTAGGGGAAACCGTTCATATAAAATGAGGAATTCGTTCACAGTTTGATCTTTTATAGAAATTGATTTTCATATGTGACTTTTCCCTAACTCAGAGCACCTGTTGCTAGATCTCCTCTTTGGTATAAAAATCATCCATTATCCCAGACCCCAAAGATAAAAGAAAAGGAAGAAACAAAAATAAATGAAAAGAGCAGTAGATTTATCTATGCAAAAATATCAAAATATTCAATCCAAGAATATTTTACAACATTATTTAGAATACTAGCTAATTGCTGACCAAACACAGCCATCCACAAAATAAGCATTAATGAAATTGGATATGCCCACATGACTGAACTTCAGGCAACAATTAAAAGTCATAGCTTTAAGAATAGTTAATAAGCGCAAGTTTTCATGTTATATATTTATAGAAAAACTCGGTTAAAATTGCTTATGCAGCATGATCCTGGTGTGTGTGTGTGTGTGTGTGTGTGTGTGTGTGTGTGTGTGTGTAAATGACTAATCTACATGTTTGGAAAGATTTTTGAGCTCCCAGACTCTTCCCTGTAGTTTCTTCCAAGACATAAATTCTGTCTAACCACTCCATTCAAATCCCTTTCTCTGAATTTCTGTTTGAGAGTTTCATTTAAACATTCCTTTTCTTTAATATGTTAGTTTTGTCTCCTCAACTAATTCATATGCGATTTGAAGATAGGGAAACATCATAAGCATACATAATATAAAATACTTATACATAAATATATAAAATATCCAACAAGATACTGCACATAATAGAGTGTCAACATATTCTATTTGTGGTTGCTCTTTGACTTTGCTATTATGTGGATCCTAATGAAATTTAAAAGGTAATTCCTCTGGCACAACACATGGGAAGAAAGAACCTTTCCAACATCAGTGACATTATTTTTCTTTTCACTCTCCATCAAAGGGAAACAGAATTTTAAAGCGGTTCAGTGATCCAGTTTCTGTTTCACTGATAACTTTTTTCTACAAATTTTATTTTACATATAAAATAGAAATAACCTCCCCTAATAGATAGCACAAGCTTTTGCACAAAATAGAAAAATTCAGAGGAACGGAAAGTCTCATAGCAATAACTACTGTTAGTAGTTTGATGTATGATTTTAGACTGTATTTAATTATATGAAGCTTCCCCCACTCAACATTTTATTATGAAAGTTTTTAAACATCCAGAAAAGTAGAAAGTATTGTAAACACCCATATACCCACTACTTGGATTCTGCAAGTGAATTTTACTGTTGTATCTTAAGCTTTTAATGTGTAAAAAATATTATGTGTTTTATTTCTTAACCAGTAAATGGTTTTTATTTTACAGATATGTATGTAATGCAAAGGATATGTATGTAATTACAGAAAAGTATGTAATGCAAAGGAAGCCTCCCACAAGAAGAAAAGTGTCATTTGTATGTTTCCCTGGTTCTCTGAGGACTTCAGCCTTGTAGTGAATGGAACCTAAGGAAAGCTTGACAGAAAATGAAATGTGTATCCTGTCTACTTAATGAAACCCCCAACCCAAACCAAAGGAACAGAAAACTTTATATGTGCTCTTAAATAAAATAGGTATTAGTGGATTGCCTTACTCAGTGCTTGCATTTCCATAAATGTTGCCTATATCTACTGCTATCTCCTAGGTGCAGCCCTCCAAGGATGGTTTATAAGTGCTGTGATACATCCAATTCTATCCCAGTCGGGGCCAGAAAGCAGTTACAGTTTTCTGCAATTGCTCGTTTATGCATTTGCTGTCATAGGACTGTGTACAAGTTGGGTAACAAATCTTTAAACAAACTCCAGGACAAACATTCTAGAATTATAGAATGAAAACTGGGTAGCTCTTAATTTAGCAATGATAGAGAGTTAAATAGAGTGGGCAGAGAAACGGCAAATTGAAAGAAAAAGTCTTTGTGTTTTTAGCACAACGTAGTGCATTGAGCCTACAGTAGCCGCCCCCTCAGTTTTCTTATCTACAAAATGTACTTCATATGACACTTCTCGGGGCACCTGAGTGGCTCAGTCGGTTAAGCATCCGACTTCGGCTCAGGTCATGAACTCACGGTTTGTGAGTTCGAGCCTTGCATCGGGCTCTGGGCTGACAGCTCAGAGCCTGGAGCCTGTTTCAGATTCTGTGTCTCCCTCTGTCTGCCCCTCCGCTGCTTGCACTCTGTCTCTCGCATTGTCTCAAAAATAAATAAACATTACAAAATTTTTTAAAAAATATGATACTTCTCACAAACATATTTTCAGGTCAAAATGAGATAACATTTAAAGCCTGTAATATAGTGACTGTCATATAATAAATAATCAATACATATTAGTATTGGCATCCTAGTGTCATTCTCATTTCTCAGATAGTAACAATTTTGCTGTAATTATACTATATTATTAATAACTAACTAGCCATATGAGTTATACTATATATATATACATATATATAAATGTATGTATATAAATATATATAAATGTATGTAAATGTATACTATATATATATATAAATGTATGTTAAAATCATTTCATCAAAATATATAAGTATTCCTTCCAGTTAAACTACAATATATTTCAAGAGCTCTAAACTATGTTTACTAGTAGAGTATATACTGGGATTCAATGTCAAAAATTTGTGTTGCTCTTGAGGAAGAGAGAGAGGGAGGGAGACTCACATATAAACATATTACCCCTTCATTCAGCAAGGAAAGTGGTTCATATTCTGTCTACTAAGGCATTACATGTGGCAGGTTTATGAACAGGGTAAGATGCCTCAAAGGTGAGGGTTTATCACATATCATGAGAGTTGTATTCTACCTTTCAGAGTTAGCAGGACCTAGTAAATTTAGAATCTTTAGAAGAAATTACATATATATATATATATATATATATATATATATATATATAGTATGCTTACTTATGAATATGAGTTTTAGTCCAATTTGACATTTTGGTCCAATATCTCAGTGAATCATAGCACTTTTTCCTCTTTAACAATGTCTCTCAATGATTGTTTTACGGTGACTTAAAATTTTTTTTTGTTTTAATCCTTTAATTTTTGTTACATTTGAAATTTGCTTATTCTTTCTTATTTAATTGGTTTAGGAGTGAACATAACCCCCTGGAGTTTGAGAAAATTACAAGGACTCTCCCAGCAATGCTTATGAACCCATTGAGACTATGCTTAACTTTTACTGACGAGGATTTAAATAAGTTTGGAAAGAGATTTAGGTACATAACAGAGAGAAAGCTCTAATACTGAACTTTCAGACATTTACTTACTAAAATTATAACAGACATTATTAACTGGCATTTAATGTGAATAGCTCTGGGCGGATCCAGACTCAACCTATTTTTGTCCGTCAACACTTTGCTGACAGATTTAATGGACACCTTTGTAAATTATTTTAACTGGTATTAACAATACTGATCCTTAAGCCTCCTCAAACCTTATCCCACAGATTGACTCCTAATGGATTAACTGAATTCAACAGACAAGAGCTGCCAAAGCATTAGCATTTCTTTACATTTCAATTTTGGCTTTATGCTAAGATGTCAATGTTTACTTTAAAACTAAATCCAGTCTCTGAAAAATATTTATACTTTTTGTGCCAATAACATTGTCTCACCCTATGGCACAGGTAATTATAACTAATGGAAATCGGCAGTGATAAACTTGCTTTATAATCATCTCAGAGGCGCTAGCCATATACGGAACACATGCTTTTTCAATCCATTATTAAAAACATCTGATACATCTGTGAGAACTGGAGTTTCTCTTTTTCCCTCTCTAGTGTTCTGAATACTGGGAACAGTTACAACTACAACATTTTAAGAGGCTGTTTTTTTTTTTCTTCTTCACACACACACACAAAACCATGAAAGAAGCTTTTACAGGAAGTAACAAATACTCCTAAATGACATTTCATTAAAAATGTGTTCCCTTGGAAAGCGGACAGAACTAAAAGCCATGCTTTTACTTGGCAGAAAAAAAATAGTGCAGCAGGCAATGTGTGAAGCTAAGGAGCATCAAAATCTACTTTGCCATGGATGTGAGCAGCATTCTGACCTAGAAAATAAAAAGGCAAAGGAATTTTACATGTGCTTTGATATGTGTTAAAGTAAAAATTCAATAGAATTCCCATCTCAAGAAAAGAACAGAAAATGCAGACAATTGTATAAACTGTGTTAGTAGAAAGATACCAGATATATTCTTGGTTTCTTTTTTTAAAACTCTACATTCTGACCATAAAACTAAGTTTTTGGGTTTGTTTTTTGTTTTTTTGTTTTAAAGAAAAAGTGATCTGGTTTTGCATCTACATTAAATATGTCAATTCTCCACTCTGGATAGATCAAGCATATTATGTAATTCTTTTCCTTGTGTACTTTCTTCTCTCTCTCTTTTTTTTTCTATATTGGATTTTGTTGACACTTCCAAATGTTAACTGTTTCTGTGATTAATTGGAAAATAATAACTTTAAAATTGTAAGCACAGTGGCCAAAATAATTACGATTTGGGGTCACTCTTTCTTAAGACATCTGCTTTTGACTATTACCCGAAGGACAAATGATTAGTCGGAGTCGTTTCCTTCTCTTCTAGATAGAAGCATGCCCACGTCATCCTTCCTCTGGCCCCCTCCTAAATCCTTAAAAGGAAGATTAAAATTGTCATTGAAAAATCTTCTGTCTGTGACAAGCTTTAACATACTCCGTAAACGAGTTTGCAAAGCAGAGTTAAAACTCTACTGGGAATGGCATTGCCAAGTTGTTTTTCAAGGTTACTTTCTCTTCATTAAAAAACTTTGTAAAATAATAATGAAGAAGAAACGGCTTCCCATTAAGGAAAGAATAAGATTACTTGTCGGTTTTACTGCTCCCCTACTCAAACTTTCTCTTGGTTTGAGGGTAATGCCAGCTCATGTTCTGTAAGAATTCTTCGCTTCACATTCACTGTAAACAGAAAAGAGCCATAATTACACCACATTTGATCCATATCAAAGCAACTGATCCATGTATCGATTTACATAAAGTAAAGCACATAAAACATTTTTGCTTTTCACCCTTACTTCACCACTTTCTAAGGAAAGTTTCCTTTTGCATACTTCATTTGAATACAAAACCCTCCCGTTGAAATTTGTGATGTTAAACAAACCATACCAGTCATTCAACTTTTTAATTAAGGATTCAGTGTTCCATCCCTTTTCAGACATTAAAATTCAGGTGCAGTCATTAATCTTTCTAAACGAATTCACCTGTGGCTAATACTGATGTATTTTCTATGAGGCTTGTCATGGGCTGCGTGCGGCATGCATAACCACTCTACAGTTAATTACACAAGGGATTATCGTTAGTGTCATAAAGATAAAGCCTTGCTAGCAGCATTATAGAGAAGGTCTTTTTCTTTCTTTCTCCTCCCTTCCTTTGGAGCAATGCCCTATTTCATTTTGTTAACATTCACAAAAGTATTTAAGAATAATATGTTGTGTTTACCCCCATGGTAGACACAAGTCAGGAAGTCAGTAGATAGGCATGAAGGGCTACCTATTTTAGAGTTCTGCTATCACAAACTAATTTGCAAGATATTGCCCAAACCCAAAGAAATGAGAAGATAAATGAAATGTAACTTTCAGTTTTAGGCATCTTGATTAAATCTAGGAAATAGATTTTTTTTCTGAATTTGTGAGTTGAATGATAGCTCATATATCTGCATTTATAAAACCAAAATGAAAAGATTTGTCGGCTTTACTAAAAATCCCCTTGATATATGTAATGAGTAGAAGTTGCTCAAAAGTTTAAAAAACAAAACAAAACTAGGTAGCTTTTATAGGCTACCTATCAACAATAAAAACAAAAAATACTGCAAAACAGAAACAAAAGATAAAAACTAGTACAGCAAGTTAGATAAATGTATTTTATTTCAATGACTTAGACCAAGCACATATAATAACTTAATACACCCACACTTTGGTAGAAATAAAATCAAAATGATTCTTTTTTTTGTAGGCACATATCGAAATTTAAGTATGTATACTCTAGTTGTAATTGAGAATTTTCTTTGAACTTGTTATCTATGGTATAGTTGTACATTCCCAGGAAATAGGGAAAAATATGTAGATATAAATATGGGTGATATTAAATGAAAATACAGGAAGTACATCGGCTTCGGCTTAAAATAGTTTAAAATTAGCTTAATTGAAATTAGCTTAATCAACAAGAAATCAAAGTTTTTAAGGAGTCTAAAATGCAATCCAGTACATAAAAATAAGGGGAAAAATAAGAAAGAGAAATTTTAAAAATAGTAAGTTATCATCAAATGGATTCAAAATGTGAGGTTTTTTTTTCAATTTGTTTAATGTAGATTAACAGATTTTAATTTTAATAAAATATGAAAAAATAATCTTTAGCATATCTTTTTGTTATACCTTTGTATTTAGAAATAAGAACCAGTTACTCCTGTCAGATATTTAGGTATTTCCAAAAGGTAGGCAATTGTTTGAATATTTTTCCTATTTTCATCTATGGCCAGCAGCAAATAGGTATAACCACATTGTTTCTCTAGTTTGAGATAATGAAATGAAACATTTATTTTTTACCCGTTTGGCAGA
Organism: Panthera onca; assembly: GCF_046562875.1. NCBI lineage: Eukaryota > Metazoa > Chordata > Mammalia > Carnivora > Felidae > Panthera > Panthera onca. Next base: position 153,527,380 of record NC_138346.1, read on the forward strand.
TGATCAGTTTGGCATTGGTTTTTCACCAAATAAATAGATCCACTCATATTCAGCAGATACAGACTGATAGCCAAAATTAAAAAGATAACTTACGAAATTTAAACTATATTCCAACTATTCACCACGAAGTTTCCGGTTTCTCCAAATTAAAAATATAAAGTGGAACATGTGACCATCTTGGTTTTTCAGGCTGGTACCTACCCACCTGAAAACTAGGATCAAACTTTGCTCTTTCGTTGTTTTACCTCTAAACATATGTTTCTGTAAAAAATAAAGCAGCTCGTTAGATTGATGCGTGTAATTTGATTTAAATGGCTTATAACAGTATTGGAGTAATGTTGTAGACACGGAGCCTGTCAGTAGACAGTCTCTTACTAATACCACTCCCTTTGTCTTGAATGATCTAAAATGGAACCAAATTTGTCAGAGGCCATGTATGTCTCATCCAAGAGTATGGTCACTGAAGTCTTCAGTGCAGCTCTCTCCCCCACACACACATACTTGTGAACAAGCACACTGGAGGATATGACTATGGTTCTATAGTCATATAGATATGGTGATAATTTCACTGGATCATTTTCTATGAATCCCTTATGTTTCCTAATGTTTTACATTCATGTATTCTGAAGAATATCTGATGTGTTCATCCTTTAATGCCATAACATGCTAACAAAATTAATAATACAAGCACCTATGAATATATGAAAACTTTGTTGAGGAAGAACTAAATTATTCTTACCCACCCAACTTTTTAAAAATGTTTCAAACTTAAAAATTATGGAACCTATCTTTAAAAAGATTTCTGGGGGCGCCTGGGTGGCTCAGTCGGTTGAGCATCCGACTTCAGCTCAGGTCATGATCTCACCGCTTGTGAGTTTGAGCCCCGCGTGGGGCTCTGTGCTGACAGCTCAGAGCCTGGAGCCTGCCTCTGATTCTGTCTCCCTCTCTCTCTGCTCCTCCCCTGTTCACTCTCTCTCTCTGTCTTTCACAAATGAATAAACATTAAAGAAAAAAAATTTAAAAAAAATAATAAATAAATAAATAAAAAGATTTCTGTCCAAGCTATAGAAGTATATTCCTAAAGTCCTGATATGACTTTTAAAATCATTCCTGGCATGGAAGTCATTGATACCCTTGGAATATTACTTTATACCAGTTGATTTTATCAATTTTTTCAGAAATGTTTTCCTCGAAGCAATCTTTATAAAAGAGAAGGTTTTGCTTTTCATCTTCAGACTTTAATATAAAAGTTATTAAATTCATGACAAACCTTAAATTTGAATTAATCTAACCTGGAAAGTGGAGTATATGAAGATAAACGTATTTGGATAGGAAAATTTTCAATTTTTGTGGTACTTACTGTTTTCTTACCCCAAAGAGATCCTACTGACTGTAGCCATACCTTTAAAACACTGGTTTTATTTTTGCTTTAACTTAGATTATTTCAAGTTTTACAAACTTGGGGCTCAGTCTGTTGGGCATCTGACTGTTAATCTCAGCTAAGGTCATTAGCTCATGGTTTGTGAGACTGAGCTTCACTTCAGGCTGCACTGATAGCATGGAGGCTGCTTAGGATTCTCTCTCTCTCTCTCTCTCTCTCTCTCTGTCCCTCCCCTGCTCGTGCTCTCTCTCTCTCTCTCTCTCGCTCAAAATAAATAAATAAACTTAAAAAAATAAAGTTATACAAACTTTATAATACCTTGCTTTATTTTAAAACTTCTTTTGACTGTTTAATACTTCTCACCCCCACCTGCCTGTTTAAAACTGCATTCTTATGATCCTTTATATGTACATTCTTCCCCTCTCTCAAAACTGTTAAGAATGTAAAGATGTAACAATATACTGACAAGCAAGTTAGAATATAAAGCTGACAAACCTTTAATTTTAATGCATTAGTCTATATAAGATATATTGTAGCTCAACTAGTGTGAATGTTTTCAGGGATGCATATGTAGGTTTCTGAAGTTCTTAGGTAAAGCAAAGTTAATAATTAAATTAATCAAGCTTAAATATACACTTAATCTTTTTAAGTGTGTTTTAATAGTTGGAGCTTAAAAGAATGTGTTATGTGTTAAATGCGATAGTAAATTTTACATGTCGTGAATATATTTTGGCAATTTTTAAAACTACATTTATGGTTTCTGTTAGTTGGACAGATGATTGGGGGGAAAAAACCCAAATCCATGTACGATTAATATAACTTCTTACCAAGCATCCGGGTCAGTAGACGTCATACTGATCTATAATATCGCAAACCACCATAAAGCTTTGAATATCTTCCTATGCATTAGAGAGCCGATTGGCTCTCTTATGATTTGTTTAGCAATGTTGACAAATATCTGTATCTTTGTATATATATATATCTATATCAAATGTCTATATCTATAAGGACAAAGTTAACATTTTTAAAAATATTAGTTTGCAATATGTATTCAGTTTTGATTTGTCTTTATTGCCTACAATTTAATCCTAAATGCCAGTAACATTAAATATTATACATATAACATTAAATATATATACATATATATGTATATATGTATGTATGTATGTATATGCCAGATATAGAGATGTGTTGTACAATTTGAAAAGAGAAAAAGTATAATGAGGTAAAATCAGTGTAAATAATACTTGAAGATACTCCTATAAATTCTGATTTCAAAATTTAGAAAGTAAAATATTGATTTAAGATATTTTCCTTTTTAGGGGCGCCTGGGTGGCTCAGTCGGTTAAGCCTCCGACTTCAGCTCAGGTCACGATCTCGCGGTCCGCGAGTACGAGCCCGGCGTCGGGCTCTGGGCTGATGGCTCAGAGCCTGGAGCCTGCTTCCGATTCTGTGTCTCCCTCTCTCTCTGCCCCTCCCCCGTTCATGCTCTGTCTCTCTCTGTCTCAAAAATAAATAAACGTTAAAAAAAAATTAAAAAAAAAAGATATTTTCCTTTTTTAGTGGAAAATATCTTATTTTTCAGTGTTTTATATTAAATGAGCAATAGATAACACTCTGCTAGAAGATAAATTTTGTAAATACACAATTTTCCATGTAAATATCCCTTAATACCTTAACTAAAGAAGTAGAAAAGCCTCTCATTTAAAAAATCTGTTCCATTCATTGGGTTAGAATCAATAATTGAAATACTAAGCATAAATTCTAGTAATTTATTCTCAAGCATTATTTTAAAATGATTTTAAGGCTATGACCTTTTTTTCCTTCCCTCCTTCCCTCCCTTCCTCCCTTCCTTCCTTCCTTCCTTCCTTCCTTCCTTCCTTCCTTCTTTTCTTCCTTCCTTTTCTTAATTCCAGAGCCTGGCTAAATGTCTTGTTTCAATGGGCTGCCAGTTATTAAATTTGAAAACATTTAATATGAATTCAAGCTCATACTGTGAAAACAATATCCTGGAAGACAAAGATGAAATTCAGCATTGTGAGCTGAGATCGCCATTGACCTCGCAGCATTTTTCTTTATTATCAATATTTCTAATCTTCCAATTCAGGATTTTGAATTTCCTTGTTTATCAGTATCTCTACTCAAACTGAAAAGATATTTCTTAGCCTAACTTTTGTACCGATAGAAGGAAAAGAACATTCCATCTACCTTTCACACTGGTTACACAACGTAGACATATGCTACACCCCTAATAGTCCCATACCATGACTTCGGTTTTATGGCAGACAGCTTGCAAACCTACTGACAGGATACAGTATAAACACACCAGGCTTTATGGAATTAGTCGATGCACTTGCAAGGTTAATGTAGCATCTGTGATGCAAATCTGTGACCATTCTAATAGCTCTATTGGTAGACCGATGCCATTTCTCAGATCTGCTCTTGAGTTCCATTAAGCAGTTTCCCAGTCACCATTAACTTCAAGTATCATTTACGCAGTAAATATATGATTCTATGGAAAGGAATACCAGAAGTGCAACCCATTTACACACCACAGGATACTGTTGACTTACAGAAGCACCAACCACATTTAGAATATTCTGGACTGACAGCACATTCTGAAGCGTCACTTTGCATTTCTGGACACATGTTCAATTTCTGCTCATGAGTAAGCTGGTCACTGGGCTGATACATTTGCTATGAAAGGCTTCATTTTTCTCATTTAGAGGTTCAGCAACATGTCTTGCTGAGGATATTTACAAGATGTCATATTCTCACAAGCATCGGATAGACTCTGGAGTCAGGAGCAAATTTCACACAGGACAGGCTTTCTTTTTTATCCGAGAGCACTGGGGCTGAGAGCCCAGCAGGATTCATCTAGTCCACAAAAGCTCTTCACCCTGCACACAGTGTGTGCTTAGCCAGAACACCCACACTTCGTGCTTTCTTACCAAATGACATTTTCTGGCTGCTCACTTCATATTTGTCACTTGTATACAACGTGTAATGTCTAAAGAAAGCATGATCAGCTTGGGCATCACTAATCTCATTACTGTAATAGCTCTGAAAACATGCGACAAAAAGTAACCGGTAAGCCACTGCACATACACATGCCATGCTCAGCATGCCCCTCATTGAAACATGCAATTCACCGGCTGCTAAGAAAGGCAGCAGTCAGCAATGCCAATTTGACTCCTCACTCCCTGCGGCAAATGAAGAATAACTACTCAGACCTAAATGAAAGGAGTGCTGACAGGCCTATCTACCTTAAAGGGCTGTCAAGCACAAGGGTGCAGCATAAAACCCACTAACCTTTCAAATCTGATTGAACATTTCTCTTTTTGGAGACAGGAGCGAGGGAGCTCTGTCTGTCCATTTGAAGTTTTCTTATTGTCATTTAGTCTCCCTTTCATTAGAATATGACTCCTTAGACTTCAACTTGAGGTCTATTGAGACCAGATTACATCATTACCGTTATGTGGTATGTTACACACTAATCATAACCATTACCACTTACAAGTCTGCAGCTTCATTCAATTAGCTGCCTGACATGGATTTTGCAGTTAATTCATGGTGAAGGTCAGCAGTGGTCAGAGTGGCAGGTGCATTCTGCTACCTTTTTGAATGCCAATTATCAGTCTTGGATAATTAGAGTGACTCATAGACAAGTTAATCAGATCAAAACCTAAGGTAAGAGGCTTATGGAACTGTCCAATGCTATTAAAAATCATAAAGGATAATCTATGAATTTAAATAAATATTTATCTCTTAATTTACTTAAAATCTATATATTTATGCTTATCTCCTTTATTCTTACTACCAAAGAAAATGTTTATATACCATGGACATAGGGGTATATGTGGTGTTTTAATAGATATATGTTTGATTTCCATTAATAGGAAATATAATAAATCATATGATTTCAAATATGTCATCAAAATAATTTTAAATATTTTCTGTATAATGTTTGTGGGTGAAATCACATTTATAGTTTAAGGACTCCCCCACCCCCTTCCAAAGCTGTTTTTCTTGAAAAATTGCAATCTTTCTTTCTGATAGTTAGAATTCTATATCATATGGAACTCCTTTGTGCTGTGGTTATCAAAAAACTTGGAGCTTATTACGGCATTCATTTAAGGTATTTACATTAGCCACATACTTAGCATATGGTTCACTTTCATGATCCATGGACTTCAATTATTTTAGATATCTTTTAGGTAAGTGATCTCAATACATATATATCATAATGTATTATATATTAATAGTCTAATACATTATATATTATATATTGAATAATTAAATATTTTACATTTAATATTTATATGTACTTTTGATACAGTTTACTTCTTGTCTTAAATATATATATGTTTACATTTGAGCATACATATACACAGACACATGCACACATAGAGGCATATATACTTAAATCATTGTAAGAGGATAAATAATATAAATCAGTCACTAATTAAAAGCTAGTTAGTCACCATAAATTGTTTTGAATATCAGTTATATCAATGGCATATTTCCTAGGCTCTTCCTAGTGCGAATGTAAGGATCTGAATCCATGTAGTGTTTAGTGAAGGTACCCTGTGCCAGACACTGGGCTGGCCAGGCAGTAAGCATAAGTAGTAAATTAGATAGACGTGGTCCTACTCACCATTGAAGTTAGAGTCCAGGGTAATACAGACATATACCTCATCAGTTCCAACATAGTGATAAAAACCATGATATGAAGAATGGCAGAATGATAACTGTTTATCTAGTTGACAGCTACATGGGGATTCATTATACCATTCCTGCCTCTTTGATATTTTTGAAAGAAATTAAATCCATTCTTTAAAGGTCAGTGTCCTTTTGTGGAGGAAATTCCTTATTGTCTTAGATGGAGTGTAGTGGAATCAGCCAAGAGAAGGCATGTGAGGGGATCAGCGGCGTTGGCTAAGTCTGTACTGTCTCATTCACAGAAGATGGTATTCTCAACCATTGGAAGTGAGGAGACACATCATACCTTCTGGGCAATGAGCAGAATGTAGTTCAAGATGAAGTCATGAGAGATGAGCTTAACAAGGAAAACAAAATCCAAATCACTAAGCGTTTCCAAATCATGTTTTTTAGATTTTATTCTGAAAATAATTTATTATCTAAGACCGAAGTTTCTAAAGCCCTATATAGGTAGCAATGTATTTTAAGAATAACGTCACTTTTTCAAGGAGTTAAATCGATACCTTGGGATATTTTTTTTCTATGTGAAATATAATCAGAGGCTTTCAAAACATGATACAAGAATACAATAAGCTGATACTTTATAAGAAGGCTGGACAAAGAGTTTAAACTGGTTTCCTTAAATGCATACTTTTAAAGCCAACATTTTAATCTTTAATTTAGTAGAGAGAGTCACAGTATGACATAAAGAGAAGTCACATCTCAGAAAGGTTTCTTGAGGCAGAATGAATGCCGATTGAGGTAGTCAGTTTGTCCCATATGTGAAAGGCCATGTAAATGGTGTGGAAGTTGTCTATGTTGGAACACTCTTCTGTAAAGACAACTATAGCCAGAGACAATCAACTATTCAATAGGACTTATTTGCTTGAGTCTATACTAAACGTAAACTAAAAGAGTCATGAAAAACAGGATAAAAGAAGTGTTAACTTATTAAGTGACTAACAGTTTGTGGAGTCCTTCAACTTTTCAGAATTTTTTTTGTTGTTGTTTATACCAGTCATTGCTGCATTTTATTGATTCTCACATTTCCCTTCATTTGTATTAACATTCTACCATCTCAAATCTCTTAAAATGGTTAATCTAAACAATGGTAATGAAAATCCAATGGCATCTGTTAAAAGCACTAACTTTACAATTGTAACTTTATAGCCTCATTCCCAAAAGTTATGAAAAGTATCCAGACATTCAGAAAAGTAAATTTGCATGCAACGCTTTTTTTCTTTCTCTAAGATTTTTACTATCAGCACAGAATACTTCAGAAAATAACATTACAACTTGTAGAAAGTTAATGCTATACCCAGAAAAATATTGATTTTTAAATTTGCTAAGACAGTAAGAGAGAAAAAAAAGACAAATCTCATGTCTGGATTAAGTCAAAGACTCAAGATGAAAAGTTGGTAATCAGTTCTGACTTTCCTGTCCTTTGCAATAAGAAAACGACACCCTATTCAATAATGGGACAGAGACAAGTAAAGATATTTACATTCATAAATACCAGATGATTGCAGAAATGTGACTCTAAAAGGATCACCCTGATTTAGTTTTTCCTCTGAAAATTAATGCTCTTTATTTACATTGATTGTAGATCTCCTTCATCTGAAAATATAAATTACCCATCAAATGTCAAGGACAATATATCACTGCTGTAGTTTGGTGGGTCATTTAAAATAAATTGTTAAAGAACTTTTAGCATTTTATTTCTCTTGGAAGAAGTAGCATGAATTTAATAATCATAACATTGTGCCAATTATCATGTTCAGTTTTGAATGTATTGTGTTATTTTACTAAATACTTAAAAGTTCAATAAAGTGTCTTTATCAAAACATTTAAAACATGATAAAGTATCTGGATAAAAGATAGTATGCTCTAAGACACTCTGAGAAAGAATATAAATGATATTATCTTTGATAAATAGTATTTAAAAAGGAGATTTGAAGAAAAACCAGTGACTACTGGCTATAAAAGGAACATCTTTTAACTCACACATTAATTAGCATCCTATTTTTGTGAAGTAATTTGTGGGCTTGTAATTAGAAGTTTACGAGTGGAATTTGAGTTCCATCCAAATATGTGATGCATAAAATTTAAATAGAGTTTTGGTATATAGAAACTATTAAAACATATTCACAGTTATATGAAGAGAATATGTTTGCTCACAGTAAAGAAAAAAAAAGATGAATAGTTTGCAATACAAACAGAATTCCAGTTGCATGTATTAATTTTTCCTTACTCAAAACACCAGCCCCTTTTTGATTTTTACCAATAGTACATAATGTTTGGATTAAGTTGAAGACTTAACATGAAATCTAGATAGTTACCTCTGACTTTCATGTCTCTGGCAATAAAAAAAGAATGTTCTATTCAGCAATGGCACATAGATGAGTATAGACACTTAGGTTACAAATGCCTAACGTTTGAAGAAATTTGACTCTAAAGGATTATATTGATTCTAAATATATATGGATTTTTATAGTGGCATTAAAGGAGAGTTTATGGAGATGTAGAATTGACTCTTGGCATTTCTTGAGAAAATATTATACACAATGAAGTAATAGTGAATAACATTTCATAGATTTAAGAAAGGAGAAAATATGTGTGTAATGGAATGTATTAGAATTTTGCTTTCACCTTTCAAAGATAGTGATTTGCTTCAGAACCATTTTTCATGGGAAGTACTTTGATTTGAACTTACCTGCAAAGGGTATGAACTTGAACTGTTTCTAACTGATTTATTAATTATTTTAGAAGTTTTTAAATGAGAAGCTTATTAAGAAACGTTAGTTGCTTGCTTCACTTCTAAAATGTCGCTTTTTCATTTTCAAACCACATTTAAGATTACATTAGAATCAAAAGTGACTGTCTACCTACAGACTTTTCTATGTATCTAGGTTCCAATGAAATTAATATTCACATATACTCAATGCATACTGATTATTTACTATATGTGAGGCAGTGCACTGGGTGTGAGGCTACAAGGGTAAAGATGTATACTGGAAGATTTTTCTGTATCACATCTGCAATTAACAAATGAAAATTCAACTTTTTAATTTTACTTATTTTTTATTTCTCACTATGGCAAAAGCGCATACAGTGCTTAGACATAAGAAGCAAAAGTTTCATTTATAAGACAGCCTGATCTTTAGAATTCACTAATGAAGTTCACTAAATTAAGAAGTTAAATGGAAGTTGAAAGGAGCTGCCATAACTCGTGACGGTGGGTATTAGGTGAACAAACTCAGGTTAATTCTGCACACTGAAATAGTGACTTAAGAGGTACCAAAAGTAATCCGACAAGGATTAAATTTGCAGTGTTATGGATAAAGTCTTTTTCTTTTCCCACCAAACCGAAGATAAGCCGAAATGCATTTTGATTGGTTTTTAGAATATTTAAAAAATCTTCCTCTGACACGTAGAGGTGACAAATATTGCCAGTAAAAGGTGTCAAATGACCAATTGTTTGTTGTGATTTAAAAAATCGTAAGTGATAGGGGCGCCTGGGTGGCTCAGTCGGTTAAGCGGCAGACTTGGGCTCAGGTCATGATCTTGCGGTTCGTGGGTTCCAGCCCCGCGTCGGGCTCTGTGCTGACAGCTCAGAGCCTGGAGCCTGTTTCGGATTCTGTGTCTCCCCCTCTCTCTGACCCTCCCCTGTTCATGCTCTGTCTCTCCCTGTCTCAAAAATAAATAAAACGTTAAAAAAATTTAAAAAAAATCGTAAGTGATAAAGTCTATTTAGTTATGATCGTTGTATATAAATCTTTTTGAATTATGACACATATGTGTCATACACATAGGAGAAAAGTAACAGCGCAACTCACAAAATTAAACAAAAAGGCCAATCGTTTTGTTATATGTATTTATTATAGAACTAAATATATAAATGAAATGATACGGTGATAATATATTTATAAAATGTATATTATAAAATGTATATTATGTATTATAAAAATGTAATTAGAAAGTGCATATTTATACTTTCATAAATAAATAATATGTATTATGTAAGACGAAATGTTAGGGCTGTGTGTGTGTGTATGTGTGTGTGTCAAAACAGCCAAATGCTTTACAGAAATACAACTTAAATGTTTTCACAAATTGCTCCCAATTTACTGATATGCATAACAACTAATTTACACAAGTAATCCAGAATAATGAACATGTTTCATGTGTTTCTTCAAATTTTACTTAATAACCTTAAATATAAAATTTGTTCAATAGAGATGCTAATATGTTTGAGCAACTTAGATCATAATTTCTTCTACCATAATTTATCTATGTCTGTTTCACCTCTAAAGAACAATTTTTAACTTTGCAATATGTATTTGCTTTCACATAAGTTTTATAAATATATATAAATCTGACATTGTGGCCACACTGTGTGCACAAAGCAAATGGCATGCATTATAGAGAAATCCTTCAATTTGCTTTATAACAGTTTAGTACTTTTGCTTACTATTATTTTTGATTTTCAAATAAGTTAAGGAGAAAGCCAAGAACAACTGAATAAGAAATCGAATTTTTATTTGTTTAAAAAATATTTATTTATTTATTTATTTTTAAGAGAGAGAGAGAGAGAGAGAGAGAAAGCACAAGCATGGGGAGGGGCAAAGAGAGAGAACAAGACACAGAATCCAAAGCAGGCTCCAGGCTCCGATCTGTCTGCGCAGAGCTGGACGTAGGGCTCCAACTCATGAACCATGAGATCATTACCTAAGCCAAAGTCCGACACTAGGCCACCCAGGTGCCCCAATTTTTATTTGTTTAAGTATCAAAAAATTCCTTCTTCAGAGGAAGGCAATGTCGAATCAATGGGCTTGTTATAGGTTCTTAGCTCTAACAATGACTAGTCTGTCATCTTGGACAAACGACTTCTCTTTGCCTCTTTTGATATCATTTGTAAAGTGGGAAGTTTATAATACAACCCACACCAAAGGATACAAAGAAAAAAATTAATCCACAGAAAATGCTGGTAGAAACAATTGGTAAACATTTAGCGTTATTAGTTGGTGTTATGCATTTTGAGTATGTGCACATGTTTTTCATCATCATGATTTCATACATGTGATTTTATTCTCAACTTGGCAATATTTTGGAGAAAGACAAGTGGATGAACAATAAATGTTCTTTAGCCCACAGTTTCTCTGAAAATTATTATCTTACTTTTTGGTAAAAGTTGCCAAAACTGAATGGTACTAAAGATTTAAAACATGATAAAATCTAATGAACATGCAAATTATACTACACAGACCAAAACATTAGAAGGACAAGTCAGCAAGTTTGTTTTTCTCTTAACTGTGCCCTATGAACTGAGAGGGTATAACAAAGTAATTTTTTAATCTCTAAAAAGAATTATTTTATTCAATTTTTATGTCATACCAAAATTATTTAATTAACATTAAATTAAATTATTAAACATTTAATTTACATTTGGGAAATAAAAGCAGAAAATGCCATTATAATTAAAAAGCATATATTAAGCAATTCTATATTCTTGGTATATTACTATGTGTTTTTCATTGCAAAATTAAACTATTGGTCCTTATCTTTTAAAGTGTAGAAGCCTAGAGCAATACTGATCATACAAATATTTAAAGGACTTGGAAACAACTGAAAAAATAAGGAACTAATGCCAGTGAAACTAGGTTCTTATTTGAAGTACACATTGGCGGGATTAGACCCTATTTGCTTTGAGAACTGTGATTGTATTACCTGCAGAATTGGGCGGGTGGGTATTATTGTATGCTTTGTATACTAGCACAGTTCAAAAGTTCACCCACCCTCTTTTCACCCAGGGTTAGGTCTGCGTGTTTGGATTTTCCTTCAACCTCCCTCTCCCCTTACCCTACACACAGACACACACACACAGACGCACACACAGACACACACACAGACACACACTCACATACACACCTTGTAGTGTCTACTTGACTTGTTACATGTTGTACCTTGTAACTTGTTCTTTGTTTATCTCCCCAGAGCTGCACTTGGATTTTACCTCTGAAACATAGATTAGCTGTGACCCTGACTGAGCCCAGTTATCTAAACTCCATGAGCCTCAGCTAACTGTGTCCATTAATACATTATAATTCTTACAATTTTTTGTCAATGGTCAGTAAGTAGGTAAAATATTGGTTAAGCTAATTTTATGAGAGTCACATCTTTGCTTTAAAATACTTCTAGTAATCCAATAAACCTGTATCTTCCTATCAACAAAGTTCAGATAAAAAGGATTCCTATAAAGTACCCCAAATGTGAGATTTTCAAAAGCTTTATTTTACAAATACATGTTATAAAATGCTTCCATCAAAGAAAAAATATTGCTTCGAAAGAAAACTTTGAAGCCAGTAAAGATTTGCTTAGAGGCAACTTCTTTGGGATACTACCTGGTTGCAGAGGTGACACTAATTTTCTTCTCACTCTCAGAAATTTGACAACACTACTTAAATATCTTCTGTTTCCCCACGTCTCAGAACTCTCTTGGCTCATACTTTATATGCTTTCTTTGTCTTGTCTTACCAGACAACAAAGCCCCTCGTACCTGAAAACTCTTTCCTTTGGATCTGCCAAATCAAGGCCTCTGCACATTCTCCCTTCATGCCTGCTTTTCTGAAGTGTGCAACATGCACTAGATAGAACATCAGTAGGACAACAATCAGCACCCCAGAAACAGCCTGATAAATAATAGATGGAAAGACAGAGCGACGGTAAAAGTTATTAACTATTTTCTTCCATAGTTTAAAAAAAGAGTGAAAAATGAGCAGGAAAGATGAATAGGGAAAGGAATAAAATTGGCCAAACCTTTAACCCTTGAGCCTTTCCTTACAATTCATTAATCCACATATCGTAGATGACAGCCAAGAAATGTTTCTTTTATTATGTGGAATAAATGTATTAAATAACACTAACATTATTAAATAGATCATTTCAACTAAGCATAAATGGTCACTTAATAAGATGTTAGTATTAAAAGTAAATGAATTCGATGTCACTATTTACCACTTCTGAATATCTATGCCTCCTGATAAAATTGGTAATATTTATACAGTGTTTACTATGTCCTGGGCAAACTAACAAATTTTACATAGATTAACTTATTTCATTTATACCAAAAAAAAAAATCCCCAAAACTTGAAGAAGATACTGAAGTTCAAGGAGGTTAGAGACCTTTATTTTGTTTTCATTTTGATTTTTTAAACTTTTTAAATTTTATTCTATTTTATTTATTTTTAATTATATTTAATGTTTATTTATTTTTGAGAGAGAGAGAGAGAGCACGGGGGAGGGGCAGAGATTCCAAAGCAGGCTCCACACTGACAGCAAAGAGCCGGATACACGGCTTGAACTCACAAACTGCAAGATCATGACCTGAGCTGCAGTTAGATGCTTAACTGACTGAACCTACCAAGGGGTCCCCAGACATTTATAATAGGATAAAGAACTTGACTGAGTTTATTCTGTTTAGAAGGAGAAGAGTCCAGCTATGGATGGTGATCATTTGATGCCTCCAGAACCAACGTTCCAAGCCCTTTATGCCCAAAGACCTAAAAAAGTGGGCATGAACAGGAAGACTTACTTTGCAAAAAGACAACATAACTTCTGATTTGAAGGGCATCACTTTATGTTAGAACATAATTAGCTGAATAGAATGTTTGTTAAATTGTTTCTGAATCAGATTTTTTCCCATGTCCAAGAGAGGTTTTAATACAAGATATTTCCTTGCTGGCATGCAGACAACTTACAGAATAAATATATTTTGTATAGTCTGTTAGTAGACATTTCAACAGAGAATTTTGTCTCATGTATGTCCAACAGCATTTATTTCATCTCTGAAAAATAAGGCAAAGGCTTACATATTTCACTAAGAAATACTTTTCTAAAAATTGCCCTTAATTCCAATGTATTTATTTGCCCATTCATATGTGCATTTGAAAAAGGTTTCCTTCTAGATTGTCAATTTAAAAGAAGCGAGATTTTTTTTTACATTCATCTTTATGTATTCCCCCAGTACACTGTATTCTTATACTGTGAGGTTATGAAATAATTATTTTGTGATTTCGTGTTTTAAAATATAGATATATCTGCATTTGTACTAGCTCAGTGAGAATTTTTTTTCTTCACATGTGGGTGATTGGGGCAAAATTAAGTAATGTTTTTATTCTACTGAAAAGACTTATTTAGGAAATGACCTTTTGATAGAATTCAGTCTCAATTTTTTTATTCTTAAAATGTCAGATTGTGTTTTGCAAACTGATATTGTAATGTGTATTATTGTCTTTTTCTATATCACTAGCAAAAGTCATTCTTAAGAAAAAGAATTAAAATTGAAATTGAATATACACATACATATATTACATACAAGATTGTAATATTATAAATTTAGATTAAAACAGATGTCCGTAGATACTGACTACTAAAATTGAACTTTCCTGAGTTCAAATTTCCTATCCAGGTGAAAGGAATTTATTCTAAGGGAGAATTTTGGAAATTTATCCCAAGGAGAAAGAAAGTTTCGTTTATATGATTTATACACGGATCTTATTTATTAGTGCTACTGTAAAGATTTAGGAATATTTTAATTACTTCGAGAAACTAGAAAAGGAAGAACAAACTAAGCCCAAAGGTAGCAAAAGGAAGGAAATAATTAGAGAGGAGCCGAAATAAACAGGAGACTAGAAAGACAACAGAAAAGATCAACAAAGAAGCATGTTGTGTTTTTGAAAGGAAAAACAAAGAAAAAACGGACAAATCTTTAGGTAAACTAAGAAAAAAATAGATAAGATGCAAGTTAATTAAATGATAAACATAAGAAGAGCTATTACAACTGATACCACAGAAAAACAAAGGATCATAAGAGACTACCGCAAACAACTATATACCAACAAAAGTAACTTAGAAGAACTGGATAGGTTTCTAGAAAAACATAGTTTACAAAGACTGACTCATGAAATAATAGAAAATAATGAGCAAGGAGATTGAATAGGTAATCCAAAATCTCTTAACAAGTAAAAGTCAGGATCAGATGGTTTCACAGGTGAATTCTACCAAACATTTAAAGAATTAATACGTATTCTTCTCAAAATTTTCCAAAAAAATTGAAGAGGAAGGAACCCTTCCAAACTCACCTTATGGGACCAGCATTACCCTGTTACCCAAACCAGACAAGGATATTACAGGGAAAGAAAATTACAAGCCAATATCTCTGAGGAACGTAAATGCAAAAAAACCTCAACAAAATAATTTCAAATGATGGGGTGCCTGGGTGGCTCAGTCGGTTAAGCGGCCGACTTTGGCTCAGGTCATGATCTCACGGTCCATGAGTTCAAGCCCCGCATCGGGCTCTGTGCTGACAGCTCAGAGCCTGGAGCCTGTTTCAGATTCTGTGTCTCCCTCTCTCTGACCCTCCCCCATTCATGCTCTGTCTCTCTCTGTCTCAAAAATAAATAAACGTTAAAAAAAATTTTTTTTAAATAAAAATAAAAAAAATACTTTCAAATGAATTTCAAGGGCACATTAAAAGAGTCATACACCACAATCAAGTGGGATTCATCCCTGGTATGCAAGGATGGACCAACATGTACAAATAAAAAAGTGCGGTACACCACATTAACAGAATGAAGAATAAAAATCATACAATCATTTCAATAGATGCATAAAAAGCATTTGACAAATTTCAATACTGTTTCATGATAAAAATTATCAACAAATCAGGTGTAGAAAAATGTTCCTCAAACATAGTGAAGGCCGTATTTGACTAGTCCACACTAACATATCATACTCAATGATGAATAAAGCCTTTCCTCTAAGATCAGGAACCAGACAACGACGCCTACTCTTGCCATTTCTATTCAACATAGCATTGGAAGTCTTAGCCAGAATTTATGCAAGAGAAAGAAATAAAAGACATCTGAGTTGGAAAAAAAATAGTAAAATTATATAGAAAACCCTAAAGAATACTCCAAAACATTGTTAGCACTAATAAATGAATTTAGTAGTTTCCAATACAAAATTAACATACAGAAATCAGTTGCATTTCTATACACTAATAATGAATTATCAGAAAGAGAAATTAAGAAAGAAATCTCATATATAATATTATTAAAAACAATAACATACTTACGAATAATTTAATCAAAGAGGTGAAAGACCCGTATGCTGAAAACTATATAATGCTGAGGAAAAAAGGTTAAAGAAGACACAAATAAATGGAAAGATATCCCATGTTCTTGGAGTAGAAGAATTAATACTGTGAAAATGTCCATATTATCAAAGCAATCTACAGATTTAATTCAATCTGTATCAAAATTCCAATGGCAGTTTTCACAGGTAAGAAAATACTATCCTAAAATTTGTATGAAACCACAAAAAAACCCTGAATAGCCAAAACAATCCTGAGAAAGAAGAACAAACCTGGAGACATCACACTGACTGATTTCAAGCTATATTACAAAGCTTCAGTAGCCCAAACAGCATGGGACTGGTCTAAAAATAGACACATAAACCAGTGGAACAGAGTAGAGAACCCAGACATAAACTCATGCATATATGATCTATGAATTTTTGATAAAGGCCTCAAGAGCACACAATTGAAAAGGGTAGTCTCTTTAATCAATGGCATTTGAAAAAACTGGATATCCACATATAAAAGAAATTTGGACCCCTATCTTACACCATCACAAAAATGACCTTGAAATGGATCAAACACTTAAATGTAAGACCAGAAACTGTAAAACTCAAAAAATAGTGAAAAAGATTCTTGACATTGGTCTTAGCTGTAATTTCTTGGAGAAGACAAACAGAAGCATGGCAATAAAATCTAATAAAATAAACAAGTAGGACTACATCAACCTAAGGAGCTACTGCACATCAAACAATATAATAAATGAGAATGAAAGGAAAATATTTGCAAACTATATAACTGATAAGGGGTTAATATCCAAAATATATAAAGAACTCATACAACTTAACAGCAAAAACAAACAAACAAATCCCCCAAATAATCCAATTAAATAATGGGAGAAGGATCTGAATAGATGTTTTTCTAAAGAAAACAATACCAATGGCCAACAGGTACATGGAAATGTACACAACATTACTAACAATCAGGGAAATGAAAATCAAAACCACAATGAGGGGCGCCTCGGTGGCTCAGTCGGTTAAGCGTCCAACTTCGGCCCATGTCATGATCTCATGGTTCGGTTCGTGAGTTGGAGCCTTGTGTCGGGCCCTGTGCTGACAGCTCGGAGCCTGGAGCCTGCTTCGGATTCTGTGTCTCCCTCTCTCTCTGCCGCTCCCTAGCTCGCGCTCGCACTGTCTCTATCTCTCTCTCTGTTAAAAATAAATAAACTTAAAAAAAAAAAAACACAATGAGATTTCACTTCACACCTGTTAGAAAAGTCATAATTAAAAATAGACAAAAGATAAAGGTTGGTAAGGTTGAGAAAAGGGAACCCTAATACACTGTTGGTGGGAATACAAATTGGTACAGCCATTGTGGAAAACAGTATGGTGGTTCCTCAAAAAATTAAAAATTGAGGGGCGCCTGGGTGGTTCAGTCAGTTAAGGGTCCTACTCTTGATTTTGGCTCAGGTTATTATCTCATGTTTGTCAGTTTGAGCCCCACGTTGGGCTCTGTGCTAACAACATGGGGCCTGCCTGGGATTCTCTCTCTCCCTCTCTCTGTCCCTCCCCTGCTCTCTCTCTCTCTCAAAAAATAAATAGACTAATTAAAAAAAAAATTTATATAATAGAAAAAAATTAAAACTTGAACTACCATAGGATCCAGAATCCCTCTCCTGGTATACATCTGAAGAAACTAAAATCAGTATCTCAGAGAGATATCTGCACACCCATGCTTGTTGCAGCATTATTTCCAAGGCAAGATATGGAAACAACCTAAATGTCCTTTAGCAGATGAATGATAAAGAAAATGTGGCCTACATTTACACTTTGGAATATTATTCAGCCATTAAAAAAGAAAGAAATCTTGCTTTTACAACAGGGATGCAACTGGAGGGCATGATACTGAGTGAAGTAAGGCAGACAAAGTAAGACAAATACTGTATGACATCACTTATATGTGAAGTCTTTAAAAAAAAGCTGATTTCATAGAAACATGGAGAAGTGTGGGGGGACAGGGGCAGGGGGACACGGGGTGATATAGGTCAAAGAGTACAAATTTTCTGTTATATGACGAATAAGTTTGAGGATCTCATGCACAGGTTGGTGACTATGGTTAGTAATGTAGTATTGTATATTTGAAAGTTGCTAAAAGCAGATCTTAAGCATTCTGACCACACTCACAAAAGTTTACTATGTGTGGTGATGTATTAATTATCTTGGACTTGGTAATCATTCCACAATGTTATGTACAACAAATCATCACGTAGTACAATTGAAATATATGCAATTATATTTGTCAGTTATTCCTCGATCGAGTTTAAAAACCAACATTCATGTTAACTTTTAAAATCTAGTTTGGGGAAAAAAGGAGGAACACTTTACTGTTTTCTGTTTTCACAGTGTTCAGTTAGTAGTAATCCAACTCCCCTTCCTGACATACACATGCATACTTGAAAGCATACTCCAAATAAAAATCTGAAGACAACTGTGTATTATAAAATAACTTCTAATTTAGCAAAAGCCACAAGCAACTAGGATTCTCTCATGAATGTTACCTGGCATACTTGATATGCAAGAAATGCCATGCTTGTCAAATTCTGCTGGAAAAACATGCAGGTTCCCAGTCCCTAAAGTCTCTTTTGGAGTCCTTAACCAAAGCTGAATTTCAGATATGAAGAATATTAGTCTCCAAAGGATATGCCCTGCTGACTTCTTTCCCTGTTAACAGTATTAAATCATCTTTGAACAGAAACCCTTTATAGTTTATCATAGCCTGGCAGCCCAAAGATACAGGCAACTTTTATTTGTGGTCATTCAGGTGGGGCACCTCAAGTCACCGATATATATCTATTTCTGTAATATAGTTTTGAAAGAAAAGATTATCTGTTTTCTTTTTGTTCTTAATGTAAATGTATCCCCTCCTCTGCTTTCTGCCCAGAGACTCTCTCCCACCTCGCGGAGAAATTTTATATACCCTGAAATACATACACACAAAACAAAGCAAAACAAAATAAAGCCAACCCAGGAAGCTGAAAGCTATCGATTTAAAAACAAAGACAAAACCAGAAATGCAAATTGAAGGAGAGCTTCTGAATGCTTTAATTTTCTTCCTACATTGCATTACATCTATCACCAAATTAGATTGTCTGTGTTGTAAAGATCTATTAGTGTTAGCCAGATAGTTAATGTAACGCACTGTCACTGAGACTTCTACAGGAGCACTGGGATACAGCTGAGCACTTCTACTTTATAGTCAAGCAAGGCAGATTTCATGTATCGTTTGATAAATACCTCCACTGTGTACCTAGTGAGGTCAGTTGTTTCCCTCCCAGTTATTTCAAGCCTCAAACCGGACTAAGCCAAGAAAATATATCAGTCACTTGCATTTGTTTGTTTGAAAACAGAGAAGAATCCAGAGAAAATGGCAACTTTACAAGTTTGGTGACCAACCAAGTAGCAGACAGTTACATGACCATTGGAGATGATAGAAGAGTACAAAATTTTATTCTTATCGGGAAGATACTTTACATTAATTTAAAGATGACTAAAATTGAATGAAAATAATTTTACGGTCTGGGAGAATTGTCCAGTAATTTAAAATTTATCACTGGCCAAATGGTATTTAACTCATGACTTTGTTAAACAGTAAATTAAAATTTATCTTTGTCATCCATCAGGAGGTGATAAACTAGATAACCAAAAAAAAAAAAAAAATGATTTTGGATATAAAACAAGGAGAGTAGAGAAAATAAGAACTGTCTTTTCAATATAATGAAAAAGGAGATATCTGATATGGATTTAATGAAATGAAACTCTGACTTTCAACATGTAGAATATTTTGCTCATTATTTTCTGAATTTTGTTTACATTTCAAAATCAACAACAGTGGAATAATCTAGAATATGCTTTTTGGCAAGAATTAAAAGGACTATTTTTAATGAAGGAGAGTTTCCATATTTGAAGTGAATAAAGCTAAAACAATATTGTTTCTTATTTTAGCTGAAGCCATTATAAAAGAGATTCATTGCCTCTTTTGAATTGAAGCAATCATCTGTACTGTAACCTAAAAGGTACTAATTTGAAATTAAATTTTATTCTGCTGTTCATATTACAGCTTTAAATGTATTTTTTAAAACAGCACTTTATTACTTAGAACAGCAAAAAATGGAATTTAAGTAAAAATACAAATTGTTTTAAGATTTTAAAGGTCGTATATCCATAAACAGACTGGAATTTAAATGCTGTCTCAGCCTCTTCTAGCTTTTTGTGAATTTAGGCAAAATAGGTAAACTCTGAATCTCAGTTTCTTCATCTTCAAGATAGAGAAAGTATCCATCTCACAAGACACTTGTAGTGATTAAATGGGATTCTTTTTATGTACAAGGCCTAATTGGGTATGTGAGACCTCTACAAATAGTAGCAGTAGTAGTCTATAGAAAGTAAAGAACAGAAAATTACGAAGATAATTCGGACATAGCTTACAACTAAAAGGGAAAAGAAAAGCAGCAATATACAAAATAGTACATGATTCTTCCTCTTCTTTTCCATCCCCTCCTCTTTCCCTATCTCTCACCCTTCCCTTCTTCCTCCTCCCCCTCCTCCGCATTTCCTCATCATCCCCTTTCCTTTCCTTTTCCCTCTCTTCCTCCTCCTTTGCCTCCTCCCTCTCTTCTTCCTCCTCCTCCTCTTCTTTTCAGATGCTTAATCCCATCAATCATACTATTAAGTGAATTTATTTAATTTGAAACTCAGGGCAACCCTATGAAATTTGCATTTTTTTTTCTTTAAATTTTTTTTTTTCTTTTTAAAATTTTCAGCCCATATAAACAACTTTTATTCTAGGTAAAAAGCATGTGTGTTTTCTCTAGACCTTTCGTTTTGGAATTGTCTAACGATTGTTTAACTTAGCTTTATTGCTTTTTCTGATGATAAAGCTATGTAACATTGCAAAAAATCTGAAAACATAGGAGAGCAAAATGCAATAAAATCATGACAACAACCAGGAATAACTAAATGTGTATTAACTCTCTTTGACTCTGTAGGTGTAGATGTGGACTAAATAGGAAGGAAGGAAGGAAGGAAGGAAGGAAGGAAGGAAGGAAGGAAAGAAAGAAGAAAAACAATGGGTATAATTAGAATTTAGAATACACTTATGTGTTTTTCCCTCTGTTCTACCCCTATTCCTCAATTTAACTCAATGGATAGTATGACAAAAAGGCCATAGATGATTTAGGTGTTAATCATATTTTTCTTTCTGAAGGTCATCTCAGTTTTTAGGTCTTTTATTCTCACTCTATATGTTATAAGAGGCTGTATCTTTCCATTACATGAATGAGATGAAGGATTATCTAATAGAAATAGTTATACTGCTGATTAAAACTTGTTTGTTGAAAATATCACCAACTACCTGTTCATAAGAACATGTAAGATTATTTTCTTATTGGTTTAGAATTACCCGTGCCAAATTTATGAAATATTTTCTTGTTCAATTGTTCCTAAAAATAATATCTACTTTAAAATAAATTTTTTAAAACATTTATTTATTTTTGAAATACAGAGAGTCAGAGCACGAATGGGGGAGGGGCAGAGAGAGAGGGAGACACTGAAACTGAAGTAGGCTCCAGGCCCTGAGCTGTTAGCACAGAGCCTGATGTGGGTTCAAACCCATGAACAGTGAGATCATGTCCTGAGCCAATCAGATGCTTAACCAACTGAGCCACCCACGTGCCCCGAAAGAATACTTCCTTTTATTGACAGTGAGAATTGGTTTAGTTTATTAATGTCTACTGGAACGCAAACGTAAATAAGTGAGCCTATTTGTACTTTTTCACACCATAGGTTAAATACTATTGTAGGTACTTTTTGTAGCAAAGACTGAAGAACAAAGGAGAGTTTCAAATCACGTGTGAACTACTAAACAATTAAATATCTTTGAAGATGCTGTTGGTAAAATCTGTTGTAGTTGGTGAAGGAAAAGATCCTTAAATAGGTCATATTAAAATGTGAAGCATTTTCCTCTTGGGTACCTTCCCTGATGGTGCTGCTTTCTTTGGTTAGTTTTACTTTGTGTATGAGAAATGTTGAAAATAGTAATAAAGTCAAAGATGATAGTAATAGAGTCAATAGAGTCTATGATTTTCATAGACATTGGCAGCCAACAAAAATTTTCTAATAACAATAAAGTTATATATATGCAATTATAAAAAATATTTTTAAGTGCTAGATTCTTAATGACAAAAATATTTTAAATACTGGTTAGTGTAATCCTTAAGTATAAATTCCAAGTCCACCCAATATTTCCATTTTCTTCTCTTGTAATAAGCTTTTTTAATCCGGGCAAAAACAAACAAACAAACAAACAAAAAACAACAACACTGTTCAGCAGTGAAGTCTCACCAGAAAGACAGGTGGTTTTCCAGAAACATTTGTATAGTGAAAATTAAATGTATAGTGAGAAGAAAAATGTGTTCCTTTGTAGAGAAAAGAGATACCATAAAAGGAGTATTAAAGTGGTTTTCAAAAAGTGCCAGTGGAAACATGCTCTTTACCAATAGCACTTTAACTCAGATTCTTTTCTTTGAAGCATTTGGATCTAACTTCTGAACATTTCCAGAGGTTGTGGATTTTAGCATTGTCGTGGGTGATAGAAGCAAAAGGAGAGCAAGCAGTTGCTTTTGTGACACACAACAGTAGAAGAGTGAACATTAATGTCCCTTATGAAGAAACACACCATTGGATTTCATCAAGAAAAACAATATCATTGTATGTGAATTCATATTAGAATTCTATTAAAAATCTTGTGCTTGAATGACCTTCAGAAAAATGTGGGCAAGCAATGTGGGTGGTATCTTTGCCACTTATCTGGCAGAAAGAATGGAACAGAAAGTAGGAGTCAAAAATATTTCATTTGTTATAGGATCCTAGTCTTATCTCCATTCTGACAGCATCTCATTTTACTTGTTAAAATAAAAATAGCAATCCCCCCATTTTAATATAGTTCAAAGGGACTGTGTCAAAATGAAGATATCTCCTTGGTTTATCCTTTTTTTCTGCTTTAGATCCATCTATGAAATCATGAAATCTCTTAGTTATATTATTCTCGAAGTTAGTATAAACTAACTGACCCAGCAATCCATAAGACACATGTGTGTTCTAGAGGAAATTTTTTCAACGTAAATGCCGATAATAATAGTGAAGTAGTTCCTAAAATTTCTTTTAGAAAGCAATCTTCCTAATAATTTCAGACTTGGAAACATTAAAGATTAATCGAAAGCTAGAAAAACTCAGATACAAGTCACTGTTTTGATAAATCACAACTGCCTTTGGGCAGGCCTGTTTCTTTGAATATGTAAAACTGTGTCCTACGTTGGGGAAACACAGTCATTGACTTGAGATCCATGTATTCTTTTATCATCAAAATCTTCATGAGAGCCAATTCATATCTAATGACGACACTAATCTTTTCTATTGGAAATCTTTCCTTTCCTTTAAGTATTTTTTTAACAACTAGCAAATAGCCTGTCCTTAATAAATTTAAACACAAAAGTGTTCAATTATTCTGTAATCCAAGAGTTTAAGGGACAGAATTAAATTTCTGAAGAGGTTTTTTTTATGGAGTGACACAAAGATATCAAACCCATTGTGATATCGATTGTATGTGCCACTTTGAATCAAAGGAAAATATTTTGTCTGAAAGAAATTTTGGGCAATAGTGGCTGAAACAAACTGAGGTTTATTTTTCTCCCATGTCAAGAACACCAAAACTACTGGAACTGGTGGAGTAGCTAAGGGATAGCAAGGCCCGCATTAGACTTTCTGTCGTGGTTCTTAGATAGGGGTTCCAATTCAGACATGAAGTTTCCACTCAAAGCTGGAAAAACAGGATAAACAAGTAGGGGTTAAGAGACTATCAATAATCATCTGTCATTTTTAGCAGGAAGGCCCATGTTTTCTCAGATATACCAGCAGATGTCTGCTTATATCTTATTATCCAAGCTTTGTTGCTTGGTCATTGTTCTCTGTTGAGACGGCTAGAGAAGGAAGGGTTTTGCGATTGGATCCTTTAGCCTTTAAAGTGAAGGCAAACGAGAGGAAAAGTTGGCAATGAATGTTGGGTTAACTTTACATGGGGCTTGCCCTGTTGATTTTATTCTTTCCTCTGTAGAACAAAATAATAAATCATAAAACACTGCCAAAATGGCAATGGAATATTAAAAAGTCACACATTTCAATATCAGCATTGTGATTATCATTTTATCTGTTTCATTCTAATTTTATATTCACATTTAAAAACTCTAGTTATCATCATACTACGCTACAATGTGCAGCCTCCTTTTCTTTTACAATGGATCATAAGGCTTTTCAACACTTCTAGTCTTTTTTAAAAAAACCAGTATATTTAATGGCTATCCAGTAGGTAGATTTATCCCTGTTTTCTTAGTAAGCCCATATTACCAATGCATGATATCTTTACATTTCTTCACTTTCAGGTTGTTATTGTTAACAAAATTTCAATTTAAAGCACATTAGAGATTTCCTGAGCATTGTCCTATAAATGTCAGGGAGCAAATACGGCACAAAGCCAGGTGAGTTATTGTTAAGCTAACGCAGACTGCACCTCAGTTAAACGCTGAAAAGGATTTCTGAAAAATAAGGGTTGTAAACATTAAAGTATGTTATCATGGATGGAGAAGTGTCACCTTTACAGAATGTTCTCTAGAGAAGAGTCATATTGGGTGATTTAATTTCTGTTCAGAATAAAGTTGGAAGAATAAACATGATGGCCTCTCAAAGTTCCTTTAACGTCTATGGTCATGCTTCATTTTTTAATGACTCCTGTTCTTAAGCTATAAGTACCTTTTAGAGAAAGTGATTCCCTTATATTGGAGATTTCTTAGAAGTTGTTAATATTATGATTTAATACAGATTTTCTGTTAAAATAATTGTTTTTTGATAATTCCTTTTGAGCTTTAAGTTATAAAAGAAAATAAACTATCATCTGTGTCTAAGCTTGTAAAGCATCCATAAAAGGAGGCATAATAAAAAGTATTAAAAAATACGTACTGAAATTAAACACAGTTCTTCCAAAATTACACACCAAAGAATTTCACTAACTTGAGAGTTACAAAAGAGAAGTCATGAATAGAATGTAACAACTTGATAGTATTTGAAATAATTCCTACTTTAAATAATAGGCTAGATGAAGCCGTCAAATGGCATTGTATGCTACCCAGTGGGAAGGTTTTCTATAATTCAGCTCTAAGATTAGATATAAATGGAGCTATTACCATGGTAACTATTTTTGAGGCTAATAAAAGTGTAACAAATATGGACTAAAAAAAATACCTACAAAACCCCACCCAGACAGTAAATTTTCCCTGCTTAGTAAAGAAGTCATTGAAAAAAGTAAAAGCCCTCAGACATATAGAGTCTTTTGTTGTGTAGAGAGCACTTGTTTTCAGCTGGTTCCTTCTTTTTTTGTGGAATGTAAAGCTTCCCTTCAGGGTAAAGATTTATCCTGCTGCATAAAGGGAGGAAAGGGTTTAGCAAAAGTGAAATTTGTGGAATGCACACACTTTTAAAATATAGTTTTCTTCTTAACCTCAGCATAAATCATAGTTTATAAGCATGTCCTATTGTTCCCTCCTTTCTTTTAAAGCAGACAAGGCTATAATGCAGTATTGGTAATTTATAGCTGCTCAGAAAAAAAAAATCTTCTGTAGTTCTTTTTTTTTTGAAAGTTTTCTGAAAATTATTTTTTTTAATTTTTTAATTTTTTTTACTTTTGGAGGTAAAATATATTTTATTTATGATGCCATTTAAAATTAGTGTTAATTTTCAAACTAGCTATAGAAGGAGTATAGATGAGGATTTGCACTGGAAGGCAAATTTTATAAATAGTTTTCAAAAAAAATGTTTTTGAACCTCAGCCCACTGGATTCATAGCTCCTATATCTTGAGAAATATGACTAATCAAATATTGTTTCACAAAATGGAAAATAATATTCTGAGTAAAGTAAAGGGAATAAAGGCTAAATACAAGATAATTCAGTTCTGATTCATTAATAGACTATTTCTAAAAAATTGCTTGAGGATGATGAGGTTTTGGAGTGATGGTGGGATTCATGGGGTTTGGAGCTGAGGACCAAGAAAGAATTCTTGAAGTCTTTGGTGCAAAAAGGTGATCTTATTAAAGCACAAGACCTACCCATGGGCAGGAAGAGCTGCATTGCCAAGTGGGGGGGGGGGGTGATCATTTTTTGGAGTCGGGAGAGATAAGTCAAAAGGGAGTTTCCAAAGCGACTTTCATATGCTAAAGACTTACTGCAGGCCTAGCTATTGTCAAGCTAAGGTTCTTTTTCCCTCTAGCAAATTATTAACATTAAGACCATAGGGAGTTCCTGGAGAAAGTTATACTCTGTATTTGCCTCAAGTATTTGTCAATGGGCTGCAGGTTATAAGGAAATTTAATTTTACCTGCCATTTCCTTCTTACCTTTGTTCCCCACATCATTATGGAGGGGTGATGTTGGGACTCCAGGAAACTGAGTCTACAGGTTTCTGAAAATTAGGCTATTGATAAGATTGCCTCTTTTCCTGTAATTTACTAAGATGTTTGTAAACTGATGGAGATTATCAGTTTAACCATTTGTTTTCTGTCCTTTCCTTTGTCTTTAGACAGCCAGGAGTGCCTCAGGAATGTCAAACATATCCCATCTGGCTGGGGTGTGTGGGGAGTGGGGGGGGGGAAGGGTGGCAAGGGGTGGTAATGCTAGCTTGTGCTTGGCCCTCAGCTTGCCTTGTGCTCCTTCATCGGAGTCTACTGAGCTGTAGCAGTTCCCATCCATTGGTGAGTTCGCAGACATCAACATTTAGTCTCTCAGACATATTCATCAGCAACCAAGTATTTTTCTGCTTTGCTGTAAAAGTTTCCTAGCACCAAGCAGGTGATGCTTGACCAGGCTATTTAGAGCAACATGCAGTATAATTCAGATTAAAATGATCCATTGGGATGGCTCTCGCAGAGTGTGATTAATCACTGGGTTTTCCTAGCACAACGGGCAGAAGAAACACAAGGATATTGATAGCCTATCTTCAACCCCAAGTTGTGACATTGGTACAAACTGCCTGAAAATGATACCAGTGAGTTCAGTCTGAAGTACAATACACAAAGTGATGGGATCACTCATTTTTAGTCAAAAATAATGAAGCAAAGGGCCTGTATAGTGGCAGAGGCTATGTAATAAGAAAATTATAGAAAGGAAAAATACCTCAGGCTGTGTGCTTCGTCTTCATACTGCTTGGGAAAAAAATGCTAGAATCCATGACATCACATTCATTCACACATATTTTTTAAGCACCAGTTTCTATCCATTGGAGATGCAATGATGAATAATACAAAGTTCCTGCCTTCAGGGGGTATACAGTTTCTGAAAGAAAATCCCGTTAAGTGAAAATAAATGATTCACTTCATATGTTAGGAATTGAATAAAGAAATTATTACGTACTATGTCATTTAATCATAACAATTCACAATATTGTATTTATCTGTTCAGGCTGCTATAAGAAAGTACCATAGACTGTCTAGTATAAACAACAGAAATTGATTTCTTATAGTGCAGAGGCTGGAAGTCTAAGATCAGGGTGCCAGCATGGTCCAGTTCTGCTGAGGGACCTCTTCTGGTTTTGATAGGAAAAAATCTGTTATAAGATGGCTGACAGGACTGATAAGAGAACTCTAGTGCCTGCCTGAAGACTCCCCTTCCAGGTTCTTCTTCTCACCCTGCTTGCTGCTCCCGCCAAATTACTACTAATGAGGAATGTGGAAGTAAAAGACTATAAATTGTCCCCTCTGTTGATGTTCTGGGCTCAGACCTCTGGAGAATGATCTCCTCTGAGCCCATTGGTGTAAAGTTAACCTCCTGCCTTCCAAGATCTCTGAGTGCCGCTTGGTTCTTCTGCCTGGTGATCCAGACCAGTTTCCGTAACAGTTTGCAGAACGACAACTTCTTGGATCCTCACGTGCCTACAAGAGCGGCGAGCTCACTCCTCTTACAAAAGCACTAAAGCTACTATGACAGCTCATGTCATAACCAAATCTGATCCTAATTACCTCTCAAAACCCCCACCTCCTAATACCATCACATTGGGGAGTAGGCTTTCAATATATGAATTTAGGGGACATAAAGACATTCAGTCCATAAGAAAGATACCATCAATATTACCATTTGAACAGTTAGTCAGAAGTCTGTGTAAAACAGAGTTAGAATTAGAACTTATTTTATATAACACCATAAAACCACCAAACTCTATAGAGTATACTATCTTTCTATCTATCTATCTATCTATCATCTTTCCGTCTATCATTTTTGCCAGTATTTTTCAAGAATATTTCTTTGCCTCTAATGAGAAAACATATAAACAGAAACCATGTGATTACTAATGGCTATGTTAACAACTTCAAGTATAAGTTGTTATACTTCAGCTATAAAAAATATTCAGGAATGATCCAAGGGGGGGCTGGACAAGTCAGAAAATGTTTCATGGAGAGATGACTGAGTACCTTTTTTTTTTTTCTTGAGGTATAGTTGACATACAATGTTGTATTAATTTCAGATGTACAACATGGAGATTTGACAATTCTATACATCAAGCTATGCTCACCATAGGATGAGAGAAATTTTCATCTGTCACCATACAACATTATCACAATATTATTGATTACATTCTTCATGCTGTAATATTCATCTCCAATACTTGTCTATTTTATAACTGGAAGTCTGTACTTCTTAATCCCCTTCACCTATTAGACCCCCCTCCCCTCTGGCAACCACCAGTTTGTTCTCTGTTTTTATGGGCCTGTTTCTCCTTGTTTTGTTTTTCATATTCCATATATAACTGAAATCACATGGTGTTTGTCTTTCTCTGTCTGAATTATTTCACTTAGCACAATACCCTCTAGGTCCATCCATGTTGTAACAAATGGCAAGATCTCATTCTTTTTATGGTTAAGTAATATTCCATGATATATATACACCACATCTTTTTTTAAAGTTTTATTTAAATTACAGTTAGTTAGGGCTCCTGGGTGGCTCAGTCGGTTGAGCGTCCGACTTCGGCTCAGGTCATGATCTCGCGGTCTGTGAGTTCAAGCCCCGCATTGGGCTCTGTGCTGACAGCTCAGAGCCTGAAGCCTGGAGCCTGTTTCGGATTCTGTGTCTCCCTCTCTCTCTGCCCCTCCCTTGCTCTGTCTCTCTCTGTCAAAAATAAATAAATATTAAAAAAATAATAATAATAAAAAATAAATTCCAGTTAGTTAACTTACAATGTTATATTACTATCAGGTGTTTGGTAGAATTAGCCTGGGAAGCCATCTGATCCTAGACTTTTGTTTGTTGGGAATTTTTTGATTACTGAATCAATTTCTTGCTGGTTAGTGGTCTGTTCAAGTTTTCTATTTCTTCTTGTTTCAGTTTTGGTAGTTTATATATTTATAGGAATTTATGCATTTCTCCCAAATTTTCTAATTTGTTGACTTACAGTTTTTCATATTATCTTATATTCATATTATCTTATAATTATATTTCTGTGATGTTGGTTGCTATCTATCCTGTTTCACTTGTGATTTTATTTGTTTGGGTCTTTTCTCTTTTCTTTTTGATAAGTCTGGCCAGAGGTTTACTAATTTTGTTAATTTTTTTAAAGAATCAGCTCCTGGTTTCATTGATCTGTTCTATCGTGGTTCTTTCTTTGTTTCTTTCTTTGTTTCTTTCTTTCTTTCTTTCTTTCTTTCTTTTAGTTTCTATATCATTTATTTTTGCTCTTATCTTTATTATTTCCTTACTTCCGGCTTTAGGCTTGTTTGTAGTATCTTTTAGGTGTAAGGTTAGGTGGTTTGTTTGAGATTTTTCTTGCTTCTTGAGGTAAACCAGTATTGCTATCCACTTCCCTCATAGGACCACTTTTACTCCATCCCACAGGTTTTGGACCTTTCTGTTTTCATTTTCATTTATTTCCATGTATTTTTAAAAATTTCTTCTTTGATGTCCTGGTTGACCCACTCATTGTTTAGTAGCATGTCATTTAATCTTTATGTATCTGTGGTCTTCCCAAATTCTTTCTTGTGCTTAACTTCTAGTTTCATAGTGTTGTAGTCAGAAAAGGTATATGGTATGATTTCAATCTTTTTGTTGAGGACTGTTTTGTGACCTAATATGTGATCTGTTCGGGAGAATGTTTCATGTGCCTTTGAGAAGAATGTGTATTCTGCAGTTTTAGGATGGAATGTTCTGAGTATCTCTAAGTCCATCTGTTCCAGTGTGTCAATCAAAACCATTGTTTCCTTGTTAATTTTCTGCATAGACAATCTTTCTATTGATATAAGTGGGGTGTTACAGTCCCCTACTATTATTGTATTATTATCAATGAGCTCTTTTAGGTTGTTATTGTTTCATACATTTGAGTGCTCCAATCTTGGGTGCATAAATATTTACAGTAGTTGTATGTTCTTGTTGGGTAGTACCCTTTATGATTATATAGTGCCCTTCTTTGTGTCTTGTTACAGTCTTTCTTTTTAAGTCTAGTTTGTCTGATATAAGTATGGCTACTCTGGTTTTCTTTTGATGTCCATGTGCATTCTCCACCCTCTCTCTTTCAATATGCAGTTGTCTTTAGATCTAAAATAAGTCTCTTGTAGGCAGCATATAGATGGGTCTTATTTCTTTATCCATTCTGACATCCTATGTCTTTTGATTGGAGCATTTGGTCCATTTACATTCAAAGTAATTATCAATAGATGTGTATTTATTGCCATTTTATTACTTATTTTCTTGTTGTTTCTGGAGATTTTTTTCTGATCCTTTCTTGTCTTTGTCACTTTTGGTCTCTCCTCTGCACTCAAAGAATCCTCTTTAATATTTCTTGTAGGGCAGTTTTTGGTCACAAACTTCTTTAGTTTTTGTTTCTCTGGGAAACTCTTTGTCTCTCCTTCTATTCTGAATGGTAGCCTTGCTGGATAGAGGAATCTTGGTTGCAGATTTTTCCCATTCATAACTTCAAATACATCATGCCACTTCCTTCTGGCTTGTCAAGTTTCTGTTGTGAAATCTCCAGCTACCTTTGTGGGTTTTCCCTTGTAAGTTAAGGACTTTTTTGTCTTGCTCTTTTTAAGATTTTTTTCTTTATCACTATATTTTGCAAATTTAATTACAATATGTTTTGGTGTTGGTTTGCTTTTGTTGATTTTGATGGGAATTTTCTGTTCCTCCCAGATCTAGATGTCTGTTTCCTTCTCCAGACTAGGGAGATTTGCTGCTATTATTTATCACAATAAATTTTCTGCCCCCTTTTCTCTCTCTTCTTCTGGAATTTTTATAATAAGAATGTTGTTACATTTGATGGACTTACTGAGCTCTTTGAGTCTATTCTCATGTTGCATAATTATTCTTTCTCTCTTTTGTTCAGCTTCATTATTTTCTATTATTTTGTCTTCTAGGTCTTTAATTCATTCCTTGGCTCTTTTTTCAGGCTGCTGTGGAAATATGAGTCATATGGTATTTCTATTTTTAGTTATTTGAGGAAACTGCATACTGCTTTCCACAGTGGCTGTACCAATTTATATTCTCTTCAACAGTGCTCAAAGGTTTCCTTTCCTCTACATCCTCAACAACACTTGTTATTTTTTTGTTTTTGCACTCATCCATTTTGACAGGTATGAGGTGATATCTCATTGTGGTTTGGAATTGCAATTCCTTGGTGATGAGTGATATTGAGCATCTTTTCATGTGTCTTTTGGCTACCTGTATGTCTTCTTTGAAAAGTATCTATCCAGGTCCTCTGCCCCTTTAAAATTTAATTATCATTATTATAATTATTATTATTATTTATTTTTGTGGGTGTTTTATTTTGTTTTGGTGTTGAGTCGTGTAAATGTATTTTGGATATTAATCGCTTATCTAATATATGATTTTCAAGTATCTTCTCCCATTCAGTAGATTGTCTTTTTGTGTTGTTCATGGGTTTCTTTTTTGCTGTGCAAAACCTTTTTATTTTGGTATAGTCCCAATAGTGTATTTTTGCTTTTGTTTCAGTTGCCTGAAGAGACATATCTAGAAAAACGTTGCTAAAGCTAGTGTCCAAGACATTACTGCCAATGTTTTCTTCTAAGAGTTTTATGGTTTCAGGTCTCACATTTAGGTCTTTAACTCATTTTGAGTTTATTTTTGTGTATGACATAAGGAAGTGGTTCAGGGGTGCCTGGGTGGCTCAGTCGGTTAAGCGTCCGACTTTGGCTCAGGTCATGATCTCACAGTTTGTGAGTTTGAGGCCTGCGTCGGGCTCTGTGCTGTCAGTTCAGGGCCTGGAGCCTGCTTTGGATTCTGTGTCTCCCTCTCTCTCTGCCCCTCCCCCCCCACTAATGCTCTCTCTCAGTCTCTCAAAAAATGAATAAATGTTAAAAAAATTAAAAATAAAAAGAAAGTGGTTCAGTGTTATTCTTTTGCATGTAACTGTCAGGTTTCCCCAACACCATTTATTGAAGAAACTGTCTTTTCTCCATTGACTTTATAGATTAATTGACTATATAAGGGTGGGTTTATTTCTGGAATCTTCATCCTGTTCAATTGATCTGTGCTACAGCAATCAAAACAGTATGGTACCGGCACAATAATAGACACATAGATCAATGGGAAATTCTTATTATTGTCACCTCTTAGAACTTACTCATAACTTATACTATCTTCATAGTAATTTTGAAATCAAGAGCATATGATAAATTCAACATTTTCATTGTTATTTACATGCTCAAACAAAATTGAAACTTTCCTAGTTTTGGGGCACCTGGGTGGGTCAGTCGGTTAAGTGTCCGACTTCGGCTCAGGTCATGATCTCACAGTTCGTGAGTTCGAGCCCCGCATCGGGCTCTGTGCTGACAGCTCAGAGCCTGGACCCTGCTTCGCATTCTGTGTCTCCCTCTCTCTCTGCCCCTTCCCTGCTCATGCTGTGTCTCTCTCTGTCTCCAGAATAAATAACCATTAAAAAAAATTAAAAAAAAAAGAAACTATCCTAGTTTTGCATATGGAGTTTTGTCAGGTTAGGACAATAATAGCAATTATTTCTGTGTATTTACCATGTCAAAGCTCTACCCTAGCTACTTAACATTCAGTCCTTCTATCAACCAAATGAATCTGTTATTATTATTAACCATTTTCCACATATAAGTTAACTAAAGCTTAAATAAGTAAGGTAACTTGTTTAAGCACAGAAGCTGGGGTACCAACCTGGATCTCTTTACTCATACTTTAGCTATATTATGCATTACTTACCCCTTTCTACTGCCTCATAATCAAATGTAAGCAATTTCATTTATGACATGGATGAGAACTAAAAATATTTTAACTAAAACTACAAATTTATTAGTTTTGGGTAGATTGGATAGATGCAGACTTGATGGCCTTACATGTTAGATTTTCTTTCCCCAAGATCTGAAAAATCTTTTCCCACTGGACAAACAAATTATCTTTTTCTTCTATATAGTAGAGACTAGGAGTTACCCCCCACCCTGTCCCCACTCCAGCTATTGGCCACCAGTCACTAGGATATATTGGGGACTGGAGACAGCATGGAAGACAGGACAACTTTTATATATTCTAACTATCCTGATTGGAAAGATTACAGAGTTGAAAATAGGTCAAATCTCTACTCCCCTTCTACTACAAAAAACAAATTCACTAATTTTAAACAGTTTCATAGGCCAAAATAGATTACATTTTCCAATAGCCTTTGAAATTAGATGTGGGCTTGTGTTTAAGCTCTGTCATAGATTCGCTGTGTGTGTAATTAGTATGCCACTTCTGGGTCTTGACCTTAGAGAGAAAGAACATGCAATTACACCCCTACCCCTGCCACACACACACACACACACGCACACACCTTTTCCTCTCCTGCTTGTGAGAATGTGGTTATGAGCCATTTTGTACAATGTGGACCAGAGCTTAAAGGTAGTTGAGAGAAAAATCAGCAGAACCTATGATCCTGACTCTGTGGTACCAACATCATAGGTCTGATCTGCTTTCACTTTGACAATTACATGGAAGAGAAATAAACTTCTTTTAGAAGTAACTTAATTGGGATCTTCTACATAAAGTCACCCTTTTACCCCACCTGCTCAAGCACATAGCTCTAGCAATCCTTTTCTCCTTCCTATATGATCAAGTTTTAACTCTCTCCTGGAATTTCCCTGTCATTATACAAACATACTGTTAGTCCTGCTATCTTTAGAAAGAAATCTTTTCATGAACCTCCTTCTTCCTTCAACTGTCACTTCTCTCCTGTCCTTTATAGATAAACTCTTTTTTATCTCTACTGCATGTTTCCATGCCAGTCAGGATTCTCCTATCAATCCACCAAAATTGCTCTTATCAAGGTTGCCAGTGACTGCCATATTGCTAAATCCAAGATTCAACTTATGCTTCTGCTTGAGGACATTTGCTTTTAATTTTTTCCTTGCTTTGTACACTTCTCCTCCAGATATCATTCCATTCAGTGTTTTCTCCAATGTCACCTTCCCTGTGAAGCTTTCTTTAACTGCCTTATTTAAAGTCCTCAATCAGCTACAAACTCTACGCCACTTTATTGACTTATTTTTTTCTATAGCATTTGCTACCATCTATCGTATGGTATCCATATTTATTTTATTTATTACTCAGCCCAATCCACAACCTAACCTCCACTAAGACAACATTTTATCTTTTCATGTTTGCTATTGTATCCCTAAGCCTAGAACACTACCTGTCATTTAGTATGTGTTGAACAAATGAATGAATGAACAGATACTTATTGAGTGTTTATTAGGTGTCATTCACCTTGCTAAGTACTGTAATGACAATGTGAACATGATAGATATGGTCTCCTCTTTAAATATCCCTATGATCGGGGCACTGGGGTGGCTCAGTCAGTTGGGCCTCTGACTTCAGCTCAGGTCATATCTCACGGTTCATGAGTTCAAGCCCCATGCCAGGCTCTGTGATGACAGCTCAGAGCCTGGAGCCTACTTCAGATTCTGTGTCTCCCTCTCTCCCTGCCCCTCCCCCGCTAACACTCTGTCTCTTTCCATCTCTCAAAAATGAATAAATGTTAACAAAAATTAAAAATTCCTATGATCTAGATTGGAATAGAGATATTATTTAATTCAATTTCTATACTACATGAAAAATACTGCTAGAGTATAATGGAAACATGCAGAAGAACTACAGAACCTAAAATGAAGGCATCAAGAGGGCAGTATTATCAAACCAATGAAGAAAGTGACCTTTAGAACCTTAAAGACCAGTAGAAGTCATCCCTGAGAAATGAATGGCAGGAGAAGGAGGGTGGCAGGGAGGGTATAAATCTAGGCAGAAGGGACAAAGAGTATAAAATAGAAGGGAAGAAGTAACATTATATAGAAAGTAAGTTTAAAGTGCAAAAAAACCAAGTGCTTGAATTTGAAGCTTCACTGTTCCACTTATACATTGTCATGTAAAGGCAAGTTATTTAATCTCTCTGTGCTTCAGTTTACTTACCTGTGAAATGGAAAAATGGTATCTCACTTGGTGTTCTGATTATTAAGTGATGTATAAATTTAAAGAATGTAGCATAGAGTTCTGTAAATAATAAGTCCTTAGAAAATGCTACTTGTTATTGTGGTTGTTCAACTTGTAATCAGGGAAGTGATCACTATGGTTCTTGAAGGTCATGTCCAGGAACTAGATAACCCATCCACTTCCAACAACCTTTGAGACATTGAGTATTGCTAGTTTAATCATTTTGTGATTTTATCATTATTATTTTTTTTAATGTTCATTTATTTTTGAGAGAGAGAGAAAAAAAAAGAAAACACGAGCAGGGGAGAGGCAGAGAGAGAGGGAGACACAGAATCCAAAGCAGGCTCCAGGCTCTGAGCTGTCAGCACAGAGCTCAATGTGGGACTCAAACTCATGAAAGACAAGATCATGACTTGAGCCGAAGTCAGACGCCCAACTGAGTGAGCCACCAAGGCGGCCCGTTATCATTATTATTATGAATAAATACTTTTCCTACATTCTAGAATCATTTCCATGGTATTAAATAGAAGATTGATGTGCTAGCTTCATGTTAGCTCAAGGAGAAGTGGGGGTGGACTGGGGGCAGGGAATTGTGCACTATCCTAATTAAAGTTCTTGTAAAACATAGTTCATTTTATCCATAGAGTTGTATTTTATTTTATTTTTTATTTTTTTAAAATTTACATCCAAATTGGTTAGCATATAGTGCAACAATGACTTCCAGAGGAGATTCCTTAGTGCCCCTTACCCATTTAGCCCATCCCCCCTCCCAAAAACCCCTCCAGTAACCTTCAGTTTGTTCTCCATATTTATGAGTCTCTTCTGTTTTGTATCCCTCCCTGTTTTTATATTATTTTCGTTTCTCTCCCTTATGTTCATCTGTTTTGTCTTTTAAGGTCCTCATATGACTGAAGTCATATGATTTTTGTCTTTCTCTGACTGACTAATTTCGCTTAGCATAATACCCTCCAGTTCCATCCATGTAGTTGCAAATGGCAAGATTTCATTCTTTTTGATTGCCGAGTAATACTCCATTGTATATATACCACATCTTCTTTATCCATTCATCCATCGATGGACATTTGGGCTCTTCCCATACTTTGGCTATTGTTGATAGTGCTGTTATAAACATGGGGGTGCATGTGTCCCTTCGAAACAGCACACCTGTATCCCGTGGAGAAATGCCTAGTCGTGCAATTGCTGGGTCATAGGGTAGTCCATTTTTAATTTTTTGAGGAACCTCCATACTGTTTTCCAGAGTGGCTGCACCAGCTTGCATTCTCACCAACAATACAAAAGAGATCCTCTTTCTCCACATCCTCGCCAATATCTGTTGTTGCCTGAGTTGTTCATGTTAGCAATTCTGACAGGTATTCAGTTGTATCTAATTGTGGTTTTGATTTGTGTTTGCCTGATGATAAGTGATGTTGAGCAGTTTTTCATGTGTTTTTTGGCCATCTAGATGTGTTCTTTGGAGAAGGGTCTATTTCTGCCTTTTGCCCATTTCTTTACTGGGTGTTATTTGTTTTTTGGGTGTTGAGTTTGATAAGTTCTTTATACATTTTGGATATTAACCCTTTATCTGATATGTTATTTGCAGATACCTTCTCCCATTCTGTTGGTTGCCTTTTAGTTTTGCTGATTGTTACCTTCGCTGTGCAGAAGCAGAAGCTTTTTATTTTGATGAAGTCCCAGTAGTTCATTTTTGCTTTTGTTTCCCTTGCCTCCTGAGACATGTTGAGTAAGAAGTTGCTGCAGCCAAGATCAAAGAGGTTTTTGCCTGCTTTCTCCTCGAGGATTTTGACAGCTTCCTGCCTTACATTTAGGTCTTTCGTCCATTTTGAGTTTATTTTTATGGATGGTGTAAGAAAGTGGTCCAGGTTCATTCTTCTGCATGTCGTTGTCCAGTTTTCCCAGCACCACTTGCTGAAGAGACTGCCTTTATTCCATTGCATATTCTTTCCTGCTTTGTCAAAGATTAGTTGGCCATACGTTTGTGGGTCAATTTCTGGATTCTCTATTCTGTTCCATTGATCTGAGTGTCTGTTCTTCTGCCAGTACCATACTGTCTTGATGGTTACAGCTTTGTAGTATAGCTTGAAGTCCAGGATTGTGATACTTCCTGCTTTGGTTTTCTTTTCCAAGACTTCTTTGGCTATTCGGGGTCTTTTCTGGTTCCATACAAATTTTAGCATTATTTGTTCTAGCTCTGTGAAGAATGATGGTGTTATTTTGATAGGGATTGTATTGAATATGTAGATTGCTTTGGGTAGTATTGACATTTTAACAATATTTGTTCTTCTTATCCAGGAGCATGGAATCTTTTTCCATTTTTTTGTGTCTTTTTCAATTTCTTTCATAAGCTTTCTATAGTTCTCAGCATATAGATTTTTCACCTCTTTGGTTAGATTTATTCCTAGGTATTTTATGGTTTTTTGTGCAACTGTAAATGGATCGATTCCTTGATTTCTCTCTCTGTTGCTTCATTGTTGGTGTATAGGAATGCAACCGATTTCTGTATATTGATTTCATATTCTGCAACTTTGCTGAATTCACGAATCAGTTCTAGCAGTTTTTTTGGTGGAATCTTTTGGGTTTTCCATATAGAGTATCATGTCATCTGTAAAGAGTGAAAGTTTGACTTCTTCCTGGCCGATTTGGATGCCTTTTATTTCTTTGTGTTGTCTGATTGCAGAGGCTAAGACTTCCAATACTATGTTGAATAACAGTGGCAAGAGTGGACATCCCTGTCTTGTTCCTGACCTTTGGGGAAAGCTGTCAGTTTTTCCCCATTGAGGATGATATTAGCGTTGGGTCGTTCATAGATGGCTTTTATGATCTCGAGGTATGCTCCTTCTATCCCTACTTTCTTCAGGGTTTTTATCAAGAAAGGATGCTGTATTTTGTCAATTGCTTTCTCTTCATCTATTGAGAGGATCATATGGTTCTTGTCCTTTCTTTTATTGATGTGATGAATCACACTAATTGTTTTGCAGATATTAAAACAGCCCTGCATCCCAGGCATAAATCCCACTTGGTCATGGTGAATAATTTTTTAAATGTATTGTTGGAGCCGGTTAGCTAATATCTTGTAGAGGATTTTTGCATCCATGTTCATCAGAGAAATTGGTCTATAGTTCTCCTTTTTTAGTGGGGTCTCTGTCTGGTTTTGAAATCAAGGTAATGCTGGCTTCATAGAAAGAGTTTGGAAGTTTTCCTTCCATGTCTATTTTTTGGAACACCTTCCAGAGAATAGGTGTTAACTCTTCCTTAAATGTTTGTTAGAATTCCCCTGAAAAGTCATCTGGCCCTGGATTCCTGTTTTTTGGCAGATTTTTTTATTACTAATTCGATTTCCTTACTGGTTATGGGTCTGTTCAAATTTTCTATTTCTTGTGTTTCATGTGTCTATTTCTTGTGTTTTAGTTTTGGTAGTGTATATGTTTCTAGGAATTTGTCCATTTCTTCCAGATTGCCCATTTTATTGTCATAAAATTGTTCATAATATTCTTTTATCATTGTTTTTATTCCTGCTGTGTTGGTGTGATCTCTACTCTTTCATTCTTGATTTTATTTATTTGGGTCTTTCCTTTTTCTTTCTGATCAAACGGGTTAGTGGTTTATCAATTTTGTTAATTCTTTCAAAGAACCAGCTTCTGGTTTCATTGATCTGTTCTACTGTTGTTTTTTTTTTTTTTTTTTTTTTTTGGTTTCAATAGCATTAATTTCTGCTCTAATCTTTTTTATTTCCTGTCTTCTGCTGGTTTTGGGTTTAATTTGCTGTTCTTTTTCCAGCTCCTTAAGGCGTAAGGTTAGGTTGTGTATCTGAGATCTTTCTTCTTTCTTTAGGAAGGCCTGGATTGCTATATACTTTCCTCTTATGACAGCCTTTGCTGCGTTCCAGAGGTTTTGGGTTGTGGTGTTATCATTTTCATTGGCTTCCATATACTTTTTAATTTCCTCTTTAACTTCTTGGTTAGCCCATTCATTCTTTAGTAGGATGGTCTTTAGTCTCCAAGTATTTGTTACCTTTCCAAAATTTTTCTTGTGGTTGATTTCAAGTTTCATAGCGCTGTGGTCTGAAAATATGCACGGTATGATCTCAATCTTTTTGTACTTACTTAGGGCTGATTTGTGTCCCAGTATATGGTCTATTCTGGAGAACATTCCATGTGCTCTATAGAAGAATGTATATTCTGCTGCTTTAGGATGAAATGTTCTGAATATATCTGTTAAATCCATCTGGCCCCGTGTGTCATTCAAAGCCATTGTTTCCTTGTTGATTTTTTGATTAGATGATCTGTCCATTGCTGTGAGTGGAGTGTTGAAGTCTCCTACTATTATGGTATTACTATCGATGAGTTTCTTT
Source organism: Panthera onca (assembly GCF_046562875.1). Taxonomy (NCBI): domain Eukaryota; kingdom Metazoa; phylum Chordata; class Mammalia; order Carnivora; family Felidae; genus Panthera; species Panthera onca. Next base: position 153,567,547 of record NC_138346.1, read on the forward strand.
ATGTTTGTGATTAACTGATGTATATATTTGGGTGCTTCTACTTTTGGCGCATAAATGTTTACAATTATTAGGTCTTCTTGGTGGATAGACCCCTTGATTATGATATAATGCCCTTCTGCATCTCTTGATACAGTCTTTATTTTAAAGTGTAGATTATCTGATATAAATATGACTACCCCGGCTTTCTTTTGTTGACTATTAGCATGACAGGTGGTTTTCCATCCCCTTATTTTCAATCTGAAGGTGTCTTTAGGTCTAAAGTGGGTCTCTTGTAAACAGCATATAGATGGATCTTGTTTTCTTATCCATTGTGTTACCCTATGTCTTTTGATTGGAGCATTGAGTCCATTGACATTTAGAGTAAGTACTGAAAGATAGGAATTTATTGCCATTATGATGCTTGTAGATTTGGAGTTTCTGGTGGTATTTTCTGGTCCTTTGTCATCTTTGTTGCTTTTGGTATTAATTAATTAATTTATTTATTCATTCATTCATTCATTCATTCATCTTTTCTCCCTTCAGAGAGTCCCCCTTAAAATTTCTTGCAGGGCTGGTTTAGTGGTCACAAACTCTTTTAATTTTTGTTTGTCTTGGAAACTTTTTATCTCTCCTTCTGTTTTGAATGACAGCCTTGCTGGATAAAGAATTCTTGGCTGCATATTTTTCTAATTCAGCACAGTGAATACATCCTGTCACTCCTTTCTGGCCTGCCAAGTTTCTGTGGATAGGTCTGCTGCAAACCTGATTTGTCTTCCCTTGTAGGTTAGGGACTTTTTCCCTTGCTGCTTTCATGATTCTCTCCTTGCCTGAGTATTTTGTGAATTTGACCATGATATGCCTTGTTGATGGTCGGTTTTTGTTGAATCTAATGGGCGTCCTCTATGCTTCCTGGATTTTGATGTCTGTGTCTTTCCCCAGGTTAGGAAATTTTTCTGCTATGATTTACTCACATAACCCTTCTACCCCTATTTCTCTCTTTTCCTCTTCTGGGACCCCTATGATTCTGATATTCTTTTTTAATGAGTCACTGATTTCTCTAATTCTTAAATTGTGCTCTTTTGCCTTAATCTCCCTCTTTTTTCCTGCTTCATTATTCTCTATAAGTTTGTCCTCTATGTCGCTGATTCTCCATTCTGCCTCGTCCATCCTTGCTGCCGCTGCATCCATCTGTGATTGCAGTTCAGTTATAACATTTTTAATTTCATTCTTTCTATTTTTTATTTCTTTTATCTATGCAGAAAGGGATTCTAATCTACTTTTGGCTCCAGCTAGTATTCTTATTATCGTGATTCTAAATTCTGGCTCAGATTCTAAATTCTGCTTGTATCTGTATTGGTTAAATCCCTGGCTGTCATTTCTTTGTGCTCTTTCTTTTGGGGTGAATTCCTTCATTTTACCATTTTGAAAGGAGAAAAGGAATTATGAGGTAGAAAAATTAAAATAAAAATTTTTTAAAAATTAAAATTTAAAAAATTAAACACACACACACACACACACACACACACACACACAAATCAAATAAATAATGCTAGATCCTAGGTGTGTTTATGGTCTGGGTGTTGAAAGTGGTTTGACAGATTAAAGAAAATAAAAGGGGCGGGGGGAAGAAATCGTTTGAGAATTTGAAAAAATGGATACACTGAAGTAGACTAAAATGAGATGATGGAAGTAAAATAGAATTTGAAAATATACACACAAAAGAAAAGAATATAGTAGAAAATATTAAAGAAAAAGATTTTAATAAAAATTAATAAAAATGAATTTTTTTCTTTATTCAAGAAAAAGAAACAAAAAAGAGAAAAAAGAAAAAGAAAAAAAGGAAATCATTTGAAATTTGAGAAATAAATTGTAGCAGACTAAAATAAAATGATGGAAGTAAAATAGAATTTGAAAAAAATTTACATAAAAGCAAAAAGTATAGTAAAAAAATTAAAGAAAATATTCTTAATAGAAATTGAAAGTAAAAATGAAGTTTTTCTCTTTCTGCATTCAAGAAAAAGAAATGAAAAAGAGGAAAAAAGAAAAAGGAAAAAAAGGAGATCGTTTGAAAATTTGAAAAGGTGAATACCCTGAAGTAGACTAAAATAAAATGATGGAAGTAAAATAGAATTTGAAAAAAATTACACAAAAGTAAAAAATATAGTAATAAAAATTAAAGAAAAATATTTTTATTAAAAATTGAAAATGAAAATGAATTTTTTCTTTCTGTATTCAAAAAAAAGCGTAAAAGAGAAAAAAAAAGAAAGAAAATTGAATAGATGAACGTGCTAACAGATTGAAGTAGGGCTGAAATTGCTTCGTTTTTTTTCCTAGAAGTCAGTCTATGTAGCGCTTTATAGTCCGTAAACTAAGCCGGCGGTGAGACTTGTGCTCTCGGAGAGTGAAGTTGGCCCAGTTGGGCGGGACTCAGTGTAACAGCTCCGCTCTCCACTAGATGGCGCTGCTAGCCTACTGGGGTGGATTGTTGCGGGGCTCATAGTTGCGTATGCGCATGCACGGGAGTGGTGAAATGGCGCCCCCCAGCTAACCAGTCTGTTCTCCCAGATTGCGCACCCGTCCTCTGTCTTCAGCTTTCATCCACTCCCCGCTTTTTCACTCTCCGTGATCAGGCCTCAGGCAGTACCTCTCTCTCAAGTTCTGTCTCAGATGTGGCTGTTTCCCCCGGCCCCTTACTTCGGAAGGACTGCGGCTTTGACCCGTCCCACTCCTCTGCAGGAGGGTCTCACCGAGAAATGGCCGAATGAGCAATGGCCGAATGTTGGCTGCACCCAGGAATGCTTGCTGGACCCTGCTGCTGCCGGTGCCCCGAGACTATGGCCAGGTGCCAGCCCGCCCCAGAAAAAGTTCACGAGATAGTGTAGCAGCAGTGTTTCAGGGATTATGGAAAATCGCAACACACATCTGGCACCAGGCTTCACCCTTAAAGACTTTGTTCCAGCACCAGTGCATGTGCTGTTTTCTGGGGTCTGCTGGGACCAGGTGGCTTCAACAGTCTCTACCAAATGTCCTTCCAGCAGTGGAACCACTTTTCCTCGTGTGGCCCGAGAACCTCCTGGACCCAACTCTGTTCCTGGGGATTTTCCCTTCCCACCAGAGCATCGCCAGGTATCAAGCTGCGGAGTTGCAGCCTTTGCGCTCCCCTTGTTTGCAGTCTTAATGGAATTTAAACCTTGTCCTTTCTCCTTTCTCCCTTTTTAGTTTAGTCCCTGCAGCTGTTTCCAATTTTCCACTTTCTCTCCGGCTGGTTTCCCGTATTCTCCCTCCCCCCCCCCCCCCCAGTCTCCGTCTTCTCTCCGCTCGCCAAAGCACCTTCTTTCCTGCGCCTTGTCGATCCCCAAGTTCACTTCTCCACATTGCGTACCTGCTGAATTCTGTAGTTCTGGTTGTGCCGATTGTTGTGTTAATCCTCCTGTCGGTTTTCTAGGTGTGTAGGATGGTTTAGTGTTGGTCTGGCTGTGTTTCATGGACAGGAGACACACAAAAAACTTCCATGCTGTTCTGCCATCTTGGCTCCTCCCCATAGAGTTGTATTTTAAGAGTGTGCTTGTGACAAAACACACAACAAAACTCAACAAATCACAGGCAATTGAAATACTATAAATAATGAATATAATCATAAATAGTCATATTTTACTATTATATTTAAATTATATAAGTATATATAAATATATAAATATATATTTATTTTATATTTATATATAAATATATAAATATATATTTATTTTATATTTATATATAAACATCAGGTTAAATACTTATATATATAATAAATTTTATATATATAATAATTTATATATATAATTTATATAATATATAACTATATATAAATTATATATTATATATAATAAATTATATATACACACACATATATCCATATATATACATATATACATATACATATATATGTATATATATGGATATAACCTGATGTTTGTTAAAGTTAAAATCTGGGACGTTACAATGTATTTCCCTCACATCCCCATCTAGTAGCTTTAACCTATTCCAGGAAAGAGACAATGCAAGCTTTTTGGTGCATATAGGAGCCTAGATAATTGGAATAATTACTTCAAATCTCCAGTAAAAGAAAGGTATCTTAAAAGGGATCTTCTTTCATTGAGATGTGTCTGTGTTTGTTAGAAAAGAGATAGACAAAAGAAGTATTTAATGTAATTATTGACTTACACTGCATGACACAATATGGGGCATTAAGGACCCAAATCCTGGAGATGTAGGACACCTGAATGCAAACTCTTTTCTGGCCACTTAGAAGGCTATCCTCAATTACTGTTAATTAAATGTCAACTGTGCAAGTAAATAATCAGCAGTGAAATTGAGCATCTATTTCTAAGAGGGTGAGAAGGGTTATTTTTAAGCTTCGTTAAATTCTTTGTGCTTTCTCATGTTTGTTTGTAGTATTGTCTGCTTTTGGCACAAAAGTGTCAACAGGTGTGACAAAGTTTAAATGGATGCATGATGCCAACTGCCCCTCTAACTCTGGCATGAGGAAGGACCTCCTGTAAGAAGAGCTGCCTCCTGAAGCATTTTGTTAGCTGTCATTGGCTGGAACTCGTGTCATAGTACAAGAGGCCAGCCAGCTTATGAGTAGGCAACCTGCCATTTAAACAGATGGGCATTGGTCTGGCAGCCAAGAGGCCAAGTATGTGCAGTGAACGTAGGTATCAAGGCTTCATTTCCAACTGAGATTACTGAGATGTCTCTCTGTTCTGATATCATATAAGCTGCTGTGATGGGTTTGGTCAGTTGTTTTAAGTCACACGTGACATTAAATACTTCTTATAATAAACATTTCAACACTTTTACTTTGATTATTAAAACTTATTAAGAAAAGGCATTTTTTTTCTGAGAAAGGCATTTAAAAAGGGATTTTTAAAAGAAATTTAAGTTTATAAAATTTGAGGTATGTACTGATATGCTATATTTTCATGTGATGAAGCTAAACCTCATGACAACTTCATATTGCCCCCTTAGACAGCAAGTATTCTGAGGGCAGGAAACATTTTCAGGGTATGTTTGTGACAAAACAAACTATACTCAGTATATTATAGGCAATTAAATCAGTACAAATAATGCATATTAGTCTCTAAATAAAAACTCTATGAGGGAAGCAGCCTTGTAAGTCTTACTGTTGCTTTTTCTCTCAGTGCTTAATAAATGCTTGTGGAATGAAAGTATAATAATATAAATCTCTGGTTACTATGTAATGTGTTTATCATATTTCAAATAAATTCAGTGTATTGGAATATTAAAACATTAGAGAAGAGTGAACTTGATGAAATCTCTGATGACTCAGAAGGTGCTTAAAAAAACTCATGGTCTAGGGGCGCCTGGGTGGCTTAGTCGGTTAAGCGGCCGACTTCGGCTCAGGTCATGATCTCACGGTCCGTGAGTTCGAGCCCTGCGTCGGGCTCTGTGCTGACAGCTCAGAGCCTGGAGCCTGTTTCGGATTCTGTGTCTCCCTCTCTCTGACCCTCCCCCATTCATGCTCTGTCTCTCTCTGTCTCAAAAATAAATAAACGTTAAAAAAAAATTAAAAAAAATTCATGGTCTAAATGTGCAAATATTTGAATGAAATCTGTGCTGACTTCAAATTTACATTTGGAAATTTTGTCAGTGTCAAATAAGGTTGACCTCATGTTTATTTTTAATAGACGCAGACAGATAAATACAGAAATAATTATATCCATGGGCTGGTACATATCTTTCCTAACTCTGTTCCGTAAGTTGTACTCAAAACATTTTACTGTATTTGAGGTGCTAGTGACACGTACTACCAATAAGCAGCCAGATCTTGGTTTCTAAATACCATTTCCAATGGAAGGAAGCAAGTTTCCTTGGAGAAATGACTGATTCTAGGACTGGACGAGGAAATAAAAATGAGCCTGGAGCAGTAAGGAAGTGTTTAAGAAAAAGAAAATAAAGAAAAAAAGGATGGGATCATTTTTAAAAGGACATTAGAGTCAACTTAGAAGAGTCACCTATGGCCAAATCTGCATCATTTTGAGCAATAAAATGAGTAATAATCATATTGGATTATAAGGCAAGGATAAAATTAAGTACTCATGGATCCACACTGATATAAATGATTAATAAATAAATGAATGCTGGAGAAAGGCTACATTTTCCTCACAGAATTCCAAGTAATAAATGTACATGGAATGAGGGAAATAGAAAATCATAATTAGAATACAGCAGTAATAACTGCAGCAGGCTAATCGACTGATGAATGCTAAAATTGGGTGAAACATTAAGGAGAAACACCATGTTTGGGTAGCCTCAAAGTAGCTTTTCCTAAATATTTGTTAATTGTTACAAACTGTTTCTCCTCTAGGGTCAGGGAGGGATGGTATTTAGTTCCCCATCCCTTGAGTATAGGCTGGACTTAGTAACTTGCTTCCAAAAAAATAGAATTTGGAAAGGGAAAACTAGCAGAGAAAGCAGGCAGACAAGCGATAAAGATTAACGTCACCAGCAGTAAGTCACGTTGATATACACATCCTCATAGGGTGTGAGGTGAAAAGGACACTTTATCGCTGTGATGTTCTTCTCCAAATCTGTAAGTTCAGTTTAATTATGAGAAGACATCAGGCAAACCCAAATAGGGCATTCTACAAAATACCTGACCAGCATCTTTAGAAATGTCAAGGTAGTGAAACACAGGAAAAGGATTGAGAATTGTCACAGCTCAGGGGTACCATAGAAGACTTAAATACAGCATGGTATGCTAGATTAGCCCCAGTCTCATTTAAATCTTACAACTGCCCACAGGGGATTTGTCCTACTTCATCCTATTCTACAGGAAAGTTTAGTACCTTTCCCAATATGAACACCCTTTTTAGAAGAATAGCTGGGACTAACTCCTGGTAGTCTAGTCCCATGAACATGTCAGGCCATTAGTGGAAAACCTGGTGAAGTCTGAATAAAGTCTCTGCTCTGCCAACAGTATCATATTATTGTTAATTTCTTAGCCTTGAAAAATGTTCCATGATAAGGTAAGGTGTTAACATTAGAGGAAACTGGGTAAAGGGTAAACAAGAACTTTCTTTACTATTTGTACAGCTTTTCTGTAAATCTAATTTTTAAAAAAAAAAAAAATTTTTAACATTTATTTATTTTTGAGACAGAGAGAGACAGAGCATGAACGGGGGAGGGTCAGAGAGAGGGAGACACAGAATCTGAAACAGGCTCCAGGCTCTGAGCTGTCAGCACAGAGCCCGACGCGGGGCTCAAACTCACGGACCGTGAAATCATGACCTGAGCCGAGGTCAGCCACTTAACCGACTGAGCCACCCAGGCGCCCCAATCTAAATTTAATTTTTAACTAAAAGCTAAAAAAATTACATGAAAAATATCTATTTACTTATTGGTTAACTTAGATTTAGAAACAGAGGGTAACACATAAATACAATTTTGTTTATATGATTTATTGTTTTGAAACAAAAATCTCTGTACTGTTAGAAGTATTATGGAATAAATTTAAAATGCCTTGCTAAAAGCTTTGTTATTGAATTTAGGTATTTATTAGAAGCCATAATTAGGATTATCATATTCAGACCAAGCTGTAATAATAGAAATATGGTTACTATATATTTTTCATTCTTTGAGAATAATCTACTTTGCAGACTTCAATATAACCCACAAACTGTTACAGATGATCTTGTGAGGGTCACTGTTTTCTTCTCTGTATATAAAATACGCAAAAATCTGAAGGAGACATTGAAAACTAATTGAATTTTGAAAAGTTCCCCCCAAATTAACATTAAACATACCTACTTAAAGTGGAATATCTTTTTACAGCTAATGAAAACTGCCTAATAGTTTTTTTTTTTTTTTTTAAATAGCATGGTAAAATTCTAAAATCCTCTCCAGGTCCCAACTTTGAGCCTACATGAATAAAATATCCAAGGAATAATGCATTGCTATAGAGCACTTAACTCAAAAACCTCAGGGGGGTGGGGAGGTGGGGGTTAAAAAACAAAGAAACCCACAATACTTCGTAAAACTTGAGTTTCTTATACTTGTTTAGAAACAAAAGTTATATGGGATTTCTTGCATAATGCAGATTAGGCAATAATCACATAAAAAAAGTCTGTGGTGGTCTTGGTTTAAGTTCCCCTAATTCTAAGCATCTTGAAAATTATAGGAAATCCTAAACAAATTTCCCAGATTCAAATTGCATTTGGAAAGAGCAAAAGACATGGAAATAAATATTTGCTGTAGTTTTTTAAAGTTTTTCTATTTCACTACATTTCATCAAATTGGAAATTTGGGGAAAGTGGGAGAGTGAGTGTATATGATTGAATTCTGGGAAATGGGTTGATTGAGGGAAGAAGATCAAAAAAGAAGAAAATCTCAGTGTTTTGAATTCACATTTCTGAGCCTAGTATTTGAGATGTTTCTTGTGTGACCCAAGTTTATTTTTGAAGTCATTCAGGTCAGGAAGTATTTGGCTGCAGGAAAAATAGGACAGTTGAAACTAACTCAAACAAACAAGGATGGTTTTTTGTTTGTTTGTTTGTTTTTTGAGGGGTGAATTTTTAAGAACAGAGGGATCCACGTGTGGGAAATATAGGCAGGACTGAAAAATAATAATAATGGTCGACATTGCCTACTGTGTGCCCAGTGCTGTTCTAAACACTTTGTGTATATTATCTCATTTTTAAAGTTTTATTTTACTCATTTTGAGAGAGAGAGAGAGAGAGCTGAGCCACCCAGGCGCTCCAGTCTCATTTAAATCTTACAACAGCCCAAAGGGGATTTGTCCTACTTCATCCTACTCTACAGGAAAGTTTAGTACCTTTCCCAATATCAACACCCTTGTTAGAAGAATAGCTGGGACTGACTCCTGGTAGTCTAGTCCCAGGTGCTGTATATTCAGTGTCCTATGTATTTCTCTGTGTTTGGCTCCCGTTCCCCCACCCACCCCCTTCATTTATGTGTCATCTGCTTTCCCATCGTAACCACAGTTTGCGTGCGCCTTTGGTTTGCCACAGCATTTACTCTGCTTCCATGATCATGCTGTTTTGTTTTCTAAAGCTAAATACCTCAATTTCACAATTTCCAAATTTCCAGAACAGATAATCCGGTTCATCCAGCCTGTGCCAAGTATCTAACCGTGATCCAATCAGGTGAGGGAGAGACAGAGAGAAGGAGGAAGAAAGGCATATTTGGGTTACCTTATGCAAACATGCTAGACATCTGTTTAGATTCTAGATTCTCAGAAGGGGTACAAGAATTTAGATACAATGGCTATCATCTTCCTCCACCTACCTTCCCATCTTTTTTTTTAAATCCTACTCTACAAATCCTTTGCAATAGCCTGCCAGATACATTCATTGGTCTCTGAAGACATCTAAAGCATTCCTACATTGGTGCTTTTGCTCACTGTATTTTTCTGACTTGGAGTTTAATCTGTCCTTATGACTCAAACCCTCTGATTATTTTTTTTTTTTTTTTATTTTTTTTTATTTTTGGGACAGAGAGAGACAGAGCATGAACGGGGATGGGCAGAGAGAGAGGGAGACACAGAATCGGAAACAGGCTCCAGGCTCCGAGCCATCAGCCCAGAGCCTGACGCGGGGCTCGAACTCACGGACCGCGAGATCGTGACCTGGCTGAAGTCGGACGCTTAACCGACTGCGCCACCCAGGCGCCCCTCAAACCCTCTGATTATTATCAGTGCTTCAAGGCCCAACCATGTAGTACTTCCCACCTCTGAACTCCCACAGACCTTGTCTCATCACACGCTTGGAGCCTTATCAGATTCTCTCTTGCATTGTCATTTATGGTTTTATTAGTATGCCTTTTCTCCCCAGCTATGCCAATTAATCAAGACAGAAGTTTCTTGAGATCACAACCTATGTATTTAAATTTGTATTCCAACCACAACTGTAGAAATGTTGTACATTGATCGATGTACCTATTGATTGATGAAAGGAAGGAAGGAAGGATCCAAAAGGCACAATTAGAACAGAAGGTGGAAGCTGTTGGATTGAGGGGAATCTGAAGATATTTAAAAGCTGAGTTTTCATTTCGTTTTGCCTCAGTTTTGTAATACTTTACAGAAATGATAACAGGATTTAAATTCCTGGCGAATGATTTTCCCTTTACTCTTTAAGCCTCATCTAGTTTCAGGTAAATGTTGGCTATTTGTTGATATTTCAGTGTCTGACTAACTGGTGAATAAGTTGTGTTAAGTTCTTTTGAATATTCCAATGCCAGCTATATACCTAGTAAAAATTCGTTTTAATTTGAGAATATAATATAAAACAGAAAATATATTAATTCTACATCTTAAACTTGAATTATGTTTTAATCTGTGACTCTCTTAGGCCAAATCTTAAAAATTATTAATCATTACAATATAATATTTGCTTTGTTATGTCCATTTCTGCTTGAAATCCTTCATTATTTCACTGGGTTAGAATATATATTGACTTATTTAAAAAATAATTTTCAGATAATTTGAACTTGTTTCCCTAACTCAGTTCCTGGAAGCTATTTTCTGTCAGTGGCTGTTGCCTTTCCAGTCTGAGAACTAGTCAAGACTAGAGATGAAGAGCTGCAGACCCCAAGGCAGTATGTCTGTCAGTCCTGCTGATTAGATTTAACCTGTTCTAGTAGTCACTTGGGTTGAGTTAGTTCTGGGTTCTATTTGAAGTAACCCTAGAGATTTTAGGCAAAATAGGATTTTCCAGGGTTACAGGCATCCTGTTACTCAACAAAGACCCAGCACCTGCTTTGGGTCATCTTTCCAGGTTTGGATCAGAACAAAATTGTCACGTAAGTGGTGCTTGACATTGTTCATTTTACCACCTCCCTCTTGGTATGAATCCACTCAGAGCTCCAGTGCTGCGTCCTGAGGGACCTAGCTCCATAACAGCACCTCCCCTTGGCCTCCTCCTCTTTGGAAGAGTGCTGGAACCATTCTCCTTGGTTAGACAACTCATTTATTTTTTCACAAGGAATTGTCAATGATGTAATACCTCCTCCTGGTAAGTTTTTTTAAGACTTTAAGTACCTCCGCTCAAAGGAAGAAATCTATTTTATCTTGTGACCTAATAAGAACCTGTGTGTATGTCAAATGAATGCTTTCTGCAACAATACTTACACGTAAGGGTGCAGCAAAAATCACAGTTAATTCTGAATATGATTTTATTAGTAATGAAGTGTGAGTTTATATTTGATTTCATTTCCTTAAACGACCAGTCAGAAGCTACTAAATTTACCTCAAGACCTACTAAACGGTCACAAACAGGAGTGACTTTATTGTAGGGTGTTGCTGGCCTGAAAATTGCTTATATGCACACGTCAAACTATACAAAGTGGGGGCCTGCTGCTCCATAACATTCATTCACATTTTCCTGGCACTTCTGCTTTTCTGTAAGTTTGGGGAAAAGTGAAAGAGCCAGCTGAGAAAAGCATATATTCTTAGGGGGCCCTTTAATTCTCTTTTTATCACTTAGACTCACAGAATTCTTGAAGGCTTCATTGAACAATTAAACACTGAGACATTCATCTGTGTATCCAAATTTAATGCAATTTTGCCTCCAGATACAGTTCTTGTTTCTTCCTTTCTCCAGTAAAATGAGTGTATGCTTTGTGAGTGTGTCCCACAGTGTTTTCAAGTTGAAATAGTCATCATACGCAGAAGTTATTTTTTCCATGCTCATGAGGGTTGTATAACATCTAATGTGATCAGACTCCTTACTGAGTAATGAATATGGAAATTAGATAATCGAACTATAGTAGAAGGTTAAAATGAACTCCAAGAACACAAATTACTAAAGCTGAAGGATGTGGGTAACTTTGTGTCTCTGAGTGAGAGTGTGTGGGAATACTTTTTGTAAGGCACGTGTTTGTTTGTTTGTTTTAACCCAGTTATTCAGAAAATAATTGTTTGGCCTCTTATAACTGAGTACCACTATGAATAGCTTTTAACATAATGACCCGAGACCTTGGACTTGATGAAAAAGCTTTTGCATTTTACTTAGAAATCTTAAGCAGCTATACTCCCAGTTAAGGAGAAGTGTGTGTATGTGTGTGGGTGTGGGGGTGGGTGTGGGTGGGTGTTTGAATGTCTGTTAAAATGGGGGGCCAGCCAAGGTATTTCATACTCTATGATTAGGTCCTTTCAATTTTAAATCCACTGAACCAACAAGCCATGCTTAGTCAACCCATGAATAATACTTATTACTCTGCTGTGGACACTTTCCCTTGTCTTCTTCTTCTATCTTTTAAATTTCTAGGCTTTTTAATTTATTATTATTTGATTTTGTGCATACGGTCACCTCTGGTTATGGTTGTGTAAGTGAGAGACCATAAGGCAACAGATACTATACGTGTCTTTTTCATTGCATAGTAAGTTTCCTAAGGAGAGAGATGAAATCTACTACCTCTTTCCTAGTGATCTGCAGCCTCTGTTCCATTCATAAACTTGTTCCATGCTCAATAAATACTGTTTCTATGCTGACCAGCCTCTTGTACATGAAATATTTAGATTCTTCCTAGTAGAGTTCAAAAAGGTCAAAATTAAGTCAACTTTGCTCTAAAACCATTCCAATGAACCCAAACTTGAATTCTGACTCAAGTCAGGTACTCAGGAGTAGAAGGCAGTCTCATTCAAGGCATTATGCAAGCCAACCAGTCAAAGCCACTGTACTTTGATATCAAATATTTGGGTTCAGTAGCTATATCTCGTTGATAAGTACAAACACAGAAAACTTAGATCTGATGATATATTGCATTTAGTAACAGATTCAAATTTAGTTTAAAATTAGCAGAAGGTGTGGCATAGAAATGTCCATGCTCTGATCAGTCTAAGTGCTATACTTAGGGACACATTTTAATATTTTAATGGCCAACTTCTATGTCATAGGACATAATCTCAATTTCTTATTATTAAAGGAACCAAAATAAAATGCCCCCATCTCTCTCTATTTCTCTCTCTCTCTCTCTCTCTCTCTCTCTCTCTGCGTGTGTGTGTGTGTGTGTGTGTGTGTGTGTGTGTGTCTAACATATTCTGCTTCTGAGGAATTTAAAAATTGTTAAATAAGAAAACATACTTATTCTTTGGCATTCGCCTAATAACTAGGCTAAAAATCTCTTTTTTTTCTGCTTCTTTTGGTAATTAAGTAGCTGTAAGACAGATAGCATTGCTAAATTAAAAATTTTAAAAAGTAAAGAAAAAAAACCATTCTATTTCCTTTAACTGAAAGTATAACCTTTATACCATACCAGAAATGTCCCATATTCTTCTGTATCCCATCCCCCCAGAATCTTCCCTTGTGGGCAGTTATGCTCTTTGTGCCTGGGCTGGGAAATGGGGAGAGAACCCTGTCAATATTTCATGAGGGCAAAGGAGAAAGTCTCTAAGAATAAGGCTTGGCTTCTCTCTTTATGTGAGCTCTTAAGGGAAAGTGCCTCTCATTCTTTAAAAAACTAGAGAAATAATTGTTTATTTGGCAAAACAAAAAATTTAAATATGAAAAATTAAATTAGAATAGAATAAAATAATGTTGGTGTCCTTTATATTAATTCTATCTACCCATGATTTCAAGCTTGGAAATTGTTGTTTTTACCCACTTCTTCCTTTGTAGCTACAGCACATCGGTAAGCTCTGCTTTTACCTTCAAAATGAACATCTATAGTTTGCTTTCCATTTCTACGACCATTTTCTGTCCTAGGCTGAGCCATCAATAGTCTGTATTTGAAATATAGCCTAATAGTATGTCTTTCTACTTCCACTCTTGCCCACTTTTTTTTTAATTAAAAAAAAATTTTTTTAAATATTTGTTTATTTTTGAGACAGAGAGAGACACAGCATGAACTGGGGAGGGTCAGAGAGAGAGGGAGACACAGAATCTGAAGCAGGCTCCAGGCTCTGAGCTGTCAGCACAGAGCCCAACGCGGGGCTGGAACTCATGGACCGTGAGATCATGACCTGAGCCAAAGTCCGACACTCAACCGACTAAGCTACCCAGGTGCCCCTACTCTTGCCCACTTTTAATCCATTACTGGCATAACAGCTGGTGTGGTCTTCTTCGAAGACCACATGTTTATTTGTTTGTTTGCATGCCTTCTGAAACTGTGAACTCCAAGAGGGCAAAGATTGTGTCCCAACATTGTATCCAACACCCAGTACAGTTGCTGAAGCTCAGCGGGCACTTACACAGTATCTGTTGAATTAATTCATTAATTAGCTGTTATATTTAAAAACAACTGAATTAATTCATTAAACCACATTAATAAATTATAGCATATGGTCTGAACATAATTTTTTTTAAATGTTTACTTATTTTTAAGAGAGGGAGAGTGGGTAGGGGAAAGGCAAAGAGAGGGAGACAGAGGATCCCAACCAGGCTTTGCGTTTACAGCAGAAAGCCAGATCCGGGGCTCGAACTCATGGGCTTTGAGATCATGACCTGAACCAAAATCGGATGTTTAACTGACTGAGCCACCGGGAGCCCCAGATATAAATTTTTAAGTCTTTTCACTTAAGGAATTAAAATAGGACCTTACACATTTTTTATGGGATAAATTGGATTACTCTTTCTCCCAGTGTTAAAAAAAAAATGTCTTGTGGTCTTAACTTGTTAACCCTAAAATGATGTTTTTAATCTTTCAAATCCCAGTGCTCTGTCTTGCCTGGTCTACAATGATCAGCAGTCTCCACTTGATCATAACTGCAAGGGGATATTTTTAAACTTCTTTTGGAAAGAAATTTCTCTCTGAAGAGAATCTGAAGGGAAAACAATCCATCCATTGGTGAGAAAGATGAACAAGCAACTTCTAACATCAAACATTAAACATCAGTTTCTTTAGCCTGAGCAGAGAATTCTCAATATTCTACCTAACATCAGACCTGGCCTGAGCCTGATAGAAACAAATGTTTGAACAACTTTTTTGTGCTCTGTCCCATCAGCAATGCCTCGTATATGAGATTCAACTGCCTTCAAAATGACTGAATGATTCCTGAACCAGCAGCCTTCCAATCCATGTAACTGGAATTACTTAACAGCCAACTGGCAAGTTGAGTTCCATCTCTGGTTTCTGGAACAACTTCTCAGGGAGAGAGAATTTATGTTATTTAGTCTAATGGCACAGGGGAGTTTGGCAAACTTTTCCAGTCTAATGGCAAAGGCAGTTTGCTGCTAGTCCTCCTTTAATATTGGTCTGCTTTTTATACTCTGTCTTGAAACTTCTGACCAAATCTCCTGATCTAGATCCATTTCACAGAGATGTAGGAATTGCTTTCTGCCTTGGAATCTTCTCTGGGATAATGTTTCCTCCACTAGGAGCTCTTTTCCTGATAGATAGCAGTTCAGAGTGTATAAATGCAGTGGTTTATTGCACAAATTATGTAACCTCTCTAAATCTTAATTTTGTCATCTGTATGGAGATTATAAAGGTAGCAGTTTTCTCATAGGAATATTATGGAAATTGTGATTAGGCACAGAATGTGCTTAGTACTGCTTTCAAAGTAGTGAAAGTTCTACCCCTAGAAGCAATCAAGCAGCGGCCAGTGGTTCATGTCTATATCATTCTTAGATTGCAGAGGCCATTCTTGTGTCAGGAGGCAGAACTCTTAATTTTCCCATCTTCCTAAACCTACCCTTCCCTGTTGTTTTTTATGCCAGTTGATGGGGCTATCATTTTCCAAATTGCTCAGGATGTGTGCTTAATTCCTCTTTCCCTCATTCCTTGCACACAATCCATCAGCAGGTAGTTTGGGCTCAATCTCAAAGCTTTCCTGAACTGTACTACTTCTCATAATTTTTTCTCTTAACCACTCAAGTTCAAATTACTATCGTCTCTTATCTGGACCATTGTAGTAGCTACCTGATCTTTCTTTTAGCCTCATTTCCCTCAGATCCCCTTTCCACATCAGTGACAAAAGGATATTTTAAAGATATAAACCCTACCATAGCACTCCTTTGCTTAAAACCATACACAAGCTTTTGATTTTAGGTTATAGTAAAATGCAATCATTTTGCCATGGTTTTCAAGACCTTCCTAATCTGGCCTTCAACTATCTCTTGGACTTCATTTCCTCCATGTCTTGCACTGGCTCAATTTTCTTACTATGTCTTTTCCTCACATGCCAAATTTGTTATTACCCCTGAGCCTTTGCACTTGTAGTTTCCTATGTCAGAAACACACTTTCCCTAGGTCTTTGGCTGACTGTCTCAATTTCATTATTCAGATATCAACCTCAATATTATCTCTTCAGAGTTGTCTTGTCTGCTGCCCTTTCTTAAGTAGAGCTCCCCCCACAACACAGTCCCACTCTGTCCTGCTCCAGGCATCTCTTTTCTCCACAGCAATGGTTACTATCTGCAATAATTTTATATTCCATCTTGCCTCCTCATTTCTTTCCAGGTTTTCACTCTATAATCTTGAGAATCCCTATTCCCCATTGTATCCCCAATCTATAGAACAGTGAAGGCACATGGTAGATCCTTAATAAACACTTGATACATCTTACCCAATGAATGAGATTCAGGAGTTTGCACTTCTTTGCTCTTCTAATTGGTACTAGAAACAATGTGGGGGGAAAAACATACAAAGAAGAGTTTATTCTACAAAAGACCTTGCTACCTTTTCAACAATAAGAACCACAAAAGAAAAACAATAGGTTCTGCAGACCTGACCTTTTCAAGGTGCACCTAGAGCTGTAAGGGCATACTTCATTTTCTTTCCACCACACCCATCTGCATACTTAAAACAACAGTGAACAGTAAAAGCAGCACCACAAAAACAAAAGGCAAGAATAGTTCCCTCAACATTTATACCTTTATTTTTAGAAGTGTCGATGACGTATGTTTCTTTCTCTTAAAGAAGATTTGATAATTTTTTGAAAACTAAAAATAGATGCTGGTAGTGAACACAATCATGGAGTTTCTTCGTGGGTTTTCTTCTAATCTCCATTGTCTCTCTTTAGGGTTTGCATTTCAAATGAATTACGTTGTGTGCTTAATTAAGGAAGATTATTTGGTTATCATAGCTTATTTAGGTATATTCCCCCCCGTCAACCCCAATACCCCAGAAAAGGAAGTCATTCACATAACTCTTCTATGTTACTGTAATTAGATGTTTTGATATTCACCATAAAGAAGAAAGATACTATAAGTCAGTAGGGGAACTTTGAACAGTGGTGCACAGTAGAGACTCACATCAATACATATTGTTCCCAAGGTTCTGACATTCAATTTTGAATAGCTATGGAGCAAGGACAGTATTGATCACAAACAAAACCTGAAGAGTATATACAAATATGACACTTAGTTTTTGTAAATATAAGAGATTAGATATGAGTAGACAAAACAGAGCAGAAACTTGATATTGACTAATGAATGTGGGCAATAAGGACATTGCAGTTTGTCCTAGAACATATGATTTCCTCAAAAGCAAACTTTTCAAATATCTTTGCCTATGTTTCTGTCTTTGTGTCCAGAAAAAATATGGCAATAATAATTGGATAATAAAAACATTTTATTATCTGTTTGGAAGATAGTACATTTTCACAAACCTTTAAGACCTTGAGCTAACAAAGCAAGGACATATGAAAAGATTTATAGAACAAAACTTACAATAAAAAAAAGAAAAAAATGGAAGTGGACGATGGATTAATTTATTAACACTTTTTTTTGTTTTTTTTTTAAGATTCCACACGTAAGTGATACCATGCTGTATTTGTCTTTGTCTGAGTGAGACACAGCATAATGCCCTCCAGTTTAATCCATGTTGTCTCACATGGAAGGACTTCCACAACTTTCTTTGTCAATTATATCTCAGTTGAGCTAGAAAAAAAAATGGAACTTACATTGCATTTTAAAGAAAAGACTTTTAGTGAATACGTAAAACATGTGTGGAGATCTGTCTTTTTATACACATCTGTAAATGTGTGGATTTTTACATAAGAATCAGAACTCGCACCTAGAGAGATGGTTTCATGGCAACACAAAAGTTGGAAGTACAAATTACCAGCCAATACTATTTCTCAATTGTACGACTATAAGGCAAAGGAATGGTGAACTTGACATAGATAACGTGGTTAATATGCTTTAGGCCCGGGGCATGTGCTGAATGTGCAAGCTACTTAAAATGTCCTTAATGACTTCCACATGCTATGTTCTTAGTCTTGTGTAGGAAGCTTATGAGACAGTTTTCTAGATGGTGAGTTGTAGCATCAAGGTGGAGATAGGTGAGTGATTAGGGAAAGCTACTCTGTGGTTGAGTGCAGACTGGGAAAAAGAAGGAAGAAGACTAAAGTAGCTTTAAAGTAGTATTTTGAAGATTGATGAAGATAACCAATATATGTGACATAATCGATATTCAAATATGACAATAAAAACACACTTGCTGAGAAGACACTCGGTCTGCAATCTGGATGTTGAGAGAAGCACAGTCAAACTGAAACATATTTAAGTCTCCAAATTAGATGTCTTAAGAGTTTGAACACTCAATCTTATTCATTTACTATGTAAAAAATTCCCTGACGTCCTGACAAAAGGATTATGAAATCTATAAAATATGTGTATATATACATACCTATACATATATGTATATGTAATTTGTTATTATTTAATATAATACTTTAGAAGATTAAAAGTAACCCCTTTTAGAGGTAAACTCAATGCCCCGTGTACGGTGTGACTTGGGTAGTATGGGGGAAATCAGAACGATCTGAGATGTGTATCAAATAATTCTGTGAGGTCTTTGAGCTCTAAGTCGTATTTTGGACCCATTTAGCACGTGACCACACAGCTTTATACACTTCCTTAAAATAAATGGAAGTATCTCTTAAAGATTTCCATTGTAGAGACACCCGGGTGGCTCAGTCTGTTAAGCGTCCGACTTCGGCTCAGGTCATGATCTCGCGGTTCATGAGTTTGAGCCCCACATCGGGCTCTGTGTTCCCAGTCAGATTGTGTCTCCCCACCCCCTCTGAGTGTTCCTTCCCCACTTCTCTCTCTCTCTCTCTCTCTCTCTCTCTCTCTCTCTGTCTCAAAAATAAACATTAAAACAAATTTCCATTCTGTTCAACAACTTTTGAGTTTCTTGAGGCAAAGACTGAGTCTTCATAATTACAGTCCCAGTGTTAGTATAGTAGCTGGCACCTAACAGGAGTTCAATAAAAGCCTTGCTGTTCTTGCTGTTGAATGATGGAGTTTATATTTCAGGTTCTAGGGAGCATATATTTCTTCTCTTTGTATATCTTTTCATCTGACTATTGACTACCTCATACTTGGAAGTCTTCAGTGGACATCTTTATGTTGATCACAGTCATTAGTGACAAATGTATTGCTAATAAGATATTACATGGCTTTTCTCTAAGTAGTAGTTTCTAAAAGAGGGTACACCATGTGGCTTGAACATACAGTAATTTTCTGCATAACCTTGGACAATTCATTTAACCTCTTTATGACACAGATTTCCCATCTGTGAAATGAGAATACTACTACCTACCTCACAGGAATAGTATGTCCACACCTGAGATAATGGCTGTACATCACTTGGAGCTCACTGGAGAAAAGCACTGTTTAATTACAATTGTTATTATTTCCTACACGGAGTTAATGATGATGTGGGAAAGAAGAGATGTCATCCAAGTTATGTATAAGTGCATCTAGGGTAGGAAAAGAAAAACAGGAAAAAGAACATAACTAAAATTCTGTCAAAGTAAAACCAACTGAATTATTTTTGCTCTGGACTACCCCCATATTAGAATATTTTCTTCTAAAGAGGCAAAAAGAAAATGGTAAAATAGAAAGTGAGAATAAGAAATATTTTTTTATGATTTTTATCTGAACAGGGATAAAGAATTAAAAAAATAGAAAAAATTAGCAAGAAAGCAAAGTTTTAATAAGATTTCTAGTTCACTTTTTAGAGACAAGTGCCTCTTGGTTATATGTTTGTGGCTTATCCACTTTCTGAATTATCTAGGTTACATCTGCACCCGTGGGCAGACTTCTCCCTTGTCTGCAAGTTTCTGGGTCAAGTCCCTCTTTCTGTGACCTCTCCCTGAGGCAGTTTTTATGTCAAGGAATGCAAACCAATTTTAATATTAGCCTAAGGTAAACATAATTAGAAGGGTAAATTCTCTTCCAAAAGGGTGGGGGTTGGGGGGTGGGGGTGGGGGGGAATCATGCAATGCATTTCAAACTCAAATGTAATTTTTGTAAAAATTACTTCTCCAAAATATCATATCAAAGAAGCCCAGGGTTAGATATCATCCATAAATGATTACCACTTGTCCAATGAGGAGACTATCTTTGAAAATAATTTTTAACATGTCGCTAAACCTTCATTTTCTTGCAAAATATTCAACAAATCCCCTCCAAGTTAACCAATAAATAGCAGCACCATAGGTAAATATGTAGAACTCCATAAATATTTAATATCTATAGAAATCATTTCAAGTAATTAAAAAATAAGAAAGAATAAAGGAAATGTGGGGAAAAGGATAAATAGGGAGAATAATTATCATTTAACAGTGGGGGTAGATTAATGAATAAGAATAGAAAAGTGGGTATTGAGAGTGTAGGTATGAGCTATTTGGGAACAGAAATGGATTCCCATTTTCATCATCGTATTCCCCCAACAAATAGAGGAAAGTCTAAGTAAATCATTGGAGAGTGAAGGGTAGGTCAGAGTAGGCAAGGACTAAAGCCTGAGTTCAGTACAGGAGAAAACAAAAAAAGGTAAAGGGCTGGCAAAAAAAAAAAAAAAAAAAAAAAAAAAAAAAAAAAAAAAGCATAACTAATGAAAACAAATTTATTTAACTTTAAAAAACACTTGATTTTTTTCATTTCTATAGATAAACTTTCGGGTCATTGTGATTTTCATGGTTTTTTTTCTACTTTAGGTTGTTTGCTTTTTTTTTTTTTTTTTCTATTTTCTAGTGTTTTCTAGTCCAGCTAGTTTCTATCTGTGGGTCTTGCTCTGCAATTCATATACTAGTATATGCTTTTAGTCTTGAAATTTACACATAGGAGAGAGGAATAATTTTCTAGTTAGCAATAGAAGGATGACCAACCTGGATGGCAGTTTGGTTTCTTAACAAGAGCGTGCCAAACAAGGGTGATTTGATTCATGGCTTCCAGGAAGAAGTTTTTTTTTTTTTTTTTTTGCCCAACACCCTTCTGTGCCAGAGGGGAACATAGGACAAAAGATGGGAATTCTGAAACAGAGAATGCTCACAGCACAACAAGAGTTGATAAATTCTACACACATCTTAAAGCATTTCCATCTCGTGTTTTCTCTTCTTGGTATTGGCTCTCTTGTAAGTAGTTTTGAACATGAATCCCACTCCTGCCGCTGGTTAATCTTAAAGTATTTATGATACAGCTTTGATCCTTCCTTCAAATTTGAGGAACTTTTATCTCATTTCTTTCACTGACTTAGCACCGAAGAGCTTTCTAAGGCAACCAGAAAAGAGAGTCAACACTAAAGAACAATTTTATGTTTTACTTTCAGAGCTCACAATCTGTTTTCTGAG
The DNA here is from genome assembly GCF_046562875.1 of Panthera onca. Lineage (NCBI taxonomy): Eukaryota > Metazoa > Chordata > Mammalia > Carnivora > Felidae > Panthera > Panthera onca. The sequence continues at coordinate 153,589,067 of NC_138346.1, forward strand.
ACACACAAACTTGGGTAGTTTAGAAGGAATTTGGCCTAGTGTCTGTCTATTTATTTATTTATTTATTTATTTATTTATGTTTAAGTATTTGATACACAAGTTTACATTAGTTTCAGGTTACAACATAGTAATTTGTCACATTTACACATTATGCTGTGTTCACTACAAGTGTAGCCACTGTCTGTCTAGAAATACCACTGTTACAATTCATTGATGATGTTCCTTATGTCATGCTTTTTATCCCCATGACCTATTTATTCCACAGCCTAGTGCCCTCTTTAAAAAAATTTTTTTTAATCTTTATTTACTTTTGAGAGATAAAGAGAGATGGAGTGCTAGTGGAAGAGGGGCAGAAAGAGAGACAGAGGGAGACACAGAATCTGAAGCAAGCTCCAGGCTCTGAGCTGTCAGCACAGAGCCTGACATGAGGCTTGAACCCATGAACCGTGATATCATGAACTGAGCCAAAGTTGGAGGCTCAACTGGTTGAGCCACCCAGGTGCCCTTAGTGCCTTTTTTAATCCATAGCCTTTCTTTAAAAACAACAAAAAAAATCTGTTTAAGAGAGCAGCTCAGGTGTTTCAGTGATCTGAAGTTGCAAAGCTGGGGTCTACAGTAACTAAGGGTAGCACACAACTTTCTGACCTTCCCTGTGAAACAGCACAGCAGCTGTGGCTTCTGCCTCTGGGTGCTTCTCTGGGGGTGGAGAGTAAATTGCAAAAGCAATTTCTGGGGGAACAAATTATCTCCACAGCAGAAGTTTAAAAACAGCAACTAAAAATAGGCAAACCTCCTGCATGAGAATTCAGTACTGGACACTTTGACCTTAGTCCTTTTGTAAAAATGGATCTGTGCTTCTAATGGAGGTTTTATGGATATTAAGCATGAAGAAACCAACCTACACAGTGAATTGAGGGAATAAGTTGCATATTTCTGTGGTCTTTGAAGACGAGAAAAGTTGGTCAACAGGCTGATCTTGCCCATCTATGATTATTAATGGTGTTCCAGTTTTCAGAGCTTGGCAGTATATTGTTCCCAACGTTTCATATCATTCTGTCTCTGTTGATATCTCCCTGGTAGACACACACTCCACTTTAAATGAGAAGCTCTTCCTACGATACAGCTGCAAAGAGTTCTATTTATGCACACAAGACTTGAAATAAGACATATCCTAACCTTTAATTATGAATTACTACCTAAGTTTCAAGGAGTGTGAAAAAGGGTGGAAAAGCAATGAGAAAATCATGTGGATTTTTTTTTTTAAGATGACAAAATCTTCAAGTTGATTTAACAGGGTTTCTTTGACTTTAAAAGTCATATGCTTAAAGCCCTTATATGAAAAAAGATTGCACAGGTCACACTGCCAAGGATAAACAATCATTCTTAAGTCCTTTGTTTCAGGCCACAGTGAAACTGAATCCCTGAGGTGTTCCTGTCTGTCCATGCATGCATGTGGATCTTGCCATTTCTCTAGTCTTGGTGCTTGCTTTCAAGCACAGAGCTCCTGACTGGAAGGCATTTGATTTCTGGTAATTAATCAGCTCATCAGACCCGCTGTGCTTTTCCCCCAGGCCCAGCTCAAGTGAGTGATCCAAATCTGGCTTCAGGAAAAAAGAAAGCATTTATACTCTGAGTGCACAGAATGAAACACTGATAAACAGTTCTTGGTAAAACATTGGATTCAGATGGCATTATTTTCCCTTTTAAGCTGTAAGTCGTCTTAAGAAAATACACATAGCAAAAACCCAAAACCAAAACAAAAGCCAAACAAAAACATGTTGGATGCCCTTTAAACAGAAAGCATTTTGTCCTAATAAAAAGAGTTATCAAGATTTGCTGGTGTTTGCGAGTCTGGTGCCACAGCCTTTTAAAGTGTTTGCCTAGAATGTTAATGTTCATTTTTTAAACACCTTTTTGTTTGAATCTTTATACACAGTACTTTATCTCAGAATTCTTGTTTGGCTTGTCTCTGTAATAACCCAGTTACTACTAATTTTATCAGTTGTTGTGAGCAATCTGAACTTGTATTAGTAATTCTTCATGCCTAGAGATTGGGCAACGTTCATTCTTTTCAATTGCTTACTTGTCTGCCTCAACAGCCAATTGTAGAGTAAGGTTTTGTTATTAGAACTGAGAATACCCTCGTATACTTGTCTTGCAGGTAATTTTGAGCCCTTTTGTTTCTATAAATAATGTAGTCCTATAATGGGTTCCCTTTTCTTGCCAATTATTCTGCTCAAAACTGAGATTAATCAATCAATCAGTTGTCAAAAGCATTTCTGAATTGGCTGTATTTGATTTATAGAAGTTATGCATGAACATTAAGCAGCGGGAAACACAGCGCATCAAAACTATAATAAACTTTAATGATTTGGAAGGCAGCATGAGTTTCAAGTAATGCCAACCCACATAATCTTCTCCAAGCCTGATGATATTACTCATTGCCATCATGATACCATTTTATCTCAAGGGATTATTTCTTCTACACATTTGACATCTAGTCTTTTACAATGATAGGTTTTATCAGAGATTCTCAAGATTTTGTTTCCCAGGAGACACTTGACAATTCTGGAGACACTTTTGATTGTCCCACCGGGAGAAGAAAGATTCTACTACCATCTAACAGGTAGAGGTCAAGAATGCTTCTAAATATTCCACAGTGCTCGGGACAACCCCAAGAACAAAGACATAAGAGGTCTAAAATGTCAACATTGCTGAGATTAAGAACACATTGGTTACATATATACTTATATATTTATTTTTCATTTAAAAACAGAAGGATGGAGAAAGTATATATATCACAAATACACAAACAAATTTCAAAAATTGAATATAACTATGTCAATAACAACAAGATCAAGTAAAATAAGATGATCAGCATGTCAAAAGCCACCTCATGCTTCCTTCCAACCGCCCCCCCCCCGCCCCCGCAACAAGGATGTCCACTGTCCTGATTTCTAAGAGCATCTAAATGGAATCACAGTGTAGCTTACATATATACATTGTATACACTATATAGACACATTTCTCTCTTTCCATTTGAATCCTAAGGGCCACTGAATCCAACAAATTAGAGATTGGACTTCTTCTGACCCCAGGGAAAATTGGGGGACTTTGAGTTTACAATGAATTTGTTGAGGATTGCCATTTATTATCACTGAAGCATTGAAAGAGAAGGCAGTTATTTCCACTGCATACCTGTTTACCCACCTTCACCCTACCTCACTTCCTACCACTTTACCATGAAGGGAAAAAGAGACTCAGATTCGTAAAAGAAAGCAGACAAGGGCTGGTCTGTAAAATAAAATGAAGAAGTGTTCTCTGAGCTTTTGTTTGTTTTACTTCAAAAGGACTCACATGCAAAGAGAGAGCCCTTGAAGCCACAAGTAAATGATGCAGACGCTTAGCCAAATGGGGAAAAGTGCCTTATATGTCATGTCTTGCGCCCTTCTGCTGTTTCCAATTTTTCCTGCTTCTTAGTTCTAAGCATACCATCCACATAAGTGAAATAAACCACATTGGGCAAGAGCTTAAGTTAAATATCAAAATCACTGCATGCTGACCGTGAAAACTCACTCATGCTGAACATTTGTGGGTTATCAGGATCAAAGAAGACTTCGATATTTATCAAAAAATTTAGCCCACCGTGGTTTAGCCTTCATTAACTTGGTATGTATTTGAAGAATTCAATAGAGTTAATGCAGGCCAAGCCTGCCCTGAAAATTTTTTTTAACTTAGGAAAACGCTTATCCTCTTGAAGAGATAGGTATCAGTTTTTAAATATTGAGAAAGGGCAGAATAACATAAGGTTCACACATGCTTTGGTTGTCTGAATGCAATGAGCTCTCTGCAGGACTGAATTATGCTTTGTTCATGAAGAGACACAAGAACAAATTTGTCTTTTATATAATGCCTCTAATACTGATTTGAAGTACTATGGGAAATCAAACTGAGTCGAGACAACACAAGTTTTCTGGTTCAGATCCAAAATTATTTTAAATGAGGACAAGCCCAGTTGCAAAATCATGGGCTGTTACAGATATCAGAATAAACAATGAGCCTCCCCCTACAAATTTTACTTACAAATCTATTCCCTGGGGAGAAGTCTGAATGATGGGGTGCTCCCGAATCAGAGACAAAGATAAGTCTACTTTAGAAAAAAAGACCTTCTCATTTATGGCATCACTATCTTGCTGCATACAAAGTGGTAAGATAGTCCATTATTTTATTTAAAAATTTCAACATTGTGATCACTGGTGTGTTTATTGCCACTTAACATTTCAATGTATTTCTTACTCAGAAACAGAGATATTTCACTCACTGTACCTAAGTTTAGTCTGGGGAATAAAGCTATTGTTAGTGAGGGTTAGGAGGAGGTTGGGGGCACAGATCAAAAAGAAAGTAATCAGTTGCATCAAAATGCTAAAGAGATCTTCTAGATGATTTCTTGGTATAAGAGAAATGCTCTGAATCAGAGAAGGATAGACAGAGACAGAAAGAGAAAATCACAAATTTAAATCAAGAATCTAAAAACTTCCCAGGCAAATATGTAGCATAGCACATATTTATTGCATGATTTTTAATATGCCATTTTATTTAACGTGGAGATAAAACATAACAAAAATTTTTTTTCTAGAATAGATGCTTAGGAAAAAAATCATTTGCTTTCATCACTTTGCTTCTTTTATGAAGTATCCATTATTCCTATAACAAAAATAGAGATTTGCCATTTTCCCCTTAAGTGTAGTTATAATTCAGTGCTGTATTACTTTCAAGGTCAGTTTCTTTTCTACAACTCTAAGAAACACTGTTTTGGTGATAGAGTTGCCTGTGCATAATAAGTATGCAAAGCTATAATTATTTCAAAATATCACTTTATTTCTGTAACTATAGAATCAATGTCATGCAGGTTGCCCCCCTATGTTTTTTCTGTTAGTGCAAGGCATTCCTTACATTCCTAAGTATACATAGCTGCAAACATTCACAGGTATCCATTAATGAGGAAGTTTCACATTCATCTTAAAGCAATGTTTTCCTAAGTGTGGTCTGGGAATTATCTGCTTCAGATTCCTTGGAAAGCAGAGGATGTTTGGCAAAACATAAATCTATCACCCCTACTATAGTTCTATTAAATCAGAAGGTCTGAGGGTTGTGCCTACCAAAATGCATTTGAATTCACTTGTGAGTAATATTAGGTGAAGTTTGAGATTCACTGCTTTAGAAAAGGTGGATATGCTTAAATCATCCTCAAAACTATAATTTCTCCAAGAAAATGAGAAATATTAAAGAAAATCTATTTGGAAACCATTCAGCAATAAACAGCTTTGATAAAAAATATCTAGATGTGAAATCATCGCAGAAATAAATTTTGCTCCTTGTTTATATTGTTCAAGTTTTAATCTTAACATGTAACAGATATCTGAATTTTAAAAAATGATTTTTATTCATATTGCTAAACTAACATATCCTTATAGTTAAGATAACCATGAAGTAGGGACTATTATTATTCATTTTTGTAATTGAGGAAACTTAAGCTCAGCAATATTGTGACTCAGTCAAGGTCACATGAATCATAAATTGTGGAGCAATTTAATGCTACTTTACATAGTGTCTCAAGCATTTTTCCTATTTAAAGTTTTTTTTAATTTTTTATTTTAAAAAATTAACGTTTTTATTCATTTTTGAGAGACAGAGAGCGACAGATCGTGAGCGGGGGAGGAGCAGACAGAGAGAGGGAGACACAGGATCTGAAGCAGGCTCCAGGCTCTGAGCTGTCAGCACAAAATCTGACAGGGGGCTCAAACTCACAAACCGTGTGATCATGACCTGAGCTGAAGTTGGACGCTTCACCGACTGAGCCACCCAGGCGCCCCTTTCCTATTTAAATATTATGGGATGTTAAATCTGATTTTTACCTTGGCTAATGCAAAAGCTGAAAAGAAAAATTCTAGGTAACTCTTTATTCCAACTCAGAGCCTGTTACCACTGTCTGATTGGCAAGGGTACTAGTACTTGAAATTTTTTTGAGTCTAGGACATCGCAGAAGATAACTGATCCAAGAGACATTACTGGTCCTCCACCTAAAAACAGAGGTTGCCCCATCCTGGATGTGGAGAAAACTCTTGCTTAGAAGCTGAAGACTTGAGCTTGATTCTGAGTATTAGCAGAGTACTGAGGAAGCACCACAGACAGCCTAAACTGTATACTTGTAGCCCACAGAGGTCAGTATTCCAACCGTGATGATACAGAGGGCATTGCCGGTCAGTACTAGTCAAAAAAGCCAGCAACACTCTTGCCCTGTTACAAACACAAGATGTTTGTCTTCTTTCCCTCATCTCTCTTCCCTAAACCAACATCAAAAATGGAGATGGAAGGGAGATGTGTACAGTGTAATGGATGCTGCTATCTCCACTCTTATTCCACATGCCCAAAAGCTCAGTCTCTGTTGGGAGAAGAAGAGCTTTATGATGCTGACACATGACTGAAGTTTAAGCCAACTTGAACCGAGTTTTAATTGTCAAAATCATCCTGAGATTTCAAGGATCTCCCATTCTCTTTAAGGGTTAAGGTATCAAAATTTAATACCGATTTAATAGCAGTGATTGAGGGAAAATCATATTTATACTGCCCTCCCCTCGATTAAGGCTTCTCGACAAGCTGTTTATGTGAACTACATACTTCAAGTAGAATTTCTTGATCATGATACCCAAACTTGTACTGACAGTTTATACTAAACGTAGTAAGGTCTTGTAAGGACTTCCCGAAATTTCCCAAGGACTAGAAAACAGGGAAAAGAGATCAAGTACATATGCCCTCATACGTAGGAACATAATGTGGCGTTGAGAATCTGAAGATATGCTTTGGTTTCAAAATTGGAACAAATATTTATGGACTTAAAAAAATTCAATCATTTTGATGCTAGTTATCCATTACATACATGTAGGCTTGCTAATGATTATTTACCTCAGGAAATGGGTCCCGGAACCAAAGCCTCTCTGTGACAGACTTACTTCTTTTAGTCTAGCAATAAACTCTTTTTTTCTTTTTTAATTTTAGTATAGTCTACACACAACGTTACAATAGCTACAGGTATATGACATAGTAATTCAACCTCTCTATACCTTATGCTATGCTGACCATAGTCAGCTGACCAAGTGTAGCTACCATCTGTCACCAAACAACACTATTACAGTACCATTGACTATATTCCCTATTCTGTACCTTTCATTCACATGACTTATTCAGTTCCTAACTAGAAGCCTATATCTCCCACTCCTTTCACCCATTCTTCCTCTCCCCTAAACTCCCTCTCTTCTGGCAACCATCACTTTGTTCTCTGTACTTATAGGTCTGTCTGTACTTTTTTGTTCGTTTGTTTATTAATTTTTCAGATTCCATATATAAGTGAAATCATATGGTATTTTTCTTTCTTTGACTTATTTTACTTAGCATAATACCCTCAAAGTCCATCCATGTTGTTGCAAATGGTAAGACCTTATCCTTTTTTATAGCTGAGTAATATTCCATTGTATATATATAACCACATTGTCTTTGTCCATTCATCTGTTGATGGACACTTGGACTGATTTCATACCTTGGCTATCATAAATAATGTTGCAATAAACACAGGGATGTATATATCTTTTTGAATTAGTGGTTTTGTTTTTGAGGGTTAAATATCCAGTATAGGAATTATAGGATAATATAGTATTTTTATCTTTACTTTCTTGAGGAACTTCCATAATGTTTTCCACAGGGGCTGTACCAGCAATAAACTATATCAAGCCAAGGGGTCAAGATTATAATTCTTTTCGTGTGGCACAGCTAGTAATCTAATCTTTACCTACTGGCAAGGCTAATGTCTCATTAACCACATAGAAAAGAAACTGGGTGCCTATAGCTTTATTAATAACCAGAAGTGAGGGCACACATCTTTAGAACCATCCATTTTGAATGCTTCTGACACAACTCTATACTTTGACTATTCCTGCTTGGCTTTCTAGAGGCTTTCTCCAAGAGTATAGCATTGTTACTGCAAGAACATGAAAATGGGTGTACCCGTGGTGCCACATGAAATGGCAAACACGAGTTGTTCAGTGAATCATTCAGGCTTGGAATGGGAACACAGCGCAGCTTATCTGTGCGTTAACGCTGCCACTTAATTCAGTTTCTAGTGAGAAAGTTCATAACGTTTACGCTGATAGCTGCCTCAAATTTTAATACTCTAGGATAAAAAAAGAGAGAGGGAGTACCCTATGACCCTATGAAGTGTGCAAAGAATGGGAATGCTTGATGTAGAGCCAGTGGAAGAACCTCCAATTTATATCGCCATGAGCACTTCATACACACGTATAACTAAACTGCCGCTTACCTATTATTTACAGCACACAGCACAGTTCCGGTATGAAGCAGCAGCAGGCCACCTATCTTTATTGAAAATGACACATTGGAATGTATCTGCAGTTGTTTGAATTGGGAGAGTGAGCCAAATTATTTTACCAGGAATTCTCTCTTTGGGGCAGAATGTTTGCACATGTATATTGTTACAGCACTCAGGGATTGATAGAACACTTCGCTATTGTTGGGGACCTGTCTCATCATTCAAAGAATGTCTCTGGCTGGCCATCTGGGACATCTCATCACTTTATGGAAGACTTACTCTAAAATGAAACAACAGGTCTGAGTGAGATCTTGTTGATTCACTTCACTTCTTGCTATCCCAGTTTTCTTTGGTATTTTTCATTTTAGAAGTCAGTAGACACAATTGTTACTGATAAGCTTAGAAGGGAACAAATTTTTGACCCAGTAATCTACAGCGTATTATTGAGATGCACATGCAAGGAAACAGAGCACAAGTGAGTGAAGTACCATCAAGAGCCTCATAACCTTTTTTCTATTAATAGGAGAGAAATAAAAATGCAATAATGGAGTTTTGGGGGAGACTATCACATAAATGCTGTGAATTGTTAAATATGAAGGCACAGATTGGCAACAATGGCATAGCAATGTGTCACTACTAATGTGTTTGGTAAACTTGGCAAGCTTTGGTGATAACCTTCATAGACATTTTGGTGTGGCATATCTTTCTGAACATTTTCAGAGGCAAGATACCACATTTTGCTTCGTGATCAAATTCATTTGATATTTTGCCCTATTTAGAAATATTTCCTCTACCAAGGGACCTACTATCCTAGGTTTCCATGGGCACATTCATTTAAAAGCAGTTAGTTAATGTAATCAGAGAAGGTCAAACTAGTTAATCATCTAGCCAGTCTATGATTTGGCTTGTGATGCTCATCAAGGTAGATTTTGAGGCTTTCAGACATGCTTGGCATACCATCACTCTCAAAAAAAGAATCCCAAGCATTTCCCATTTTCTTAAAATACCCAAAATGTATTTTAAACACTTTTTGAACCCATTTATATATGAACTATATCTTTTAGAGATAATGTTTTTTTAAATGTTGGGGAGCTTCAAGACGTTTCTAGAGCACAGCTGCCGAGTCCTTGTCATACTGGGCTCTTCTTTTCTTTCTTGCTGCAAGCTGGCAAGATTCAGCCAGTTTTCCTCTTTTTGATTAGCTTCTGTCCCCCCACTCTATCTTTTGGGGTTTTGTTATCCACCAAAAAGGAAGGCAGAGGCCTGTGAAGTCAGGCCAGCTTGACCCTTTATTTACCTAACTTTGACAGAATCACACTGCCTTCTTTTGTTCTAAGGATTTTCCTGCTAATTCCTCTGGGAAAAATATTGAAGAGATAAAAATAACAAACGTGGGAAAGTGATGAAGGTTACAGACACTTACAAAGTTCTTACAGTTTTATTCCCTTGGTTACAGTTCTCGACTCTCTTCTGAAGACAGGAATTGAAAACTTCCCTTTGAATTCTGTCCTGTGATTTTATTTCTAAGAGCAGGGATAATCCAATGTCATTCCCCCCCTGACCCATCCATGGAGTAGGTGATGCACAATCTTTTCTCCATGAGGCTCTTTGCTCACCATAGGGAAGGCTTGAGGCAGATGTTGGTTTTTAGACTTTTCCCCCATTAAAATGGTCTTTATTCACACAGAATTACACCTTTCAGACACTTTCTCAGAGTACGTTACATTGGACTATCTAAAATCTTGATTCCTTACCCATGCCAAATAATGCATGCTGCCTTTATTTCAAGCTTCAAGGTGTGCTCCCTTGTTCTAATTTCATATTTCAGTTGTAGCCCCACTCTTACGGTTTTTATCTCTTCTCAGATGTAACCACATTTATCTTAAGTTTTCCTCTTCTTAGAGATTTTCTTGCAGTGTGATATCTAGGAATACAAATGATTCCATCTTAGTATAAGGTCAGATTCCTCCATTTAGCAAACATGTATTTATCAGCTAACGAGTGCCAGAAACTCCTGTAGCTATTGAGGATACAGCTGCACATAAAACCAACCAACAAACAAACAAACAAAACCGTTGCCCTCATGAAGGTTACATTTTAGTGGGTGTAGACAGACACTAAACAAAGAAGTTAGGCACATAATTATGTTAACCGCTGGTAAGTGCTTTAGAGACTATAAGGCAGGGAAGGGGTGGAAATTGCTGGCTTGTAAGGGAGTGTTAATAATTTTAGGTAGAGTGGCAGGGAAAACCTCATAGAAAAGAGATATTTGAGTGAAGGCTTTAAAAAGGTTAGGAAGAGAACCATGTGGACATCTAGAGGAACAAAACCTAAGAGCATTAACAATCCAGCTATCTACAAGGTGGAAGGACGAGCCTTTCCTTTCAAAGGAAAGGCTCATAGATGGGAACATGCCTGGCATATTTGAGGAAGAGCAAGAGGTTTACTGAGGGTGGTATAGATGAAGTGAGAGGGAGAAAAGCTGAATAAGTCAGAAGAATCAGAGATAATATTTTTCCCCACTACGGTTGCTGTTCTTCCTAATATACCCGGTGTTATATAGGACCTTTTGACAATAACAGATATACTACAATGTGTTTAAATATAACCTTCAAGGACATCAGCCCAGAGATTTATTGCTCAGTCTTTGATTATCAGCAATGCTATTTCTGGGTGAAACATTCCAATAAGATATAAAAATGCTTAGACATTTGTCCAATGCTTGCATTTCTTCTTGGCAATCACACCAGAAAACATAACAACATAATAAGAAACCTGAAAAAAAAACATTGGCAAAACAGCTAACTAATGGATCATTTGTGGGTAAGCAACTGAGTCCCAGTGAGATCCAGGGATCTTAAAATATTTTCCAGGAACACCTGGGACTGAGGGCAACTCATTTTGTTAGTGCATTCTCATGGTTTCAAAGGTAAGAACTTTAGGTCACATTCACATTAGGAACTTATAGCAATCAGAAGTCTGTTCTTCCTAAGTAAACAAAATCCAAATTCAACTGGCTTAAATAATAAAAGGAAATTTATTGGTTCACATGTAACTGAAAGGACTGGAGGATTCCAGTTTCAGAGGTGGCTTAATAACAGAAATTTAGTGGTAACACCAAGGATTTTTTTCTTGTAATTATTTTCCCTCTGAATGCTCTGGCATCTATGGGGTTGGTTTCATCCTCAGGTTAGCCATCCTCAAAATGGAAATTTGTCTGCTGGGAGCTCTGAGGATTTTATATTCACATGCTGCCACCTAGCATGAGACCATCAATGTTCCTGCCCCAGAAGTCTCAGTAAACTTCTGAGCTTCAGTGTGATTGGTAGGATTAATTTGAAAGGGCGGGCCTACCCCGGCCGACTCCATCTTGTTCTGTGTCCTTCACCTAGACCACGCCTCCTCCCCTTGAGTAACCTTCCGCTCACCCGTTCAAACTTCCTGATCAAAACACACCCAGCGACCTGCGTAACAGGACTCTGACCCTTCCCCAGCCAATTGGCTGAGGCCACAGCCATTACCTCACCAACTGCCCCTAGGCCCCAATAAAACCTTTGTGCTTTTGAAACTCGCTCTCTCTCCCTGGTATCTCACCGCTGCCTTGATGCAGGTAGGGGATTGAGCTCGAGCTAGCTCGAATAAAGGCTCTTTTGCTTTTGCATCGGACTCGGCTCCCTAGTGGTCTTCGGGGATCACGAATTCTGGGCATAACAAATTCATCCACTGATCTCCAAACAAATTATTTTAGCCAGAGAGACGCCGATCTGATGGAAGCCAGGAAATGAAGCCAGAGTCTTCTGGCTTCTTCATAACCCAAGAGTGAAGAGCAGGCCATGGTTTCCCCAAACTATATTGAGGGAATCTTGCCCCAGGAAGGAAGAAGATGACAGGAAGTAAGAAATGAGAATGTCCCCACAGTGATATAATACAAATAAATTGTCTTTTTCATCCTCAGGGCTTTGTACTGTCTGGTATACAGTACGTACTTATGTTGATCAACTTAATAAATGTTTACGAGTGAATAAACATACCTGATTAGGAATATGCATGACAAAACATAATAATCTTTGCTTTTGTATATTTTGTAGGAAATTTTTTATTCTAAAATCCATGTTGAAACCCGTATATCTCAGCTATATTATTTCTAAGGAATGATCTTACCTGATTTTACCTTTAAAACTCTCAATAGAATAATTTGGAGGATAAAACATGAATCTGGTTTGGAATAGAATTAAGGTTCTCTGAGAGGAAAGAAGAATTTCACATCCAGAGAAGTATAATAAAGTTCAGGCAAATGTTATTTGCATCTTAAACAAAAAATAGACAACTTTTCTTGCCTTTTCCTCGAAGTTCTAAGTCAAGTTTCACTTTCAAGGAAACTCTCCTCTTTTGCAAATATCTCAGCTCATCAGGGAATCAGAGGGCATTTAGAAGTTATGTCTTTGCACATTGCTAGATAGCTTAGGCACATCATTTAATTTAATTCTCACGTAAGTCTCACCAGGCAGTATAGAAAAGAGGTTAAGAATCCAGATATAAGGTTTCCCACTGCCTGGGGTCAAATCCTGGCTCCTTCACCTGCTAGCTTTGTGACCTTGGGTCTTATTTAATTCTCTATGCCTCAATTTCATCGTCTGTAAATGGGAAGACAATGTTTACCTCTTAAAGTTTGTTAAAAGGAATAACTGAGTTAGAATATGCACAGTATTAAAGAGCATACCTGGAACATGGTAAGCATTCAATTAATATTATCTATTGTGATAACGCTGCTGCTACTCCTTCTTTTCGTATATGGAAAACTGGGGCTCTGGAAATCTCAGTAACACTATCAGAGTTCCAGAGTTGGAATGTCATAAAGCTAGATTCAGTTACAGGTGTGTTTGACTTTGATGCCATAGCTCTTTGTATCAAACCCTTACCCCTTCAACACTTGTATTTTTACTGGCATATACATACAGCTTCCTTGATAGTAAATTGTCATCTCAGTGAAAGCCAGACTTTGAGTATTCTTCATAAGTACCACAGGATCCTCACACAAGGTTTGACACCCTGTGGGAGCTCAATGTCTACTGTTAATGTGTTCAGAGATGTCCTGCAGGGAACCCTCACTACAAGTTGGCAATACAAAGGATACGAGCACTAGACTGGCATCCTTGAAACTGCATATCTTCACCTAGGGTGATGGAGCACATTAGCCGTCTTCATCAGCTTTCTCTCATAAAGATCACGCCACAAAGTGGTTTATCAGATCAATTGCTTAAGCAAATTGGAAGGGCATGGAAAATCAGATTAACAACAATTAAATAACAAAAGAACAGTTATGGGTTCACATGTAACTAGAAAAAAAATGGGAGACTCAAATTTCAGGGGTGGTTTAATATAGCAAATTTCGTGATAACATCAAGGATTGTTTTTGTTTTGATTTTTTTCCATCTGTACCCTTAATAGGACAAGGCTAGAAAAGGTATATCATTATATGTGAACAGGGACCATAATGTTTACCAGGTTTGATTAAAGATGGTACAGAAATAAGGAACAGGTTAGCTATGAGGCACCAAAACTTATGCGGGGAGACTTAAAGCTTCTCTTTTGGTGAGGATTTTTATTCTTTTGTTATGTGCTCAGAATAATTGTAAATAAAGTCAGAGAAAAACTGTTTTAGAATGCAATGGATGGAAGAAAACACTCCAAAATTGTCAAAAGTAATAGAGGTGGGATTTTAACTCTTAAATATTTTCTTTTTTTCATATTTTCTTTTGTAATGTAGATATTAGTGTATATTACAATGATTTATGTGTAAGAAATCTGGTAACATTGACCTTTCTACCCAACTTAAATAAGCTAGAATTATTGAAAAATTTCAACTTAAGAATTCACGTTTATTTTGGCCAATGTTGAGTTAATGAGGGTTTCTGAGGAGTTACATTGGCATAAAACTGCACAAACAATGATGTTATACAAGTAGGAACAATTCTCAAGAACTGTAAGATGCATATTTAGTGGGGAGACAGAACACACACACACACACACACACATCATAAACATCAAACACACCACCAACATACAAAACAAAAATCCAACAAACTCAAATTCCCAGGCACTTGCCAAAGAAACTAATATATTAATATATCATACCTATTATATAGAAAAAATTTCAGGTCAAATTGACTCATCTAACAGTTAAAATGTAACATGTTGAAAACATTATTATACTTGCAATCTTAAGACTTTTTTTTTAAACCAGAAGAAAAAGTTATTTGGTGTGTGTGTGTGCGTGTGTGTGTGTGTGTACACTATTATGTGATTATCCAAAGCATATTTAACAACATGCCACAAGACTGAGGGCTAATTACATTTCTAAGAATACATTTGATCTCTCAGTCCATATATTTTCAGTCTCCAATGTTTAGAAGAAAGTTTAAAGATAAAGACATGTCAAAAGATACTCCTTGTGGGTGCAATTGTCAGAGGAATCCTGCAATTTAGTAGGATCTAGAACATTTTGCAGTAAATGATCCAAAAGGAGAAAGCCAGATTAGTCTGATCTCTCACTGTGCTAAGCCTGATCAAATTAAGCTGCATAACTAACCCAAAATAGCTAGCAAGGGAGATGGGCAACAGGGTAAAAAGTCAGAAAAGAATAAAGAATTTCCACAAGAAAAAAAAAAATATGACCTTTTGTCTTTGGAAGTAGGGCACTTGCCAAAAAGGAGACTGCTTTTGAGTCAAATTTAATTCAAAGCATTGAGCTCCATAAAATCCCTTTGTCAGCACATTAGCACTTTATCTATTTTGTCTATAAACAAAGAAAGAATGGAGCACTTTAATGTTTTTCTAACACTATTCCAATATGTAAGAATTATTTTTACTTCTTTTTATTTGGGAAACAATTAATTATACTGGATAAATTATGAAAAAAACCACTAAAGCAGATAATTTGGTTAAACCTATTTTCTTTGTCTTCTGCATTCTTAGATATATAATAATTCTATTTTTAATCCTTAGGAACTTTGGTCCCTGGTGCATTACTCTTGTAATTCTCATGCTCTAGTTTTTCTTTAGTTTGTATAACTCTCTAATTTTACTGAAAATAATGAAATATATTGATATTTATAAATGCTTAGTGTTGTAGAAGTTCAGAATAAGTTGCTCCAAGATGTGCCACTTTGGCTTGAATAATTAATTAATTAATTAGTAAATTTAATTAATTTATAATTAAATTTAACTTGAATAATTTCAAGCTAAAAACAAAGGTCAAAAGACTCAGGAAGAAACTTTGACCTTCCCCCTGACTTCCTGAAAGGATTTGGTTAAAGCATCTACTCCAGGAAGGGAGCTATCACCATAGATAGCTACATTATAATGTAAAGCAGGGGTAGCAGACAAGGAGAAATTTGAGAGTCTGTTTTTTAAAATTCCTCTCTAGGGGCACCTGGGTGGCTCAGTCGGTTAAGCGTCTGACTTTGGCTCAGGTCACGATCTCACGGTCTGTGAGTTCGAGCCCCGCGTCGGGCTCTGGGCTGATGGCTCAGAGCCTGGAGCCTGCTTCTGATTCTGTGTCTCCCTCTCTCTCTGCCCCTCCCCTGTTCATGCGCTGTCTCTCTCTGTCTCAAAAATAAATAAATGTTAAAAAAAAATAATAAAATAAAATTCCTCTCTAGATCCTATTGTTTCTGAATGACCCAGCAAATATTTGTTTACCAAATATGTACTCTTTTTCATCTTTCTGTGAATTGATATCCTTCTCTCTGAAGTCCTGGACCCCTAATCTCTTCTGTTTAGTTCCAGATGACATATATACCCCATTTTGCCTGACTGTCTTTGGAATCTAATGTTTATGTGGATTCCCTGTGCACATATAATTAAATATTATTTTCTCCTGTTAATCTATCTCATGTCAATTTAATTCTTAGACCAGACAGAAGAAACTTGACTGGTACAGGAAAATTTTTCTTCCCCAACAGTGTTCACTCAGGATGCAAACAACAGAGCTTATGAGAGAGGAGAAATCCCACATAGGTAGATATATATCCCAGGATTTCTTATGGCCATTGGCACAAACTCTCAGGATCCATTCTCAGGTCCTCTAGTTGGTAGAGCCCCCAGGAAATGGGGATCTTGGAGCATCCAGAGAGGAAATGACTTCTAGTCTGTGACAAATCTAGTTCAATTCTTACTGCGAATGAATTTTGGAAAACACAACTATATGTCTTATTCTGAGCAAATTTCACTTCTTGTTTTACTTCTTTAAGTTGAATCAGAACCATGAGGTACCTTGAAATGGAATCCCTAAGCCCTCTGTCACTTACGCTGTCCTGGAACTGTACCACATTGTGAATGACTTCTGCCGGACAGTAGTATGAAAAAGCTGAGGTTTGAATTAATATCTTACCAGTTATAAACTTGCTCTGGGATTTAGAGATACGGACTTCATTTTGTCTTGTGTGTATTGAAATGGTCTAGAAACTCTGTGCCTCCATTGCTCTGAGCCTGGGTTGTCATCATCATCATGCAACAGGAGTTGCTAGAATGACACAAAGGCATTATACACAAAATAATTATATTCATGTCTGTTTTGTTTAGTTTTGTTTGGGGCCTGGTGAAAAATATGAAACAACCAATAAGCAGGATAAGCCAACACACTTATTGTGAACTAGAGTAGCAAATCAATATTCAGTACTTGCAATATTCAGTACTCCTATCTATTCAGTTCTCAGCTCTGTGTCTCTCTTTTGCATGGTTATAGCTTTATTTATTTAGTTAGTTGTTTACAGCTACTTTATCTTCAGATTTTTCTTATTCAAGACAAATTGCATTTAAATGTACTCAGCTAATCACTAAATGTACTTTATGGAAAAGAAAGCCCAAGCAGGCACATCTGAGGCAGTGACAGCAAAACAATCCAATCATTTATTTAAATGAATTAACCTAAATGTTTTATGCATAAAAAGTTCAATAAGTTATAAATCTCAGAAGTTAGCCTGTGTTTATCAGAATTTTAAGAGCCTTTTATCCTCTGTAAAATATTTCTATCTAAATCAT
The DNA here is from genome assembly GCF_046562875.1 of Panthera onca. Taxonomy (NCBI): domain Eukaryota; kingdom Metazoa; phylum Chordata; class Mammalia; order Carnivora; family Felidae; genus Panthera; species Panthera onca. The sequence goes on from NC_138346.1 coordinate 153,606,489, forward strand.
GGTCATGACATTTTATTTAAAATAAAAGGAAGACTGAAAAATCCCCACAATTTCCCTATTTGTAATCAGGAATACTGATTAACACAAGTTCAGTTTTCCATTACAGGGTAATACAATGATAAGATAAAGCTTCAATTTCAAGGTTGAAATAATACTGCTTAATTCTACTGTGTGTTTTCACCTTGAATATTTTTTTTTAAACTGGAGTAGTTATGTTCCAAGTAATTAAGATGCCGCAACTCTCTTTGAAGCCGCAAGAATCTAATCACTTATACAAAAAAGGTTTTATTCCCATAAGTTAACTGCTGCCAATTGCAGATGTTTTGGAGCAATTTTACATTCCAGACTTCTGCCACACCTCCTGACTAAAGAATAGGATGAACTTTGCTACTTAGTGTCATCCACAATTTTGTTAAAGAAAACCAATTCACTTTTAACTTCCCCTAGATTTTAGTCCCTTTCACCAAAGCAGGATATAATAAAATGATTTTTATTGATTTTTCCATAGAAAAACAAAGCTTTCTAAACATCAAGCTCCATTTTCTTTGTAAGAAAACATTCAGGATTTGTAGCTAGCCCCACTTAGACTTGTTAGCCCAGATAATTTTCCGTTTACACTCTTCTTTCAAATCCCTCAACGGACAAGTTCCAAAACAGAAGCCCGTAAGCAATCTTTCCTCCAATATTCTGTAATACCGTCTTGATTTTTTTTTTATACTCAGCCAGATGGGATTTCTTTATTTTGGACAGGAAGTCAACAATTTAACCTCCTTGAATTTATACAATGGAAGCATTTTCATCTGTGACAAATGGATAGTACCAATTAACAACCAAAAAGGGCAGAGAATGATTAAAAAGCAGTTTTACTGTTGATACCTGAAATGACTTGGGAGCAAGATGGCAGTCAAAATTTATAATACATGGGACCATTTCTCACACATTCCAGAAATAACTGAGGGACATTTTGAGGTAGAATTTGAGGGTCATCTGACATCACACAGGGGGGAGTTGCCCAAGTCAACAGATTGTAAAATATAATCTTATATCAAAACAGGTATAACTCTTATAAGGATTGTATACAGACTATTTATGGTCATGCTATGACATTTAATCTTTGGCCATGGCTTGACACTATAGAGATTTTGGAGAAACTTTTTTCTACTATTCAAAAACATACTGTACACAGATTTGTATTTGACAGCTAGTATGGATGGAAGGAGATTCAAAACCAAATCATCTGCCTCATGCATGGCGTGGGGTCAGAAAAATGACTTGCCCTTTCCTCTTCTAGGTTCTTGGCTGAGACATGCCTGTAATTCAGACAGATTACCAGGAGAAAAGTAAACATGTGTTTAATAACATGTGTACCTTCTGTGTACATGAAAGATACCCAAGAAAACTGAGTAACTCCCCCAAATGGCCAAAGCCATCACTTTAAATATCATCTCTAGCTAAAGACAAAGGATGGTGGGGGTGGGGTAGCCAGTTATGAGAGGTTACCAAGAAAATATACAGTAAACACGGGTAACGTTGTTATGCAGATTTAGATCTTTGCCTTCTCTATTGATAAATTTCTAGAGATTTAGTCACTCTTCTCTTCCTGTTACAGAGGGTGATTTCTCTTATAATTGAAAATATCCCTTACAAAGAGGTAACTTCTACTTTGTTTTCAGAGCTTCTTCTGCTGTTTCTTAAAACTAATTATTGTGCCAGAGAGGCATATTTTGGTGTGACAAAATGTGATCCCCTTCAGTGGGCATATTTAATGCATTATTGCAATGGGCCCATTACAGAATACTATCCATATTTTGTTGACCTGGAAATTACTGATGAGCTCAACAATGAAATAGTGTGTTTTTAATGATATCCACTTATGATAGCCTTCAGATATATTATTAGTGTGACAAGCAGACAAAACAAAACAAAAAAAAGTCAAGTCAAATTAAAAATAATTCTTTGATGGAAATAAGATTCAGGCCTTCCAAGCACCTGAGAAATTACATGATTTTCTGAAATTACAATATTTTCATAGGTTAGCTCTGATTACCTAAAGTCTAAAGTAGCAAACAAAAAAAAGGAACATAAGCTTGTCATGAAATTTCAGTCTTCTATTGAAACAAAAGTCTCTTTATTTACCAGAATAGATGAATATGTAATGTATTTGTTGAATGCAAATATATGTTGATTGAATGCATGAGTGACTGAATGAATGAATTAGATATGTAGAGGAAGAAAATTTGTCCTCTACCCTTCTAGGTTCTTTTGACTGTCTTATTAATTAAATTGACATAAGACAGATTAACAGGAGAAAAACAAATTTAATTGAGTATGCACAGGAGCCCCACAAAGGCATGAGAGGCTCAGAGACAGTCAGGCAGTTGAGGCTTATATGCCATCCTGAGCTGAGGAGAAGGGGATAGGGATCTGGGACTTCCAAGGGAAGGAAGAATTCACAGGAAGATGCGAAAAGCAAATATTTGGTAAACAAATGTTTGTCATGCCATGCAGAGATAATGGGACACAGAGAAGAATTTGAACAAACAGGCCCTGCTGAGCTCCCCACAGTTTACCTCATCTAGCTCATACTGTTTGTAGCTGCCCTTTATCTAAATGCTTAGAAGCAGTTAAGGGGGAGGTAAGAAGCTCTTCCTAAGTCTTTTGGGCCTTGATTATTTTTAGTTCCAAGTAATCCACATGCCAAAGTGGCACATTCTGGGGATGCTCATGCCTGAACCACTTCAGATACCTTATTATTATTCCTATGAACATTGTCTATACTATTCAATCGAGGACATTCTATTATTACCAATGGGAAATCAGAACAATGTCACCCCCAAACTCTAAGTAGCAAAACTGTATGAAATGTTTTTTTTATATATTATGTTTATTCCCAAAAGACCTGTGAAAGCTTTCCAGACTTCTACTTGAAGATTGTTGGAAGAATGAAATTTGAGGAATTATTACTCCTGTAACAACGACCCAAGTGAGAGTAAACCCCAGATTTCACCAACCCTAGAATTCACCTCATTTGACCTGTCTTTGACCTTCATTCTTATATGTATGGCTCGATTGGTTGAAGGTTCTCAAAGACAAAAGATTTCAGTGAGTTCACAAGGCACAAGGCAAAGAGAAAATAATTGGCCTCTAGAATACTGTCTTAGAGACTTTTTAATAAATATCATCTTACAAAAGCGAAAGTGGAGCAAATATAACACTAAAAGGAAAATAGGGGAGATGGTTAGGAGTTTGAATTTCAAATTCTGAGTATTTTGGTACCATAACAAAACTAAATCCACATTTTATCAGAAGAGTCTTGAGAATAACACTGAGAAGAAAATCTGTATTTTCAACATTGATTTATGTAAATGTTTGAAACAATATTTTAAAATATATTGGAATTACTCAGCACATTCTTGGTTGTGGACTCATGATTTTGGACTGGCTGGCAGAAAGGATGAGCTGACTATCTTGGATATGATTCTGCTTTAGATAATAATCTTTCTTTATGAGAAGTTGAAGTAGAAGCAGAGTGTGCAGTTTATTTCTGCTGTTATCTCCATGAATAACTTGGCTTTGATGTTGGGACATTGAAGAACAATCCTCCAATTGTTCTGCATAACTAAAAATATCTTCCAGACATTGAGGATCATGGCCATTAAGTTGTTGAAAGTGGTTGGTTGGCCAAATGTCACCTGAGTTGGCAAGGAAAGATTCACCCCAAACTGAAAATATCAGATAAGCATAAAATTTAGCCTCTGAAATTTGTACTGATTTTCTTCTAAACTGTACCTAAATGGTACCTTGCAGACATTGTGTCATTAACACAAATACACCCCCAACACGTCTCCAGTTAAGTACAGACAGGGGGAAGCCTCCTTTCCTTCATTTATTATGTTGAAATTTGAATATCACTGTCAGCTTGCCTAATTACTTTGATCAGAGGCATCATAGAAATAATTAGATGAATAGATGGAAAAGTAGATTGAGTTAAGTGTTCACCAAGTTTCTCTCTGTTATTGAGGATCCATTAACCACCAGGTTTCTATTTAAGCTTTTTCATTGTGTTAAAAGCCTCCATATTTTTTGGTTATTGGCTATCATCTTCCAGGCCCAAGACATCACTATTTCAACTAGAAGACAGTAAAACATTTTTGAGCCAAAAGAATAGTGAAGACTACCATGTAATGGATCCCTATTTATTTTTAAAGTAATCAATAATTGTTTGCAAGTAATTGCATAGTATAATCTGTAAGTAAGGTCAAACTGAAAACACACATCTAAGTTATAAGGTGGTCTAATCTTTTCAAATTAGGGGATAAATTACAAATACTCCTGAGACACCTGGTTTTGGTAAATTATTGTGACTCTTGCAAGGCTAATTTTGTACTATATATTCCTTGTGAATTTCAAAGGAGGAATAAACTTCCTTGAACTACTGAACTACTGTACTGATTGAAGTTAAGTACTACATTTCTATAGAAATCAATGAGGCTAATCACACAAGCACAGTTCAACGTTTCCCATTCAGCAGTCTAGAAAATACTTGAATATCATAATTGGTCTGCAGCTGAGCACATTTGGTCTTCACATCCAAGGGGGATGAAGTATCCTTCTCAATTCACCAGGCACAAGTAAATAATGTAAGATTTAAACCACAGAGTGGTGTGGTTGTTGTTGTTAAAAAGACTATTCTTGAAATGGTTGCAGGGGGCTAAAGTCTCTTGTCCCTACTCTTTTTTAAATGAGTAGTACTGAGCACTGCAAATATGCTAATTATTTCCAAGTGTACAATGCATTTAAAACTAGAGCTTTATCTTTTTGGAAAAGAAGAAATGTCTTTTATCACTAAAAGGACCTCAAGAATAATAACTAATGGTATTGAAAGACATCATAGATCAAGGCATTGTCCTAAACACTTAATCCAGCATGTGCTCTGAAAACTATAGTTATCTTATGAAGAAGGTGTTATTGTTGTCTCTGTTTTGCAGAGTAGAAAATTCGAGAGTTCAGGCACTTATCTCAGTGTACAGTCAGAGTTGTCTGGATCCTGTAGACTTGAGTTTAGACATGCAATACCTACTTTAAACTGGCCAAACAGAATTATCAGTGTGGCAAGTGTTCTGTTTGTAAGAGGGCAGGAAAGGTGTATCCTTTGTGCATTGCTGCTTATGGGCAAAGCATGTGCATAAAGTGTCAGTGGGCAAAGCAGCAAACCTTGATTTTAGTCAGCATCCAAGTTAGATGCTGATATATGCCTCAAATAACAATAGTATCGCTAATGTAAGCATATCTCTTAACTTTCGTCCCTTTCTTTGTTTTTAATCTACAAAGTCAAGATGATATCTAGCTTCTATATGTTACAAGAATATTGAGAATATTTCTTGCATTTAAATAACATATGAATGCATGACTTTGACTATTTCAAGACAGTTGCTTCTTGGGGCACCTGGCTGGTTCAGTCGGTTAAGTGGCCAACTTCGGCTCAGGTCATGATCCCGCGGTTCATGAGTTTGAGTCCTGCATCAGGCTCTGTGTTGATAGCTCAGAGCCTGGAGCCTGCTTCGGATTCTCTGTGTGTGTGTCTCTCTCTCTGCCCCTCCCCCCGCTCATGCTTTCTAAATAAACAAACAAACAAACATTAAAAAAATTAAAAAAAAAAAAAGACAGTTGCTTCTCAAATGAGGATCCCAATGCTTCTCCCTAGGACGGTCTTTGCAGTGATGTTATCAGGGTATCCAGAGTCATGAAAAATGGTCATTCGCGCATGTTTTGGGGGAAGAAGAAAGGAGGGAAAACGTGATAATTCTTATAAAATGTAAGGTAAGCCCCATGACCCCAGTAGCTCAAATCAATGTTTCAGTTATGGCTGCAGAAGATAGAGTATTTGGTGAGTTACACACTGCCACCAACAAAATCAGTTCCACCTGCTGTCTGTCCTTTTAGAGAGAGAAATGCTCTACCTTTTTGGAATGCTGGGTTTTCTGTCCACAACTAAAATTCAGCATGGACATTTTTCACAGCTTGTGAAGACTGAAACAAGGCAAATAAATTGCATTTTTATTTATTTATTTTTTTGGTATAAGTTCATGTAGTTACAAACACAAGAGGTGTCTGCTCTAATATACTTTCTGTCAATTCCTATTATCTCTGCAAATCAACTACTTCCTGAGTGGCCCAAATCCTGTAGTGGCATTTCCACTTTCCACTCACCAAAGCTCAATAAACTAATTCACTTCTCAACAAATATTTATTGAATGCCATTGTCTCTTTCCTCTCACTTGCCCCACATTTTCAATCAATTGTTAGGTCAGCTATCTCAAATCCTTTTTGGAATGAAATTACATATAAATAAATTACAAAACAAACGGACAACATCAAATCCACAATCTTAGTGAATCATCCTCTCCAACTATATTATAGACCCTGGTTTCTTTTAATTTCTGAATAAAAATAAAAATTATGAAGAAAGTTTTACAGTTCTTAGAAAGTTCTTCCTGAGACACAGTTCTCGATAAGCTTTTTAAAGTAAATTCTTCCTCTCACCCCACTTATCACATCCCTGTGTTGACTCATCCCTTTTCCATAAACTCAATGCAATCAACCATGTAAGCTTTTCTTAAGACATAACTATTTCCATGAAGCTTTCCTCAATTTCCTCAACTGAGGTAATTCTTCCTTTTCCTTAGTGTCATTATCTCTACTTACCGTATGATAGTTTTGTTTTCCTACTTGTACCGAATTATGCAATTGCCTTACTATAGATTTGTAAGATTCTTAATGAGCATTTTTTTACAGAATCCCAAAGATTATAGTATATAGTAGGAGTTTAATAAATATTTTTAAATTAATTTTTTCCATTTAATAATTCTCTATTAAAACTGAAAAAAAAGTAGAGGTGCCTGGGTAGCTCAGTCAGTTGAGCATCCCCATTCAATTTTGGTTTGGTTCAGGAGATCTGCTGTCAGCACACAACCTGCTTGGGATTCTCTCTCTCCCTCTCTCTCTCTGCCCCTTCCCTTGTGCACTCTCTCTCTGTCTTGCTCAATAAATTAATAAACATTAAAAAAAACTGGAAAAAAAGTAAATTCTAACATGTAGATGACTTAAAATAATCCTCCTAGAAGTGCTTGAATTTAAAGAACTACAGTAGACATTTGTTGTTTGTCTTCAAGTATGTGTTTTCCTTCTTATGATAATGGCATTTAAATTTATGTGGGAAAATCTCAGTTCTCTTTGATTATTCTTTTGAGTTGAGCTTATTCCTGCTACTTCTGTTCCAGTGTAGGGCATAATGCACAAATCTGATAAATAGGACATTTTTTATTATTTTGGACATATAATAGTCATGTGATCAAACCACAGCCAATAACATTTATTGGAGCTTTTGCTGGGGTTGCTAAAGAGGCAGGTGGCCATCACCATAAGACTCCAATTGGAGAAGATGAGAAGCTAGGCTTCCAAAACCATTTTCCACCATACCTGAGAATTCAGTCAAGTTAATAAATGGTAAAGCAGAAAGTGGCAGTGGGTTATGTTGATCTACCCTGGACCTACCCTGTCTAAAGTCACACTTAGGCCTGGATATTTAAGCTATGTCAGCCAATAGATTCTCCTTATGGCTCAGTGTAGCTGGAGTCAATATATTGATTAATGTTCAGTACAGGAAATGGAAACCACAAGGTATTTTAAGCATAAAAAAAAAGAATGAATTAAATGCTTACAAAATGATTGGAAATCCCAGAGTATTGGGCCTCTAGAAAAAACTTCCAGAACACTGCAGAATTGTCCTGTCAGAGAATCTACAACCTTAACTACATCCAGAGTGTGGAGCAGGGAGAACTCTTAGTTGAAGATGCAGGAGTTACAAATCCGGGAATAGGTACGAGGATCAATAAGCCCCTCACTGCAGAAACTTCTTTTGATGTCACCAAAACTAGAGCCTGCGTGCTGGAGTATGGTACTTGCTGTCCATTCTGTCATCACTGCCACCCAACACTCACAGGGCTTGAGGTAACACAACGGAAGGCTGATGCAGAAGAATTCTATGTCTTCATGACTTTGCTGAGCAACAAAAATAATACACATAAATAGTACATAGCTCTGCATCCTTCCCCTCTTCTTGTTGTCTTTTCAGTGTGTTTAATTGAAAAGAAAGTGTAGTTTTTAGCTTTTCAACCCTTACCATAGGATAAGGTGCACCAGAAAGAGGTGGAAACCGAAAATGAATGCCAATTCATCCCGAAGAGTTTGAGAAGAGTTTCATTCACTTGAGATCAAAAGATTCTTGATTAATATAGAAAGCTCTGGTGAACTTAGGTGAATTTCTAAATGATGGCATTTCAAGCAGTATAACCCAATGCAAACACTTCTGCAAGATAGAAAAAAATGTGAATTATCTGGCATTAATTTCCTAAAATACAGTGTCAGGCACATCATAAGCCCTTGGATAAATACTGTTGAAATTTTCAAAGAATGAAGACTCTCTTGTTTCTTTCATGGTATCTCCTTTTCCTATGGTTATAAATTCACAGATTTTTTTTCAGTTTTGAGTTTTTCCCTAAGTCTCTTAAGGCAAGAAAGGTAATACATAAATTAAACATTTAGTATCATTTTTAAAGGTGTTAGTCCATGCCATTTGCTTCATACCTTTTCCAATACAACACCTTGTAAACACTAAGAAACTTTTGGACACCCATGTGATTGCAGAAATACTTTTAGTAACATTTGATTGAGAATGTACTATAATACAAAGGTTAATGCAATAACATTTTTGTTGAAGCTTAAAAAAATATAACACAATAGATGCTACATATATTTTGCAGATAAAAACACACATAATGAGAAAAAGAGTTCAAGACACTTTATTCAGTATGACATTATCTGGAACATACACAGCATAAAGGGCAGAAATCATTAATCTATACTAGAGAAGAATATTGATTGCTATAAAGATACTATTGCAGTATCTGTTAACTGGAAGAGTTAATGAAAATTTGGAAGTGTTGAAAAATTTGGATAAAATCTAGGTAATCTAGGTATTTGGTCCTCAGGCCATGGAATTTCACAGAAGGTAGGACTGTACCTAGTAGAGACATCATCCAGTCTATACTGGGTAATTTGATATACTCTACATTTACAAATATTTCATCAATGGTATTACCTGCTTTAGAGTTGAGAAAGAAAAATAGAATTTATATATGAAGTGTTTATGGATATCTGAAAAAATTTGAATAGCCTGCATGAGTGAAAAATATTTTAGTTGAATATGAAGAACTGACCAAAGAAAGTAATAATGTGTCATTTATGGCTAGCTTAAGCTTTTCTAGATAAAATAAACTGCAAAATGACTGAAATACAGAAAACCTGTATAGAAATGTAAACTGCCAAATAAAAAGTTGATACCCTGGTATAGTACCTTAGTGAAATCTTACAACATTAATTATGTAGCAATGAGAAATGATTTTCCCTGTTCTCCCTGCAAATATATTTTAATATGACTATAATTTGTTTAATTTCTTATTCTCATGTTTTAAAGTATTATAATGGTATAAAACAAAAATGCAAACCACTTCTGTCACTTATAATCATGTTTGGTTAGTGAGTAGACACAATCTGACACGACACTTCAACTTAAGAATGTCTTTCACTATGTTAATGTTTTACTTAATAAAGTGGAAAAACAACATTTTATTCATCAAAGGCTTATTTTCAATGGAAAGTGGAATAAGTGGATCTATGAAACATGCATAAATATGAAATTCACACTAGATAAATAGCACGTCAGAATCTGTGGAAATAAACTTTGTGAGCAAGTGATTGCCTGGAGAATCTGAAGATTCTAATAAGGTACTACTCATGACTGACTTTTATACTTCCTCTGTCCTACAAATATTTGAGTGTCACCACAGTGATTTTCATTCATGAAGACACTGTGTTTTACCTTGGGGTTATAGCAGATTAAAAAGGCTTCTTACTTTCTTCTTCTTTTTTTTCCTTCCAATCATAGTGAACATTTTCCTTGTGTAGATTCCTCCATGTAGTAGTCCCCAACTTATCTGAAGTTTCACTTCCCGTTGTTTCTTTTACCTGTGGCCAGCATGGTCTGGAAGCAGATGATCCGCTTTTTGATGTATAGTCAGAAAGTCAATAGTAGTTTAACGCTACATCACAATGCCTCCATCATTCACCTCACTTCATGTTATCACATAGGCATCTTATCATCTCACATCATCACAAGAAGTAGGGTGAATATGGTACAATGAAATATTTTGAGAGAGAGAAAGAGACCACGTTCACATAACATTAATTACAGTATGTTGTTGTAACTATTGTATTTTGTTTTTAGTTATTGTTGTTCATCTTTAACTGTGCCTAATTTGTAACATAAACTTTATCACAGGTATGTACGTATAGGAAAAAACAGTATATATCGAGGTCAGTATTCTTCATGATTTCAGGCACCCACTGAGGGTCTTGGAATGTACCCCCCACAGATAAAGGTGGGGGGAACTATTGTCCACCCAGGATTCCTTTAGATAAATGGGTTCGATGTTGCAGGCATGATAATGATGATGGGTGATATTTTTAACTTATGCCATAGTGCAAGCATAGTTAAATTATGAAAGATGTTTGGGGTTTCAAGTGTTTGATAAAGAGCCTCATTGTTCAGCAACAGAATTCTAAACCATTTAAAAAAGAAGATAAAAGAGGGAGACAAATGGGAAACAAAAATATCAACCTTACTATTCATATTGCTCTCATTGGCCAATCTAGCTCCTAGCTGACAATAAACCAGCGTCCTGATATTGAAACTCAAAATTAGTTAGAATTTTGAAGAGTCAACAACTTCCACCATGAGAACAGGATTTTTCATGGCCAAGTTCACTATTTGAGCATCGTAATTGGGAACCCATACTTTTTATGGCTAGGTCTACTCTTGAAAACAAGAAATATGACTTGGCCTAACAAGACCAGTTTTCATTCCAAACTTTTCTATCTGATTTAAGAATTCACGTGTGAAGAGAATTGAATAAGAAAATGGAAAGGACAGGAACCCACACAAGCAGAGCTTCCTTCACATAGAAGAAAGCATCAGGATGGGGGAAAAATGTTTCCTCTTAACAAAGAATACTGAAAGAATTTTATACCAAAAATCTAAAAATCATTTAATCTTAAAATAGGGTACAAATAGATATATTTCCAGGATTGAATCTCACTTAAAAATAAACGCAAACTCAAGTCATTAATTCATGTAGTCATTACATCTTTATTGAGTGATAGGTACTGGTTATACACAAATTAAATTTAAGTTTTCTGCCTTGAAGGTATTTATAATGCAATAGGGAGACAGATATTTGAACAAACCGATTGAGCATAACGTTGCCAAAGTTGAAATATGTATAATATAAAGTTGAAACTTCAGAGAACTAATTCCTTAGTCTAAATTGCAAAGTCAGGGGGGATTTCTCGGAGAAAGCAGTGTTTGAGTTGAGGTCGGAAAGGTATGTAGGAATTTGCCAACTGGATAAGTTAGGGAAAAGTGTTTTACACAGAAGAATCTGATGTTCAGAGACATAAATGCATGAGTTGGAGAGGTTGGGGAAAGGCATATAATTAGATTATAAACTGAAATGGATAATTATATGCCAAAACCTACTTTGCGCTGGGCAGTTTGCTTTGTGTGGATGGTCTAATTTCTCTCCATTACAACTCTAGGAACTAGTTAATATTACTGCCCCCATTTTACTAACGGGGAACTTGAGGCTTAAAAGAAATTAAGTAATGTGTCCAGGGTTGGTGATGAGACGGAGATTCACACTCAGGTAACTTGCCTCCAGGGCATGTGCTGTAGCTACCATACTCTTTAGCCTCTGACATGAGGACTGATAAGAGGTGAAAGTAGACATGCAGGTGGAGACACTTTCCTAAAATGACTTGGGGCTCCTCATTAGGGATTTAGATTTTATCCTGTGATCAACAAGGATAATTTGCCATTATGATGGACAAAATTTTTACAGAAGATAGAAGCTTATCCTATAAAGATGGCAAATATTTCTTGAGCAGCTAATATGTTTCAGGCACTGTTCTAGGCAGTGGGGAACACAGTAGTAAATAAAAAAACAAAAATCCCTGCCTTCATGGAGCTTACATTCTATCGGAACAAGATAATAAAAACGTAGAAATATATAAAATATGTAGGATGGAAAATGATAAGTGATAGGGAGAAAATAAACAGGATGAGGTGCATAGGAAAGGCTGGAGGGTTAAAATTCTAAATATGGTGGTCAGAGAAGTCCTCATTGAGAAGTTGTCATCTGAGCAAAGATGAAGGAGATGAGGAAGTGAGCCATGTGACCCATGTGGCCAGCATTCTAGGCACAGGGAACACCAAGTATGAAAGTCATATGGAAGATAAGCTGTGGTCATTGGCCTCAAGGAGTTCATAAGACTAATTAATGCATGCTAATAATTGATTACAAAGTTGCATAAAAAGCAATAAAATGTAGTGTGATGAAAACAAGCCCTGGTGACTAGTTATCTTGGTTTGAATCCTAGTTCTTCTTCTCACCCCTCATGTTAACTTGGACAAGTCATTTAGCATTTCCGTTTTATTATTTGTAAATAATAATACCAACCATAATGTTGTTATTGGTTAGGCAGAACATTGTGTGGCATAAGTTCACAGAAAATGCTGGTTGTTTAGAAAAAAATTGTGATCCTATGTTACATTCAAAGAATATTTCAGTATTTTCAGAGTACTTTTTCAGAATGATCTTATATGATTTTGCAGTTGGCTTATGGAAGGCAGTTATTATTAAACCCACTTTTTGAATAAGGAGACAGAGAACCAGAGGGTTGAGTGACTCAATCAAGGTCATGCTATTGTTATGTATTAGTGCTGGAACTAAAACCCTTGTCCTTTTTCCTGGTTTCTAGACTTTATTTTCCACTCCAGCACCACACTTCTCAGTCCACTGTCTGTAAGAAATATGCAGTTGCAGAAAAATTCTTCCAGAGCAAGTAGAATTTGGAAGGTGGACACAATAAAGATAGAGGGTTAAGGGGAAAGGGAGAAGGAAAGTGGTCATTTCAAGCAAAAGGAAGAGAATTAATACCCAGAAAATTCAGAGGAGATTTCATTTGGGGCTGTGGAAATATGATGATGGGAGTAACAGTGATTAGACCAATTTGACTAGGAGACGAGGCAGAAGCCATAGGCAAGTTGAGGCCAGATGGTAAAGAACTTGAAATGTCAAGCTAAGGCATGTGAGCTTTATTTTTGGCATCAAGGAAACCATTGATGGTTTTTAAGTAGAGGAGTGATATGGAAAAAAAAACTGTACATTTTAGGGGAAAAAAATCTAATAGAATGGATAGGAGGTAGGGAGGAAATAAAGTAATGAAGATCAATTCTGAGAATATTAGGAGTAATCCACAGGGAGGATGAAATATTCAGATGGCCCGTATTAGGATAAATTAGTCCATCTAAAATTAAATTCATTTCAACACAGAAGCTTCCTACTCTGTTAAAGAAAACTCAACCTATGTTTGGAAGTTTAGTTATCAGGTGCTTCAGGTGGAACGCATGCATGCAATAGACTTGCTGGAACGTTTTGCCTGTGTGCTGTTCTGTTTCAGATGGTGACAGTTTGAGTGTGATATGTTGCACATGCTGCTTTGGAAACATATGAAGAAACATCACATGCACGTGTCACGCAATGCATAACTTAGACTAAGACTTGGTTTTTCTTCTGCTGCTTAGCAGCTGCAGTTAACACTTTCTGGAATATCAAATGCCCCCAGTATCTCTTCTACTGGCTGCAGTAGCAGTAGCAGCAGCAGCTCCAGGAAAGTACTATCGCAGCTGGCCACGTAATCCCCAGGTTTCATCTAAGGAATGCAAAACTACTTGATGGAAGCAAGGGGGAAATGGTCCATTGGGGAGCAGGGCCTGGGTGAGGAGAGAACTAATAACCAAAACCAGTATGACCTGTGACATCTGAGACTTACCCCCAACCCTCTCGTTTTCTTGCTAGTTTATTAACAGTTTAAAACAAAACAACAGCAAAAAAGGAATCATATTTGGGGCCGAGCGAGTGGACTCACCAGCCATCCCCGATCATTTCTTGGTACGTGTGCCCTACTACCAAATAATTGAATGAGGTATTGTTTACAAGGGCAACTAGAGAAATAAATTCTTATCTTACTGGACTCATGGAAAATACCTGTTAATTAGCTTGGGGAGAAAAAAAAAAGTCTTTTTCAGGCCTGCAGCCATTCCTCGTCAGGTCGGAGTCTCATTAGCCCTCCTGAGCTAAGTAGGGTCTAAGCTTCCAGCACAGCCAGGGAAATCTCAGAGGCTTCCTCGTGCAGCATTGGGGACAAAAGACTTTCCTTCTGTTCTTTGTAATGATGGACTCTGAATTGCTGAAGTTATCACTGTGGCCCCTTTCATAAGGAGGTTCATACTGTGGTAAATATCAAACGTAATTCTCTGTACACATTGTCTATTACTTCTTAACTCAATAAAATCTTTCTCTTATGGACAGATAAATATTTTCTGCAAATCTGAGTTTCTTTTAATGATATGAAGTTGGGCTCAGGATCATGGCAAGGTATGCAGTTTCACATGAAACTGGATAAAGATTTTTCCCCAAAAGCAACTGATGGAATTTCAAAATCTCAGACGCCACTTCATTCTAAAATTATGCACAAATGGTAGGGCTAGGGAGCAATTATCTGGAACACAACTTGTTGGATAATGCAGTGGACAAATGTGGCTTTTCCTGACTGGCTTTTGATGTAATAGGCAGTGCATTTACTTTTGGGGCATAGGGAAAGTAAGAAAAAAGAAAGCATCCAGTAGGTAAGAAAAAGAAGACAGAGGGCAGATATAGCCAAACAAGAAAAATATATGTATATAGAGAGAAGCAGACAGGCCAGGAAACAAGAGGAGGTGAGAAAAGAGTAGAAAAGAGGCAGAGAAGAAGGGCTTATTCCAGGTGGAAATATTGCTTTGTATCCTAGCCTAGCTGACTCAATCTTCCTATTCTTAGAGTTCAAGTGGCTGCATGGCTTTCCTCTCATAATAGCTAGTGAACAACAAATGGTCATCAGGTTTCTTTATTCTGGATAGCAGAAGTCATTTGGCACTTCCACTGGAGATGATTTAAAACTAGTGGAGAACAGCAGGGTAGAGTGTTGTCCTTTGCCTTGATGAATTATTTAAAAATAAGGTGGAACACACAAGTTGAATGAAACTTTGTAATATTTACTTCCATTCTTCTGATAAAAGTCTCCTCAGTGACTTCCTGGGCATAAGACCTATTGGAATTTCTTTCTCTGGCTCTCCTAGCCATCAGAACATCCCATCAGGATGCCTGAGAGAGGGCTCTGTGGGTCAAATTGTACTTTGGTCCACTCATGGAGTTGTCGCGGTCAATGGAACTGTCCCCAGGATGACAGCCAGAGAACTTGCCTAGGCCAAGATAAATGCATTAGAAAGCAAAAGAGGAATGCGGCTCAATGGACAGTGAAAATCAATGAGAGCAAATTGGCCCATTTTTGCCTCACTGACTTGTACTGTCCATTAAGCCCTATTTGCTGGTTCATGGTTGTTCACTTCATTTACTTTCTAATCCTTCTTTTGCCAGCTTGGCGCATCTCCAGGTTAGTGCAATCCTGTTAATTGCATCGCCTGCTACCGACTAACTGTGACACAGGCCTTATCACCTCGTTACAGGGATTGGACATGAAACTCTGCACATGAAACCCAGCATGAGTCCCGCTTTGTTTAGGATTGGGACTTAAATCAGACATGATCTCACAGCTTCTTGGGAATGGAGACTTTCCATGTCCTCATATCTCCAAAGGAGTTGGAATTTGCTATAGCTTACTTGACATTTACAGCCTCACTGCCACTATGATCACTGCAATGCTTTAGACAAGAAAGTTGGAAAAGTAGAATATTCTATGGCGGGACAAAGTTTTTGGGAATTTCCTTTTCCTATAGAATCCATGTCCTCCTAAGAACTAGGGCTGTGTTAGCGTATTTATTAAACTGTGTCAGAACTGCCCGTCTGTGTGTTTTTTTCACTAGAGAGTGAGCTTCTCAACGGCAAGGAAGTTAGGTATTTTCATTTTTTTGTTCCTACCAGCTAGCCCAGTGCCTGCCAATAATAATTTGCCCATTAAGTACACCATACAGCATTATAGTGAATGTAGCACCTACCACAAGCTGGCTCATTTTCAAAATAATTCTATGGAGCTAAATATTATTATTTCAATACTCTTAATGAAGGAACTGGAAGTCAAAGAAGTTCAACTTCACGTCTGTGATTGGCAAAGCTAGAATGCAAGCTCAGGGTGCCTGACGTTAAAACCCCTAGCTTTTTTTCCATGTCTTATGTTAAAGAGACTTAATAGATTTGATTTTATAATGAGACCATTAGAAGTGGACCACATGCATCACAGCATCTCTCGGTAAACTGAAGATGAATTACAAAGTTTTTGCCGAACTTCATAAAATTGCTAAACATGTTGACATTTTGAAAACTACATGTAGTCTACGGCCATACCACCCTGAACGCGCCCGATCTCGTCTGAAAAATACATATAAACCTTATTTTATAAAATATCTCATTTTTACTGAAGTATCTAATAATACAAAATAGGAAAAAGAATCTACTCTTTTGAGAACAATTTATTTTAATCCTTTTTTTAACCTCATGCAGTATGCCTGATTGTTCAAAGAGAAATAAGCTTGGGTTTGTCTTGATAGTCAGTAAGAAAATCTGATCTCTCAAAAAGGGTCTAGTCACTTCATTTTATGAGTGCCAGTCACTATCGGATGACTTTCTTTTAGTTACTGAGGGGGGTTTGGGACTGTAATAGTCTGTCATTTAGTTTCTGAGTCAAAATGTAGTAGACTGCAGAATGACCTCCTTGTTGGAATCACACAGTGTTGGCCTTCCCCGGTACTTGTGCACGTGTGCATGACTCCATGATCCCACACAAAGGCTTGTGTCTGTTTTCTCCAAACGCCACGTGATGTGTTCCACATGGCTCCTGTTCCAGCCTCGTATTCTGGATTGACTTCAATTTGAGTAATTATTTTCTCACCTCAGTTCCCCCTACAGTTTTAACTGGATACATTCCTCTCTTTAACGTGGGGTTTTGAACTCTTGCATAGTTTTATTTTACAGCGTTTGAGAACTATTTTTATGTGATTTTGTTTTTCAGCTTCAATAATCAAAATATGCACTTTTTCATTCTGTAATAAGTGTGAAGTCTTGAACTCAAAAAAGAAGACTCAACTGGCAGTACATTTTTTTTGTATTTGCATAAACTTGGTGCACCAAATTTATATGTTAACAAATATTTCCCATTCTTTCTATTTTCACTTTCCTTCAAACTCACTTTCTAACCTATTGTCCTATTCATCATTCAACTCCACACCGAATTCCCAATGGTGAGAAAATTCCTGTTATTTTCAAAAAATGCGATTATTTTTCATTTTACTTCTATTTCTGTCTGCCTTTAAGCTTGTTATTCAAAGTTATGTAAGATGTCTCTACTTTTTTTCCCTTTCCCCCTTTCTTTCCTTCCTTCCTTCCTTCCTTCCTCCCTCCCTCTTTCTTTCTTTCTTTCTTTCTTTCTTTCTTTCTTTCTTTCTTTCTTCTTTCTTTCTTTCCTTGGTCCCACTGATAAATATCTAACTTCCCAGGGGCAAAACAACAGTCGGCAATGTTTGTCCTACAATCCTCTACTTTACATCAGACTTCCACAATCACTTTTTTGTCTTTGTTGCACAGAATTCAATTGAGAATTTTGAATAACTTCCTTTTGCTTTTACAAAGAAAAGAAAGAAAGAAAGAAAGAAAGAAAGAAAGAAAGAAAGAAAGAGAAAGAAACCCCAGTGTTTTATATTAAAGATGCACATAAAAATCTGGTAATTTTAGCACTTATGCCTTTGCACAGTCAGGAGTTTTGTGAGCCTGTGGTCTCCCTCTTCCTTGCTACACCCTCCATCTCTAGGTACTGGGTTTTTCCAACAGTGACAGTATGAAGACAGCAGGGACAAACATCCTGTATGAGTCAAACATTACCTGATCTGACCTTGAGTATTTATTTGCCTATTTATTCAACAAACATTTATTGAGCTTCTACTAATGCCAGCCTGTCCATGGGGATTTCTTGGTAAACATCAGTTTTTCAGACCATTGATGTCTGATTTTTGAATTAATAACTCATTGTTTGGTCTACCCATTTAGATAACCTATGTTACCACCTGAGCTAAACCTGAATTTCAGGAGGCTCTCTTCCTGAAAACTCTCTTGACTTTCCCTAAAGACTACAGTTCTTATATTTAGATAGTAGTAAGATTTTCATCTGAATATAACATAAAGGAACTGTTTTAATGATATCTACACTATCTGATACAGTGGTCTGAGCTCAGACAGCCACTTTTGCAAGCACTGTTACAATTTGAAGTCACAGATCTGTGACAACTTTTTATTCAGCCAAAATACATATATAATGCTTAAACTAGAGCAGGCCTTCTAAAATGAAATGGAAGCAAGTTTTGTTGCTAAGCAAATGCTGTACTGTCAACCATATAACTAGCTCTCCTATTAAAACCAAATAAAAAGTTGGATTTCTACTATATAAGTTGTACATTGAGATATAGAATTCCAGGCCTAACTTCTGAATATATGATTTTATGTTGTTTTAAACAAAACTATTATAGCTAAGTGTGCAACTAGTGAACTGTAAAGTTAGTATACAAATACATGTATATTTATATGGTATAAGAAGAGATATAGACATGACTTAAAATTTTAAATTATAACATTTATAAGCAAATGCTCTCCTTATAAGCAGGATTGTCTATATATATATATATATATATATATATATATATATATATATATACACACACATACATATATATCTAGGGTATATATATATATATCTACTTTTCATCATTATATGTTTATAATGTAAAGGTATACATTATATACATTATATGCATATAATGATGAAAAGTAGATGCAGAGAGATCCTCAAGGGAAATACTATTATTCTCGATATATTTTAGTTCACAAATATATATTAAAATGAAAATAATATTGTTGGAGTAGATCTCAAAACAATTTTTGTAAATCAACAACATTTTATTTTGATTTTGTAGCTAGAGGACTATTTATTTTATTCCACTTCAGATAACTTTTACACAAAAATGCTAGTGAGAGAAATCGCAAGTAAGGGAATCTAATAATTTATCTCCCCCTTATTGTTTCTGAGCAAACATAAGAAAATGATGTTGGTCACTAGACCTGGATAGTTTCACACACAATTCCCACCCTTTTATTTCATTGTAACGGCAATCTCAGAATTCTAAAAGATCAGTTCAAGAGCATGACACCTAAACCTAAGGAGTGAGGACAGTCTCATCTATTGGAAGCTTGTGCAATAAAACAAAATCTCAGTATCACCAACCAGGATATCCTTACTTAAATAATCACAAAGGAATGAAGAATAAAATGAAGATATAAAGACATGGTACTTTCCACAGCTTTTAAAAAACTTTTCTTGTAACTGCAAGGTTAAAAAAATCAAAAATTCTAAACACATGCCACTATAATTTTTATAAATGTGCTTATGAATACATTTAAAGCTTTAATTACAACATACATAACACATAAACAGGTTGCTAAATACTTTCTTGAGTTCGGTAAATCCAAGAATTAAAATTAAAGCTTAAAGCTGCTTCATAATAATTAATTTGGTTGAATTCAGATATTTTGTACATTGTAATCTTCAAGTAAGGAGCTTTTAGATTTTAAAATTACTTTCTCAAAAATTATTATTATATTTAGTAAATTTTATCTTTAAGATTTTTGGTATTTTTTAAAATGTATGCATAAAAGGAGTGATTTTATTATTTAAAAGTCTATACTTAGCTCAGTAGGCATTGAGAAGTTAGGACTAATGAACCATGATATTTTGTGACATTTCATTAATAAGGTTTTTTTCCCTCTGTTCTTAAATGGTTTTTGTATACTTAGCACTTTTCTGCCAGGTTATGATCAACTAGTGGCTAATTTCTTTTACCTATTCAAGAAACGTGAATGAAATGTCTTTGTGTCATAACCAAGAATGGTCTTTTGGTAACTTCTTTAACAATACTCTGAGTTCTTACATGATTAGGTGGAGAAATAGGACAAAAATATCCTGGATAAATTGTTCTAAATATTTGTGACACAATATTTTGTGGGATAACACTAAAAGCTAAGGGACAGTCCATATACAAACTCCAATCAAGAGGATTATGTTCTACTACGTTTAAGACCCTTCTTGACAATGCCATTGCTAAAAAGCTTTTCTCTTAACAACTCAATACTTCAATCTTGGAGCTGTTGGTCAAAACTTGAGTAATCTGCACTTAAACTTTATTGGACATTGACATAAATTTGCATATTCCATAAATTGCATCTCTATCTTGATTTGTAGATGCTAACATTACCTACTTTACTCTATTGGAATCAAGCTACCGGTTTTAAGGTTCTTTCTGCCACTTATTCCCATATCTGCTAGTGGTCAATTTTATGATATCTTATATAACTTAAGTATATGATAAATATAAGCACTTGATAAATGTTTGACTAGTTTATCATGGTTGGCTAGTTTACCATGGTTGGAAGAAGCATTATCATGGTTTGACTAGTTTACCATGGTTGGAAGCATTTTTCCCATTTTCTTTATCAAAAAAAAAAGTTTAAAGAAGATAAACATATTAAAAATTGATGTTGAAGAAAGGGTCAGAACCATGGGCAATGCTAAAACTTGAAATTGGGGTTTCTGAAATTCTAAAATTGGGGTTTCTGAAATTCTGAAATTGTGGCCACAATGCCACAACTGACTCGGAATGCAGTAAGTAGATCAATCCACATGGAATAAGGCAGGTTGGTGCACTTCTGACTGTGAAGCTCAAATAATCTGGGCCAGGTCTACTTATCTACCAGAACACATTTGCCTAGGCTTTGTCAGTTGTTTAGAGCTTCCTATTGATGAAACAGAACCCTTTTTTGACTGGTCAGTCTGGTGCTCTATTAATTGTTAAATATGTTTTGAAGATTATTTCTATATGTAGAGGGATTCAATGGACAAGATATTAAATGTCTGGAGATCTCAAGAGAAATTATTAGAGGCAGAAAGGGAAAGGAAAATACTATTTGCCTCGTATTACTATGTGTCCATTCCTGATTAGGACTTTTTATACCTTTATAGAATACCCATTACATAGGTGAGGAATTTGAAACCCAGAGTTCGAGATGAAATAAAATAACAAAAGTAATATGCTTAGAGCAACTCTTCTACTATTCATATCCGTTCAAAAATTTATGAGCACCGAGTGTTGTATGTAAGTGAGGCATCACTAAACTATACACCTGAAACTAATATTACACTGTATGTTAACTAACTGAATTTAAATAAAAACTTGAACAAAATTTTAACAGATTCACAAACCTGTGCTTTCTGAAGTGGAATCTGTTGTAATATGCAAATACTTTAAACCATTTTTTTTCCTAAATACCACTGATTTACACATATGAACTGTGCTATCAAAGATTGACTTTCTTAGAGGATAGTGACAGATTGTTATGGTGGAAAGTCAGCTTTCTGATTACATAAAGTAACCTTTTGGCTTTTGAGAAGCTGTGAAGTAATGTAACAGAAATTTTATGACTTTCCCAATCTTGGTATTGGCAAAGTCAAAATTACAAATTTGAATGTACTAAAAGCCTGTTCTTATGTCTTTACACCATTCCATATTGCTTCTAAATTGGAATTTTGTAAGCTACTTGAAATTGAGACCATGTTTTCTAATTTTTTCTATTTCCATGTCATTAACTCTTTAGTGTCGGTACATGTTTAGTACAAACGTGTGATTTGGTCACTATTTGGTTGACTCATTCATTCAGAAAATATTTTGAAAATCTTTTTATATAATACATATTGTATTGGAAAAATATAAGTAAAATTATGCTTGTTCTTGAGGTTACATAACATATAATACATAATACATAGGTAGATGGACAAGGATGGAAATTCTCATTAGGTCAAGTGTGGTGGTGAGAGGGGACATGTCAGCTAATGGGAGAAAAAGACTGGGCCAAATTTTGGTTTTGTACATATTGTTTCTTGCACAAGTTACTCAGTCTCACTGAATGTCTATTTCCTTACCTGTAACACAGATACTACTTAATAAGCTTGTTTTAAGGACTTGGTTCATATGAGGCACACAAGACATGATATTACTTTTAAGTATATTATTAGTAGTATTAGTATTAGTATTTGCAAACTACCATAATTCTTCCTATGTGTTAATGAAAGACACTGCTAAAGTGGAATTTTAGAAGGGATTTTGAAGTATAAACAGAAAACTATCAAATAAATAAGAAAGTATTATAAGCACAGTGAGTGATCAGTAGAAACACAGACTCACTTTATCAAGTGTAAAAGATTAAATTGCACATTTTGGTGGGTGGCAAGTTTGTTAGTTTTGTACAGAGAGTAGTATAAACTCAGTGACTCACTGATTCACCTTGAGAAGGAAAGTACGCAGGTGTGTGTGTGTGTGTGTGTGTGTGTGTGTGTGTGTGTGTGCGCGCGCGTGCATGTGGATGTACGTGTGTTTAGCACGTAGCTTTGAACTTGTTTGAACCTGGTCTTTCCAGGAAAATAGGAAGAATGTTTTTTTTATGATCTAGAGGCTGTATTCTGTCACAGATCCATTAAAGCCCAATGTGAGGCCATTCTCATGTAACAGGCAGTGACAGTGGACATTTTGCTTCACTTGCACCAAAAAAATAAAATAAAATAAATAAATAAACTTCCTAAGTTCTAACATTTTATGAGTATCTTGAGTAACAAATTAGGAAAAGCACTTACTGGAGCCAGAGAAATCTAACTGATTCATCTTCATCCTTAAAGTTGGTGGTTGATAAGGTGAACATAGATATGGGGAGCTTTTGATTCTGGGTATGTCCACTCTGACCCAGAGCAGTGAACATTCAGAGGCAGCTGACATAGGACACGAGTGGACATCAGTAGATTCAGGGAAATGAAACAACAAAAAAAGACCTGGCCAGACTAGGACTAGTCATGTCACAGTATGGCGAAGGTACTATAATCATCCCTACTTTACAGAATAAGGCTAAGAGACAGAGAGACATTAAATAATGCCCAAAGTTACAGCTAGTAAGTGAAAAAATTGGGCTCCAGGGACTATCTTCTTTTTTTTATTATTAAATTTATTTTAATTCACATTATTTAAATACAGTATAACATTGGTTTCAGGAGTAGAACCAAGTGATTCAACACTTAACATATAATACCTAGTGCTCATTCCAAGTGCACTCCTTAATGCCCATCACCCATTTAGCCCACCCCCCCATGGACCTCCCCTCTAGCAACCCCCCATCTATTCTCTACATTTTAGAGTCTCTTATGGTTTGCCACCCTCTCTGTTTTTATCTTATTTTTCCTTCCTTTCCCCTATATTTCTGTTGTGTTTCTTAAATTTCACATATGAGTGTAATCATGTGATATTTGTCTTTTTCTGCAGAAAACATGTTCTTAATCACTGCTTAGCTAGGATAAGATCAGTTTGGAGTACATTGTGTTTGATATCTAGATTTGGTGTCCAGATTTATTGAGATAGAAGGAGATGGAAATCCAGCTCTGGAGGTCAGGATAGAGATAGTAACTGGATATAGATTTGGAAACATGAACACAGATGAGCTCACCCAAAAGAAAGAGTATCTAGAAGGTTATACCTTTGACTGAAATAGGACACACCAGAAAGGAAATGTGCTGTCATTAGTACAGACAGCACCAGTGGTAGGAGATTGAATTGCTCAGGGATACAATGAAGTGCAGAAGCATCTGCATCAAATGCAGAAGCATTTGAAATCAAGTGACTAGGTTGAGATAGAAATGAAAAGGATGAAATGTGTTAAATGGAACAGAGAAGTGGAGGAAAACCAGAAAAATTAGCATTTCAGAAGTCAATATTCAGAAAAGAGTATCGAGAAGATAGATGAAAGTGGCTGGCTGTGTGAAATATAGCCCAAAGCAGAGAGGTCTACAAAAGAGCCATTGAGATTTAATAATGAGTTGTCATTGGTAAGCTTGGGTGAGGTGACAGACTGAAGTCAGATTATAGTGGGTTGAAGAGTGGACTGAAGTGAGTGAAGAAATTAAATAAAAACAGACTTTAGTCACCTGTCTGGCAGTTATCACACCACCCAGATGTATTTCCATTGTTTTTTTCAACATTAAGGTAAGAATTTCATGTCAACCTGATAATGCTCCCATATGGACATCAGTCTATTTTTACTCATAGGTTAGAAGACTCAGTAAAGAGCCAGCTGAACAGGTTTAGAGTAGAAACCACGGAGCTCTACAGTTCTCATTTTCTCATCTCAATCCATCCACATACACCAAGCACGTCAATGGAGAGTGCTTGACCAGGAGGAGTGGGAGAGGAAGCAACTCTGAGTTTGATCCCAGCTTTGTATCTTCAAAACTTTGTGGCCTGGGGCACATTTCTTAAGTTCTAAATCTCAGGCTTCTGATCTCTAAAATGGAGGTATTGACAGTGCTCATTTCACAAGTTGTTCAGATGATCAAACGCATTATTATAAGCAAAGTATTTATCATTGTGTCTCAAGTCATTAAGTGCCTAATAAATGATAGCTGCTATAATTATTATTTATTATTATCATTATCATCTGTACTTTACTTTAATTCCTTGTGACTAAGCATAGTGACTTGTCTGGGAAACTGCCTGACTTCCTTTATGGATATCATCCAGCCATCAATCCAGATCATGGGATTTGGGGGAAAATAGATAAACTCTTGAGTGTAGTTACATTGATTTCTAACTGTTTCATCCCTGGAAAATGTCTTATTTGTCCTATTTGTAATTTCTACATATGTACAATTATAAAAAAATACTTTCCTTATAGAATCATTGTAAAAATTGGATGAAACATTTACTTAAAAAGTGTTCTGTACTGGCACTTACTAAGTTCAATATAAAGGTATGTTTGAATTCATTTATTTTCAGGATTAAACATGAAAAATGGAGTCAGGTTATTTCTTTTCGTTTTTTCATTTGACACTTTTTTTGGTTTGAGATACTTTGCTCTATTTTTCCTTCCCTATGAAAGGCTGCTAGATCCAAGGGTCAGTATCTGCAAAGATCTAGCCTGTCTCATGAAAATATAGAAGTACAAACAACAAAATCATTTCAAGAAGCTTTTATGTTGGACATGGGAAAAGATAACAGCTCTAAATAGATGAGCCATGTGTTCACCATCAGGGTCGGCACTGCCACTGAGAACTCATGGGATCTGGTAGATTCAACATGCTCTTATTCTCCTACGTTTTAACCCAAAACCAAATTTCTGCTTCAATCTTTGATAATCTCATTTACTTAGTGCAGCAACTGCTGTATACCCAATGTGGCTAGGTTCCCCTCAATAGTCCCTCTTTTATGACTCTAGTACTTGCTAGACTTTCACTTTTAAATAAAATGGTTAATAATTCCTCTGGTGTATTTGAGATTTTTTAAAGTATTTTTTCAATCTAGTTTAATCTGTGTTTAATTTAATATATTAAATCTTAATTTAATATTTTATCATTTGAGCTAATATATTTAAAATGCATTACATCTTAATTTTATATATTCAATCACAGTTTAATAAAGTTTCCTTTTAACATCTTGATTAAAAGGACTGTTGCACGGTACTTATGCCTTTCAATTAAACTCCAAGCACTGTTGTCTCAGTGGGCTTCAGTACTCCATCAAGGCATCAAGCCTTGTCCAAACAAGGAGGAAGAAATGCCAGTAGAAAAATATAGAAATCTTAGTATTGACCTATCCTTCTGACCTACTGACTTCTTTATTGGTAAGAGTGATGCTAGTTGCTGTAACAGGCAAATTTCTAAGTTTCAGTGGCTTAGAGCAATGGAAATTATCCACATCATCTATCAAACTAATGTTCCTGGTCCATGTGTTGTTCTCCAAATGGTGATTCTGGTACCCAGTGTCATTCCATCCTGTTGATCTGTTATCTTCAACACTGGTCACAAAAAGGGGAAAGAATGTTGAGGATCATGTGGATGGGTTTGAATGAGCCAGATCTGGAGGTGACACATGTTATGTCTCTTCCTGTTCAGTTGGTTAGAACTCAAGTCACATGATTTCTAACTCCAAGGGATGACTGGGATTGAATTGAGCTAATGTGCAAAGGAGAAAGAGGAAATGGGATTGTTTGTATTTAAGATGTTATTATTTGTATCCCAAAGTACATAGAACATTAATTATTTTATTCCTAGAATAACTTCTTTGCACCTGGCATGAAATTCAGTATCTCTGAGGAAATTAAAAATCTCTAACTAAAAGACAAAACAAAATAATACAAAAACAAACAAAAACCCTGCTATTTGAGAAAGAATGCCAACAAATGGAAAGTCAACATGGAAAACGTCATTACTTCTGTATGTTTGTGAACCATAGTCTGCCCTCAATCAGTAAGCTTCTGTACCAAAGTAAACAAACAAACAAACAAACAAACAGAACTAAGCAGTAACAACCAGAAAAATACTTTGAGGGGAACACCCAGGTCCTTCTATGTTTGTATATCTGTACTTTTGAAGGTGTCAAAGAGAAGGGTGTACCAGGTATTCAACTATTTAATAAAGAGGCAAATATTGATGAGTAGAAACAGAAAACACAGAGGTCCTGACCCACCTTCCCTTAAAAAAGATAATAAATTGTGACAGAGCCACAGATTTTCATTATGAATATAGCATTGAAATTTTGCTAACAAGCATATTTTGAGCAATCCATTAAAAGCTCATGATATATGAATGGTAAATAGGGACATGAAAAAACTCTAAATATTATTAGTTATTTGGGAAAGGCAAAGTGAAACCACAATGAGATACCACTGCACAGATTTTAGAATGGTTAAAATTAAAAAGTCTGGCCTCATCAAGTGCTGATGAGGAAGTGGAAAAAGTGGATTTCTGATTAAATGCTGATGGATGTAAAAAGCATTCAAACACTTCACTGGTGGTTAAAGCATAAACCGCTTTGGAAAAATATTTGGCAATTTCTTAAAGAATTAAACATACACCTACCATATGATCGAGCTATTACATGCCGAAGTATTTTCCCAAGAGAAATAAAAACATATGTCCACACAAAGACATGTGCATGAATGTTCATAGCAGCTTTATTTGTAATAGGCAAAAGCTGGAAACAACCCAAGTGTCCATTAACAAGTGCCAACAACTGTGGTATACCATGCAATAGAATACTTCTTAAAAATAAGGAATAAATATTGATACATGCTACAACATGGATGCATCTCAAAATAATTATGCCAAGTGAAAGAAGCCAGGCAAAAATATAGTGCATTTAAATAAAATTTAAATAAAATTCTAAAATATATAAACTAATCTATAGTGACAGCAGATCAGTTGTTGTCTGGGGAGGGAGGAGAAGGGCTATAGAGAGAGATAAAGTCTTCAAGCTACTTTTGGGAGAGCTATTGATGTGTTTATTATCTGGATTGTAGTAACAGTATACATATAGGTCGAATCTTTTCAAATTGTATACTATGAGCAGTTAACTGCCTTTTAATTATACCTCAATAAAGTTGTCTTTAAAAACTAATAGTATCCAATGAGAAGAATTCACCATCACTTCTGGATATCCCTGTCAAAAATATATAACCAGAATGTAAACCTAAATTAAGGGACATTCTACAAAATAACTGACCTGCAATCTTTAAAAGTGTCAAAGTCCAAAAATCTAAGTAATAGTGAAGAAATGTCGCAGACTGAAGGTAACTAAAAAGTTTCTATGTGTGATTCTGAACTGGATTTTTATGCTTTGTGAACAAAAATTGGAACAATTTTTTGGAAAAATTGGCAAAACTTGACTGGTGTTTGACTGTTAAATGGCAATAATATATAATGTTAATTTCCTGAATTTGATGGTTATATTATGTTTATATAAGGAAATCTCCTGCTTATAGAAAATACACATTGGGGCAGTAGGAGACAATGGAGCATTGGATTAACAAATTACTCGCAAATGGTTGTGGACCACTGCATCTTTGTGTACTTCCTCAAAGTGTTGTTTAATTATAGTTTGTAATACTTTCAAAACTAACAATTTTGGGAATAATTGTCTTAATAATAAGAAAAACAAAAAGCTCAAATAAAAAATGGGCAAAGAATTTGAACAGATATTTCATGAAAATTGAAGTATGGGTAGCAAAGAAGCATATAGAAAGATGTGCAACATCATTAGTCATTAGGGAAATGCAAACCAAAATCATATGGAAATATCAGAAAACATGTATTAAAATGGGCAAGACTGATAATATCATGTGTTGGGTGACCAAGTATAGATAGTTGAACTCTCATTCAGTGCTTTTGAGAATATGGCATGGTATAACCACTTTGGAAGAATAGTTTTGTATTTTTCTAAAAAAATAAATATATATCTACCATGTGATACCATCATTCCAATCAGAGGTATTTACCCAAAAGAAATGAAAGCATATATTCATACAAAGGTTATATACAAATTGCCATAGAAGATCTATTAGTAATATTAAAGAAACTAGAAACAATCCACGTATTCATCAACAGGTGAATGCATAAACCATGTAATGGAATACTACTCAGCAAGAAAAAAGAATCAACCACCAATACACATAATGACACGGATAAATCTCAAAATAATTATGCTGAGTAAAAGAAGTCAGACAAAAGAAAGAGTATAGAGAAAGGGAGAGTCAGAGGAAAGGTAAAAAAGGGGCACCAGAAAACTTTTGGGGGTGATGGATATGATATGTTTTTTTCTGATTGTGTAGATGGTTTCACTGGTGTTTATAGAAGTCAAAACACATCGAAATATCGAAATGTATATTTTAAATATGTGTAGTTTATTATTATATGTAAGTTATATCTCAACAGAGCTGGTAAAAAAGAAAGAAAGAAAGAAAGAAAGAAAGAAAGAAAGAAAGAAAGAAAGAAAGAGGAAGAGAAAGAAGAAAGAGAGAAGAAAGAAAGGAAGGAAAGAAGGAAGGAAAGAAGGGAGGGAGGGAGGAAGGAAGGGAGGGAGGGAGGGAGAAAGTCAGAAAGGAAAACGTTTAGCTGAGTTCTTGGTAATTTTAAATAGCACAGGTTTATACCTTGGTAAGAGTCTGAACTGTAGCACAGTTCGATGTTGCCAGGTGAAGGTAGACATTTCTGCCTAATAGACAGTGAATTTGAGATTATAGTTAACATTTTCTTTTTGAAATCTGAGAAGGTGAACAGAATGCTTGGGGTGGACCAAGGAATTCCCTCGAGCAAAGTGAAGGCAAAGAACTTGTTTTCAATCTGATCCACCTGGCAAGTGAATGATTTATAGTAGTTTTTTGATTTTCTGGTGTGGAAGTATTTCACAGAGAAGCAGAAGTCCAAAGATGCCAGGAAAATGGCAGATAAAGTTGGTTTTCCCCCAGGAAGTATCAGAGACAGTGCCACTAAATGCTTTGTCTCTACCAGCATTAGGAAATGTGCTGGGGTGAGTCAGTCATGGGATTGCTTTTGTGCAAGTGTCAGGAAGGACATTAATACCAACATGAGCCTGTATTTTCTAACTAATCAGAATACAAGGCAGAAAGGTGAATGCCATGATCTTCTCTCTCCTTCCTTGGCTGAGCAGGCATTTGTCATCTAGCTTTCCCTCAAGCACTGATCCCTCAGGCAAAGTTGCTGGAAAGAAGCCATGTATTTGAAGCTCAATGAAGCAGTCTACAAAAGTCTTACAGAAAGCCAGTCATGGAGTGCTAGGGCAATCATAAAGGTTTTAATCAAAATATTTCTGGTTCCTCTTCCTTTAGGACACATGTAGAATTGTATTTACTGTCATTGGCACACAGCTCCCTTCCCGGCTGTTCCCTGGTCTATGACTACTTCTTCTTCTTCTTCTTTTTTTAATGTTTATTTTTTGAGAGAGAGAGGGAGAGACAGAGTGTGAGCAGGGGAGGGGCAGAGAGAGAGAGGGAGACACAGAATCCGAAGCAGGCTCCAGGCTCCGAGCTGTCAGCACAGAGCCCGATTCGGGGTTTGAACTCACAAGCTGTGAGATCATGACCTGAGCCGAAGTCAGATGCCTAACTGACTGAGCCACCCAGGCGCCCCTCTATGACTACTTCTAACCAATCATTAGTAAATGTGTCATTTCTGGGCTAGCACATCTTAATTGCTCCCTGGCAGAGTTCTTTTTACTTTGGCTCAGAAATTGGCAATGCCAGAAATGGTGGCTTCTCACTTAGCCTGTTTCCGTATTGAGTGTAATGAGCAAGGTATCTCTTGCCTGCTTCCAATGACCATGTAGCATGAGCAAGAAAGAAGCTTTTATTATTTGAAGACACTGAGATTTTAGAGCCATTTATTAACACACCACAATTTTAGCTATACTGGCTCATTGTTTTAAAAGAACTTACATTTGATAAATTACAGACACTGATTTTCTTTCTCAAAGGTCATTTGTAGTAAGACATAGACTGAAGTAGAAGTAATGATCGATAGAAGCAAATTGATCCCATGTCCACAGACAGCATCCAGGATTTTCCACTGCATTAATTAGTTTGGAAAATGGAGAACTATTTCATTCATACATAATATAATTCACAGTTACCCCATGACTGTATTTGCATTAAATTCTACATCTTAAGCCACAGAAGCCACAGGTTTTACTAGAACTAAGATTTGGACAAGAAACAGGTATGAACAAAATGATGTGGGCTGCTGAGTAGTAGACCCTGAAAAAGTTTAATGCTTTAAACTTATGAGTAAGGAAAATAATGATGGGGGAGGTGCCCAAATCTTCACTGGTAATGTGAGATGAATTTTTGAGCAGGTAGTTTTCCCCTAAGGTGACCCACCTACTTCGGGAGATGACTGGGAGTCATGATCAGCCTGTCCCCCTTTAAAACTGAAAGAGTAGACTGGTATGAAGATAATCCATGAGACTGAGAAGGAAAAAAAACAAACAACGAAAACAAAACAAAACATGCAAAGTTTACATCTGTTACATATAGGCTGACATGAACTGAATTGCCTGTAGCTAAAATTAAAACAAAGTGAGTGTTTGATGATCTGGACTCAATCTCAAGAATAAAGTAGTTGTCTCAAGAAAGGAAGAAGACTAATATGACAGTGGCCCAAGCAAATCTCAACACATCTTTTAAATTTTACCATTATTGGCATTGGCCCATTCAAATGTATTATTTAATTCTAAAGACACAAAATAGTTCAGAAAGATAGCCTGAAGATTTTCTTTTTCTTTTCTTTTTTTTTTCTATTCTTCCCTGAGACATGATGTTACGAATGCTCCTTTCAATAATTTGATAGATTCAAGCTCTGAGCCAGAGAGAGCATCTGTTAGAAAACATGGCAATATTCTTTCTATTTATGGCTCTTTCGGTCCAAACCACCACGACATCATTTCTGTTGTGAACCCCCATCCCTTGAAAACACAAATCACAATGATAAGGATTTGGAAGAAAGGAATTATGAAAATCACCCAACGCCTCCCAGCAATGAGAAATAACTCCTTCTGTTTACTAAATCCAGAGACTTTTCTTCATAAATAGTTCTATGAGAGTTAACCCTCAACATGGCTCGACCAAAGTGGGAAACTAAAACACCCAGTCAGAAATGACATTAAGGAACACATATAAGATGAGCCACTGCATTTAGAGCACATTTAATAACCAGAGAAGTTACTAACTGAAGCCAAACCTCTAAGTCTTCCACCTCAGAAAGATTAAAAGCTGACAACAAAAGTGATGTTCCAGAAATTAGACTGACATATATGGTAAGGACAGAAAATTAAACAGAAGACCATGCATGTTTCTAATCCTCTTAATGTTACTCAGCTCCCAGCAGCCAATAACTTGGGGTATGGGAGGGAATCAAAAGAAATTTTTGGATTTTTGGCTTTTTCAGAGATTAAGGAATTTTCATGCTCATGAAGTGGGTTTTCTCATCAACTCTAGTTTAAGAATTTAAGATGGCTAAGCTAACAAGAGGCAAAAATGAAATAGATCTACCTATTATCTAAGACTACTGGATCATAGATATGCTTACGAATATTTAGCAACTTCTGGGAAATAGTGGGCAGCTTATTTCAATACTGTCATCATTTAGATATCAGGATGGCAACTCTGAACTCTGAGTGCAATTACATGTTCTGGTGGCTTTACTGGAAAGAGAATTCTGTCCATTCCTCTGCACAGAGAGTCAGAGGAGGAGCCTGAATGTAGGAAACAAAAGTGACTTCATGACATATCTTAGGCAAAGAGAAAAAGAGACCAAGAAATAAGGGGCCCACAAATTATGGACTCAAGTCAAAGGCCAAGAAGAAAAGTGAATGAACATAGAGTTTGGACGATGTCTTTTTTGTTTTGTTTTGTTTTTGTTTTAATGGAAAGACCCAAGAGATCTAGAAGGGGATCCAGGCTACAAGCTATTGTGCTGTTCTAAATGATTCCCTGCTTTCACTCTCTCCTACTCTATCACCCTGGCCCAAAATACAGTCTACACTCAGCAACCAAAACAATCTCTTACAAGTATATATTATATCACATTACTCCTCAGCTGAAAATTCTCCAGTGGCTTCCAACTAAAAACACAATGGAACTTACCTTATAATACTAGAATATGGTGATTAATTTCACCCCCAGATATTGTCCTTCCTCATTTCTTATCACTCTTACCTTTATTCATTATGCTCCCATTACAATGACTTTCTTTCCAATCCCGGAACACATCAAACTGGTCCCTTTCTTGGGCTTGTCCTTGTCATTCACTCTGGTAGCAGAGTGTCCCTCCCAAATTCACATGTATTGCTTCATCTTTTTCATCAGTAAGTTCTTAGCTCAAATCTTATCTCTTCAGAGGGGGCTCTCTGCATGTTATATGCCACCTAGTCATTCCCTGTTGCATAAATCTTTTCATTTTCTTCATCATAACTATCATTATATTTAACTTTTATTAGTTAGTCTGTCTTAATCTGTCCTCACCCCAGCTCTAAAGTCAAAGTCCTGTCACAGGAGAAATCTGGATTGCCATTTACTATTACCCAGCTCATAAGAAAGAGCGTCTCACACCATAGACATGCAATAATTTTTTGAATTAATCCAAACATCTTTTGCTCAAGTTGTGTTTGGGGAAAACTACTAAAATCTAGATCAGCATAAAATGAAGTTGGGAAATTAATGAAACAGCAAACCAAGGAAATAGAACATTTCATTAGGGAAAAGTAATTGTCTTTCTTGTTTCAGCTTGGTTACATGTGAGATTTTCTGTTTCATGTTTTCCCTGTTTGAGAATCAAAAAATTAAATACATATAAGATAAAACAAATTGACAGCTTTGTTTTAAAAAAACTGCCTTTGCAGTGAGTGACAAGCTGAAAAAAAAATTATACCAAGCAGAATTCTAATTCAAATGCTGTAACTCATATTTATAAAGCGCTTCCACTCTGCATTTTTCTAAAGACTTTCCAGCCTCACCAGAAACGCCACTTATTCATTTAAGCAAATGGTATGTGGTGATAGGGTTGGGAGCAGAGAACTTGACGTTTGAGTACTAGTGAGGCCACAGCTGGAGTCTCCTTTAATTTCACCCAGAGTAAAAGCTCTTTGTCTTGGCCAGAGGTACAGCCCTTGAATCTTGGCTAGCTGTGTACAAAAGGCATCTCCTTCTCACAGAGCAGGGATCAAGCCAAGGAAGGCAGTTGAGTCTTTAGTGATCTATCACACAGACACAGACAATTTATTGTGCTGATAAATTGGTATCATGTTCTTAGACAAAAGTCAGAATTTGTGTTGTGCTATTTGCAAAGACAAATAGATATTACTTTACACAGTAGATGTAGAGTCTTAAAAGAGTGCACACTTTTGTAAATAATGCTGTATTTTAAAAGTGTTAAAGGAAACACTGACAAGAAACTTTCTGGGAATTCTTTTCCAAAAGGAATACATACTTTGTAAAATGAATAAGGTTGCTTAAAATACCCCAGACTGGGTCAGTTTCGCTCAGAAATTAGGTAAGGTGATACTGGAATCAGAGCCTGCCCGTGGATAAAAGTGAGAACAGATAACCTTAAAAGATGATCTTTTAAGTTGATCTAGGTTTTATAACTGATATACACAAATATATGAATGTTATTTATGTAATGGATGCCCATGTGCTCTAAAACTCTATACTTTATTTGGACTTAGCACCCTTAGACCATGGGTGAGGGTCCTTCTTTCCTACGTCATATGTTTAGAAAGCCTCATTTTGGCCTTCATCTGGTACCCCCACCCCCACAGGTGAGTGGTCTTAAGCTCCAAAGGTATGTGCCCATCCATAGCCCACATACCCCCTTCTAGACAATCCTATAGGTTCCACGGCCCCTGGATTTCCAGCCCAAATATCACTGACATTGTTTTCAATGCCTGCCTGGGTCTTTCCTCAAATCTGCCTTCCTGAAAACAGACCAAGCTGTTGCTGGTGAATGCAGCCCTAGATGTGGGGATGTGGATAAAGCATGGAAAGGCTGCCTGGAATATGCAGAGGGCAGGAGGGTGAAAAGAAAAGGTCCATCAAAGTGGGCCCGTGTCCTGGGATTGGGCAGATTCTCTTTGTTTTGTCATGCTCTGATGAGGATCTGGCATTTTCAATCTTATTTAGGATTTATTTGGAAAGGTAGAGCATATTTTATGTAGTAGCTTCATAGCATGTCATGACTTGGAAATATTTACATATATAATATGGGAACTTCCATTTATATTCTTGCCTTGGGCCCTGCAAATGTTAGGAGGAGGACTCTTAGTGTTACTACCTTTGGAACTATATTAGATACTGAACTAGAAGAGGGACGTCTGCCACCAGGTGGCTGTGTATCTTTCTGCACATCTAGGAACTCTACCCTAGTGTGTCAATGCAGATACAACTGAGGGCAGCCCCAGTGTCCTCCTCACCTTGCCCACATGTGAAAAATGCATGTGGCTGCCTGAGAGAGATATAATATGCCAGGAAATATATCTGGGGGGCCCAAAGAGACTGCGGTAGGTTATAATATTAAAAAAAAAAAAAATTGCTGCTTCTCCCTGGTAGAATCTTATCCTTTCCCACACCATTAAATACACTTGGACATGTGACTTCTTCTGGTCAATGAGATGTAACTGGGAGTGATGTAAGCACTTTCTAGCAGAAGCTTTATGACCTACTACCTGGTGCCATGATCTTTTCCTTCTACTGTGAGGTTGGCCAAGTCTTTGATAGGAGTTGCTCTTCAGACTGTGTCCTGGAATAAAGACTAACCTTGAATGAATACTGCTACTGACCTTTAATGAATATGTAGTCCAAGGAAGAGTGGATCTTTGCTGTTATAAGTCATCGTGATTTGGGTTTTTTTGCTATTGTTGTTGCTACCATTGCATAATTTAGCCCATCAATAGAAGTGAGTATAAAGAAGACGCACTATCCGAACTTCTTGACCAGAGGACACAAAGGTCATGAATGTCACCAGCAGATCCCAGTGCACAGTGAGTGCCAGGATTAACGTGTTATATGAGATCATGGAGCAGCAAGGATAGAGAATGGCAGGTGGGCATGTGGACCAAATATCTCTGACCTGATGCCTGGACCCTAAGTAGTACCAGGGAGGAAAAAAGGCAAAGGGACCAGGTGTAAAAAACTTAATTGGGTCAAAACTTCAGCTGGAGTCATTTTAAAACCGGAGGGCCTATTACCTTGAATTGCTAAGAAATTTGCCAATCGCTGGAATAAAGGCTACAGAGCTATATTACTTTTAATTTTTTAAGGAAATAAATATTACATTTTTGCAAATACATCGCTGAAACCGAAAATTTGAACCCATTATAATAATAGTTTATGGCTACTATTTCTAAGTGCTCAGTAGTCACAGGAACTTAATGAAGAGGTTTTATCATCATCTCCATTTCATCAAGGAGTAAACTGAGGTGCATTGTGAGTATTACATGCCCCTAAGTCTCACAGTGCATGCTCACAAGCACGGCAGTATCGTGCCTCACACCTACACCTGAAAGCTATGTCTTTAATCTACCGAACCCCAAGCATAGCCCTTGTGAGGTCAGACAACTGGAATGTAATGTCCCTGCCATCCAGTTGGCTGAATTTTTCACATGGGAATGAAGATAGAGGTGGAGAGAGACCATAATAATCATCTCTTACATTTGAATAGTGCTTTAATCTTGTCTCATTTAATAAGAATGCACAGTTACGTGGTAAGCAAGGTAGAGATTACTATTCACATATTCTAAATTTAGAAAGAGCTGAGTGACTAGAGTTCAGAGTGGTGTTCCTAAGAACCAAGTAATCCCCCAAGCTTCAAGTTACTTGAGAAAGGGAAAATATTTTCTCTATTTTAAGGTCACAGACAATATTCACTGAACTATGAGACATTATATAATGGCCATTTTAAATGGAGTTAAAATCCTACTAAGAAATGTGTGGGCAGCTCTATAATAAATTCGTTGACTGAGGACATTTTATTATAGAGTCCTGAAGATAGGATTGGCAGCAATTAGTACCGGTACAGACTTTAACTGGACCACTGTTGAGATGATTCCTGAATCTGCTTACTCTCATCTTTCTCCAGAGTGTGAGATCTGCATTTCCAAACGTTTTCCCTGAAACCCCATGTGGACACCTTGTCAGCCCTGAAAATCAACTCTGCTCCTCTTTCCACAACTGGCTCCTGTTTCTCATTTCCTGGGTTCTGTAATAGTGGCAGAATTCTCTCAGTTGCCCGCTGTTAATGCCTCAGGGTTATCTATAACTCTTCATTTGATATTGCCTCACACAACTAAGTACCTGTCTTTAGATTCTACCTCTTCTATTTAAAAAAAACAAAACAAAAAAACCCCTCACTTTTTTTTTTCTCCATCCCTCTGACACAAGGTTAGTTCAGGCTCTCATTATTTCTCTTTTGGATCATTAAAATAATCTCTTGGCAGTTTTGAGACCTGAACCTCCTCACTCTATAAAAGTATATTTGCTATTATTGGTCTACTTTTGTTTCTAACCACAGCTCTAATTCCACCATGCTTTTTTTTTTCTTTTTTGACAGAGAGAGAGAGAGAGAGAGAGAGAGAGAGAGAGAGAGATTGAGCATGAGTAGGGGAGGGAGAGAGAGAATCTTAAGCAGGTTTCATGGTTTCATGCCCAGTGTAGAGCCTGATGTGGGCACAATATCATGACCCTGGGATCATGACCTGAACTGAAATCAAGTGAGACACTCAACTGACTAAACCACCCAGGTGCCCCAACCATGCTCTTTTTCAAACTGAACTGGATTCTCGTTGTCAATGGAATTAAATGTGATTTTTTTTTTAGTTTCCAAATTTGAAATCAAGATTTCATATTTCTTTCATGTTACATGGAAATCTCTTTTTTCTTATTGCTCTGCTGTATGTACTATCATCTCTTATTAAACTGAATTGCTTATTTTATAAGATGCCATGGACTTTCCCAGTTCTTTTGTTTTTGCTCTTTTTTCTATATTTGAAATCGCTTTTCCATGTCTACTTCAAATGACTCTACCTTCATGAAGGCATCCCTGCTAGGGAAGATTAAATATTATCTTTATGCAATCATGAAAGATTATATTTTCATAAATCATCCTCACATAATCATGACTGATGTGTAATAAGTTTGACTTTAAATCAAGCGTGTGAAATTTACCAATAAATACAGCATGCATTCTAACCTTGCTGTACTACCTAGAATGTTGTTAGGTTCTAGGAAAGACAGATAGCTTTTATTTGACCTTTTATTCCATGTAATGTATTGCACCTAGATTGTATATGGGAGACACTTACAAACTATTTATTGAGATGAATTCAAAAACATTAACCTAAAATGGTGGTATACTTTCTAATTGCCCCTCAAATACTTGGAACTATTATTATGTTGTCTACTGCCAATAAAAACATGAAGTCAGAGACTGGAACTATTGAGGAATAAAACTACTCTATTTTATTATTTTTAAAAATGTGTATTCTACATTAATAATAAAAGACAATATTGATTTTGGATATAATCATATAAGGAGAATGGTTAGGAATTATAGAAGCTTGTTGTTCTTGTTGCTTTCCTATGACTCTCATGAAAATTTGAAACAGTGTTTTATTATCCTCAAATCATTTTCAGAGGCCTCCATAAAAATTGAGACTGGGGCCCTGCCCAACATAACACCAAGATCAAAAGCTTATTTTCTAGTAAATTAGAATCAAAATTTTATATCACAAGTTTACAGACTTATGGAAGTTTAAGCCATGAAATATTCTGTCACCTGGTCTTTGCATTTCAACACTGAAAAACTGTAACTGGGTAAAAAAGAAAGTTAATTAGGATGTTAAAAAAATAGAACTACGAGGGACATTCAAAATACATTAAGACTTTGGTTATGCTTACTGAGTGAGCAGTAACTGTCCATAAAATTCTGTTTAAGGAAGCAGCATATTCTTTAGGCTAACCCTGAGTTTAAAGTCCACAATATTTAATGAATATGTTGTCAAAATTAACCAATGCTTCAAATGGTAAAGAGGAAAAAGTTTTATATAACATTGAGGCCCAATAGGAAGAAAAGTCAAAATCTGATTGCCTCCCGAGGACATAAAGAACAGGGAGGTCAG
This sequence comes from Panthera onca, assembly GCF_046562875.1. Lineage (NCBI taxonomy): Eukaryota > Metazoa > Chordata > Mammalia > Carnivora > Felidae > Panthera > Panthera onca. Next base: position 153,645,310 of record NC_138346.1, read on the forward strand.
TAACTGTTCAAATGAGGACATAACACTCACGTCCAACCTGGGAATGGCACCCTGGATGAGATAGCATCAGGTACTATTCAGCAACTGTGCCTGTACTGAGTGATTATCATTGCTAGCTTGCATAGTATTCTTTTAATCTTTTAATTCCCTCCAAAAAAATCCATGGAAAATTCTAGAATTGGAAAATGTTCCATTAACACAAAACACTGGAGGCTAAGATGTAATTGTCAATAAAAAAATTCATAAACAAAATTTAAACTATTGTAGAAAGAAGAGTCTCTAGACCTGATCTTGTTGGTTTTCTAGATTTGTTGTTAGCCATAGATTGCTACATATATAAGAAAAACTTTGATATAGTTGTAAAATCTTTAGATGTGCTTTTCTATTTGTTGTAATATTCATAACATTACAGCAAAAATATCTTCTTTCATTAGAAAAGATGATTTTTTCTAAAAATTTATAATTTGCAAATGCTTGTTTTGTAATAGAAATAAATGTTTCATTTAGCATCAAAGTAATTAGGATACGCAAAACTTTTTCAAAAAAAAATGATTGAGTGCTTCTTTGTGAAAACTAGCTTAAAAATCATTTGTGTCAGTTAATAATTGCTTTCCAATAGAGTGAACATCTTTGGAGATGCTGATGGCTAAGCTACAGGGAGTGGAGAGGGAGATGTACGTTTGGCTATTTGCATATAACAAAAATAAAGACGAGTACATTGTTCAATGAGATATATGGCCTTATTAAAAGAGTGAAAGTTATTTCTACTATGTTGATGAAACTGGAAAACACCAATTCCATACAACACCATACAATTTCGAATAGAGAGCTATCTAACCGCTTCAAGAGATGTCCTTGGTGAAATTGAGTATAGGATGCTTTAATGTTACTTAGCCAATCAGTGCAATTCAAGAAGAATGACTTATTTAAAAAAGACCATAGTAACTTAAGAATAAAATGTCATTCAGAAGTTGAATACCAATGGTACACATCCTTCAAAACCCATCTTCTCAATAAAGCCTTCTATGACATGACAAGCCTTCAAAGACTACATGAGATGGAAAAAAAAATTATTCTAAAACAAGATGTCAATAGTTGCAAGTAATTTCCTACTAATATCAAAAATCAAGAAAGGTAAAAAATGATATGCTTTAAGAAGAAAAAGATTATTGTGGAGACTTAAAGTTATTTCTATACTGACAATGGTCTCATTCACTAACATGTTGATAACTCTACTACAGCTCCCGCCCTAAAAATGTTTTTTTGGATGACTTAGTGAGTGAACTAGGAGTTGGTCTTCACCCACAATGCTTATTAATTAATCACCAGGGTGACCTGGTGAAAGTCACTGTGTGTTGCACGGTTGAAAAGAAACAGAAAAGCTGGGCTGGGCAGTTTTTGTTTGTCAAGGTAAGCTACTTCTCAATTACATTGCAAATTCTTTCAGGGAGAGAACCATACCTTTCATTTATTTAAGTATCAATTATAGTGCGAGGCACATAGTAGTCTCTTAAGAAACAATAGAGCCAGATCAGCTAATGGAGTGACTTGTTAATTACTACTGGAAAAGCTGAATTACAAATAACCTATTTTTTTTCAAACCTGCGGGGGAAATTGTGTAAATACTAGAAATACTAGAAAATAACAGGAGGTGCTAAAATCTAAGAAAAGTTTCTGGGATCTTAGGAAAGAATTAGAAATGTAAATGTGTTGAATAATTATAAAATGCAAATTGGTAATACAAGTTTCCAAAAAAATAAGTTCACAGAAAATATTTAGGCTAAAACTCTAGATTATTTTTAAGAGTAATGGTGATTATTTGCGAGATATATATTTTTGCAGTATAATTTAAAAATACCTATTTATGTAAAAACCAAAGATGGATCGACTGAGACTGCATGAAGCAGTGGAGTGTAGCAGATAATGGCATGAACTGCAAAGGCCAATAGCCGGGATGTGAAACCCAGTATCACTTCCCTTCTGTGTGACCAAGGGTTAAACTACGGTGACTCATTTCTCCTCAAGGGTAAAGTGGTAATAATAATAGGCTTTAGCTCATTGAGGTGTTGTGATATTGTTGTTAGTTGATAAACAAGAAAGCACATAGATAAGTGGTTGGTATATATTAAACTCTAGAGAGAATGTTTGTTGTTATGAATATTACGTTATTCTTCACTTAGCATTATATCGGTGACTGAAAGAAAGAGTCAACAAGTGCATACACACACACACACACACACACACACACACACCCCACACATGCACATGCACATATAAACATATATTAATCATGATATTTAATTAGATGAAATGATAATACAAAGCATGTGTTTAAAAGTCTTGGGTGAAAAATCATTGCTGATAAGACAAAACACTGAATTTCATTTCACTTGATGCACAGTATGTGTGTCAAAAATGTAAGAAAAGAAAATGCTATTTTGATTGAATATTATTTTGATTATCACCTTCTTTTGATTTTAGAGATATGCTCTTCTTTAAAATGTTTCTGAAAATAACATTGTTTATTTTAGAATGTTTATTTTCACCTTAACTATCACCTTTTTAATTCAGTATGTGGTCTAAACAGTAAATCTTCCTTTTCTCCCAAATCACCTCCTAGGGAAATTGGTAAATGTTAACATAAGTGTGCCTCCATGTGTGTCTGTTTACATTTATTCCAAAATATACATTCACACAAGTCATCCTGGGACAGCCACCAAAGTATTAGCAGTGGTTAACCCTTAGAGAGGGGATTAAAAATGATTTACTTTTGGGGCCCCTGCTTGGCTCAGTTGGTTGAGCATGCCACTCTTGATTTTGGCTAAGGTTATGATCCCAGGGTTGTGGGATCCAGCCCCATGTCCGGCTCTGTGATGTGATCACGGCTCATGAGGCTGTGATGAACCTGTTTAAGATTCTCTCTCTCTCTCTCTTTCTCTCTCTCTGCCACTCTTCCCCACTTGTGCTCTCTCTCTCTCTCTCTCAAATAAAAAAAAAAAATTAAAAAAAAAGATTTACTTTCTGTTTTGGAATTCCTTTTGTTTTTCTTTGTATTTCTAAATATGTATTATAATCTTGGATTTTTTGCATAAGATAAACAAAATGTTATATCTTAGAGATAGTTGTTGTCAAACCCATAGTTCATTTAATCTAAGATCTTCAGAAAACATAGATAGAGCTGCAAAGCTTGATCAACAACAAAGAGAGAAATATTTTCACAAATTCTTAATTTTACTTACTATGTTTCACATCATGCATTTATTTAAACATTTTGATAAATAACATTTTTTTTGAACCATGCTTCAACTTATTCAATGTCAATTTATGAACAAGACACGTATTTTTTTTCCCCCATGAAGTGAGATCACTTTTCAATCTGCCATAACATGTGCCCACACATCTTCACTCTGAAAATGTAGCTAGCATTCAGGATCCGTTAGGGTGTTATGGAACTTGGTCTGGAGCATCCAGTTCTTGAAGAAACCAGCGGCACTTGGACATCATGGAAGGCAGGGGGTTTATAGTAACACGAGCGGGCTCAAAGGAGATCACTCTCCAGAGGTCTGAGACCTCTGGAGCGTGAGCAGAGGAAACAATTTATAGTCTGTTACTTCCACATTCTGCGTTAGTAGTATTGGCGCTCACGGCAAGCGGGATAGGAACAAGAACCTGGAAGGGGAGTCTTTGGTTGGGGGGGGGGGACTGGAATTTCCCTATCCAGTCTTGTCAGCCATCTTATAACAGATTTTTCCCTATCAAGGGCAGATTATTCCTTTTTCACTTTCATAATTTTTATGCTGCTCCCAGAAGTCTTCTCGGCATTTGCTTTGAATTCTGCCTTCAGTGCATCTGTCACTTGTACAGATCTGGGAGTAGTAGAGGTGGCTGAGTCCACCTGTTGGCGGTACTCGCATAGATGTCTGGGGAGCGGAGCACCTCACCATCATCAATGTCAGCTCCGCGCACAGCCCATCTTGGGATGATATTTTTATGTTGCGTTAATACTCAAATATACAAAATAAAGGATATAAAGGACTTCTAAAATTTTAGACTGTTAACTTCATGTTGTACTTTCTTGTTTAATATTAGTAATGAATTCCATTGGCTTCATAAGCATGCTACCAATCAGGTCAAGAGATCTGATTTGTTTGAAACTTCCTGCACACTTTATTCTCCACATTTTGGTATTCCAAGATTTGGTGATGTTATAGAAATTAGACAAAACCCTTAAAGACAGCTTCCTTCTAGATGGGAGAGTCCCCAGCCTATCAATTGGTCTTCTTGACTGTTAATTCTCCTGGGGGCTGGAACTGTGTTTTGTTCACTTCTATGTACTCATCAGCTGTTAAGGTGCAGGGCATTTGGTAACCATTCAATAGAATAGAAGTTTCCATGTGCTGGCTTTCCTCATGTGTGTCCTTCAGACCCTGCTCCACCCCAAATCTTCCACATGTCAGTTAATAGCACTTCCATCCTATAGTCTCTTGGGCTAAAACCTGTAGATTTATCCTTAGTTCTGATCTTTCCTTCACATCCCAGATCCAATCCATTAAAAAATACCTACTCTACCGCCAAACAGAATTAAACTCCTTCTCATTACATTCACTGTGGTGTCAGCCTCATCCACTCTCATTTGGATTACATCCACAGTACCCTGACTTCCTACTTCATTCCTGCCTTCTGCGTTCCATTCCCAACAGTGCAGCTAGAATCATTCTCTTAATATTGAAATTAGTTCATGCCCTCATTTTACCAAACCATTAAAGCTTCTATTTCACTCAAAGCAAAAAGCCAGTGGTATATGAAAGTCTACCTGATTATGCCCTGTACCTCTCTGACCTTTGAATCTACTACTCTCTCCAAGTTCCTCCTTTCCAGCCATCTGCCATCCTTGCTCTCAGTGAATGCTGCAGGAGCCTGAGAGCCTCTGCACTCTGTCTGAATATCTTTATGACTAAATTCCTCACCCAAGTCACCTTCTCTCTCAATGGGGCTTAATGTATGACCCTATTCAAAATTTCAACCTCTACTTCCTTGCTTACTCTCTTGGTTCCCCTTTCTCTGCTCTTTTTTTATTTCCTACAGAATTGTTAACCTTCCAGAATATTATATGTATGCGTGTTTGTGTATATACGTGTATATATATATGTATATACATATATACACATATATACATATATGTATACGTATATATGTATATTACATATACATATACGCATATATACATATATGTATATATAATATACATATATATACATATATACATGTATATGTATAATATAATATGCATATTATATGTATACATGTATATACATATGTATATATGTATATATACATGTATATATGTATATATATATACATATATACATGTATACACAATTTATTGTCAGGCTTGACAGTTAAACTATAAATTCCAAATCAAGAATTTTGTTCTCTTTTTATTTCCCTACTGACTTATCCCAAGTGTCCAGTGTGGTTGCCGGAAACTGTTTGTTGAAGGCATGAATGACTAAATGAGCTGTATTTATTTGATTATGTAAAGTGTTCTTTCCTCTATTATTTGTAGTTTGAGTATATTTTTTATTAAGGCGCAATTGCCACCCTAGTTCATATATGCATGTATTTTATTTCCATTTTAATGCAAACTGTCATTGACCTTATTTATTTATTAAATATTTATGCAACCTCACTGCATCTTTGCTTCATAATAAAGAATATGCTGGTTAGGAGAGTCAGAGGAATATGAATGTTGAGACTAAGCCCAGATACTGAAAGCAATCATTGAAGAGGCTCTAAAAATAGTTCTGATAGCAATGTGTTTAATGATCTAATGACTGTATAATTGGTAAAATGAGATTCGAGGTTCTTAGCATTTCATTGAAAGAACCTGCTTTTAAGGTTAACTAATCAGGCAAGGATTACTGAAACTGCTTTAAATTCACTTTGTGCATGCTAAAGAGACTTTAAACACACCGTCTATCACAAAAATAAACTGTATTACCATCAAAATTAATTTAATTAGTAAATTTGACCCTAAACAAGGTAAATATTCATAATGGTTGATTTGAACAAACAATTAAACAAATACATAAAATAACAAAAAAAAATTGCCCTTTTGCAGAATGCCTTTTACAGAAAGGGCATATAATATTCGATGGTGATAACATTTGCTTTTTGTAATTATAACAGAGATGTTAAATACATATACTACCTAACTTTAGCAAAAGGTATAGCACAGGTTTTAATCCATTTTCAGGTGAGGAAATTAAAGATTTCTGTGAATTATCTCATTAATGAACAGGAGAAATCTGCATGCCCTTTGTTTCCCCTTCATTCTTTCAAATTTACCAGTATCTTTCAGTAACTCTTTTTTAATGTCCTTTCTCTAATGAAATCATCTATTTTCATTTGCAATATTTTCTGATTTTTCAGCCATCATTCTACTTCATCTGATCAATTTTGTCGTCACAATACTTAAATATATTTTTCTTGTCCAATCCAGACCTTGTCGTGATCTCTACAACTATAGCGTTTAAGTTAATAATTAACATTCTTAATAGAGTTTCTTTTTCTTATTATGAATTTATCATGTATACTTGATCTACATTAGAATGCACATACTATATATAAAAAGTATTCTTGATAACTTTTAGCATGGACATATATAGCATAAATTCCATGAGAAAATTTATTTGATAAATTTTAGTATACATATATACATGTATATGTATATGTACATGTATATGCATACCTGTGAAACCATCACCACAATCAAGGTAATGAGCATATTCATCCACCTCAGAAATTTCCTTGTACCCCTTGGCAATTCCATTCCCCCCTCCTTCCCTACCTCCCTCAGCCAAGATAATCATTGATCTATAACTATAGAACAATTTGCATTTTCTAGACCTTTATATAAATTGAATCATACAATAGGTATTCTTTTTTGGTGTAGTTCTTGCTCAATATAATTACTTTGAGCTTCATTTATGCTGTGGCGTATATCAATAGTTCATTCCATTTTATTGCTGAGTATTATTTCAATGTGTGGATACAGGACACTTTGCCTTCCATTCACCTGTGGGTGGACATTTGGTTATTTTCAATTTGGGACTATTACAAATAAAGTCGCCATGAACATTCATGTATAAGTCTTTGTGTGGATATAAGCTTTTATTTTCTTGGATAAATGCATAGCCTGGATCATTGAATCAGGTATGTTTAGTGTTTCAAGAAACTACTAAGCTATTTCTCCGAAGTGTTTGAGCCATTTTGTATTCCAACTGGCAGTTCATGAAAGTGCCATTTGCATCACTTTGTTTAGTATTAGCCATGTTAGTGAATGTACAGTGATATCTAATGGTTTACACTTGCATTTTCCTGTTGACAGTGATACAGAGCATTTTTCATGTGTTACTTGTCACTTGTACAGATTTTTTGGCAAAGTTTCTGCTCAGCAATTCGCTCATGCTTTATTGTATTGTCTTCTTAATGAAATGTAAGAGTTCTTTACATATTCTAGCTGCAAACCTTCTGTTGGGTATATGTTTTGCCAACATTTTCTAGTGTTTGGCTTGATTTTTCCCTTTCTTAACCATGTCTTTTAAAGTGCAAAAGTGTTTCATTGTGATAATTTCTATTTATTGATTTTTTTTCTCTTTTTAAAAATTTTTTTTTAATGTTTATTTATTTTTGTGACAGAGAGAGACGGAACATGAAAGGGGGAGGGTCAGAGAGAGAGGGAGACACAGAATCTGAAACAGGCTCCAGGCTCTGAGCAGTCAGCACAGAGCCCGACACGGGGCTCGAACCCACCAACCGCGAGATCATGACCTGAGCCGAAGTCGAACGCTTAACCGACTGAGCCACCCAGGCGCCCCGATTTTTTTTCTTTTATAGTAAATGTTTGGTGTCATATCTAGGAAATCCTTACCAAATCCACATCGCTAAGATATTCTCCTATGTTTCCTTCTAGAAGTTTTATAGTTTCAGTTTTTACATTCTGTTTATGAGCATTCCAGTTTAATGTTCTGTATGACACAAGACTAGGGTCAATGAATTTTGGTTTTTTTGTTGCATACTACTCTCCATTTGTTCCAGCATCATTTCCTTCTTTAAAAAAAATTTTTTTTGTGTGTTTACTTATTTTTGAGAGAGAGAGACAGAGCGTGAGTGGGGGAGAGGCAGAGAGAGAAGGAACACAGAATCCATAGCAGGCTCTAGGCTCTAAGCTGTCAGCACAGAGCCTGTCGTGGGCCTGGAACTCATGAATGGCCAGATAATGACCTGAGCAGAAGTTTCTACACTTCACCAACTAAGCTACCTAGGCACCTCCAGTAACACTTAAAATGATTTTCTTTTCACATAGAATTGCTTTGACCCTTTTGCAAATAAACAATTGAATGTATACCTGTGGGTCTCCTTTTGGACTTGATTCTGTTCCTTTGACCTATTTATCTATCTTTCTGCCAACACCCCATTGTCTCTATTACTATCCGCCTTTAGAAGTTCTTGAAATCAGACATTGCCTGTCCTTCACTTTAGGAAACTGATCCTTTTGAAGCTTGCTTTTTAGCTTAGAATGGTTAAAACAGAGTAAGCGTAAACTGTGGCTATTTGAGGCAGATTTCTGAGGCAATCTCCTAACTATGCCACCATATACAATGTGAATTATGTTACTTTCTTTTTTTTTTTTTTTTTTTTTTTTTTTTTTAATGTTTATTGGGGCACCTGGGTGGCTCAGTCAGTTAAGCTTCCAATTCTTGATTCAGGCTCAGGTCATGATCTTGTGGTTCATGAGTTCAAGCCCAGCATCGAGCTCTGTGCTGACGGTGGGGTGGCTGCTTGGGATTCTCTCTCTCTCTGTCTCTGTCTCTGTCTCTGTCTCTCTCTACCCCTCCCCTGCTCATGCTGTCTTTGTCTCTCTCAAAATAAATAAATGAACTTTAAAAAAACAAAGTAAATTGCATGAATACATTTACCACGTTTAAATATTCTTTTATTTCTGGGATTAACCCCATTTGGTCAGGATTCAGTATTTTTGCTATTCTTTTCAATTTATGATTTTATACTCTAAATCTTATTTAGGATTTTAAAGCTATATACATAAGTATGATTCTTTTATAATTTTAGTATTATTCTCCAGTTGAATTTCAAGTTTATTTTACTTGATCAAATGGATTGGTTGATTTTCCTATTTTTCTTTCTTTTGAAACACTTCCATAAGCTGAGAAAATCTATTCCTTGAAATTTGGCAAAACTTCTTTTCAACTGTTGTTGAGAATTGGATTAGTGATGTTATATCACTAGTATAATATCTTTACTGGTTACTGGTTTATACTGGTTTTCTATTTATTCTCTGTGAATTTTTAAATTCATATATTGTATAAAATTGTCCAGTTTGTCTTTGTTTTCATTTTTTAACTTAGGTTTAAATGCAATTTTCTTTTATGAAATTATATATTTGCTGTTATGTTTTCTCCTATATTCCCAATAATGTTGTTTGTGACTTCTATTTTATAAAATCAGTTTTGCTAGAAATTCCTCTCTCTTATGGCCCTTCCAAGAATCAGCTTTTGGTTTTACTGATCATCTCCCTTCTTCTCTATTTTCTATTTATTTTTTTATAGTACCTTTATTGTTATTCTTTTGCCTTTCCAGTAGTCTACTTTATTATAATTTTTTTTTTTTTTGGTTGGAAAAAAAACAAACTAGATCTCCAGCTTTTAGATTATCCTAGCTTCATCCTACAAGTTTTAATACATAGTGCATTGTGTTGTCCAGGTCTAAATATTTGATAACTTCCAGACATATGGTTTCTTTAGACTATTTTTTAATTATTGATTTCAAATGTAATTTTATTGTGGTCAGAAGTGTGGTGTTTGTCATATTGATCCTTGGAATTTTTTGAGACTTCTTTTGTGACTTACTAAGTGGTCAAATTTTGTAAATATTTTATTAGTACCTAAAATGTTTGCTTGATGCATTAGTTTTTGATAAAGGTTTGTTAAAATCTCCAGGTCCAAATCTAGTGATGAATTGGTTAATATTTATTTTTTAATCATTAAGTTTTTACATTTCTTCTTTAAAGACCTATCTTTTTATGACTATTCAAGTTCATAATTGTTATTCCTTGTTGATGGATTATTGCAGTTTTCAATATTTAGCATACCACTTTATTTCTGTCAGTGATTTTACCCTTAAATTGTGTTTTGTCTAATATTAACACTGTAGTTTAGACTGGCTTTTTGATTAGTATTTTCATCAAGAATTTTTACATCTCTTTATTTTGTTTTGTTTTTTCCAGTATTTAAAAAAAATTTTTTTTAACGCTTATTTTTGAGACAGAGAGAGACAGAGCATGAACGGGGGAGGGTCAGAGAGAGAGGGAGACACAGAATCTGAAACAGGCTCCAGGCTCTGAGCTGTTAGCACAGAGCCCAATGCGGGGCTCGAACTCACGGACCGCGAGATCATGACCTGAGCCGAAGTCGGACGCTTAACTGACTGAGCCACCCAGGTGCCCCTCTGTTTTGTTTTAATGCGGGACATAACTTGATTAAACACACACATACACCAAAACAACCTCTTTGACTTTTCATGTATAAATTTAGTCTATAAAAATTCACTGTGATTACTTAATTCTATCATCTTAGTTAATGCTTTTTAATTTGCTTCTTTGGGCTTTGTTCTTTCTTTCCTTTAATTCCAAAGCTAACAGTTATTTTATTCTCATTTTCCTTTATTTGTTTAGAAAAAAAATAATCACTCTTATTCTAACATACATATTTGTCTATATATAATTTAATAGACGTGAAAGTAGAAATTATTATTTTCTTATCTTCCTTGTTAGTGTAATCTAGCATGATAGGCAAATTATTTCCGAATCAATTGAAAATTACTTTTTCCTATGATTTACTTAACAGAATGTTTTACTAAAATCTTAGCTCACACACCCCAATTTTTTCCATCTAGATTTACCCATTTTTTCTTACTGCTTAAATACAATGAAGTAATGTATTTCATCAACTCTCAGAAGTTTGCTATTAGTACAACTACTATTTATTTGTAGAAAATACATACCATTCTTTGATAGCTTTGAATGAATCTACTTTTATTTGCTGATCAAACTTTGCAATGCCCTTTAAGTTGAATACATTTTTCCTATAGTTCTGAAAAATATCTTAGCCTTTATATTTCAAATATAACTGGCCTGACATTTTATTTATTTTCTACTTCTAAAATTGTCATAAAAATAATATCTACTGTTTATTGCATACTTAATATTTGCCAAAAGTTTTTCTAAAATTTCTCTAAGAATGTTTCAACTACAGTTGACCCTTCAACAGCAGCAGGGGTTTGAATTGCATGGGTCCACCTATGCAAAAAAAAAAAAAAAAAAAAAAATACAGATTTGTTTTTTCAATAAATACAGCACAATATTGTACTAATTAAACGTATTTTCTTTAAGATTTTCTTAATAGCATTTTCTCTTCTCTAGCTTACTTTGTTATAAGAATACAGTATATAATCCATATAACAACATATATGTGTTAACTGACTGTGCTATTGGTAAGGTTTCTGGTCATCAGTCAGCTATTAAAAGTTCATTTCTTGGGAAGGTCAAAAGTTATATATGGATTTTCAACTGTGCAGGGTATTGATGCCTCGAACTCCCATGTTGTTCGGGGGTCAGCTGTAATTCAATCTCACAATTACCCTCTGAAGTAAGAACTATTATTATCACAATTTTATACGTAAAGAAACTGGGCTAGAGATGTCTAAAACGACCCACACAAAAAGAATTAGAACTTGGTTTCAGATCGTGATCTTAACTGTGAGTCTATGAGACTCACTGTAGAGTCTGTCAATCTGTCTTCCATTTATTTTCACTTTTTTTCATATTTTTCCATCTTTGTGCTACATTCTGTTTATAGTACCTTCCATTTTATTAATTTTCTCCTTAGCTATATCAAAGTAGATTTTATTCTATTGTATATGTTATTTGTTGATTACATGTCTTATTATAATGTTATTATATGTCTTACTATATTGTTATGATGTTACTATAAAGATCATATGTCTTACTATTATGTTGATTATATGTTATTTTAAATGTTATTTATTGATCGTATGTCTTACTACCTGGAATTTAATTGGTTCTTTCTCACATTCATTTTTGAATCATATCTTCTTGTTTGTTACTTCATTATTACTTCATCTACTTTTATGGACAGAGTTCTTCCTTTGAGAAACTTAAGTGTACTTTTTGCTCTTGAAAAATTGAAGCACATTTTACATATTTACATATTGTAAAATGCAAAAATCTTAAATGAACAGTTAGATTAATTTTGCCATGCACACACATACCCTCTCCTCCACTCAAGACACAGATTATTTTTATCACTTCAAAGAAGTTATTCTAATTTATTCTAATTTCTATTATTATAGATTACTATTGCCTGGTATTAACTTCATGTAAGTGTACAGTATGCATTCCTTTATGTCACCTTCTTTTGCTCAACATATTTTTGAATTTCATCATATTGTGTGTATCAGTAGCTCATTTCCCTTTAGTGTTTCTTCTGACTACACCACACTACAGTTATCATTCCCTCAGTGTTGGATATTTGTCCTGCTTCTAGGTTTTGACTTCATGAGCAAAGATGCCATAAACAAACTTGTAAAAATATTTTTTTGGAATTGATAAATTATAGGGTATGCGTTTATTGTTATTAGAAACGTTTAAGGTTTTTTTTTTCCCCCAAAGCGGTTATGACATTTACAGTCCTGCTAAAAACAGAGGAGTTTAAAATGTTCTACATCTGGGGGTGCCTAGGTGGCTCAGTTGGGTAAGCATGCCCATTTTGGCTCAGGTCATGATCTCACAGTTCGTGGGTTCGAGCCCCACACTGGGCTCCATAGTGATGGCGCAGAGCCTGCTTGGGATTCTCTGTCTCTCCCTCTCTATCTCTCTACCCCTCCCCCACTTACATTCCTTCTCTCTCTCAAAATAAATAAAATTAGAAAACAATGTTCTATGTCTATGCTAACATAATATTGTCAGTTATTTAACTTCAACATGGTGGTGGTATAACTTAATGTGTTTTAATTTTTATTTCTCTCCTATTATATGCTCGTGTTCTAAATTATACAATACGTTTTAGTATATGTACATTAAAGTCAGTTGACTTTTAAAGAAATTAAGAAAAACAATATTTTATTTTTTGTAATATATATTTAATTAATATTTGTCTCTCTCCACAGACTTTTTTGGTGGTATGTATAGTTTAGTTTAGTTTTTATTTAAGTTTCAGTAAGTTAACATACAGTATAATGTTAATTTCAGGTGTACAATATAGTAATTCAAGATTTCCATACATCACCCAGTGTTCATCACAACAAGTGCACTCCTTAATCCCCATCACCAAATTAGCCCTGCCCCCCACCTAACTCCCTTCTGGTAGCCATCAGTTTGTTCTCTAAAGTTAAGCAAAGTCTCTGCATATTTTATATTTCTGTAGTTTTTATCCTTTTTACCAAGTTGGGTTAGAGTACAGGTTACACTCCCATCCAGTGTAAATCGTCTTTAATATTTCCTTAACAAAATTTTTCCTGGTGAAAAAATCCCTAAGTTTATATTTGTCTAAAAATTGTGCTATTCAGGAGCTCCTGGTCAGCTCAGTCAGCAGAACATGCAACTCTTGATCTCAGGGTTGTGAGTTCAGGCCCCAAGTTGGGTACAGAGGTTACTTAAAAATAAAATCTTAAGATTACTTAAAAATAAATCATATTTTCATATTTAAAGAGCATTTTTGTGGATCTTCATTTCTACTTGATATGTTGTTAGTTCCTTTTTTTCTCTTCTTCAATACTTTACCCTTATCCACTGTCTTCAAGCTTGCATCATTGCCTTTTTTTTTTTTAAGTTCATCTATTTATTTATTTTGTGAGAGAACATGAGCAGGGGAGGGGCAGAGAGAAAGAGGGAAGGAGAGAGAGAATCCCAAGCAGGCTCTGCGCTGTCAGAGCAGAACCTGACACAGGTCTCAATCCAGAGTCGGAAGCTCAACCTACTGAGCCACCTAGGTGCCCCATGGCTTGCATCATTTCTTTTTTTATATATTAAATATAATGTAGTGACAGATTGGTTTCGATACAACACCCAGTGCTCATCCCAACAGGTGCCCTCCTCAATGCCCATCACCCACTTTCCCATCTCCCCAACCTCCGATCAACCCTCAGTTTGTTCTCAGTATTTAAGTCTCTTATGGTTTGCCTCCTTCCCTCTCTGTAACTTTTTTCCCTCTCCCCCTCCTCCATGGTCTTCTGTTAAGTTTCTCAGGATCCACATATGAGTGAAAACATATGGTAAATCTTTCTCTGCCTAACTTATTTCACTTAGCATAATACCCTCCAGTTCCATCCATGTTGCTACAAAAGGCCATATTTCATTCTTTCTCATTGCCAAGTTGTATTCCATTGTATATATAAACCACAACTTCTTTATCCATTCATCAGTTGATGGACATTTAGGCTCTTTCCATAATTTGGCTATTGTTGCAAGTGCTGCTATAAACATTGGGGTACAAGTGCTCCTATGCATCAGCACTCCTGTATCCCTTGGGTAAATTCCTAGCAGTGCTATAGGGTAGATCTATTTTTAATTTTTTGAGGAACCTCCACACTGTTTTCCAGAGCGGCTGCACCAATTTGCGTTCCCACCAACAGTGCAAGAGGGTTCCCGTTTCTCCATATCCTCACCAGCATCTGTAGTCTCCTGATTTGTTCATTTTAGCCACTCTGACCGGCTTGAGATGGTATCTCAGTGTGGTTTTGATTTGTATTTCCCTGATGAGGAGTGACATTGAGCATCTTTTCATGTGTCTTTTGGCCATCTGGATGTCTTCATTTCTAACCAGAACTCAATTGCCATTTTTGCTGTTCCCTTGAAAGTAATGTGTGTTTTTCTTTGGATGGATGCTTTTAAGACTTTCTCTTTGACTTTGTTTTCAGTGACTACCTTATGCCTACAGTTACTCTTCTTTGCATCTCAATTTCCCTGAATTTCTAGGAAATATGGTTTTATATCTTTTAGTAATTTTGAAAAATTTCAGCCATTTACTCATAAATATTTTCCTCTACATTACATTCCTCTCCTCTTGTCCTGAGACTTAAGTGAGTATTAGATTATTTCATATTACCCCACAATTCTCATACACTTAAAAAAAATTTTTTTTCACAAGGGTAGTCTTTGATCTGCCTTAAAGTACATGTATTCTTTCTTCTGTTGTGTTCTACAACACACATGATGCCACAGTGGAAGGAAATTTCTATCTAGTCTCACCGCACTTCTTATTTTTTTCTATGTACCTCTGTTATTTTTTAACTCAACTATAAATACTAACTTCTAACTGACCTCAATTCTTTACCAACCGTGCAAACATCAACACATTACTCCTTCTGATGAATAGTTTACTTCATGCCATCTCCTTGACCAAAAGCTTCCAATGAGCTCCTATTGTCTACCAAATTTTGTATCAACTCCTTAGCCTTGTTTGAACGTTTTTCATAATATGGTCCCAATTTATGATATTCTGGATTATCTCCTATTATTTATTAAGAATTCAACAGATATTTATTGAGTGCTTACCAAATGTCAAGCACCATACGAGGCACTGATGACCAAATAGTAAGCAAAACAAATATAGTCCCTCCTCAAGAATGCCATAAACTCTGGTGATTGGAGTCTATATTAATATAATGATCACACTAAAAAATCATAAAATTACAATTCTAATTTTAGTAGCAGAGTTTCATGGTGCACTGAAATAATACAATAGTATATTATGACTAGATTAAGAGAGTTGAAAGCTCTTCTCTCATAAAGCAATGATTCATGATGAAAAATGAAAATGAATATAAGGTGAATTCAATGAAGAGAAAGGAAAAAAAAGAACATTTTCAAAATGTCTGTGGCAGAATGTAGACTGGACCATGTAAGGAACTAAAAACCGTGCTGTTTGAATGTGGAGAATAAAGGGTTCCAATTCTGAGATGAAATTAGATAAGTAGACTGGGAACCAGGTATGCAGTGCCTTGTAGGATTTCAGACTTTACTTCAGGATCAGTGGAAATTCATTGAAGGTTTTCAAGTAGAGAGGTGACATGATCAGACTTGTATTTAGGGAAAAAAAGATTATGATGGCTGCTATGGAAAATAGATTTGAAAGAAACAAGGACGGATATGTGTAGAGTGGTGCAGTTAGGAAGCTACCGCAGCTCAGGCTAGAGATGATGGGTTTGTACTAGAGTAGTTGCTATGGTTATGTAGTTGCTATGGTTATAGAGAGAAATAAATAGACTCGAGAAACATGTAGATAAAATCAACAAGTCTTGGTGGTAGATTTGATATGGTGGGTGGGTTATGCAAAATCAAGAGTGATTCTTAGGGGTTTGGCTTATTTAATTTGGTGGAAGATAAAACCATTAATTAATAAACAGTGGGGGGAAAAGTCCATCTCTGGGTTTGTTTTGGAAATATGAATTTTAAGATGGCTTTGATTTATCCAAACGGAGCTTGGAAGAATTCAGTAGGAGGTATAGGTCCACAATTGAAAGTAATGGGCTACGTTGGTGGTATAAATTTTGGAGTCATCTGAATATTAGTGATAAATAAAGATAGATGTAGATGAGATCATCTAGGAAGATTACATAAAATGAGGAAAGAATAGGACTACAGAAAAGTCTTAGGTTTGCTCTATATTTTGTCACTGGTTGGAGAAAGATCAGTCTGAAACAGTAAAGAGCTGGACAAACCAAATAGGTCAGAAAAAAAGCTTAAAAAAAACTGTTAGTCTGGAAGTCAAGGGAAAGATACTAATTCCAAAAGGAGATGAAAATGCTTATCAAATTAGACAAAAATCAAATATTGTTCCATTAAATTTGGTGGTGTTAAAGATATTATAATAATATTTAAATCTATCTCAGTGGAATATATGGTGATATATGCCAGGCTGCAGGAGGTTGTGTGTTTAAAAGAGTTAAAAAGAACTGGAGAAAAAAAAAATAAGAGGAGAGAGAAAAAAAGAACAGTGTGGAAATATTCAAAATCTCTGAAGAAACCCTATAAAAAAAGAAACAGATTACATATCTATACATGCATTTCATAAAATCTTTTCTAAAATAGAAGAATTGTACCTACATAATAAAGGAACATACCACCTTGTGGGGAATTGAGTGAAATTAGATCTTAATAGGGAAATACCTTAAAACAGGAAACAGAAACTGGCTTTCTAAGATTAAAAAATAATAATAATAAAATAAGTCTGTAAGGCAAACATGGCAAAAAAATCCTAACTTGTCTTGTGCCCAACATAATCAGAATTGAAGCAAAACTCACATACTGAAAAACCCAGAGACTTTATGTGTACTACTTGATTTTTGACAAGTGAATTGCCATGTAGTCACTAACTGAAGACAGATGCAAAATATTACCACCTAAAATTTCCCGATGCCTCTTTCTAGTCATTATCATCTACCATAATCAATTTTCTTATTTCCATCATCATCTTATTTCCATCCATCTTATTCATTCATATAATGTAACTACACAGCATATACTACTTTGTGACAGGTTTTTTTCTTTCATTCAACATAATATTCTGGAGGTTTATCCGTGTTGTATCATTGCTGAGTGGTATTCCATTGTATGAATATACCAGATTAGTTTATTTGCTTTTCCATTGTCAGTTGGTGTATTCAGTCACTTTTTATTTTAAGAATTTAATATTTTTATTGTCAATTACTAGAAGTACACTATTTAATTAAAAAATGAGTGCCCATTTAAAATTCATACCGGTTTTTTAAAATTAGGTATATTTTTTATTGTAGTAAAGTATATATAACATAAAATTTATCCTTGCAACCATTTTTAAATGGACAGTTCAGTATCATTAAATACATTCACATTGTTATGCAGTCATCCCCACCATCCATCCCCAGAACTTTTTCTATGTTGCAGACTGAAACATTGTACTCATCAAACAATAAATCTCCCTTTACCCCTTTTGCCCTACCCCTGGCAACCATCATTGACTTTTCTCTATATTTTTGACTATTCTAGGTAACTCATATAAACGGAATCATATTGTTTTTGTCCTTTTGTGGTTGGCATATCTCACTTATCTCAATGTTGTCAAGGTTCGTCCTTGTAGCATATGTCAGAACTTCGTTCCTTTTTAAGACCAAATAATATTTCACTCTGTGCATATTTTACTTTATTTTATTTTATTTCATTTTACTTTATTTTTTTGTATGCATATTTTATTTATCTATTCATCTGTCAATGAATACTTTTGTGGCTTCTACCTTTTGGCTATTGTGAATAATGCTGCTAGGAACATGGGTATATATATGTCTGTTTGAGTCTTGGCTTTCAATTCTTTAGGGTACATACCCAGAGCTGAATTGCTGGATCATGTGATAATTATTTTTCAAATTTTTTGAGGAACAACCATATTGTTTTCCATAGCAGCTGCACCATTTTACATTCTCATCAGCAATGTAAAAGTGTTCCAATTTCTCCACAACCTTAATGACACTTAATAGTTGTAGCAGTAGTATTTTATAACAGCCATTCTGATGGTATGAAGTTGCATTTAATTGTGGTTTTGACATTTCTTTCCCTGATGATTGGTGACAGTGAGTAATTTTTTCATGTACTTATCGGCCATTTGTATATCTTCTTTGAAGAAATACAGATTTAAGTTCTCTGCCCATTCTTAATCAGGTTTGTTTGTTTTTTCTTATTGAGTTATAGGAGTTCTTTATAATATTAGGGATATTAACTCCTTTTCAGATATACAGTTGGCAAATATTTGTCAAGTAACTTTGAAGGATAAAAAAACAGGTTGGCCTGAGATTTCTACAAAAGAACACATGGTGCAGTAGAAAAACAGAGTGAAATACCCAGGACAATGTAGGACAGAAAGTATGAGCCATGGATTTTTGGCCTGACAAGATGCTTTCAAGTGTATAAGCTATAGAAAAACCAGTATTAAGTACTCAAGAACTCAGAAAATAGTATTTCCTCCAAAAAAATGTCATAAAGAATTTATCAGTGTATTAATCTCAGTCAACCAATGTGTGTGGTGAGCACAGGATATAGAATACAATATACAATTATTATATTCTGAGATTAAAATAAATATGGACATTAGAATAAAAAAGAATGGTAAAGCTGTATATTGTTTCAAGGTAGGAATTTTATAACCTATAAAAAATTAAACATTAGTGGGAAAAACGGTAGGGAAGGTAATAGTTACACTGATGACATTATTCCTAAGACTCAGCAAACGACCTAATTTCAAGTTCAAACCATGTTCAAAAGAGTAGGAGTATATTTAAATGTACAAAAGTAAACAGTTGGGAAGTTAATACTTTCAGAGGAGTGCTATAAATTGATTAACATTTCAATATTCATTGTATGCTGACTTAGATGAAAGATCAAAGCTTTATGTTAAGACTAGGAACGCAGAGATTGCAAGAAAGGAGAAAAACAATGTAGGCATTTAGAATAAATAACAACAAAACAGCATTTGGCATGTGAGTGAATTGAGAAGTAAAGTGGAAGAAGAGAAAATAATTCTGAGGGCTTTCCTTGGAAGGTTGATGAAAGAATAGTGATGCTTTCTGAGTTCAGGAAGATTAGCATAAGAGAATAGTTAAAAGGACATGTGAGCATTTCTGCTTTTCTATGTTGATGTTGATTTAGCTGGATTATCACCTGGCCTACTGGCTATGTCAATTTCAATTCCAGGTGACTCAGAGGAATAGTGCAATACTCAATTGAAAGGACAAATTCAAGGGACAGATATTGATCAACTTTGTCTTCTGTTTACTCATGAAAAGAAACAATATAGATACGTCTCAGGAAAATAAACATGACTATAGGAATTCCAAGACAATGGGGGGCATGATAGTCGTGGGTAGGATGTCAGGAGCATGAACCTGAGTCCTGATGCCTCTATTTCTGAAAAACCAGCAAGGGGTTGCAGCTACAAGGGGACTTCATTTGTCTATTAAGAAACACAGATGCTCTCTTTTGTCAACACTAAAATAAAGAGTACATCTCAGAGAAGATATATCACAACATATCAAGAAATATTCTTAAGCTATGAGAATGAAATTAATAAAGCTAATAATATGTTGTAAAATAAATCTGAATTGATATAAGGAAACATGGTTAAGAAACGTAGAAATAAGAGTTGCTATTAACATCTACTCAAAATGAAATGCATATGACATAATATTAAGCAGGAATATGTCTACATGTAATTGTCAATATATAATAACAACTAGTTACACATGATGAGAAAGAACAGGGATGTTGCCTTCTTGAAGTGTTTTTATTAAATAGGAAAACTACATCCAGACTTGCAAATGTATTTTTGGAGCTACTATGAAGATAGACAAATTTTTAAAAAGGGAAGTAGCTCTTTTATATGACTAAGATTAAAAAAAATTGAGAGAAGAGGCATAACCTACAGAAAGACAAAAACTACAGGCAGAGCAATGAGTAGATGTTCTCCTTATGAGAAAGAAACGAGAAAATAGACCAATGTATTTAAATTTTGTGTAAGTTAAAACTTCCTAATTAGGGGCACCTGTGTGTCTCAGTTGTTTAAGTGTCTGACTTCAACTCAGGTCAAAATCTCATGGTTCGTGGGTTCAAACCCCGAGTGGGGCCCTGTACTGACAGCTCAGGGTCTGGAGCTTGCCTGGGATTATGTGTCTCCCTCTCTCTCTGTCCTTCCCCCACTCTGTCTCTGTCTCTGTCTCTGTGTGTCTCTCAAAAAGAAACATTAAAGAAAAAAACAAACAAAAACACAACTTCCTAACGAAAAGAGCTTTGAGATACTGGTTGGGACCTTTTTTTGGTTTTGTTTTCAGAAATATTAAGTATAAGTCGTGACTCTCATTTGTCTTTTTAGCAATGCCAAAGTCACATAAGACTCTGCATAAGCTTGTTCTCACACTCTTAATATTGGTGTTGAAATATATAAAGATTCTTTATGCCAAGAATGCTGACCAGCTTATCTCTATCAATTTTAAACAATAGAGCAAATGATCTTTAATTGTATCAGGAGAATTTGGTTAACTATAGGGAAGAATTTCCTGCTGGAGAGGAATGTTAAGCATGGACATGAAATCCTATGGGACCAGGTAATAATAATAAACACAGGGAGATGAGGCACAGCTGGATGATGGTTGCATAAGAATTCACTGCCGAGCTTGTCAGCCAGGTGTGCCCAGAGAGGCTGATTCAAACACGGATCACCGTAGGAGACGAGGGCAAATGAGAGAGTGGGGTCTTATGGTATGAAAAATGGCTTGGGATCACTTCAAATCTTTCAAGCCCATGAAACTTGAACCAGTCCAGGGCTAATGCCGTTGTGTTCACTTTGTACAGATCTCCCTCCAAATCTGGAAGACTTCTAGGACAGGTGAGTAATTGACCTCACTGTTATTAAGTGCTAGGTAACAACTTTACAAGCATTATCTTATTTAATAATTACAAGGAACTTGATAAGGAAAACAAAGAAGGTATTACTTCAGTTTGCATTTTACAAGAGGCTATTAGAATTTTACCCAAATTCCCATAGCAGGTAAAGTATGTCAGTCTTACATATTCTCAGTCAAGAATATACATACTCACAGGGGCTCCAGGGTGGCTCAGTCGGTTGAGTGTCCAACTTCTGCCCGGGTCATGATCTCGCGATTTGTGAGTTCGAGCCCCACCTCAGGCTCTGTGCTGACAGCTCAGAGCCTGGAGCCTGCTTCAGATTCTGTGTCTCCCTCTCTCTGCCCCTTCCCTGCTGTGCTCTCCCTCTCTCTCTCTCTCTCTCTCAAAAATAAAAAAAAAAAAAAAAAAAAAAAAAAAAAAAAAGAATATACATACCATACACAGATTCAATTTTATTTTGAAAATACAGCAGATTTCAGTAAGTATGGATTAAACAAGGCTAAACTATTAGACTTTGTTAATTTGTTTACTCAGTTACCGATTTAGTTAGAAAATTATAAATGCTTAGAGAAATGTAATTTCTCATTAATAAATTATTACTTGTAGTTACTGATAAAATGTCTCATTTCCTTTTTATGTTAAGCTATTTTCAGATTTTTATAAACCCTATTAAAACACATCTATTATTTGCTAGAATTAAAAGATTAGTTGCTCCCCCCCATGCATAAGAAAATGGAATAATCCTCATTTCTGACAATTTTTGAAGAAACTGTGCTCTGAAGGAAAAACAAATTTCAATCATATACGATTTGCCTTTCAATAACACATTTATGTCCTTTATTTGGCCTCCAGTAAAATATGATTATGTTAGATCACATTTCCTTAGATATATACAAATTAGGCATATTGCACAATGGATAGGAATTACTTTCCTAATGTTTCACAATAGCTAGAATTAATTGAAATCCTTTAGGGTATATGAGGCCGGAAGTGTGTCGTGTTCATGGTATAGTAGGAAATAATTAGATCTGTAGTGAAGAGACACTCCCAATTAAATCTTTATGGGGAAATGATTCTGAAATTAGCTCTAAGGAAATTGAATGGAAGCAAATCATAGGCAGAATGCAATACTCATGCATAGTATTAACAAGTATATTTTATATGTTTGCATGGAACTATATTATCTCCCTTTGAGTCAGAATATAATTTGTGTGATGTATTAGAGAAAGTTAGGTCTATACCAGATGAACTGAAAAAAACAAAGAAAAAAACATGGAAACATTTTTGTCACAATGCGAAGTAAAGTTAATAGCCACAGTCAACATCTCACTTGTAATCATCAAATTACATCAAATTCATATATAAACCTTAATAAGAGAAATTATGAAAGTAGTTAATATTCTAGAGTGCATATGAAACAGATAACAGATTGCTACAGAAATTTCTTTTTTATTTCGGTTTTATTGAGATATAATAGAAATACAGCACTACATAAATTTAATGTGTCCACCATAATGACTTGACCTACATATGCTGTAAAATGATTACCCCAATAAGTTTAGGGAACAACAGAAAAATCTCAAGTTTTAGATTCTGGAAGTTGTTTCTAGATCTCTGTTATTAAGTGTATTTAATTAATACAGTATTTACTAGGCCACATGAACAATACTGTATAAGATCTTCTATTTCTAAGGTGATTGGTAAGATTTATAAAATAAAACTGTCTTGATTTCACATGAAACTGGGTAAATTGTGAAAAAGTCTGAAGTGCATGTATATGAATGCCCCAATTCTTGTTTTATTGCCTTATCTTGCAAGTTGTAGTATAACATCTCTTGTTATACTTTGTACTATACTATACTATACTATACTATACTATACTATACTATACTATACTATACTCCTGTTTCATTTATTTCCAAAAACATTTAAATAACACAATTTCAAAGTATGAAATGTTGGGATGCCTGGGTGGCTCAGTCAGTTGAGCATCTGACTCTTGATTTCAGCTCAGGTCATGATCCCGGGGTCATCAAATCAAGTCCCATATCAGTCTCCTCACTGGGAGTGGAGCAGGCTTAAGATTCTCTCTCTCTCTCTCTCTCTCTCTCTCTCTCTCTGCTCCTCTCCCTCTGCCCCTCTCCCTGCCCAGGTGCTCTCTCTCTCTTGCTATAAAAGTAAAGAAAAATAAAAAACAAAGTATGAAATGTTTATATAACTCTTCATGTAACTGAAGCATTTTACATTTGGGAGGGGCTATACAATTTTATAAATAAGAATATTTAGATTCACAGAGGTTATAGAACTGGCCACCTTTACGAAGTCTGGTTGCTTGCTACACCTCTGCAACTAGAAGGGAGTCCAATACTTCCGGTCTTAGGTCTTTAGTTTGAACATGGAAAGGAAATGCCTCTAGTGGGTAGTGGCTTGCTCGTATTTGTCGATCCTTAGACAAACGTTCAGTGCATATTGAAAAGAAACACTTCTTAAAAGTTAAATTTGAGGACATTTATGCTCATGCTGAGGTGCAGCTTTAAATGTTTTCCTGGATCATTATTGACATTCAATTATCGTGTGGAAAGATTGTGGCCTCCAGGTTTTTGCCATAATATTCCAATTATAATTTACATAGTGCTTCCAGTGATTGGCAAGAAGGAGACTGCAGTGTTATTCACATGTGGAATTTCAGTCTTCGATGAGTAAGCTATTATGTATAAAAGGAAGCATTTTAAGCAAATTGATTTTCTGTGTAGAGCTTTAGCCCAAAAGGACTTCTCTGCACAAAAATCAAGATCAATAGTTCTAAGCAAAGCTAAATTGAATCATGTCACTGCTTCAATTTTATAATAGTTTTAATGTAAGATAAATAATAAACTTGCTTTGGAATCTTTCTTGTTGGTTGTCCTAATTTCAATAACAATCAGTGTGTATTTCATTATACCACTTGCTGTTGACATCAGAGCCATAAGTAAATTTACAGTAGAGGAGGCCCATGTTATGCATGTCAACCAAGGGCAGCGTGTCTCACATGCCTTGTCATCTATTTAACCGAAACACTGGTAGAACTCAATTCTATTATCATTAAACTCTGAATTTATGGATGTCATGTGAAAGAATAAAAATGAAGAGAGCAATTGCTGCTACCATGGGGGAGTTGAGGTTAATATTTGGGTAGCTTTATGTTAATGCGTTAAATTATGACAAATGATAATATTTTTAACATAGGAGGCGTGGTTTCTCCAAAGAGAAAGGGCTGTTTGGGTTTAGGTAATTATTCTGACAATTCAAGCTTATAATGCACATTTGTTCTGATAACAGAACTATTTGGGGAGAGACAGACTGATGCAATTAATTAACTGGTAGAAGGAAAGGGAAGTAGCATTTGTTGGGTGCCCTCTGTATGCAGACAGCGTATGTGTTATCCTTCACATCCACCAAACTAATAAAACAAGTGTTTTAATTTTTTCAAATTTTTATTTATTTTTGAGAGAGAGACAGAGAGAAACAGAGCGTGAGTGGGGGAGGAGCAGAGAGAGGGATACTCAGAATCTGAAGCAGGCTCCAGGCTCCGAGCTGTCAGCAGTGAGCCCGATGCAGGGCTTGAACTCACCAACCATGAGATCGTGACTGAGCCAAAGTCCAATGCTTAATGGACTGAGCCACCCAGGTGCCTCTAAAACAAGTACTTTTAAACTCCTACTATGCTAGGAGTCAGATCTATAATGTTGGACCAGAAAGATATAGTTGATGCCTTTATAGAGCTTACAATAACCTTGCAATGGATGTCTAGCCCCAAATTATGATTAAGCAAACAAGAGCTAAGAGAAGTGAAATAGCTCGCTCAAAGTCACACTTTAGGAAGGAGCAAGGACAAGATCCAAACTCAAGACCGTCTGTCTTCAAAGCCTGACATATTCCATATCACAGTGCCACAAACAAAGTCAGGTGCATAGTATCTGCTCAAGTATGTAATAACGCACGTGCCTACATGTATTCCTTTGGCAAACTTCTAGGCCCCTGGATTTCTCCCGGTTTAAAAAAAAAAAAAGAAAGAAAAAAAGCAGTTCATTTTTCAAATCTTGGCAGGTGCTTATGTCTGGGCCTGAGTACATTTCATTACATTTTGCTGTCACACAGAAAAGCTTTTTTTAAACTGTAATTTGCACATATTTTTGAAAATTAATTTAATAAAATATTCACTGAAAACAAAGATTAATTACTCCAGGTTTGTCAGCCAACACAACCGAGTGATGACTGTGGTTTTCTTTTTTGAAACAGTTGTTACTTAGACACAAATTATGATGCATTTTTGGAAGCAGATAATTCCTAAATTCATATTAACTGCTTCATAAATCATAGGCCAACTGAAAAATTAATGAAAACGCACTAACATGTAGGTGTGTGTAAAAGGAGGCAAATAAAGGCTAAAAACTAATACAACCCTCAGGACTTTTATTTCTTCAGAAATTAGTTAACTTTACCGTTGATCTCATTAGGAAATAATTTTTTAGTAAGAAATTTCTGAAATATTTAGTATTTTTAGTCACGGGAAGTAGTCTAATTATCTTCTTTTTTAAAAAGCCAGTTTGAAAAGATTTAAGCCTGAAATATTTAGTATTTTTTTAGTCATAGAAAACTGTATAATTAACTCTTCCTTTTTCAAAATACTTTGAGAAAAAATTGAAGCGTGTAGACTATGCTCAGTTTGTGTTTGGGAAATGGATGTGTTAAGGATATTTGAATGACACCATCTGCACGTGGTCCCTGATCATTGCAAGTGCAAAGTTTCCTGCCTGCAACATTGCCTCCTGATCACTATGTTATACAACTATGATTGGCCTTTGCTATGTACCAGGCATAAGTTCATGCATTTGGGACGTTATTTCAGGTACTTAGTGAATATAGCAGGAAAGAAAAAAAATAGCAAGCCCGGCCCTCATGATGCTCACATGTTCCTCTTCTTGCCAGGTTTCTGCAAATATATTCTTTCCTACCTTATGATAATTACTCCCCTTCTTTCAAATACTCCTTCAGTGCTAATGTTCCCTGAGGCTTTAATAACATCCTTCTCTCCATATATGATTTTCATGTGTAACATTCAACTATCCCCTAGAGTTTGCTCTGAAATCTGTACCTTCCTACCCTTGACCTCTCTTGCACTCCCAAGTCAATATGCCCAGGTGCTTACACGAGTCCATTTGGAAATCTCAAAGTCACTTCACACACAATATGTCCTGAATGAAAGCACTATTCCCCTTCCCTTCTAAAGACACCTTTTCTTTACGTAGTGCCCCTTTCATTCTCTATTAACATCATCATTGACCAAGAAGTCCCCCAATATAAATGTCTGTAGTCCGAGTGATTAATAGCTCAGATTTCCAGACCCTGGCAGCCTGTGTTTCTATTCCAACTTTGCCAATAATTAGCTTAGTAATATTGGCAACTGACTTAACCTATTGGAGCCATAATTTGCTTATCTGTAACGTGAGGATTAAGGGTGCTAGAAAGATTGACAGAGGTAATGTGATTAAGAGTTCAGCACCTAGGAAGATATAAATAAAAAGTAGCTTTTGGTATTATCATATTTTTGTACTTACCACCATTGAGTCATTTCTAGGTGTGCTTGGCAAAGTCCTTGGGTGTTGCAAAGCCTTCGGGGGCTTCTTCTTGCTTTGAGTGGGTCTGAGCACCAGGGCCTCCAAATGCTCTCTAAAGTAATATCAGCCCGAGCCCCTCTGATGTCAGGTGATTTATATAATAGAGTTTAGCTGTGAATTTTGATGGAAATGGATTCCACTCTTGAACACAATTTTACAAATCAGTGATGTACTCCTAGCGATGTTCCTTTGTTTTTCTATTCAAACCTAGTTTTTCAAATACTACACTTGAAAAGCCAAATTTCCCACTTGTCCCTGAGTTTTTTCTGAGCTCGAACCTTTAAGTGTGTGCATTTGGCTCAGAACTGCTATCCTGCAGGATGAATTCTCCTGGGAAAAAAAATCTACCTTTTGTGAAAGGTAGACATGCTGTGGTATATAAGGAGGGGGGACATTCCTGTCTCTCCCTGATACTGCTCTAGTTAGATGAGTTAGAGATGTGCCATTAATTAACAGGAAGCTCCTTGGGGCACCTGGGGGTGGCTCAGTTAGTTGGGCTTTCAAGTCTTGCTTTCGGCTCAGGTCATGATCCCCAGGTCATGGAATGGAGCCCTGAGTAGTGCTCTGTTCCAACAGCATGGAGCCTGCTTGGAATTCTCTCTCTCTTTCTTTCTCTCTCTCTCTCTCTGTCCCTCTCCTGCTCATGCACTCTCCCTCTCTCTCTTTCTCTCTCTCTCTCTCAAAATAAATAAACTTAAAAAAAAATTTTTAAATAAATAAAAGGAGGTTCCTTTCCTCTTCAACCCATTGCCTACATTTGCAAAGCTACTGGTTTCCAACTGCAAAGCACACCCCCCCACCCCTACCCCCCAAAACTGTGTGAAGAACGAGCCATGAATAATTACCAGCTTTTGAAATATCAGTTTCTAATGAATGTGTTATTTATTTTTAAATGCCAGTGGCATGTCCATTAACTGAAAACCTCCAATGCTGTTTCTAGCATTCCTGTAATATCTCACTGTGCAGAAATGAGGCATACAGAACCAAAATTTACATGCTATATTGAATGTGAATTCATGGATAAGTTTAATAGTTAAAATGAGTTATAGGCAGTGAGTAACTGATATTCATATACATATTAATTATAAATTTCAGTCAAAATATACATGTGTGAAATTAAAATTTCACTTGTTTCTATTACTAAATGTAAGTTTTAACTTGAGTCCCTATTTATGACTCACTCAAGCTTCCACTAAGTAAACTCAAATTAGTGTTAGCCCTTTCTGGTTTTTACTAAAACAAAGGATGTCCCTCTCTCCCTTGTTCTCGAGTTACATCTAAATTAGAAGGTTTATGTCATCCACATGATTAGGACGGCATGCCGATGGTGATAATATAGGCGCCTTCTTGACTGTGAGTAACCCTGGGCCTCTTCTAGACTTGGAAGAGACGTAAATCATGACGTCAGGTCTTTGATCATTGGTCTCATCTTCTACAGCCTCAACTACTTCTGTCCACAGCTGATGTTGGCCCTCACTTCTATGATTCATACCACATACACTGACGGTGTTCCTCTAGGCACCACAAAGAGACATCGTCTTACCTGGCATCCGATCTCTCCTCTACTTTGGTCTCATCTGGCTCTCTAGAAGCCCTGGGAAATATTCAGAGAGATTACCAATGTTTTCTAGAACTATGGAAAACTCGGGGATTCATTTCAGGTCCTCTTTTCCTAGACACATCTCTTATTTTCTGCTTTTTGATGAAGGCTCCTATTGGTACAGGGACCTATCTTCTCTCTATTTCTTTCTTTTTGACTTTCTGGTTCACCCGCTCTTACTATTCTCAGGGGCGGAAAACTTGGTTTATTGCTCCCTAGCCCATGACACATTATCATCATTGACCCATGCAAAACACTTTTATGTATACTTGATTTTTCTCTTTTATCCCAGATTCTCATGCCTATTAATAGTGTTTGATATGTATCCTTATATATGTATCTATCCTGTTAATATATGTTAATATGTACTGTATTCTTGTATATATGTTTTTGATTTATATAAGAGGCATTATGCTATAAATCTCATCCTATGTATCTTCATGTTCCTGTAGGAAGACTTAATATTTTTGTTTGTTTCTACCTACTTGATAATTAGTATATATCCACGAAATTTTAGTAGGTTGAGCTGTATGAAACTGATATTTTCTTAGAGTAAAAATGGTCAAATATTAGCAATTTCATATGGTTCAACTTAAACTTACCCATCCCCCTAGGGACAGACAACCAGACTGTGGCCAATTTTCTGCTAACACAGGTGTACCTGTCATATATGGCAAGAAATGAGACCTTTGGGTAATGCTCACTTAATTTCATTAAGAACTGTCAAATTGTTTTCCAGAATGGCTATCCCACTTCTCTGGAAATCATAATATAGTGCCACCTCAGACATCACCAGGGTGGCAAGAAATAAATCCCTTTTACTCTTGGACCTCTACAAACCCATTTGGTGTATTTCTCCTTCCCTCTAAACCAGGGCTCAGCCGAAAGGAAGGATGCTCTGTTCTTTGTTGATGACAGGAGGTGTGTGCATTGGCAATAATGATACAAAAAGAAACCTTGGTTAATATTCCTAAATTACAACTTTTATGTGTGGCTTCACTTAGAAGTCTTTCAGTTCTCGTGACAAAATCCCAGCTTGAATTATTTTAGTCAAAAGAAGGATTGACTGTTGAAACCACAGAGCATGGATGCTTTGGAAATAAAAAAATATCAGGGGCTCCAAAAGTAACAGGACTTTTTTTCTTCTCCAGTCCTTGTCACTTCCTATCATCTTAATTCTCTTTTACTATAGAATGATTTTTTTCGTGTATTGGAAAACAGGTTGACAGCTTCTGAGTTTTACCCCACAATTTTTTTTTTGTTTGTTTGTTTGTTTTGCCACCTGAGAGGGTTTACCTTTGTCAGTCAGACTCATTTTGAAAAATCCTGTGGGAGTTCTCTGAGATTCCTAGTTTAGATCAGTGTTCATTTCTGGATCACTCGACTTTAGTCAGGGTAGATATAGGGTTATGTATGAACATTTCAGTTTTGAGGGTGTTTTGTGAATGGAAGAAGAAGTTCCAGGAGACAAGATAGGCGATTACTTAGCCTACATAGATGCTGAGGAGGAAACAACAATGTAAGGGATATAGTGTGTGCTCCCACATTGTAGGGGGAACATTCACAAGGCCATCACTACTGGAATGAAGATTCTGCAATCCGTTTCTTTTGGTCTACGCTTATACCACCTAACACAACTGTGGGGCTTCTTCGGGAAGGTTAGGACTCTCTCCTAATACATAAGTGTCTAATTAAAACCAAATTCAGCCAGAAAGGGGACCTCTGGACCTTGATGCTGCTCAAGCCATTGTTGAAAAGGAGATACAAAGTAGCACTTTATATTCCTGAGCTTTCCAGAAGCTCAGAGTCATGCAATGACCCTGCGTGTCAGAAATTGTTTTCTTGAGGAGATGGGAGGAATATCTATTTTCTAATCAACAGATGAACTTTAAACTGGAGAAATCCTGTTAATGCTGAAGTAAGATATACTAATCCTTAAGACACATTTGGGAGGGAAAGTAACTGGGTGGGGAGGGGTGAGGCAGGCATTAACCATCAGTGACTACACAGGTTCAATCCCTGTCTATAGTTAATGGCACAGGTGTAGAAAAGAATTGTATATTTTTCTGTATGTCTTTTTTTTCTCTCTCTCAGGTTCTCTTTTTAAGTGGCTCAGAATAACCTCCTGTGGCCAATTGTGGGTTGAAGATAATTAGCCTTTAATTATCACCAGTTACATTTTCACCTGTTCCACTTGCAAATCCCCCAGAACTTCTAGTTTTCCAATTAGCGTATTCATCCTCCAACAAGCAAGTGTGGGGAAACAGCCTCTCCCTTTGGGAACTAACCCCTTCCCCACTAACCTTTCAAGCTATATTTTAGCTAGTGTAAGAACACCCTTGAGAGGATCGACTTATTTTTATTTGCAATATCTGTCTGCAGAATCTCAGATCAAATGTGTGCCCTCAGTGCAAGTAGCTGAATCCAGGCAGACATTGGGAATACCATCTCTGGGGAGATCCGAATAATGAATATTACTCCAGAGAAGAACAGAAGAATTAGAATTCACTCAAATAGGCAAAACCTTATTTGCAATCTAAAGAAGAGTATTCCTTTCTGTTTGCATATGGATAAAAGTCAAATGCAAAACATGGGAGTGGGGAAAAAATTTTGACTTAGATGTTTTTTTCATCTTCTATCAGGGGACTGAGTCTTTATGTCATTCAAGCAAGAGACAGAAAGGGCCACTGGTGCACAGTGAGGAAGGTGACGGTGGTGTAAGTTTGGAAGAAGTAAAGAAAGATATAAATGGGTGAAAAAACTTACACAGTTGACAAGAACTCGTTAGCAACAAGCAGGCAAATGAAAAATAAAACATTCACTAATCCTCCAAAAGAATATTGCAAAATAAAAAAAAAAAGGATAGCTCACTTCACAGACCTTTTGAGGTTCTATGTTTTTGTTATCATACGGTGCCATATACACCTGATAGGAAAACTATAGAGAAACCTTTACAAAGGCTCTTTGGGGGAATACATACTCATTGGCATGCTAATCATTTATCAGGATGCAAATAATTTAACGATAATGTAGCCAGAGTCCCCAGAGTAAATAATTTCCATTTCCATTACTGTGTATGACAGAAATACCCATAATATTTTCCTTGAAAATTACAGTACTTATTTAATACACTTTGATCCCACTGAAAGTTTTGTCTTATTAATCTTCACTTTAAAGCAGGTAAGTGGAAGATGTTATTTTGCCAACTCACAGATGAAGAAATAATAGACAAGGGGTCAGCCTGGTCACAGAATGAGTTTAATACATATGGTATCTCGGGTTTCTAAACTACTGATTTGGCTTACTCTTCATGAGTTCTTAACGTGAATTTTAATTAACTTGTCACACTTCATTCTAATTGTAGGAAATTAAAAAAAAATATATATATATATGTATATACATATATATATATATATATATATACATATATATATATATATATATATACTTAAAGTGCTATTTGGCCCAGTATCAAGTAATGTAGTTTAAAATTTCATGTCATAAATAAATAAACAAATCTTGCACCTTGAAGTATGCAAAGTACTGAGACAAATGTCTTGAGAAACTCATGTGCAAGAGTTATGTGTGATGTTCCTTTTGAAACAGGATTTGCAAGTTGCACAAAGCAAATTCGGCGACATAATGTAATCCTCCAGTTTTCAGCATTTTTATTCCCAAATTAGAGGGAAGGAATGACTTTAAAGGAAGGAAGGAATAGGGGGAACAGAAAGAACCAACAGAAGAAGGAAGAATTGAGTAACACCTATTAGTAGTGGCTTGAATTACTTGCTATGCTCATATAACCTGTTGGTTTCAAATGAGAGAGTAATTTGCCTATGTGAGGAAATAGGAAGTGAAGGTAATGAGTTCCTACAGGGTTTTATTATTTATATTTAAAAATGCTGCTAAGGTGATTACATTTTTGTAGGCCTGAATGTCTCTGTTTTCTGTAGTACTTTCTACAGGGGCTACATGTACTTCTGACCTGGATGAGAGCAGGTTTGTCCCTTATAACCACCCTGCATCCTTGGCCACCACTCTGGGCTTCACTGCTTACGCCATACTCTCTCACTGATGGACCAACCTTTTTCTCATTGCTACATTTCCCACTGGTTGGGCCTTCTGATGCTTTTGCTTCCCAGAAGCCAATGGCTTTGTTGTCTGACACAATCTTTTTAGCCAGTCTTCAAAACTGTGGTTTCTATGCTTCTTTGGAAATGGTCTAATTTATCTAATATATCAGGAAATGTCTTGAAGTTCTCCAAGCAGTGACCTTGGCAAGTATAGATTTCTGTTTCTCTACATCTCACCGCTCCAAAGAAATTGACCTTTGGTTCACATTAAGTATCTAATATGTGATCTTAAAGCCTTTTGGGTGAGATAGACTTTTATTTCCTGGAGTCATTAAACATTAAGTATTTGGACAACTGAGACATCTTGTCTAGTTGACCGCAGCAAGAATTTAGCTTGGAAAAACAAAAGCGTGGCCTCCAGTTCCTGATGTTAGGAGAGACTCATTATCTGAGAAAGAGGTTGGTCAATGAGCTTATGTGCAACATACCATGGTTGAGGGAAACATCATTCACCCTGAATAGAGAGTAGGTAGGGCTTCTGGTGTTTTATTGTACTGGGACAACCTACACTCAAACTCAGTTGTGGAAAATATAAACAAGGCAAGTGAGAATTAAAACACTGTTAGGAATTGTCTTTCTAATGGGAGAGTAATTGCAGAATGGCAAATCCAGCCCTGAAATAGTAAATCCTTGAATATGGACTCATTGAAGGCTACGAGTGTTCATTACATTTATACATTTCCCTTCTCAAGCCCCTCAAAAGTGCCAGGCAAGCAGGCACACTTGTGAATAAGGCATTATGATAAAATTCTTAATGGTGAAGTGGCTTACGTAGTTTTATCTTTGTGGTGTGGTATTTTTAAAATTGGGATGTAATTAACACACAACATTTTAGTTTCAGGTGTACAACATATTGATCTGATATTTGTATACAGTGAAATGTAGCATTGTATTTTGATTTGTCAAATCAGCTCCCAGAAGCTGCTTTCGCTTTTACAAGGCCATGTATCCCTATGTGTGTGTGTGAGGCATGGACTCCATTAAATACTATGTTTCTATTTTGACACTATGTATTACTCATGACACAGAATAAGGAAGATTGTATTTCCTATTCTCAGAGATTGAAATTATTTGATTATGGAGAGACATTCATGAAATTGTGTCCAAAAATTGATGAGATCTATGCTACTAATAATAACATCTACAATTAATTGCTGACCTGTTATATGTTAGCTACTGGCACTTATTATTTACATTTATTATCTCTTTTTTATTATCATAACATAGCTGGAAGTTATGGCTGTAAGTCCCGAATGGCAGATCAAGGCACACTCGCAAAGGCAAAGGGCAATGATTCTCTAAAAAAATACAGTGACATCAGTTAGTCCCTGTACAAACCAGTATCTCAAGATAGTTCACTGTTGTTGTTTTTTTTTTTTTTTTTCATTTTTTTTTAATGTTTATCTATTTTAGAGAGACAGAGAGAGACAGAAGGCAAACAAGGGAGGGGCAGAGAGAGAGGAAGACGAAGAATCCAAAGCAGGCTCCAGGATCTGCGTTGTCAGCACAGAGCTCCATGTGGGGCTTGAACTCATGAACTGCAAGTTCATGACCTGAGCCAAAGCCAGATGTTTAACTGACTGAGCCATCCAGATGCCCTGATAGTTCACTGTTTTGACATTAGTTTGCTACAGTGACATCATATCTTTCACTGACATCATATCTTTGTAAAGCTGGGTTTTCAGTGGTTACTAAAATGAAAATAAAATACTATGCAAAATGTCATGTGGAACAAGAAATGATGGTGGCAGTTTGCATAATCTTTGGAATCAAATTTTTGATTCCAAGTTTGAGAAGTTGCGCTATGCCCAATAAGTACTAAATTGTTAAGATGTAAATGCATATTAAATTTTTGGATTTACCAGCTAATAAATAGAACCTTTTAGATGTTTCTTTTGGCCTAAGGGTGCTGTGATAATATTAGTAAGACACTAAGTGTGCCTTAAATGAAGAATGTTTGTATTACAATATCACTTAGGACTTCATTGGGTATATAAGTAACTGACTGAATTATGGTTATTAAAAACTAAGTTATTTCTCCCACATAACTTGACATCTAAAGGTAAGCAGTTCAGTGCTATTGCAGCAGTTCAATAAGATAATAAATGCTGGGTTTTTTCTTTCTTTTTTTCTGGCATTCTATTCTGCCCCCATCCCTAGCAAGCCATCTCATGAACACTTGGTCAGAATATGGTTGCTTTTGCCCAGGTATCACATCCATGTTCAAGGCAAGAATAAAAGAGGGTGAGAGAGGCCAAGGACATCTATCTCTAGGAAAAAGGGAACAAACGTCTTCCCATGAGCTACCAAGCAGATTTCTGTTTATATCTTATTGACCAGAACCATTTGTATGGCCACTGCTTGCTGCAAAAGTGTCTGGGAAAGGTAGCGCTTACCATTTCTGACATCATGTAGTGAAGACAGCTGAGGGGATTGAGAATGGTGTTTTCTTACTTAGCAACAGTATCTGCTTCAATTAAGTACTGCCATCTTTAGGGTTATCATGTCTTATTTAGAAGGGGTTAACCCTACTGAATGGTTGAGCTAGGATTATGTTCAAATGTCTCTGTTTCCTAAGGGCATGTTTGTACACTTATGGTTAGGTACCATGTCTACTTTTTTGTCTTTTCCCTTCCATATCAGCCTCCTCTGCCTAAACTTCATGACTCATTCCTGGGGCACTGAAGCATTCCACGGGAGTAAGGGAAGGGCTACCGTAGATAAAAGCACAGGAGCTCTGAAAACTGAAGAGAACTTGGGTTCTGTGTAACAGGAGAGAGGAAGAGATGATGTTTCCTGAAGTGAACACTGCTGTAATAACATAAGTGTACAAGAAAAGTCAAACTGGGAATAGTTTGACTGTTGTCATTAACATGTGTACATCATTGCTTTGAGGCTATCTCGGCACACCCATTGTGCTTGGATTCCTCAAATGCTTTGTTACTCTGCTGGCAGAAACATGAGATTAGTATGGTGAATTTTTGTTTCGTTTCCTCTGTCATTAGGATGGAAGACATTTCTTGAAGCGTCTTCTATGAATTAAAACCATAATGATAAAATGTGGTTACTCACAGGCAAAGACTTGATGTGGAAATGGTAAATGATTCTCTTCAGATTCTTCTTATAAGAATCTGAGGCGTAGGATTTGCAAGATATGAGGGAGAAGAGAAACAGTTGAGACCTGTTAAAAACAAAAACAGTTTTGTTACCAACTTTTGAGCAATGTTTCATTCCAAATATAGTGACATTAGACTCCCATCAAGCGTAGGATGTGGGATTGCACTTGTTCAAGTATTTCATTTGGCAGCAGCAGAGGAGAATATAATTTGCCAAGAAACGCTTCACTCTGTCTCCCTTAGTAAATGGAGAATTCATTATCAATAAGAAGCGGTACAGGAGATCTATTCACTTGGTGACTGGGAGGAGGGTGCCCCAGTTTTTATTATACGCCCTTCTTTTGCCAGGTTTTGAATTTAGTCATAAAAATTGGATAAACTATAAAAATTGGACAAACAAAGATGTTTTTGTCTCATAAATCCATAACTTGAAATGACCTGCATTTTTCCAGCAAGGAACAGTCTGTGCCTTAGAATTCTTTCTGCTTTAAGGAAACCCATTTAGACGACAAGGGCTAATATGACAATGTGTAAGCTTCTTATGTAGGGCAGCAATCCATTACTGTTAGCCCTTCTGATTGATTAATAAATTATTGTTTATTAAGTGTTCCCCATGACATTATGTTGTGCTGTACAGCACTTGTTTGATTGATCATACTTATAACATTCATAAAACAATATGTTTCCTTTGTCAAACATACCTTAATTAAAGACAATGATATTTAAAAATGCAAAGCATAGTAATTATACACAGCCATGCTGCTTTTGAAAAAATCAAGCTTACTGTTTTCAAATTTATGGCTGCTGGCATTTTTTTTTTTTTGGTCACAGCATCGTATTGCCCAGCAGCACCTTGCAAAGCAGTTGATTACTCTTCTTTGTATACAAAAACCCTGTACACAAGCCTCGAAAGAGAAAGGAGGATCCATGGGTACAGGTATTTCTTCTGTAAGAGACACAGACCAGCATCACTTACATTCAAAATTGGCCATTTTGATGAGTGGCACCAGATGAGACATAGGGTCTTCTAAGAACTGAAGCAAGAATTGAAATAAATGTTGCTCATAATATTAAATTACATAAAAAGTCTAGCTATTTCAGAAAGCATGATTAGTATGAATGATTCTCCAAATTGACAAAACCTTATGATTCATTCAAGTAAGATTATTTTGTGTTTACTTTAAGCCAAGTATTGTACAACTTGCTGAAAAGAGCATGGTGAAGAAGGCTGACATAATCTCTGTTTGTCATGGGCTTAGAGTATATAGTACAGGGAATGAAATATAAAAAATATTATGACAAGGGGAAGCATGAAGAAGTTAGGAAACATAAAAAGAGACAGTAATCTGTCTAGAGTAGTCTAGAGGAATTTATGGAAGGCAGTAAATCTTTGAGTACAAATGGAAGCCTGAATCCAGATTTAGCTGGCTGAAGTGTGTGTGTGTGTGTATGCGTGTGTGTATGCGTGTGTGTGTGTGTGTGTGTGTGTGTGTGTGTGTGTGTGTTGGGTAGGAAGATGTGGGTAGGTGTGGGGAAAAAAAGTATATGTTGTAATATGCTGTATATACTGATTCATGAATACTGCCAAGATTGACAATATTGGACAAAGAGAACATTAGTTGGCTTTTGAAATAATTCATATCAGAGATTGAGATGACCTGAGGTATGGTGAGAACTCGAAACGTATTCTGATAAATTAGATACAAAAGGCAAGAGAAAGCCATTATGAAACCTTAGCTGATGACTCAACTAACTCAGTGGTGCCCATCAGTGAGACCAAAGACACAGAGCAGGTTGGAGACTAGATCAGACGGTATGTGTGTTTTTGTTGAATTTTAGAAACCTAGAAAATAATCTAGGAAAAGAATCTTTGTAGTAGTTACATGTTTCTGAAACTCAGAAGAGATGGGAGTTATCAACCTATAGATCAGCTAGTATGTGAAGATCCTACACATGCAGATGGAATCTTTCAGAGAGACTATGTAGACGAAGAAGATGATAGAAACCAGGGTATAACCTGGATGAACATGAACATTTAAAAGATCTAGTAAAAAGTGAAACTTAGTAAGGAGACAAGTTACAGTAGCTAAAGAGAGACTTTTTTTTTTTAAAGTGTGAAATATAGCAGAGGTTATCAAACTTCTTCTGCAAAAAGCCAGATAGTAAATATTTTAGGCTTTGTGAGTCATATGGTCTTTGTCCCAACTACTCAACTCTGAGATTAGTCAATGTTTCCACATGGTGCCCAGGGATGAAGTAGTATGAGGACTGAGAAGGATCCATAAAGTTTAGTGTAACCAGTTGGTGGTAATTCTGGTGAGAGCACACTCTCTGTGGAGCGTTGCAGTATCGGGAGGAATGAATGGGAAGTGAGAAAGGGGAGGCAGCACACAGATGACAACTATGTGGAAACATTTACAGGAGAGAAGTAGAATTGTAGCTGGGGGAACTTGAGGTAGAGGAAGATCTTTATTTTATTTTATTTATATTATTTATTATTTTATTTATTTATTTATTTATTTATTTTATTTATTTATTTTATTTATTAAAAAATTGCTTTTTTTGTGTGTTTAAGACGAGAGAGTCCTCAGTATATTTAAATGCCAAAGTGTAGAAGTTAGTAGAATGGGTGAAGGGGTTCAGTTTTCTAAGAAGGCCAGAAGGGTGGATATTGGAAGCAGATATAGAGAGGTTATTTTTCAACTCAAGGGAGGACATACCCTTATTTGTAATAGAAGGGAAGGAAGAAAAGAATGTTTGTAGTTTGGCAATGATATGTAGGCAGAGTTCCCTAGTACTGATTTCTATGGAGAAGAATCTATTCATCTGTCAAAATAGGGAGCAAGATCATGGGCCCAAATATTTGAGGAGAGTGGAGAAGAAGTAAGAAAGTTGAAGTAAGAAAATATAAAAAGAAGTCCTACGAGAGTCTGGTGGCAATTTAATTAAAATGACACCAATCAGCTTGATTGTATGATTCCAGCCCAACCCCCAATCCTCACCATCCAGGATACAGATACGGATAAACTGGA
The DNA here is from genome assembly GCF_046562875.1 of Panthera onca. Lineage (NCBI taxonomy): Eukaryota > Metazoa > Chordata > Mammalia > Carnivora > Felidae > Panthera > Panthera onca. The sequence goes on from NC_138346.1 coordinate 153,684,374, forward strand.
CAGTTGGATTGAAATAGAAAAGATTTTCTCAAGGCAGATATGATTTTAAAAAATCCTGAGATGTGATGAAACAAATGAAAGCTATTGGAAAGAAATTAAAGAGATGTTGAAGAAGTGGATTAAGGAATCTAGATAGGGGAAAGAAGATTGGCAGTTTATAAATTAGACACACAGACATGCTTATTAGGAAGATTATCGTGTGAAAGAGTACCTCATCTCTAAGAATTCAAAATAAATATATGCAATCAGTAATATCAGTTAACCTCTCTGCTTAACCATTATCCAGACACTAATGCTATCTGCAAGGGCTTTTCAAGCTCAGCTTTCACCAGTACTGCCCAGTTAATGGCGGTACACGTGTGGTTCATCAGTTATATCATGAATAAGAATGTACCTTTGTTAAAATTTCTGTGCCCTTATTGGAACATCAGGAACCATGATAAGAAAAGAGACAAAGAGAAAGTCATGCAGTAGATTATAGAAGAAATAAGTAGAAAATAGTTGAAAGTAGTTGTCACTACCTGTGAGAATACTACAAAGCAATTCATTATACTTTAGAAAAAGCTAACATATCAACTATACAGTTGTGCAAAAGACATAATCACAAATAAGTGTTTTGGGGAATCTGAGAGATTTCAGTCTCTAGCAGACAAAACATAAAAAAGTCAAATTCTGGCATTTCAGGAAAATAAGCAATTTAAGGCAAAAACACAGGCAGATAGGGACACCTGGGTGGCTTGGTCAGTTAAGTGTTCAACTTTGGCTCAGGTCATGATCTCAGGTTGATCTTCGTGAGTTTGAGCCCCGTGTTGGGCTCTGTGCTGACAGCTCAGAGCCTGGAGCCTGCTTCTGATTCTGTGTCTCCCTCTCTCTCTGCCCCTCCCCTGCTTGTGCTCTATCTCTGTCTTTGTCTCTCTCTCTCAAAAAATAAATAAATATTGGGAAAAAACAAACAAACCACAGGCAGGTATAAATTAAATCATATCTAAGAACATTTTGTTTTTTAAATTTATTTATTTAATTTTGAGAAAGAGCACACAAACATAGGGGCAGAGAGAGGGAAAGAGAATCCTAAGCAGGTTCCACACTGTCAGCACAGAGCCCCACGTGGTGCTTGAACTCACGAACCCTGAGATCATGACCTGAACTGAAACAAAGAATTGGACACTTAACAGACTGAGCCACCCAGGTGCCCCTATCTAAAACTATTTTAAAAGAAACTGATATGAAGGCATTTGATAAATTTCTACTAATAATGTCTATTTGAATTGTTCCCCTCCTTTGTGTCAGTAAATAAGTCCTTTTTCTCATTTTAATTTATAGTATTGCATTGCCTTCTTGACTGTTTTAATACCTTATCTTGTAATTATTTGATTCCCAAGCACTATAAGAGTATTAGCAGAGGGTTGAAAATGTCGCTCTAAAGTGTTTAAAAATCATTAACATTTGCAATGTTTCAGATAAGAAAACAATGACAAATTAACTCTCCTTCTCAAATAACACAAAGAGGGACTATGTTGCACATGTATGTATGTGTGTATATATACACGTGTGTATATATACACACATATATACATGTGTATATACACATGTATATGTACATATGTGTGTATGCGTACACATATATGTGTATGCACGTACGTGTGTGTATGTGTATATATACACATACACACACATATACATATACACATATACACACATACATATATGTATACCAATATATATATATATTTGTTTGTTTTTCCAAATGTTAAGAATGTTTTCCTCTGAACGGGAAAGGATCATATTTTATTAAGTCCTCAGCTCATTTTAGCTCACTTTTTTTTTTTTTTTTTTTTTACCTTTCATATCTTTTTAAAGTTTAAGGTACAATTTAACTCTAAGTCACAATGGAATAAGTTAATTGAAATTATTTGAGGACATCCAAATCCTTTTAAAAATAGTTAATATGAAGGCAAAACATTCAAAAATACCAACACGAGTTCCTAGCAGCAGTTGCTTCTATCAAACACGTCACGTGTGAAACAGTGACTGCCGAGGGGAGCCTTAGTGGTCCTGCTCCTTTCTACGCAGATGATTGATAGGGTGACTTCGTTCAGGACAGGAGAAAGACAATTTACTGGCTGACAAAACGTCCGCTTCTATATTTACATTTCCTCAGTATGAAAAGCAGCCATAGCACTTAGGGATTTAGTTTCTAGTTTATTAACCTGCTGCATTTCACATGAAAATATTTTCAATTGCCAATTATTTGTAATAACATGCAGTCTTCTTTTAAGAACAAAGTTTAACTGCTTTTAGCACAAGTTCATCACCTAAATTTTATTTAAAATATAGGCTTCTGTGTTAATTTGAGATAGGGTCTGTTTTATTTATTTAATTATTTAAGGGACTATTGCAACCCCATGTTAACAGTTTCTTTCTTTCCAAAAACCCTAAAAGCATACTTATTTTGAAAGTGCATGAGAAAAGCGCATTAATGTTGAAGGTAATAATTAAGCGGCCTTTAGTCTATCTACAAGCTCAGCCTCATTATAAATAAAGACAAACAAGCACAACATAAAGAACATTTATTCCTTTTTAATGGACTTTTAAGTTAGTTTCTCAAATTGTTGATGAATGTAATAAAATTAAATTAAATTAAAAGAAATGTCAAGAAGAAAACAAATTTAAAAATTAACAAAGCCCACAATAAATTTGCAATTTAATTTGTCCATTAAAGGTTTTAAAGGGGGTTAATCTTGGCAAAAAGAAAAAAAAATTGACACTATTGGAGCTTTAACAGGAACAATTATTATCATTGCAAATTACTTAAACTATTAAGCTGAGAATAATTCAGAAATATCATTAGCAGTCAAATTACTGGAAAAAAAACACAAAACTTGTTTTCTTTCCCTCTTTGTTTAATTTAAACTTAATGTCTGCTTATTCTCACACAAGCAGAAAATGCTGATAAATAATTCCAGAGCATGCCTAAACATCTCCCTTCACAGCTAGCTTCTAATTTGATCTCTGGAGACCCTTCTCGGTAGCTGAATAAAATATTTTCATTTATTCTAGGAGAGCCTCCACCACCATACGTTTCTAATCTCGAGCTGCTTGGTAATGCCTCTAGATGAGGTCCTCAGCAAATCATTAAACTTGTTCAATAACAACGTTACAAAACACAGGAGATTTGCCGTTAGTGAAACAAAGGAGTTTTTCAAACAGGGGGAAAAAAAACTTTAATAAGCCAACTTGAGTTTCTAGGGCAAGTTTGAGAGATTATTTAACATTTTAAATTTTCTGGCAAGTCACAGTACACAGAGACTTCAAATTCGCCGCGTCAGAATGTTTCACAAGGGCTATTCTTTCAAGTTGCAGAAATCCAGCCTGCGAGGATTGCTTTGCTGATAGAAATGTAGTGTCCACTCTAGTCTGCCAGCTGCTCCGTGCCTACAAAGTGAGCACAGGACCTCAGCTCTGCAAATACACAAAATGCTGAAGTATAAATTTGTTTGTTTGTTTGTTTTTTAATGAAAATAAATGTTCCGATGATCAGATAATGGAAATTGCTTTACCCAAACCTGTCTTGGACCATCAAGATACAATTCAATGAAACAAAATGTGACTTGTTAATTTTTCCTTGTAGGCTGGGAATTCATGATAAGCAGTGATCATTTGTGTCATGCAAGACACATTACCAATTAAGAAGAAATGTTAGGAGAAAGAAACAACTTTTTAATACATTAAGGGATCAGATTCTACACCAGGATGGGGATGGCATCTGACTGCTTGGATGGAAACAGACTCTGGAGAAAGTTTAAGGGTTTTAAATCCCAGCAGCAGGAGGAGGTGGAGGAAGAGACAGTCATGTCCCCCGACAGCTCATCAGTCTTGCTGTGTTGTTGAATTATTGTGCTTTTATATTAAAAAAAAAAAATCTTAGTCTGTAAAAAAGTTTATGGAGCTGGTTGTTCAGTATCAGAGTTTTCTTGTACAGAAGGAAGTACAAATAAACAAGAGTATAGAGAAAGAGAAGGTGTTCCCTATAAATTTTTGACTTTCCCACTCTAAATTCCAGGGTTATGAAGTTTCCCTTGCAACAGATCACCCAGTGGCAAAAAAAAAAAAAAAAAAAGTGTAGTAGTTAATCCTATTGTTTTAATTTCATATTCACATGATTTCTTCTGCTACTAGATCACTCCCAGTTCTTGAATCGCAGAGTTAATTACATGTTTTTTTTTCCTTCACCAACTCTTATCATCTTTACTTTCAGCTGTTTTTGTCAGTTTGCCTTAACAACTTCCTTATCTTCCTTCTTCATATGGAATAGAGTTCTCAGAAGATTAACGTGTAGTAGAGACAATGAGAAGCACAGAGGGGAGTCCATTGGGTAGCAATACTTAGTTTAGGAAGTCAAGAGGAGCTCATAGAGGTCTGTTCTCATGCATGTTACTTGAGTGAACTTGGCAATGAAGCACACAGAGCTATTGTTACAACTAAAATAAAACCTACATTTACATGTTCAAAAAAACCCCCAAAAACCCAAAACATATTTAGACTGAAAGAAGGCATCATATGTTAGTAGTAATGGGGAATTTGCATATTACCTTTAACAAAGTTCAATTAATTAATTGTAGCTTTTTTTTCTTATAATGGTTACTACGCAGATATAGAAATTAGAAGAAGGATCCATAAAAATTGTACTAGGGTACATGTATATATATGTATGTACATGTAGCATGTGTGTGTGTATATATAGGCAATTCATACCAACTCCAGGGCTATTTGGAAAAATATCTTTTAATACAAAGGGGCTATGATTCCATCTCCTTCAGAACCTAGATAAATGCAAACATTTTCCTAGTTAATACTTGAACTACAAAACATTACTCTCTTTTTTAATTTTTTTTTTTAAGTTTATTTAGTTTGAGAGAGAGAGAGCACAATGGAGGAGGGGCAGAGAGAAGGAGAGACAGAATCCCAAGCCGACTCCCTACCATCAGCGCAGAGACTGATGGGATGCCTCACAAGCCGTGAGATCATGACCTGAGCCAATATTAAGAGTCGGATGCTTAACGGACTTCACCACCCAGGCACCCCAGAACATTATTCTCTTTATGATTGCTTTCTAGGAGTTCACATCCATACCTGAAAATGCTTAGTTTCATTCACATTATATTTTTTTCCCTACTAGTTGAGATATTTTCATGTATTTTTTTTAAGTTTACTTATTTTGGGGTGGGGGCGGAGAGAAAGGGAGACAATCCCAAGCAGGCTCTGTGCTGTCAGTGCAGGGCCTGATGTGGGGCTCGAACTCATGAATCCATGAGATCGTGACCTGAGCCAAAACCAAGAGTCAGGCACTTAACCGAGTGAGCCACCCAGGTGCCCCAATATTTTCATGTATTTTGAATTAAAACATATCACAGAGAATTATTTTCACAGACATTAATTAAAGTCCATGTTTACTGAGATGAGAACTGTGCGCTGACTTCATGGTTTTGATGTCTAGAGACAAAGGTCTCAGACCCCCTGGGGCTCATGATCATGACCATGCAGGTTAGGGGTATAGGGTGTTGGCTTACAGACTCCTGGGAGGTTGCCTGGGTTTGGGCACAAATCTTCCACCCCTGCTAGCTGTGGGACCTTGGGCAAATTACTTAATTCCCCTTTATCTCAGTTTCCTCCTTTGAAAAATGGTGAGAAGTGTCCTATTCTAGGTTGTTGTGTTAATTCACTGAGGAAGAACACAAAAACACTTCTTAGGCACCTGAAACATTGTAAGCACGCAATTGTGATTTATTATTATTGTGGCTGTTATGGCATGAAGATCGAGGTGCAACTAGATGGAATCTGTCGATGATTGTTTAATTTTTGTTTCACATACTGCTGCAAAATATTGTATTATTTACCTACCAAAGTGTTCCAATCATACATAATCGAAGTCGACTATTTTCATGCTTTTTTTTTTTTATTGACTAGGCTTCCTTGCATAGGTAGCTTAGTTTGTTGGAGGGTATGCACTGAGATCAGACGGAGACGAATGTGCAAATGGGTGTTCCAGCTCCTTTGCTTACTGGGCAGAGTAACAAAGTGCTTCTTCACGAGGACTCTGACTCTACCACCTACTGGGAATACAGTGTCAGCTGGAGATAATAATACATACCCCCTCACCCCGCTGCAAGAGTTAAGTTACTTTCTATTTGTAAATACCTTAGAACAGTAGCTAGGGCACAGTAGTGTAATATGTTTGTTTTTAAAACGTGTCTACCAGTGGCCCTGGAGTCTCCTTGAGCCTTAGTTTCTGTACTTGTAAGATCAAAATACTGTCATTCCTTCCTCGTAGGTTTATGGAAGGGTTAAGTGAAATAACGCGTATACAATGCTTATTAATTCTCTTAATTCTCTCTCATGATTTTTAGCACTCCTTAAACAAGTCCTCTGAAGACAGTCTCCTAAAATATTCTTCTGCTAATGATTTGTTTAGCCATGCCTTTAAGCAATGCCTTCTTTGCTTCCTATGGAGTATCTATATTTGCAAGACTAGCTTCATTTCCATTTCCTGCAGTCCACATATAACATTCTAACATGTTCCTTGCTGAATATGCTATTCAAAGGGCTACATCTAACAGTGGTGTTTATCAATATTGGCTCCTACTTGGGCATAATAGTACAGTGGAAAGATCATAAACTATGTCATCAGAAAAACCTAAACTTTAAGTCATGATGTACTACATGAACCACTCAGGTGGGAAAAATACGTCGTATCTCTAAAGCTTAGTTTATTCAAACATAAAACCTATGTTCTATGTTATTGTCAGCACTCATCTATCTAATATATCTTGTCGCGGGTGGTAGCAGATTGGTTTGACCAAAAGTGGCAGCAATGTCCAAATGAAGTCCAAATCAGTGGGTAGGACCCAGGACTGCCTAAGTCAAACAACAGAATGTGTCAAATTTATAATAACATCATTATAATAACATAATAATAATTTATCATGTGTTCTATACATTTGAATTGACAGATCACCTTAAGAAATATGTAATGCTAGTTTTCTAGATGGAACACTGTGGCTTTGGAAAGTTACCAAGTTCTGTAAGATCGCTCAGCTAATTATTATTTATTGCTACTTTTACTTTACCTTGCTACCTCACATCATGTGAAGAGCAGCCCGAAGCATGAATGAAAAGAGAAGAGGTATCCCATCATTTGGTCTGGGGTGAAACAGGGAAAGTGCTCATTAAATTTAACCCAGCACAAACTAAGCCATTTCATTTTGTCCTAAGTTTCTACATTCATGTGTCGTGTTTACCTCTAGCAGCAGAAGACCACTACATTGATTTGCTGTATCCCAGGGGACAGCTTTGGACATCATAAACAAGGTCTATTTTTTTTCCTTAACGTTACCCTTCAAACCCCTCTGACCACTCTATAAAGTGTTTGCCTGTCCTCCCCTCCTGTCATATAACTGAGATTTTATTTTCCTATCTACTAGCATTCTCAACAGCAATTGCCATTCACTAGTCTCTAGGCACAATGGTAATTATTCAAAAAGATCTTTACAGTTCTTTCCTTTGTTTTACTGCTGGAGGTAGCAATCTTTGCCTGCCCACCCCCCCCCCCCACCCCCCGTTAAACCTCCCACCCCCATTTGCTCCACAGGGCCAGATTCTAAGAACATTTCTATAGGAAGACTGAGCCATAACATGTTGCAATGTATCACCTAGTTTGGATAATGGCAATCATGATTTATTTCTCTTCAATAACACATTTCCCTTGATGTCATTGGTGATATTTACTATTGCTGAAAGATGGTAAGAGTGATCATCTCAAATCAAAACTACAGCTTCTGTTTATCACTTGTAGTGACTCTATTTCTTCTGCTGATGCCTGTATCATTTATACCTCTTTTCTTAGTTCAGGTGAGAAAACTCCAAATAAATCAGCTAGGCTCCAGATGGTCAAAATTGTTTACAAATATTTCCCTAGGGGCACCTGGGTGGCTTGGTCAGTGAAGCCTCTGACTTCGGCTCGGGTCATGATCTCACGATTGGTGAGTTTGAGCCGCACGTCAGGCTCTGTGCTGACAGCTCAGTCTGGAGCCTGCTTCAGATTGTGTCTTTCTCTCTCTCTGCCCCTCCCCTGCTCACGCTGTATCTCTGTTTAATGTTTAAGTAAACATTAAAACAACAACAATAACAACAACAACAAAAAAAAAACCCCACATTTTCCTAAACTTGTCCTATGGAATTTTAGCAAGTTTTAGAAAAATAATAAGCATTTATCTTTATGGTAGTAAGTATCAGAGCCTTTACTATGCTAATGCTCATTGTAAATCTTCTAGCACTGCACTCTTAAGTATACAGCATCTCAGCATCTCCCTGTATTTACTACTATATTTTTCTCTTTAAAATTTTTTAAAAATGTTTATTTATTTTTGAGAGAGAGAAAGAGACAGAGCATGAGTGGGAGAAGAGCAGAGAGAGAGGGAGACACAATCCAAAGTAGGCTCCAGGCTCTGAGCTGTCAGCACAGAGCCTGACGTGGGGCTCAAACTCACGAACCATGAGATCATGACCTGAGCCTAAGTCTGATGCTTAACTGACTGAGCTACCCAGGTGCCCCATCTTTTTTTTTTTCTTTTTAGCAAAAGCATCACATGAGCCATGAAATACACTCTGAAAAACAGTATCATATATATCTTATATATAAGATATATATGATATATACAGTATGATATCATATCATATATATGATACTGTTTCCTTTCAGATGAACTTCTAGCAAGAAGTAGACTCTATTAAAATGAAAGTTGACTGAAAAAAGTAATAAAATGTATTCATTTATTGAATATTTGATACATCATATCTAAGTAATTATCTTTCCTTTGAAATTCAGAAAAATTGAGTAAGTTTTTTAAATTCAATTGAATTTATGATTCAGAAATTTGAAGACAGCTATCTTTTGCTTCCACATTTCATAGGTTCTCACTATAGCTGAGATTTGTAGCTGCTCTGATACATTTATCTCCAGAGATTTGAGAGGATCACTCTGTAAGTTATCATCACAAGTCCATGTAGGACAAAAAAATAAGGTCATAAAAACAAGTCATAGATTGGGGGTGGCAAAGGGGACCTGAACAATTATATTAGAAAAAGTTTTCTTACCTAGTGAAAATCATGAGATCAGAGAGAGAGATTTATTGATTTCTCTAATTTGTTACTTAAATTAGAGAATTTGTCACTTTCCTTTGAAGAGTCAGAGGATTCTTCTGAATCAGTTGTCTGTCTGGGGGTGCCAGGGTGATTATAACTCTGAAATCTCAGTATGGAGGAGAAAAAAAGTTGTCTAGTCTTGGCTCCAGATACGGTATAATTTGCCTATGGAAAGGAAAAATAATAAGTAGATATATAAATAAATAATAAAGAGAGACAAATTATTCTTTTAATGTCTGTATTTATCAGTCAATTTGTATTTGCTTACATTAGCACTATCTTTCAAATGGTGATTTTAGCTTTTTCACAAATTTTAAAACAATATCTTAGCATAAAAATATGGTTTCATAGGGGTTTTTCTGGAGTACTGATAACTATACTGAGTAGTTATCTATATGACTATCAGTGTCCCATAAGAAGTCAACACTGCCACTTAAATATGACTAGAAGGCAAGCTCTCTTAACCATTTCCATTATCCCTCTTGCCAGATTTATCAACATTCTCTGATAGCTCTGTAAATCAACTAACTCATGCTCATAAACATTATGGTAGGCACAAGTCTGGGATGATTTCCGAGATTCTGACCCCCTATTGTACATGTTCTGTATAATCCCCTTCCCCATTCTCTACGGGTGGGACTGTGACTATGATAAATTTCACTTTAGTGAGTAGGTTATGGCATATGACAAAGGTGACGTGATTTTGCAGATATAGGTGAGGTCCCAAATCAGTTGAATTTTGGTGAGTCAAAATTTTGCTAGGTGGGCCTGACCTAATCAAGTGAGCCCTTAAGAGAAATTGGACTTTCCTAAAGGGAGAGATTCAAAGCCGAAGAGAGTATTTTGCTGGCTTTAAAGAAGCAAAGAGCCATGCTTTGAAATGTCTATGCGGACAGCCAAGGGATAAGGGACTCCATGTGACCTCTAGCTGTTGGAAGCAATAGCTGGCTGATAGCTAGCAGGAAAACAGTGATTTCAATCATACAGCCACAAGAAAATGAGTTCTGCTATTACTCAATGAGCCTGAAGTTGGGCCTTTCTCTTGTGAGCCTCCAAATGAGGATGTGGCTGGCCAATGTTTTAATTTTGGCTTTGTGAGACCCTGAGCAGAAGACTTACTTGACCTGTCCCAGACCCCTGACCCACAAGCTCTGTGAGATAACAAGCATATGCTGTTTTAATCGGCTTTGTGGCACTTTGTTACACAGCAGTAGAAAACTAATACAGCCACCAGACTGCATGCAGGTAAGTCCACGTGATCATTCTGCCTCCGGCTGAGCTGTAGGAGTGACAAGAGTCAGTTACACTTGTTTCCCAAGCCTTTTATGCTTTTTGCATTTTGTATAAAAATCAAAGATATATGAGAGCATAAATTACAAAAGAGTTGTTTCTATTAACACTATATCAACCGACTATTTGGGACAAAACCTTGATTTTAGGAAAAATGACTTCAGGTAAAATTTTTAATAAAAACTTTATTGAAGGTAAAATTTAGGCTGAAAGAAAGGAATTTCTGTCAAATTAGTTCCAAGGAGTCAGTTGTAAAGATTAGGATAGGAGAAAATACCCCAAGTCTGGAAGGAATCTATAATGAGATTGGTTTTCTTTATATTTAAGTCTTCTTTGCATTTTAAAGAGGTGTTTAGATAGACACAGATGTTGATATCTAGAATACACACACACACACACACACACACACACACACATACACACACTTATATATAACTTTTTATGTATCCCCATGAAGCATTGGTATATTGGGGACCAATCAGGAAAATAGGAATTTCTCAACATATCTCAAAAAAAAATTTTTTTGTTATATTTATTTATTTACTTAGAAAGCACAAACAGGGGGAGGGGCAGAGAGAGAGGGAGAGAGAGAATTCCAAGCAAGCTCCATGCTTGTCAGCAAAAAGCCCAACATGGGGCTCAATCTCACGAACTGTAAGATCATGACATGAGCCAAAATCCAGAGACAGATTCTCAACAACTGAGCCACGCAGGCACCCCTCAAAAGGAAAGAATTTAATGTAGGAAACTGATTACATAAATCATGGAAGGACAAGAAACTATCCCCAACTCTAGAGGTCACAGAGAGATGGTAACTTTGTTTGGATCTGGGGCGACCTTGGAGGAGGTAGAACCTCAGTGGGTCTGCCCTATGGGTGCCCATTGAGTGAGTGGCTATCCAAATAGGACTTTGAAGCATGGGATCTGATGGAGATTCCCCATGAAGCACATGAACCTTCCACAATGAACCTTTCTGAGAGAAGGGCAGAGCCATACCATGCTCTTTCTTCTCATTCTGTCCTCTGGTCTTCTACAGTTCCTCCCAATGGCTGCACTTGCCCAGAAACGAACAAGCAGGGAAGCATTCCCTGCAATAGAAAAGAGGAATAAGGGCAGAGCAAGAAATAAATCTGAGAGCTTATAGGCAAATGGCTCACAGAAATGGTTATTAATTCAGTTTTGCAAAGTTAGGTACTGGATGGCAGAGTTGGGACTTGAAGCAGGGAACTTACTCACCAGATTCTGGCTCTCCACTACGCTACAATGAAAATAGAAATGACTACCAATTCAGTAATAACTGAAAATATTCCAGAAGAATTCATGGAAAGAACATATTATACACTTCAAATATCGAGATCCAGCTGGCATCTAGAAATATATAATTAATAGTCTACACTAGTTAAAAAGGCTGAATTTTAGATTGTCTTTATGTTTGGTCCACTCATCCTGGCCTGTTTACAAAGAGACAGGTGCGAATTCCCATGGTGGCTATAATATAAACAGGTAGTGAGCAGAACCTATGACAGTAAATGGCATGTGATAGTAATCAGGGGCATAGTTACCACGATCTGTATTTCTCACACTTAGATACACTGTCTATAGAAACATTGGTGGGTGTTAATTCTGATGAATGGGCGTTGCACTGTTAGCACACCTTATAATTGTTAAGATAATTGGCCTTGCTCCCTCTGAATTACTTTGTAAGAGTAATTATGTGAGACCATGTTGTAGCAGTTAGGTCCTGCAAGAGAATTTGTTTTTGTGTACCACTTAAAATAAACCTGGCTTGTCGAGCTGTTGTTTTACCCATCCCTCTTGCTCTCTTTCAATTTAGAGAGAACTCTCAGAGGTAAACCACAGGAAGACTCACACATGAAAATTCCCTGAGGTCAAAGCTAGTAGCTGTGCCAAGTTGGAGACTCTAGGCATATGACAGCTCTTTGGGAGTTAGTTTTCACATTGCCTGCCAAATGGGAATTTGAGATAAGCAAGGCGAACACTGGGCTTCTTGCAACTTTACTTATGAAGGTGAAAAATGAAGACGCTTCTAATTAGCAAAAAAATGGTTTGTAACAACAGTTCGAATTCCAAATCCTGTGGTTGGTAAAGCATACATATGGAGGTATAGTTAGGTTCAGTTGCCAAAATTTACAACCCATTTCCTTTCTGCAATATTTGAATCCATATGGGTATTAGAGAGATCCAATTATTGTCAAAGCGGCTTCCATATTTATAGGACAAGACAGTTAAGCTTGGGCACCTTTTAAAGATATGTTCAGGTTTAGTTTCAAAGTCCATAATCCACTTAGTTAAGGCCAAATGCTAATAGATGACTGCCTCAAGGTGAATCTTTTTTTTCCTCTCTTAAAATATGATAAAAATTACATGTTGGAGTACCTTAAAGCAACGTGAGAATGAAATTTTTAGGTGCTCAAGAGGAAGCAAATTTTAACATTATTTTAAAATGTTGGTCATCCTTTGACCAAAAGAAAATAAATAATCCAGAGAAATAGAGATTACCTTTATGTCTTTTTTATAATAAACGTGTGTGGATTTGTTTAAGCAAGAAGACAGCAGCAATAATTACACTGGTGAGTGTCCTTATAGGTGAAAGTTTAAACTGTGAATCTTAACTAATTGTATTAATGTAAATTAGTTTTTATACATATAAAGTATGAGACGAACAGTAGTAACATATTTGAAAAAACAGTATAAGCATGCCTTAATTTCCTTAGGGATTTTTGACAACATATACGCATATATATAAACATATATATATATATATAATATATACTATTTCATTATCCACCATAATTTTCTTTTTTTTTTTTTAATTTTTTTTTTAACGTTTATTTATTTTTGAGACAGAGAAAGACAGAGCATGAACGGGGGAGGGGCAGAGAGAGAGGGAGACACAGAATCGGAAGCAGGTTCCAGGCTCTGAGCCATCAGCCCAGAGCCCGCTGCGGGGCTCGAACTCATGGACCGCGAGATCGTGACCTGGCTGAAGTCGGACACTCAACCCCCTGAGCCACCCAGGCACCCCTCCACCATAATTTTCAATACTGAATATTGTTTCAAAAACACAAGACACTTCATGAGTACATATTACTGCAACAATTTATATAGTTCTGCGTGCATATTAGTAAACATAGTAAATGAAGATATCTGTATTTATCTTTACTTTTCAAATATTTCAATCATTGAGAACTTACAGTAGCCTCCAGAATTTAGAACAATCAAGGAAGAATATTTAGTGCTTTGCACATATTTTGAAATTCAATTAGAAATTTAGGTTTAAACCATTATTTTTGGAGAGAGTTATTTTTCCTCAATACTATTCAATTGCTAATAAATAATCTGACTACAAAGAAAGATATCATAAGCAATTATAGCTTTATGCTTTTATTTGTTAAAATATTATTGATTACTTTCAGTATACTGCCATGAACATCAGCTAGTATCCTTATCTGTTTAGTTCGATTTAGGATATAATATATAAAGACAACCCTCAAAAAGTGCTAAACTTTGTAATTACCTCTTGTAACCCCTTAGGAAACATATTCTTTTGGGCCAGTTTAGTTTTGTGAACTTACTGTCATATTTGAAGTACATATTGAATTGTTGAATGGTAAACATAATTAGTAACTAAGAAAAATAATAGGTCTATGTATGTCATAGGTAGGTTTTCTTGGGAAGCAGATTCTGAGTTAAATACTGGTGTACAGAAGGTTTGTTAGGTTATGATTTGGGGAACCCATCTATGAAAGCAAAATGAAGGAAGTAGGATTAGGCATTGAGGAAGCAGAGCTACAGTGCAGTCTCAACAAAGGTCTCAGCTGACCCCACAATGAGGTCTAAAGTTAAGGTGGTTGGGGGAGGGGACTGAGCCTTTATCACCTCACGTTCATTGGTCACTGGATATGGGCTGCCTAGGACAGAGAGCATTATCTTGTGTCAAGCAAATCTCTTTAGACAAGATAAGCCAATACAGAGAAGGCCTATAGTTGAGGGCTATCAAAGAACTACATGTTGTGGGGGTAGGGGGAGTATACATTCACCAGTCTTAAAGGGAAGTCTTCTGTAAACTTTCTGTAGCCTTCATCAATGAAATATGAAGTATTGGAAGTTGATCTATAATTCATTCACTCCTTGATTCATTCACCAAAACTTTATTAAGTGTTTTCCATTCTTTAACTCAATACTTGGCACAGGGTAAGACCTTCAATATGTATTGAATAAACTCATGAATATGTAATGAATACTTTGAAGGAAAGAAACATTGTGCTAAGACTTGCTCAAATAGGTATGAAGTGCTGTTTTCCCTTCATTGGTACTAAAGTTTGTTAAAAAATGATCTCGATTGATTTTGATGATTTCCATTCCTATCACCTCCTTTGTATACTTTAAGAAGGCAGTAACTGTCTTTTCCTCTTTATAACCACAGGATCTAGCAAAATTTCTTGCTTATAGAAAACATGCAATAATATTTGTTGCATCAATGAAATAGCTTTATGATGCTCCTTAAGTGTGGTGGCAATAGATGTGATTTGTATATTTAAAGATCATGAAAGGCTCACCATTAAAACATAAATTAAGCTTGTAACTTCAACCATTTGAAGGTCGCAGAAGCAGTGTGGAAAAGGAATATCAGAACTCAGGTCAAAATGAGTCTGATTGCTAGGTTATTACGAGAATTCAGGCAGGAACAGAAGGTCTGAGTAAAGGCCATTAAAGTGGGGATGGGGTGGGAAGGATTCAGTTGTTCATTGATAAAAGATTGGATGCATGTGCAAAGGAAGAGGATATGGGGGCAAAGTGGAGGGAAGTTTTAGCGCCTGGTAGAATTAAACACCTTGATAGGTAAGCGGGAAGCAACTAGTACCAGATTACAAACAAACAACTTCTGTGTAACTTCCGTGTAATGACTAAGTTATCACTATTTGGGTTAGAAATTGTTGTAACTTCCTGTCCCACTCTGTTCATCTATTATTCTTCCTGTAATTTTCAGAATTAATAGGGTATTTTCAGTAAAGTTTAAAGAAATAGCATGTGTGTGATAAGAAGGAATTAAAATTTGTTCAATGATTATTTTTCTGGAATTTTCAAATCCAAGAGTCACCACTTCAGTGCCTCTGCTTTTTTAAGGCATAGTGTTTCAAAGAATGACGTTATCAGCTTCCTACACAAACAAAATTAGATTATTTTGCGGTTCTCCTTCCTTTCCTCCCCCCAGCCCTTCTTTCCTCTTTCTTTTTTTTTTTTTTTTAAATTTTTTTTTTTAACATTTATTTATTTTTGAGACAGAGAGAGACAGAGCATGAATGGGGGAGGGGCAGAGAGAGAGGGAGACACAGAATCGGAAGCAGGCTCCAGGCTCTGAGCCATCAGCCCAGAGCCTGACGCGGGGCTCGAACTCACGGACCGCGAGATTGTGACCTGAGCCGAAGTCAGACGCTCAACCGACTGAGCCACCCAGGCGCCCCCTTCTTTCCTCTTTCTAAACCTTCTTTCCTTCTTTCTCTGCTTTCCCCCTTCTTTCACCAAAGAAATTGGGGTTTGATATCCTTCGTTCCTTTTCCATTAAAATGTAAATAGTGTCCCATTCTAAAGCAGACAAAGAAATGATGGTCCAGATTAACTGAAGATTTATTTTCCCAGCAAGCAATGCTTAAGAGTATACATTCATTAAGACATAAATAATCTGAGAAAACAATGGGCAATAAATAGTAATGATAAGAAGGAGAAGGAGGAATAAAATAAGAAATCAAATTTAACTTTCCATTTAAATCAAGTCTACAGTGTGATATCCTAATTGCTTGGTTCATTGCTATAATATATATGTTATAATATATATATTTGTGGTGTACTTTTGTTTTATCTAGACCTATTTCTATTAGTGGAAATAAATATACTCAAGGAATATGGGTTTAGGGGAAATTCAATGTTTGCTGCATTTGGCCCACTAATTCCCATATGAAAATATGGTTGTAAATAAAATATCTCATTTTATATTAATTAATTCATATGTAACAAATGTATACCTATGATGTTTCCTTGGTGGCAATCATTGGGCTGAAAACACTTCTGTAAAATTTTTATGAATTATCAAGCAGGGAATGAAATTTTGGCTCACAGGAAATACCAGATGTGATGATGTAGCGAAGTGTAAAGTTAAAAAAACAAAACCAAAACCAAAGTTGTACATCAGGCTGGTTGGTTTGTTTATTTGTTTAACCATCAAACTTTGAATCCCCTTGGGTTGTTAAAATTATTTCACAGGTCCAGGAAAATAAGACTTTAAATTCCCTACTTCTGTGTGTGTGTGTGTGTGTGTGTGTGTGTGTGTGTGTGATACCAAGGATATGCAACAGATGAGTGGTCTAAGTTCCAGCCTCTGACTAGCATTGTAGTAGCCCAGAGAAGACAACAAATGGATAAGTTGAGCATGCATGTTATCTGGAGTTGAACTATTTCATATTCATTGTTGTAAGTGCTAAAAATATGTTCTTTTTGTTTTTTAAACAAAGAAACTTTCTGGTTTGATTGTCTCCCCATAGCTATATGGCTATCCTTGAGCAGGAAATAAGGATATGGTTGTAGGCCTGCTCATTTTTTTTTTTTTTTGGTTTGTTTATTTTAAGCAGGATATTTTCTGAAGTAAGATTTTATAGAAAACAAATGTTATTTTGCATGCACTTCTCATCTCTTTAATGTCAAGTTATCAGAAGGCATTTCCTGGAAAGGAAAGTTATACCATATTCAATCTGTCCATTTTCATGTTGATCTCTCTGATTTAGGATAAAAGAATCAGAAGTGTAGGAATTCACACCACTGCAACCAATCATCTTTACCAATCACAATTTAAAAAGTGAGAGAATTCTAAAATTTTACTTGTATTTGGTGTTTTGAATAGAAATTTGATACATCCAGCCTGGGTATTTAATATTAAATGTTGTTCAAATTACAGAAGTTAATGTGAACAATACATATCAAGATTAAACTATTATTCAAATATTCTAATAATAGTAGTCTATAAATGGCTTAGCACACTCCTTTTGCCTGTTATCATCACAGAAACCTTTTCATAATAATTTTATAAAATCATTTTTAACCAATACTTAATATTTTTATTAAACTATGCTTTTCGTAAATTTAAATACTGACAATCCTGGTAACCATCTCTAAAAGCATATAAAAGCAAGTTAACAAGCTAAGTGTTCATGTACCATGAACATTCAGAGTTTATTTCTTTAGTCAAGTTCTCTACTCATTCTCTAAGCAGCTTGTATTTGCTCCCAACTCAAGTCCCCTGTGTTCCTGATGCCCCACTTTTCCAACCAAAGACTACCAATAACTCAAAGTTTAGCTCCAGTCCCGCCTAAATTTCCTTCCCCATTGTTTCAGCTCACATTTTATTTCCCCTATCATTCAACTTGCATTGCAATTTTTATCCATAACTTATTTTGGTCCTTAAAAATTATTATCTTAAGGAGCAATAATAATGATAGCTGTGGTGTATTCAGGGCCAACTGTGGGGTAAGAATTGAACTAGTTGTTCTCATAACTAATTCTAAAATATAGAACAATCCTGCAAGGTAAGAGTTATTGTTCTCTGTTTTACAGATGAGGAAACTACATTTCAGAGAGTTAAGTGTATGCTGTGTCCACAGCTCACAGGGTTAGTGAGTGTTAGAACCAGTGCTCAACAACAGGTCTGGCTCTATAGCCCATGTTCTTTCCATTAAAAATTTAAAATATCATGTATTTGTCAACTCAGATAGACTGTAAAATACTGCCATCCAGAACCCAAGTTTTAATAAAAAAAAAAAAAAGTCCTTTAACTTTCCTGGTATACTGTTTTATTTGCTTTTAACCCAGAGAAGGCTGACATTATTTATTTATTTTTGAAGGGAGGGCAATGTATATTTCGTCATTCTATTCCCACAGATGAATACAATTCTTTTTTTTAAGTTTTTATTTAAATTCCAGTTAGTTAACATACAGTGTAATATTAGTTTCATGTGCACAATACAGTGATTCAACACTTCCATACGTCACCCAGTGCTTGTCACAACAAGTGAACAACTTAATCCCCATCACCTGTTTAGCCTGCCACCTGTGCCCCCCAACCTCCCCTTTGGTAACCATCAGTGTGTTCTCTAGAGTTAAGAGTCTGTTTCTTAGATTGCAGAAAAGGCAGACTTTAAATCAACAAACTTCAGTAATTCTATCATTTTGCCCAATATAATTTATCATTAGCAGAAAAGCACTGAAATGAAGGAATAACATGGAGGTTTATGATTTCCCTCTGTTAGGCCAGTGATTTGGGCTAATTTGGGGATAGCTGTGAAGATTCATGCTTTCAAATTTTCCTTTGTGTTCTCAAATGCTTTATGAACTGTTTTCATGGGGAAAGTTCAGGTAAAAATGGTGGTGGATACATATAAATTATTTACATTTGAAATGTACATATGAATAATATATTTGATATTTTTATGATTTATACTGAAAAATAAACCTGAATAAAAGAACACAATTAAAATAATAGGAACACTTCCTAGTTTTCTGTTTTTGAGCTCTAGTAATGCAGGTCATGATGAAAGTCAAAGATTCTCTTTGTTCTTTGAATGAAGCCCCAGTGTGAAGGCTCTGTATCAGCTCTCCCTCTAGCAAGGAATGCTTAAATATTAGGGAGAGACTAATGCTCACCACTACGTTATCTACTTCCTCTTTCCTTGGTGCCTTTTTAATTATATTTCATGCAGGTAGGGCCAAATGACTACTTTTGGCCGATGGAATATAACTAACTGACAGTGTTAGAGGCCACCTCCAGTTCTGATCTCTAAAATCCCCCACAAATGTGTTACACTTTTCTTTCCTCGTCTTTAGGACATAGTGAATGGCAGGTCTACTAAGTAGAAGAGACTAGGGTGCTGAATGACTGCATGAAGCAAACCGCATCTCAGCTCCCCAACCTGCATTCACTGTTTACTATGAGTGGAAAGTTAAAAACCCAAAATCAAAATCCTTGTTAGTCTTAATTTAATGAACATCTGGAGATGCTCATCATAGTTAGCTTACCTCAACTAATGAAAACGGAATTACAAAGTTATAATTAATTGGGTCTATTGATTGATAACAAATACGTAAATAGAATTTTTATGTACTTATTTTCAATGCACAAAATGATATTTATTACAAGTAGATCAATGTTTACTATTTGGAAATAATTACTATGGATTTTACTAGCTAAGGGACATTAAATATAACTTTGATTTTTACTTAGCCAGAAAGAAATTGGACCAACTGATCATTAAGATACTGGCCAGTTTATCATTTCTATTTTATCCATTTAAAAAATACCTTTTGAGGGGTGCCTGGATGGATCAGTCGGTTAAGTGTCTGCCTTTGGCTCAGGTCATGTTCTCACAGTTCATGAGTTTGAGCCCCACATCGGGCTCTCTGCTGTCCACATCAAGCCCGCTTCAGATCTTCTGTCCCCCCTCTGTCGCTGCCCCTTCCCCACTTGCATGTTGTCTCTCTCTCTTTCTCTCTCTCAAAAATAAATAAATAAAACTTTAAAAATACTAAATAAATAAATATTTTTTGAGCATCTACTATGTTCTAGGTGTGATTCTAAGGCTATAAAGTTACATCAGTGAGCCACACAGTTGACCATCCCTATCTTCATGGAGTTTACCTATTACTAGAGAAGGACCATCAGCAACATAAAAATTGATCAGTTACTATTACAAGTGATAAAGTATGATAGGAGAAAATGAAACAAGTTTTATGGGATTAAGAGTGAGAGAGTAAGAGTGAAGGAGGTGATGCACTTTTAATGGAAGTGGTCAAAGGCAGCTCCTTCCACTGAGGAAGTAACATTTGAGTAAGACTTAAAAGAAGTAAGGGAGGGAGAACAGAACATTTAAGGTAGAGGAAACAATCAGTTCAAAGGTCCTAAGAAGGGAACATGTCCAGTGTATTCAAAGTAAGGAAAAAAGTATTTGTTACTAGAAAAAGAGAGTGTTATAGTTCGTTATGGCTGCCGTAACAAAATACCATAGACTACTAGGTGGCTTTAACAACACAAATTTATTTTCTCATGGTTTTGGAGGCTAGAAGTCCAACATCAAGGTGTTGACAGATTTGGATTTTTCTGAGGCTTCTCTCCTTGGTTTGAAGATGGCCACCTTCTCACTGTGTTCTCATATGGTTGTCCCTCAATCTGTGTTGTCTGTGTCCTAATCTCCTCTCCTTGTAAAGACACCAGTCCTATTGGGTTAGGGCCCACTCTAACAACCCATTTTAAATTAAACCTCTTTAAAAGCCCTATCTCCAAACACAGTCACATTCTGAGAACACTGGAGTTTAGGACTTTAACATACGAATTTGGGGGTCTGGGGGACGCAGTTCAGGCCATAACAGAGAGATACTGTATGCTGTTCATATAAGTCTTTAAGAAATGGGGTTTTAGGGGCGCCTGTGTGGCTCAGTCGGTTAAGCGGCCGACTTCGGCTCAGGTCATGATCTCACGGTCCGTGAGTTCGAGCCCCGCGTCAGGCTCTGTGCTGACAGCTCAGAGCCTGGAGCCTGTTTCGGATTCTGTGTCTCCCTCTCTCTGACCCTCCCCCGTTCATGCTCTGTCTCTCTCTGTCTCAAAAATAAATAAACATTAAAAAAAAAAAATTAAAAAAAAAAAAAAGAAATGGGGTTTTAGTCACTGGAGTAAAATGGAAAACCAAACCTCTCTTTGAGCAGAGAAGTGACATACTTGACTTATGTCTTAACAGTAGCATGTGTTAAGGGGCAAGGACAATAGGAAGCTATTGACTTAGTCCAAGCAAGAGATTAGGCAGTTAGATTCATCTATGAGCTGCTCAATATTGGTATATCTGAACCAGGTATAAGGAAATAATTTTGTCAAATTTAGAATCTTTAAGTTTGACAATAAAACACAGAAAAAATGTATTTATTTTTGCAGATGGGAAAACTGAGGCCTCGATTAAAACACTTTTCTAAGTTTTCATAACTTCTTAAAGATAAAGCAGCTTTTGGGTCACTCATCTTTTCATTACTCTTTCCATCAGACTCAAATTCAACTTTGTTAAAGCAAATTATATGTTCAAGAACATTTAGCTTTTCACCCAGATATGTGTATGATGTGTTCATTGCCTTCAGGTGTCAATTCAAAGGCACCTTTAGAGAAGATTTCATATAAACATCCTTCACCCCTGCCTGCCCACATCCATTTACCCTGCAGTATTTTTCTTCATCTTGCTGCTATACCATATATAACTTTATTTCATTTATTTGTTTATTGTTCACATGTCTCCTCTACAGTATTAACTGTATAAAGTCAAGGGCATTTTTAGTGATATACATATATCTGTATTTTAGTGTTATATATACACACATATATATGTACACATATATATACACACACACATATACATATGTATATATATAAAACTATGTAGTTATATATAACTAAATATATATATGTATGTATACACATATATTATATATGTAGTATCCTTCAAGTTTAATTGTTTTCATTTTGAAAATGTAGATTTTAGAAGGTATACAGTATATTTAGGTTTTTAAAATAGTGTTTTATCTTCCAAGTGATGTTTCCAGTGAAAAATTTTAACACAATTATTTCGTCAACAGCTCCTTCTTTTTTTTGGAAACAAGCTTTTCCCATCCTTCTCTCCTCCTACCCCAGCTCCTTTCGGGGACTGCTATCCAACCTCTGTTTTTCCTCTAACCATGTAGTTCAAAGGGAATCAGCTATTTTTCTCACCCCATAGCTCATTGGTTAGCAGGTAACAAACCCAAGTTGGACCATTTCCAGTTTTTTAAAACTAGAAATGAAAGTGATTTCTTTTCTAATGATAACAATAAGAAGCACATCCTGGAAAAATTTGGTCTGCTGTAAGAAAAAATGAGGAAGATACTTGGAGACTCTGACATGAGGGTACCCCCCCTTTTTTTTTAAGTTTATTTATTTATTTTGAGAGAGAGAGAGATTGAATCCTATGCAGGCTCCATGCTGTCAGTGCTGAGCCTGACATGGGGCTTGAACTGACAAATCCTGAGATCATGACCTGAGCCAAAACCAAGAATCTGACACTTAACCAAGATCTGACGCTTAACCAACTGAGCTGCCCAGACACTCCTGACATGAGGGTATTCTGATGGGATTCAATTCCTGGACTCCAGTTGTATCCATAGCTACCTCCTTTATGTAGTTTGATTGTTCAACTTTGACTTTGTATTCTGGAACTAATAAAGTTTTCTCTTGTCACTTTTGTTTGTTTTAGGTTTTTTTTTTTTTTTTTTTAAATAGCAAATACATGATTTCAGGTTAATATATTATATATGATAAATACCTACCTAAGCTTTATCAAAGTTGTTATAATTCTTTGCTAATACATTTTCAGCATTTCTTATCATATCTAATAAGGAGATGTGGAGATATACATGAAAGAAAACCATCCATGGCTTTTCTTTCTTTCTTTCTTTCTTTCTTTCTTTCTTTCTTTCTTTCTTTTTTTCTTCCTTCCTTCCTTCCTTCCTTCCTTCCTTTCTTTCTTTACTATTAACACCTCTAGAAGGGATGTTACTATTATCTTCCTCAAAGTACAAGAAAATAAATTATCCTTTTGGGATGGGCCATCACACTTGTGTAATCCTAGGAAGGATCAGGCACTTGTCACCATGGCTTATCACACATAGTTGAACAAGAGTCCTACAGAAGGGCTCAATTGGTAGAGATAGAACCTTTTTATGAATCTGACCTTTGAAACCAACATAGTGGGCAATAACCATTAACAGATCAAATATGAGAAATGTCAGGTGTGGAATAAACCCTGACAGGAAATATTTTATCAGCTTAGGCATTGGAACAATCACTGACAGACCTTAGAGGCCATTCTGTGGGCACGCTCTCCCTACACTCAGTGACAAGGATGATGCGTGGCTTCTTTTAACACTGCCCTCCTTAGCTCAACATTCAGCTAAAAAGATATTAAACTGACTCAAGTGTACCATAATTCTGGGAAAATTACCATTGTGAGGTGACTGTTTTTTTCATGATTGCTATAGAGAGGGAGTCCTGATAGAGAAATAAACTTAATATCTTTAAGTCCACAGTCCGGTATTTTTCTAGGCTATGTGTAGTGGGTAACAGCATTGCATATTCTTTTAGCCAGAGGCATCTTCAAGCCAGGTTCCCCAAATCTACTTTTCCAATTGTTAAGTACATCTCACACCTTCAGGTTTAAGGTTGCTGTGGAGCTGGTAACCGGGAGGCAGATAAAAATAGTTATTGGTGTGGTAGGCACAGAATTGCTATTCTGATGCTTTTCACCGACCACATTTTGACTTACACCTCTGTCACTTTCTTTTGAGGCAGCCGCCAATTAACCAGTCTGGTTATGAAAGAATAGCGGTAGGCCTACTAACACAATTAAAAAAATAAATAACACAAAGGCCTTTAGCACTAGCAAAGTAGTTTCTTGGAATGTGTTTATTTCCTGACTGGTGACTATATCCGCTAAAGATCTGGTTGTGGCTGAAATTAGAAATCCCATTAGTGACACATTTGGGAGTGTCTCTAATATGGTCCTTGTTTCTGAACTGTGGGAGGAAAATCACTGGATATTGCTCTGTCTGTGGCAATGATCCCTGAGCTCTTTTAGTAAACAATCCATCAGCATCCGCAGTTCGGAGGGGAACATAAATTGCATGCATCATCTAGCACCCAATAAACACTAACAAGTAATAATAAGAAAAGTTGAAGTGCAGGTCTGTAACTACAGGGAAATAAGACTGGGTACTAAAAGGGAAGGAAACATTTGAGTTTTCTTCATAACAGCTACTTCTGTCTTCTTACTTACGAAGTTTTATTTCCTTTGCACTCTTGTACTTTCATCCTGATGACATGGCTATTATTTTATAGCAGTTTCAAGCAGTTAATTAATGAACTGCACACAAGTGACATGATACCACCTTGCCCAATTATCTCTAGCATCTATTTTTACAGTGCAAAGCACTGCCGCTTTGTGAATTGTCTCCGTTCGCAAATTGGCTCAGGAGGCAGTTACTTTAATAGCCAAAACAATGCAACGGTAGTGCCACACTGGTGACACAGAGTAATTGTAAATCACCATGTGAGATCTCATAAAGCTCACCATAAAAGCCTGGTGATATCATGTAATAAAAGTGCTCTTTTCTACTGAGTTAAGCAGCTATTGCTCAATTTACCGTGTAATCTCATGAGCCCCAGGCTCATTAGCCCATCTAGAACGGGATGTGGCATGAGGAGATGGTGACCACATAGAACCAAAGAATCGTGGAGATTTTTTTTCCTTTTTCCCTTGGTGTGATTTATAAAATAGAGAAACCTACCCTGTCAGGTAGTTATATTTCAAATTTGTTCAAGCAGCTTCATCAACACTCTGCTTTTTCTCCCTGATTTGCCCTTTTCCTCTGGTCACCAGTGTTCTTGAACTTCTGTCATGCTCACACACACAATGTGATGTTCAGTTTGCATGTCCCTATGACTACATCGATTTTCTTTCACAGTTTGTCACAGCAGTCTTTGTTTAATTAAGAATCATCTTGGGGCGCCTGGGTGGCTCAGTCGATTAAGCGTCCGACTTCGGCTCAGGTCATGATCTCGCGGTCCGTGGGTTCAAGCCCCGCGTTGGGCTCTGTGCTGACAGCTCAGAGCTTGGAGCCTGTTTCAGATTCTGTGTCTCCCTCTTTCTCTGACCCTCCCCTGTTCATGCTCTCTCTCTGTCTCAAAAATAAATAAATGTTAAAAAAAAGTAAAAAAGAAAAAAGAATCATCTTAAGTATAAAATACTATCAGTGTGTGTCCAAAAACAGAAATGTTAGCTTTGAGTAAACCAAGAGTATATTTTACAATTTACTGTTTGCATAAGCCAAATTCACCATGGTGATGATATACTTTCCCGACACAAATAACAAAAAGGCATAGGTATGCTCTGTGCTTGACATATTTAATAGAATATGTTTACATAGTTTACAGTGTTCATCTGTAAGGATGTCCATTCTGTCATGGGTAGCATTAAGAATCTGAAATGTCAGGGTGCCTGGTTGGCTCAGTCAGTTAAGCATCTGACTTCAGCTCAGGTCATGATTTCATGCTCTGTGACTTAGAAACCCTCATTGGGCTCTGTGTTGAGAGCTCAGAGCGTGGGGCCTGATTCAGATTCTGCATCTCCCTCTCTCTCTGTCCCTCCCCTGCTCAGGCTCTGTCTCTGTCTCAAAAAGAAATAAATATTAAAAAAAAAAAAAGAATCTCAAATGTTATCACCAAAAAATATACAACCAGTAATATTTGTATAGTCTATGTCATTTGTGACACAGTTTTAAACTACACATATTTCTCCATAAAGTCATATCTGTAAGACTAAAATATTATATATATATATATACACATATATGTATACATATATACATATACACATATATGTATACACATGTGTATATATATATATGTATCATTAATATTATTCTCTATGAAACAGAATTGTTTACAAAATAGGAAGCCTGGGATATAATTTTCTGCCATCTACCAGACTATTGACCAAAATAAACAAAGCCTCACATGTCCTGTTTGGTTCAAAATACCCAGGCTCTCTATTATTTTCTTTCTTTCTTTCTTTCTTTCTTTCTTTCTTTCTTTCTTTCTTTCTTTTTAGATTATTTGTAAATATCTTTTCCTCTTCTCTAGTAAGCTCCTTTGAGGGACTTTTCTACTTTTTTTTTTTTTTTTTTTTTTTTTTTGGCAAACTTTACCTGTCTACCACAGTTTATTTTTAATTCATAATAAGTATTTAATAAATATTTATTAAGAGTCTTTCACAAGCAGAGGTACCAAAATTTGCTTTCTAAATGCTATTTGCACTTACAAGGAGTCACCTCAAGAGACTACATATGCCTGTAATATTACTGGGAATTTTTGAAACACCTTTCTGGAACTCATCCTTTTTTTTTTTTTAATGTTTCTTTATTTTGAGAAAGAGAAAGAGAATGAGCAGGGGAGGGGCAGAGAGAAGGAGAGAATCCCAAGCAGGTTCCATGCTGGCAACAAAGAGGCTCTATGCAAGGCTCAACCCCATAAATTGGGAGATCATGACCTGAGCTGAAATCAAGAGTCAGATGCTTAACTGACTGAGCCACCCAGGGGCGCCTGGAACTCATCTTTAGAACAATTTTTAAGACACGCGGAAGACCATGCTTAGCTTTTATTTTATTTTTAAATTAAAACAAATATTAAATGCCTGAATCCTTCAGATATTCATTAAGTCCTAAAGATTCTGGCTAATTCTAAAATCTAACCTACTGGCAAAACAACCAAGGTTGTATATGTGAATGTGCCAAAGATTCTGATGGTCAATCCAAAGTGGCATTGAAATAACAACCGCATTGAAATAAACCAGTGGCTTAGTAAGATAAAGGCTTTGGGATATGTCATTTTTCATTTTAGTTTCAATACAGTTAAACTTTCTCAAGAATCATTATTTTATGTCAATACTTTGAATAACTATTCCATCGTGAAGCATTGTTATATTTTAGTTACTTGATTAAAGGAAACAAGTAAATGTAAGGCTACATTTGTGTAGGTTATAAAATAACCAAATATAAAACAATTCACACTTAAAGCATTATGTAATGTGTTTTATTCACTGAGAAGCCATTAGGAACAAAGTAGCAAAACATGCACTACATGCTGCATAATTTAACACAGAATTCTGAATCTATGGTATTGTGCAAAAATGTGACATTTTCTCACTGGCTATATATGATGTGTCTAACCTTTGTTCTTATGGCATAAGTTAATTACAGCCTAAGTGAATATAGGTGTGTGTATTTTAACTTTGCTGACCTTTACTATCTTAACTTTTACATAAATAAAGAATTGTTATTTTTTAATATATTTTCCCAGAAAGTTTCTGGTGGTAGTAGATGCTAGCTTAGGTTGAAAATAATTTGCTGATTTATTAGGCCAAAGCTGCCTCTAGTATCAATCTACTTGGCCAATACAAAGGTCAGAGAAGATAAGCACCTAATTTGATTAAATAAATTGACAACTGATTATTTATTAAAGGGGGATAGACTGCAGGTATGGGATGCATAAACACCAACATCATCTTACACATGTTCAGAATCTGATACAGGTAAATTTCTATATCACACTATATTCTTTGTATTGCCCTTGGGGGAAAAAAAAATATTGTAAGAATGATGATGCCATGGAATGTTGAATGGAAGTCCTGTAACTATCAAGGAGGGTGCAAATTACCTGTGATTTACACATTGCTTGAAGCAGAAATAACATATTTGCTACTATCAGTCATAAAAAACAAAAGTAAGGTCACAAAGTAGGTCTCTGTATCAGAAAATCCATATGAGTCTACAATTCCCAGAATTTAAAACATTGAAACTGGACATTCAAGCAGGTAGTAGGCAAGGAACCTAGGCAGGTTACAAGTTTTTCACTCACCTACTAGAGGTCTCCAGGAAGAAGCAAGATGGGAAGACTATGGAGAGCGGAGACCTGTATTTACATAGCTTTGCTGAGAGCTGTGTGTGCCTATCCTGCTGACTCCTCCCAATAGCTCTCTGATTAGGTTAATTCAGCAGATATTTTAGTCTATGGCAGGCAATGTTCTAGCTTGTGGGGATTCAATAGGCACTTAGGGCTGCTCTTCTTATGGATTTGTGTCAAGGTTTCTCAACCTTGGCACTATTGACATTTTGGGCAAGATAATTTTTTGTTGTGGGACTATCTTATACATTTCTGGGATGTTTAACTGTCTCCCTGACCTCTACACAATAGATACCAGTAGCACCCATGCATTTTTGATAAACAAAAAATGTCCACACATTTCCAGATGTCCCCTGGGAAACCAAATTGCCCCTATTGAGAACCACCGACTTACATAATAGTGGGGGGATGCTGAGCAGTGAATCATTTAACAAATAAATAATGCAGTTTCAGATAGTGAGAAACCCAATAATGGGGTAGAAAGTTACTAGGGGTGGTGGGAGAGAGGGTAAGAGGATTTGTACAAAATATTCCAGCTATTGGAAAGCACTCTCAAGAGGGAAGTCTCCAGAAGATGCTGAATGATGTAAAGCTCTAAGAAAAGAGGTTAGAAACAAAGAATGAATAGCAAATGCAAAAGTCTGAGTTATGAAGAATCTTAGCCTACAAAAGTTTCTCCATTTGCTCAAGGTCGTGTAGAACCAGGATACAAGTCAGATCTGTCTGCTTCCTGATCCTGTGTCATTTGCATACCCCTTCTATCACCTAGCTTTAAATCAAGACAACTGTCCTTTAAGCATCTTAGAGTAGAAATGTGGTAAGTTCTGCTGGTGGAAGAATGATCTGAACTCATAGCTAAAACACACTAGTGACTGCTGATGGTTAGAGAATCTGGGGAGGGAAAAAAGTTGATGATGTTAGCAGACAAGTTTCATCAGGAAACAAATTTTTCACAGTAATAACAAGAACATTAATATGTAAAATATCAATATGATGACCCATGTCCCTTTTCCCTTTTCCTTTCTTCCTCACAGTATAAGTTCTCAGAGACATATTTTTTTCCAAAGAATAAGTTTTACAACAAACCACACTGGATGGTATAGTAATATGAAATTAGAAAGTCTTTTTATCTGATAATAATTCATCCTAAAATATAGGGTATCTCTGACACCACGAATTAAAATATATGTTGACAAAGAGATATTGCCTTTTATACCAGGTAATATACTTGTTATGGATTTATGGTTTGTACATAATATTAAGTGGCCCGGACAGAGAGATTTCATTGAACTCTTGGGAAAGACTGTAACTTATATTTCCTGCTGACTTCTGTTTTGCATGGTACCTTATTAAGATTTATGGAATATTTAGTCTTTGATTCTTTAATTATAATTGGCAGGTGTCCCTGAAGTTGCAAAGCAATTAGGAAGCTGTTTTCTTACAACAGCAGTGCTGGTGGACTTGATTTTTCTAGAGTGTTTATCATGCCCTATTTCCTCTCATTTATCATTCCAGATTGAGTCCCTCAAGGACAGCAACCTAGCCGTGACCAATACCTCAGGGCACAGATGAGGATAAGGAGCCTGGAGAATATACAAGTAAGTTTACTGCACATGAGATTTGACCATCAGTTGTAATGTTTAACACCTTACAATATGAACTTTATATATTGTCTCTGAAAGTAGAGGCCTCCTTGTTTTAAAAAATACTACGAATTTTCACTCTGTTAATACTTGAGGTCTTTATTCATCCAGAGACAGTAAAATGTTACACAGTTTAAAAGTCCTTTAAGTAATAAAATTGTTCTTCCTAGTTTACAGAATAGAATTTTAAGACATCTTTAAAACAAACAAGAACAAATGTATTTCCTTGACTAACTCTACAAAGACCCTTTAAATCTGTTTTATTTTAATTCAGGAGGGACTTTTATATTCTTCAAAATGTTATATGCTTTTCTTTCTGGAAGGGAAAGATAGCTCAATTTATCTTTTATAGTATTTGCTATTTGAGTCACTATTTTAAACTGGGTAATAATATGTTATATGGTAAATATTCTCAATGACGTATCCGTTTCTTCAATAAAAATATTTATTGCTCTACTTTCTATGCACCAGGTAGTTGATATATTGGTGAAAGAAAAAAAAACACATATGGTTCCTTTCCTCATTCAGTTTATTGTCTAGGAGGGGAAGTTTTATTTATTTATTTATTTAGGTATGTATTTATTTATTTATTTACTTATTCAATAAATATTTGTTTTATCAGACTTCCTTTTTTGTACAAAGGTAAAGAAGACAGCCAAAGTCCTGAATTCAAGAAGTATATATTCAGTTGAGAGGCATTAAAAAGTAATCAAATAAATATATTATGTAATGAAAAAATAAATCAAAGAAAACAGATTATGGCATGCAGCTTGAGGTGTTTACTTCTATAGCTCTTACTTTTCTGTATGTTTAAATACTGAAAAACTCATTCTAAAGAATAAATGGGAAATACGGGAGTTGAAATAATTTGTCTCTAATATTTTGAACTGCTTGACTGGGAAGAGATCAAAGTGATGGAGAAATCCAGAAGGTAGATATATGGGGTCAGAGGAAACATTTTAAAGATGGAAGAGCATCAAACACGTTTGAATATGAATAAGAATGAGGCAGGAGGGAAATGGAAATTGAAATAAAAGCAGAGGGGATTCCTAGAGGACCCAGTCCTTGGGAATGCAGGAGCTCACAGATATCTTATAGAGCATTCGTGTGGGGGACATTTCTTTCATCCATTTATTAATTCTTCTATTCGTTTATTTAGTCACACCTTTTACTCAATTGTGCATTGTAAAATATGAAAAAAATAAACACTCTCTCTACCGTGAAGATCTTATATATCTATGACCAGAAAATAACTCTACATGAAAACACAAATTGTAATGGCAACTGTTACCATGGGAATTCAGAAGAAAAGATCACTATGAACTCAAGTTTTAATCCATATTAAGTGTTCATACTTGATGAGTGGGGCTCCTAGTCATTACTCATGGAGGAAGCTGTACTTGATTTAGGGGTTGAAGAAGAAGTGTGGAAACATGCAGAAAGGGTAAAGGCCTTTCAAGACAGGGGAAATAGCATGAGCAAATGCAGAAGTGGAAATGATATTTTCTGTATTACATGTTATGTGTTAAATTGTGTCCCCACAAAAAATATATTGAAGTCCTAACCCCTGTACAACAGAATGCGATCTATTTAAAAATAGTCACTGCAGGGGTGTCTGGGTGACTCAGTCTGTTCAGCGTCAGACTCTTGATTTCAGCTCAGGTCATGATCTCACGGTCATGAGACTGAGCCCTGCATTGGGCTTCCATGCTGGGTGTGGAGTCTGCTTAAGATCTCTCTCTCCCTCTCCCACTGCCCCTCCTCCACTCACTTGCCCTCTCTCTCTCAAAAGAAAAAAAACCAAACAAAAGAACCCAAAAAGAACAAAAACAGTCACTACAGTTGTCATTCAGATTAGATCACACTAGAGTGGGCCCTTAATACAATATGACTAGTGTCCTTACAGTAAAAGGAGAGAAAGATACACAGGGAGAAGACGGCCATGTGACAGCAGGCAGATTAATGTCATGCCAGGGATTGCCAGCGATACTAGAAGCTAGGAGGGGAAGGAAGAATTGTTATTTACAGGTTTCACAGAGAACGTGGCCCCACTATCACTTTGATTTCTGGCTTTTAGCCTCCAGAACTCTGAGATAATATATTTTTGTTGCCTAAGCTACTGGGTGCTTTGTTATAGCAGCGATATGAAACTAATACACATGGTATGTACTATAATGTAGGTATTTCTTTAATGGTAAAATATGGTAATTTTGGTTTGTTTTTGCATTTTTACATTTCATATGGAAATATATTCTATCTGAATAATAGGAAGACATTTTTGTAAATGTTAATTGTATCACATTTTATCCTACTAACAACAAAAAAAAGTATTCTTAAATTCAATTCTCAAATTCAAGAATTATTCATAAATTATCATGATAGCCTTTTAAAGCCATGTTTACAGGAAATATTTTTAAATATTGGAAAACACGGTGTAATACTAAATGATAAAGATACACATAAAAGTGTACACATCAACTGGGTTTAACGTATATGCCCGTCCCCACATATATATGCAAGATTGGAAATGACTGAACCAGGGGAAAAACTAAAACAAACTAGAGCAAAATAATTATAATAGCTATGGCTAGATTTGCCTTTTATTCTTAGAAACAAATCCAAGAGTCATTTTGCCTTTCTTGAGAATAAGAAACTTTTTGCCCATTTAGAAACAAAAAGTTAACTCTTGTTTGTCTACTACCACGATTGACATTTATATGCCAAAACGGAGCTGATCCCGTGAAGACTGCTGAAATGCGCGTATCGCTTTTGACCTTGTGTATGTTACACTCAGTAACACTTCGATTAGCATTGGTCTTCTGAGAAAAACAACTTGCTTTTACCCAGTCAACTTGAGTCCAGAAGTGCAAAGAGCCTTGGAGAGGTTCTGGTATCGGAGTTGGTTCTCAGTCACCCAACTATAGGGAGGGATCGATTCAAAGCTGAACCGTTGAGATATCCAGGAGACAGTCATTTGCTGACTTACTCCCTAATTATGGGGCTCTAGCTACTTTCACAGGCAACTTGAGAAAGGTGTTGGTAGCAGAACCCAACTCATGATGAGGTGATTATAAAAGGATCTTGCTTGCTGTACCTGCAGTGCTTTTCTATGTTGTTTTTCCTACTTTTCTATGCTATTTCTCACTGTATTAAGGAGGTTTATGAGAATAACCTTATACTGAAAGGTGTGGTAACACTCTAGATACAGCAAGGCTAGACATTAACCTGTTCATTCCAGGGGAAAAAAATGCTAATTTTGGCTAATTTGGCTAATGCTGGTTTTGGCTAATTTCAAGTGAGGCCTCCCTATACCTAGCTGGCTTAGTAGTGGATTTTGGCCTAAATAATAAGTTACTATGAATTGAGAAAAAGCCAGCACTAAAATGATTATAGTTCTATGTTAAATTTATATTTGTTTATTTATTTATTAAATGTTTGTTTGTTTATTTTTTAGAGAGAGAGCATGAGCAGGGGAGGGGCAGGGAGGAAGGGGGATAGAGGACCTGAGGTGAGCTCCACACTGACAGCAGAGAGCCCGATGCGGGCCTTGAACTCACCAATTGTGAAATCCTGACCTGAGCCTAAGTCCGATGCTCGACCGACTGAGCCACCCAGGCGCTCTTCTATGTTAAATTTAAACTGCGCTCAAAGAATAATTGGGTTTCAGAGCGTGAAAGGATGGGAGCTTTGAATTATCTGGTGGACTCTATTTCATACATGATATACTGGAGACGAAGTAACTCCTTAAGTTTCCTTAGAAAGTTTGTGTCAGATCCAGATGGAACAAAGGCCTTCTGACTCTCAGGTGACGGGCTCCTTCCATTATATCATGCTCTGCTATGATGATCTGTCAGAGATATTCAAGCACAGGCACAATGCTGTCAGTCAACCTGAACATAATCCACTAAGTTATGCTAATTCCCATAAAAACTAAGATGACACACAGCTGAAGGAATCCCCACTAGGATTTCGTTCATATAAATTTGCCCATTTATGGCAAATTCATCCTACTCTTTGGAATCTTTTTGTTCTCTTTATGCTGTCTCTATTGTCATAAACCCAGATGTTGCTAGGATTAAAGGAAGACAAAACGAGGAAAAATGAAACAGAAAGGAGAGTGGCGTTCTTTTCTACCTAAGCTAGTATTTCTGTGATGAGTACCTGTAACAAATGAAATGGGGAAGATGTGAGGTGGCCAGACCTGGCATCCAGTAAGTTTCATCAATATCAAGTGCTAAGCAGAGGAAGGGCCTGTGCTTAAATAAAAGGTTGGAGGAAAAGGAAATTTGCATGTAGTGGTAGGATTCTAGCAACAAGGGCTTTTAGTAGTCTAAAATAATTTAGCAAATGCAAGATTATCATGAACTCAATGAGGCTTTAAATGTAATTAAAGGATGAAAAAAATCCACTGTTTTGAATATCCAATAGCTGTTATTACTATTATTTTCAGTTTTTATTTGTTAAAAATGCTTAAAAATATTCAAAGAAGATGACTATCCCTGACTCCTTTAGGAAAACTGGGTTTTTGTTTAGTGAAGGTAACACCAAGGAGAAAAATTCTGTGGGAAGAAGCCGCTATCAAATTGCTGGCTGGGATGCCTGGATTAGTAAGGACTTTTGTTTACTAATCAGAAGCCCAAATTTAGGAGTGAAAGAAGACAGGCTATGTTAATCCCTTGTGGAAAATGATCTTTAGAGTGTTTTGTTTTGTTTTGTTTTGTTTTGTTTTTTGGGTTTTGGTTTTTACCTCAGTCAGGAAACTAAACAAGATGTGGGATCATTTTCTTCTAAGCCATCTTTCAAATTTCTGCCAGGGTTATTGTTTCCCTAATTTGGAAATTTCATTATCTCATGTCACCATTTGAAATTTAAAATACAATTCTGTGATTCTCCATTCAAATTTAAAATAAAATATATTTACAATTTAAAAATGTCCGTGTGCTATTCCAAACCCTTTCTACCAACCAAGACTTCTCTCCCATGGTAATCTAACATTTACATTTTATGAACATTAAACTCCTTGTCACCCCCTTAGACACAAAGTGCTTCCTTGGTCAGGCATCTCCAGGTATCTTTCTGCCTAGTGACCCTTCTTCAAAGCCCCATTCAGTTGTCTCCTGTAGAATCTTCCCTAACCCATTCTGAAAAGTCTTTCTTCCTCTGTGCATTTGCAGCATTTATACATGACTCTGTGGACAGATCTTATGACATGGGACTTCAGTTATGTGCATGTGAGTGTAGAATTTATGTTTTGGTCAACTTCCCATCTCTCGCATCAGCTCAGTGCTTGACACATAATGTGTGGTCAACGGATGCTTTAAGAATGAGCGTGTGAAAGAATGCATACATCTGTTGAAGGCCAATCCAAGCACAGAAAAATGTGCAAGAGCAAGAGAATGCTGTGTGCTTGTCCTACAGACATTTATAGATCGATGAATGCTATTAAGCTAAAAGCAACATCAAAGACAGGTCTAAAAGCAGAAAGAAGTCACACCTGGAGAGAGTATAAAAAAATAGAAATAGCTTTCTCACATCTTGTATGAAGCATTATTCCATGTATACAGCTTATGGGCTGACTGTATGTATTTAAAACTCAGGCCTTTTTAAAATAAAGACATTTTCAAAAGCAGTTGGGATAATTACCTTCTTCTGGCCCTTATGCTTCTTCTTCATGCCAATATGGCTTTGATCTTTTCTAGATTAGTTGGTTTCAATTATTCTTTTCTAAATATGCTCTACCTGTGGAGATACATAGTTGACCCTAGTACAGTGATTCCTCAAGAATAGATAACACGGTTAGATCCAATATCTCAAAGTCTTTCTTTATATATATATATATATATATATATATATATATATATATATATATATAATTTATTTTTGATAGACAGAGAGAAACAGAGCACAAGTGGGAGAAGGGCAGAGAGAGAAGGAGACACAGAATCCGAAGCAGGCTCCAGGCTCTGAGCTGTCAGCACAGAGCCCCACACAGGGCTCGAACTCACAAACTGCAAGATCATGACCTGAGCCGAAGTCAGATGCTCAACTGACTAAGCCACCCAGGCGTCCCTCAAAGTCTTTCTTACCAGACAAGAAAATAGAATTGTTTTCTTCTGAGGAGTGTCTCAAATACTGCAATTAAATACCATCATTTGGATGCTTTTTGCTTTAAGTAACAGACAACCCACCTAAAAGTCTTTTTAATAAATAGGGCTTTACTTATCTCATATATTAAAAGAGTTCAGAAGGAAAGCATTGGTTTATCTATTCAAAGATGTCAAAGGCCAAGGCTGTCCCCTACTTTCCCTTTTCTGTCTTCCAGATGTAGGCTTTTCATCGTGGCCTAGTTGTTTCATTATCTCAAGAAACTCCTTCAGGTATCATGACAACTTTGAAAAGAAGAAAACTGGAACCATCATTTGTCTCTGGTAGAAATAAAGTCTACTTAGTGTTCCTAGCTACATTAACAGACAGCAGTGTTGTCATTTACCAGCAGCTTCCAGAATTATAGGTGTAACCCTTGACAGACATACAGTCTTTTATAGAATGTAACCTGTTTCCATTATGGCTGTTGTAGCAAAACAAGACACAGCAATCTGTGCTTTTCATACATCAACTAACATAGGGCCTTAGAGGGCGTAAGGTTATGAGAAATATTTTTAGATGTTAGTTTTGCAACCTTGAAAGATAATGATGATAATTGTATGGACAAGGGGTGATTTAAATTTTTTTTTAATTTTTTTAATGTTTATTTATTTTTGAGACAGAGAGAGACAGAGCATGAACGGGGGAGGGGCAGAGAGAGAGGGAGACACAGAATCGGAAGCAGGCTCCAGGCTCTGAGCCATCAGCCCAGAGCCTGACGCGGGGCTGGAACTCACGAACCGTGAGATCGTGACCTGAGCTGAAGTCGGACGCTCAACCGACTGAGCCACCCAGGCGCCCCAGAGTGATTTAAATTTTTAAACAAGCTAACATTATTATCAGGACAGACTTATTTATAAAACAAAGACAAGGCCTGAGTCACCTGTGTTATAATAAAATTAATAGAAATTTTGCTTTAATCACATTTTCTAAAAATTGGTTTCTCTCTCTTTTTATTTAAAAATCTCCAAAATATTTTTGTGATGAAAAGCTAAAGCCACTAGTTATAATGAACAGAAATAAATCAATGAAAGGTGTTCAATAAATTAGTGCTTAAATTTTTAAAATGTACTTTCTTTGCTTATATTTAAGGGAAGTTTCTGGGAAGACTAACCAAGACTGGAGAAAATTCTTTTCATTTCCCCCAGTGTAAATACTAGGCCTTACTTTTCTCTTTCCCCTTTACTCTAAGAAGGCATGTTTGTTTTTTTCTTCCTGCAGAGACAAGACTTAAAGTAACTGCTGTTCACAGCTTGAAAGAACAAGACCTTCACTACTTTTTAAGTCTTTCCTCCCCAGAGATAGCCTCTTGCTTTAATAAATTGAGGCTTTAACCCTAATGATTTTTTTTTGTAAATTTGGTTCAAGGGTAAAGGGTAGAAAGGCAAAACCCAACAGGCTATATTATTTCTTTGTTATGTAAGACATTTATCATCATAAACATATATTGCACTAATAAGCTGTTCTATTCCCTACACGCAAAATCATAAAAAGAAAATGATAGCAAATATCATATGGTACGTATTGGTTGCAAAACTTTTTTAACATTTTTTGTTAAGAAAGCTAAAAAGGATGCTTTTATAATCATAAGCTATCAGACATTTTAAGAACATGTGGTCTCCAACTCTTCGTTTGCATCTGGACTAGCCTTAGTGATTTGTCGGTAACTCAAATAATGTTACAGGAGTGGTGGTGGGTGGCTCTCAGAGTGGGATCAGGAGACATAATGCAACTTCTGCCTAGTTCTCTGAGAATGGTTGCTCTGGAGAAAGCCAGCTGCCATGTAAGAAATTCAGCTCTAGAAATTACCCTGCGGGAGTGGTCTCCTGTGAGCACTCTGATCAGCATGAACTGCAGCCCTGTGAAGGAACCACCCAGGCATCCAGCCCAGCCGAGACTTGGGATGACAGCAGCACCAAGGGACAGGTGACATGCCACCACAGGAGGAACTTGACTCAAGGATTGTCTGGATCATTCCTTCCTGAATTCGTGACTCATCTTTCCAGACCATTCAAATGCTTGCCTTAAGCTACTAGTTTTAGAGTAATTAGGCAATAATATCATTACAAATTTTAGTTAAAATTATTTAAAATCAGCTTTCTTAAAATAAGAAGGACAGATTACTAAAAAAATGTTTTTTGTCCAAAATATATGCTTTTCGGTAAACAACAGCAGCTCACGGGGGCTCTAATTTATTTTTTGCTTTTACTTTAGCTTGTTTTGGGGAAGAAGAATCTGTGACTGACATTTTTTCTTCTGGATGGACAGTTTCATTTTGGGGGGATATTAAATCTTCAAACTGGTTGTAATATAGTCATAAGAAAGGACACTTCTGCTTTCCTTAGTATTTCCTACGTGAGATAAGACAGTTAAACATAAACATGAGCTTTTTTAAAAAGAGATTCTCCTATTATTTTAAAGTAAATTTATGTAACCTGTTTTTGAAATTCCTAATAATTTGACTAACTTCAGATACCATTAGAAAAAACACAAAATGATGGGGCACCTGGGTGGCTCAGTCAGTTAAGCATCCGGCTTCAGCTCAGGTCATGATCTTGCAGTTGGTGGGTTCGAGCCCCATGTCGGGCTCTGTGCTGACAGTGTGGAGCCTGGAGCCTGCTTCGGATTCTGTGTCTCCCTTTCTCTCTGCCCCTCCCCCATGCTCTCTCTCTATCTCTCTGTCTCAAAAATAAATAAACATTTAAAAAAAATTTTTTTAAATAAAAAACACAAAAATGAGCTTAAATATTTGAAAAAGAATGAAAAGGGAATGAATGAAATGAAACCTTCTAGGTTCTGGGAAGTTTCAGTCACTGATCATAGGAAGAAAGGAAAGGAGAGATACACAAGTAGTTGGAAAGGGAGAGATCAGTAGTAATGATTTTGTAAATTATCAGAAAAAAAAGGTAGAAAGCCATAAACTTCTCCAAAGAAGTAAATGGAAATATATAGAGGAAAGTAGGTTATGATCAGTCAATATAAATACGTATAAATAGACGTCCAATATATATTGGTTTTAAGGCACCAAAGATTGAAGAGAGCTCTGGAAAAAAACAGGCAATGTTTAGACAACTTTTTTTTTTTTTTTTTTGCTACTAAACATCACTCTTTCCTTGTTTTCCCTTGCCTCATTACATGTCCTTATCACTTTTTCTGAATTTCTTTCTTTACACCTGTTCCCTCCTGTTTTTTCCTCTCTCTTCTCCCTCAGTCTTTTGTTTGACTTCTTTTTCTCTCAAATAACAAAACTGGGAAATCAGGCTAGAGCAACATCTCTGTAGTGTCCCCAGAAAGGTACAGGTTCCTTCCATCTTCCTGCTCTACTATCCTTAGCATTTGGCTTTCAGCCTCATGATCATAAGATAGCATTTCATTTAGAGACATGATTATATCACTGTTCCTGTTAGGGGGAAAGCAGAAGGTGAAATGTGAAGGGCAAATGTACAAAGAGAACATCGTCTGCTAAGTTAAATCTCTTTAAAAAGCATTCTTAAATCCTATCCAGAAGACTCTTGCTTACAGAACTTGGCCATAAAGATACCCCTAGTTGCAAGAGTCTTAGAAGGGAAGTAATATCTGGACACAAAATCATCCTTTCCAAATTAAAATTCTACAGGTGAAGAAGAAGATGAAAAATGATAGTGACAGGCTAAGAGCAGAGTCTCCTTTATCTCCCAAGAGTCAATCTCATATTCTCAATCTCCTTGAAATCATTCTTCGGGACTGTGTCTCAATGCATCATTTACTTAACAAGTTTTATCAATCTCCTATCAAATCTGCCATTCTCTACTTTCTCTTTCCATTGTACTGCTCTAGTAGGTTGAATGGTAGTCACACCCTAATTGCTGGAAACTATGAATGTTTACCTTTTTTGGAAAATGGGTCTTTGCAGATGTAATTAGCAATCTTGAGAGGAAGAGATCATCCTGGATTATCCAGGTGAGCCCTAAATCCAATGATCCAGATAACCATACAACAGATACACAGGGGAAATCTGACAGACAGAAGACAAGTCCATGTGAAGACAAAGGCAGAGATTGGAGTTATAAGTCCATGACCATGGAATGGCAGTAGTCACAGAAGCTGGAAGAGGCAAGAAATGGGATCTCCCACAGAGTCTCTGGAAGGAGTGTAGCCCTACAAACATCTTGATTTCAATTTCTGGTCTCCAAAATTGTGAGAGAGTGTATTTTGGTTATTTTCAGCCATAAGCATGTGGTAATTGGTTGCAGCAGCTTCAGGAAATGAAGCTGCCTTAATCTGCTTTTTTTTTTTTCTTTTGCCTGGATTGTCACAACTGTGCTAAATTGTCTTCCTCCCTTCATTCTTGCCCTAGTCCTATCTATGCAGTCACTAGATAGTCTTCTTAACACAAATCTGATTACTACTTTGTCTTAAAACTTTTCAGTGGCTCCCCGTTGAGTAAAGGCTAATGTTTAAATCCCTTTGTAGGTCACACAAATGCCTTTACAATGAAGCCCCTATCCATACAAATTTAGCTTCTTACACTTTTAACTTGAATCATACATGATTTCCTGTAGTGCTGTGAATTCCCCTGGTATATCATGCTTCAATTCCTTTGTATGCATTCTTTTCTCTGCCCAGAACACTCTCCCTCCTTCTCTATCCGTTAAGCTTCTTCTCTTTGTGTGCAGATAAGTGCTTCTATGACCCCTGGTATACAATGCTTTAATTTTTTAACCCAGTTTGTCAGACTTAAATGTGAACCCCTCAAGGGTCTAGCACTCTTTGTATTTCTCCAGTCTAGGGAGTAGCAGCTGCATAATAAGCACTTAACAAAAATTTAGTCAAATAATAAAGAAGTGATCATTAGAATTGGAGGCTGCAAAGAGTGGGAGTCCATTGAAGAGAAAGGAAAGGCCATTGGCTTCAGCTAAAAGTAAATGATTAGATTCCTTAGGGATAGTAATTTGGATGCTGATGGCTGATTGCTGGGAATTAAAAA
Source organism: Panthera onca (assembly GCF_046562875.1). Lineage (NCBI taxonomy): Eukaryota > Metazoa > Chordata > Mammalia > Carnivora > Felidae > Panthera > Panthera onca. The sequence goes on from NC_138346.1 coordinate 153,725,208, forward strand.
GTAGCAGGTGTTTAGGAAGTAAATAGAGTGACTATAGATTCTGAGTTCCAGAAATCTGACTTCAGAAGAAAGAGAAATTATATGTGTCTAGCATTTTAATTAGCTTCTGATATTATATTGTTTTTAAAAAGAGTATAGATTATGATTTATGGTATTAGACTGCTACTATCTTTTTTTTTTTTTTTTTTGGCCTAGTAGCTATTGCCCTTGCTTTTGCTAAGCACATCCTGATTTTATTTAGTAGAATTGCTTCTCCCTCATTTTACAGTCTTAATGAGACTGCAAATCAAGATGTCTTGACTTATACTAGTTGAGGTATGATATGTGATCCAATCTTGGCCAATTGTTTCTCATTGTTCGTATTTTGACTCTTGAAGGAATCAATGGATAAAATAGTATAAGTTCATTCATTCCAATGGGGAAACTTGAGATATCTGAGTGGTTCTTGACACTTAAACTTTCACAGTTGATCTTGTTCCTATCTTTTTTTTCCCCCCCACAACCTGGTTTATCTTTCCTTTGATTCTTGGAACTACCTGTTATTCTTCCAAGTTTTTCTGCTTACGTTACCCACAGTCAACTTCTGTAAGTTACAAACGAAGAATCCAAATGGCCCTAACTGATAAACTTGGGATTTATACTGATTGATTGATAGTAATAAATGGGAAACACACTTAGAGAAAGAAAGAAGAAGAAGGCGGAAGAGGAGGTGGAGGAGAAGGAGGGAGAGAAGGAAGAGGAGGAGAAGAAATTCTTTAGTGGAGGCAAAAGCTAATGTTGCCTGTAGCTACTATTCTTATACTCCTCAGTTGCTCATATTAAGAAGGAAAAATGTTGTCTTTTTCTGGAGGAATTGAAAGAGTAAGTTTGAAATACAATTTTAGAAGTCTTCATAAAAATTTAAATCGCACAGATTCCAGATTATTTAAATTCACACAGAGAGCTACATAGAAGAGATGAACTAGGTAAAAACTGAGATATTTGTCATTTCTAATTTCAGTAATCAAGTGCGGCTTGCTTTTTACTTGAAAAGGCCTCTATGGGATGATATTAATGGCATAATGGAGAGTCAAAGAAAAAAACCAAACTGATATGAAAAAGAATGATATTGAAAAATTCATGAGCTGGAACCTTCAGAAAAGGAGAGGGTTTATGGTGATAGATGGTTAGGGTTACTGGAATGGTATGTGGTCTTTTGTCCTGAAGGACATGCCACTCCTTTTAGTCCTAAAATCTATATAATGCATTAGAAACCTTCTCATCAGGAAGACTATCGTCAAGTGCTTTAACTGAAGTTCTTCCATTAAAATCCCACTAGTTAATGAGTATTTCTTCCCAGTGATGCTTGCTTGATTTCTGTTATAAGGTGATTGGTTTTGAGAGAGTCTGTGTGCTCATTACAGCAAAAAGTGTTAATTCTTTATTATTTTTGAGAATGAGAAAAGTTTCCTGCTTGGGCCTTAGGGATGTGACTCTAACAAGCAACAGTTATCGTTTGCCTGTATTACTCTGATCGTCTGCCTTCACCTGCTCAGGCATCAATATTCTGACTAGCGACTCTATTCAGCCTTTGTGACAGGGACATCTAGAACAGAAGAAGGCAGGAAGGTCTGAGAAGGAGTTCAAAGAAAGACAATTTGGAGAAACTGACTTTGAGCCCTAAGAAATCAAGTAATTGTATGACCTTAATCAAAATACTTAACTTCTTTATTTCTCAGTTTCTTTATCTCTGAAATGGAGATTATTGTACCTAATCTTCTTATCTCATGGAATTGCTGTGAGGGAAAGGAATAACATGTGTGGAAAACTTAAACTGAAACATTTCTATGGAAATGAAATATATACTTTTAATTGAGACACATATCCATATCATGTTATAAAATAATTTAGATGAATGTGCTTCTCCACGAACAGTAAAGCACATGAATTTGTTAAAAATGATAAGTTAGATAAAAAAAATAAAATAAAAATATATTCAAATGCTGGGGCGCCTCAGTGGCTCAGTCGGTTGAGCATCCGACTCAGCTCAGGTCATGAGCTCAAGGTTTGTGAGTTCAAGTCCCGCATCAGGCTCTGTGCTGACAGCTCAGAGCCTGGAGCCTGTTTCGGATTCTGTGTCTCTCTCTCTCTCTCTCTCTGCTCCTCCCCGACTTGTGCTCTGTCTCTCTCTCTCAAAAATAAATAGACATTAAATATATATATATATATATATATATATATATATATATATATATTCAAATGCAATAAAACATATAGAACTTAAAAAACTATTATATAGGAGCATCTGGGTGGTTTAGTCAGTTAAGCAGCCGACTCTTGATTTTGGCTCAGGTCATGCTCTCATTGTTCATGGACTCAAGACTCACATCGGGGTCTTCACTCTTAACATGGAGACTGCTTGGGATACTCTCTCTCTGCCCCTCCCCTGTTCATGCTTTTACTCTCTCTCTCTCAAAAATAAAGAAATAAACTTAAAAAAATTTTTTTTAAGTTTTTTTTATTTTTGAGACAGGGAGAGACAGAGCATGAACAGGGGAGGGTCAGAGAGAGGGAGGCACGGAATCTGAAACAGGCTCCACGCTCTGAGCTGTCAGCACAGAGCCAGACGCGGGGCTCGAACTCACGGACCGCGAGATCATGACCTGAGCCGAAGTCGGCTGCTCAACCGACTGAGCCACCCAGGCACCCCAAGAAATAAACTTTTTTAAAAAGCTATTATATAAACATACTTTCAAAGAAAAGCAAAATGCATCTAAATTGTATGTCCTGGCTATTTCTTTTTATTTTATTTATTTTATTTTTTGAGAGAGAGAGAGAGAGAGAGAGAGAGAGAGAGAGAGAGAGAGAGATTCTTAAGTAGGCTGCATGCTCAGCTCAGAGCCCGATGCAGGGCTCAATCCCACAATCCTGGGATCATGACCTGAGCTGAAATCAAGTCGGATGCCCAACCAACTGAGCAACCCAAGAGCCCCGTGGCTAATTCTTTTTTAAAAAGACAGTATCTCTAGCAGTATTGGTAACAATATGTCGTAAGATGTTTATCCTTTTTAAACTTGATTGTGATATTTGCCTTGTGTCTCCGGCCCATATTATCATTGGCTTTTACTCCTAATAAATACTGATTCATTGCTTTTAGTCATCTTGCAGGTGCTGTCATATAAAACCTGGAGTTTTTATATAAAGATCCTAGCACATAAAACCTAGCATTTTCTCTTCTTATTTTATAGCAAGTTGTAATGCCGAAGGTACAATACCATCTTTTTGTAAGTGTATACTTATCAAGACACGCCATGCATTAAAAAACTTCCTGTGGTAGGTTATATTGGCTGATTCCGAATGTTTACAAAATATGGCCTATATTTTTTATAATTACATTTTAATTGAGCCATAGATAGCATAAAAGATAACTGCATGTGTATTATCTACTTGAATAATATTTCAAGGTACATCTTTTAATTTTACTGCTTTTATTGATACCGTTACAGTTTGTGATTTCCCCACAGCTGTTTTTATTTCGTGAAAATCATTCATCCCCTGAGCATGACTATAGCTCTAAGCATTTTATAATAAATTGTTATGATCATTAAACACATGTAGTTAAGGACTTCTTTGCATCCATTCTCTTGTTCTTAGTTTTAATTTTTCATCATCTTTATTAATTTTATATATCAAATATAATTTTTAAATCCCCCAATTAACAAGCTACATATGCTGTGTCTCTGCACTGAGAGCTGTCTTCCCACATCATTTCCACACACAGTGTGCATCTCCTCCCTGGTACCGGCTTCCCAGCGGCGCATTGGCTCTCTTCCTGCTTGTGTTGCCGATTGCCTCCCATTCCTGCCATATTCCGTGGGCCTCGGTGATTCCCGTCCTCCTGCTACATCTTCTCCTCTTCTGGTCTCCCAAACAATCATCCAATTACTCCTCCTTCTCTGTAGCTCCCCTGATAATCTCTTCGTCTTGCTCCTGCTGTCTTTTCGATGTAATGCCTCTGTTGATCACTTTCACGCTTGGCACTGGCTGTTGTTCATTCATTCATTATTCACTCAATCCACAAGAATCTCTTTAGGGCCAGCTCCTTATCAACATGATGCCAGGGACCAGGTTACAGAGATGAGCACGAAGCAGTTACTCGCTTCAAGGAATTGAGAGTTCAGTGTTCTCCAGGGGAGAGGTCAGAATTTGAAGGCCCTAAGCCATGTTCTCTATTTTAAAAATTGGTCTCCAAGCAAAATTTGCTCTGAAAAATGTCTATTATGGGATTCATTTTATTTCCGTGAATTCTTAAGTGATATAAAGCTTGCTTTGGGTGAGAGACAAACTTCATAAAACTTCAGTTTAAGGCTGTATTACTGATCTGTAGCGACCTGTGAGTAAATATTAGCGACTACTTTTGCATTGTACGTTGAACCCCTGGGAAAATCAATTCTTCATAAATAATGAAAATTATAATCAAATTTTTGTAGTGAATAAACCACCATAGTTTGTGCTATATTTGTGTCAGTAATTTGCAAAATTAGTTCTTGGCTTTACCTGACACCAGACTATGAAGCTGTATAAAATTCAGATTTCTTAAAAAAGCTTGCACAATTTCTCTAAGCTTGTTGTCCCCCAGGACAACATTTCTGAGGCAATTGCAGAAGATGCTAGACCCCCAGGAACTATGAAGGTATGTATACTCAGCCCAACATAAACAAAATATAAAATCTAGACTAAACAACACAATCCACAAACAATAACAATAGCAAGCTTGCTCTGAATTTCCAGAAGGTTTTGGGGGAAGCTTCTCTTCTTCTGAATCAATTTACCTTTATAAAAATAAAATTCTACTTCATAGATTGTATTTTATATGCAGTGATCCCAGAGTTCCTATAAAGTGTACACATTGAGCCAGTATTCAGTAAGTGGAACAATGTCACTCAACATCTGAGTAAGATTCCTACTTAAAATGGTTTTTTAAAAAGGCCAGATGGGAAACATTTTCCATGATATTAATGAGGAAATTCTATCCTTGCTGGGGTGGGAGAGTGGGAGGGTAGGGTGGGAGGGAGTTCTTTAGATTGTAAATGTCTAATTAAGCTGGAGAGAAGTCAAATTATAAGAATCTGACAGAAATGCCACAACGGTGGACCTCAGAATATAACAAGGAGCTAAAAAAATTACTGCAAATGTAGACAGCAGGAACAGAAACACAGTGTTCAAAACAAGAAAACTAATAGTCCCAATGAACAGGGCTGTACGATTTTGAGTTTTGGCTGCCACGATTTCTGATAGACTTTGAGTAACTAGAATGCATCCAGGGGAAGACAGCCAGAATGGCAACAAGTCTGAAAATCTCATTTCTTAAAGGAGCAAAGAATTGTTAGTTTGGAAAAAGAAAACATCATAAGGGAATTTCAAGAGCTGTCTTAAAATATTTGAAGGATTGTAGTCTTTAAGAGTGTAGACTTCTTTTTTTTCCCCCCACATGGTAAAAAAGAAGGAAATCAGTAGAAAATTTTATTGAGGCAGATTCCAGTTCACTGTTAAGAAAATCTCAACTGTTAGAGTCATCAACAAGAGTCTTTGGAAGGCGGATCCTGTTGCAGGAGACGCCAGTGGCTCCTGGGGACATTGCCAGTTTGGACCTGAATGCTCAAAGGCCAAGACAAGCATTGACATATGAGGCTGTGTTAAGTAGATTATTATCTGTCTGGCTAAAATAGAGAAAGCTAAAGATTAGGGGGCAATGTACTAACTAAGTACTAAAAGCTTTAGTTAACAGACAGGTGAGAGTTTCTTTTTTAAACTTAGAAACTCTTTTTCCTGTTTCTTTCCCTCCTGTAATTAGGATAAATATTTTGTGTACCTATATTAAGCAGTTCGAAATAAACTCATATCCTAATTTCATTGTATATCACTGATGTGTTTAACATAAGAAATTTCCAGGAGGCTATCAATTAATCAATCAACCAAGGAAAGAGCCAGGGAATCAACCTAGTAGGCATTAAGCTCTCCACCTATATGATCAAGTTCTTGCCTTTGAGAATCTTATTGCAGAAAACTCTTAAACTCATAAAGCAATATGAGGTCATTATAAGATGTTAAACTATATAGACCAGACTAGGGGTTTCGGTTTGTTTGTTTGTATTTAAGAAATTTATGTGGAAGTGTTTGCAAGTTGGGTTTTCCAGCAGCAGATACTGAGCACGGAGAGGAAGCTTGGCATGTAGCGTATTGATGAGAGGTTGACAATATTTGGGGAAGGGAGAAAGAAGAAGCCAGCAAAAGAAGAATTTTAATTATGACCTACAATGTATGACAGACAAAGCCTTGCCCAAACCTAGGAGGAGCTCTGCAGCATATGTGGCCTGATTAAATTGTCCTTCAGTGCGTGGGTGACATGGAGAGGCCCTTGTAGCCCTGTTCTGAATAGCCATGAGATATACTCCTGGGAAGGATATGCCTTTGGCCAAGGTACCTTTTGCAACTGAGGCAAATTTTGAAACCCTGATCGAGACTTGTGTCCACCAAAGAAGTCAATAAATAAACTAATAAAACCAGAGCTTCTTTGGATAAAGCTGGGGTAAGAGGCCTCTAACCTGACAGCTATCAATAATATTCAAAAAAACCTTTAGAATTCCATAGCACATAGTGACAGAATAATAATAGCTTATAGTTAGGGGTGCCTGGGTGGCTCAGTTGGTTAAGCATCTGACTCTTGGTTTCAACTCAGGCCACGATCTCACAGTTTTGTGGGGTCGAGACTTTCATTGGGCTCTGCACTGGCAGTGTGGAGCCTGCTTGGGATTTTCTCTTCCTCTCTCTCTGCCCCTTCCTCACTCATGCTGTCTCTGTCTCTCTCAAATAAACAAATTAATTAAATAATAATAATAATAATAGCTTATAGTTATATAGTGGTCGATAAGAGCTACACACTCTCCTAAGCATTTTGTATACATACCTCTTTTGATCCTCCCATCATCTTTGCAACATACATGCCACTTACTCCATTTTACAGGCAAGGAAACAGGCACATAGAGGTTAAGTAATCCGCACAAGGCTACCCAGATCGTTTGGCTCCAGAGTCTGCACTCTCAGCCGCTATGCTGTTCAGCATATATAAGTCTTTGTGTGAAGTTTTATGGATAAGGCTTCAGGTAGAGTTTAAGGAAGGAGGTATATCAAAGGATGTGCCTGGAAGACTTGTGGTGTTAGACTTGACACGATCTTCATTATGCTGGAGACAGTAGTTATGTACTCTGCTGCAGGAGACCTGAACAGTGAATGTTCAAGGCTGTCACAATACATTTCTTCTTAATGTGCTTTTGGCTGGAGTAAATTCCTCTGCCTCCCTTGTTGTTAGGAATGGCAACTGAGTTTTTATCAGGTGAATATCAGCATCACTGAGGTGCAACTTCCAGGTATGGCCAATAAGAATTTACCCCTTGAAGTCCCTCATTTCTTCTTCCACGTGATTGGCAGAGAGACTCCACCCAGGGCAACCTTGAAAACCATGTACAAAAGATGACGCAATCTTTGTTGTCACAGATATCAGAATGACTGCATGAAGCAAAGCAGCCTGACCAACAGAACTGATTTTGAGTGAGAAATGCATTTCTCTTATACTTAGATCATTATACGTTTGGTTGACTTGGTATTACAATCCAACCTGCCTTAATTTAGATATTCTTCCTACGCAGAGAATTTTTAAAATGTGTCTAATATCATTAGTATGTGCAGAGAATGCTGCTCGTATACAAGCTGGGACAGAGGCTCTTCCTTTGCACGCTGACTTATCATTAACACTTACGCTTTGGCAAGGAGAGAATCCAAATTGTATCGGCGCATATATATAGCATTATAGTTCACGTGGTAGGCATGTATTTGGGAGATACAACACATCAGACTCTGAAAAAGATAAGGCTGAAATCTTGCACCAATATGGGGGTACAGTTTGGAGGGGATGTACAGGATGGGAGAGTGTGAGAGGGTAAAATGAAAATAGGCCCAGCAGTGTTGACAATGCTTCAAAAATGTCCTAGAAAAGGGCTAGTATCCAAAATCTATAAAGAACTCACCAAACTCCACACCAGAAAAACAAAGAATCCAGTGAAGAAATGGGCAGAAAACATGAATAGACACTTCTCTAAAGAAGACATCCAGATGGCCAACAGGTACATGAAAAGATGCTCAATGTCACTCCTCATCAGGGAAATACAAATCAAAGCCCACTGAGATACCACCTCAAGCTGGTCAGAGTGTCTAAAATGAACAAATCAGGAGACTATAGATGCTGGCAAAGATGTGGAGAAATGGGAACCCTCTTGCACTATTGGTGGGAATGCAAACTGGTGCAACCGCTCTGGAAAACAGTGTGGAGGTTCCTCAAAAAATTAAAAATAGATCTACCCTACGACCCAGCAATAGCACTGCTAGGAATTTACCCAAGGGATAGGAGTGCTGATGCATAGGGGCATTTGTACCCCAATGTTTATAGCAGCACTTTCAACAATAGCCAAACTATGGAAAGAGACTAAATGTCCGTCAACAGATGAATGGATAAAGAAATTGTGGTTTATATACACAATGGAACACTACGTGGCAATGAGAAAGAATGAAATATGGCCTTTTGTAGCAATGTGGATGGAATTGGAGAGTGTGATGCTAAGTGAAATAAGTCGTACAGAGAAAGACAGATACCATATATTTTCACTCATATGTGGATCCTGAGAAACTTAACAGAAGACCATGAGGGAGGGGGAGGGAAAAAAAAAAGTTAGAGAGGGAGGGAGGCAAACCATAAGAGATTCTTAAAAATTGAGAATAAACTGAGGGTTGATGGGGGGGTGGGAGGGAGGGGAAAGTGGAGGATAGGCATTGAGGAGGGCACCTGTTGGGATGAGCACTGGGTGTTGTATGGAAACCAATTTGACAATAAATTTCATATTAAAAAAAAAAAAATGTCCTAGGCAGTGGTGCCTGGGTGGCTCAGTCAGTTAAGCGTCTGACTTCAGCTCAGGTCATGATCTTGCAGTCCGTGAGATGGAGCCCCACATCGGGCTCTGTGATGACAGCTTGGAGTCTGGAGCCTGCTTCAGATTCTGTGTCTCCCTCTCTCTCTGTCTCTCCCTGCTCTCTCTCTCTTTCTCTCTCTCTCTCAAAAATAAATAAACATTAAAAAAATTCTAAACAAAAATGTCCTAGACAGCTGGCCACTAGGTTCATGCTAGCTGCTCTGAGGGCTATGGAGAGATGAGTATAAGAGTAAGTGTCACACTGGTCAGCTCTGCCAGGCTCCTCCTGCCAGCGGTGCTTTGGGATTGGTGAAGTTTCAAAAGTGTTTTACAAATGATAGTTCCCTCCATTGGCTCTAGGTCCAATTGAACAACTCAAAATCCTTTTCACTGAGTACTACAAATCAATAAAATGATTCTATTGTTAATATTGGGCTATAATTAATGACCATGTGTTTATTCAAAAAATATGTACTGAGTTCCTACACCGTGCCAAGCACTGTTCTGGGCACTGGGGATATGGCAGTGAACAAAGCAGAACAAAAATCCCCGATTATTCAGTTCTTTTCAGAACTGAAGTCCGAGGGGGTCATAATAGTAGTGATGAATGTCATTCCTAGATCACTAAATAGGCTGCAGTCTCCCTGATCTAAGATTTAGAGTTTCAAAATGGGTAAAACAGGAATGAAGCAAACATTCAAGACACCTCTCTGGAAATGCTCTATATTACAGCAGTTTCAAATATGTACCCTGGAGCTGAGTGCCAATCTGGAACTACTGAGAAGTGTAGTTACAGAATCAAGGCTTCATTATGCCTCATTAGGCAGATTTTTTTTTAATAATAAATAAAATTTAAGAAAGAGCTGAGATATACAAAAAGAAAAAAATATATACAGGTACTTAAAAGATAATGCCTTGAATATTTGGCTTGAAACAGAAAACAGGCAAAACATGTTAAGGAAAAAAAAATAACATTTAGAAAACCAGACTGTTAAGTACATTGCAAATGACTTGTAGAAATTCTAATGAAAACATCATAAAACACATTACATAATTTATAATAGAAGTATATTTTCAAATATATGCATGTGCACAGACTAAACTTCAGATATGTGGCCCAATTCACAAATCTAGTTTCTCAGTAATATAACAATTAGTATGACTCTTGAAAATTTGTCTGTAAATATTACTTGTGTATCACTGTAAGATCAAGCTCCTCACAAACGGAAATCCTGCCAGCCTGAGTATGTGAAGATACACATGGCCCATGTATGTTGCTGATTCACTTCACACATTCACAAACCTGATTCTTCACACTTTGCTGTATGAATAAATCTAATTCAAACGGAAATGAGAAGATGAACTTTTATGCCTTCTCCTTGACGCATCTGTAAATGACACAAGAGGAAAAATGGCTTTTTTATAGAAGGGCTTATTTCTACTCTGAACGACTGTACTCCTTATCACACTTGTTTAACTTAGCTTTACCTACCTTAATTTGAAATTAATAATGATTAGCACTTGGATCATTCTTCCTGCACCAATAAAAACAAAAAAGTCTCCATGAATCATCTTGTTAAAACTTGAAAACTCCTTGGGGCACCTGGGTGGCTCAGCCGGTTGAGCATCCAACTTCGGCTCAGGTCATGATCTCATAGTCCGTGAGTTTCAGCCCCGCATCGGGCTCTGTGCTGACAACCCAGAGCCTGGAGCCTGCTTTGGATTCTGTGTCTCCCTCTCTCTCTCTACTCCTCCCCCCCTCATGCTCTGTCTCTCTCTCTCCTTCAAAAATAAATAAATATATTTTTAAAAATTAAAAAAAAAAACTTGAAAACTCCTGATCAAATGGAATGTTTTGTTCCCTGCTACTTTTGCTGCCCTACAAGCAACTCCTAACAAAACTGGAGGCAGTGAGGAGTTGTACAATATTTTTCACTCAGGTTGAATTTACTCTTCTTTAATTTGATCTGGAAAAAACAATAGTGAAGAAAATTCTACAGAGACAGATTAATTCAGAGGTCAAACAATAACAAAATGGGGAAGAGAAGTTAATGAATCTTTACTGTGTGAGGCAATGCACAGAAGGTCCTGGAGAATCCATAAGCCTAGTGAGAAAAGCATGAGTAGTTTGTTAATGACACAGGGGCTTTGAAATTGAATTTATCTTGTATACTCAGCTGTTTGGGGAGTACATCATTTATAAGACATTCTTGTTATTAATATTTTCCATTCCATAGACACTCTTGACAAACTATATACTTTTTCACCACATTAATTTTACATTTAAAATGAACATCTGGTAACTGCATTTATTCATCCAATTTTCAACCATCCTACTCTCTCTTGCCTTTCTACATAGCTGAAGAGAACCTGAATTTTGTCATTGTAGATTTAAAATCATCAAATGTCTGATATTCAGATTAGAAGGATGATACCTCCCTCCTTTAATCACTCAGTCAATCCACATGTGTTCTGCTGACCATTAGTTTAGTTCAAAGACAATTTGCTTATCTTATTCCAGTCTCAAGGGGCCCTCTTCTGTTCCCAGAGCACTGTTCACTGTTTTGTTTTGAGTTTACCCAAAAGCAAAGGCTGAGACAGGACTGATGCAGGTAGTTTATTTGTGAAGGGAGAAGGGAAAAAGAGAGTTGGTCACGGAAGGAAGAAAGCCTACGTAAGTGAGCATCCTTGAGGTTGCCACAGAGAACAGGAACTCAGCTGTCTTCGAACCTTTGAGAAGCAAGCACAATGTTTCCCAGAGTTGTCCATCTGAACCATGGAGGCTGGAACACGTATTCCCTGCCTGCCTTCCCTCATTGGTTGAGAGTTGCCCCTAGAGGCATTAATTCCCCTAAATATTTAGGCAGAGGCTTCTCTCGTGTTGGAGAAGTTCTGAGAGCAAAAAGCAGGAAGATGGGTGGCAGGAGACTGAGGTGGATCCCTGCCATGGCAATGTGAGTCTGAGGTCACATGGAAACTTCTGCAGTAGCTGAGGCTGAATTCAGAAGGCAGGGGGTGGGATGGCGCTCAAGGGAAGTGAAGGTGGGATAGCAAGGGAGTTGGTAACATTTTACAGTCTATCACATCACTTATCTCCAAAGTGCACTTGTCCGTCACTTTCACCAGACAGAATGGTTAAAGGTGGAGGTCATATTTTCTTCCCCATTGCCAGAAGTGTGCCTGGTTTATAGCAAATTTCCCCAAATTCTTGTTGAATAAAGAATGAAACCATACTTCCCCATTCCACTGTACAATGGAGCTGATTGCTTGCATAGTGTTACCCTTCTGACAACTAAAATAAAATTCATGTTTAGTCACTTAAATATAGTATATTATTCATATATATGCATTCAGTTATTTATGTATTGAAGTATGGAAGGCCAGTTCCAGGAAAAAAATCAAAGCTACATACCCTTTGTTCTTAATTATCCATTGCTGCATGACCAACCACCACAAAACTTAGTGGCTTAAATGGCAATAGTGTATCATTTTCACAATTCTGTGGGTTGCCTACTCAGTTATTCTGATTCATGTGCTATTTTCTGGGACATTGGGATGACTGGAAGTTCCAAAATGGCCAAAACTCATGATGATCCAAACTCATACACGTGGGCAACAGTTGAGGCAAGCTTCTAAGAGACAGTTCAATGGGTCTATTAATTAGAAACCTGTCTTCTTCTCTGGGGCCTCTGCACTTAGCTATTTGGGCTTCCTTTAAAAAGTGAGTGCTTTCCACAAAAGAGTATCACAAACAGATACTTAAAGACTGGCCTTGAGGATCACCTAGCCTCACGTTCTTCAAATATTTTTGGTCAGAATACCTCATAGGGCAAGCATGGATTCAAAGAGGGAAAATCAACTGTACATCTTTATGGGAGTGACAATATCCCATTACCAAAGAACACGTAAGATAGGAGATACTGTGATCATCTTTGGGAACATAAACTACCCTAACCAATGTATACTTAGATGCATTCAGGCACGTTTGTACTAAATGGAAAGACATTTGAGAGCAGAGTCCACATCCAATTTATTTTGTTTTCCTAGAAACTAACACAAGATCTGACAGTTACTTGTATACAATAAATGCTTGTTGGATAGAAATTTGGATGTTAAAAAATATAAGCATACCAAAAAATTAGTCTTTGGCTGTGAATACATTGGGACTGAAAAGATTTCTCCCTTTAGGTACCGGTTTTCCACAGTCCCCTGGTACTAATCGGTGTTTAAGAACTATGTCTTGCCCTCTCAGACTATACACTGGAGAAGAAAGGAGGCCTCCTTGTGAGGAAAGAGTTTGAAAGGAAAAACTTGAGGCAGGAATGTAGGTTGGGATGAAAAGAGAAGCCCATTCAAAATTTTGGCTTTGGATCTTCCTCCTTTGGTTCATGTGGAGGGGAGACTACAGGGGAGCAGGGATAGGAGTCAGGAGGGCAGAAACAAGAAAGAAAGACTGATTTGTGAAGTTTGACAACTTAATGGCTCTGCAATGTTTTGTTTTTTATTAGTGTTTCTCCACAACATAGGATTCCCAAGGCCTTCATATGTTTTCCTTGTGGAAATGCTGAGAAAATGACAAACTAGGGCAAGAGTGGGAGCACTACATTGGAGAATCTCAGAGCCAGAAAGATGAACAAGAGCTCCACAGACAAGCCTGTTCCTCATTGGTGCAAGAAAATATATTGTATTCTCATGGAAAAAAATAAAAGGGCTATGACCCTTCAGATGTGTCAACAAAATATAGCCCAGATGGATCACTGTCATACTATTAATGTGGTGGCTAACTTCCACCACTCCTCTCTTTCCTTTCTCCCATCAAACATTTCTGCAGGACAAAGATACCTTGTGCCTTAATATAGGTTTGTTTAATGCATGAATATTGCTTTAAAGACTGCCTTTCTGGAACTCATCTATTTTGCATATGTAAAGATCTCTACTGCACTTAGGAGAGAGAGTATTAACAACTCCTGCATCTCACATCAAGCATATAGGTGGCTCTAAGCAAAATCTATGCAATTTTTGGAAAACTTGTTTTGTCTACAAACTTTTGAATCATATTGAAAGAAATAAGTGCCAAAGTGATAATGAAATGTTACCATTTGAAAAATCACAAGCAATAGAAAGTCTTGAGAAATCTTGCTTTTTAAAGTTCATTGACCTCTTCCAAACAAGGGGAATGTATTTATTAATATGCCTGAAGCTAAGATCCTACTCTTTGCATGTTAGTCATTTGTAGGTATTTTGTTTGTTTTAAAGGACATTTGCTCCTTATTTTGACACCACGCTGACATCACAGCTGATTGTTTTGCTTTCCATCTGAATTGTTCTTTTAGCCTTAGATTTTCTCTTACCCAGCAGCCCTCTGTGTTTGTTAGTCTCTTTTCTGAATGATCTGGGGATAGTCTTAGGTAGGCCCTGGACTAGGTAATAATAACTTAATGGATAAATCATCTATCACTTGCCTTTAAATAATAACTTGGTCCAAAGACTCCAAAGGTGGAACTGTTTAGAGGCAAACTGTGGCATTTTTCAATTTATGCTATATCAATACCTTTCTCATCTACATGAGAAAGGCATCTTGTGGTGTGATACATAGCATAGACTCTGAGAGACAAACCTGTGTGATTTTGCAGTACATTTTTCATTTTCTCTGAGATTCAGTTTTTTTGGAGATATGGAGATAATCATAGGGTTTTGTACTGACTTTATAAATTGTATATGTATAAGATTTTTAAAACTTAATTTATTTTTTTAATTTATATCCAAGTTAGTTAGCATACAGTGCAACGATGATTTCAGGAGTAGATTCCTTAATGCCCCTTATCCATTTGGCCCATCTACCCCCCACACCCCCTCCAGTAATCCTCTGTTCTCCATATTTAAGAGTCTCTTATGTTTTGTCCCCCTCCCCATTTTTATATTATTTTTGCTTCCCTTCCTATATATAAAAGATTTAATACAGTTCTAGGTATAGTGAAAATTTGAAAACATGAACTATTAAATTATTGTTATTAGGTCAAACAATGACTCAGAACATGGTTCTTTCTGGATAATCTTGCAGAAAATGAAATCTCATAGGTTCTTGAATTTAAATATGCATTTTAATTTGATCAATTCCTGGAAAGCTCCCTATGGCAAGTGATTTGCTACCTCTTAGTTTCAGTTTCCTTATCTTCAAAATGGTAAAAATAATATCTCCTAAGTCTGTTTTAAAAAGTAAGGAAGATAATATAATAAAATATTTAATCATCACTTGAGCACACAAACTATGAAAATAGCCACTGTTACTATTATGTAGTGATGGTCACTATCAGCAGTAATACAGAATTTGGACAAATTTAGAACTTTTAGAATACCACTGGTTAAAAATTCTAGTATTTTCTCAAAAGGCTTCAAATGCATGGCATACTAAATTAAATTTTAAAAGACAAATTACAATTTGGACAGTTATTACTCAATGTTGTTTCCTTTAATGACAAGAAAGATAAACTCAATTCTTAAAGGTTGAAATTAACAAAGCAATCTCTAGTCCATTAATTGTTATTTCCTCCACAACCCACAAAGTTTTAAGGTTTATGTTCCTTTTGCCCCTATGGGGGGAAAAAAGAACAGAAATAGTGTGTATGTGAATGTGTGTGAGTGAGAAAGTCGGGGGCGGGGGGAAGAGGGAGAGAGAGAGAGAGAGAGAGAGAGAAATTTTAAGTCAGAGAATTGTTTTTCAAATCTTTGAGAGTGTGGTATTTTTTTTCCCTATTGGAATATCTGCCCTGCAACCCCCCATCCACCTCCCCACCGCCCCCTAAAAACAAAAAAAACAAAAAAACAAAAGCCAAACCAGTGGTAATGGAATGAATTATTCATTTTCTTGCTCAGTGCACTAAAAGCCATTTAGAAAACAGAGGAGGGGTGCCGGGGTGATTCAGTGAGTTAAGAGGCCTATTCTTCATTTCGGCTCAGGTCCTGATCCCTGGGTCATTGGATCTGTGCTAAGAGCAAGGAACCTGCTCGGGATTCTCTCTCTCTCTCTCTGTCTCTCTCTCTACCCCCGCTCTGACCCTCCCCACTCACATGTGAGGGGGCTGTCTCTCTCTCAAAAAAAAAAAAAAAAGAAATAGAGAGTGGGAGGAAGGAAACAAACGGAGGAGACACCCATTACTCTGAATTATCCTAAGCATCGCTAACTCACAGAAACACTGACATGGCCTGGCAAGGTAAACTTTACATGGGAAAATACTATTGCTTTGCTCTCCTTCCTCTCTTCCTCCCTCCCTTCCTCCCTTCCTTCCTTCCTTTTCTTGCTTGCTTTCTCAGTGTTACTAATTCATCTGAGTTTGTAGGTCCTGTACTTCATTTCTGTTTGTTGTATCTTCACTATGTGTTAGTCACGCATTCTACTTCCTTTAAGAACTTGTTTCCAAAAATTTGAGACCAGCATTTTAGTAGCAAGTTAACTTTAATTAGCTCTGAAAAAAAGCAAGTTGAAAATGAGTTTTATAATGCCTTTAATTATTGTATAAAGGCCCTGTGTTAAAACATTTTCACCTGGGATCACACTTAACCCTCACCACAGGGTTTGGATTTAAGCTCCATTACAAGATGCGTTTTAGGTCCGAATACAATGAGGCTCAGAGTTGAAGCCATATTCTCAGTCCCTCATCAGAGAAGGTGTATTGAGGATATAAACATAGGCTTGGTTATGATCAGAACTTTTTACCTCTTGCACTGTGGGGTTATGATTTTAGGGAATTCTCTTTCAGAGATTTATTTAAAAAGAAGAAGAAAATTCACTTGTTATTCAAAAACATATAAAAATTCTGCCCAGAACTTATTAACAACGGAAATTCCACTATTCCAGAATATTGAAAAATTGTTGCTCAGATACATATTTATCCAAGAATATGTTGTTGTGGAACATGCTTTAGTTTAAACTTCTTAAAAGTTGGGAGACAAGGAACATCTCATTCAAACACCATAACTGACGGCAACCCCCAAATCATCAAAGGATTTTTTTTTAATTTTTTTTCATCAAAGGATTTTAAATCAAAACAAAACACAGACAACAGAAATTGGAGTCCTATGTTAACAAATGGGATTTTTTGAATGTCAAATAGTATAATATTTTGATTGAAAAACTTTTACCTAATCATAAATCTATCTCAGACAAATTCCTCTCCAAATCTCAACGGCTGCTACATCCATCACCCCTTCACTAAGAGCCAATTAAGGGAAAGGGTAGATAAGCTATCTTGTTAACGTGGCCCAGGGTTTTACTGAGAACACAGCATCTCCAGAAGGGGACTTGGCTTCTTCAGATAATTTTCTTAAGTGGGATGTTGTTGTTGTTGTCTTAATTTTCACATGTACTCCATTAGGAGGTTTCCTTTATTTATGTGAGTCATCTATGTGTTTTGTACTGGCTCCTAGTTAGCTCCTAAGTGCAAGCTGGTTGCATTGAAATATTGATTTAAAGTCCTGTATGGTTTGGGTATTGTCTGTCTTCACTAATTTTCCTTCCTAGAAGCTGAAGTAAACTAGAGGGAGTTGTCTACTCTTCTTTCTATCTATCTGTCTATCTATCTATCTATCTATCTATCTATCATCATCTATCTGTCTATCTATCATCATCTATCTAATCTATGTACCTACCCTAGAGGCAGGGGTAGATCCAGGTTTTGTGGGCCTAAGGTTATGCACTGTGTGGGGAGCCCTCTAAAAGAAAATACCATTAAATTATATATGAAATTGGAAAAGAAATCATGAAAACCTGTAAAATTTTAAAAAGTTAACCACAAATATCATGGAATCCAAAGAAATAGCAACATTTTAAATTTATAAATTCCCCAAGACGTTTCTATTACATATTTTACCTACTTTCTTTCTTGAAATTTTGCTTCATGCTCTCTGGTTATAACGTCACTTGACAACATTTTAGACTATTATTTCCTTAGAAATAATAGTAAGATAATTCAATCTTATCTCAGATAATTCAATCTTCTATTGTTAGCTTTAGAACAGTTTGTTTTGGCTTCACACCTTATTACTGGTAATATCAAATACATTTTTAGGATTATTGTCAAATTTGGCAAACCATCTCTCAAGATTCTTTCATATATAAGGCTCTTGTTGACTAATGTTAAATATTCTTTGAAGGAAACTCATGAGCTGTTAGTCATGTCCTGCTGATGTCAGCTATCATAGGATACTTTCACACAGCTTTCCGACCTCTGACCTTGCAAGGTCAGTCACAATTCCAGTGGCTCAGTGGTGGTTGTTCTGAAAGCCATTTCTGAATCTGAGTGGGTAACAAGCAACCTTTGAACTATATACAGAAGTGACTATCAACTACCAAACCCAAACATGCCTATCTCCTCTTCACCTTACTATTCCTGTTCCATGCCAAAGCTACAAGACAAGAGGGGATGGGCAACTAATATTGGGGATACAGGAATGAAGGATGATAGCAGATAAAATTGTGGTAACAACACCTTTTCAAATTTTACAAAAATAGATAACCCTGTGAACACATTCTTAGAGCCCATGTCCTGGCCTCAGAAGTACACGACTCAGATGAGGGTCCACCTATGCCTAGGGTACACATGACCAAAAAGCTCTTTAAAAATATTACCTCCCCCCCATTAATGAAATTGATTTCACATTCAAACATAGATTCAGGCTATTTTAGACTTAGATAGATCTTGAGATTTTACTTAAACGTTGAGTAAAATAGCTCTGTTTTCATTTAAAATTTTTTGCAATATATTCTAAGAGAAAAGAAGCATCCTGAAAGAGTCAGAGCTATGGTGATTTCAAACGGGTATCCTTTGGGACAATATTTTCCATATCTTTGGTCTTGCTTGAGCACTTGTATAAACTCCTTTGAATAATTTCAATAGAGTCCAGACTAGAAGAACTAAGTGATAGAGTTTGTGAAAGATCAGCCAATGCTTTTCTGCTACCAGACATCTAAAATAGAAAAGTAAGAGCTCCTTCTCATCTATGAGTATGGTCCTGAATACTAGTGTAATCTAGACTTGTTTGGTGGTGTAAGTTAAACATGTGAAGTGGTCTTATTTGTTTTGTTTTGAATGACTGTTTGAGTAAGAGTTAGGCATTTTGCATATTCAATATCAGTTTCCCATTCTTTACCTTATTAGTGTTTGGAAAGGAAGACATTTGGAAAGAACAAAAAAAAAAACACACAACAAAGAAAATAGGTACATCCATCTGCTTTTCCTAAAATGGCAATTGCAGCCTAAATCCTATCCATTTCTTACCTGAAATTGGAACTCTTGAGAGCAGGATAAATGAGTTCCTAGAGCATTTCAGACAACAGCTGGCATGAGTCAGGACAGATGTGAAAAATCATGGCCCAAGGTTTAGAGCAGTGCAGAGAGATGTGACAGCAGTAGGACAGCAGACTGTGCTGGGTGGCTAAAGATTCAGGTAGCCAAGGTGCAAGGCCAAGCCAGAAAGATTATGTGAAAACTGAAATCACCAACCTGTTTTGCTACTCATGAACGGGACTCAGTACAAGTCAAGGGGCCCCCTGAAGCCTGGTCTTACAAGCCCTGTGGTCTTAGAAGAAAAATATTCTTAAGGGAGTTAGGCTAAGAGAATTATAAAAAAGCTTTGGGAAGCGCAGAACTTTGGTTAATGCAGCAAGCAAAAGTGAGTCTAGCAGAGATTAATGCTGGAGGCACCAATCATAATGTACAACAGAGTAAAAAGAAGTCTTATGTTTTTCTGATTAGTCTGAGAAGAGAGTCTCCTGGTATGCATCATCATGCATATACAAATATGTAAATCTGCATAGAATAGACAAATGATAAAGAACGTTAGCAATAGTTACTTCAGAAAGTCTGCTGCATTAGATATTAAACTTAAGAGTGCAGAGGGGGAAAATGTTACATAAATAAATATTTAAGTAATAGACTGTTCAATAGGCTTTTCCCATTTAAAGCACTGAGGCATTTGCCCTCCCCTCTCTTTGGAGGACGAAAGGGAAATGCTACTACACAAATCATACCAGAGAGGAAGCTAGAAAACCACTCGGAGGATAGTAAACTGCTTACCAGAAAGGAAAATTGACATCCTTACTCCACTGGGCTACTTTTCATTCTTCGGAGGCTCATAGATCCTTCTCATGATGCCACCAGAGCAAAGCATGGTGAGGGAGATCTTTGAAGAACCGACCTTCATCTAAAGTTTGCAGTATATGGAAAGTGTCCTTGACTCTTACTTTAAAAAGCTGAAAGAAAAGGCTTGTCTGACCATGCCTCTGAAGACAATGAAAATGGCCCATATTCCTAAGCTTTGGTGGGTAAATGTTCCTGTGGGTCAGTGGTCAGTACAGAAAGCAGTCAAGCCTAGCCTTCTGGAGTGGAACATATTCCAGGGGATAGCTGTGATGGGGACTCATCCTAGCACAAAGGGCCTATCACAGAGGTAAGAATTAAGGTGCTAGAAGACACTGGCACTTCAGGGTTTGTCCTGTTTTTTTTTACTCCTTTGAAACTGACAGGTGAAGCAATCTGGACAAGTTTAATGGCATACGAGAAAGCAAATGGCCCTATCACCTGCACAGCCCCAGCCAACAGCCCGCACCAGCCACTAGACATGTAAGTGACATGATCTTCAATCATTCAATTCAATTGAGCTGCCAGATGAGGGCGGCCACATGAGTGATCTCAGCTGAGACCAGCAGAAGAATTTTTTAGCTGAGCCCAGCTCACATTACTGACTTGTGGGATTGTGACCAAATGTAATTAGCACTTTAAGCCATTAGGTTTTATTTTCATTTTCATTTTTTCATAGCAAATGATAACTGAAAGCACCAGTGTATTTTTTGTCTTGTAGTAGTATTACTGTTCTGTTTAATTTCTTTCTTTCAGCAAGTTATAAGCCAACAAACCTCAATGACTTGGTATCAAGTACGTGCAACCGCCCCTCGGGTATGATGCGTACCCCCGCCCCCCTCCGTGGACTATACCTGGTTGAGTCCTTCTATTGAGGCTGCCTGTAGAGGCATGCAAATGACAAGCGCATGGGAACTTTTCTTGATTTGAGTCTGCAGGCCACTGGTGCACAAATAGTGTACGTAGGAAGCCTGCTGAGGCGAGCCAGAGATACAAGAGTGTTTCAGGAATTATCAACGATTAAAGAAAGGAAGGTTAATTTGTAGAGTTGATGACAGACAATTCTTGCAAGTTTTATGAGTAACAATTCTTGAAAGAGCATCGTTTAAAAATGAGGAAATTCTTTCCAGACATAACAGTAAAACTTTTTTCTGAAGTCTTCTACTTGTGCACACACAATGATTCAGGAGGATGGTGGGAACTGAAATTTTGAAGCATATCCAGGTGGTATAGTTGTCTGCATTTTGGTCTCTCTCGAGGAAATTGCCATTCAGATCACAAACAATCTTTTCTTTAAGTTAAACATTTCATTCTCCTGGGTGTTTGTTGCTAATGGAGACAGAAATACCACTCTCATCTGGATTTAATACATTTCACACACATATCCATCAAGTGAACTATTTTCTCAACAGAAGTAGAATTTTAACGGTTTTTTGTGACTTTTGACACATCATCACTTACAAGGGGCCTTCCTTCGGGGGACTATGTAGAGAGACCGGGTACAAAATATGGCTATGTCTTGTTCACAAATGCATAAACAGATGTCATTTATAGATTTTCACCAACAAAAGCCAAATGACATCATGCAAAAGAACTGTCACAGCAAAGTTTCTCTTGTTTGTTCTCTATGCTGATTATGTTATATTTGACTTACCCACCTATCAGAATGTGCCTACTACATCCTAACATTCTGCCAATAAATACATGTATTTATATATTTTGGGACAATTGTATCCTTCATAATGCAAAGCACTATTTAGAAAGGATTAGTAAGCCTATCAATTGCTGTACTACCCCCACAACCTCACCCTGGGATTTGTTTTTCTGAGTTTTAATACATGAACTCACTTGAGAGGAAAGGCGAGTATGAGAAGAGCTGACAAATTAAGGCACAACCATTTGGAGGTTCTGTAGACTTTATTATGAAAAGGTTTTGTGATATGGTCAAAGAAAACAGGCTTTGGAGCCAGACAAACTTGGGTTTGTCTCTATAAGTGGGTTTTCCTTCTAAATCAAGCTCAGTAGGTAGTTCTGAACAGGTGACTTAGGCTCTTTGACCCCCCCCTTTTTTTTTTTTAATCCAAATAATGGAGGAGGGTCACCTATGTACTTTGAAGATTTGCTTATGAGAATTGGAGTCTGTAACAAAGAAGAAAGCATGTCTGGCATTTAGTATATAATCAGGAAATGTCAATTACCTTTAGTACTTTGAAAACAAACCATTGCTTAATATTAACAAATAATACTAAAAATGATTATTAACGTTCTCTCTATAAGCATAAATTATATAACTCCAAGAAAATATCCATCAATGATTACAATTAATTTTACACTGATACATCTCTATTTGTCTTTCTGCCACAACCAGCATGTTCTCCCAATACTTAGTTTCTGTTAACCATCCTGAATATCTCCCAGCAGCTTGAAAGTATTTGGGCCAGAGTTGGGTCTGCTGTATAGTATACCCTTTCTGTAAACATGCAGTAAAGGGGGGGATAAGCCAAACACATATAGAGAGGCTATTGAATGGAGGGGGCTAACCTTGGAATTTCCATATTCCTAATTTCCTTTAGTCCTTGAAATAATAATAGGTAGTCAATGTTAATCCCCACTTGTAGTTGAAGACAATAAGTTTCCAAGAGGTTAAACAACTTACTCATTAACACATAGAGCCTGCTTCAAAACTCAGTTTTCTAAATTATTCTTTTGCTCACAGAAGCAGGGGTGTATTTAACAAAGCTTCCAATAAGCAAATTATTCCTGGGGATTAACATTTTCTGTTTCTCAGCACCATGGTGCATTAGATTTTGAAATAATTTTAGAAATTGTCCATATTATCCTATCATTCTCGAGTAGTAATATATGAGACAGTATATAAGAACTAGCTCAGGGTTATACCAGAGCTAGAGCTCAAGTCTCAACAGTCCCAGAGAAACTAGAAGAAAAACTAAGCATATAAATTTTCACCTTTCTTAATTTTACTTTGTTTTATTTATTTATTATTGACAGGAGGATCTCTAATATTTTGACCCCATTTTGAATTATAGTTAACAGAATGAGAACTATGCTGTGATAGAGCTTTGGTGGTCATTTAATCTAGGTGCTCACATTTTACAGATGTGAAATAGAAGGAGTTCTAGTAAGGAGAAGTCACTTGTTTGTCATCAGCTAGGAAGGAGCAGTATCATGAAGATAATAATACCTTTTAATTTCTAGTCCAGTGCTGTTTATACTATACTCTCACTGCTTTCATTAAGCCTTGGTATTTGGCCTATAATACAATTTCAAAGTAGCTGAAATCAAATATATGAAAGCATTTTCTTCAACTCAACAAGCTCTGATAATCTTGAAGGAAAACAAATGTTGAAAAGCTGGAAGATGTCCCTTATGTTTGTAACTCTTCCACTGCATTAATTCAAGCATGCTATGCAAATGTAACAGATCAAGATGCATAATGGCTCAAATGTAATAGAAATATATTTCTTTCCATTTAGTAGTCCAAGGTGTTTATTTCTTTTCATTAATAGTCCAAGGGGCATGGTAGAGAAAGAACGCAAGGAGGGACTCAGTCCTAAGTCAGAAATCTAGGTTAACAGCATCTCTGCTGTCTTTAACACAGAGCTACCGTGGTCATCATAAATCACACCTCCACCCTATTCAGCCAGAGCAGAAAGTCACATAGGATGTCACTATGGGCAAAGCATGGAGACGGAACTCATTACCTTCTCCCTTTCCATTGTCTAGAACTGTCACAAGATCACAGCTGCAAGCAAGACTGGAAATATTGTCTGTGTTTCCAGAACAGGAGGAAACAGATTTTTTTTTAAATTTTTTTTTTTTAACGTTTTATTTATTTTTGAGACAGGGAGAGACAGAGCATGAACAGGGGAGGGTCAGAGAGAGGGAGACACAGAATCTGAAACAGGCTCCAGGCTCTGAGCTGTCAGCACAGAGCCCGACGCGGGGGCTCGAACTCACGGACCGTGAGATCATGACCTGAGCCGAAGTCGGATGCTTAACCGACTGAGCCACCCAGGCGCCCCAGGAGGAAACAGATTTTGATGAACATTGATTTCCCTCCTGTAGGAATTTTGAATCCATTTTTTGGATCTGAGTATGTATCTTTCTTTCCTTTCTTTCTGAATATATTTATTTCTCTGAATGTTTATAGGTCTCTCTGTATGTACATGACTTGCTCTATTTATGGGTGCCTTTCTTGATATATGTTTGAATCTTTTTCAGGGTACTTCTCTCAGTATGTATGCACTGATTTTTCTCTGCGCCTGTCTTAATATGTGAACACAACTCATTTTGATATATATGCTTTCTTCGATTTGGAAAATAGGCTTTTGTTAAATGCAGGAAGCTATAGGGATTAAATGATTGTTAAACAGTAACTGAATCTCTAATAATACCTAACCACCATTTATGGACTGTTGAAGCATATCACAGATTGCTTTCCTACATTTGTGGAATTTTAAGCATTACAAAACCTGTCTTTTGCTAATAAGAACTTATCAGTTCAGCTTATTTGCATAGTAAAACTAAATATGTAGTTAATTTGCACATTTAAAAATGTTAAAAAAAAAAAAAACATTTCCCTTGCACACTAGGGGGGCTCTAAGTTGCACAAATAAGAAACTTTAGCTCAAAGACAACCAGAAAAGCCCATGGATATACAAATAGGACTAATTGGTATTTGGTTTATAGCTACATGCTGACAACGATTAAGCTAATTATAAGGCTCATGGTGCTAAATTACTATCTTTTTCATACATTTTCTGAAATAGCAAGAATTTAAGAGAGGTTCTGTTTCAAAGTCTAGTCATTCTAAACAAGATGGAGTTGAGATTATTTTTCAGTTAACCAGTTAGCAGACTCCAACACAATTAATGCAATATTCAGTAAAACATTACATTTCATAATAAGGAAATCAAATAAGGATATATTTAGTTAGGTAAACACTAATAAAGTTTCAAATGTTTGTTTCCATGCTTTGGTCTTGAAATTTGAGATGTTAATAATGAGTTCTAAGACAATGTTTTGAGAGAAGACAAGAGAAAGTTTGTTCTGGAAGCAAAAGGGTATCTACTGGCCATGTAGGAGAAAAATAGGAATTGATGCCAAAGACCTTTCATTCTTTCAAACAGAGCTGGGCCAAAAAACGAATTGTTGTAGAAGAAGATTGTTTGTAAATTAAAACATCGTGTTACAATGTAGATAAAGTCATCCTTTGAGCTCTGGAGAGTAAGACTGAATGCCACCAAGATTCTTGTTAACTTTCAGACTACAAGTGGTTCATTCCAAAGTCATTAATGAATCCATTTCATTCTGTTCTATTATTTAAATTTATTGAAACCATGTGTAAATTCTAATCTAGTCAAACTACGGAAATTTACCGGAAGTGGAAATTTACCGGAAGTGGAAATTTACCAGAAGAGGAAGAATCCTTTCTCTAATGCTTTGGGAGATGAAATGTTTTTTACAAATTGAGTTGCAAGCTTTACCACACAGTAACTTCCCCCAATGTATATGCAGAACAGGGCCTTTTCAGTATTGTGTAAATGTCTGAGAATCAAGACTTTAGTTATGCAATGATTATTGTGAATAGGTGGCATTAGTGATATTTGGGTTTAGGAATGTAATTGAAAGGTGCTATAAAATTCAATCTTGGAGAAAGATTCAAAGAATTTGTCAATTTTATAGCCTTTCACTAACTCCTAACATGCTTTTTTAGACACCAAAGGATCATTTATTTGACAGCAAAGAAATTCAGAGTTTAAGGAAAGATGTGTAAAAGGATTAAATTAGACATGATAGAGAGTCCTTAGTCACCCTAACCTTTTACCCTTAGCTTCTTCCATTTTTTCCCTTCCTTTTCCACCCCGCCCACTTTTTCCCCCTGACCATCTACCTCCTAAACCTTAACCAACCAACATATCACAGCACAATGCTTACAAATAACAGCTCACAAAAGAAGTATGCTGGCAGTTATTGGGATGGAGTTGTACCAATGATACCAAGAAAGAGGCAGGAAAAAGCAGAATGACCTCCAGCTGTTGTAACCACAATTTTAGGAGCAGTTAGAAACAGAAAGTGTAATCTGAGCCGAGCCACAAAGGCACGTATTCCTCTCTTCCTCTGACCCTATGAAACTCCAATTTTGCTTTAACTTGGAGAGTTAGCTGGTGTTCAGGTGTTCTCTTGTGAACATTAGCCAAATAAAGCCTTCATCTTCTCTTTGATGATCTTAAATTTTCTTTAGACAGATGGTTGGGCTAAGAGGAGACTGAGGGCATTTTCCCCCCATTTTTTTTTCCTTTTCCTTTGACCCTTGCCCTACTTTATTTAAGCCTTGGGGCTCTGCAAAATTGTATGGTTAGCATTATTAATTTATAATCCAGTTTTAAGCTTAAGAGTTCTTGTAGTGATCAAATCACGCATATTGAGAAAGTACTGAAGTGTAATTTACCTATAGAAGAATGGCAGACGATAAATGAGATCATGAGAATTAGCTTAGTATTTCTCTAATGTTCTTGGAGCATTAATTATTTATTTAAAAATTTCAAAATTGCAAATACATCTTCAGAAAGAAAAATCTAGATTACAAAAACAAAAAATAAGACTCGTGATCTCTTTTATGTCATGAGTAAAACAGACAAAAAAGTAACCCATTCCATTCAGAACTAAATCTGAATTTACGGGACACGGGACATGGGAAAATATACAGCTAAACTTAGGAGCAATGCAATGTCGGCACTACATTTGCTGCTTGGAGAAGCAAAGAGAAGAGTCGAGGAAAGGGACTTGAGCAAACTTTATTCTGCACACATGAAGTTCTATCCCTTAAGCTATTGGAAATGTGCCCCATCATTTTATACTCTTCAATTTGGACCAATTTAATAATGTTTAGAGAGGGTCATCAGTGGTTACCAGGTGAAACATATTTAGTGATATTTAACATCTCCTTTATTCTAAAGGTTATGGACAAATCAAAAGCCAAAACTCATAGTGACTTACAAGTGAAAACTCTGTATCACACACAGATAATGACTTATAATTGTAAACTTGTCCACATAAACACATTGGTCTTTGGAGCACAATGGAAGTGATAGATTATATTATTATTATTATTATTATTATTATTATCCCATTTGAGGGATGATACGATTGAGAGAAAGGGGATTGTGAGTGGATTGCCCAAGTTCCCCACAGTCTACAGAGGAATTAGTACTACAAGTCAGATTTTCTGACAATATAACAGACATAAGATTCAGCTCTTGTAACTGAAAATATAGTATGAGAAAACATAGTCTTAACAATGGAGATGTTTGTTTAAATTATGTAACTTCTTAACTAGGATGGTTTTGATATTTAAATCCATTACAAGTACTGGAATATAAAGGATGGATGCTCTACAAAAAGAACAACCAACTTGGATATACTCTTAATAA
Source organism: Panthera onca (assembly GCF_046562875.1). NCBI lineage: Eukaryota > Metazoa > Chordata > Mammalia > Carnivora > Felidae > Panthera > Panthera onca. Next base: position 153,752,796 of record NC_138346.1, read on the forward strand.
AATTTACTGTATTTGGAAAGTTTGGGGGAGGAAATATTCCCTAAACTTAACATAAGGTTCACATGCTATCTGCTGGTATTACTGAGAATATGGTTTGACAAAATATACTACTGTTAATATAGATGAAAATCATAGAATATAGTCTATTTTCTTTTTATATTCAACCACTTGTATTGGGCTCCAGTGCACCATGGAGAGCCACTAATAGAAGAGTCCCCATTTGGCAGTGTGTTCAGTTGACATGCTAGTCAAGAGTATATCTGAGTTAGAACACCTGGCAAACCCAAGTAGCTTCTAAAGCATCCCTCTAAGGCATACTTCCATCTCAGAGCAAATAATTGCAAGCTTCAATTCCCCGGAATGCATTCTTTGGGTGGCTGAATCATTTCTATTGCAATTTGCTTAAGCAATATTAAATTAAACCTCAAAATTTTAATGATGGTGAAGGCGAAAAAAAAAAAAAAAGAGATTTAAGACAGGATTACAATTAATTAAAAAAACTTACTCATACTAACACTTTTACCCAATTTCTCAGGAATACATACTAGTATGGCTTTAAGTGTCTCAGAAAGATTCCACGAGAAGAGGCTATAGTGAATTGAATAATAAGATCCTCAAATTGCCTATAATTACAGCAAAATCTTTTAGTTTCTATTTTTCTGTGTTCTACTGTATAAGCATACTTTAAGCAGAAAATTAAAATTGGTATTAGACAATTAGACAAATAGAATATAATATCTCATGTGTTTTTAACAATGGCCAAAGCACTGCTTTTATAGATTTAAGCAAATCTTATCAGTTATTTTGAAAACAGCCCTTAGGAAAAGTAGGTTCTAGTTTAAAGAGGCTGGAACCTAATTCAAGTGTAAAATTCATTAACAGGATTGTCATGGCTAGTAGGAACAGGGCAAAGTAGCCCTTGGAAGTTTCAAATGTCTGGGATTTGTCATTGTTTATATATTTTCTAGGTTTGGTGGGAGAGTTTGGTAATCCTTTTGTATTCTTCCCACCACTGAAGGTAGTTGGGTATAAAGTATTAAGTTCCCTGCCCTTCCATATTAACCAGGAGGGCACACGGTAAAAGCTTATATATATCTCTTTTATGGTGCAGGTAGGCCCATTGGGGTGGGGCAGGAAAGAAATCAAATGCTCCTCCACTAATCGGGAGCCATTGACTCAAAGAACAGACAGCCTCCTTGCTAATTGGAAGAAAAAAAAAAAGTTTTCCTTTTTCAATATGGATTTAGACTGTAGCCAAAAGAGAAGTTAAAGTCTATCCCTGATAGATGTCCTTACTTTAATAGTTCCATTTACTAAGGGAAATAGCAGAACAGAGTCATACAGGTGAGAATTTTGATTAGGAAATACTAATTGTATGCTGTACTTAATTCATCCATGGGGCTGATAAACCCTTGGCATTGAGTACTGATGGATATCATTGTCATTTGGGTAACCCTGAGAAAGCTTCTTGAGCCCACAAGACTTTGACAAGGAACAATACATATTAATAATAACAGCAACAAAAACAACAAACGCATTTTGTGCTTCTTACATGACTGGCACTTTTTTTTAATGTTTATTTATTTATTTTGAAAAAGAGAGAGCACGAGGGAGCGCGGGAGGAGTAGAGAGAGAAAGAGGAAGAGAGAATCCCAAGTAGGTCCCACACTGTCAGATCCCAACTCAGGGCTGATCTCAGGAACCCATGAGATCATGACCTGAGCTGAAGCAAAGAGCTGAAACCAGCTTAACTGACTGAGACACCCAAGTGCCCCAACAAGCACTCTTCAAGCATTTGTACATAACAATCTGTTTAACCTCCACACTATCTAATAAGTACTATTACTGTACTCATTTCACAGATTAAGAAACGTGGGCATAGGGAGATTTTAAAAATTTTCCCATAACCACAAAAGAGCAAATCCAGGATATTCACGTAAGCAGTTAAAAGCCTGAATCTATGCTCTTAATGCTCTGCTTTGTAAAATTATAATAATGGTGATGAATGGGATTAAGATTTGGAGGGAATCATCTGAAGCAAGATGATTTGAGAAGGTATATTTACCTACAAGAAGAGAAGAAATTGAAGATTTGAAGAGATACCCATGGAAGACTTACTTTCTTTTTTTAAACTGAATAATTAACATACAATGTTATATTAGTTTCAAGTATACAACATATTGATCCAACAATTCTATACATTACTCAGTGCTCACCATGATAAGCATAGTCACCATCTGTCACCATATGATTTCACTTACAGGTGGAATCTAAAAAAACAAAACAAATGAACAAACAAAACCAAACAGACTCTTTTCTACAGAGAATAAACTGGTGGTTGCCAGAGGGGAGATGGGTGGGGGGATGGGCAAAATACATCAAAGGGATTAAGGGGTACAAATTTCCAGTTATAAAATAAATCAGTCATGGAGATGAAAAGTGTATCATATGGAGTATAGTCAATAATATTGTAATAATGTGGTATGGAAGGCTTCTGTTTTTATGGAAGTCTCCAGTATTCAGATTTCTTCCATATTTAGACTCACAGAAAATTTAAGATTTCCTTGTGGCTAGAACTTAAGGATTTTCCAGTGTGTATGGAAATTCTCTCCTGAAATTATTTTAATGCTTCAGTAAAAAGAAAGAAGGAAAGAAAGAAAGAAAGAAAGAAAGAAAGAAAGAAAGAAAGGAAGAAAGGAAGGAAGAAAGAAAGAAAATGTACATATGTAACAAAATCTCATGTACTGGACTTAGGGAAACAAAAGGGACAGTAAGCTCTACTCTAAATCTTTCCCAAATAAAGCAGAGTGGGATAGCAGCTCATCATGTGGACCATGACATGAGTTTCCACTGGGAATGGACAGTAAGTAGCACATGATAGTCCACTAAAAACCTAGGGGATATGGAATAGAATTGTAATATCGGTGAACAGACAATGAGGGGCAATGACACCAAAACTTTTACTTTTCCCAAAAGATTTGAGAAACAGAAGGAGCTCAGTAGAAATCTGGGCTGAGCATATTAGGTAAATGTGTTACATAATATTTCTGTTAATTAAACCATACCACATGAGGCACCAGTAAGTGAGCACATCCTGCATTTTATGTATCTTTAGGAGCCCTGGTAAATAAAAAGAAATGCATAATCTAGAAATGCTCTCTGAAGTTAATTACCAAGACCCATTTATAAAACATTTCCCGGATACATTTTTATATAATTCATTAATTCTTTACTGCATGCTAATTGTAAAGAATCCTATACATGCTACCTGCTTCACAGAGTTGGACTGAAATTAGTGTCATTTAGTTTAATTTAGTTTTAATTTGTTGAGAATAAAATCAGATGCTATAGGTATTAGGTATATAAATGTAAATATAAATAAGAATTAACTTCATATATATCTATCTATATCTATCTATATCTATATCTATATCTATATCTATATATATATATATATATATATATATATATATCTGAAGAAAATACTTCAGAGATCATTTTATTGCTCTTCATTAGTAAGTATTGATATATTCACTTCAAACCTAAACACAAGAATTTTCTGCTTTGAACCAAGGTTATTCGGGATGTAAGAATTAGAATATCACCTTAGTTAGCCACAAGAAGATCAATTAATTGGAAGGGTTCTAGGTCATCTCACAGAACCTAAGAAGGGCTAGGCTTCAGAGCAGGGAGTATCAAGAACCAAAAACTCCAGGAACAAAGTCAAGTCCCTTCTCTCTTTGAAGTTTCTCTGCTGTTTCACCCCTCTCTTTGAAGTTAGCTTTGCTGTACATGGCTTCCCCCAATAGTACAAGGTCCCTCCTCAGAGGACCAACCTCAATTGAACAATGCCTTTTACATTTAATTACAAATGTCCCAGAGAATCATTTGATTGACCCATATTGGAAGAGGTATTATCCCTTGGTCAATCAAACACGATGAGCAGGAAGGTAGGAGTTAGGCATTGTGTAGGGTGCCTAAGGAGAAACGACGTAGAGAGACCACGACTATGTAGGTCGTGGATTGCAAGTCTTCTAAGGGATAGCAATATAATCTAGAAATTATTTCTAAATAAATCTCTTTCTCTCTTTACATGCCACACACACATACATATACTCACACACATGCACACGATCGGTGAACAAGCATGGGATCAATTCCATTAAAAATAGCTAAATTCTTTATTTTACTATCTGACTAGACATGCTTCCTTTGTACTAGGCACTAGACATCTATTAATGTAGCCTCAGTTTATCATTGCATTTAAAATAATAACAGCTGACTACAGTCAATTAAAACTCTATTCAGCAAATATTCACTCTATCCTAATTTACCTCCATTGGAAGAAACTATTTCCTATTCCATTGATATTGGGCTTGGCCATGTGACTTCTCTTGCAATGGGTGTTAACAGACAACATGTGAACTGGGGCTTGACATATGCTTGTGCAGGTGGCCATGTTCACTTGTGCTCCTGCTTTTGAGAGAAAGAAGCTTCTGCTTTGGTGCCTAATGGTTCAATGCGATGAAAGACATGTAGAAAAGATTTGAACCCATCCCACATCTTGGAATCAAACTGAGAAGAGGCCAGTTTAGACCAGTTGTGCTACAGACATGTGAGTAAGAAATAAATGTTTGTTATTGAATGCTACTGAAATTGTGTGTTGTTTGTTATTCAGTGAAAAATAATTGATACACAGCTGCTTGCCATGTATTAGGCATCTTATTTCATTTTATTAACTACCTACCTTACATTATGGACTCATATTAAGTTTGTATTAAGTTAAATACCTATATTTTTATCATAAAACATCTACTATGTTGGGTTTTAATATATGTATTGTAAAAATTGCATGCATTCAACTTATCTGAATTAAATGTATTATTTACATTTTTACTATGCCTCTTTTTTCCCCCCTTCTTCACCTTTTAGGTTGTCTAAAAGCCACTCTGAGTTCACATTCTTAACTCCAAAAATTGGGGTTTACTGTGTTTGTAGCTGAATATGAACTCAGAATTCAGATATACTTTTCCACATCGATTTCAAATACTGCAAATTTTAAACAGTTATGGGTAAGGTTTATAAATAATGGCAAAGAATAAAAATATGGTAGGTAAAAGCAACTCAAACACCTTTCTAGTCGTCCTTTTTTTTTTTTTTTTTTTTTACTTACTGCTTTTTAGGTCATGACTTCCTTCAGTGGTTGACTCAGGTTTGCCTGGTAGTCAAAGAACTTCAAAGTCAGAACAACCAATTCACAAATGTTGTATTTGTGAATACTTTTGAAATTACTTTAAAATTACTTTAAAATTTTAAAAATACTTTTAAGATTACTTTAAAATTACTTTTAAATGCCTCTCTGAGGAAAATAACTTCCCAAATCAACTGCATTAAAGAAAATAATTTCATGGAAAGATTTTATATATACAAATAATACGTTGCATCTAATTGATCAAGTGTAACTAACCCATTTTTGGCTATCCTGAATTTGTGCCTAGCAAAGTCCCAATTTAAAGCATTGTCTAGAGTAACTAGGTAATTCTGATGGTATTTTAATCCAACGACTTCTTGACCGTTGAACAAGGAGAGTAATAATAACAATGACTCATTTTTCACAAAAATCACGTGCTTCTGCAATAGACTTCAAGTGACCTCACTGAGATTTCTCTATACCTGAAGCATAATTTTCTTGAGCTAGATGTTTGGAAATCTTTAAAGAAAATCATTCAATTTGGGTATTCAAAAAATAATATGACTTGCTTCATAAAAGGAAAATACGGCCCAGTTCTGTTTTTTAAATTTAAGGATAATACTAAGGTAGAAAAGGTCAATGTAGGAAAAATTAGGAAAAGTGCTTTGCAATTAAGTATCATTGATAATGGACACACTCTGTTTTAAATGCATTCAGGAGAAACAATGATATTTTCATTTATTCATTTACATGCTCACCCAACCACACATAAAGCTATACGGATACATGTGTCTGAAAGATCAATTCTTAACATCTGTGTCTTTCCAACAATATCTGACCATTAGGGAGCTACAACTCCCTTGTAGTTGCTGGGGAAACAATGACAGAACTCAAGCCAGGAATCAATTAAACTAAGGAGACTGTTCCATATCTTTGTTTTCTGGGAAGAGAACAGGTGTTTAATAATTTACATAAATTATGCAAAATCTAAAGCATTTACAGTAACTAGACACTTAGCAACAGACATGAATGAAGAGGTAAATTGGCTGATGATGTTGGGTATTATAGCGGCGCCTGCTAGCACTGCGATTGTTATGGGTCTGTCAGCATTTCCATTATAAACGCTATTTTTCAGGATTTATATTTCAGTCCTAAAATCTGCCTTAGTGTTGTGCTTTTTTTTTTTTTTTTTTTTTTTGATACCATACTAGATATGGTCCTTGACTGGTAATGTATCTCACTTGTCAACTGAATATTTTGTGTATGTGGAAAATTATTGGAATTATATTTAAGTTATTGAAACAAGATAGTAATAGAATTTAAACTCTTTTGTTTAGCCAATATTCAGAAATGACTGCAATTGAAAAATATGCTTTAAAGATCATCTGCAGGGGTGCCTGGGTGGCTCAGTCGGTTAAGCGTCCGACTTCAGCTCAGGTCACGATCTCGCAGTCTGTGAGTTCGAGCCCCGCGTCGGGCTCTGGGCTGATGGCTCAGAGCCTGGAGCCTGTTTCAGATTCTGTGTCTCCCTCTCTCTCTGGCCCTCCGCTGTTCATGCTCTGTCTCTCTCTGTCCCAAAAATAAATAAACGTTAAAAAAAAAAAATTAAAAAAAAAAAAAAAAAAGATCATCTGCAGTGTGAATTTGAATCTTTGGATAATATGGGAACCAACTCGGCGACTTTATGCATCCAAAATAGTAAAGTCGATAATTTCAATTGATGAAGAGTTTTTTTGTTTATTTGTCTGTTTTGTTTTGTTTGTTTTGTTTTTTGTTTTTGAGAATTTTCCATGTGCTGTGTCATATGCTAAGTTCAGTGGGGAATACAAAGAATAAAACACAGTATCTGCCTAAAATAAACAGTCACCCTAGTTGCGAAATAAAACATAGACACTTCTAACAATAAATGGAAATGACAGCAGTATATATAACTACATTTTATGCTGACACAACAATAGAATGTTGAATTCTCTGTCATAGTAAAATGTACTATTTTAGTATAGTTTCTCCCCCTTGTAAATAACTTTCAATTAGTTGGTCAATACACAAACTTTTAAAACTCAACTTCACAATTAGGATATGCTGCTGAATTCTTGCCAGACATGTGGGAGCCTTAAACATCCTTAGGTAAATAAGCCCTTAGGAATAAGACACTTTTGTTTCCTGATACGATACCCAAGAGGTTTAAAATTCCTTTCACTTTACATGTTTTAGACAAGTTAAACATAGCCTATGTGCCCTGGGAATTTTAAACTCATTTGGCAAAAGCAAAACCGTACTTAAGCTCAACTCTTCACCACTCTGTACCCGTACCTGTACCTGTGCAGTTACCCAGAGCTGGAGGAAAATACTCAACCCTGATGACTGGTCTCATTTCAAATTCATGACTGTGAGCCTCAGGAGGGAATTTAATACAGCCAGTCATCACACATTATGTCCCAAGTCTCCTATTTTTCCCACTCTGATGACTATTTCCAATTCTCTTTCTTAGCCTCAATACCTCCTCCCTCATCTTCACTCTCAGGTAGGATCTTACTTCCTTCTTCATTAAAAAAATTAAAACATTCAGATAACTATATCCCTGCCCTCCACAACTAACCTACACTGTTTCTGCACTCACTCTGCCTTCATACCTGGTTCTGTAAATGAATAGCATCATATCTACTTGAGATAATCCCTCCCTGTGGATACTAGATTCATCCATCTCCTCCTTTCTTAAAGAAATAGCTCTAGCAATTGTCCCTTCTAGCTCCTACTTCATTGCATTTTTCACACTCTATTGGAAATGGCCATTACAATATACATAAAATTATTTCTGCCATAAAAATCCAAACCTTTCGCTTGATTTCTTATTCACCACCACCTCCTTTTGCAGCAACACTTAAGAATTGTCTCCGGTTATCACCATGTAGATCCTTTTCTTGATTCTCTATATTCTGTATTAAATGTTACTGAAAGAGTGTTTGGAGTTCACTACTCCAACCAAATTTGCTGTCATCCCCTTCATTATGGCCTTTCCTGCTGTCAATTCCAATAGTCAATTCTTGTCCTAGTTACAATCCTCAGGGCATTTGATGCAGTTAATAATCTCCTGTTTTTTGATACACTTTCTTCATCTGGTGTTAGTATGCCAACTCTCTTGGATTTCCCCTACTTTAATTCTTTGTCATCATTGCTGGTTCTTCCTCTTTTTCCTTACCTCTCAGTGTGGACTGAGCAGTGCTTGATCACTCCCCTGTCTGTCCTTGCTCCTTTGCCGACCTTATCCCGTCTTCAAATAAGATCTAAATGTGCATGATGCTTAAATTTATATCTCCATCCCAGACCTCTGTCCTAAACCCTAGACTCATATATTCAATTTCCCATTTGATTTTTCCATCTAGTTATATAACAGACAACTCAAATTCATCGTGTCCAGAATGAAACTTCTGATCTTCCTCCAATAATTGAAACCCTCACTTTCCAGTTGCTGGTAACTCCTTCCTTCTGCTTATTCAACTGAAAATTATGAAATCACATTTGATCCCCGTGTTTCACACCTCGCTAAAAATCAATTTCATTCTGTCTTCAAAATGTCTTCGTAGTCTGATCACTTTTCACCACTACTACATTTCCACTGCTATCACTGTGGGTCAAGCTGCCATTTTTCCTTAACTGGATTACGGCACTAGCCTCCTAACAGGCTTCTATGTTTGCCCATTTAAATCAATTCATGGCACACAGCAAACAGATTTTTTTTTTTTTAATGTAAGTCAGATGATGTCATTCTTCTGCTGGAAACACTGTGAGAATTCTCATTTGATTTAGAGCAAGGCCAAAGTCCTTAAAGTGGCTTGAGGTGCTACATGATTAGCCCCTCAAAACCATCTACTTTTCCCCCTTTTTCTCACTCTTCTCCAGCCAACAAGCCAATGTGTGATTCCTGAAAAATGCTAACAGTTCCCTTGTAGTAGGGCCTTTGCGTTGACTGTTTCTTCTGTTTGGACTGCTCTTTTATAGTTATTCATACAACTCCCTCCCTCTTCTGCAGCCTTTGCTCAAATTTCCCCCTCTCAAAGGGGCCTGCCTGACCTCTAATTAATACTACCAACTGGTCTCCATCCTTAACATTCTTGATCCCCAACTTTACTTTGTCTCCAAAGATGGATCGTAACATCTTTTTTTTTTTTTTTTAATGTTTATTTATTTTTGAGAGAGAGAGAGAGAGCATGAGCTGGAGAGGGACAGAGATAGAGGGAGACACAGAATCCAAAGCAAGTTCCAGGCTCTGAGCTGTCAGCATAAAGCCGGACTCAGGGCTGGAACTCACAAACCATGAGATCATGACCTGAGCCAAAGTCTACACTTAACCAACTGAACCACCCATGTGCCCTGTGGGTTATCATCTATTAATATATTATGTAATCACCTCATTTATTTTTATTATTACAGAGCTGTCTCCCCCAATAGAATGTAAGCTCTATGAGGATGGAGGTATTTGTTGTATTTACTGGTGCCATCCAAATTTCTAGATATAGTATCCAGTCACATAGATACCAAATAGATGTGTATATGAATTATGGAACTGGCCAAGACACTGGCCTAAGTTTGGGATCTGACATAGTGAGACTCAAGTAGCCTAGAAATGCTCAAAAGCATTCTTCTCATTCTTTCTTCTCTCAAGAAGGAGCTTGCTAAGAAAAATGCCCACATGGGAGAAAGCTAAAACAGGAAACATGCTTCTGGTGGCATAAATGTGAGCACAGTCATCCAACTGTACAAAAAGCCAGGAATCTCGAGGGTGAATTGAGTGAAGTGAGGCTCTACAAACTTGACCTTTTCACCTTCATCTTATTCTTCTTGCCCTCCTCCCCCTCTTCTTCCTTCTCTCCTCTTTGGCTTCTTGTTCTTCTTTTAGGTTGAGATAAATTCTGGTACTTCTGTTAAAAGATAACTGTCAAAAAAGGTAAAATCATGACTATTATAGAAATAGAAAAATAAACGCATATGAATTATTTTATTTAACTTATTAATGAGAAAGCTGCTGAGGCATGACAACAAATTCAAAGGAGAATCCAAAGAACAAACACAACTGTAGATCAGGAATTTTGAAATCAATATGTAAATGGACACAAAACCAATTTCTTTCATGGTCGGGGAGGGAAATCAATTAAACCTGCACTGGACAGAACAGGATTTACATGTGCACAGGCAAGAATTATCTCATATTTTTATTCGTCATCTCCAGTTTAGAGTTGGAAACTAGCTCCCATAGACTCAGAATCAGATAATCCAGTGGGATGTTCAGTAGACAATAAAGTTTTCTATTGAAGCACAAATTTTTCCTATACTCCTAAAAATATTTTAAATTACCTTCCACACTGATAACACAAATGAATTTTACAATAAAAATCATGGACTAACACTTAGTTTTTTATTGCTGTTGTAACAAATTAGGATAAATTTAGTGATTTAAAACAACACACATTTATTATTGTGCAGTTCCAAGAGTCAGAATTCTAAAGTGGGTCTCATTAGGCTAAAGTCAAGGTGTTTTCAGGCCTGCATTGTGTGTGTGTGTGTGTGTGTGTGTATGTGTGTGTATGTGTTGTTTTACGTTTTTCTGAAAACTGTGAGGAAGAATCTGTTTCCCTGGCTGTTCTAGACTTTATTATTTATTTATTTACTTTCTTTTTTTTTAAGAAAGTATTTTTTTTAAATTTTTTTTTTTAACGTTTATTTATTTTTGAGACAGGGAGAGACAGAGCATGAACAGGGGAGGGTCAGAGAGAGGGAGACACAGAATCTGAAGCAGGCTCCAGGCTCTGAGCTGTCAGCACAGAGCCCGACGCGGGGCTAGAACTCACGGACCGCGAGATCATGACCTGAGCCGAAGTCGGCCGCTTAACCAACTGAGCCACCCACGTGCCCCAAGACTTTAGAAGCTGCCTGTACTCGTTGGCTTGTGGCCTCTTCCTTCATTTTCAAAGCCAGCATAGAATCTTTAAGTCTCTCAATGGGGCACCTGGGTGGCTCAGTCAGTTAAGCATCCGACTTCAGCTCAGGTCATGATCTTGTGGTTCATGAGTTCAAGCCCTGCGTTGGGCTCTGTGCAAACAGCTTGGAGCCTGGAGCCTCCTTCAGATTCTGTGCCTCCCTACCTTTCTGCCCCTCCCTCACTAGCACTCTGTCACCCAATCTCTCTCTTTCTCTCAAAAATAAGTAAACATTAAAAAAAATTCTTTTTTTTTAACAATCTCTCAAGGATTCTGACCTTCTCTCCTGCCTCACTTTTCCACTTTAAAGTACTCTTGTGATTACATTGGGCTCACCCATATAATCCAGGTCATCTGATTAGCAATATTAATTCCATGTTCAACCTTAATGCCCCTTGCTATGCAATGTAATATATGGCAGATTTGGGGCATTAGGAATTGAACATTTGTGGGAGCCATTATTCTACATACCACAAGACTAGATGAGAAATATTTAATCTTTAGAGATTTTATCTAGTTAGGATCAGAAATATTAATAGTTCATTATGATCATATATAATTTTGTGCTCTTCAAAAGTAATACTGAAAATGAGAAAAGAAATGCACAGACTATGAACTGTTTAAGAACAAATCTTAAGATATCTATAGTGCCTGCTGTATTGGTGTCCATAAAACATAGGTATACAATTTTGCTTCTGCTGCTTTGAGGAAAAGAGCCCACTTTGTTGTTGTTTCTTTTTTTTTTTTTTTAAATATATGAAATTTATTGTCAGATTGGTTTCCATACAACACCCAGTGCTCATCCCAAAAGATGCCCTCTTCAATACCCATCACCCACCTTCCCCTCCCTCCTACCCCCCATCAGCCCTCAGTTTGTTCTCATTTTTTAAGAGTCTGAAAAGAGCCCACTTTGTTTGCGCTCTTGTGGCATACACAGAAAAAATCACTTCAGATAGTAATAATTTAAGATATTTTTCCTCCTCTTCTTCAAAAATAAAAATGCTTTCATTCTTTAAATCCCTAGTGCAATCCTTTTTTTTTTTTTTTTTTCAACTTATTTATTTTTAAGAGAGAGAGAGAGAGAGGACAAGTTGGGGAGGGACAGAGAGAAAGGAGGACGAGGATCTGAAGCAGACCCTGTGGGGACAGCAGAGAGCCCCATGTGGGGCTTGAACCCACAAACGGTGAGTTAATGACCTGAGCCGAAGGCAGCTGCTTAACCAACTGACCCACCCGGGCACCCTCCTAGTTCAATCCTTTGGATTAAAATACAAAACAAACCAGTTTTCCAGCTGAAAATTCCATGTAGTACTTCTCATTTCTCTTGTAATTATGGTGCAAGAAGATGTGTATGCAAACACCCTTTGGCAGGTTTAGGAATCTTCTCAAGGTTTTCTGAAAGAAGCTGTGTGAGTTGGAAGCACTTTTGTTATCCAAAAAGCTTCAAGGATTCACAGACCATTCAATCAAGTAGGTAGGTCTACGATAGGTAGAATAAACACTGTGGATGCTCGAAACAATTAATTTCACATGCAGGGCTATCATGAAAGGAGAAAAGAGAAAATATGATACTTTCTCACAATTCTAAATGTGGCCCTTCAGGTAGTATTTGTGACAGGTGAAGCAGTTTATTCCTCAAAACCTAATCACATCCATAATGGAGATTTTTCTGATAACCTTTAGCAATTTCTGACTGTGACATCATAACTGCTGATCCTAAAGCAAATTGTGGTCTGCGTGCTCCCTACTATGCCTATGTCTGCTTACTGTCTGCAGCTGAAAAGTTCCTCCAAGGCCTTAAAAACAGTTGAAGGGTAAGCAGCATAAGGAAGGAAAGAAAGAAAGAAAGAAAGAAAGAAAGAAAGAAAGAAAGAAAGAAAGAAAGAAAAAGGGAGGAAGGAAGGAAGGAAGGAAGGGAGAAAGAAAGAAAGGAAGGAAGGAAGGAAGGGAGAAAGAAAGAAAGAAAGAAAGAAAGAAAAAGGAAGGAAGGGAGGAAGGAAGAAGAAAGACCCATGAGATGAACAGCATCAGTTGTTTGTCTTGCATACATTTTTAAAATGTAGTTTTTAAATTTATCATGCTCCGCCATTTCTGACCACATGAGTGGACCTTGAACGCATTATGCTAAATGAAATAGCCAAGACAGCATAAGACAAATACCACATCGTCTCACTTTTGGGTGGAACAATCAATCAATCAGTCAATCAATAAATCCAACTCATAGACACAGAGAACAGATTGATGGTTGCCAGAGATGGGTGTGGGAGGGAGGTGGGTGAAATGGATGAATGTGGTCAAAAGGTTCGAATTTCCGGTTATAAAAGAAGTAAGTCCTAGAGGATATAATGTACAGTATGACTATAATTAATAATATGTACTCTATGTTTGAAAGTTGCTATGAGAATAGATCTTAAGAGGTCTCACTAAGAAAAAAAAATAGGTGATTATGTGTGGTGATGGACATTAACTAGTTTTACTGTGGTGCTCATTTTGCAGTATATACATGTACTGAATCATTATGTTGAAACTAATACCTGAAACCAATATGATGTTGTAGTTCATTACCTCGATAAAAATAATAAATAAAATTTTAAAAAGAACAGGAAAAATGTAGTTTTAATAATTTTTTTTTTTTTTGGCCAAGCAAGGATAGAAAATTTTTTCTCTTCATCTTAAAGATCAAAAATGAAACATAGAAATATTTCATACTTGGTTTCTGCTGAAGCTTTAGCTTGTTCTTCCTAAATTTCCAACATATCAAAAACATCCCCTGGGAAACGTGTTTAGAGTCCAAACAAATTTTTTTCCTTTCTCCAGAAAAACAAAAACAAAAACAAAAACAAAAACACACACACAACATGCCTTTTGATGATATTATAAGCATAGTAAATTAAAAAAAAAAAATATATATATATATATAATGCAAATGTAAGAGAAGAAAACTTCATTTCACCAAATTGACTTTTAGATTAAAGTGATCAGGAAATTTGGAATTAGTTGTCAGTGCATTAACACTATCTTCTCTCCTTATTTCTTTTTCTCTTTATTGGTTTTATTATGAAGAAGTCTCTCAGTAGGACTGCTGCAAGAATGGAACAGGAGAATATGAACTTTGAACTCTAGGTAATTAGTCAATATCAACTCTGTTCAGTCTTCTCAGATCCTTTCTGGCATAAGGCAGGGTATAAATAAATGGTTAACAGTAAAAGAAAAAAATCAAATAAAAATAAAAACAAAAAAAGCCCTCCTGTCTTCTTCAATAAGGAAGAATGGCAGTGAGAGCAAATGGTAACTTATTTAAGACCCTTGCCCAAGAAAGGAGAAATAATCAAGACTATGTTATTTTGTAGCATTCTCAAGAATGTATCGTGCTGTGTGAACCAGCCTAAGGCATCTTGGACAAATCTACCTTGATGACTGCTCTATGACCTAAAAGCTGGAGCACAGATCCTGGGGACCTCTCTTTCTATTCTTTTTGTTTAAAAAAAAAAAAAAATTTTTTTTTAACATTTAATTTTGAGAGAGCAAGACAGAGCACGAGTTGGGGAGGGGCAGACAGAGAGAGGGGACACAGAATCCAAAGCAGGCTCCAGGCTCTGAGCTGTCAGCACAGAGCCCGACATGGGCCTCAAAGTCATGGACCAGGAGAGCATGACCTGAGCCAAAGTCGGCTTGCCACTGTTATGCCCAGAATTCGTGATCCCCAAATACCGCCGGGGAGCTGAGTCCGATGTAAAAGCAAAAGAGCCTTTATTCGAGCTAGCTCGAGCTCAATCCTCTACGCACGGACGCAGCGGTAGGATACTGGGGAGAGAGAGCAAGTTTCAAGAGGACAAAGGTTTTATTGGGGCCTAGGGGCAGTTGGTGAGGTAATGGCTGTGGCCTCAGCTGATTGGCTGGGGAAAGGTCCCAGTCCTGTTAGGCAGGTGAGGGGGGGGCGGGTGTTGCTCAAGGGGAGGAGGTGTGGTCAAGGTGAAGGACCCAGAACAAGATGGAGTCGGCCTGCGTAGGTCCGCCCTTTCACCACCCAGGCGCCCCTCTTTTTTTTCTTTTTTAAAAAGTTTTTAAATGTTTATTATTTGAGAGAGAGAGAGAGAGAGACGCAGAGCAAGCTAGGGAGGGGCAGAGAGGGAGACACTGAACTCAAAGCAGGCTCCAGGCCCTGAGCTGTCAGCACAGAGCCGGATGCTGGGCTCAAACCCACAGACTGTGAGATCATGACCTGAGCTGAAGTCTGCAGCTCAAAGGACTGAGCCACCCAGACCCCCCGCCCCTCTTTTTGTTTAACCACACCCTTAAGTACACCCTGGGAGTACAGTGTCATTGATCTGTTCTGGAGATGACTAGGGTTTTCCAACCTGTCACCAGCTAGACTCCAAGAGGTGACGTTCCTTTTTGCCAGCTTGAACCCATCAACCTTTGTCCTACATTTCCCTTAAGCTCTTATCTCTTAACTCAAGCAATAGACCCTGCAGGCATAGCAGTGAGGAAACTGAAACTATGCCTCTGGCAATACTGACTGCCCAGACCCAGAGCTCCAGCAGCCTAAACCAGTTTGATCTAAATCCCCACTTGTGCCTGTGCAGATGGACCAGGGAGTGACCCACAATTACCTTTACCTCATTATAATGCTAAAATCTCTGCTCAAGGAGGAGCTCAAGCCTCATTTACATAACACACATTGTACATATAGAAATGTTTCCTTTTGTGCTCCTTTGCCTGTAAGGACTAGTCTTCCCTATAGA
Organism: Panthera onca; assembly: GCF_046562875.1. Taxonomy (NCBI): domain Eukaryota; kingdom Metazoa; phylum Chordata; class Mammalia; order Carnivora; family Felidae; genus Panthera; species Panthera onca. The sequence goes on from NC_138346.1 coordinate 153,768,707, forward strand.
TAAATATTCATCCTAACCCTAAATAAAAGGAACCTGTTCACCCTTGCTGGGGTAGTCACAGCTTTGGAAGTTATTCCTGGAGATCTCCTTATTTGCTCCAATTAAAGTATACTTTGTGCCGCGGTTCACCTGGTGTGGTTTCCCTCTGCAACTCACCAAAAAGCAGTCTCACGCTGGTTGGTTACATTTCCTCCCAGGTGGCCTACCAGCAAATGCTCCCCAGCTTAGGGGGCCGTAAAAACAGCTCCTAATAGAAGCTGGGCTTGCAGAGATCTGCTCTTGCAGCTGCCCGTGACACGTTTCTATCCGTAAGTCCCCTTAATACACCTTTTTTTTTTTTTTTTTTTTTTTTTTGTTAAGCTGGACTTGTCAGTCTTTTTGTTCAGTTTTACTGCTCCTTTGGCCTTTGGAGTTCGTTTTGCCTATAGGGTACCTTCTTTTTACAGAACAATTGGCAAGCCAGCCAGGAGGAGCTTAGAGACCTAAGAAGGAGCAAGGGGAATGAGGCTTCTGTGGGTGAAATCCCCAAGTGGCCAAGCATCTTGGTATGGGGAGGCATGATCATTTATTTGCTTGATTCCCGTAGACCACTGCATGAGGAGGCGATGCCCGAAAAAGTGGTGCAGGTTAAAGTACCTGCTATTAGAAAGTCACGTGACCCACCGGGGTAAGGGGGACTGCAGAGTAGTATCCTTGCTGAGTTGGCCTCTCTTCTGGGCCCCTCCGCTGACCACTGACGCCCAGCTAGCAACAGCAACAAAAGTAAGGCAGGTGGCGGAAGAATTATCATTGGAGAAGAACATGAGACTATCCACAGCCCTTTGGGCTTTTAACTTGGCAGATGAGATCAAAACTCAGGATGCACAGATTGAGACCTTCATGTGTTGTCCCTCTGTGCACTTGGGGGGCCTAAAATGTAGTGACTTCACTCTGAGCTGTCACTAGGAAACCAGACTGGGACGCTAAAACACCAACATAGTATGCTTGGAAAGTAGGATGTGTTTTCTCAGTAAGAGGAGCTAGGAGAAATGGAGATGGATTTGGTTGTTGTTGTTGAGAGGAAACAAAGTTAATTTTGCCCTTAAAAAGTTGTTTTAAGAGAAAAAGACATAGGGCAAAATTGAAATATAGAAAATAAAGTTGCAGAAGTTTTGTGAAAAAGGAATTTTATGTGTGGTCAAGTTGGCTAAGATTAAAATGAAAAATTTTTTGAAGTTTATTTATTTATTTTGAGTGAGAGAGGGAGAGCATGAGCCAGGGAGGGGCAGACAGAGAGGGAGAGAGAGAATCCCCAGCAGGTTCCACAGAGCCCCACACAGATACCAGTCTCATGAACCATGAGATCACGACCTGAGCTGAAATCCAGAGTCGGACGCTTAACTGACTGAGCCACCCAGATGCCCCTAAAATGAATTTATTTAAAAATGAATTTTGGGGCGCCTGGGTGGCTCAGTCGGTTAAGCGTCCGACTTCAGCTCAGGTCATGATCTCACGGTTCGTGGGTTCGAGCCCCGCGTCAGGCTCTGTGCTGACAGCTCAGAGCCTGGAGCCTGTTTCAGATTCTGTGTCTCCTTCTCTCTGTGACCCTCCCCCGTTCATGCTCTGTCTCTCTCTGTCTCAAAAATAAATAAACATTAAAAAAAAAAAAATTGAAAAAAAAAAATGAATTTTCATGTTGTGGTGCTTGGGTGGTTCAGTCGGTTAAGCATCTGACTTCAGCTCAGGTCATGATCTCACGGTTTGTGGGTTTTAGCCCACGTTGAGCACCCACTCCTCAGAGCTTGGAGCTTGCTTCCAACTCTGTGTTTCCCTCTCTCTCTGTCCCTCCCCTGCTGGTGCTCTGCCTCTCTTTCAAAAATAAATAAACATTAAAAAAAAGGAGTTATAGGAGCACCTGGGTGGCCCAGTTGATTAAGCGTCTAACTTGGGCTCAGGTCATGATCTCACGGTTCGTGAGTTCGAGCCCTGAGTCGGGCTCTGTGCTGACAGCTCAGAGCCTGGAGCCTGCTTCGGATTCTTTGTCTCCCTCTTTCTCTGCCCCTTCCCCACTCACGGCTCTGTCTCTCTCTATCTCTCAAAACTAAATAAACATTAAAAAAAATTTTAAAAAAGGAGTTATAAAGAAATGAATTTTAATGTCAAAAGTAAGCTGGTGTAAAATTGGAATCTGGTTTTCTCTCTGTTAGAATGACCTACAACTTGGGATACCTGGCTAGCTCAGTTGGTAGAGAATGTGACCCTTAATCTCAGGGTCTTGAATTCAAGCCCCACCTTGGGGGTGAAATGCATTTTAAAAAATAAAAAATAAAAAAAAGAGGACATTCAAATTTTAAGTGTCTTCTTCAAATATAAGTGGAGAACCATCTCGACAGGTACACTTAGTTCATCTCCCAGAAAACAAATCCAGATCCAACTTTTATAACGAGTGACTTTTGTCCCTATTTCACGGCAGCGATTTAAAACAGAAGCTATAAAGTCTCTGCATCTTTCTGTGGATATAGCCTCTTTGAACTCCTTCTAGTGTTTATGTGTTAGGATAACACTGGGGCTTTCCAGGAGGCCCTAATGCAGTTAGCAGGTAGGATTCTTAGGGAAGATGCCAACCACCTTGCTATTTGTTGTACTGGCAGTCTGTCAATTCCATGAAAGCAGGGCACCAATGGTTCTGTTGACTGTGGTTTCTCTGGCACCTTTTGCTTAGCATGTGACTTTTGAGTTTATGAATTAGGTGACTTGTCAAAGCTGTAAGATGTTGGGAAAGTTTTTCAACACCTTCATTTGTAAAGTGAGGTAATGGTACCTACCTGGAGAGGTTGCCGCGAGGCTCCAATAGGATATCATAGGCAAAATGCTTGGCATAAGACGCAATAGTAGGTTCGCAGTAAACATGTTTCCTTCCTACCCAACTTACAAAGTTGCATCTAAAAGATGTAATGATATCATTTTTAAAGTTAATTAAAATGTGGGAGACACAAGAGCATTCCTGTAAGTATGGAAGTATTTTTGTTTGTTTCTTAAAAACTCCAGGGCTCCCTGGTGAATTTTAGTATTAAAAAACAGAAATATCTGAGTGGTAAGCACCATATGCTCTGTTGGCTTTTATTTTATTTTATTTTATTTTTTCAAAAGATATCTCTTATCACATTAGTGCAAAGCCCATTTCAAAATGCTACACAGAGCCTTTTGCAGTCTGTAATGAATTGTTAAAAAAAAAAAAAGGTTTAAATGAGGGATTAAAAACAGGAGTTTGTTGAGTTGAATAAAAGCTATCCTTAGAAATGTGGTTTCAACTGAAAAAAAAAATCTACATGGAAGTGTTTACTCATAAAGCTTGTTTGATTATCCCCACCTGATGTGTCTCACCCTATAGTCCCTGCAGGATAGATTATATAATGTACACTCGTTTTGAAAACATATAATCTATTCTCCTTTACCTCAGTGCTTGTATTTCCTGCTGACACATTCAGCTGAAACCCTGTCTGATATATCAAGCCCTTTATGTTGGCTTACTTGATGGTCTGGAAAAAGAAAAAGGACATTAGTGTCTCCTTTTTTGCTCTTTTGGATACCTTTTAGAGTAATCTCTTTTCAGTAATGGACAAGTAACTTTAAATATATATGTGTGTGTATGTGTGTGTGTAACAAACACATCTTTTTTGTCTTTGATATCTATCCCAGGGAGTATCCAATTAATGAAACAGTGTGCTGTATTCTCTCATAAGGAATGAGGTATGTATTTGCTCTTATCAAAAATAATATCTGATTGCTATCATTCCTAAATCTTCACTCGTGTTTGCTTTCCAGCTCTCCACCTGGGTAGAAACTCAGTCCTTTACTGATCTTGCATTTGTCCACGATACTATTTTTTCAGGGACTTACCGATTCATGTTGTTCACTGTACTAAAATAAAGGTTTAATATTGTGGAACGTGTACAGCAGAATCAATTAAATTGCCATTCAGCCAGTTAGAATATATCTGAGCATGTCATTAATTGTTCAGGATCATGGTAATATTGATTCCATTTTGGCAGCTCATGCCAATTGGAAAAGTTATAGATATGGCTGTCAGAGATATGATTCAGTCTTACTCAGTGATTTTACAGACATGACCAAAAAAGAGTAAGTTATAGGACAATAAAAACTGCAGCGTCAAACTAACTGAATCGAGTAATGGATCTGGAAAGAAAGTATATTTATTTGGAGGCTCCAGCAAGAGAACTCATCTCCTTATATAGCCTTATTTTAAGAATGGTTTACCTTTTCCTGGAAATTGATTGAGAATTGCAGCTTTAGTTTGACATACATGAAATGATTAAGTAGCAAAGGGATGCCTATGGGCTCTATCAACCATGGTGATCAATGGGGCTAAGACGTCACAGGCAGATCCTACTCATTTCTGGAATTTATTCCAAGCATTGAGCAACTACTTGGGAAGGGAACAAGGCACTATTTACAGTTGAGGTAAAGTGTCCCGTGCCTGCCATTTTCACATAGGAAATTTTGCCAAAGTCATCTCCTCAATCTGCTTTGGGAATAAAGACAATGACATATTTGATAACATATTCATGGGTTAGTCTCTTAGATTACCTAACTTCTTTTCAAAAGAGAAGTTTCCATGCAAAGCATATTGCTTTGAGATTGGTAGAGATGAGGGCTGCTTGTGTTGTTTATTTCATTTGTTACTAGACTTTATGATTTTCTGTTCTCTTTCTCCTGACAGTGTGTTAGCCTGTATATCCTTCCTATTGGATGTAAAGTAAATTTGAGGATAAGTACTTTATCAATTATCTTCTTTGTGTTTTCTTTCCTTCCTTCTCCAAATTAGCACAGTGCTCCATATAAAATAGATTCACGAAATGTCGTTCACTGTATGAATCTATTCTGTTTAGATAGACATCACTTTGCAAGTTTGAAACTATCAAATACTACTTGTAAAGGTCCTCATTTTCACATTTACTGTTGCATCCTCCAGCCAGGAAAGGTTTATTTTAAACGTTAGGAAGTTCTTCATGCTTGATGAGTATAATTATGATGTGCTGAAGATGTTAGTTTTGGGAGTTTGGCATCCATTCCTACGAACGTCCTCTTTTTTAGTATTATTTTTAAAGACTATGTTACATAGCTATGCACCGCATTCATGTCCATAGTCCCCGTAGACTTCATATTGTGCACTTTATGAGCGTTTGTGCAGTAAGATCTATCACTTAAATACAATACCAGACTTTTCCGGCATAGTCAAGCATATCACAGATGACTTTTATGTGAGTTCCTGTAGCTGTATTTTTTTTTTTTTTGTATAATTCTTAACTACAGAGTGCAAATTTTATATGAACTTTGTGCGAAAACATAGAGAGCTTCAAATTTCTAATTCTTTTTGTTTAGAAAGAGGTTCTGTCAATATTCATTCAAGTTGGAAGAGACAGAATATGAACAGATGGCTGTGGCAAACAGCACATTGCAATTGGGAAGCAGTGAACAGGTACTAGTGAATATGACATTTGGTATTCCATAATAGTCTTGAAAATTAATTTTAAATCAGGCTTCAAAATCATAATAAAGAGCAACTCATATATTATTCATTTCTTTATTCCAAAGGCTAATGTTCGGAGTGTTAAGTACAATATATGCTGGAAGAAGGTAAAGGAAATGTGATTTTCAATTAAACACGTAAAGCGTGTTTAAAAACTGCTGGCATGACCTTAGTTATTTTTCTAGGATCACTGAATAACTTTTTCAGTACCCTGAGACTTTTAGCTCCAAGGACTATTTACAATTAAAAGAGAATATCAAGTTAAAGAATGTAAGGGAACTATTTTAAAAGTTTTAATTTTATATTTTATGCAGACTCTGGTTGAATTTTTGAAGGTAATTAGTTGGTCGGGTGCCAGAAGTGGTAAATATTTTATACTTGCTCATGGAAACAGGTAGCTGGAATGTCAAATTCGTACACATCATCAAAAAGCAGGCAATTATCATGTATGCTAATGTATAGATGGCTGCCTCCAAGGTTCACAGGTAATCAGACCTTTTCTGAAGAGTTCAGCATATATTTCTATTTCTATTTAAAATAAATATTGCCATCTGAGTAAAACTTTTGATTTTTTTTTGGAGCAGCTGCTTGGGGAATGATGATATTATGATGGGAAGGGTGGCTTGTTACAATATTATTCCTTTGGGTTACCAGTTCTGATTATCTTTGTGATACTGCAAGCAGAGCGTTCTTTAAAGTAACAGAAACTTTTCTGAATAAAACATTTCAAATTACATCTATTTTTTTTCAAGAGATGATAATTATGTAAAGCAAAGAAATTAGAAAATGAGAAATAGCTCCAGGAACAAAGAGATTTCGGCCCAGACCTGTATTATTTTTAAGGCATTCATTAATATATGTGGATCTATATGTGGGGTGTGCGTGTGTGTGTGTGTGTGTGTGTGTGTGTGTATTTGCATTTAAAATTTAAAACAAATTTGAATTGTTGGGGGCATGTTTTGCTATTGTGAGGCCATAGTGGGTATGTTTTCTGCCCTGAGAATATCCCTGAGATAATTATATATCAAATAGGAGAAAGACTTCATAGTGGAAGTGATATGGATACTGGTTTCCTGTAGACCATATGCTGGATTCTTTCTCTGGCACTTTTACCCATTAGGAAACTTTGTAACCAGTTATATGACCTCTTTAATTCTCAGGTGCGAAATAGGTACAGCAAAAATAGAGAAGTCATGGTGTCATTGTAGGGATTATTTAAGTATTATACACAAATAACATGATTAAGATGTTTTACCTATTTTTATTGTTATACTTTTATGTGTCAGTAGTGACACACATATTAAATGTTAAAATTGAGGGACTTGATTTTAATCAGGGGGGTTTTAAGGGAGGTCTACTTTGCATAAGGTATTGTGATCAACAGTGAAAAGACTTTTTTCTTTTTTTTTTTTTTTTCTTTTTTTTCAATTTTTTTTTTTTTTTCAACGTTTTTTTTATTTATTTTTGGGACAGAGAGAGACAGAGCATGAACGGGGGAGGGGCAGAGAGAGAGGGAGACACAGAATCGGAAACAGGCTCCAGGCTCCGAGCCATCAGCCCAGAGCCTGACGCGGGGCTCGAACTCACAGACCGCGAGATCGTGACCTGGCTGAAGTCGGACGCTTAACCGACTGCGCCACCCAGGCGCCCCGAAAAGACTTTTTTCAATATGGTAGAATTTTTGTAGGGTTCTGACATGGATTATCTTGTTGGGAGTCTCACGAGATCCCCGAAATGAAAAAGCTGAGAAAAGTCAAAACAGCTTGGGTGAAAGTGAAAACAACCTCTTCATGGCAGATCAAGGATTACTGACCTGGGAGAGTCTTTTCTTCGTTCCTTTGTTTGTTTTTAAAGTGAGCTCTACACCCAACGTGGGTCTTGAACTCACAACCCCAAGATCAAGAGTCTGATGCTCTACCGACTGAAGCATCTAGGCACCCCAGGAGTCTTTTCACAATACCCCTTTACCTCCCAATGAAAGTGAAAATTCTCTGCTTCTAATTGAAAGTAAAAATTGTTTTACATTCTCCCACTGTCTAAAAATTCTCTCATCTATTTTCATCACTAAGTCCTCTGCAATAAACACATTAACACGTTAACGACATCCTACTAGTTTGACTCCTTCCTATTGATTCTGTCAAATTAAAGGCTAAACTTCACATGGGGAAAATCAAGTGTGTGAAACATAATTTAATTAAAGGAGACAGATATTTATTAGATGCTTTTGCACTGTGCAAAGAAGCTACATGGTGCATTGTCGGTAAACGTGCATGCATGTGTAACACCTAGGTTGTACTCATCGTGTCTAGGAAAGGAAGCAGTTCTCCTCTGTCACCAGCAAGAAGTCAGTGTCACTATTAGCTGATTACATGCACACATGCAGTCCAAAGGCTGTTGCAAAAGCATTCACTACATTTCAGACTCGAGCACAGCATAGTTGTGATGAGTGCCTACAAGACCCATCACAAGGGGCTCTTTCCTTCTCTCATCCCTCTGTGTTCCCTCCATCTTCTCTCACTCTGCCTTCTCTTCCTGCCTCCATCCTGGAAGCAGATGGCTGTGTCTTCCTCTGCTAATGATGGCAATATGTGACCTAGAACTTGCAGATTTTTAAAAGAGGACTATTTAATAATCAAACACACCTTTGTCTTATAAATAATGACAGCGTCTGAAACCATAATCCTATTATTAAAGAAAAGAAAGTCTTTTTTAGGCAGTAATTGTTAAGAAATTAAGAAGGGCTAAAACATGATTAATTTGAATCGTGGCTCTGTCACTATGAACTGTGTGACCATAGCAGGTTACAATCTCTTCAAGTCTCTGCTCCTTATCTACAACATAGATATAATAATAGGGCCTTGCTCTTGTGCTTGCTGGGAGGGTTATATGAGTTAATGTAAGTGTGAGGCTCGTAGGTTATTGCCTGATGCTTAAGAATTGCTTGGTGCATTGGTGTTGTTAATATTACGGTTTTTTAATTTGTATATTTTACCATAAACTTATTACCGTGTTGAGAAGCAAAGAGTGAGGGGGGAGTGAAACCTAGCCTCTGATACATACATACACTAATTGCTTAATTAAAGGATTGAATCAAGTTTTTGTTTATTTAGAAATATTTCAGTTTTGAACCCTTTCTCACCTATGACTCTCACATATCACACACAGGTATATACGCATGCAGACAACACAGAGTCCCCGCAGATGTCAAGGAGAATATGCATTTGCTTACCTTAATTTTTCTAACTTTTTAATATTTTATCACATGTATGCATAGATATGATAGAATGACTCATTTTGTTTGTTGTAAGGGGTAATGGAAAACATTTGAGTCTTGATCTTAAAGGATGGATAGGAATTTGTCAGGTTGGAAAGGAGAATTTCAGGCTGAGAAATGAAAACAGCCTAAGTGAAACCACAGGGATGTGAAACACCTCTGCTACAGAATGGGTGTCACTAAACCAGTGTAGGTGTGGTTTCTCGTTTGAGTTCTCTGGAAATAGAGTCTGAAACCGGGGGTTGCGTGTGGAGGCTTATTGGAGAGTATTTTCAGAAGTGATACCTGTAAGGAAGGGAGGAAGACACGACTGGGTGGAAAAAAGAACTGACTTTCAAAGCAATGGCAATGGAGTCCTCAACCTATCTGGTGCTGGTCCAGCCTTCAGAGTTTTCTCTAACTGAGGTGAGAGGGCCAGATATTTATGTCCCTGCATCACTGGTCTCAGCCAGGAGCTGCCTTTAGAAGGGGGAGCCTTGGACAAGACCCCTTCTCTGTCCTAGAGCAGAGCTGCTGTGAGCCATACCATTTCTCTCACAACCACTGCACATTGCTGATGTACTACAAAGCTGGGTATACACAATACGTAAATCAATGGCACGGCTGTGTTCCAGTGAAGCTTCATGTACTAAAGCAGGCAGCCAACTGCAGGTCATAGTTTGCCGACCCCAGGCCTAGAGTAATTCTCACTGAGGGACGTGGCTTGGAGACATCAGCCGTTAATACTGCCAGAAGCTGGGGAATGGGTGCTTGGCCCTCGAGAGGGCATTTGGGCCCGGCACCATAGTGCACTACGGTTCTCCCCCTGCATCTTTCAGATCTACGTGCTGCTTATGGCAAGTCTGCCCCATCTATTCTCCATCATCTAAGACACTTCTACGTTTCTCCTTCAATTAAAGTAGGTCATCACTTTTTGTAAGCTTCCAAGGATTATCATCACAGCATGTTAGCGCCATCTCATTGTCAGGGCTTTTCTACTAGGGGAAAAAGCTTCCATGTCAATAAACTCTCCCTTAGCCAGTTTGATGTTTCACCTCCCAGCACTCCCACTTCCTTGGGTTAGCATCTTGAGGATGCAAAGTCTCCTGGCTCATGCTGGTCCCTGTCAGTTAGGTTCTGCAGTTCCTTTGGCATTTATTCCCTCCTCTTCCATGCCAGGCCCAGCAAATCGGCAGTCAAAGCTGTGCTGAGATTTGTTATTGGTCTGATTGCTAGAGGGGGAAGTGGGGACAGACCAGGAGAGGGGCAAGGGTCAGGGTCCCGAGGAGAAAGTTAAACTTGGTTCATGTTGCCTGCCTGTAGCTCAAACGTACCCCTACCCACCAATTTCTTAGATTACACCGGCAGATTTCTTAGTCGGATAAATAGCATAGCAAGAGGCAGTGGAGCAGCCACTATGGCACAAGTCTGAAAGTAACTCATCAATAGAAAATACGGTCATTGTGGGGCACTTGGGTGGCTTAGTCAGTTAAGCATCTCGCTCTTGATTTTGGCTCAGGTCATGATCTTCTGTTTTGTGGATTCAAGCCCCATATCTGGCTGTGCGCTGACAGCATGAAGCCTGCTTGGGATTCTCTCTCTCCCCCTCACTCTCTCGTGGGCATGCACTCTCTCTTTCCCTCTCTCTCAAAATAAATAAACTTAAAAAAAAAAAAAAAAAAGAAAATATGGCCATTGTGTCTTTCTTTTTAATATCCCTATGCTAGAAACACGGGGGCTCTGGGGCCAAATGATAGTAGGAGATTTTGCATACAAAGGAGGAAATCTCAAACAAGATCTTCTGTAACAAATACTGCTAATGCCTTCCTGATATCATTGTTCTTCCTTAGTAAAATAATCCTCATTTTTATCCTAACAAGTTACCACCGAGGATAGAGACATTTAACAGCCTCCTTTGCAGCTCTGTTAGCCTACATAACTAAATTCTGGCCAACGAGTTGTAAATAAAAGTGATATATGACGCTTCCAGAATTCTTCAAAAAAGATTGAGAGGGGAGGCTCTGTTTCACTTCTTCTCCTCCTTGGAACACAGAATTAATGACTAGAGTTCTAGCAACTATCTTGCAAGGGAATTTGATCTTTGGGCTTGAATTTTGCGCTGGAAATTTGATAATTACAGAGGTCTTTATATTCAAATTTGACATTTTATCTCTAGAATATCTTAACATTGATAACTGCTATTGTGTTCTCCTTGTGTTCTCATTTGATCTTATTACAGACTCTTTGGTCTGCTTATTTTTGACAACATGGTTGGGCATGAGAAATAGAATACATTTTCACCTTTTGGTATAATTGGCCTTTGGTGTTGATGTGCTTAATGTACTATGGAATCATTTTCAAATAAAAATCAGTGTAGCCCCCAAATCAATCTGGATTCAAGTCTTTACTGCTCACCAGTGGTATCAAGAGGACACTCAAAGGGGATGGTATTGGAAGAATGGTTTCACGAAAGTGGGGACAGGACTGTCTTGATGTGCTGATTTACACTCCTAAGTGGAATAGTTACAGAAGCCGAGAGTCCTTAGTTTAATGGTTAAGATCAATGATTTAAAACAGCAAAAACTTCAGGAACAGTATTGGGTACCATGGCAAGGCTTACTCTCCACTCCTGATGTCCCCTTTTACGCTGATGAAGCTCTATGAACATATTGCTTCTGGGGCTCTCTTTCCTCCTCCTCACTCTCCCCTGCCTCCCCACCCCCCAGGGGAAGTGAAGTGATTTATCTGACTATGGAAAGGAGAGGAAAAGGACATGTATAGAACAGCCTATGTTCTCTCTCTTGTGAATGAGCTGTCTAGAGAATGCACATGTCTTTATCAGTTCTGTATGTGGTAGTTCAGCCCTCCCTCTGCCTGCGAAGGTAGGTGGGAGTTTCACTTTTGGGAAGCCCACTTGCCTACCATGTAAGACAATGCCCAGTATAAAATGTGCATTCAAAAAAGTGCCTAATACGTAAAGATTGTATTGAATAATTAAGCAAACACCTGTATAATGATCACCAGCTCAAGAAATAGAACATTGTTAACACCCCTGTGTGTCCTTTTTGGATCTCACCTCCATCCCTATAACTAGAAGTATTGTTACATATATTTTATGTATGTTTTTCTTTGTAGTTTTATCATAAATGTATATATTACTAAACACTGTAGGTTTGCCTATTTCTGGATTTTATAAAATTAAATCTGTTATGGGTTGAATTGTATTTTTGCTAAAATTTATATGTTTTGAAGTACTAACCCCTAATACCTCAAAATGTTATTTGGAAACAGGGTAATAAAGTTAGAATGAGGTTCTTAGGGTGTGCCCTAATCCAGTATGACTGGTATCCTTATAAAAGGAAACTTGGACAGATACCTATAGAAGGAGCTGATATGAAGACACATGGAAAAGACAGCCATCTACAAGCCACAGGGAAAGGCCTGGAACAGGTTCTCCCTCACAGCTGTCCAAAGGAACCAACAGTGCCAACCTCTTGATCTCCCATTTATAGCCTCCAGAACTGTGAGACAATACATTTTTGTTTAAGCTATCCGCTCTTTGGTACTTTGTCTCAGCAGCCCTAGAAAACTAGTATAGATTTATATAGTATGTATCCTTTGCTCTCTGACTTCTCAATTTGGTGAGATTCATCCATGTTTTTGAAGTGTAGCAGTAGTTCATGGTCATAGCTGTATTATACCTCATGGTATAAATATTATAAATGTTATCCATCAATTTTACACATTTAGGTGTTGATGGATATTTCTTTTCCATGCCCTCAAGCAGCCAGTCAGACCATTTTCCACGGACCATAAGTCCATATACGCTATAGGCTTGGGTCACTTCTTTTTACACTCAAAGTAGATGACTAGATTCACTGTTTGGAGATCTGCCCATTGGGAGAATTTTCTCTCACCGTTGTCTTTCAAGACCATCTGAGTGAAGCTGTTCTATAGATGCCATCCTTGTTCAGCTTGCACCCACCATCTGAGCCAACAAATCTGTATTAATCAGAGTTCCCCAGTGTCCAAAAACATGTTCCTCATTTCCATCTGAGATCTCATCAGAAGTACCTTTAACATCTTTATATATATATGTTTATATTTTTCCTTTAACATTTATATATCTACCAACATCCTCTTTATGATGATACACTAAGATGAGAGAAGCTTTCTCTCTAGCTCCCCTCTTTTCTTTTTGAGCTCTTACCAGAATTGCCTTTAACATCTGTATTTCCACCAACATTCTTTTCAAGGAATTCTATCAGCACACTCAACTTCTTCCAGCCTCTGTACAATGCCCAGTTCCAAAGCCCCTTCCCCATTTTTGGGTATATTTTTATAGCAGAAACCCACTTCTTATTACCAAAACCTACTCATTTGTTGGGGTTGTCATAGCAAAGTACCATAGACTGGGAGCAATTTATTTTCTCACGGTTGTAGAGGCTAGAACTCTGAGATCAAGGTGCCAGCAAGTTTGTCTTCCTCTAAGGCCTCTCCTTTGCTCGTGGATGGCTGGCCATCCTCTGTTATCTTCATACCCTCTGTACTGGTCTATGTCTTAATCTCCTCTTCTTATGATGACACCAGTCATATTAGATTAGGGCCCATCCTAGTAACTTCACTTTGCTTAAATTACCTCTTTAAAGACCCTATGTCCACGTATATACACTTCTTGGGGTATTGGGAGTTAGGACTTCAACATCTGAATTTCAGGGGGACATAATTCCCCAGCCTACAACACCATCCATGAATCAAGTTCAGAGATTTTCTTCCTCCTTTAACTGATCATCAGGATTCCCCTTATGACTGTAAGCTGGGAGAAGTTTTCTAAACCAAGGCCAGTAACTGATTTTGTTGGGCATTCAAATCTCTCTGAAGTTCAGCTCCTCTATTAAATGCTAGGCTTGAGCCTGGGTTTTCTTCAATCCTACCAAGAGAGCTGATGAGAGCTTCTTTGCACACAACCCAAAAGGCCCTCAGGGTTTTACATCTGGCTTTGTATTGCCAGTTCTTTGCCCAGAGCTATTTATTATCTTTTTGTAGCTTGCTAATGGTGTTTAGTAATAGTTAGTCCATAGCTAGTAGCTACTGTTTTCTCCAAACTTCTTCAAAGCCTGAAACAGGTGCACTCACTTTTACCAGCCCACCCTCCCAATTTACTGCCCATTAAAGTTACAATATGATCAACACCTGTGCGCCCGAGGCTGCCTGTGTACCACCTATCACTCTTGGACTTTCCACTGCCAGTTGTTCAGGGAATGAGCTAGCCTCAAATCCTAACTTGTCAGCAACTTTCACAAGACCATTCTTAACACCAACTGTCACACGTCGATTTCTCCAGAAGCATTTGCTGAGATGGAACTTAGGGTACGCAGTGCTTTTTAGGAAACAACGCCCGTAAAGGCAAGGGGGTTGCGGCAGGACCGGGCAGAGAAAGAAGCTGAACCGAGATATAAGCCTGGCAGTGAGTGTCTTGGCAAACCTGGAAAACCTGGAAGGCAAGTCTGCAGTGAGTACATAAGGCCAAAGGGCCAGGCCTTTAGAACCTGCCTCGCTCAGTTAACCAGGTGTGTATGTGAGCTGCTGCCTGGGGAGGGGCGTGACCTCAGGTAATGAGCTCTCTGCAGCTGAAGTATATAATGAGGTTGCCGAGAGCTGGAGGCCGCTTGCAGGTTTCAGTGGATGCCTCTGGCAGCGGCTCCTTTCTTGAAGAGGATCCTGGCGGGAATCTCCAAGTCCGGCAAAGGTACATGTGCGTTTCCTGAGCGGATACCTTAGAAGTGGAATTGCTAAGGGATAGAATATGTGCAGCTCCGGCTTTAGCGCGTAACGCCAAACTCTCTTCCAAAGTAGTTGTTCTGTTTGCACCCGCATGAAGGTATCCGAGAGTTTTCAGTTACCTCATTTTTTTCTTAACACTTGGTATGGTCCGTTGTTTTTCTTTTAGTTGCTTTGGTGGGTCTGTAATGGTGTTATAATTTGGTATTAATTTGTCTACCAACATGGATAGAGTCTTGGTGAAGTGGCTATTTAAGAATTTTGTCCATTTAAAGGAAATCGTGTTGTATTTGGTCTATAAGCCCTTTGTTGGATATATGTGTGTGTGTGTGTATAAAACTATCCTTTTTTTTTTTTTACTCAGGAGGATTGAATGGTATATATTGATCAAGATAAGTTTTAATTTTTATGGAATTCGATTTATTGGTCTATAAAGATAATCCTTCTTGTGTTTCATTTAGAAAGGCTTTTCTATCCTACTGTCATAAATATATTCTCGTATATCATCTGCTAGTTGTTCTATGGACCTGCAACTCACTTAGAATTAATTTTTGTGTATTATAGGAGTATAAAAGAGTGTATAAAAGTGTTTCTAAAAATTCTTATCCATATGGAGCTACTTTTATCCCAGCACAATTAGCTGAAAAGACTGGGTTATTTCCGTACTACTCTATAATGCAAACTCCTATTTAGAAAGGCTAGGTTTTACTATAGAAACAAATAATTCCCAATTCTTTGAAGCTTTAAACCTCAAAGTTTATTTCTGATACTCATTGTCTGTCATGGCTGGGCTGTGGCTTCATGCTACAACCTCTATCTGAAACATAGCTGGTCTTTGTGGCAGAGGAGAGAGGATGAGGGAAACACAGATTGATTTTTAAACCATATTTCCTGAAGTGATGCTAACCTCCTATTCCATTGACCATAGCTAGAATGTGTCCGACAGGTCGACAACTTTGTGTACATATTACCTTCTGCAGGGAGGGCCTGCAAATTTTAGTGAATACTAATGCATGAAACCACACACCATTGCAATAAAACAAGTATCTATGAAACTTACAGCTTCTTCTCTATTTCCTATTCAATATTTGAACCAATATCACACTGTCTTAATCACTAGAACTTTATAAGTTTCCATAATCAGTACAGTGGTCTTCTCACCTTGTTCAGGAATGTCTTGTCTATTCTTGACCTATTGCATATGTGTGTGTGTGTATGTGTGTTTTAATATTTGACAAGTGTCACAGGAAAAACGGGTTGCAGTTTGGGGTTTTATTGGCTTTATGACTTTATGAAGTGAAATTATTCATTGTTTCAGTTTGGAGAGAATCATGAACTTTGTCTACTCACAAAGTTAGCACATTCTAAAAATACACTCTTGTTTATTACCACATAGTATAAGTACTGAGGTTTACAATTAACACGGGATCCCATCCTTCTTAGATATCAGAGGATTGAGGAAAAAGTTGTAAGAGTTTGTCAGTAGTTCAGAGCACAGGGTGTGATGGAAGACTATAGCAAATTCCCTGTTTGAGTCCAAAAATATTATTCATCATGTACTCAAAACATTTTGCTATGTATTCTAGGAAGTATCAGTGTTGAATTTTAAACTCTAGAAGGAACAGAATATAATGCACCAAGTGGTAAATGCTTTGAAGAAGCAACAGATGTAGTTCTAAAAGAAGGCGAGTGGGAAATAATGCTTGCACTATTGAAATCAAAGAAGCCGTCGTAGAGGAACTAGGGTTTGGTGAGGGGCCTGAAGCAAAATTAATAATTGGGTAGAAAGGCATTCGAGGTCTTACACGGTAATGATGCCTCATCACTACTTCTCATTGATTCGTTGGGCTTCTTTTAGAAGTTCTATATACTATTCTGATAGTCTGGCCCTTTAAATTTCAGGTTTTATTTTTATTTCAGGTGACATTCTGGGAAAGGGAAAAGTATAACAGCTGCATTTTATTATAATGAGAACAAGTTCATAAAAGGATACATAATTAGGCATTTACAATTTTGTTCACTGAATTTCAAATCCTACTCGGAAAACCCATTATAAGTGAATTAGGAATTTAAAAATTTTTGCAGAGTTTTTTTGTTTGTTTATTTACTTTTTGCTTTGGGAATTAATTGCAAAGTCTTATATTAATAGAACATTAAGGGCAACCTTTCTAAATGTGTAAGTCAAAAAATTCCAAGTTATGTTTCCTTTAGTAACTGTAACTAATCTCTTTGTGCAAATAATAAAGCAACAAAATTAATATGATACACCGTTGTACAAAATGAATATAAAAGCTGATTTATAGTCAAAGTATGGTGAACATGATTGCATTTTAAAATCTGGTGTTTTTAAAGTCCTGACTTAAAATTTGAATGACTGGGGAATTTTATAGTGTATTTTCATATGTAAATCACTTTGTTTAACCTATTTAAAAATCACCTGTTTATTTCAATATCACCTCAGTAGATTTTAGGTGTCTCTGAAATTTATCATTGAATATTTATTTTTTATTTATTTTTTTTTATTTATTTATTTATTTATTTTTTTTTAATATATGAAATTTACTGTCAAATTGGTTTCCATACAACACCCAGTGCTCATCCCAAAAGGTGCCCTCCTCAATACCCATCACCCACCCTGCCCTCCCTCCCACCCCCCATCAACCCTCAGTTTGTTCTCAGTTTTTAACAGTCTCTAATGCTTTGGCTCTCTCCCACTCTAACCTCTTTTTTTTTTTTTTTTTTTTTTCCTTCCCCTCCCCCATGGGTTTCTGTTATGTTTCTCAGGATCCACATAAGAGTGAAACCATATGGTAGCTGTCTTTCTCTGTATGGCTTATTTCACTTAGCATCACACTCTCCAGTTCCATCCATGTTGCTACAAAAGGCCCTATTTCATTTTTTCTCATTGCCACGTAGTATTCCATTGTGTATATAAACCACAATTTCTTTATCCATTCATCAGTTGATGGACATTTAGGCTCTTTCCATAATTTGGCTATTGTTGAGAGTGCCGCTATAAACATTGGGGTACAGGTGCCCCTATGCATCAGTACTCCTGTATCCCTTGGACAAATTCCTAGCAGTGCTATTGCTGGGTCATAGGGTAGGTCTATTTTTAATTTTCTGAGGAACCTCCACACTGCTTTCCAGAGCGGCTGCACCAATTTGCATTCCCACCAACAGTGCAAGAGGGTTCCTGTTTCTCCACATCCTCTCCAGCATCTATAGTCTCCTGATTTCTTCATTTTGGCCACTCTGACTGGCGTGAGGTGGTATCTGAGTGTGGTTTTGATTTGTATTTCCCTGATAAGGAGCGACGTTGAACATCTTTTCATGTGCCTGTTGGCCATCCGGATGTCTTCTTTAGAGAAGTGTCTATTCATGTTTTCTGCCCATTTCTTCACTGGGTTATTTGTTTTTCGGGTGTGGAGTTTGATGAGCTCTTTATAGATTTTGGATACTAGCCCTTTGTCCGATGTGTCATTTGCAAATATCTTTTCCCATTCCGTTGGTTGCCTTTTAGTTTTGTTGGTTGTTTCCTTTGCTGTGCAGAAGCTTTTTATCTTCATAAGGTCCCAGTAATTCACTTTTGCTTTTAATTCCCTTGCCTTTGGGGATGTGCCGAGTAAGAGATTGCTACGGCTGAGGTCAGAGAGGTCTTTTCCTGCTTTCTCCTCTAAGGTTTTGATGGTTTCCTGTCTCACATTCAGGTCCTTTATCCATTTTGAGTTTATTTTTGTGAATGGTGTGAGAAAGTGGTCTAGTTTCAACCTTCTGCATGTTGCTGTCCAGTTCTCCCAGCACCATTTGTTAAAGAGACTGTCTTTTTTCCATTGGATGTTCTTTCTTGCTTTGTCAAAGATGAGTTGGCCATACGTTTGTGGGTCTAGTTCTGGGGTTTCTATTCTATTCCATTGGTCTATGTGTCTGTTTTTATGCCAATACCATGCTGTCTTGATGATGACAGCTTTGTAGTAGAGGCTAAAGTCTGGGATTGTGATGCCTCCTGCTTTGGTCTTCTTCTTCAAAATTACTTTGGCTATTCGGGGCCTTTTGTGGTTCCATATGAATTTTAGGATTGCTTGTTCTAGTTTCGAGAAGAATGCTGGTGCAATTTTGATTGGGATTGCATTGAATGTGTAGATAGCTTTGGGTAGTATTGACATTTTGACAATATTTATTCTTCCAATCCATGAGCACGGAATGTTTTTCCATTTCTTTATATCTTCTTCAATTACCTGCATAAGCTTTCTATAGTTTTCAGCATACAGATCTTTTACATCTTTGGTTAGATTTATTCCTAGGTATTTTATGCTTCTTGGTGCAATTGTGAATGGGATCAGTTTCTTCATTTGTCTTTCTGTTGCTTCATTGTTAGTGTATAAGAATGCAACTGATTTCTGCACGTTGATTTTGTATCCTGCAACTTTGCTGAATTCATGTATCAGTTCTAGCAGACTTTTGGTGGAGTCTATCGGATTTTCCATGTATAATATCATGTCCTCTGCAAAAAGCGAAAGCTTGACTTCATCTTTGCCAGTTTTGATGCCTTTGATTTCCTTTTGTTGTCTGATTGCTGATGCTAGAACTTCCAGCACTATGTTAAACAACAGCGGTGAGAGTGGGCATCCCTGTCGTGTTCCTGATCTCAGGGAAAAAGCTCTCAGTTTTTCCCCGTTGAGGATGATGTTAGCTGTGGGCTTTTCATAAATGGCCTTTATGATCTTTAAGTATGTTCCTTCTATCCCGACTTTCTCAAGGGTTTTTATTAAGAAAGGGTGCTGGATTTTGTCAAAGGCCTTTTCTGCATCGATTGACAGGATCATATGGTTCTTCTCTTTTTTTTTGTTAATGTGATGTATCACGTTGATCGATTTGCGAATGTTGAACCAGCCCTGCATCCCAGGAATGAATCCTACTTGATCATGGTGAATAATTCTTTTTATATGCTGTTGAATTCGATTAGCTAGTATCTTATTAAGAATTTTTGCATCCATATTCATCAGGGATATTGGCCTGTAGTTCTCTTTTTTTACTGGGTCTCTGTCTGGTTTAGGAATCAAAGTAATACTGGCTTCATAGAATGAGTCTGGAAGTTTTCCTTCCCTTTCTATTTCTTGGAATAGCTTGAGAAGGATAGGTATTATCTCTGCTTTAAATGTCTGGTAGAACTCCCCTGGGAAGCCATCTGGTCCTGGACTCTTATTTGTTGGGAGATTTTTGATAACCGATTCAATTTCTTCGCTGGTTATGGGTCTGTTCAAGCTTTCTATTTCCTCCTGATTGAGTTTTGGAAGAGTGTGGGTGTTTAGAAATTTGTCCATTTCTTCCAGGTTGTCCAATTTGCTGGCATATAATTTTTCATAGTATTCCCTGATAATTGTTTGTATCTCTGAGGGATTGGTTGTAATCATTCCATTTTCATTCATGATTTTATCTATTTGGGTCATCTCCCTTTTCTTTTTGAGAAGCCTGGCTAGAGGTTTGTCAATTTTGTTTATTTTTTCAAAAAACCAACTCTTGGTTTTGTTGATCTGCTCTACAGTTTTTTTAGATTCTATATTGTTTATTTCTGCTCTGATCTTTATTATTTCTCTTCTTCTGCTGGGTTTAGGCTGCCTTTGCTGTTCTGCTTCTATTTCCTTTAGGTGTGCTGTTAGATTTTGTATGTGGGATTTTTCTTGTTTCTTGAGATAGGCCTGGATTGCAATGTATTTTCCTCTCAGGACTGCCTTCACTGCATCCCAAAGCGTTTGGATTGTTGTATTTTCATTTTCGTTTGTTTCCATGTATGTTTTAATTTCTTCTCTAATTGCCTGGTTGACCCACTCATTCGTTAGTAGGGTGTTCTTTAACCTCCATGCTTTTGGAGGTTTTCCAGACTTTTTCCTGTCGTTGATTTCAAGCTTCATAGCATTGTGGTCTGAAAGTATGCATGGTATAATTTCAATTCTTGTAAACTTATGAAGGGCTGTTTTGTGACCCAGTATATGATCTATCTTGGAGAATGTTCCATGTGCACTCGAGAAGAAAGTATATTCTGTTGCTTTGGGATGCAGAGTTCTAAATATATCTGTCAAGTCCATCTGATCCAATGTATCATTCAGGGCCCTTGTTTCTTTATTGACTGTGTGTCTAGATGATCTATCCATTTCTGTAAGTGGGGTGTTAAAGTCCCCTGCAATGACCACATTCTTATCAATAAGGTTGCTTATGTTTATGAGTAATTGTTTTATATATCTGGGGGCTCGGGTATTTGGCGCATAGACATTTATAATAGTTAGCTCTTCCTGGTGGATAGACCCTGTGATTATTATATAATGCCCTTCTTCATCTCTTGTTACAGCCTTTAATTTAAAGTCTAGTTTGTCTGATATAAGTATGGCTACTCCAGCTTTCTTTTGGCTTCCAGGAGCATGATAAATAGTTCTCCATCCCCTCACTCTCAATCTAAAGGTGTCCTCAGATCTAAAATGAGTCTCTTGTAGACAGCAAATAGATGGGTCTTGTTTTTTTATCCATTCTGATACCCTATTTAGTTGGGTATTTTTTTTAGTTGGCGCATTTAATCCATTTACATTCAGTGTTATTATAGAAAGATATGGGTTTAGAGTCATTGTGATGTCTGTATGTTTTATGCTTGTAGTGATGTCTCTGGTACTTTGTCTCACAGGATCCCCCTTAGGATCTCTTGTAGGGCTGGTTTCGTGGTGACAAATTCCTTCAGTTTTTGTTTGTTTGGGAAGACCTTTATCTCTCCTTCTATTCTAAATGACAGACTTGCTGGATAAAGGATTCTCGGCTGCATATTTTTTCTGTTTAGCACACTGTAGATATCGTGCCAAGCCTTTCTGGCCTGCCAAGTTTCAAAGGAGAGATCAGTCACGAGTCTTATAGGTCTCCCTTTATATGTGAGGGCACGTTTATCCCTTGCTGCTTTCAGAATTTTCTCTTTATCCTTGTATTTTGCCAGTTTGACTATGATATGTCGTGCAGAAGATCGATTCAAGTTACGTCTGAAGGGAGTTCTCTGTGCCTCTTGGATTTCAATGCCTTTTTCCTTCCCCAGTTCAGGGAAGTTCTCAGCTATAATTTGTTCAAGTACCCCTTCAGCACCCTTCCCTCTCTCTTCCTCCTCTGGGATACCAATTATGCGTATATTATTTTTTTTTAGTGTATCACTTAGTTCTCTAATTTTCCCCTCATACTCCTGGATTTTTTTATCCCTCTTTCTTTCAGCTTCCTCTTTCTCCATAACTTTATCTTCTAGTTCACCTATTCTCTCCTCTGCCTCTTCAAGCCGAGCCATCGTGGATTCCATTTTGTTTTGCAATTCGTTTAAAGCGTTTTTCAACTCCTCGTGACTGTTCCTTAGTCCCTCGATCTTTGTGGCAAGAGATTCTCTGCTGTCCTGTATACTGTTTTCAAGCCCAGCGATTAATTTTATGACTATTATTCTAAATTCACTTTCTGTTATATTATTTAAATCCTTTTTGATCAGTTCATTAGCTGTTGTTATTTCCTGGAGATTCTTCTGAGGGGAATTCTTCCGTTTGGTCATTTTGGAGAGTCCCTGGCGTGGTGAGGACCTGCAGTGCACTTCCCCTGTGCTGTGGTGTATAACTGGAGTTAGTGGGCGGGGCCGCAGTCCGACCCGATGTCTGCCCCCAGCCCACCGCTGGGGCCGCAGTCAGACTGGTGTGTGCCTTCTCTTCCCCTCTCCTAGGGGCGGGATTCACTGTGGGGTGGCGTGTCCCGTCTGGGCTACTTGCACACTGCCAGGCTTGTGTTGCTGGGGATCTGGCGTATTAGCTGGGGTGGGTAGGCAAGGTGCACGGGGGCTGGAGGGGCAGGCTTAGCTCGCTTCTCCTTAGGTGATCCACTTCAGGAGGGGCCCTGTGGCAGCGGGAGGGAGTCAGATCCGCTGCCGGAGGTTTGGCTCCGCAGAAGCACAGAGTTGGGTGTTTGCGCGGAGCGAGCAAGTTCCCTGGCAGGAACTGGTTCCCTTTGGGATTTTGGCTGGGGGATGGGCGGGGGAGATGGCGCTGGCTCCTTTGTTCCCCGCCAAGCTGAGCTCTGCCGTCCGGGGGCTCAGCAGCTCTCCCTCCCTTTGTCCTCCAGCCTTCCCGCTTTCCGAGCAGAGCTGTTAACTTATGGCCTCCCAGACGCTAAGTCGCGCTTGCTGTCGGAACACAGTCTGTCCGGCCCCTCCGCTTTTGCCAGCCAGACTCGGGGGCTCCGCTTGGCCGCGAGCCGCCCCTCCGCCCCGGCTCCCTCCCGCCAGTCCGTGGAGCGCGCACTGCCTCGCCGCCCTTCCTACCCTCTTCCGTGGGCCTCTAGTCTGCGCTTGACTCCGGAGACTCCCTTCTGCTAATCCTCTGGCGGTTTTCTGGGTTCTTTAGGCAGGTGTAGGTGGAATCTAAGTGATCGGCAGGACGCGCTGTGAGCCCCGCGTCCTCCTACGCCGCCATCTTCCGGAACCTATCATTGAATATTTAAACAACTATTTGCTCTTTTATCTAAACATAATTGTAGCATGATAGAATCAGTTTTTACATTGGTCATAATGTTTTGAGATTATATTTGAGGTCTGTTGATAGTTCTCTTTATAACATAGGTATAAAAAACCCTCTTTTTTAATATTTATTTATTTTGGAGAGTGAGAATGAACACAAAAGAGGGAGGGGCAGAGAAAGAGGGGGGACAGAGGATCTGAAGCAGGCTCTCTGCTGAGAGCAGAGAGCCCAATGTGAGGCTTGAACTCACGAACCACGAGATCATGACCTGAGCTGAAGTCAGATGCCTAACTGACTGAGCCAGCCAGGTGCTCCAAAAAACAATAAAATAAAATAAATAATAAAAATAAATAAACATCTTGAGTCCAAACCAGATTATCTACAGCTAGGAGGGCAGATTGAATCAAGTTTTTTGGTAATATTACAGATTTAGTTTCCATACATGCTAACTGGAGTGTTTTTGTTTTTGTAGTTTTTTTTTTCTTCCTGAGTGTTTTGATTTAACAACCATGTTTTACACAACTATTCTGGTGAAATATTTTATCAGTGTCTGCTATTGATTTTAATAGAAACTAGCAAGAGATTGTAAAAAATTCAGTAAAGGGGTGCCTAAGTAGCCCAGTAGGTTTGAGCTTCTGACTCTTGATTTTTGGCTCAAGTCATGATCCCAGGGTCCTGGAATCAAGCTCCACTTTGGGTTCCTACTGAGTGTGATGTCTGCTTGAGATTCTCTCCCTCTCTCTCTGCCCCTCTCCCCCACTCATGTGTGTTCTCTTTCTAAAATTTAAAAAGAAAACCCTGTAAAAAAAAAATATATATATATATATAAATATATATATATAAATATATATATATATTTATATATATATATTTATATATATATATTTATATAGTTACTAAGCAAAACCTAATAAAGTATATGCCTAACAAAATTATAAATAGATCATTCTTAAATACAAAATTCCTGATTAATAATGCAAAATATTAGTAAATATAGGGGATGGGCACAAAAAAAGGATCCATCAGGCTGAAAGATGTGAGGCAATAATCTTTTGCTTAAAAATAATTAATCTTGGCTTTCTTGTCCCCTGGCAAGAACCTTGCCTGGTTTTGGTATTGGGTAATTTATGTTTTTAACTTCCTTTGGTTATTTATCTGCATTTTGTTTCTACTTTCACCATTAAATATTCTAGGTCTAGCTTTTTTCATGATCTTAAGTTGATGTTCTTTTGTAGTTTGAGAATTTAAATCATAAATGGGTGTTAAACTTTTTTTTTTTTTTTAATGCTTTTTCTTCATCTATTGAAATGATTGGATGTATTGGTTCTTTATTAAGGTATTAAATTTTCAGATTTTTTTTTTTTTTTTTTTTTAATTTTAGAGAGTGTGAGTAGGGGAGAGGGGCAGAGGGAGAAGAGAATCTTAAGCAGACTCCAGGCTCAGCTGGAGCCTGTGGTGCCCAATGTGAGGCTCGATCCCATGACCTTGAGATCATGACCTGAGCTGAAACCAAGAGTTGGATAGTCAACCAACTGAGCCACCCAGGTGCCCCTAAATTTTCAGATGTTAAACCAATCTTGCATCCTAGAGATAACTCCCACTTAATCATAATGTATAATACTTCTTAATATGTTGCTGAATTTATATGTTGTTACATTTTGATGTCAATATTCATGAATAATATTGATCTCTAATTTTTTTCATGAATTCTTTGGCTGGCTTTTGTATCAGGGTAATACTGAATTCATAGAATGAACTAGACAGTGTTTCCTCCTCTAGTTTTTGGGAAGAGTTTATGAAGGATTGGTATTATTTCTAAATTCTTGATAGAATTCCCGACTCAAGCCATTTGGTCTTGAGCTTTTCTTTGTGAGATTTGTAATTAATAATTCAATCTTACTTATCTTATTTATTAAAAGTGTATTTAGGCTTCTTCTGCCTGAATCAATGTAAGAGAATATCTAGTTCATTGAAGCTGTCTAATTTTTTGACAAAGTTATAACATCCCATCCCTTAAAATTGTTTTAATTTCTGTAAGCTGTGAAATGATGTTTCTTCTTTCGTTTCCAGTTTTGATCATTTTTGTCTTTTATTTTTCCTTTGGTTTGTGTAGCAGGAGGTTTGTCAGATTTTTTTTATTTCAAAAAAAATTCTTGGTGTAATCAATTCAAATGTTCTGTTTTATATTTTATTGGTTTCCACATTAATATTATTTCCTTCTGATGTGTTAGGCTTAGTTATTTTTCTTTTAGATTTTGAAGTAGATTCTTAGGTTATAAGATTTTTTTTCCTGGGATATAATTCACAGAACAAAACTTATTATTTTAAGGTGTATGATTTAGCAGGTTTTATTTAACACCTTCACTATTGTATGTAATCATCAGCACTATCTAATTCCAGAACACTTCCTTTGGCCCAAAATGAAGCACCAAATCTATTAGTCCCAATTTTTCCCTCTTCACAAATTCCTGAAAAATCACTTGTCTACTGTCTAGGTCTCTGGATTTTCCCATTTTATACATTTTTATATAAACGGAATTACACAATATGTGGCCTTCTGTATCTGGCTTTCTTTCACTTAGCATAATGCTTTCAAGGTTTATCCATATTGCACATATCTGTAATTTATTTATCTTTATGGCTTCGTATTCCATTGTATAGCTATATCACATTTTGTATATCTGTGCATCATTTGATGGATATTTGGGTGGTTTCTATCACTGGCGGTTATGAGTAATGCTACTATGAATATTCATGTTAAAATTTTTGTGTGAACATATATTTTCAACTCACTTGGGTATACATCTAGGAATGGGATTGCTGTGTCCTGTACTAATCCTATGTTTAAAGTTGTGAGGAATGGAGAAACTGTCTTCACCATGGCAGGTTAATTTTTTCGTCTATTGGCATTTAAAGACCTTGAGGTTTCCTAAACGCTGCTTAAATTGCAGTGTTTAGTGTTTGGTATTATAATGATACACTTTCATTTTTACTCCCTTTAAAAAAAACTTTCTCATTTTTTTCATGGGTCCATGGGTTCTTTATAAGTGTTCTTTAATACTTGTTATCCAATCTGTTTCTACTGCTGGTACCTAATGTGTTTATATTATAGTTAAAGTATATACTTGGCATTTTAATCCTTTAAATATGGACTTGTTTTAAAAAGTACTTTAAAAAAAATGACTTGTTTTCTGGTCTATCATTGTTTACCTTGGGACATGTATATTTGTGCTTTAAAAGACGTGTAGTTTATTGTTGGATGAAGTGTGCAATAGACAACCTGGTCCTACTTGTTGATAATATTGAAGTCTTCTGTATCTTTGATCTTTCTCTCTAAGCATTCTATCATTTGAGAATGAGTCTTGAAGTCTTTATTACTGTTAAATTGTCTATTTCTCTCACATTTTGTCAGGTTTTGCTTATTTTAGAGTTGTATTGTTGGATGTGTATATATTCATAATTCTTATATTTTTGATCTGTTATAAACTGTGGCCTTTTGTCTCTAGAAACAATTCAGTCTTTAAACTTATCTGACGTTAGCTTAGCCACTTAATCTGCTATAGTTACTGTTTGTAAGATATATCTTCTTTCAACCTGTTCATATGATTGAATCTGAAGAGCATCTCTTACAGACAGCATGTAACTCTTTATTATATTTTATCCAATCTGGCAATCTCTGCCTTTTTTGGAATGTTTAATTCACATTTATTATCATCCTTGATATGGTTATGTCTGTCATTTTGCTATTTGTCTTCTATATGTTCCATATCTTTTTGTTTACTGTCCTGTTATGGGTTATAATAGATATTTACTAATATACTGTTTAAATTTATTTTGTTATCTTGTATACTATTCAATTATTAGTGGTTTCTGTAGGAGTCAGAATACGAATCTTGTTAATCCATAGCAGAATGTAATACTTGTTTAATTCCAGTACAACATAGAAACTTTAACATAGCTATATATTCTCTTCTGTTGTTCATGATGACCTTGTCGTATATATTACATATTTATATTTATAGGCACAAAGCACTGTTTCTAAATATTGTCTTAGATGATTAAGAACTAATTGAAGAAAGAAGATTGCTATCAATCTTATGGTTCCTCTCCATGTGATGAAATCATTTTCCTCTTGCTGCTTTTAAGATTTTCTTCTGTTTTTGACTTTGAACAGTTCGATTTTCTGTGTGTAAGTATGGTATTTTTGTTTTTGTTTTTTTAACTTCTCCAACCTGGAGTTTTTTGAGCTTCTTGGGTATATAAGTTAATGGTTCTCATCAAACATGGGGAGTTTTTTTGATATTATTACTTCAAATATTCCTTCTGGCCCTTTCTGTTTCACTTTTCTTTCTGTGACTCCCATTTTTCACATATTGTTGTGTTTGATGGTGTTGCACAGGTTTTGGAGGCTGTTTTTTTTGTCTTTCTTGTTTTTCAGATTAATTTTTCTTGGTCTATCTTCAAGTTTATTTCTTCTTCCACCACACCTATACTCTTGACCTCTGTAGTGATTTTTCATTTTGACTATTGCACTTTTCAATTAGACTTTAAATTGGTTCAACTGACGTTTTCTTTTTTTTTTTTTTAATTTTTTTTTTTTTCAACATTTATTTATTTTTGGGACAGAGAGAGACAGAGCATGAACGGGGGAGGGACAGAGAAAGAGGGAGACACAGAATCGGAAACAGGCTCCAGGTTCTGAGCCATCAGCCTAGAGCCCGACACGGGGCTCGAACTCACGGACCGTGAGATCGTGACCTGGCTGCAGTCGGACGCTCAACCGACTGTGCCACCCAGGCACCCCTCAACTGACGTTTTCTATTTGTGCCATTATCATCAAGCTTTCTTTAGTTCTTTTGAACATATTTGGAATAAGTTCAACCTCCCGGCCCCCTCAGAGACCATTTCTGTTGACCTTTTTTTTTTTTTTTTTTTCCTGTGCATATATCACACTTCCTGTTTCTTTATGGGTCTTGCATTTTTGCAAACTTGAAAACCACATTGCAGCAAATCTAGATTCTGAATCCCCCTCTTCTCAGCGGTGACTGTTATGGGTTTTCTTTTCTTTTTTAAATTTGTCTTGTTTAGTACCTTGCACTGCCTAATCATGAAGAGTGTCTCTCTTCCTCAGTGTGTAGCTACTGATGCCTCTGTTCAGGTTTCTCTTTTATGTCCAAGCCTGACATCCTAGAGATGAATCATCATAGCTCAGTGAGGAGACAATGACTGATAAAGTAAATCTTGAGTCAATAAATCTTCTATCTTTTGTCAGTGGATTTGTGTGTGGATCAGGGTTTGCATTCAAAGTTCAGGCAGTTTATGAGGGTACCTAGCTTTTACTTTTTGCTTGGCCATCTCCTTTATCCTCTCTGGAGTAGGCCTTACATTCAGTCATGGATAAATAGCTCAGAACTTCTCTGGTGTCTCCTGAGCATGTATACACTCTTGGGTATATGTATAACCCTCCAGACCACAGAGATGAGTGAATGCATTACAAAACTTTCTCTCTGGATATACCTCTTAAATTCCTGGCTAGTGTGATGGTTTTTGCATGACATAGTGATATCAAAGCCTCTGAATGGTTGTGATGTTGGTGTCTCTTGAATCAACACCACTGAGATTGCTATTTCAACAAGCCCTCTGGGGATGTTTTTTGCTCCAAGTCAAAAAGCACCTCTGGCAGCAAAAGTGTTTTCACAGCTTTCTTAAACTACTGAGCTGATAGAACTAGGATTGGGGTGGGACGAGAGAAATTTTAGTTTCAGGCTAAAACACCACAGAGTACCACTGTTTTTTAATCTGAGTTTTGGTTTTTTCTTAAATTAAAGTTTCCGATTTGTTGTATGCCTTTGGTTGATTCTCAGAACTGAAATTTTTGTTTTTGATAGTTGTGTCAAGTTTTACCATGACTTTTTGGAGAGAATTTGCTGAGCATCTTAGCTATTCTAGGAGTCCTGCCTCTTTATCAGAAAAAACAAGTTTTCCCCAGCAGCCTATTGTAACTTCTAATTCTACATCATTGAAGAAATCTGTCCTGTGGCTCTTCTTGGTGCAAGGGAAACTAGGGAGAAAAGGTAATTATTATTATTTTTTTTTAAATTTATTTTGAGAGAGCACAAGTGGAAGGGCAGAGAGAGGGGAAGAATCCCAAGCAGGATCTACACTGTCAGTGCAAAGCCTGATGTGGGGCTTGAACTCACGACCTGTGAGATAATGACCTGAGCTGAAATCAGGAGTCAGACATCCAACTGACTGAGCCACTCACATGCCGGATAGGTAATTGGTTTTGGTAGCCTCTAGAGTGAAGACTGACAAGTGAGAAACTGTGTATTTAAAATGGGATTGGGGGCACCTGGGTAACTCACCTGGTTAAGATTTCGGCTCCGGTCATGATCTCCTGGCTTGCGAGTTCAAGCCCCAAGTTGGGCTCCATGCTGACAGTGCAGACCCTTATAAGATTCTCTTTATGTTCACCTCTCTCTGCTCCCCCATGACTCACTCACTCTCTCTCTCTCTCTCTCTCTCTCTCACTCTCAAAATAAACTTACAAAATGCATTAAGTTAGGGTTGGACTTAGACAATAGTATCTGTCACCCCAGTATAACTGCTGTTACCTTAAGTAGGAATTATTCTTTTTAAACTTTTATAGCAAAGGCAATTGGGTATCAATTTCTTTAGGAATCAAGTTCAGATATTTAGAGACAAAGGAAGTCTATTTTGTAAGGCATACATACTGGGATATTAAAGTACATTGGTTTAATTTTTTTAATGTTTATTTTTAGAGAGCAAGTGTGCATGAGAGTGCAAGCTCACAGGGGAAGGGCAGAGAGAGAGACAGACACACACACACACACACACACACACAGAATCTGAAGCAGGCTCCAGGCTCTGAGCTGTCAGCACAGGGCTGTCATGGGCTCAAACCCATGAACTATGAGACCATGACCTGAGCTGAGGTAGGACGCTCAACCGACTGAGCCACCCAGATGCCCCTAAACTATGTTGGTTTTACATTGGGTTTACCGTCTGCTAGTGTTGTAACTTTGGGTAAGCTACTTAACCTCTCTATTCTTCCATTTCTTCATATGTCAAACATGGGTAATAATTACTTATTCAAGAATTGTAACAAGAATTAAGTGCCTAATAAATTACCTTGCCTGGTGTCTGACTCACAGCTAGTGTTTAACAAATGTTTGTGCCTTGTGAATATAGGAAACTTTTTTAGAAAACCAAATCCAAGTTAATATGGAATTGTTTCTTTGTTCCCACAGAATATTTTCCAGTGATGATAAAATTGGAAGGGAGAATGCCTTAATTCTATATCAGCCATGGAGTTCTCTAAGGACTGGTTATATAGGCTATTCCATGTAGATCAATACTTGGCTTATGTATGACACTGAAACTGGGCAAGCTACCAACTGATGATTTAGCTAAAGCGCTTTCCTTCTGGGACTGAGTCATGGAACCAACAACTATGGCTTGGAACTGAAGGACGGCATTGTCTGAAGGCTGGAGAAATCACAGTGGATTACTTACTATTTAAAGTAGAAAAGAACAATAGGGATGTATTCAGCAGAAAACGTTAATTAAAAAACATTGGCGGCTTTAGTTACTATATGTGTATATACATATACATGTATGGTATACATTTCTCATGGTGATCAAACACTAAATAGATTTCTGATATTACAAAATGAGAGTTCACTTATGGATAATTGGAAAGGAAATGAAAAAATAAATGAGATTTCATGAATCTACTGAGAATAACTTGCAGTCAGAAAAATAAATCGGCATGTAGATATATATGCCATAATGCAATTTCATTTTCAATCAGCCAAAAGTAATTGATAAAATTAGTTATAGTGAAAGTAAGTCTTAATGATAATACTCTTTGTATTCACAATGAATTAATGATCACTGGAGATATCTACAGGTAATTCTGAAGACTTTCATAGTAAGATGTAGCAAAAATTTTGGTCATGTTTTAGAAATGAAAAAAAAAAAAAAAAAAAACAAACCAGTGACAGAGTATACTCAAGAAAACTTCCACAATGAACCAGAGCTTTTGGTGATGAATCAGGAATAGAAATAAACTTAGTACAGCTTCATTTAAACATGAAGCAATGGGAACCATCTTCTGTTATGAATACTTCAGTTACTATAGTTCTTGCCAAATTTTTCACCCATTGCTTATTATCTCATTTTTCCAGAGAAGTGATGGCGGAACAGATCATTGTTGATGGTACAGATGGTGTGAATGAGTTTGCTCTTCTAAGGGGGTAGGAAGGGATAGGGACAGATGTACTTTGTGTACAACGACTAGCTCTTCATTGGGATGACGGTGATGGGATTCTTACAAGTGGCCTCCTCCCGCAATTTAGGTC
This sequence comes from Panthera onca, assembly GCF_046562875.1. NCBI lineage: Eukaryota > Metazoa > Chordata > Mammalia > Carnivora > Felidae > Panthera > Panthera onca. Next base: position 153,800,171 of record NC_138346.1, read on the forward strand.
ATTGTTAATGTTCTATATCTCTTGCATTCTCCTTGTTTCATTCCTGAAAACTTCTGACCACCTTTCCATTGCTTTGTTCCTACCTCCTAATAGCTGAACTGTAACTGCTCGGTTTCCTGATTACCTGAAACTGAGATCAGGATTGGTACCTAATAAATCCTCAAGCTCTGTACCAGCACTGTGTAGCCATATGGCAATTACAGAAAAACTAGTCAAAACCTATGAGAGGTAAAAAGGTACAGACTTCTCAGCAAAACTCATTACAAGGAAAAAGTCCTTAGTAAGACACATATCAATTGTGTCATGTTGCTGCAATTCCATTGTGTAGGTACGGCAGAGGTATAATTCTCTTTCAGGTTGAGTGGGGAATTGAGAAAGGTCCTATTCACTCTTCAGTGACCCTTTAAGACTTACAGGGGGTACACAGAGGCTATAAAGAAAAAGCAAAGAGATGACAACTGGTGCTGAAGTACAGAATGGAATAGGAATAATGAAAATGATAGTCTGAGAAACCGAATTTCTTAGATGTGTAGATGGTATTATACTTCACAGGATGTGTCATTTGGTAAAATGCCTCATGTCAAAGCATCTTGTAATGCTGTGAAATTCTTTGATATTAAGACCTTTGCATGTAGGGACACTTGGGGATTGAATTCATTTGCAAATTTGTGCTATCCTGTGAATTCTGCCTAAGTGTGTATTTTAGGATTTGAACTCAAGGTAAAGGGATGGCTTAAAGATTCTTTGTTCTCTGTATGTATAGACTACAGATACTCCAGAGCCCACAACACACTAAAGACAAACAGAATGTTTCTAAGTTGACGAGCCCTGGAGGTAAACTGTGTTTGAATTTCAGCTTCATCCCTTACTAGTTGTGTGATCTCTGGGTCATTCAGTTGGCCTCTTTCTGCTTCAGTGGCCTCGTTGTCCATTTAGGAATAATACGCAGCATCATTGACCTAGGATGTGCTAGGTCTCTAGTCCCAAACTTTAAAAACTACAAATAACCCTAGAAAGGGTTCTGATATGTTCAATAGGCAGGAAATAAATTTGTCAGGAATGTGAAATATTATGATAGATTCAATTTGAAGCCAGTGTCTACATCTAGATTAATCAACAGGACAGTGGGATGGCCTATAAATGCTTGGTGGCTCTAAATCAACTCCCAAGGTTAGGATGGGGAAGTATTCTCCATAAGGATTGGAGTGCTGATCCCCTTATTGGATGGAAAGTAGGAGTTTCTACTCTAAGGCTTTGGTAGGATTAATTTGAATGTTTTAAAGACAAATACATTCTCTGTGCATCAAATTTCTGAGGTGATCCTAGACATTTGGGTGGCTGAAGAGCCAGTCAGTGGTAGTCCTCATCTTAAGATTATCATTCTCTTCAGCAGACATCATTTGCTTCCTTCCTCTTTTGCTTACTAAAAATACAAGTATGAAGTGAATTTGGGAATGAAATAATCACTTTTGTCAAGTTGTTCTTTTGTTAGCTCTCTCAACAATAGCCTAATGTTAGATGTAGATCTGTGTTTAGCACAAAAAAGTGCTATTTTAATTGAATATGCTTGACTTTACAGACTCCATGTAAATAGTAGTTTCTACAAAGATTCATAATCCTTAACAAACTAAACTTCAAAGTGCATTATCGTAAAGTTGATTGCATTTGCCTGTAGACGTAGTGTGTTAAAAGTTGTTAAGGGCTTAGCAAAAATATGTATAAAAAAATAGCTAATTATTTAAATATAGCAGTTTATTGCCTTTCAAATAACCCAGTTTTCATGGAGTGGGGCTTTTTTATCCATTCATTGAATATTGGAGATAGTAGTATATATGTGTGCATACACAAACACAACTAAAGCAAATTGTATCACAATTGTGACTTAAAACTAACATACCATCTAATATAATGTCAACTTACCCTTAAATTATAATTGTTTCATCTTAAATTTAATAAATTTGTTCATTTTTGAGACCTGTGTAGTGTGACTGCTAAGTTTCAGATACTTTTTAGGGGACTTGAAGGAATAAAATGAAAAACATCCTTTCCTATACTAGAGGAACTCAGACAAACATATCAGCTAAAGTAAAATCCAGAGACTGGATATCAGCCATAATCAAAGACTTTATAAATATATGTGTGTGAGCATATATGTGTGTGCATTTTGAAATTTTAAATGCAAATGAATGTGTGGACACACCTATACTTTTTTTTTTTTTTTTTTTTTTTGGCAGGGGGAAGCTAAACTAGTGTCTTTAAACAAGGTTGACAATGTCCAGCTAATTTTCTTAATATTCTCATGATAAATGCATTTATCTCACTGATTTAAGAAATATTACAGTTCTGTAACTGTCATTTTGTTCACAGCTTTCATGGCTCTTAATACTCAACAAAACTCACAAAAATACTTGCTGTCATTAGCAAAGACATATAATACAAAAGTTCCAGAACATTTCCAACAGCATGGCTAATGCAAACAAAACATAGAATGCATCTGAGCCTTTGTGAGCTAGGGAATTAAGGGATAAGCAGAAAGATTAAAAAGGGACACCTGAGATACTGATATTAATAAATATATAAATGGAAGAGAGATTTGAGCCTCTATTTTTATCTCTGAAAGGATTAATTTGTAAATTTCTACAGAGAATTTTATTTTCATGGCTCACCACAGTATCATGCCTTTTTTTTTTTCTCCCATAATTAGATCAAAGCCTAAATGCCCATGGATGGGCCTTGTAGGAGGAAATGAAGATTGTAATTGCTATATTATTAGCCTATTCTGCTATCATGCATCATTTTAAACTAGGAAAAATGCAATATTGACATTAGCTAAGTTTTAAATTGTATGCATTTAAAAAATTACAAATATCAGCATTATGTGTTCAATAACCAAATTACACAGGTGGTTTTATACATGGGTAGACACATTTCAGATCATTGAACATAATCAATGTAAGCAGAAGGCTGTAGGTGTAAGTGACCACTCAGTATGTAGGCCAGACTTTCTGTGTAGGCACTTGAGGGCAGTTATGTTTCCAGTTTGCCATTTGGTGTTTAAAAACAAACACAGCATTGCCAGGCGTGATGCTGAATGAGAATCTTTAAAGGAGTAATGAATAATTCAATTAAGCAGGACATGGCATGTAGATTTTTAAAAGCAATATTCAAATTAACATATTATCTCTACAGAAACAATTTTGCAGCTAAAACTTGCTAGATTTTTCTACCAGCATGAATCATAAAATCTTCTCACCATTCATTGAGCAAGCTTTTATTGAATGCTTATTATGTCCCTTGTACCCAAATGGCTCCTCATTAGAGATGAAAAGAAAAGACACTGTTCTTCTCCTTAAAGGCTTTACATTCAGTATGGTGAAACAGAATGAATATATATCCTTACTGTCACCTTTCATGAATTCCCCGAGGCATTTGGTTTTCTGGACATTTTCTGTACCATTTAATGCTATTCCCTTATCGGACTCTCTTCCTGTCACTCCTTTCTTTCACATTACTGGCAAGCTGTTGACACGTATTTCTATACAAAGCTGTAATAAACATTTCTAGAAAATGTTTGTCTTCCAAGAAAAAGGTTTGAGTGTAGATGGCTTGTTGCTCCCATATTCCACTGCATGTGCATGGACAAAACTTTGGAGAAGGCCCGGCAGACCCTTTCAGCTCTACCTTGGGCTAATAGCTCTCCTGCTTCTCTGTTGGCAGAGTTCCCACCTCCAGCAGCTCAGGCTGAGATGGTTTTATTTTCTCTTTTCCAGAAGAACAGAGGCCTCCCAGCAACCTGCTTGGCACAGTCTCCACTCAATGTGCACACACAGCAGGAATCCATTCTGATTTTGTCAGGGAGAGAGGAACTGAGTCACATCATGTACATCAGCCTTAGTATTTCCTTCTCTGTATAACTTTTTGTTTCTTGGCTAGAAAGTAGCTCTCCCACTGGGTCCTGTAAAGGCCACTCATGTCTTTCAGATTATCTTACTATCCTACTTCCACCTGTCCTATTAAATCTCTAACTTTTAGACCTCTGGTAACTAATACATTTACAGAGCAGTGCATCTCAAACTTTAGTGAACATGGAAATATGGAGAACGTATTAGGACACTAAGTCTTGATTTCCACCCCAGAGACTCTGGTTCAGTATATCAGAAGGGGATCAAGGGTTGAATTGGATTTCTAAGAACCTTCCAGGTCATGCTTTTCCATGGACTGCTCATTCAGCAGCACTGTATGGAGTGATTAAGATGTTAGAATACAAATATTTTGTGAGGCCCGAAAGAAGTGATGAGTTTTACCTATTGCTTTCAGAATACAGTCAAAGAAGAGTAAGTACTTAAGCTGAGTGATGAGTAATGATGAGCTATTCTTCAGGCCTAGCATAGAAAAGTGGACATGTGCAGGAGAAGGGCCTTCCAGTAGGTTGAGCAGGGTAGGCATGGGTATAAATGGGTAAATTAAGGAGATGAAAAGAACTTTGCATGGCTGGAGGGTAGAACATATGTGAATAGAGGTGGGGCCGGATCATGAATGATACTCAGTTATATTTTAAATGTTTTTTTAGGTAATGTGTAGGCAATGAAATATTACCTTTTAGAAAGATTTACAGTAGTATGTAAGCTGGATCAAGATGGTACAAGACTGGATGCAGGAAGAACAGAAGAAAAATAATTACAGTAATCCAGGTAGAAGATGGTGAGGACTTGAATAAGAGTAGTAAACAGCAGGGAAGGAGTCAATAAACCAGAGAGGAAACCGTTCAGGTGACTGATTAGATGAAGCCAGTTTGGTATAGAACGTGTACCTGATCTTGAAGAATATTGGCACAATTAACTGACAAGGTAATTGTTGCAGGAGAAATCATAGGTTTAATGGCAAGTGGGGAGGGAAAGTTGAACTGATGGAGTTCTGTTTTGGAGATGCAGAGTCTAAGCTTCCTGGGCATATGTAGATCTAGAGCTCAAAGTAATTTGAGCTAAAGATACAAATTTTGGGCTCATAATTTAGTCATTAGATAGCTGTTTTTGGAATCATGGGATTAAGTGAGATAACCTTAGAAGAACATGGAAAATAGGGCAGGTTATTAGGAGAGAAAAATCTACGGTACTTTCATAGTTATAAAAATTAAAAAAGAAAAAGGGGGGCACTGAGAAAGAGGATCTCACCATGGATACAGAGAAGGTTTAATTAAAGAGATAAAAGGAGAACTGGGGAAACAGTAACACATAAGCTAAAGAAAGAAGCTCAGAGATGAGATGCAAATGGCTCAGACACCAAATACAATGGGTATTGAAAGGAGTCTTGGATTTTGCAATTAGGAGATCATTGGTAACTCTAGTGAGGGTTCTCTCAGAAGTGATAGACATGGAAATATCATCTAAGTAACCAAAAGACTTAATAAAAGTGAAGAATTTGACAGAGTGCCAACTTTTCTTTCTAGATGAGGGCTTGAGCTTGATTAGAAAGCAAAGAAAGTAGATGTATTTCCTTGATTGAATACCTTCAATCAGCACCTTGAATCAGCATAATAACCTATAAGTTGAATCCATTAGGTAACCAAGATTGGTGACAAATCAGAGGTTAAAAAAAAAAAAAAAAGACACCATGAGTCTGATGTAGAAGGTTCACAGGAAGACCTAAATCACAAAGGAGGAGGGGATGGCTGTCAGGGAGATGGAGAGGAACCCCCAGTAAGCAATGACTACTTCCAAACACTTCCAGCTAGAAATATGTGATCAAAGCTTCTGAGAACCCTGTCTCAGAAGCCTGATTTTTGTAACCAAAACTTGGTAATTAGTAGTTGAAAACCACATTCATTGTCTGAAAACCACCCACAGTACTTTGACATTTATTATACATAGGAGAATATACAACCTTGATCTAAACAGAAATGAAAAGGAAACAACAGCCATTTGCAACAGTTTCAATCAAGTTTCTCCAAACATCAGGCTACTGAGGGATATAGCCAAGTCCAATAAATAGTCTCTTGAATAAAAGTTTGTTGCATTAAGAAAAAAATCTGTTCCTGATTTTATATGCATGAAACCAGTGTTCCTAACTGCTTAAAATGGCTTTCCTTCATGTACTTCCCATGAGAAGAATACTTAAACTATTTTTTTATAGTTGCTTCTTAGAAATTATCCTTTATAAGATATAATGGATAAGAAAGTGACATTAGAATGACTTGATGTATTGAGTGCTGGTCTGATAAATGGGTGATGGCACATCATCAAGAGAAATAGATGGAAGACTTACCTAACCTAGTGAAAAAAAATTGAAGAAAGTATCCTGTCTGTACTGAGGAATATTACATTCTTATTGAGAATATAATTAGCCTTTATTGAGGGGGAAAAATATGGAGAGACTTGCCTACCTAGCTTTGATTGTGCCATCCATACCCTGGTTCAACAATTCATTGACTCCATTACCCACAGCTGTTTCTTAAACTGAATGCCTCAGTAGCATTTCAGGTGTTAACAGAGCTTTCTTAAAAGAGATTCTGTATAACTTAATCCCTGTGTATTAGTTTGCTAGTGTTGCTGTAACAAAGTACCACAGATTGGGTGGTTGAAACAATGGAAACGTACTTTCTCCCAGTTCTGGAGGCTGGAAGCCTGAAATCAAGGTTTTGGTAGGTTGGTTCTCTCTAAGACTTCTCTGATCTTCCTTCCTTATGTACCTTATGTAGGATATGTATGTCCACATATCCTAATTAGGACACAAGTCCTATTGGATCATGGCCTACCCTAATGACCTCATTGGAACTCTTCCTCCAAATATCACATTTTGAGGTGCTGCATAATAGGAGTTCAACATATGTACTTTTGGGGAGAACACAACTCGTCCTCTAAAATACTTTATTAATTATTACTTCATAACAATATTACAACAAACCTTGAGATTTAAAATAACACATTATCTCACAGTTTGTATGGATTGGAAATCTGGGCATAGTTCAGCTGGGTCATCTATAGACTGTGATCAGATTATCATTCAGGGATGGGTCTCATCTCTAGGCTCTCCTGGGGAGGGATCTGCTTCTAAGCTCATGTAGTGGTTGGCAGAATTCAGTTTCTTGTGGCCCATTGGACTCTGCTGTCTCCAGAGGCGACTTTCATTACCTTGCCACAGAAGTATCCCCGAAGTGGTCAATTGGCTTCTTCAAAACCAAAAGGATATCCCCTAGCAAGACTTATGTTACAGTCTTATTGTGTAAAGGAACCATGGCAGTGCCATCCCATCACCTTTGCCAAATTACAATGGTTAAAAGCAAGTCACTTACTTTGCTTACCCTCAACAGGAGAGAGTTACACAGGATTTGAATACCAGGAGGTGAGGATCATGGGGGCTACTTTAGATTCTTTCTACTGCAACCCTTCCTTTAGAGAGTTAAAATGTTTAACACACATTAAAGGCTTTGGAGACACCATATGGAAATAGTCTATTAGACTTTCAGGGTACAGTGTACTCCTTATCTCTGCACATAAGACCTTCAACAATTTGCTTCCAACCTACTTCTCTCTCTCTCTCTACTTACGCACTCCTTATATAGGCATATCTCATTTTATTGTACTTTGCTTTATTACATTTTGCAGATGTCATGTTTTTTTTTTAAAATTAAAAGTTTATGGCAATTCAGCATCAAATTTATTGGCACCATATTTATGACATCATTTTCTCACTTTGTGTGTCTTACAATTTGGTAATTCTTGTAGTAGTTCAAGTTTTTTACGTTTTATGGTGATCTGTAGTGAGTGATTATGAATTGCTGAAAGCTTAGGTGATGGTTAGCATCTTTTAATAGTATTTTTTTAAAAGTTTATTTCTTTTGAGAGAGAATGAGTGGGGGATGGGCAGAGAGAGGGAGAGGGTGAATCTCAAGCAGGCTCAGAGCTGTCAGCACAGAGCCTGACATGGGGTTCCATCTCACAAACCATGAGATCGTGACCTGAGCCTAAATCAGGGTCAGATTCTTAACCAACTGAGCCAACAAAGTACCCTGAGTACAGTATTATTTTAAATTAAGGTATGTACATTGTTTTTTCAGACACACCGTTATTGTACACTTAATAGACTACTATATAGTGTAAGCATAACTTTTATATGCACTGAGAAACCAAAAAAATTCATTTGACTTGCTTTATTGCAATATTTGCTTTATTGCAGTGGTCTGGAACCAAACCCGCAATATCTCTGAGGTAAGCCTATATACCATATAACTCAGTACACTAATCTAGCTTGCTCGCTCTTTTTATATATGCCCTAGATTTTCCATTTGAACTTTGATTTCCTTTTTTTCTTTTTTTTTACATTCTTCAAGGCTTATTTCAAAATTCACTAGCTCCATGAACATTTTCTTGAACATTCCCTTGGTTTAAATATTCATTTATTTATTCCTTCAACAAGTAATTATTTTAGAATATGCTAGGATGTTAGGCATCAAATCTATAGCAATGAAGAGATCAGATATGGTTCCTGTTCTGTTGGAATTTTACTTCTACTAGGGAAGGTGGACATAAAAGTGTAAAGAAACAAGTATATAACTGCAGATAACAATGTGGTCTATGCAGGAAGATAGGAGTGTGCTCTTGACAAAATAGTAGGAAACTAATCTTATTGGGAAGCTCAGAAAAGACCCAGAAGAAGGGACTCTGAGCCTTCAGAGGTAAAAGAAAAGCATGATGAGGATTCGTGGCAGAGAAGAGCCTGTGTAGATTTCCAGAGTTGAGCCACGGCTTGTCATTCAGGGAGATGAAGTAAGGCTGATGCAGCTGGAATGTAATGAGCATGCAGTAAATGTGAAGAGGTCACTAGTGCCCAGATGGTTGCAGGCCTCGAAGGCCACCTAACGGTTTTGTTTTGATGCTAAGTGCAATGAGCAGCCAGTAAAGGACTTTAAGGAGGAAAGCAACACGATCAGATTTATGTTAGCAAAATACCACCCATGTTCTTCTTTGTGAATGGATTGACTATGGATGAAGAAGTAGAGATCAGATAACATAAAGCTTTGTGTCTCTCTAGAAATCAGTTGATGGTAGCATGGTCTAGACCAAAAGTCGGTAACCTACAGCCTGTGGATTGAAACCTATCTGTGACCTGCTTTGTATGGCCCATAGTTAGATTTCTTTTTTATGTTTTTAAAGGTTATAAGAAATAGGTGGAAGACTGTATGTGGTCCACAAAGCCTAAAACACTTACTATATGGAATACTTGATGACTCCTGATCTAGACAAATAGTAGTAGTAGAAATGCAGAGAAGTGAAGGGAGTTGAAATATGTCTGGATGGGCAGAATTTGGTAATGGATTAGATGTGGGTGTAAAGAAGGGGACTTAAAGGAAAATGTCTAAATTCTAACTAGAACAACTAAGTGGATGGAAATGCCATTACATAAAATGTAAAAGACTAAAGGTGGAGTGATTTGTGGGGAGGAAAAATGAAGAGCTCTGTTTCAGATACTGCAGTATACAATATGTCTTGTCTCTGTGTGCTCAGTACCTTTCACCACCATTGCTATGTTCAGGGAAGTTTTCTGATTTGTAAACTGTGTCTTCCCAAGATAGAAGTCAAATATATATATGTGTGTGTGTGTGTGTGTGTGTGTGTGTATGTGTGTATACTCCTCCCAGCTTTCCTTGAAACTCGATGTTCATGATTTACGTAAGTTCATGCAAGAGGTTGATTGGTTCTTGATGACCCATTCTGCTATTGGACTCCATTAGCTTCAGCTGTCAGAGTTCAGGGACAGTGGCTGCAAGACCAGCTTGGGTTAGGATGTCCATGCTGGTGGTCAGTTGCGGAAAACTTTATGTTTATGGCAGCCACGCGAACGGTAGCTTCTGGGATTTGGTGACAGCAGCAGCTGCAGTAGTTTTTTCGACAGGCCAGTCCTCTTGTGTGTTTTGATGATTTCCCCCTAGAAATTTAGCCTTGAACTTGGTTTCCTAGCCCTCCTAGCAATTCTGTGAGCGTCTCAATCTCCTTTTAAAAATTCCTTTTTGATTTCTCAGCCAGAGTCCATTTCTGTTGCTTGTAACTAAGAACTATGACTGATAGAGACATTTAATTTGTTACGCCTGTGAGACATTCAAGTGAAGACATTAAATAGAGAGTTAGCTCTACAAGTCTGAAGCTCAGAGGAGATGTCTTGGCTGGAAACAGAAATTTGGGAATTGTTGGACTATAAGTGTTATTTAAAACTACAGGAATGGATAAGATAGTTTAGGAATAGAGTGTGAAGTGAAGACTTAGGACTGAAAATGGAGGAAATTCAACATCTAGGTGTTGGGTTGAGAAAAAAGCTTAATATTTCTTCTGAGGTTCCCCAGCATTTTATGCCTCCCATACCGAATACATTTTGCTTCATAGTTATTTGTTTACCTTTATGAAAATAATTTACCTGATTTTCAGTTCCTTGAGGGAAATGACTATAGTTTCTTCATGTTTCCTTCAGGAGAAGCTATAATGCTTTATGTGAAATAGGCACTATTTTTCCCACTTGAAATTAATTTTTCAACCTCAATTGATCCCACTTTGGGTTTTTAAACATGTATATTCAGGAGCATCCTAATTTTGAAGCAACTGCTTTCTGTGTTTTTTGAGTTGGCTTTGGTCTGTTGGCAAAAACTCTAAGGGAAAAAAAAATTTTTTTCTCCCTTGGGGCATTTCCTAGACCGTAGGATGGACAATTATTGGACTATTTTTTATTTTCAGAGTGCTCTCTAGAAGGCTTGGGAAATCTTTGACACAGCCTTTTGAAATCTATCCTATACATATAATCACCTCTTGTTTCTTCTAGGAAAATGCCAGGAAATGGACAATATTCCAAAGTATGAAAGATCTTAAAGTGATTGGTTGAAGAGTTAAGTTAAATTCATTTTAAACAGGCACATTGAGTTTAATGTCACTCATATTTAAAATTTCTATTGAAAATGTTAAACTTCTTGCGGATTAGTTCATGTTCTTAGGTATGATATTGGAAACATTAGGTTCTTTTTAGTTCATTTAGTATTTGCAATACTTTAATGCGTGTGTCGGAAAGCTGTCTTAAATATTAACTTGCTTAAAATCCATTATATAGCTACCATTAGCCAGGCATGGTAAAGTTTTAGGAATACAGAGATAAATAAACTTTTTTAAAAAAGCCCACAAAGAATTCAGTCAATGTAAAGAGCACTGGATATTATTATTAAATTTTCTAACTTAACCTCTTGTCACCTCTCATAGTCCTATTTATGAAATATATTTTTTAAAGGTTCAATTGTGTCCCCTTTGTTATGAATTTATATGTGGAGAAATAACATTTTCTAACTTTCATGAAACTCCACATTATTCTACTAGAGAAAAATGGTCAGCTGAGCTTTGGAAGGACACTGTAAAAGAGGCATTCACTTTAGACACAAAATTTGTTGCCATTTCTAGGGCCTGATCTCCTTTACAATTTTCTTTTTTTTTTTTTTAATTAAAAGAATTTTTTTAATGTTTATTTTGAAGGGGAGAGAGAGAGAGAGAGACAGAGCGTGAGTGGGGGAGGGGCACAGATAGAGAGGGACAGAGAGAGGAGGAGGGAGACACAGAATCCGAAGCAGGCTCCAGGCTCCAAGCTGTCAGCACAGAGCCCGATGTGGGGCTTGAACTCATGAGCTATGAGCTCATGACCTGAGCTGAGTTTGGATGCTTAACCTTCTGAGCCACCTACGTTCCTCTCTCCTTTACAATTTTCTGTACCTTTGGTCCTTTATGGCTTCTATCCAGTCAAACCAGGGAGTTAAGTCCTTGTTTGGTAAATCCTTTTGTTCATCTATGCTTACATTTTGTCAAAGAACTTTCATATTTGCAGTCTCCTGTGATATTGGCAAAATCTGTAACAGTTAGGCCAGATAGATTCTGTTATCCTAACTAACAATCTCAAGGTGACCAGGCTAGTAACTTGCTTTGCTAGGAATAGAAATACGATCTTTGGATTTTCATTCTTTTTTCCCATCTATGTTCCATAAACCAAATAGAGTAAAAGAAAATAAATATGCCAAGGGGTTAGGAGCTATTGATGGCTTTAGCTGTGATACGAAACCAGAAATTTTGGGCTAGGAAATTCCTTTGACATCCTTTAATTTCTGGACATGAAGTTTGGATCATTTGTTAATGTGTGTTTACTGTGTTTTTTCAAATTACTGGATTAAGTGTACAGGGGAAATAAACGATACATGTAGAAATTTTGAGAAGTGTTGGAGATTGATTCAAATAACATTTTTAAAGGGTGCCTCCTTGCTGTTGGAGAGAGGACTATGCCAACAGTATTTTATATATCTAAGTATAGAGTTGTATAGGGTGAAACACAGATCAGACAAGTGATTTGTCTGTTTAAAATCCTTAGATGGCTCCTGTTCTCTCTTTAGATTTCCCTAATATACTTAAAGATATGATAAAATCTTTGGATCAGTACTTGTGGCTGACTTTAGTGAAGTTCTGTGCAGAGAGGAAGAGGGTGACCTGCTTCATGTGTCATGTCACATCCTCTCTTGAGAACCACTGGTCTGATCTGTCAGGTAGTGTTTAAATTCCTTAAGAGCTGTTTTGACTGATAGCACCTGGTCCATACTGTCACTTAAGCCTCATGTCCTGACGTTTTCCTTTAAGGTTTTTATGCTTTTGCCACACCTGACTATTTGTGCTTTCCTAAATATATAGATAGCTCAGATGAACTTCAGCCGCTTCTATTCCATCAGGACTCACCGTTACCACCCGTGTGAGATCTTGCCCCACTGCTCTTTTCCAGAACCTTGAATTTATATCTCCTTCTCCTGTATCCCTAAAATCTTTAATTATGCCTAACAGTAGATAGACCAATGAATGAATGGATGGATGAATGAATGAATCTGACTGAGGTCAGAATGCTAGTTAATTTCTACTGGAAAGAAAAACCAGTTAGGGAGTTCACTGCTTTTGTCCTTGCTTATACCTGGCATCACTTGCCTAAGAGACTTTGGCTTGATGGCAGACCATGAAAGCTGTCTGCATGTTACAATTCTATTTATTTAAAAGTTTATTTATTTTGAGAGAGTGAGCGAGAGAACAAGCACGAGTAAGGGAGGGGCGGAGACAGAGAGAAAATCCCAAGCAGGCTCTGCACTGTCAGCATGGAGCTTGATGTGATTCGGGGCTTTAACTTACAAACCATGAGATCATGACCCAAACTGAAGGTGAGCGCTTAACTGACTGAGCCACCCAGGTGCCCTTAAAAGCCTTATTTAAAAAAAACCTTGCATTTTGTTCCAGGTAGCCAAGACCATGAAATAGCCTAATGATATGGGGTTGGGGAACATGCTTGTTAAACACTTTTCTTTCTGAGAGAATGAACATGTCCTAATCTCTGTACACTGTTGAGAAGATAATCCATTGTGTGAAAGTTTCCCTTGCTTGTGTGTTCAAACTCCCAATATTCCACCCCAAAGAATAGGATGGACTACATTATTACCATCTATTCAGGAGCTGTTCAAGTGAACCATTTACCATGTCTAAGTCAAAATCTTGCCTTCTAGGTTCAAAATGCAATTAACTTCTGGCTCTTTAGGGAGAGCAGATAAATAAATAAATAAACCTGTTCCCTACATAATTATGCTACCCAAAGAGTCAAACTACTCTCTACCCTTTACACGTAGGTCAACTGGAATAATTATTAGTAATAATGCTTGATATTATGTGTTTCCATGCCTTTCCCTCAGGAGATCAAATTGCTTTACACACATTATCTCATTAATCCCTACTCCCATTTTGTGAAATAGAAAGAAGTGGGCTCCTCTTTGTGCTCATATTAAAGTGTTTTTCCTGCTCTCAGATGTAGCAACTCAGACCCAAGGAGGTTAAGCAACTTGCCCAAGGTCATACGCTATGTCAAGTGCTGATTTAGATCTTTTTATTCTTCACTCCTGTATTTTCCCCTCTAAACCACACTGCCTTCAGAAATGGTCCCTTCAGGCTTCATTGCCTAGTATACTGACCCATATCAGGGTTGAATTTTATTAAGTAGCACAAGGTTAAGCCCTCTACAAAAGAGGTCCTGAATCCACAGGGAGTGTGTTGCATCTCTGTTTTGTCCAAGGTATTCTCCATACAAATAAACTGTCAGAATAATTTCATAATTCATTGTTTTTTTTCAGATTTGCAAATGGCATTCCCCTACTTACTGGTGACCGGCAAACACACAAATTTTGCAAAGCTATAGCAATGAAAAAAACAAGATTCTACTTTGAGCAGAATTGATTCCCCATCTTGCCGCTGGCCCGCCCCCCCCCCCCCCCCCCCCCCCCCGCCTCCAATGCATTACTATACTACTCTAATGGTCTGTGACTTTGATGCTAAGAATGTAAATGAAAGGGAACAAAATCTAAGCCTTTTGAATCTTCTAAATCAATAGCAAACATTATTTGAATATTACATTGAACAGCTGTAATACTAGAGTAACTTTTCAGCCCTGGGGCTGCAGCCATTAAGCCTAAAGAATGACAGTTCTAAGCCAAAACAGTATTTTGAAAGACATTTCACTGTCAGTTTCTTTCAAAAAGTATTTCTTAGTCTGATGAAATTTAATATAAATTGATGAAAGAATTAAACTCTCATCTGTAATGGAGAAGCCAAGGACAGGCATACTGTAGGGATATTTTTGTTTCCTTTTGAACCAAAAAATTGATCTTTAGCTGGGGGCTAGTTTAAAAAAAAGCAAAAACAAAAACAACAGCAAAAAAACCCTAGGACATGATTCCAGAACATTTTAGGGATAATAAGGCAACGTTGTTTCAATATGACTTCAGCCAAAGGTTGGGTAAAATATAATAGGAAGGAGCTTCTCAACATGGAGTCTGTTTCTCAGCATTGTAACTCTATAGGAAAGCTTCCTGAAATCTCTCCTTCTGCTCCAAGCAATCTTTGACTCCTTGGGTAATTAATTCTTTTCACTGAAATATGCTGTTCAAGCCCTGCTATATATTTTTGCCTACATCTAGATCTCCTGGAGAGTAACAGAGAATAAGGCGCTGTCCCAATGGTGAGAGCCACTCTTCAAAGATAAATATCTCCTCTGTTTTATGTTTTGTTTAAATTGGAAGAGAACGGTCCAACAAAGCCTGCACAGTGTCAGTGTTTAAGATCGAGTTGTTATGCTATTTACAAAAAAAAAAAAAAAGTGGAGGAAGAAAAAATCATGCACAGCAGAAACCATGAACCTTATTATATGACTGCCTCCTATTTTACCAACTGACTTAAAACCTTTTTAAAAGCATGTATTTTTAGAACTTTGAAGCTCAATACAAATTGTAAGTAGATTGTAATGAACTTCTGAAATCCAAAGCCTTTAACGAAAATATCATCTGACTCTAAAATCCTACATCATAAGTTTTTAAGTTTCACCCTGGTAGGAAATCTAGGAAGCCTAAGAAAAGAGTATGAGGATACAAATTATGACATGTTAAAAATGTGTCAGTATGTTATTTTCATTTATAGTCTTCTGATATTTTTTCTGATTCTTCTATACCTTTTTCGTATAACTATATAACTTTCTTAAAAGTTCTATTAGGTATTTTTCTTTGCTTCTTTAAAATCCATCTTTATACTACCTAATGCTTTGTAAGCTATCTTTATATAGTTTTACCAAATGGAAATTATTTCTAGATTAAGTGTAACTATCTCTTAGTCAGAAGTTTTTATAAATTACAGTGGTTAAGGGTATTGACAGCATTTAGGACTTGGCTAAGCTATAAAAGCACTCTGTGCTTCTGTTTCATCATTTGTATGATGGGGATAATAACCATACTTGTCTTACAGAGTTGTGTTGGAAATTAAATGAGTTTGTATGGGACAAATGCTCTGTGCTTTGACCCATTATAAGCACCATGTAAGCTTTTACTTACAGTATTTGGTATTCTCACTTTTTTTTCAAGCTTTCTCTTTTATAAGCCTCTTCTTGTTTAGTTTGTTTGTTTTTTAATCTAGCTCTCTAAATGTATGTTAGTAGTAGAATGCGTACTGGTCTCAAGTCAGGGCAATTATGTTCCATGCACTAGTTTTGCATATGTTGCTTACTTGTTAAGATTGCTCGGGAACTGTGTGTTGTCACTTCAGGTTTTTAAATTTCCTTATTTACAATGAAGGTACTAAAAATAATAATAATAATAATAATGATAATTAAATAAATAAATAAAATGAAGGTACTAAATTAGATTAACAGTTTCAAGACATTTGGATATCAACTTACAAATCAGTAAGGACCAACATAGTGGTCAAATCTTTATCAAGGAAGTATTTACAAAAAGAACATAGTGCACCTTCACTAGGATTTTATATGTATAAAAAACCCTTTTCACATTTTCACACCACAAAAAAAGAAGAAAGACGTAATCTTGAAGTGAAGTCCTTTACATTAAATAAATTTAACTTTATGAAAAACTCATGTGATAGAATAATGGAAATATTTTAGTATCAGTTTCAGCTGAGGATTCAAGACAATTGATGCCACATTACAAGTTGAGTTGTGAGACCACCATGAAGGATTTGCAAAAGAAATTATGGAGACCAATTTTGGGAATCGAAACATTCTCGGCCATTTTGCAAATATGAAATTACTAAAAGTGGAGATAAAGGGATTTTTGGGAAAAGCGGTGTCGTTAAGTCCCACTCCAGTTCCTTGGGGGAGGTTTTTGGGAGTGTGGGGTGTCTGGCCCCCATTTTACACACTGGGAAAAACATTCAACTGAACCGCTTAGAGTTTAAAATGTATACCTTAGTGCTTGGGAAACATAGTGTACTGCCAACGATGGATGCCTGAGACATCAAAAGAATAGCAGAACAAGAGAGAAATGGCCTAACTGGGCAACATGCATCCCCTGGGGGATAAATGAAGTATAAGCATTTCCATGGACCAGACACAGGCGAGGTAAGTACACCAGCATGGATATGAAAGGCAGCCCACACGGGGCTCTCATAAGTTCTATGTAGGGGCTGTCTGTGATCCCAGCATTACAGAAGGTAGGCAAGAGGCTGAAGAAAGAACTTAAAGGAACAGGAAGTGATAGGTTTGTACTCCTGGAGAGAACTGCCGGAAAAATTTGTTAGGGATGGGAGTGTCTCCACTAATTTGTGCCTGTTAGATAAAGTGGTCAGTTTAAATACCTGACTTGTCCAGAGAGCCTGACTCCAAATATGGATCATGGCAGATTTAACAAGACAGTTTTCTTCCCTTTCCTCTTTTCCTCCTCCCCATAAGAGATAGAAAATATCTTGGGGCGCCTGGGTGGCTCAGTCGATTGAGTGTCCGATGGCTCAGGTCATGATCTCGCGGTCTGTGAGTTCAAGGCCCCTGCCGGGCTCTGTGCTGACAGCTCAGAGCCTGGAGCCTGCTTCGGATTCTGTCTCCCTCTCTCCCTGCCCCTCCCCAGCTCATGCTCTGTCAAAATAAATCTGTCTATCAAAAATAAACATTAAAAAACTAAAAAAAAAAAAAGTTAGAAAATATCAGTGAGCAAAATGGAGGAAGAGGGGTGAAGTCACAAATTAGGGATGGGGAAAGGGCATGCCAGTTACTCTATTCTCTCAGTGCAGGTGCTTAGCATGAGTCTGGCCCAAGACAGCAAGGGGAGAGGACCTCTTTGAACAACAAGTAAAGTTTTTATAATTACAAGTATAGATCAAATTACTGAACATAGGTGGTTGTCCCTGACTGAGACTAAGCAGAAAATCATGGGACTTACCCTAAATTTCATTGATGAACAAGAAAACAACAAGGCCCAGAGAATAAATGCTAAAAGAATAAAGGGTTGAGAATAAAATGGCTTAAGACCTCCACAAATCTTGCATTTCAACCTAACTTTTTTTTTTTAATTTTTTTTATGCTTTTATTTTTGAGAGAGAGAGAGAGAGAGAGATAGAGACAGAGTGCGAGATGGGGAGGGGAAGAGAGAGAGGGAGACACAGAATCTGAAGCGGGCTCCAGGCTTGGAGCTGTCATCACAGAGCCTGATGCAGGGCTTGAACTCACAAACTGTGAGATCATGACCTGAGCCAAAGTTGGGCATTTAACCAACTGAGCCACGCAGGCGCCCCTCAACCTAACTTTTATACTAACTGCAATACCCTCATTAGTTATTATTTTTGTTTTGTTTTGCTGTCAGCCTCACAGTTGAATATTAGTGAACTAGGGAACCAGTAGATTAGATGAGATTTGTGATCACTTTACCAGACATACTTACGGGGAAAAAAATGTCAAAATACCCACTTGTAAATTCTAATTCACCTTCTGAAACTAAGCTATCACCATCTATCCTTTTATTAGACCACAGAATAGTGATAATAATCAAATAATTTTTATTGAGAAATGTTAGTAAAATAAGTTATTTAGTATTTATATTAATATAATTTAGCTAGAGCATTAGGAAACATTTCATGAAACTCACCTTTGCTGTGTATTCATAAATTCTCCTAAAAACTGTGACATCAGGAATACAGTTTGAATTCTGCACATGAGAGAGATTTAGAGGAAGGAAGCTGTGCTTCCCCTGATGGATTCTAGACTTAAGTTAGCCTAAGAATTAGCAAAGGAAACAAATATTAAATGATTACTGGGTCCTAGGAGATATGTTAAATGTTTTATGTATGAAACTTTAGGTAAGACAAAGAAATCTGGGAATGGGAATTATTACCCTGATTAATAAAAACAGGGCAATTGACACTGGTATATGTAAGTTAAAATTCCCAAGGTCCTAGAGTTTCTGAATAGCAGAACTAGCATTTTAAATTCAGTTTCACCTACTCCAAAATCTACTCCCTTTCCACTGTACCCAGTGAATACTTCTACCTATTCATTAAAATTCAAATTGGATACATTATATCTGATTATATAAAACATTTCATCCAGTGGAAGCACTGGTTTCATACCGTTTTTTGTCACATCTTTGGACTTTAGTTTCAAGCCTTGTAGAGATCTTTATGCTTACTAGCAGGTTTTTAAAGGGTCACCTGGGGCGCCTGTGTGGCTCAGTAGGTTGAGCGTCCAACTTCGGCTCAGGTCATGATCTCATGGTCTGTGGGTTCGAGCCCTGTGCTGACAGTGCAGAGCCTGGAGCCTGCTTCAGATTCTGTATCTCCGTCTCTCTCTGCCCCTCCCCCACTCATGCTCTGTCTCTCTCTGGCAAAAAATAAACATTAAAAAAAATTAAAGGGTACTTGTGCATATTTAAGTTTAGACTAAACTAAGGCAGTGACTGCCTTATTCACTTTGTGTCCCATGGCCTCGCAGAGTGCCTGGAAACTGGTAGGTCCTCTGTAAATGTTTCTGAATTTTATAAATAAATGATAGTGAATAATATTTTCGTTCATTTAGTTAATGCCTATTAAGTTCCTATTAAATACTATGTTCTAAACACTGGCAATTCCACCAATGGAGAGCAAGATAGAGATGGTTCCTGCCAAGTGGATTTTGTAGTCTAGTGGGGAAGATGGAGTTAAGCAAAAACAATGAAGGATGTTCCGTATTCCCAGTGGAGAAACTGAGTGCTGTTGGAACACAGAGCAGGAGTCTTTGGCATGCTTTGGGTGCTTATGAGTCGAGAGTGGGACGTGGTCTGGTGCATTTAACGTTTTAATGTGGTTCTATGGTGAGGCAGCATTTATCTGCTGCCTCTTAAATGGAGAGGCAAAAACATACATACAGAACTCACTGAAAATGGGACCAGTGCCACTTGTTATGCCCAGAATTCGTGATCCCCAAAGACCACTAGGGAGCCGAGTCCGATGTAAAAGCAAAGAGCCTTTATTCGAGCTAGCTCAAGCTCAATCCCCTACCTGCACCTACGCAGCGGTGAGATACCAGGGAGAGAGAGCGAGTTTCAAAAGCACAAAGGTTTTATTGGGGCCTAGGGGCAGTTGGTGAGGTAATGGCTGTGGCCTCAGCTGATTGGCTGGGGAAGGGTCCGAGTCCTGTTAGGCAGGTAAGGGGGGGGTTACTCAAGGGGAGGAGGTGTGGTCAAGGTGAAGGACACAAAACAAGATGGAGTCGGCCGGCGTAGGCCCGCCCTTTCACCACTCAAGTTTCATCTAGAACCAGAAAAAAAAAATATCGTGGAAGTAGTTAATAGTTTAGGTGGTAGAGCCATGGAGGCAACTCTCGCTAAAAAGATCTACCCAGGGGCACCGGGGTGGCTCTGTTGGTTGAGCGTCTGAGTCTTGATTTCAGCTGAGATCATGATCCCAAGATCATGGGATCCAGCCCATGTTGGGCTCTGTGCTGAACATGGAACCTGCTTAACATTCTCTCTCTCTGTCTCCCCTCACCTCCCCTCTCTTCCTAAAGCTGAAAGAAACCTACCTACAGTCCCAAGGATGTACCTTCCTTTCCTTATACCACCCTCTTCTGTGCTTTTGCTGGCCTGTGTCCTTTGTTAAGAAGGATGCCCTCCTTTCATGTCGTCACTCAAGCATTGTGTCCTGTGTGGAAAGCACTCTTTTCTGGCTTCTCCAGACAGAGCTGTTGTTTCTTTTATGAATTGGCTGCGTCTTGTACCTTCCTTTTAGCACTGACTACATGGAGCTGAATTTGCATTCTTCTGGTACTGTATCTTCTTGAAGGTAACAGTAATTTTCTTTGTGTCCCCCATACCTAGCACAGTACTTGTATTGCAGTAATTTGTGTATTAAGTGTTAAAGTTTTTCAATATCAAACATCCCAAATGAAAGCTAAACATTTCTATTGCTTATCCAAATGTTTTACCTACATGGCATCAGACGTGGGGATATTTGAGTTATAGAACTTCCCACATTTTTATCTGGCTATGTGGGACCATATATAAAAAAGTTACTTTTTAGCTCTTAAAGAATCCTAGTATTTTGAAAAACTAGTAATGTGGATTCTTGAATTAGACTGCTGGGGTCTGATTCTAAGCTTTGTCCCTTGTAGACTTCATGGTTGTAACTTCTCTGTTCCGCTTGCTTCATCTACAAAATGAATCTAAATTGTAGCTAATAGGGTGGCGGCGTTTAAATAAATGATGGGGAGATAATAGAAAGTGCTCCGTACTATCCTTTAAATAGAGTACAATGAGTATTTAAAAGTAGTGAGTATGAAATTACAATTTCCATTTCATATTCTCGTGTTTCTAAGCTTCAGGTGACAACTTTTATGGGTTGAATTCTCTGGATGCAGTGGCTAAAATGGAGGTTGAGTGGAGAATATATTTATTAGATTCTCTTCTGAAGAGAGGAGGAGGAGGAAGCAATTTGGGGCAGAGGAAAAAAATGAGCTACACTTCAGGCCAACAAAGTCTTTCCCATCCTGGAGGGGAACCTGGAAGTGAATATTGTGAGGCAATGTCCACCTTTGGGCAGAACTGGTGGGTGGTTATACCCTACCTCACTCAGTACCAGATTCAGGCCCTGAAAAGAAGGGTGGGACCTTAGGCTGGGCGGCTTTTCTCAGAAGACACTGAAATTGCTAACAGCCAGGGGCTACCTGCTGCCCTCATTCCCTGGAGCCCATCTTGAAGGATCTGAGAAACTGGTAGTAGATGGCTCTCCATCTATTACCCCACTCTATGTGCTGTACTATGAATGAACACACATTGCATTTAGATGATGAATTTCCAAATTCTTTTAATCTGTTGAAACAAATTCCATTCCTTCATTCATGCCCCTCACCCTGTCTTCCCCTGATATTTCTAGCTGTATTGATACTGATATAGGTCTTTCTAGAATCTCTTCCCTTTCTTTACAAAAATAATCATTTACAGTTAAGAATCTAAAGAATGTTTCTCACGTGTATCACTATCTGTGATGATAATTCCCCCGAATTAGCATTTTATTTCACTTATTTTGCTTTTTTTCTTTGTTCTATTTTCATTCTTCTCCTTCCCTTTACTTTTTTCCCCTACCTTCTTTCTTTTCCTTTCTTTCCCTGTCCCCTTCATTGTAATTCTATTTTAACTACTTTCCAAAATCTATACATTTTTATGGTTTATTTTCTCACAGAAAAAAATACCAGAATGGTTCATATTTGTTCCTGAGTTATGTTATTCTCACTAAAACTGTATTTGTGTGTCCATTTTCTTCATTTACTATTAATGTTTGTCATGGTCCTGCTTCAAGTGACCTTGAGGCTTCTAGTAAACTAATCTGTTGTAAGGTTCCTTTTAACAGCAGCAATGATTCCCCCCCCCCCCCCCAATAAAAAGAAAGACTAGGTACCCAGAAATTAACAGATAGCTTTTGGGGACCAAATATTTTTCTATTTGTTCCTGGTGTTTTGGAAAGTTCAGGGTAAACTATTCAAGGTTGCTTTCTACTCAGATCTAATTTTTTTTAATGTAGTCAAGGTTTTAGTGAATTTTTCTATAAACAGTGTCCAAAGAATATATTTTTAAAGGCTTTATGTGGATGTATGGTTTTGATTGGATTGCATAGATTAAATCTAGAAACTGTTTTTTAGGGAAGAAATATGAAAGCGATTGCATTACCCCCAGAGGCTATATATATACATATATATATATATATATATACACACACACACACACATATACACACACATATACATATATATATTTAATACTTGCAAGCTGAAAGTAAATTGCTAGCACATCCTTACCCTGATTTTAATGCTCTTCTCTGAAAACATGGTAGTATTTAGTGTATTTCTTTTGTAAACCAGACATATGAGGCACGATTTATAAACATTTTTTTTTTAACTGAAATGGAGATTTAAAAAAGAAATACCAGAAACTCAGAAGGAAATGTATAAAACCCCCTTCTCCCAAAAGAGCTGCAAAAAATTACTCCTTGAAACATTGGACTACAAGAAACATTTGCATTTAGTAAGCTACATTATTTATAGATGTGGAAAGGCAACCTCTCATCCCTGTCTCCTAGTTTATTTTAAATCTATAAGATTTACAAAACAAAAGTAAGAGAAACATGTGTTGAGCAATAAATAAATACTAGTGAGCTTCTGTATTCTTTTAGCATTACACTATTTTCATCATTTTTGACACAAAGATGTGTTTTGCAGGGAGGGAAAAAGCACATTTTGAAATAACTTGTTAAGCAGGGGATGAAAAACTGGTAACAAAAAGAAGGGAAATGGTTTTGATTTTCATTATGCTTAAGGTCATACACAGGTCATGTTTAACACAGATTCCATTTTCATATATTTTAATAAAATCTGTGTATGAAATTTAAGTAACAGCTGTGGAAAGAATTTGATCTAAAGAAGCAAAAACTAAGTGTCACTTTAATATTAACCTTCTAGTGATGAATAAGCAAACATAAGAAAAAGAGGATGCCATCTTCAAATCAGAAGGCAGAAGCGTTTGCTCCCTAGCTACTGATGTGAAAGAAATATTTGATGGTGGTGGCCTTGTAACAAGACATCCTGGGCTTGCCATTACACCAAGGGTAGTAAATTAAATACCAATACATGTATTTTACTTAGGAATGCTCAGCCTAACTGGGGAGAAAGAGTTAAATGTCAGGTTGTCTTGTCCTTGAAAAAAAAAAAATTACTATTTTTTTTTTTTTTTTTAATACCGTGGCAAGAATTGAAGTACTGCTCACTTCCCATTTCTCCTCTTCTTTTTGTACTTTCCCGGAGAGATGGATCCACTGCTTTATAACGTTGCTGTCATTCATAGACTAGAAGGCTGGTCTTGGCCTTACTTACAATGTGGTCCCCTGTCCTTGTGCTTTTTAAAGACCTATATTGCATCTCTTATAATACCTTAGCTTGCCAGTAAGAGTATAATTGCAACTTCAAGCCTGATTTCAGTCTTCAAAAATGAAATCGCTCACATTTTACTTAGACATAGCATTAAGAATCAGCTATTCCCCCCCCCCCCCCCATGGGTGGTATTCTGCTTATTTCTCTAATTAACACAACTATTTTCTTTTGTGTCGTGTGAAATGGAGAATAATTCAGAAAAGGTTTTGAGTGAACAGCAGAATGTCTGCAGCCTAGCCGCATGAGTCAGTATGTAATAATTGGCCTGAATATATAGATAGGCCATTATGGGACTTGTTAAGGTTTGTGTCAGGCCCCTGCAATAATTATTGAAGGCCTAATTCAGACCAGCTTTCCTCCACAAAATTAAATAAAAGGGGTACTGGATACACCATGCATCGGAGGGATTAGTCAATTCTCTTTGCACAGCAGTGACCTTTGTATCCCCTCTATTAACGAGTGGGAAAGATTTAACTGCGCTGCACGTGGCCTTGTATTTTCCGGCCATTATTTAAAACATGTCAAAATGAGTTCGGTAACTCTTCAGTCATTTTTAACCTCACCTGTTCCTCAATCAAGCATTTCAAGCCCCACCTTTTCTTTCTTTCTGTTTTTTAATCAAACCCAGAGCTTATTTGGAGTTTTTATCCTACATAATTCTGTAGGAGTCTTAGAACTGCGTACCGCTTGAAGTTCTATAAAATAACTGTACTGCTTGTCAACTAGGAAGTGAATATATACACTGATATTTGCCACAGAGGTCACACTATGTCTAGTATTTTGTGATTTAATTGCACACCGAACGTAGGCTTGAGTCTGTTAGAAAAAAAGACGGATGCAGACTTGATGAGGTAATCTTTTACCCTCCACATCATATTTCACTTAAATGGTAGTCAACATGCAGCCCTAATTGGCAGTCAAATCAGAACCCTGTTGACTGTAGCTAAATGCATATTGCCTAATTGTACAATTCACATAACTTCATGTAAAATTCAAGGTATGAATGTCCTTTCTAAAGATGGCCTTGCCAAGCATAAATCAATGACTTTTTCTTTCAATCTTGAAAAGTTCATTTATTCATTGGCTTGTGATTTCATGGGTCAGTTAATTACTAGATTTCAGAGTTAATTAGGTTAATGGACATGTACACAGTATAACCGATATAGAACCAGTTATCTCAATGTTTCATAAATGTAGCTGCTTTTGGTTTGTTTTCCAAAGTTACAAATAATTAAAAGTACATTGCTTGCGTGAATCTAAGGTTTATTTATTCTTGTCTTCGCATTGACTTGCTGACCTCATTTGCACTAAGAGACAAGTAGTAAATACTTGTAAACTATATTTATCTTTGAAATTTTTAATTGGGATGAGTATTTACTACATAAAGTCTTTCAATGAATCTAGTGAAACAGAATTTAAACTTAGTGTTCAAAGAATTACTGGATATTATCTAACTGAATTTCTTATTCTAAAGGAAAATTCTCCCTTTACAACACTGTTATTAGATACAACACTCTTATTACCTAATCTGAACCTCCCAGTTCATAGGAACTCACTGTTTTTCTGGGCAAGTCTGTTTATTGTCGTTTCTAAAAGTTGTCATGTAAAGTTCTTCCTGTTAAGTCAATGTCTGCCTCTCTGCATTTTCTCTCCATTGGTATAATTCTGTCATTGAGAATCTCAGAGGCTAAATCGAACATCTTTCAAACGACAGTCATTCGTTTGTCGACAAATTCTTGCCGTCACATGTCATGTTCTTTCTATCTTTGGTTCTTCAAACTAAACGACCTCAGTTTCTTTGGCTGAGCTGTAGAATATGTACATTTATAGAGCTCTCATGGCACTGGCTGCCCTTCCTTGGAAAACTCTAGTTCTGTGTAGAGGCTTCCAAGACTGAACAAACTGCTCCAAGTGCAGTGTGGAGAAGATAAAGTACACTGAATCTATAATATTATAGGCTAATGAGAGTTTAATTAATCCAAGCTACTACTTGTTAGTTGGTTTAGCAACTTAATGTAAAACTGGCCAATTCTAATGTAAAAATAAATCACTTTAAGACATGTCTCCTAGAATTCACTGACTCTACTGTTCAAAACTTAGGACTAATTGGTTCATGAAAATTTCAAACTCCAATTTCAACCCATTGAGGTCTTTTGAACCTTGATTCTGTCATAGGATCTACAGCAATTTCTTTCAGCTTTATATTTATAAATCTGATAAATTTCAAGCTAATCACGTGTGGGTGTGTGTTTATTAGTGTGTATGAGTAAATGTTCTGTGTGCAATGATATAAGGAAATAGTAACAAACTATATCTCCGCTTTCCATCTCATCCCCAAGTTACTCACTAACAGAGAATTTGTTATGTACACAAAGATTCTTGTGAAATGCAGATGGAAATACGGTCTATGACAAGAATTCTAAGCATGGTGAAAATTTCACAGGAGGAAAGGAAAGGGACAGGTTTTCTAATCCTTTTTAAATGTATTACCTCATATAATAAACAACTTTTAAAAGAGGGGTTGTTTCTGTTTTACAAATATGGAAAAATAGGGCCCAGAGAATGAAAGAGCTTGCCAGTAATTGCATACTTTTAAAATGATGAATATGGAATTAAAGCATTGCTGTCCAAAGGTCAGGCATAATCTACTGCACCAAGACTTTTATGAGTGTGTTAAGAGTAAGATTTTGATAAATCAGAATGAGTTAAAAGAAACTCAAGACAAAGAATATGGTAGAATGGCAAAAGAAACAAAGTGTGTATTCTAACAATGGAGGATCTACTGAGTTTCTCTCGCATGTCTTGTTTTATGCTTTTCTCTAGGGATAAAAAAGAGGCAATTGCTAGGTCATATTCTATTGAAGAGGGACAGAGATGGAGGAAGCCTGCTAATTTAAATGTTTATGTACAGGGGTGCTGGGTGGCTCAGTCGGTTAAATGTCTGACTCTTGGTTTTGTCTCAGGTCATGATGTCACAGTTCGTGATTTTGAGTCCCGCGTCAGGCTCTATACTAACAGCACAGAACCTACTTCAGATCCTCTGTCTCCTTTCTGCCCTCCCTTGCTCATGCTCGTGCGTTCTCTCTCTTGAAAATAAACTTAAAAAAAAAAGTTTATGTACAGATGATAGGAAAGAGCTAAATTCAGTTACACATGAACAGTGTTTTGCACATGAATAAAATCATCTGGAAGAGAAAATTAAACATTTTGGTAATTGTGAACAGTAGGAGCAAAAGCGCACTGTGGTGAAAGAGCATATTCTAAGGCAGTGTTGCCTGAGTACGAGTTATGAGGGGAAAGGGAGGAAGGAGTGATAAGAATCAGGAGAGCCACACGGAGGTCAGATCTCAGAAGACATGCTTAGGAACTTACACTGCCTTTCGCTAATACGGGGAGAGAATGAAGCAGGGGAACAACTTAGAGTAGGTGTATTACTTGACATCACACTATCTGTGTTGGATATTGGGAGTGAGAGAGCAGGGAATGCCAAACCAGTGAATATACCCTGGGTAGACCTATTTGGTTGTAAGAAACAAAGGCAATGGGGGTTCTTACCTGTGTTCACATGTAAGAACAGGAACTGTAATAGACACTGTACTAGACCTTAGTGTCAAGACTTCACAGAAGTATGTCCCTAATAACATAACTCAACTCTAATGTTTTATCCCATGTGCATCTCAGTAGGTCTAATCTTCCCTCCAGAGATTTTTTGTCACCTTCTGCTTTATCCTCTGCCTCCTGCTTTCTCTGCACTTGTAACATTGGCCTCCTTGTAACTTTAGCTTAATAATAGTCCATTATGTCCTCTTAGGTTGTTTCTACATTGACAATCCTTTTATTTCCTGCCCCTCTAGTTTACTGGATGATTCTCTTCATATTCTACAATGCCTTTACATTGGAAATCTGGGTAACCCAACTTAAACATAGCTCTTCACATCAGACTCTGAAGGTGTTTTTTGACATTAGGTTGTATACTCCCCACCCAAGTCAAATCATAAGCAGAGGAAACAGGGTTATATACATCACTACACGGAGCTGCCCCTTTTATAAGCACAGTTTCCCTTAGGAAAAGTGATGGATATGATAAATATTATAATTAACTTCTAGGGAATATATTGTGATAATGCAAGTAACAGAGGACAATATCAGGGAAATGGTAATGGAGATGTAGTCAAGCACTATTTAGAAGATGACTCTAAGTCTTTAATTAGTTTGAGAGGAAAAGAATCAATGACTCCAGTGATTCTGACTGGATCGACTTATGACAGTAGGCAAACAGTGGAGATGCAAAAGGGTAGAGGAAAGGCAATTTTATGAGAGCATAGGGAAAATCATGAATACAAGTTTTGAACATATTAAACTTTTATTGCCTATGGGTCATAGAGCTAGATGAAATGAAGTTAAAATTCTTCTATGAAGTCAGTTCTAGAAAGATTTGGGTGCATAAACAGATGGGACAGACTATTGCTCAAAGTAGGAGTGTGAATGACCTTGCTGCTGGAGAAGAAAACCTGTGCAGATGTAACATAGGCAGGCAGAGAAGGAATACAATGCAAGACCTACAAAGGAGTGGTTAGGGATACTAAAATACAACAAAAATAACAGGGAGAGCATGGCGTCAGCAAAATCTAAACAGTCTTAAGATTGTGCGGCCTGTCAAAGAACCAAAAATCAATGAATAAAACGGACAGGTGTCCATTTTACTTGGCAATTAGATGTCCTTGATGGTGTTGGAAGAAGACTTTTAGAGCTATGTTGTGGTCAGAGTAAGACTGTTGTTGAGTAGTGGCTGGTGACGGTATGGGAACTTAAATGTGGGCAACTCTTGAGAAAGAAGGAGGATGATAATTAGATGTGCTATGAAGACCTAACATCTTTTGTTTTTCATATTTACCTTTCAGATGAGTGAAATTTTGGACGTAGCCTGAGATCTTTTATAAGAAAGATCCAGGTGCCGAGAACAATTCAAGCAACCAAACTAGGTTAGAAAAAGAAAAACTGTGAGGCCTAGAAAGGCTAGGGGGAAGAAAGGGTCACAGAGCAGAGAAGGGGATAGAACCAGTAGGAGGATGTATTATCGGGTTGGCTCTATTACTGGCGAATAATTCCTCAATTCTGTGCGAGAGTGTGAGAATCTGTGTGAAATGCATCTTAGGACCAGGTAGGATGTATTTGTCAATTTGCTCCTGTAGGCCAATGGTCAGTGTTTTGCCTCCAGTGGTGTTAATCCTCTGAAATTCTGGGTTGTGCCTGTGGGAGTGCCAAATGAATGTTCAGGGTGGAGTCCACAGAAAAATCCCATGGTGGGAGGTGCGAATGCAAGCCACAGACCCAAGTGGAGCTGTATGTATGGTGCTCGTCATTACATCCATTGCTGGAGGGAGAAACGGATGAAGTCAGGAAATTCGAAGTCATGCATTGTAAGCAGAGGATGAAGATAGGAAGACCATAAAGTTTTAGCTGTCAAAGTCCTTGATGGCAATTGTCATATGGCCCCCAAGTCTTTTTAACTTATCATTTCTTACATTATTCTTAGAGATAATAGATTGTTTGAAGGCAAAATATTCTCTAGTATTCACTGTATTATGTGCTAGTAACCCTGTCAAAAAGGAAATGGTGTTTAACTTAGTTTGACTTAATCTTCTGGATGTCCCTGATTTTTATTAATTCCCTCTTTATACTGTTAGTGGATGCAAAGCATTTGCTTAATTACTGTATCACACAGTTTTTCCACAGAAATATAGTTAGTGCCCATAGTTTTAAGAATCTTGTATTTTCCCCTTGTTTTGAAAAATTGGACCTCTGCTTTTCTATATTGTTTATAATATTCTCATTTTCTATGATTCCAAGATTCTCTGCAGTAGTTCTGAATAACCTTTGCTAAGTCTAAGTCTCCTGGAAGTTTTTCTGAATCTGACAAGTAAACTAATTTAAAATCAGTAGGTACTTTCTTACTATCTTCCTATCTGGGGTCCAATGGCTCCTCAAGCATCTTTGTGGACTATGGATTACAAAATAAATGATAGTAGCTGAGTTAAACCTCACTTAATGTCTTAATTTTAATCTTGATTCTAAATTAGTTTTTATTTTACTAGTGTTGATGACAAATGTATTAATTTTTTGTACTAAAATATATGCTTTTAAACTAAACCCGTGAAGGCTAATTAATACATATTAGTCATAGTGTAGTACAAATTTATTGGTTAAAAAAATAAGTAAGGAATAATGTTAATTCAATATAGCCTTAGTTTTATCTTCAAAATTGTCTCGTCCTGATAAGTCTTCCTGAGACTCTTCCAAGAGCTATACTTCAAATGACTAACTTGGAGTGGTGACTTTAATATTCCTAAACCAGCTAAGTTGTCTATGTGGGATCTACTTTCTATTCAGAGACAGTAAAGAAGTGCAGATTTTCTTTCCAGTTTCTTTGTCTTTAAAGAGTGTGGATTCACCCAAGCCCACTGTAGAAGCTGCCAATAAATGCAGTTCAAATGAAATGAAAGGAAAGTAAGTGGGCTAGAGTAAAATTGCAATTCAACTAGCATTGTCTGAGCAAATCCGATGGGTGTTGAAGTATGTCCATCTATCCACTCTTTGGGAAGAGACTGTGGCCACTTTAGGACCAGGGGATTGCTGAGAAGCAAATTTTTAAAAGTACATCTTGGTTCACAGAGGACTGCAAATTAGAATAAGTTGGTAAATGATGTCTTAAGTTTAAATTCATATTCCAAAGCAGAGTCAGCAGTCAGCATGTTTTATAATATGAGCATTTAGGTACTAGCCGGTTTAGATTTATAACTCATCCCATTGTCGGCTGCAAAGACTGAGCGAATTGATGAAGCTATTTTATTAGTGGTGCTACATATTGAGTGCTCTTCCGAAGCCTCCTTTTATCACACTTTAAAAATCATTCTCTAATTTAACAACGATATTAAGAGAGCTCTTTTATTCAGTCCAATTATGTGGAAGCACACTCATTTTTTTTTTAAGGGGTTAATCTTTAGGGATGAAACAGATTATCAGCTTTTGAACCAATTTAAGTAGAATCTCCAGAAACAAAGCCAGGACAAATAATTATTGGCAGTTCACAGAAGGCATTCTGTGCCCACTGCGCTGCTGGATTCCGTTAAAGTCAGCTTGCTTGTCTTAATGGGAAACACCTGTGGTCCGGAACGTAAGAAGACAAATCAAACTAACTGTGCTTTGAGACACTCAAACTAAATTATGGAAATAAAAATCTCCTCGTCTCAGCATCGCCAATGTCCCTCTCTCCCTTGAAACAGATATTAAAGAGAGGCTGTTTTGAAAGTATTTATTTCCCCGAGGCATTCCGGAACTCTAAACATTGTCAATGAACACGTCAGCCAGAAGACAAGTCCCCCAGACTCCATGGCCATTATTTCAGTGGCCCATTAAATAATTTAAAAAGAGCAAGCTTGTAGAAGTAAATGCAAACTCTTTTCTTTTCAAACTTGGGAAAATGATTAGTATGTCAAAAGGGATAGAAGGTACCTTCTTTTCCACTTGTCTTAAGTAAGACGTTTTGGATAACATAACTTTTTTTTTTAAAGGACAAGTTTACTTATTTTTGGCGGGGCTAGAGAAGTGTTCAGGTCAGGAGTGTGATCTGATGGAAAGGTGTCATCTGCAAAATACTTTACAATAAATATGATCAAAATGAAAAGTTTCTGCATTAATAGGTGCTCACAGGGAGACTCCAAGGATAAAAAGGAGATCTTTGAAAAAGGATGTGTAGAATCTCTCCTTTGGTCCTCTGAATGGCCAAAGGCTATTCCATAGCATGGGCTAACGTGGCTTAATAAACTGTTCCCAATGACACTGCAAGGAACTTACTTCTACATGTTTCCCAGAAAACATGTTTAGTATTACTGATAGATTTTAGTATTACAGCAAAAACATTTCTGGTAAAGATAATACACTTAAAAAAATAGTTTTAATGTTTATTTTTCGAGAGAGAGAGACAGAGTGCAAGTCAGGGAGTGGCAGAGAGAGAGAGAGAGACACAGAATCCAAAGAAGGCTCCAGGCCTTGAGCCATAAATACAGTCCTACGTGGCACTTGAACCCACAATCTGCAAGATCGTGACCTGAGCCAAAGTCCAGACACTCAACCGACTAAGCTACCCAGATGCCCCAAAGATAATACACTTTTAAAATTGCAATGAATAATGCATAATAGCATCAAAAGAGATTAGTGACACTCCAATATATGGTGACCTACGCCATACATGTAGATGTTATCCATACTGTAAAACTTTCCAATCTAATGCAGTAAAAATGAAATTTTATTTTTTTGACTTCCAGTAAGATTTAATATCATTTTCCATGTAAAATTGATTATTAGTTTGTAAGAATTGAGGAAAAAAAAAAAAAAACAAAAACTAACATAGTGACCACTAGAAATCCATGAATCTTCACCGAACTTTTGTGATAAGATTGCTGACTTGCAAAATCAAAGAAATGGGAAATACATTTCTAAGCATTTAACTTTTTTTTTTTTTTTTATAGTGTCTATGTTGAATTTAATGCTAATGGAGTGTGATTTGAATGATAATATGTTTCACTGCATAGGCAGCTGCTAGTGCAAAACCAAACCAAAGAAAACCCCATTCTAGTGGTTACAAGACCTGATCAAAATGGTAATTACTGGTAACATTAGTTAGTATTTGTTTCACATAGTGCCAAAAAAAAAGGGTGTTTAAGGTTTATTTTAAAATAGTGAAAAAACATTGAATACATTCTCAGTATAAGAAGTAAGCGTTAAAACAGAAAGTAAAACAAATTAAATGATGTATTCCCCTTTAAAACAATTTTAGGGGCTTCTGGGTGGGTCAGTTGGTTAAGGCTCCGACTCGTGGACTTTTGATTTTGGCTCAGGTCATGATCTCAGTTTCATGGGTTTGAGCCCTTCATTGGGTTCTGCACTGGCAGTGGGGAGCCTGCTTAGGATTCTGTCTCCCTCTCTCTCTGCCCCTCCCCTGCTTACACGGTCTCTGCCTCTCTCAAAATAAATAAACATTAAAAAAAACCCACCCAATTTTAATAGACAATAAATACTAATGTATTAAAGAAACTAAATACTTCATAAACAAAATTTAGCTTTACTGAAAAATTGAAAAATTATTGAACCTTATTTTACACTTGATCTTAGTCATAATCTTATTTTAAAAAGACTTTGATTACACAAAGTGCATTCCTGGCATTATCATTGATTTCCCAAATAGACTTTTGTGCAAATTTTTCATGCTGTTGATAAACTGTTTCCAAGTCTATACCTGCCTTGAGAATGTGAAGGGACATTTATGAGGTAACTGCAAATAGTTTCTATTGACTTCTTCATCTTGAAATAATCCCATCTCTTATTAGATAACAATGATAAATCCTTTTGAAAGGCCTGCTTTGTTTTTTGTTTGTTTTTGTTTTGTTTTTAGGAGATAGTAAACTGTAGTTTTTGTTTCAAATAAATCATTTCTAGTTTGTCCCAATCTTCTTTAGTGTTATGACATAGATGTGAAATTCTGATGAAGAGTTATTTGTATCATTTTCAGCACTGTCCTGTTGTATTCCACCTGTTTAGGAAGTCTTTGAAACATAGAACCATATTTGGCACATAAGCTTTGCTTTGTTTATTGTCATTTTCTTCCACTTCTTAAGGATTTTGAACTACAGAAGAGATCCTCTACGTAAAAAAAAAAAAAATAATAATAATGCAGTGGATACACCTCTGATAATGTCTCGGGACATAAATGATGCAATCTTTTTTTAAAAATGTTTATTATGTTAGAGACACACAGAGCATGAGAAGGGGAGGGGCAGAGAGAGAAGGAAACACAGAATCTGAAGCCAGCTCCAGGCTCTGAGCTGTCAGCACAGAGCCCGGCATGGGGCTCGAACCCACGAACCACAAGATCATGACCTGAGCCAAAGTCAGACCCTTAACTGACTGAGCCACCCAGGTGCCCCAATGATTCAATCTTCTGATTTTAAAAATCATATGAGTGTTTTATACCTATTAATATCTATAAATATTTTCTTCACTTTTGAATAGCTGAGTTTTCTTCTGATAGATGGGTGTAACACTGGACAGAAGCCTTAAATTGTTGTGCCAGATCATGTTTTGTCCTGCCCTGGTAAACATTAAAAGAAAATCAGGGTTTTATATAAGAACATTGACATCTACTTGTTAAAATTGCAATGATCCATATCTGGGAAAAGGAATAAATACATATAATGTTTCTGAATTGATTTTAAATGTATCCCTCTAGGTTAGGGTTTAAGTCCCGAACTACTAGCAAGAAGAATTTTAGGTGTAAATTATTAGGTACTTGAGTTTAAAAATCAGTTTCATGAGCGCATAATGGTGTCAGCAATTGACATAAAAAAAAAAAAATATTGAGCAAACTACATAGGATAAAACTAATCCAACAACTATTTAGTTATTGGAATATCATGGCCAATTATAGAGTACAGAATGCCATTGTCTTCTTTACTAATCAGGTTACATCATCTTGTTTTATGTTGTCATTGCCAACACCAAGATCTACCACGCTGGCAACTTCCTAGACAGCCAGTCTAGGAGAGGTGTTAAAAATCCATTCTTTGGAAATAGCCAGAAACATGGTTGTAGTTAACTCTGGTTTGCACCAGCAACTGCTAACATAACTGTCAAAAGGAAAATGATCCAGCACCAGAGCATGTAAGAAATCTCTTCTTTGAATCTGAACCTGTGACAGAAAAAGGGTTATTTATGGTCTCCCATTTCTTTCTAAGACGGGTGAGCTGCACTAACTATAGACTCTTTGGTTTGCTGAGCACTCACACACAAAATCGTCATCATCATTGTAATGGTCTCTGGCACTCTTAAAAACAGTAGTGCAGGGGGTGGTGTGTGGGGTGTTGGAGATTGAAGCAAGACAGTACTAAATTACTCTGACGAAAAATGGGAGAGGGATTTTGGGAGTAGGAGGGATGAATGAAAAATCAGAGGTGGGAGAAAAATGGCAATAGCTAAGAAAGTGAATAAAGTTAGCAGGGAGAGAGAGGAAAACTGATGTCAGCATGGCCAATAAAAGACATGTCTAATTGGGGAATTGTAAAGGAAATGCTGCGATAAATTCAACTTCTATTCTTTCATTTTAAGAAATCTTTGGGAAATTAAATACCACTCTAAATGGAGCTTATTTGGGGGAGGGCTCAAGGAAAAAAGTCAAGGGGGATCACTGACATTTCTAAATATCACGAAAAAATAATTTATAATAATACTACGTTTCTCTCTCACTAAAGGTTGAATAGAACTTAAAAACAAAAACAACAAAAACATGACAAATGCTAGGTGTGCTTAGAAGAACAGGTTTTTTTTTTTTTTTTTTTTTAAATTATTTTAATGTTTATTTTTGAGAGAGAGTGAGAGTGCAAGCAGGGGAGAGGCAGAGAGAGAGGGAGACACAGAATCTAAAGCAGGCTGCAGGCTCCGAGCATTCAGCACAGAGCCAGACATGGGACTTGAACTCACAAATGGTGAGATCATGACCTGAGCCGAAGTCAGACGCCTAACTGACTGAGCCACCTAGGCATCCTGGTAAATGAACAGGTTCTGATGGTCACATGGCAACAGATAGAAAATCAATAAACTAGAACACTCTCAAAAGAAGCCTACCGCTATAGTAGGGTGTCTTAAAATCATGACAGATGAGGAAATCTTGAGGCAAAAACACTTCACGCTTGAGATGAAGAAACGGAAGTTTACGTTTGGGGAAAGAGGGTCCGTGCTGGCTTTGCAGCACCCCGTGTTGCTGTGAAAGGTACAACTGGGACTAGCAGAGGTCAGAGGTAGGAACGTGAGACTGGTTTTCATGTAAGAAATAATTTGCTGACAACTGAATATGGTCAACAATAGAAGTTACTTTGGGAGGTGGCTGAAACCAAGTAGATATGGAGTATTCATTTCTTGATTGCTGTATTAGACCTGTCTGGACCCCGTAGCCTGCGAGTAGTTAGAATTCTATGATTTTACCTCTGGTTGTCCTTGTATTACATAGTGTGTGTGCTCCATTGCTTCAGAGTATGCTTCAATTTAGAGAAAATAGACCACGTATCATTCATTGGGTTCTATAAAAGAAAAAAATAGATTCTTCCATTTCAGCCAGTTATTTTAGCATCACTTTGCTAATTATACATTTCTGAAGTTTAACTCCTTGCTCACATGATTCATACAAGTAATTCACAATCAAATATAAATGAAGCTGATTTAATTAACTATTGACCAGCATAACTAAAATGAAGGGATCAAAAATTTTATTTTGAAATAGAACTCTGGAGTTTTGAAAACTGAGTTTATTCTTAGAAATCTATGTGAGGGAGAAAAACACGAAAGAAAGTAAGGGAAAAAGAAAAGGACGAAAGAGAGGGAAAAAGAGGGGAGAAGAGGTAAAGGGAGAAAGGTAGGTTCAAGTGTGAATATGTGTGTGTGCAATTTCCCATCCCAGTGCCTTTCAACAGGAGGACTAGAAGAGCAGCGAGAAAAAAGATTTATTTTTTAAACATGGTACTATTATGAAGAAAAGGCCACGACATGCCAAAATGTTGAAAAAAAGCAGCCCCTGAACTCTGGCTAGGAGGATTATGAAATTCCAAAAATATACTAG
The DNA here is from genome assembly GCF_046562875.1 of Panthera onca. Classification (NCBI taxonomy): domain Eukaryota; kingdom Metazoa; phylum Chordata; class Mammalia; order Carnivora; family Felidae; genus Panthera; species Panthera onca. Next base: position 153,836,586 of record NC_138346.1, read on the forward strand.
ACTGTGAGAACTACCACCTACATTTGAAATGTTTTACAAGTTAAAAATGTCACAGCGCATAAAAATAGTTTTTTTCACCCCTATGGACTGGCGGTTGGTGGTTTAACTTGAGAACCAGATTGCTGTGGTAGTATGAATAGCCTGAATATTCATTCACAGCATGGAAATAAAATGAAAAATGGCTTTCATCAGATTTTCCTTGTGTCCAGGAAACATATTTAGTCTTCTGTTTCCCTCAAAGCCTTTTTGGGGAGAAAAAGGAAAACAGCTCTGTTTTCAGAAATGCTTGTAATCAATCCTCTCAAATCCAGAGTGATTGTGTCATTTTTTGTCATGATTACATAAAGTTGTTTTTTGTGACTTTATTATTTTTTAACTAAGCTGGCTAGGAAAAGTAAAATATGAAACAATGCCATACAATTTCTTAAGAGTAGGCTGATTCCTCAAGATACACTATGTAACCTGAACAGGCTTACTTGAAAGGGTTTAGTTTTCTGTGTTCAGCACGGTAGCTCACTGTTGAAAAGCTTCCAGCCTCGATCACTTACCCACAAACAAAAGGGGCTCTCTTCCAATCTTCTCGCATTCTCGGTTCAGAGTCCGTGTGTTTTCTCTTGTGGATCTTCTGCTTCACAGTCCTGGGGCATTAGTAAACACCAAAGGTGTCCCAAACATATGGCTAGCCACAAGGTTTCCATGTGGGGTCTGGCTTTGAGTGTATTCGATGATTACACACTTCAAATAGAAACCCAGCTGGTGATTCCCTGAGCCTAGCTGGTCTCCATTTGCCTCCAAATGATCTGGGAGTGGATTTTCCTGTTTGAGGATTACCCGTTTCTGTAATGGCCCAGCTTCTGTTCCTTTGACCCTTTGGTCACCTCTGCATCCTAGGGATCAAACTACAGTGATCTTTCATTCCATTGTTCAAGAGCTGCAGCAGACAACCAAGGCCAGTTGGGCCCGCAGGAGCAGGTGAAAATGACCTATTAGTAGAAACAGAAACATATTTTTTAAATAGGCTCATATGTTCAATTCACCCTTGAAGGCTTTTATTTCCTCCTTGAACTTTTTTTTTTTTTTGTGGTTTTCCTTTTAACCCTGACGTTGGTTCACATAATCACAAAATTATTGATAATGGAGAGTTGAAGGACCCATTTTTTATTTTGCATTTTATCAGAGGGAAAAGCTAAAAAACTCTTTGAAGTCTTTCAAACATCTGGGGTAGCATAAATGTTTCCACATAGCGTAACTTAGTAACAAGTTATCTTTCTTTATCCCTCTTCCCCCCACCCCCCACTTTGTCTTTGAAGATCTATTTCTTTCTGCCAGGAACATTCTTCCACTCCTTCTTTTGCTAAATCTCTTGGAAAAGCCTATCAAAACAGATAAGCAAGAGTTGATTGTGTCCCTTTTATATGCTTTCATAGATCCTTGTGCTTTTAATACATAGATTCTCTTACAACTGTAGCTAATTAATTATTGTGGGTATAATAATGAAGCTGGGGTTATCTATTTACCATGTGTCTTCTCCACTTGGCAGTACTTTGAGCATGCTGAAATGGGTCAAAAATTTTTTTCAGTGTGGATTAGTTGTTAGCACAGTCCCTGGACCATGTTGGAGGCACTCAATAAATATTAGTTGAATAAAAAAAAATTATTGGCTATGTGAATGGAAACCCCAGGAACGGGATTCTCAACTTTCTAGATCATTTTTCTAAGTGATTTTCTAGATGAATGCAATAAACTTTATTTTCCTTAGTAGGTTGGGCGATCGACACATCAAATCAGGAGACATCTGGTCTTATTCCTCTCGGACTTTCTTCTTTTCCCCACGTGTCAATAGGCACTGTGTTCCTGCTTAGTCTTTAACTTTTACATTGGGAGCTCTGAGTAAGCAGGAAAGAGGAAAATCAAAGGAGACTACAGTGGCAATTAGGAGAAGAGCTTCAGGGCTAGAAGAGAGTGGAAAGTGAACAGGGGTGGCTTTCAAGGTTGAACAGCTAGGCTTGGCTTTAAAGAAGTTGGAACTGGTTGAAGTAGACCTTTTACTCTCCCCATTTTCAACAAATGTCTCCTCTCTGTGGGACTTTTCCTTTCTATAAGGCTCTCTATGTAAACTTCCAGCTCCCATGCTTGCCTGGGATCCTTCCTAAAAAAGCACTTCATCCTCTGGGTTATTGTTCCATCAAAACATCTCTGCTATGTGTTTGAATACCAAAGGGTCTGCTCTTTCTAGAGGGCATAGGGAGAAGGACTTGGGCTCTAGAATCTGAGCATCTGGATTTGAGTCTCTGCCTATTTGGTAAATTACTACGGATCTTGTGCCTCTGTTTTCCTTTCTCTGAATGCCCCCCATCCATTTCTGTGTGTGTGTGTGGGTGGGGGTGGGGGGTGGGGATGAGGTAGGTATTGAAACACTTTATAGATCTCTATAAACATCTGCTTTTCCTTCTAATGACTCATCTGATTAATAAATATGTCCTATAATATTACTGAGTGGTTATGTTACATGCCATCCATCCACAGCCTTCTACAGGCAAAGCTTTAGAACTCAATTACTTAAAAAAATTTTTTTTAACGTTTATTTATTATTGAGAGAGTGTGAACAGGGAAGGGGCAGAGAGAGAGAGATGCAGAATTGGAAACAGGCTCCAGGCTCTGAGCTGCCAGCACAGAGCCCAACGCAGAGCTTGAACTCACCGCAAGATCATGACCTGAGCCGAAGTCGGACATTTAACCGACTGAGCCACCCAGGGGTCCCCAAAACTCAATTACTTTTAACAATAAAATAATAGAAGCTACTGTTTACTAAGTGCCTGCTGTGGCCAGGTGACTTAAATAGTATTAATTAAATTGAAATAATTGCATAGAATTTTTATTTTATAGATTTGGAAACAGAGACTCAAAGGTCATTTGGCTGAATTTCAAACCCAGATCTTACTATAAACACCATCTTCTTACATCTCTGTCCAAAATAAAATCTCACTATTTTAAAAACATTGATTTGTTAAAAATTTTAGACCCTTTAACAGTCTTATGGGAGAAATATTAAAAGACACGTGAGTCTTTCGGACAGGCTTCCAAAAAGTTTTGTTGTTGTTTTTTAACTTTAGACCCTTGTTTTAAAAGCTTCACATACGAACAAAATTTGCATGTAATTTCACGGGTTTTATGAACTGCCTTAAGCCAATCCATGGAACTTTGGCTTAATAACCCTGCATTAAGGTATTATGAGCCCCATGACATAAAATTCCTTTCCAATACACAGCTTCCTCGGGCCTCCCTGGTCAGACAAAAGGCAGCCCAATGGGGCTCATGTACAGCTAACCAGGGCTTTTCATCAGTAGCAATTGTTGACGTTTTAAAGCCGTATAATTCTTTGTTGTTGGGTCTATCCTGTGTGTTGTAGGTTGCCAGCATCCATGACCCCTCCACCCACTGGATGCCAGTAATTACCACCCCTCGCTTGTGAAACTATAAAGTCTCCAGAATTGCTAATGTTCCCTGGGGCCAAAATCTCCCCATGTTGAAAATAACTGAGCTAAACTCACCTGGCTTTCTAAGGCAGGATGATTAAACAGGAGTCCTCACCACTGATGTTCAGAGTTTCTGGATTTATGAATGTTTGTGTTTGTTGAACCTTGAAAACTTCTCTTGTCAGAGATGTGGGTCCTTGGCAGCTGCCAAGCTGACTAGTTTTGTTTTTTCTCCCCAGTGGCAGAGGAGGTAAGGATGAGTAGGGGTTTGGGAGCAACTGTGCTCATAAATGCTTTCTGCTCACATCTTACCACTTAGAGGTCAATTTTAGTTAACAAAGTCCTCCCTTAGAAGGTGGTTTAATCTTCTGTTGGTCAGGGAGTTGCTTTCATACCTAATGGTGATTTTAACAAGGGCCTGAAAAAACACACTGAGTCTTTGAAAGCACTGGGTTTTGACTTAAACCTTGAAGGAAAGAGTTGGGTGTGTTGTATCCTGTAATCTCTAAAGTCATCAGGTGTCTGAGAGGTTGAGATCTGAGAGGCCACTGAGGTAGATGTCACTTATTTTACAGTTGTGGGTAGTGTCCTGCCTAAACAAATAGCGATTAGTTCCACCCTCTCTTTTCCCCTTCACCCCTCAGTTTTCTATTCTAAGTAGAGAGTGAGGATTTAGGGAGGTGGGGGGGAGGTATAGGCCAAAATAGGAGTGCGTAGTAGAAATAACTAAGGGTATCACATGAATTAATCTCATTTGCTGCTCATCGCAGCCCTTGAAGTGAAATTTTCATTTTATAGTTCAAAATATAGAGTCTCAGAGATGTTACAGACTTTGTTTAATTTCAAACATTCACTAACGGTTAAACTCAGGACTTGAACCGAGGTCTGGAGCTATGGAATCAGGAATCCTACCTGTTGCACTCTTCTTGCTCCTTTTCTCCATCCTCCTCTCCTCTTCTACCTTCTTCTTTCTTTTATTCCGTGCTTGAAAGTGTTTTTGAAGGGTACTACTCAATAGATAAAAAGTATGAACATAAAACATAAAATGTAATAACTAAGTAAATCCCTATGATCTACCACTCAATAATTAAGGTGTTACCAAGGCATTGTAGGTACTGCTGTGATCTTCCCTTTTTCTACGTCTCCTCTAGAGATACTATTAGTGTAATTTAGTGCTTTATCATTGCCTTGCCTTTAGTATATATAACATATACATCTGAACAACATATAATCAAAAACAGCTAGAGGTCTTGGGCAGGTGGAGTTAAAGGAATTACCAGCTCTCTTTAAGTGAAATTTGCTCAGCCCTAAGTCGGGTTCCCATCCCAAGCAAGTGTCAGAAAACAGTGCAAGATGATCCCATTTTGTGTTTTTAAAGAAGCTCCCAGGCAAGAAAACTCAGTGTGTTTCTAGGAGTCACTCAGGTTTACAATCAGCTAAGGGACATTCATTGTTACTGTTCTAAGGTATACTATTCTTTGAATATGCCGTAATATCCATTTTTTCCCATCAGTGGATAATTGTGTCCTTTTCACTTTTTTCCGTTCACTTTTCTCTGTTATGGAGAATGCTGGTACACTGTGTGTGCATGTTTCTTGGTTCAAGAAATATACACCGAGGCCTGTCTCCTAGTATACAGGACTTACACCTAGAAGGGGGATTGCTGGGTCATCGAGGATAAGAATGTATAGCTCTACAAGATGCTGCCAACTGCGTTTCCCGAGGATTTTTCCAAATTCTACTCTACCAAGAATAAATGTCTTTATTGATGTTCATCCTCTTCTACACTTAATGTTTCAGACGCTCTGCCAATCCAGTGGGTGTAAAGTGATGTCTCATTATGCTCTTAGTTTGGAGTTTTCTGATTACTAATGAAGCTGAGTGTCTATACGTACATTTATTTGCCGTTTGAGTTCCCTTTTTTTCTGTGAAATGACTCCCTGTATTTTCAGCCATTCCTAGTTTTATTATTGATTTTTAGGAGCTTTAATATTTTAGATTCTAATACTTTGGTTTTACAAGTATCTTATCCCAGTTTGTGGCTTGTCTTTAGTTCTACATAGTGCCCAGGACTTCTGCTTTTCACACTACATCTTAGCTTCTCAGGAAGAGTAGCATTTTTGTTCAAATTCATCTTGTCCAGTCTTTTCATCTCAATCTTTAATTATAGAACACTGATTAGTGTATTCCTCTGTGCGTTTTTCTAATTTTCTCTGATGCTCAGCTATAATCTTTAGTAAGTATAGAAACTATTGTAAAGGAGTTGGCAATAAAGATGTGCTGAAAATAGGAGTGTTTCAGAGAAAGCAAAGTGGAGGGTGGGGTGAGAACCAGCCAGGTGGCAGCAAATGGACAATTAACTTTTGGAGGCAAAGCTGGATGTATGAGGTAGAAAATTGGTCTCTTTTGAGAATGAGACTTACAATAGGTAAGTTGTTTGCCCCTGGTTCTACAACTCCTTCTTTCAGAGACCAAATCAACTAGATTTATCTCCCCCAAATCTGTTTCTCTCCCCCCACCGTGCTGGAATTCTAATAATTCAAAATTGATTAGGGTTGGTAAACAAAACCCCCAGGTACCAGTTTTTGTGGTCTTTGCTTACTTCTAAGCACCAGGTCTAAAGGAAAGAGTCTGTTCCAATTAATTTATACCTTAGGGACTGGAGCTTTATTTGGAGGTTGGAGAATTCCACTTAAATGTTGGAGAGTGGCTTCTGGGAAGGAAAGAAGCAACATTTTGTACTCCCAACCAGATGGAAAAGGTAGTTCTAGCTACTACTGATTCTTTGAAGGAACGGAGGTGCGTGGGTCTTTGAAATTTGAACAAACTGCTTGTTCTGTCCAACTACTTCTGTTTTCCCTCAGATTGGGCTAGGAATACCTTGGTAAAATAAATGTGATTATAGTCATTTACATGCCTGTTCAACATTTGTCTAATAACCATGTAGCAGAAAAATGAGTCCTATGTTGTTAAGCATGTATCAAATTATCTTGCTGTTTCATTTGGGTATGATATTAATGTGTGAGCAGTATGTTTGACCTTTGGTTGAGCCAGGTGGTTTGGGTGAATGCTCACAGGCAGTGCAGCAGAATTGAAAAACCTTAGATATTGGGGGAAAAATATTTTTTTGACTTTTTTTTAAATGTTTATTTTTGACAGAGACAGAGCATGAGCAGGGGAGGGGCAGAGAGAGAGGGGGACACAGAATCCAAAGCAGGCTCCAGGCTCTGAGCTGTCAGCACAGAGCCTGACGTGGAGCTCGAACTTATAGACTGCGAGATCATGACCTGAGCCGAAGTCGGATGCTCAACCGACTGAGCCACCCAGGAGCCCCTGGGGGAAATATATTAACTGCATGGTAAGAAAAAAAACTGGTTTCTAAACTGGACTGAGACAATCTCCAGCTTTGTTACTAGGTGAAAATTCTTTTGAGAACCCATTCTGTTTTCAAATGGGTGTAATATTCAACTTCCAGTAGTGCTGTGAGGATAAGCAGAGATTTGTATATAAAGTCTGATACCAAGTGTATCCTCAAAATGGTTATTAAAATTTCTCTATTACTGATATTCTTTTTTTCTTTATCAAAAATATTCAGGGTGTGTGTGTGTGTGTGTTTTGTTTTTTTGGTTTTTGCTTTTTTTCCTTCATTAAATAAAGCTGTAACTATCTAATCCCCTTGCCCTAATTATAAGAAGGAGGCAATTTTCAGATGAACCTGTAGATCATTTTAAAGCTAGGATGGGATTATAGCTCTTTAAAATACAAAATAACTTTTTTTTTCTTCTGCTAGTCTCTGTGGGAAACATTAGTGAGAGGATGTGCTGAGGAAAAAGAAAGCATTTTTTAAATAGAAGCTTTAAGGTTTATAGAAATGATTAATGATTGTTTAATTGCTAAATCTTAGAGAATTAGCTAGAATATATTACTATCAATCATTTAACCAAACATTTATTGAAATACAATGGAAAGAACATTAGGCTTTGGGCCCAGGACTGAGTTTGAATCCTGGCTCTTTTATTTTCTGTTTGTTCAAGCTTAAACATATTATTTCACCCTCTGAGTCCCATTTTCCTAGCCTGTGACATGAAATCTACTGAGAATTTTTTTTAAATAATGCATGTGAAATTCATGGTATAAAACTTGGAAAAATGTAGGCTCTCTACATGATAGATGCCATGAGAATACTAATGATAGTTGGTTAAATGTGGAGGTATAGTATTAGGATAGAGATAAATAAAATACAACAGTTTTCCTCAAGCAATTTGACATATTATTGCAGTAGAGAAATAAAGTATCATTGAGCATGTGCTAGAATAAGCCTATGTGTCTATGTGCAGAATGTTGTAAAATCATGCAGAAATATAAATTATAAAATTATAAACTGATGAATTGGGTATAAAAAGAATGATAATTTGGGCAGAAAGCAGGAAGGATATCGACAGTAGAATTGAATTTTTTAAAGTCGGTAAGGCAAGGAATAGTAAGTTCAAGCAACAGCAAGCCACTTAATATGGCTTAGCAAACTCTAGAATTTTACCTTTCAAAATTTAGTGTAAAAATTACCTGGAAAAATTCTAAAGAATGCAATTTTCTGGCTGCCTCCTCAGAATTTATTTAGTCTTGTGTGAAGTAGCCTCAAATCTACATTTAAAAAACATTTTTTAATGTTTATTTTTGAGAGAGAGCCTACATGAGTGGGGAGGGGGCAGAAAGAGAGGCAGCTAGAGGATCCGAAGTAGTCTCTGTGCTGGCAACAAAGAGCCCAATGTGAGGCTTGAACTCACAAGCTTTGAGATCATGATTTGAGCCCAAATCAAAGTTGGATACTTGACCAACTGAGCCACCCAGCACCCTACTTTTTTTTTTTTTTTTTTTAAGCACCCAAGTGTTCTTAATATAGATGGTCTTCTGACAATCCTTTGTAAATGCAAGAACCTAACAAGGTGGAAACCACAAATTGGAGATATTTGAGTTAGGGAATCAAATTAGGACATTATGAGCAGTGTCCCAGTGACAGAAAATCAGAGTGAGCTTGAAGAGGCTTTTATAAGCTATTAAGAGTATAGAAAATAAGGGGCGCCTGGGTGGCTCAGTCGGTTGAGCGTCCGACTTCAGCTCAGGTCATGATCTCGCGGTCTGTGGGTTCGAGCCCCGGATCGGGCTCTGTGCTGACGGCTCAGAGCCTGGAGCCTGCTTCGGATTCTGTGTCTCCCTCTCTCTCTGACCCTCCCCGCTCATGCTCTGTCTCTCTCTCTGTCAAAAATAAATAAAACATTAAAAAAAAATTAAAAAAAAAGAATATAGAAAAATAAGAAAATCTGGTGGCATGTTGGCTATAGAAAATGAGGGAAAATTCAGCCTTGAGTAAAACTCTTCTTTCCTGTCAAACCTACCATTTTCAAGTGAGAGCCTGATCCTAGGTATCCATTCATACATCTAACCTTCCATCCATTTATAGTTTTCTAAATTAGTGTTTATTCATTTGGTCCAATGTGGAAAAAAAAAATGATGGCAATCTCAATTATCTATATTAACTAAGAAAGACTAGAGAGAGGTAGTATTAATTTCCTTACAGAGAAATGATCATCATTTTGAATGTACAGTAAAACCTTGGTTTGTGAACATCATTCGTTCTGGAAACATGTTTGTAATCCAAAGCACTCGTATATCAAAGCAAATTGCAAGAACTATTGGCTCCATTGTGATTATGTGAAATTCAGTGTCAGGTACAACTTTATTGCAAAACACCACTTGTTTATCAAGTTAAAATGTATTAGAAGTGTCCATCTTGCAGAACAAGTTCTTCACAGTCCAAGGTTCTACTGTTTTTAACATTCTATTATATACAAGCATATTGTAGTGAGTAGGAGAAGTCCGCAGTCGTCATGGTTAATCCTTCTCTCCTATTTGTTTTAATGTAGGTCTCAACACTTTTCTTCTCTACCTCTTATTCTCTTACTGGGGAAGGTCTACACTTACTACATCGATGCTTTCACACAGAGAAATGCTTTGGTAGCGTTTCATTTCTGTGGGTCATTCCTTTTGAGTTGCAAATATAACTACAAATGATGCTATGTTAAAGATTCATTATCAGTTCATACCTGTGTTTGATGAATCTATATAAAATCCTTTCCTGTTGGCTATCCAGGTGAAGCAACTCCCTACCTTTAGTGTATGGTAAGGACTTTCTGGGAGTGGGGGGAGGTAAATGAGGGTTTAGAGTTGTTCTTTATTGAGGAAGGGGAGGGGTGGAAATTCTGCTAGTCTTCTGTCTGGGGCTATAGTGTCATTACCACTAGAGACACGGTGGCCATTAAACATATTAAAAATATACTAACATTTCTTGTTAGAGAAAAGCAAACTGAAGCAATAGCATACCATTTTATAAAAATCAAACACCCCAGGTATGCAAAAGTGAGCAGTACTGATATTTCCAGTGCTTCCAGTATTTCCAGTGCTATTAAGAGGAGGAGCATGAAAGCTGCTTAAAAAGAGCTGGTGGGAACGTGGAGTGCTACAACCATTTTAGAAAGTAAGTCCTCAGCCTCCATTACAATGTAAATATGAGCCTAGTTGTGAAACAGCACTCTTCTAGGAATTAATAAAATGTAAAATCGCCAATATGGAAGATTCTATGTATAAATAGATAGTTGATACCTTATTGGTTCTAGTGACTCCCAAACTGGAAGCATCTTGAGTGTCTATTGATAGGAGAATGGTTAAAAGTTACAGTGCCTGTTCATGAAGAACTATTACTCAGCTATTAATAGAATGAGTTGGATCTATATGTATCAACTCAGGAATGTCCATGATCTATTATAAGTGAAAAGAGGAAGATGCAGCGTTCAGGAGATAGAATGTTGTGATCTTTGTGATAAACAAGGTTTGGAAAGACAGTGATTAAGCTCTCATAACTTTGGTTACCTCAGAGTGGAGAGATTGAGAGTGTATATGTGTACCATTTATATATATTTTTTGGCAACCGTATATTGCTAAGTTTAATATGAAAATGTACAACTTAGTGTACCACAGAGGATGAGTTTTGGTAAAGAAGGTAGAAACTACCTGATGATCAAGTTCAATATTGGCAACCTATTACAGATGACCCGCATATGCAAAATGAAGACTTAAAAGCTGGCAATTTTGACATGAACAATATTTGATGCCAAGAACTAGAAATATATTTTGATCAATTTCTTGCACTATTTGTTTTTATTTAAAAGTAAAGCCTTTCTTACAAAAATAAGGGATCATTGCCAAGAGACTTGAAATTTTGAACAGAAATTCTGGGAAGCCAGAAGTCTCTGGGTAATGTATGAGTCAGAGGGAAGGAATCTATCACTATCTGGACAAAGCTTTTCTCTAAAAACATAAGCAAGCCAATAGGTCATGGATGGTCGATTACTTTATTTGCAATGACATAAGTAAATATTAACAGGACTACTCTCTTCAGAATAATTGATGACTAGTTAAAAAGAAATAATTGTACATTTATTATTCAGAGTGTTAAGGGGTTGATTTTACCTTCCTCTTTTATTCTTCTTGCACCATTTCTTTCTCAGACGTAGATCTTTAGAAAAGACTTTCTGGGAAATCAAGGAAGTGAGAAGCTTTCTAATGAAGACTTATTTTTCCCCAGGGAAGTGATAGCTACTTTGCACTGATAAATTCTCATTTTTATAATTTAATTTTGTGATAACTCAACACTTAGAATCATTCCTCATCAAATCCAAATGATATAACTTTACATTACTTTTGCTTGATCATCATGTCATACTTTTTTGCTCATTTATATATTCAGCACATTTGTTTTTAAAGTTTATTTATTTGGAGAGAGAGTGCAATTGGGGGAAAGGCAGAGAGAGAGGGGGATAGAGGATCCAAAGTGGGCTCTGTGCTGACAGCAAACAGCCCTGTGTGGGGCTCAAACTCACCAACTATGAGATCACGACCTGAGCTGAAGTCAGATGCTTAATTGACTGAGCCACCCAGGTGTTCCTACATTCAGTACACATTTATAGGTCACCATATTTAGGAAAAGGGTCTGAGGGTACAATAAAGAACAAAACCAAGTCTTGCCCTCATGGAACTTGCCTTTTATCAAAGTGATTATCCAACTGAGCGCTGTCTCTCTGTCACGTGACCTCTACACTCAGACTCAAAGACTTGGCTTCACAACATGACTATATTGCTTCCATCTAGATGACATTTTAGATTTTATACCACATTGAATATAATTTGTAATCTGGAATTTTCACTTTTTAATACCTCATGTATACTTTATCTGCTGATTTATTTTTTAAATTCCTGTTTGCTAATAAAGAAACTAAAGCTTAGATGCGTTAAATACAAAATTTATTTATTCACTCAGGCGAAAAATGTGTGCTTACTGAGTCCAGCACTGTTTCTGGGTATTGGAATGGTAACAGAACAAAAAAAGCAAAGCAGTAGTTCCATGCTATGCTACAGATAGGGCTGGCTTCACGGCGAAGAAAGCTGTGTCGTCACACAGGGTACTACGTTTAGAAGACCCTGCACTTGATTTAATGCTCTGCTCTCCCTGCCTAGATACTCAGTTTTAATTTTGAACTTGTGTTTTGTAAGTGAAGTGCATCGAAACAATGGCAGATGCCTATGAGAGGAGGAGATAGGCACAATGTTCATGACCACCATCATTCCTTGCCTCCATGTTGGCATATGGTGTTTGTGACTCCCCATGAAAACTGAATTCTAGTGGGTCCTTTATGCTCCAGGTGACATGGAGTAAGAGATACGACTGTGCCACATTCCGACTCTGGGAGGACACCTAGAGTCCTCTGCATGGCCACGTTTTCTGTTCAATAAGAACTTGTTTCAAACACAGTAAGAAGGCAGCGATGTTCTAAAGAAACACGCATCTGGGGGCCCTACCATATTTCTTTACTCCTGTATTACTTCCCTGTATTAGCCAATCACTTGCTTCAATGTGAGGACACAAAAGTAAAAGGACAGACAGGGAAACTCCTGGTTCCTTTTCCTGTCATCCTTCCTTACTCATCAGTAAATGGAGGTAGAGAGTATTAGTGGAATTGGTGTATATCAAAAAGTGTAATGAAAAACTGGGATAGTTTTGTGTGGTATTTCCATTGTTCTGTTAAGAACAAAATACAGCGGGCACCTGAGTGGCTCAGTTGGTTAAGTGTCTGACTTTGGCTCAGGTCATGATCTCATGGTTCATGAATTTGAGCCCCCTGTTGGGCTCTGTGCTGACAGCTTGGAGATTGTAGCCTGCTTTGGATTCTGTGTCCCTTTTCTCTCTGCCCCTCCCCACCTCACTTACTGTCTCCCTCTCTTTCCTTCTCTCTCAAAGATAAACCTACATTAAATATTAAAAACATTTTCTCTCTCTGTCTCCCCCTCTCTCTGTCTCCCTCTATCTCTCTCTCTCAAAATAAATAAACTTAAAAAAAATACATAAACATGTACAGGCTGTGAAATACAACATGTGTAATCTGTGATTCTGAATGAGTTAAGTCCTCCCAAATTGTACAACATGAAGAATGCTATAATTCATGCTAATAATTTACTTTTTTTATATTTTAAAAATTAGAATAATATTAAGTAGCAAATAAAAACACCATGACGAGTTTAGACAGAACATGGAATAAAGGGGGGGAAAAACCCTTAATTTTTGTACCTTTAGTGGCAATGATTTCCTGTTTTCTGGACAAGTGGTCCCACATTTTTATATTTTACTGGGTCCCACAAATTAGGTCACAGACTTGGATAGAGCAAGTACATGGTTGACATTTTCTTGATGACACTCAGCCAGAGGGGCAGAGCTGGTATTGAAGTCTAGATGGAGTTAATGTCCTTGCCTTTAACCACTGCAATATATTACACACAAGCTTAGCCATGTGCTTATGGTGGTGATGGGGACCAAAATGAAGGAGAGAATGGAGTGAGTCATACGTTATAAAGGAGGATGCCTATTTTCCCCCTTTGGCAACACTATGCAAAGCTGACACTAGACAAATGGCATCGGGGCATCTGACTGTTGGCATTCCCTTTCACTATCTCCCACGTGACTGCTTTACATGGTCCTGTGGCAGGAGAGACATGTTTGGATATTAAACCACTTGTTTCTTAAACCACATCTTTCAGGCCATCCTCTCATTCTGTTTGCAAATAAATCAGATTCTAAATGATGATCCTGGTTTATATTCTGGATTGATCATCTGTTGATAATTCTTTTATAATGTATAATATTCCATAAAAATATAGAAAGTATATAAATATTAACAGAGGAAACTTCAGGATACTTTATTTCCTTTACCTTTCCTTGAAGGAATCTATTATGAACTTGATTTACACTTTTTTTTTTTAACCACTACAATTTTGCCTATAGCACTAAGAGAAAAGATGCATGCTGTCATACCTGTGGCATGACATAAACAAAAGTAGACATGGAGAAAACAGTGGTTTGAACACAATATAGAATCTGGAATTTATATGCAAAGTCAGAGAAGAGATAAAATGCTATTCCAACATGACTTGAAGAAAAGGTAAATTATGAGGCATATAGTTTAAATCTTGTGCATGCATTTCATAACCACATTGTTTTCCTTCAACCTCCCCAAATTGTAGCACATTGAAAAAGCCCCTCCTACAGTCCTAGATACTATCCCAACATCAGAATCACAAGGTGTACTGTTTGCAGATATTAAGGTGATACAGCTTTTCACAACTCTAATTGCATTTTATTAGTTTTACATAAGCTAATAATATATACAGTACAGAGCATGAAATACTCAAACCATACCTGAATTATTTTCTTGTTAACGGTTCTTCCAAAATTCCTAATGGCTCAGGGAAAAAAAAAGAATATATAATTAGGAATGGAAGTAGAACATTCATACAATACTATCTTACCTCTAGAATGACTGAAACACTTAAGAATGACTTGTCTGCTGAATTAGGAAACAAAACACCAAAACCCAAAACTTTGCTTCTAAAGGCATTTATTTTGATAGATGTATCAGATTGGAAGGTCAGAGAGAGAGGCTAGAGATTGGACAATATCTCACATATTGTTTTCTAAACATGACACTGGTAGGAGACTGTTGATAAAACAAATGGTTGAAATTAGTACCTGGTTAAGCTGTGCTCCCAAGAGACTGGTGAACACATAGATGTCAGCTTTTAAAGACTTTAGTGGTACAGCATGACCACTGTGTGCAGACTCTGATGATACGCTATTTGAGGGACTAACAGAAGACAAAGCTGAAAGAGCTCTCAACAGGCTGAAAGAATGGATTGAAGTGGAGATAAAACCCCACAGGGGGATAATTGTAAAATCTCTCGTTTCAAAATATTTATTGGCTAAGTGTAGGATAAAAGAAGAAATGTTCCACAATGTCATACTTTGTGGCTTCGTTGAGTGTGAACTTAAATATTTGTCAATGGTGTGTCGTTATCACTGAAAAGACAATGCAATCATGAGCTGCATTAATAGAAGTAGAGAATCTGGGACACTTGGGTGGCTCAGTCGGTTAAGTGTCCGACTTTGGCTCAGGTCATGATCTTGAGGTTTGTGGGTTTCAGCCCCGCATTAAGCTCTGTGCTGGCAGCTTAGAACCTGGAGCCTGCTTTGGATTCTGTGTGTGTGTGTGTGTGTGTGTGTGTGTGTGTGTGTGTGTGTCTCTCTGCCCCTCCCCCACTCACATTCTGTCTCTTTCTCAAAAAACAAACATTTAAAAAATTAACCTAAAACAAGGGGGAGGGGATTATTCCAGGATATCAGAAAGCTGTGGGGATGAGTACACTAATTACACTACATGGGAAACGTATTTAAAAACACACAAAATAAATATTTGAAGAAAATTAGAATATTTTGTCTCTAGAAAGATATTAGGGGTACATGATAGCTGCCTTAGCTGTTTAAAGGGATCATATATGGAAGATGGATAAAATGTATTCTTTGTGACCAAGTAGCTGGAGGACTTCTGAAAAGAAGTCAAGGAGAGGCCACTTTTGATCCAATAGAAGGAATACATTAATTGGAACTCTTAAGAGGCAGGCTGGATACTTTTCCAGGCAGTGAATTCACTTGCACTGAAAGTGTATAAGAAGATACTGGAAATTCAAGTTACCATTGTAAAAGAGTCCTTCACTGAGGGACAGGTTGTACTAGATAACCTCTCAGCTTTCTTCCAAGTCAGGCCATATTTCAAGTTAAAAGTAGGAAGCATCAAATTAAAAGTAGGAAGCACCATGTGAAGGAACTCTACATAGCTAATGAGGCAATATCTTTGCCATAATTCAAGCTTTATCACCTAAATTTACCATTGGAATATGCCTTCTTGTCTGCCGTGGCACCTAAGACTATTACTCATTGTTTACCATGTATTTTAGTCATGGGACACTTATTTGGGATAAGCCGAATTCATAATAAAAATCTTTGTTTACAGAATAGTTGAAACATGTACATAGATGTTATGATTAAATGGGTTCCTTCCCAAATATTAATACCTATAATTTGTCTTTATTTGTAGTCCCAACATTATTTTATATCATAAAAATATGCCTTTAATTAAAAAGTCTGAAGTATAAGTGTTTAATTGGGAAAATAATAACAAGGTAAAATGCTTTTTCCTCCTTTTTTTTTCTCTTTATAGTTTGCTAGTATGCTGTGATATTAGACTCTGGGATAAATGCTAAAGCTGGCTGGATTTGATCAAAGCCCTTTCTGTCATTTTCATCTCCTAAACTCAAGAAACAGATATGGTCAAAGATGAGGCAACCGAGTTTATCTCTCACATTCCAGCATCTTTTGTATAGAAAGCTTTATGCTTTAAAAGTCAAATAGAATAGAAAACGAGAACATGATGCATTGTAGTGGAAATATAGTTTTGGTATGCAGTATCTAATATGAGAAACTATAAATCGTAGATATATTCGGTCAAATTGGACCAAATTATAAAGTAAACTTTAATTTTTTTTATTAAAAATTTTTTTTTAACGTTTATTTATTTTTGAGACAGAGAGAGACAGAGCATGAATGAGGGAGGGTCAGAGAGAGAGGGAGACACAGAATCTGAAATAGGCTCCAGGCTCTGAGAAGTCAGCACAGAGCCCGATGCGGGCCTCGAACTCACAGACCGCGAGATCGTGACCCGAGCCGAAGTCGGACGCTTAACCGACTGAGCCACCGAGGTGCCCCTAAACTTTAATTTTAAATGGGGATGCTAAATTCATCTTCTCTCTAAAGCTTATGAACCAGTTCTAGGCAGATATTTGAATGTGGGTACTAATCCAGGAACAAAAAAGCAAAGCAAAACAAACAAACAAAAACCTAAGAAAAACTTCATGAAGTGGAGTCTATGCTACATTATGCTTGGTGCTTCATAATTGTAAACCACAGTAATGCCTGTGCCTATGTGTGATTACCGAGTTTTATTTTTCTCAAATGACGAGTTATCAGAAATATCTGTGCAAGGCAGTTAACTCTTTCCAACAGAGGCAGGATATGGAGGTAACTGGTGGAATGAAAGCATTTGGCTTGAGGCCTAGTGCTATTGGTAAACCACAATTTCTTGCACTGCCACTATAATTTAAATTAAGTAGAAGCCAGGCTTATAAACTCACATTATGACCCAAACTTTATGGCCTTTTTATATCTCCTGGGTTCTGATCACAATGAAACTTTCTCCATCTGAAGCAATTTAATGCAAACATTCCTTTGGCAGACTATAAAATGTGATTTTTTCAGTCAACCTTTTATAGGTATGTTGGGTGCATATTGTGTGCCCAGTTGGAAAAGGGAAAAAAAAAGAAGAAACAATGACAATGTAAGCATTGAAACATATGTGTTGTGCTCCTATAAAACAGATTTACACATGAAAAAATACTAAGATCTTGGTAGCCCAATTTTGGTTTTTCTCTGCAGAAGGCAGATGAACAAATTTTCAGCTGAACATATTAGTCTGTTAAAGAGCAACACTTTTTAAAAAGCTCGGCAATTAGAAATTTTCCAGCACTCAAATTCAAATTATATACTATCTCCTTCCCAGCCCCAACAAGACCGTTTCTCTTTGCAAGTAGAAAATTCCTCTTTTGCTGGGAGCCTGATGCTAAACAATAACCCACGAACATTTAAGTTGAGTAAAAAACCAGAAAATAGCAAAGCTATCACCTCATAATTTTATTATAATAGGTAAGCTGAAAATAATGCCAGATGTTTTAAGAGACTTCTACCCTTAAGAATATGCCGGGGAAATAGTATTGAAAATAGGTTGTTAAAATATGGTGGAGACAGGTGCAGGATTTGAACAGGAAGAATTTGGCTAGAAGGAGAAGTATGGGTTCCATATTTACTGTGTAAACACCCAGAAATATGCATTCGTGATGAAATTGTTAGAGATCGAAGGTATTAAATGTGATGGCCAGTTGGCTTTTGAGTGGTTGTGTACTAATGCCACTATCAGTTATAGTCTTTCAAACGATGTATTTCAAATAATTTGTAATGGCTCCAGAGAGAATGAAATTGCCAGTCAATTCAACTTTCTGTCACCAGTTCTTTCCCCACTCTTCTCAAAGATTGGATCGTAAGGAGACAGATTGTATTTGCACATGTGATAAAGATAATGAATTACTTTGAAACTAAAATTGGGAGGCAAAGGCGCCAATTATAGTGATTGGAGCACTCGTTGGCATCTTAGTGCTTGGGATATTTTTAAAGTGAGGAGTCAGTTACTACAGGGGAAAAAATGTTTAAAAATGAGACCTTTAATATGGAGAGAGAGAGGAAAAAAAGGAAACCAACTAAGCTGATGTAAAACTTTGACTAGTAACAGACGAACAAGGTGTCCAGTGCCTAGGGCGCGAGAAGACTGACGGAGTAGATACAGAATTCCATCCTGAATTTGGTCTGCTAAATACATTCATAATCACTTTGTTCCATTTGTCTTCCACTGTAGCTGCTCTGTCACTAATGGCTTTTCTACACGTAGAGTGGTTACAGCATGTGTTCATAATTGTACTCGGTGACACTGGACCCAAACTCAAGATTTATGGAGGGCCCCTTGCAGAATGGCCTTTCATAGAGTGCCCCATTGAGGGCCCATTCAGAACTGAGTTGTGGTGCCTAAGCATTGCTAATATAGCAGTGTTGCTCTGGTATTTGTAAATGTCAGCTGTACTTGAATAAAAACATTTTTCATTTCTTGCAAGTAAACACACACACACACACACACACACACACACACACACCCTCATACACTTTTTTTCCCGTCAAGTTTCTAGAAGAAGAAAATGAGTGGAGAAAAGGCAGTAGGAATAGCTAAACTGAAAAGCTCCATGACTAAGGTTAAATGAATATTTGGCCACAGCATTTAAGCTCTTCTATGATCTTGTCACTTTAAAAATCAAAGTTATTATACTCTAACATTGCTAGTGTGTGATTTACTTGAGCCTCTTCCCTTAGTGCACCAAATCTATTTGTAGTATCTTATTCCATGTCCCGTCATTGAACATTTACAGACTGGTAGCTACACATTGACAATGAATCCTGATGTTTCAACAGCATTGAATATGTATACTAATTTCCTTTTTAACAAGAAACACTTCAGTTTTCAGTTTCTTTTACTAAGAAATTATCCAACTGCTACTGAGTCCAAGGTAATTAGCCTTTGCTTTTTCCAGAAAAAACTATGATGAAAAATTATAATTTTTCTCATAATGGTGCTCCTGAAACTACCTCTCTACAGTGCTCCCAACTGATGCTTAATGTTGTGTTTTATGATTGAAAAGTATGAATTGTTGCAATTCCGTAAAATAATTAGGTTGAAAAATATCCACAGCACTCAAAATTGATTTACAAGAAAATGTCTACTCTCTCCATTTTCAAGTTACACAAGAAAGAAATACCTTAGCACTGGAATTCAATTTGGAAACAAAATGGAAAAGCAAAATAAAATTGAAAAATAAGTCAATAGACTCCCCCCCCCCCCCCCCCCAACTAAGCATATTTCCAAAAAGTACCACTTGGGGAACTGTGTAATTTCAAAAGTGTTTTCCAGAGGGAGTGACAGATTCTTTTGCCTTCCAGGTTGGCACAACTACTTTGAGTTTTCTGGGTTACTGAAAAAGTGTCAAGCATTCAAATATATTTGGACATATCCTCCTGAAATTTAATTTGCACCAAATTAATGCCTTGATGATGTTGTGTTAGCACATCAGATGTTAATGACATGATATCCACAATAGTAAGCAGAGGACGTAAATTATCTGAAAAAATGGCCATCATAAGGATGACAGCTATAGATCTGATGTAGTTTTAAGAACAGGGCACACACATTACAGAGTTCGAGATTTGTCCTATTCTCATCTAAAGGATGGCCATTGGCCAGTACTTAATCCAACCTTTTAAAGTGTCCAATAGGATGGTAATTTACATAGTGTAAGGTAATACTCTAATTAAATTGGTGGGGCCATTTCTTTTTACACGATCCATTTTCTTCCAAATTATGCCTAAAAGGATGGAGAAAAAAATAGGAAATTCAGGGACGAAGTCCCAGAGAAACTTCTGTATGAGACAGAGTAGGTTATAGAATCATTGTTTTCTACATAGGTTTCCTTTGTCATATTTGTAGGATTTTTTTTTGCTGTTAGTTGAGTACTTTTTTGTAATTTGTTCATAATGATTAAAATAATACTTACTATTTTCATTTAGCAACAAAATAAAGATTCCAGAAAATTTAGAATGGAGAAAAGTGTAAAGACGACAATCAATGACATCTTGTAAAAATATTTTATCATAAAAAAGTTAGGTTTAGTTTACTTTATGCAAAGCATTGTGCAAAGCACCTTAAAAGTTGTAACTTTTTTTCTTGGGAAAGCTTTTTGGCCGGTACTATTTTTATTCCCAAGAAACAAAAAATGTTACAATTTTGGAATAAAACTTCACAGATTTTCCTCAGTGCATGTCAATTTATACACATATAGAAGCACACTCAAATTTTATTTTGTCACAATTAGCATACCTTCCATCATGTTTTGTAACTTCTCAAAACAAATATTTTGTTAAATATTTTACCACATAACCTTTAGTGTTTGGCCTTCTCTTAATACCATAATTTTTAAAAACTAATTGTTATTTGACACCTCATTTTTCCCTATGACAAATAAGATAATGAATTATGTAATTATATCTGGATTCATAAATACATTTCAAAATTCTCCACTTTTTTATGGCAAGGAACACTTTAAATTGTGTACAAGGCTACTTGTTCTTTGAAATATGTAAACATTTTTTTATTTTTTTACTTTTTTTCATCAGACAGTTGTTCTTTTACTAGCGTATAATTGGTTTTGTATCTGTGGGGTTCTTTGACCATATGTATTTTTTTACGTTTATTTATATTGTGAGAGAGAGATGAGGGAGGGACAAAATGGGAGGGAGGGAGAGAGATAATCCCAAGCAGGCTCCACACCATCAGCACAGAGCCCCACTCGGGGCTCAAACTCACAAACTGAGATGACCTGAGCCCAAACCAAAAGTTAGATGTTTAACTGACTAAGCCACCCAGGCAATACTCTTTGACCATATTTTTAAACATTTTTAGTCAATTTTGAAAAATGTTTCCAGAGAACTGTTTTATATAAACTGAAAAAAAAATATTTTCTTGAATTATATAGTAAAACACTCTATTTCTTAAAGACCTCTAAGGTTGACCTCTTATTTCCAACTTTGTAAGATACAGTAAGTAGCCATCTTTTTTAGGTTTTTTAGGAATAAAATAAAAAGTTATTTTATTCCTTTAACAATTTTTGTTTTAACAATTTTTTTGTTTGTTTCTCTGATTCCTAGTGACTATGGACAAATGCAAAGAGCAGTTATTGACTGTTACTGACCAATGGGGACTGTTACCTGTTTATAGTAATGGAGGGAAACAGTGGTACTTGTGTGAACAATGGTTGTCACCACAGAACTGGTTCTGATCAAAATTATCGCCTAGGTCCTAATCCTAATTGAGAGCAATAGAGAATATGGCTGTGCCTGGAGATCTCAACTCATTCACCCCATCTGTGAGAGGAATAGAATTAACTTTCCCCCTATATTTAATATCTTTGGGAAGGCTAAAGTGTAGACTGTTGTTCTGTTAGTATATATTTTACTGAGAATTTTAATAACTCTTTCTAACCAGGAAATCCATTGAGACCTTAGCTAATTGTGAATTTAGCTTAGATAATTAACTTACACATCAAACATTTTTTGAGTATCTTCTGTGTACCAAATATTGACATATTTGTTGGGAACATTAAGGTGAAGACAATATCGTTTGCTTTCAAGAAGCCTATAGTCCAATGGGGAGCATAGGCATAGATATTTATAATGCAATGTGTTAAGAGTTACAGTTGGAATGTATACAAAATTCTATGGAAGCACAAAAAAATAATCTTCTTAGAGAAGTCACAGAAGAGTTTGCAGAAGTAGGGAAGCAAATTAGATGAGGAGCTATTACCAGGTGCAAACTTGAAACGCAGCACTTAAAGGGGCCAAAGTTATAGAGAATCTAAAGATCTGGGTGTATATGCAGACTGTACTGACAGATATAATAGACTCTATTCTTGGAAGGGCACGTAAAGGGCCGGGTTCCCATATTTGTACTGTATCACGTGTGTAAAGGCAAGACAGAAGAGACCTAAGCTTCAGATTCCTGTCCAGAATGAGGAGTCTAAGGTCAGGAACTTGGTCCTCCTTGTCCCTTGTCAACATCCTCAGTAGAAAAAGGCATATATTAGGCATGTTAATACATAAATGTTGACTGAATGAAGTTCAATTTCAATTAAGGACCAAGATCTAAAGACAAAATACCACAAGGTATGTAAGAGCAGTTTGCAATATCTGATAGGTTTCAATGTTCAAACAGATACACAGAGGAACCGACAGCCTTTGGTTTTAGAATGATTCCCATAAATTATATTCACAATCCACATCACATAGTAAATTATTCTTTTCTCAAGGGAATCAATAAAAGCCATTGAAGAATTTATTACACTACACATTACTATGGCCTTATAAAGAGCTTTTAAAAGTATGGACTAATGTTTCAATATGTCCATGAATTAATAAGTTACATACAATCTCCCACTACATGGATAAATAGGAACATGTTAATGAAGATCTTGGCAGTCAAAGTTAACAAGAGAAAGATTTTATAAATGGGGTTACTAACTCTCCTCTTTTGGTTGTGGAATCCCAAATAACTAGAAAAACAACATGATCATCTTTAGCTTGCATATATTTCCCTGCTTGTATGAGAAAGATTAAAAAGCAATTTACATTATTTATTTAGGTAACTAACCCTTTAGCAGATATATATATGGATTAATCCTCTTCAGTGATGATACAGTAGAATAATAGGGTACTTTAGGTTTATGATGGGGATGCAAAAAATGTCTGAAGTTGTAGCTGAATCATAAAAAATAGGGAAACTAGTTTGTGGTTGCATGTATGTTTCTTATAATCAAATTCTTTGAAAAATAATGCTGAATACATGTTCAATATATATGTTTTATATATATATATATATATATATATATATATATATATATATATATTATACATCTATTTAAATATTCCATTACAGAGACATCATCATTCCTTGATCCATCTTGTATAGGCAAAAACAGATCTAGTGTCTCAGCATATTTTTACATGTTTTTATGAGGCAGGGAGTAAGTGGGGAGACACAGGGGTGGCATGAAAGAAATGGAATGGTCTACAGTGGAGACCAGTTTGTTTATTTTAATTAGGTGGTGGGGAGAGTTATTTTATTTTAGATTTAATAAGGAGTTAGGAGGTTATTTTGAAATTTATCCTTACCCCACTCCCCAGATAATTAGTCTTCATTTTTCTTTACAAAACCACACAGATTTATAGCTCATAAATTATATTTTCTCTCAGATTTATTGTAAAATGCTTTTTTAATCCTGAAGAGAAAAGTAAGGTGATATGCATTTTAAATAAAATAAAAATTTGTCTTCAGGCTAACTTGCAGGTTAGTAATTCAGGAGACGATAAAAAGAAAATACATAGCTGTGGTTTACGTGAGCAAACCAATCTGTTTCCTGAGTGGATATGCAACTGTTCAAACTGTAGCTCAGTGCATTAAATAATGTTTGGAAAAGGCCCCCTGGTTATTTGCAAACCATGTTTAGATTTAAACTTAATATTTTGAGCCCAAGAGAAGGGGATCACCATAAACTCGCCTCATCTGTCAAACACACAATACACAAGAGGATTCTGGTAGGATAGGATTTAGAACCAGCTGCCAAAGGTGATAAGAACTAAAGCAGATTTGGAGAAATTTAAATATGGCTTAATTTAACATTTAAAGTCATTAGTAAAGTGCAAACGTCACTGATAGGCTATAAAAAAATAGAGAACGAAGGTTCTGAATACTTTATGTGGTTTGCTGTAGGTAATATCGGAAAGAAGCTTGTACTACATTTTTATGTGTAGTACTACAAATTTGCAAATAGCAATGCCAGTACAAATGGGATTTTGCCAATGTTTTGACTTTTAAAAATCCCAATTAAGATAACTAATTAAATAGGAGTATAATTTCTCAAGCACATCTGCAGTAGTGACTTGAGTCATTGCCATATGAGAGTGTGTGTAGTAACTAAAAGCAATATTAAAACTGAGGTAAGACATTTTAACCAAAATCCAACAAATGCTAATTAAATATATAATCAGATGCCAGTGTGAGATGTAATAAGTCATGATACTTTTTAATATAAATACATGCTGCATTTACACAAACTCAAAGCAAAGGCGTTGACGTGTTTCATTCTGAGTTATTTGAATCACAATCTTAGTTAGGAACTGCCACCCAGGGATCACCTAATCTAGGGTCCTGACTGTCTTAAGGGATGAATTTTTGCCAATTCTTTGCTAATAGTTCTCCTGGGAGAATAAATCCATCTATTGCTTTATCATTCTTATAGCTACAAATAACTCATTATTTCCAAATCACACTTAACCTAAATTTCTTAACCAGTTTAAAAATTAACAGGAACTTTTTCCTTTCAGAAAAAAAAAAAAAAATTTGTGAGAGCAGGAAGGGGGGAAAGAATCCCAAGCAGGCTCCACACTATTAGCTCAGAGCCCGATGAGCGGCTTGATCCCATGAACTGTGAGATCATGACCTGACTCGAAATCAAAAGTTGGAGCCTCAGTGACTGAGCCACCCAGGTACCTCTGTGGTTTGCTGTAGGTAATTTCTGAAAGAAGCTTGTACTACAAGCTTTTATGTGTAGTGCTCCAATATGTACTTTAAGTACCGAGTGAATACATACTTTCAGTAATGAGTGTCTCTATGGAGGTATTTCAGTGACCAAGAGAATAAGTATAGCTGGGTAAAGAAAATGAAAGGAAAAAAAAGTTCCCTTCACTCTGGAACGTTAGGATCCAATAGATCTCTCAGTTTGCACACGTTAGATTTAGGTATGTAATAAAAATTTCATGTATGGCAAAAGGGAATAGAAAAATAATGTAGCCTAATAAAAATAGCTAATATTTATAAAAACAATACTCCAGACACTGCTTTAAGCTCTGTCGATAAACTAACTTATTTCACCTTTAGAAACCCCTGGGAGAAAGCTAGATGTTCTGCTTCATACTGGTGAAGAGATTGTGGTCCAGAGATGTCAACTGCTCAAATCACCACAGCTATCAAGCAGTGGGGTCAAGTTTCTAATCCAGTGTCTGAGTCGCGAGCTCCTTCTTTGACCACCTAATCTACCTCTAACCTACCATCCTCCAGGAGTCTGGGGAGAAATCAATTAGGTTATCTCTATTAAGTCCAAAGGGGAAAAAAAGCCTCTTGTAGAACAGGTGTTCCAAAAATATTAATTTATACGGTGACAATGATGTGATGATTAGAGCTTGTGATCTCTTGTACATTCCATCTTTAGGTAGTGTGACTTATAAACCCAGAGATTTCAAGAGTATGTATAATACGTTTGGTCACATTTGGCAGTCAATTTGGGTTCGCTTGTTTTCTTCCTTCCCTGTAAGACTCTCCTATGCTAATAAGTCAACAGCTTTTATGGAGCATCTGTATTATGTGTAAAGTATTCTCACAAAAAATGCTTTGCCTTAGAGAAACTTGTATCTGACTTGATAAGTCAGAATATTCTAGTTGCATGAAAGATTGAATACTTTAAAATCAACATAAAACAATTGCAAATTAATTTAGTGCCAACTGCACATAGGTAATAATTCACATTTGTATTGCTTGCCTGACGGTACATACGTAGAACTCACATTTGCATGATGCTTTATAGTCTTCAAAATACTCTCACATTCATAATCTCATTTGATCCCTAACCATCTTTAGCTACTTAAATCTCTGTTGAATTGCAGACACATATTTTCAACTGCTTCTAGACATGTCTACTTGAAAACTTCATATACTACCCTTTCTCAATCTTTCCAAAATCAGGCAGCTTACTTTCCTGCTGAAACTCAGCACTTTTTCCTTCACTTTAGGTCTCAACTGCAGAATGATGACCTTACTTACTATTACCTATAAAGTTTACATATGTATTCCATTTTGTTGGGAAGACCAGTAGTATCTTTACTAGGTGTGAGGATGCAGAGGTATATTAAAGTGCCTAGCTCATAGTAGGCACTTGAAAAAATACTGGTAGAATAAATACATTCTAATTTTATAGAAGAAACTGAGGCTTGGGAAATTGACTAGTGTGTTAAAACAAAGTAATTTAAAAGTGTGAACAGAGAAAGTAAGGAAAAGAGTAGTACAATGTCCGTTTTGTCCTGAAAATGTATCTGAGACCCACACAAACCAACATGGAACGTATTCTCCATCATTGCCACACCTCCTTCTCTGTTTTGCCAAGATACCCTCCTTCTCTACGTTTTGTCAAGATGCCCATCATATAGTAATGCCCGCCCTGCTCAGGGTGCTTAGAACCTACTGTCACAATGTTTTCAAGGCTTTAGAAAAATGAAAAATATAGATACTTTTTTTTAATACTTCAAGATTGCTGTTCTAAATGGAAACAGAACTAGTTAGGTAACCCATCTTCAACTCTTTACCCACATCTCTACTTGAAAATACAGTGTTGGATTATAGATTATAAGCACCACAGAAGATATACTTCAGTAAGTTTTGAGGAAAACACTGAGATTTACTTTGGCATTGACCCTGAAAAACTTTATAGAGAAATGTCAAGTTCCTGTTTTGCTAAAGGGAGATCAGGGGAGTTTTTCCTGAAACTCTTTGCTGGGCTTTACTACCAAATGGGAATATGAATTACATTTAAGAGTTTCTACAACTGGGTTTAATTCCTAGCTAGAGGGATGCGTGCATGTGTGTGTTTCCACCTCAAGCAGGGATCCATTATTCCTTCCCCTAATGAGACAGATTTCATCTTGCCCTGGGTTACATACAAACAGAAGCCCTGGCATAAAACTTTCACACTTTGATAAGAGAAGATATATTTCTAGGTAATAAAGTTTTTCTTAAGAGCAAATCTAATGTCTGTGTCCATGTTCTTGAGTTTCTGGATCTTTTGGAAAACCCCGATAACTCCCCAGAAAACTCACAATATCTTTCTAACTTTTGGCTTCATGCCCATAATCTGCAACTGGGACTTTTTGAGCTGTTATATCAGATGATGTAACCTGACCTTTGGGATTGAGAAAAAAGTAGTTTATCCCATCCCGTGTGCATGGGAACTTAGTGCCATTCCTCATATCTCTGGGCATTTTTGTGGAGAGGGTTATCTCCTATTGTTCCAGGTCTATACTCTATGTGCTGAAATATTGCTGTTACAGATCGAGTCTTAGAGAATGTGCTATGTTGTTTTCTCATTCTTTGGCCCTGAACTGTGAAAATGGTCACTTACTTTCTTCCCAAAACATCATTCACACCAGAAATGTGTGTATCTTACACACAAAGGCTTGAGGTGATAGAATTTACAGCATAGTACTAAATAGCATTAAAGTGCATATTGAACATTAGATAATGTCTTTCACAAAGCTTGTGTCTTGTTTCCAGTAAGCTTCTGGACATCACTATCTTTCTGTTTCTCAGAATCTGTGATGGTTAATTTTATGTGTCAACATGGCTAGGCTATGGTGACGTTTTAGGGTCAAACACTAGACCAGATGTTGCTGTGATGGTATTTTATAAATGTAACTAATATGTAAAAATCCTTTGATTTTATGGAGATTATCCTTGAAGGGAGGGTGGTCCTCACTCAATCCGTTGAAAGCCCTACTAGCAAAAATCCAGGTTTCCTGGAGAAGGAATTCTGCCCCAACACTATACCATAGAAATCCTGCTTGAGTTTCTAGCTTTGCTGGCCTGCCCTACAGATTCTAGACTCCAGACTACAACTTGAATTGAGTGTCCAAGCCTATGGATTTTGGACTTGCCAGCCCTCCAATTATGTGAGCTAATTCCGTAAAATAAATTTTTCTACATGTGTGTATAGATAATCTATTTTTTCTGGTTCTCTGTCAGAGTTCAAGCAATGCCTCCTGCTTCCTACAACTCCTTCTCCACACATACCTCAATTTTCCTTACTTTTCATTAGTATAAAATGTTTTTGTAATTCCTAATCTGCTGGTTGCCTACTCTTGCATATAAACAAAACAAAACTCATTGTTGGGACACCTGAGTGGCTCAGTTGGTTAAGTGTCCATTGGTTCAGGTCATGATCTCAAAGTTCATGAATTTGAGCCCTACATCGGGCTCTGTGCTGACAGCTCAGACCCCTGGAGCCTGTTTTGGATTCTGTGTCTCCTCCTCTTTCTGCCCCTCCTCCACTCACACTCTGTCTCTCTTGCTCTCAAAAATATTTTTTTTTTAACTCATTGTTTTCTGCTTGCCAGTGGGCCATTGACTGCAGGACTCAGTTTAGTGACATAGAATAACTGAAAGAGAATTTGATACCTCCTCCTTGTCTTCCTTATGCCTCCAAGTCTCTGTGGGCTCTCTGTAGGGAGCTCTATGGAGCTTGTTCATCTATGACTTGAATTATGCCACCTGCCTCAAAAAGGTGAATGTATCAACAGTCAAATTTGAATTGAAATAATATTTTTATCACATATATAGATAGCCACCTATAAAAATTTTTGTAAAGCAACTAAGCCCAGTATTTTGTCCTGCCTTAGTTGTAATTCCTTATTTGTCATTGCTTCAAAACAAGGTCATTATAACCTAAAAAAATTGATATATACGGAAAACATAGGTTTTAGAATTAGAGAGGGCAGAAATTGTAATTCTCTCTTTTGAAATCTTGGTAATATTACTTAACCTCTATATACCTTTTTCCTGCATTTTCCAAATAGGGATGATAATGTTGCATTTGCCAAATGGGGATAATAATGCTGCATGCTGGGTTTATAGAATTTTTCAGAGCACTAGGTAAATAACATTGAAGAATCTTGCCTATCTTCTTTTTTTAATGTTTGTTTTTTGAAAGAGAGAGAGACACAGAGCATGAGCAGAGAAGCAGCAGAGAGACAGGGAGACACAGAATCCAAAGCAGGCTCCAGGCTCTAAGCTATCAGCACAGAGCCCATCATGGGACTTGAACTCAGGAACTGCAAGATCACGACCTGAGCCGAAGTTGAATGCTTAACTGACTGAGCCACCTAGGTACCCTGCATCTTGCCTATCTTCTAACACTAAGTAAATACTTCACAGATTTTTTTTTTTAATGTTTATTTATTTATTTATTTTTTTGAGAGACAGAGAGTAAGTGGACAGGGGCAGAGAGAGAGGGAGACACAGAATCCAAAACAGGCTCCAGGCTCTGAGCAGTCACCCCAGAGCCCGACGTGGGGCTTGAATCATAAACTGTGAGATCATGACCTGCGCTGAAGTCGGATGCTTAACCTACTGAGCCACCCAGGTGCCCCAGTACTTCACAGGTTAATTTAAAGTTGGATGCTTAACTGACAGAGCCACCCAGGTGTCCCAAAATAAACATTAAAAAAATTTCTTACGTATGTAACATAGTATTATAAATATTATTAACTGTAGGTGTCGTGATGTATAGCGGATCTCTAGAATTTATTCATCTTGTGTAAGTTAGGACTTGACATCCATTGAATGGCAACTCCCCATTTTGCCTTTCCCTCAGCACCTGTGAAGCACCATTCTTCTCTCCTTCTGTGGGTTTAACTATTTTAAATACCTTGTGTTAGTGAAGTCCTTCATTATTTGACCTTTGGTGACTTATTCAACTTAGTATAATTTCCTCAAAGTTCCATCCATGTTACGTATTATAGGATTTCATTCTTTAAGTATGAATTTTATTTCACTATATTTATATACCACATTTACTTTATTCATTCTTTGATAGACATTTAGATTGTTTGCACATCTTGGCTATTGTGAATAACATTGCAATGAACATGGGAGTGCCAATACCTCTTTGAGGTCCAGATTTCAGTGTTTGGGTAAATTCCCAGAAGTGTGATTGCTGAATCATATGGTGGTTGTGTTTTTTTCATTTTTTGAGGAACCTCTAAACTATTTTCCATAGTGGCTGTGTCATTTTGCATTCACACCAACAATGTGGGAATCATCCTTACCATCACTTGTCTTTTTTTTTTTTTTTTTTTTTTTTCCTAACTGCCCTCCTAACAGGGTGAGATGATACCTCATTGTGGTTTTGATTTGCATTTCCCTGATTAGTGAGTTTGAACATCTTTTCATATACCTGTTGGCCACTTTTATGTTTTCTTTAAAGAAATGGCTCGGTTCTTAGCCAATTTTTTAATCATTGTTAGGTTTTTGTTTGCTTCTTTTGCTCTCGAGAATTGAGTTGTAGGGATTTCTTAGATATTTTGGAGATTAACCCTTTATCAGATAGCAGGGTTTTTCACTTGATCTACACTGGACCTGGAAAAAGGGTTGCAGCAAGTGCTTATATGCTAGTTCAAACACCATGTTTGCTTTCAGTAGCCTTTAGCCTTCTAGAATATGTCAGGCCCTGTCAGTGCTTCAAGACGGGTGAGACAGAAACTAGTCAGTCCCTCAAGCAGTCCTCAGATAAGTTGGAACATTTGACATGTGTCATCCAACTCTTTCTTTCCCTAGGGAAAGCTTGAACGGGGTGTTTTCCCCCAATTGTATGATATATGGGTTGGGATTGTGAAGAGAGGGTGTCTGAAATTTACCAACCAATTTTGTGTGGCTGGTTTTGCACTTGCTCCGGGTACAAAAGCTTCTCAACTTATTTCTGGGTTTCTTACAGAGGGAATTAATCTGTGTATTGTGAATCAGCATGTCCACCGGGAGTCAGAAATTCCAGAGATTACGATTACACCATTTTGCTGACTTCACCTAATCCAATTGTTTTCCTTTATGGTCATTGCTTTTTGTGTCCTAAGAAATCTTTGCTCACACTCAGATTGTGAAGAAATTCTGTGATTTTTCTCTAAAAGCTTTTTAGTTTTAGATTTTATATTTAGGTTTATGATACATCTCACAAAAATTTTTTAATGCTGTGTGAGGTAGTCATAGATGTTTGTCTTTTCTTATGGATATCCAGTCATAGTGGCTTCATTTGTTGAAAAAGTTTCTACTCTAAATTGTTGTTCATCACTTTGGAAATTGACTATATGTCAGATAGGTTTTGATTGATTTTTGTCTACCCCCCACTGTTTTAATTATTGTATTATGGTTAAGTCATCAAATCAGTGTATTAGTTTTCTATAGCTGCATAGCCAATTACCATATGCTTAAGAGATTTAAAACAACAGCCATGATTATGTCACAGTTAGAAGATGAGAAGTATTACATGGATGGGTTCTCCATTCAGGTTCCCAGATGCTGGAAATCAAAGGAGTAGTTGGCTATATTCTCACCTAGAGCTTGGATCCTCTTCCAAGTTTATTAAATTTGTTAGCAGATTTCAGTTGTCATTGTAGGACTTAGGATTCATCTTCTTGCTTGCTGTCAGGGGCCAATCTCTATTCCTATATGCTACCCACACTGCTTCCCATAAAGTCCTTCCATCTTCAAAGCCAACAATGGAAATTTCCCTTTAGTTGAATTCTATGTTTCAAATACCTGATCTCTTCTGTCTCTGACCTCTACACTTAGATTTGCATGT
Organism: Panthera onca; assembly: GCF_046562875.1. Taxonomy (NCBI): domain Eukaryota; kingdom Metazoa; phylum Chordata; class Mammalia; order Carnivora; family Felidae; genus Panthera; species Panthera onca. Next base: position 153,868,211 of record NC_138346.1, read on the forward strand.
CTTTAGCTCGGTATCACTCAGATAATCTCCCTTTCCTTAAAGTCAACTGTACCATATAATATAAACCAATTACTAGAATAAAACTCATCATGTTCTTAATCCCACAGTGTGTGAATCAAGGGGAGACAATCTTGGGGGGCATTTTAGACTTCTGCCTGACACAGATATTAGAAGTCCATCCTGCAGGCTAGTCCTTTTTTTTTTTTTTTTTTTTTTTTTTTAAGATTATTTTGACTATTCTAGGGCCTTTGCATTTTTATGACTGTTTTAGAAATAGCTTGTCAATTTCTATAAAACAAAAAACTGATATTGCCCAACTGAGACTGTAGATCATTTTAGGGAAATTTGATGTCTTAATGTTTGTTCAGTCTCCCAACTGGTGACCTTGACATGCAAATTGCTCAGCATTTTATTTTATTTTTTTAGTGAAGTTTTAAATGACTTTTATTATTTTATTCCTAAATATTAACTTTTTGTTGCTATTATAACATTTTTTGATTTTCTACCGCTGGTGTATTAAAATAAATTTCTGTATATTATAGTTTTTGGAGAGATTGCTAACTTCATTTGTTATTTTTGGAAGTATTATTTGATTCTTTAGGAATTTATACACAATTATGTTGTGTGTGAATAGGGACTACACATTTTCCTTTAAAATTTTAATGTCTTATTTTAGAAAGTCATTGCCATTTGTATTATTGTTCCTCTACATTTAATGTGTATTTTTTTGCCTTGCTACTAAATTTTTTTTTTTTTTTGAGAGAGAGTGTGTACATGGGGGCAGGGGCAGAGAGAGGGAGAAACAGAATCCAAAGCAGGCTCCAGGGTCTGAAATGTCAGCACAGAGCCTAACATGGGGCTCGAACCCACAAACTGTGAGATCATGACCTGAGCTGGAGTCAGACACTTAACCTACTGAGTCACCCAGGCGTTCCTTGCCTTGCTACTTTAAAGATCATCATTTTATCTTTGGATTTTAGCAGTAGGGCAATGATTTACTTAGTTATGATTTTTGTTGTTGTTGTTATCCTGTTTGGCTTTTGTTGAGTGGTTATATTAGTTGATGCTTTTCCAAATTTGGGATGTTTTGAGCCATTATTTTTTTTCTTCCAATTTTCTCCTTCCTTACTAACAGTCTGTTTACACAGATATTAAATGGCTAGTTATTTTCTCTTGTATTCCTCTAATTTTATTCATTTAAATATTACAATTTTTTAATGTTTATTTACTTTTGAGAGAGAGAGAGAGAGAGAGAGAGAGAGAGAGACAGAGTGCAAGTGTAGGGGAGGGCAGAGAGAGAAGGAAACACAGAATCTGAAGCAGGCTCCAGGCTCTGAGCTGTCAGCACATGAACTGTGTGATCATGACCTGAGCCAAAGTTGGATGCTTAACTGTCTGAGCTACCCAGGTGCCCCTAATTTTTTTTTAATCTCCATTCTTCAGACTGGATAATTGCTACTGATAGATTTTCAGATTCACTCTTTCAGTTTTTTCTAATATTTTGATAAGCCTATAGAGTAACTTTAAAATTTTTCAAATATTGTAGTTTTTAGTTCTGCAATTTATTTTTGAGATATAACATACTGGTTTCTGATATACAACCTAATGTTTCAATATTTGTATATATACCAAAATTATCACAATAAGTCTAGTTAATATCCATCACCATATATGGACCATTTTTTTCTTATGATGAGAACTTTAAAAATCTACTCTTTTAGCAACTTTCCAATATACAATGCAGTATTAACTAAAGGATTTCTGTTTTGTTCTTTTATATAATTTTTCTGGTGTGATTCTCCATCCTTTGTTGTATATTATTTTCCTATGAATTTGCAACATGTTTACTGTAGCTGCTTGTAATCTTTGCTAGTTGCAGTATGTAGGGCCTCTTAGGGAGATTTTCTATTGATGCTTTGAAAGTGGATATAGATATTATTTTTCTTTTTTCTTTTCTTTTATTTTTTTTGGCATATCTGATGAGTTTTAATTGCATTCTAGACATCATGAATGAATCCTTGTAGAGTTTGTAGATTCTGTTCTGTTTCTTTGAAGAATGACTTATCTACCATGTTAACCTGGCTGGACTGAAACTCTGTAATCTTTCTCCCCTGAATATGCAACAGCTTAAATCGATCCTAATTTATTGCAGCTTTTAATGGTGCTTTATTTATTTATTTATTTATTTAGTCAGTCATGACCCTGACTGAGGTCTTTATTATGACTAAATCATTTTAGTGATCTGACAAAGATTTGTGTAGATTTGATATGCAGATGTTCGGGCTTATCCCTTCCTTCCTGGATTTGCTCCTAACTTTTTGGCTGTCCTGCCATCTCAACCACTCTTTTATGACTCCGTAAGTCATTAAGGCTGCAACATTCCACTTTTGGAATTAAGTGAAGTTTTAGGCTGACCCCATACAAAAGGCTAGTTCAAACTCTCACATCTTCCAGTTGCTGATTGTCTTTGATAGTAGAATCCTTTCCAGCTTCTAGATGTTTTTAGTCCATTTCTGGTGCCATCTAATAATTATCTTTTATTTTGTTCAGATCTTATGAAGCAGGATGAGGGTCACTCTGACTAACCTTCTTAAACATAATGGGAAATAGGAAGCTTAAATTAAACGCTTTTGAAAGTTAATTCACAAAATGGCCTCAAAAAGCAAATATTCTATTGCCATTTGATACATAAAATTAAGACTTGGAAATACTATAGCAGGTTACTTTAATATTACTTTACTAAACTGGGCAGTGCAAAGAGTACGATACACTGAAAAACTTGGAATCAGGATGTAAAGCTGGAAAGAGGGTGACTTCTGACTTGCTCACAGCGCTGTTGTCACATAACGGCCTGCAGTCTGTTAGCATCCCCACTTTTTCAGATGAGTGGCCAAACCTGCAAAGAAATGTGCTTTAGTTTCATTCAGGCAGAAATGAGATCTTTTTTGGTTAAAACATTCACAAAGTCTGTTAGGAAAGAAAGTGATATTCGTGTACTCACAGGCTATGGGATCAGTATTCCCAGGATCTGAATGGAATTTGAAGATATCAAGAATCTGGGGCTTCCACTAGGGAGAAGGTATCAGGAAAACCGTGGTTGTACTAACATTTGAATATCACATGCATGGTACCCAGAATATGGGAGGGTCTTGGGAAGGAAGGAATAGATGACACACACTCCCCAACTATGTATAATTTAGTGATACAGGCAGACACAGGAGTGGACAATTACTATATGGTGTGATAAATGCTGTATGGAAGTATTAGCTGGGTGCTGCTTGAGAACAGAAGATGGACATCTAGAATACGTGGGTAAAAAAGGATTTGCAGTAATACCTGTGCTATGACTTGAAGGAAGTATCAGATATTATGGGTGATAAAATAGGAAATGAAATATTTTAAATTGTGGAAGGATCCGGTGGGAAGGCTTAGAGGTATAAAATCTCTGGAGAATGGAAAGAATTTCTGGATAGCAGATGATAATGCAGGATGAGGGTAGTGATAAGAGATAAGAAAGTAGAGACCTTAGAGGGCCTGTCATGCCAAACTAAGGTGTTTGAACTTTTCTGAAGGACTCTGGGGTTTATCAAAGTGACTTGATCGGATTTGACTTTTTAAAAAAGATCACTCTACTTGCTGAGTAGGGCAGAGATGAGAGGGTGAGAAGATTGCAGAAAAGTAGATTTGTTTATAGGTGTTTTCAGTAACTTAGGCAAGCAATGGTGGGAACTGGTCTAGGGAAGTTGTGTTGGGACTGGGTAGGAGATGGACTTTGGAGATACTGCATACAAATCATAGACGTGGGGAAGTTTAGGGAGAGAAAACAAGGCAGTAGGATGACTGAAATTAACTATATTGCCCAACTGAAGCTTCACATTTAAATTATCTTTCGTGTGAAAAATTGAATCTCTTCAGTTCTTCAGCCATAACTACTACACTGTCACAATACCTGACAAGTGATTTGTGTTCTTAGTGTCTAAATAGAGTGATCTGAAAATTCTTTATGTGCATACATGTGTGTGCTTGTGTGCACACATATATATAAACATATGTGTGGTATTGTATTAAGCGTGGTAGATTTGGGCGTGAGACTCACAAAGTAGGATTTGGCTCCATTATAGTGTGCAGTTATTACAGCGAATAATTTTGAGAAACACAAAGCAAATACAAAATTTAAATAATTGAAAACCAAGGAGACCTACCCAAAGAATTAGCACTCACTGTTTTGCCGATCCTTTGGAGGGCAGACTCTATGGAATGAGTAAGTAAATGGAATTGTAAAGAGGCAAATCGTACTTCCAGCTTTGCTAAAGCTAAGCTTGTAATGTTTAAGCAGGTGACATTAATTTATAGAACACAGTTCTTCTATCCATGAAATAATGAGGTTAGAGTAGATGGTTTTTTAAGACTAACTCCTGCTTTAAAAGTTCCTCTAAGGGTTTTCTGAATAAATGGATTTACTGGTGCCACCATCACCCTAAATACCAGAAGAGGGTCAAATATTTCTGGCATTAACATGTACAAAAATTGGCATTACATGTCATTATGTGAAAAATAATATATATATTTATATACAAAATGAATGTAATTTAGATAAAGAACAAGGGTTTTCATAGTTAGACTTGAGGTACAGAAAAACCTTTTAGTACACATTGATCTGTCTGTCCAATCCTTAACGTTCATTTAGAACTATTTTATAAGGTAATTTGAAGCTCTCAATTTTAAGTTTAAAAATTCTTGCATTCTTGACTTTAAACAATAACAGACATGAGCACATGAGACCTACACAAATTAGAAACATATGTCAAATGACAAAATTCAGATAAAAAAAAGTACTCATTAAATGGTATAAATAGTAATACTATATATGACCTCTTGCATAATTTTATGAGGGGAAAATCAATAATACATAATCAAATATAGAGTACTATATTTAGGTAATTTTATTAGCTTTCAAATTCTGAAATCTTAGTCCTACATCCATGTACATAGGCATAGGATTAAATTAGATGCAAACATATGTGCTATACCCATAGCATATAGAGATTATTCACCATAATTCTCATTAAAACAGGGAAAAAAAGTAATTAGACACTTACAGAAAAAACTTTAACAAGCCAAGCTATATAACTGGTTGATGGCAGTGGGTTTCAATAAAGTAGAAATTTGGGTCCTAGTTCAATATCTTACCAGTTTAGATAATCTTTGACAAATCATTTTATCTTTATGGCCTGTTTCTACCTGTACAATGAGGATAATGACCTCTATCTCTGAAATTTGTTGTAAAGGGTTAATTATATAATTTGCAGAAAATGTTGTATTACGCAGCTCTTTATTGCAATTAAAACCCACTCAAAGTGGCTTAAAACTTAAATAAAATTTATAATTTCAAACAATTGGAAAGTACAATAGAGTAAATGATTCTGGTAGTCTCCGTTTTAGAATCTCTTTGGTCTCATGCTTGGGTTTTTTTGTTTGTTTTGTTTTTTCCTGTTTTGCCTCTATGCTTTGTCAGCCTCTCTCCATGAAGTGGCAGAAGAGGATATCCACGATCAGCTCCAGACATAATTTTTATAGCTAACAATCCTAATGAAAATAAATTTCTATTTTCTCCAATAATTTCAGCAGATTCTTGGAGCTAACTTGATTGAGCAAGGGCCAAGCACCAGTTACTGACTCACGTGATTGGTTGGACAGATAGATGCATGTACCGAGAATGAGTGGGAGTGGTGTGTTGGTGATAATACTTTGTAGACTTCTTTCCTATTCCAGGGAGTATAATTAATCAAAGTCTTCAGCTGCTATGCTTTGAAATCCATCGCTGAATTTGCACAGAGGCTAAACCTCTCAAAGGCTGCTCCTAGTCAGTGGCTGAATATGGTAGGGATCCAAAGACAAATCCATGCCTCTTGTGTTGGCTGAGGATGGTTCAGGGACTCTCCCACAGCTTGGTCGAATCTGCCGTTACATAACCGACTGTGACACTTGTACTCCACACATTTTCCCTCTTCACTCTGTTCAGACTTGCATAGCAATCCAATGACTCATTCAGTCATTCCTACTCTTATTGTTTGCGTTCACACAGGTATTTTCCTTAATAAAATCTGCACATTTAATTCTGTTTTGGCATCTGTTTCTCAGAGTACCCGGACTTACATAGGTGGTTACAGAATGGGAAAGAGCCGGGTTCCATTTCATTCTTAGGTAGTATATATTTGGAGAAGCCAAATCAATACAAGGTATTGCCTATAAGGGTGTTGTAAACTATATACTAATCAATGATAAAAATTTTCATTTTTGAGAGTTTAACTATTTATTACATAATTGAAAGTTATCGGAAGGATGTGGAACCAAAGATTAAAAAAATTAAATTTCATACACACATACATATTGACTGAATTGGCAGTAGAATTCAGTGCAATGATTCTGATTAGTATTGATGAATACATTTGGTCTATCCTTGATAAGAACTACCATCATTCCATCTTCGAATTCATCTAATACTATTGTAAACATCTTCAGTGATGAGTGAGTAGAGTGGTTCTCAGACCAGTGAGTACCTGTGAGCTACCTGAGAATTTTCCAGAAAGCAGATTGTATCTAGACCTACTGAGTCAAATTTCTTAGAAATGGTACACCTTCACACAGTTGGTGAAGCTCTACCCCGGGCTGCCGTCACCATACATAGGCTCACCCAACACGTGCTGCTGCAGACCCGAAGCCACCAGTCTGTAGAGCATGGTGACTCTGTGGCTGTGCCCACTATTACCGCTGCCCTTGTTCTGGCCCAGCTTGCCTGTATGTGGATTTTTTAAATAAATATAAGTACAGCACTATAAACATATTTTCTCTTCTTTATGAGTTTCTTAATAACATTTTCTTTTCACTGGCTTTATTGTAAGAATACAGTATCTAATATATATAACACACACAATATGTGTTAATTGACTGTTAATGGTCAGGCTTTCAGTCAACCGGAGGCTATTAGTGGTTAATATTTGGGGGAGTCAAAAGTTATATGTGGGGGTCAGCACCCCAACCCCCAAGTTGTTCAAGGATCAACTGTGTATCTCAAAGGGACAAAAAAAAGCATTTAAAATTGCAAGCTTCCTAAATAAACTTTTTTTTTTTTTTTCTCTCAAGCTTATTAATTTTTGAGAGAGAGAGAGAGAGTGCATACATGCATGGTGGAGGAGCAGAGAGAATCCCACGCAGGCTCTGGGATGTCCGCACAGAGCATGATTTGTGAGATTCTGACCCCAGCTGAAATCAAGAGTCTGATGCTTAACCCAGAGCCACTCGGGCACCTCCAAATGTACTTTTTAAAGAGGAGGTTCAGGGGCTTGTTTTCAGGTTTAGGTGGGGACCAATTCCTTTGGCGATGTTGAGCTGTCTCTGATGTTTTAAAAGGGGCTGGGTTTACCCTAGGGACAAAGCCTCAATCTCACAAACTATGCTCCTGTTTATACCAGTCCCTGAGTGTGGGGGGGGGGTGGTGATGGGCAAAATCATCTGCTCTGAGAGTCGCAGTTCTTATAAGACCAGCTTGAGGCCCAGTTGAGAAGACGGCTTAGAGGAGCCTGACTGGAATTAGATAAAGGACAGTCTTTGTCACTTGTGTTGCCTTGGATATCCATAGTTTAAAGAGCTGAAGGTAGAAGCCGCAGTAGTAAAAAGTTGAATTTAATGCTAAAGGTTCCAGAATTACACGTGACAATTAAGACACCTTAGCCTGGTAAGGTAGTATCAAGTATTAAACCTCTCAAAAAAATAATTACAAAATACTTGCTCTGTGTATGAGGCAAAATTTATTTTAAAAGATCTGCTTCCTCTACAGTTAGTAACATAATGAGAGATAGTTAAAAATAAAGTGTTAGGTAAGTAGTAAGTCCCTCTTTGGCAAATAAATAATTCTTACGACTTAACTGATATTTAATATTTCTATAAATTATGTAGAAATTGCTTTAGAGAGGAAGGATATTTAATAGAATACTCCAAACTAGAAAACTTCTGAAATGCCTTAAAAAAAAGGGCAAAGCAAATCTCTACAGTATTAATATCTCTAACCATAAAAAGGAGGATGCTTATGAATCCATTATGTGTCCTCAAATTTGAGGAAAATATTAAAATATTTTTAGACTTTTATTGAATTGATAAATAAGATATTTGTAATGCTCCCTTTTGACATAAAAAGCAAATGTCACATGAAATAATGTAAACACAAGTAATGATTTATAATCAAATATGATGCATACAGATATTTACCAAGATTTAATGTATTCCCCTTTAAAACCAAATTCCAATAATTTCACTGGAACTCTTGATCCACTTCCATCCCACTTTTTAAAAGTCGTGCATCTCATTGTTCAATCTTTGGTTCACTTTCTATGCTTTTTGGTTTTCTTCTACATGGAATTCAAGTATATTTCAGTACTTTTGTGCTCTATTAGAGCAATTGGTAAATTCTAGCAACATTTTCTCCTTTTATTATCTTTTCATTTGTTCCTCAAACTTGAGCAATACAAACATTTAAAGTAACTGAGCCTGGGTGGCTCAGTCGGTTAGGCATCTGACTTAGGCTCAGGTCATTATCTCATGGTTTGTGGATTCGAGTCCCCCATTGGGTTCTGTGAGGACAGCTCAGAGCCTGGAGCCTGCTTCGGATTCTGGGTCTCGTTCTCATTCTGCCCTTCCCCCATATGTGCTCTGTCTGTCAAAAATAGAAAGTGTAAAAAAAAAAAAAAAAGTTGAAAAAAATTTTTTTAAATAGTTTGGCCGATTTCTTATGGTTATTTTTTGCCAAGTGATGATAACTTGGCTATTATGAACAATTAGTTTTTCTTCACTTGGACTCTGTGTACTCAGTGGATACAGTAGAGCCATTCTTTTCCTTCCCAAAATATCCAGCTCAGGAAAATACAAAGTACTGTGAATTCTAATCTATCCCTCTGGAGAAGAAATTTTTATTGTATTTTCTGGTAATTCCACCTAGACATAGATTGCCTTTTTTTTTTCTTCTGCATTTATGAGCAGTATAATTTATGTGCTTCGAAAATATTCTTGATTCCTGGTGTTCTTCTTGGATGACTTTCATCTGGTTTTACAAATTTCAGTTACTTCAAGGGGTATTTCAGAATTAAAATAATCTTAAGTAGAGCTTAGCTTATGTTCAACTATCTGTTTCTAGAATTGTCTTATTCATTTTCCTAAAACCAGGACTGAAAATAGTTCCTGACCTATATTAGGAGGTTAATATTTGTTAGTAAATGAATAACTGGAAGAAACATAAATAGTTTAACAGTGGTCATGAAATCAAACATATACAGTCTAACGATTCTTAAAAAAAATTACAGTATAAAGATTCTTTATATGTTAAAAATGATCTGAATATAGGGGCACCTGGGCGGTTGGTTGAGTGTCTGATTCTTGATTTCAGCTCAGGTCATGATCCCAGGGTCATAGTATCAAGTCCTATATCGGGCTCTGCATTGAGTGTGGAACCTGCTTAAGATATTCTTTCATATTCTCTCTCTCCTTCCTCTCTCTCTCTCTCTCTCTCTCTCTCTCCCTCTCTCTCTCTCTCTCTCCTTCCCCTCTCTCTCTCTCTCTCCTTCCCCTCTCTCTCTCTCTCTCTCTCTCCTTCCCCTCTCTCTCTCTCTCTCTCTCCTTCCCCTCTCTCTCTCTCTCTCTCCTTCCCCTCTCTCTCTCTCTCTCTCCTTCCCCTCTCTCTCTCTCTCTCCTTCCCCTCTCTCTCTCTCTCCTTCCCCTCTCTCTCTCTCTCCTTCCCCTCTCTCTCTCTCTCCTTCCCCTCTCTCTCTCTCTCCTTCCCCTCTCTCTCTCTCTCCTTCCCCTCTCTCTCTCTCTCCTTCCCCTCTCTCTCTCTCTCCTTCCCCTCTCTCTCTCTCTCCTTCCCCTCTCTCTCTCTCTCTCTCTCCTTCCCCTCTCTCTCTCTCTCCTTCCCCTCTCTCTCTCTCTCCTTCCCCTCTCTCTCTCTCTCCTTCCCCTCTCTCTCTCTCTCCTTCCCCCCTCTCTCTCTCTCTCCTTCCCCCCTCTCTCTCTCTCTCTCCTTCCCCCCTCTCTCTCTCTCTCTCCTTCCCCCCCCTCTCTCTCTCTCTCCTTCCCCCCTCTCTCTCTCTCTCTCCTTCCCCCCTCTCTCTCTCTCCTTCCCCCCTCTCTCTCTCTCTCTCCTTCCCCCCTCTCTCTCTCTCCTTCCCCCCTCTCTCTCTCTCTCCTTCCCCCCTCTCTCTCTCTCCTTCCCCCCTCTCTCTCTCTCCTTCCCCCCTCTCTCTCTCTCCTTCCCCCCTCTCTCTCTCTCCTTCCCCTCTCTCTCTCTCTCCTTCCCCTCTCTCTCTCTCTCCTTCCCCTCTCTCTCTCCTTCCCCCCTCTCTCTCTCTCCTTCCCCTCTCTCTCTCTCTCTCTCTCTCCTTCCCCTCTCTCTCTCTCTCTCTCCTTCCCCTCTCTCTCTCTCTCTCCTTCCCCTCTCTCTCTCTCTCTCTCCCTCCTTCCTCTCTCTCTCTCTCCCTCCTTCCTCTCTCTCTCTCTCCCTCCTTCCTCTCTCCCTCCTTCCTCTCTCTCTCTCTCTCTCTCTCTCTCTCTCTCTCACACACACACACACACACACACACACACGTACACACACTCCCTCCCTCTGCCCCTCTCCCCAGCTCACACACTCTCCCTATTTCTCTAAAATTAAAAAAAATAAATGATCTGAACATAAACCTCTACTCATCCTGTACATTATGCTTTAGATGATTTTTCTTTCCTCCTCTATTCTCTTGTTTTGCTCATAGCTGCAATCTATGAGCATCCATTTTGTCCAGAGAGATTTATGGGATTTACAAAGCCATATTGCTCATAGAACCACATCTATACTAATTCTAGTGTCTAATAATTTAGATAATAAAATAATTCATTAGAGTTACACTAAATCCCACAGTTTGGAGAGCAAACATGATTAACTTAATCACCTGGATTTCAACCCCAGTTCTGAAAATCACTAGCCATGAGATTTTTGAATAAATCCTTTAATATTTCTGAACACTGCTTTCTAAATCTCTAAAATGGGAATAATAAAACCTGTTCCATCTCAGATACTCAAATGAGGACATGCATGCAGGGGAATAAAACAAGTATCAAGTTACCTTCTAAAAGTGAAGCATTCTTCTCCAGTGACTGTATCAGTTTCTTCTGACCATATATTTCCACATATCTCTTTTTTTCTTTCATGTTTGTTTATTTTGAAAGGGAAATCTCGAGTGGGGGAGGGACAGAGAGAGAGAGAGTCTTAAGCAGCCTCCATGCTGAGCATGGAGCCCCTCGTGGGGCTCCAGTGCACAAACCGTGAGATCATGACCTGAGCCGATATCAAGAGTCAGATGCTTAACTGAGCCTCCCAGGCACCCCTCCACATTTCTTGTTTTCTTCCATTTCTTCTCATCCCTATTACCTCAATTACAATGATTCTTTATTTCAGGCCTTTGTCTTTCATTATTTGTATCACTACAATATACAACCCATATTACTCCATGTACAGAATTTTCCCTGCTAGTATAATGTTACCCTGTCTCTCACCTCCTCTAAATCCTTTAGTAACTTTGTGGGCAACATAGGCTGGTTGACCCAACCCCCATTCCGATCTTCACTCTAACTACTTGCCTCCACTGTAAAGATGGTAGGAGTTTAGTACACACAGCACAGCATACTGGGTAGATGTTGGGAAAGTCTTTGCTTTCTTCACAGAAGGAAAGTGAGATGATACAAAAAGGAAGAGGGCTGACACTGCTCCCAGTTTTCCTCTTTCTGCTTCTCCCTCTGGCGAACAGATATTTGGAGGCTCCACAGTCCTCATATGATCATGAGGAAAACCAAGAGCAGTCAGGGACATGGTGTTGATAATAGGTAAACTGTTGAACCGATGCCAGCAACTGTACTACCTGTGGAATTTGGTAAAAATAATAAGCTCATATTTGTTGAACTTTGGCCTTTGAATGTTTCTTCCAGTTTTAATTGGTAATATTCTCTGCTGCCTTCGTGATAAAGTTCAAACTTTTTTGTTTGATGTTCAAAATCTTTTATGGATATTTCTAGTATATACTTTCCAGCATCTTAAGTTACATCCTCCGTGCTAGGGTCCTTGCTTCACTCCAGGTTCTTGAACATAACTATGCCTTTGAAAATTCTCTTGGCAAATGTACTTTTCTTTGGAAGATTGTCTTTTTTTTCCCAGGGTTTGTTTTTAATTTTTATTTATTTTTATTTTTATTTTTTCAAGTGCCACTTACCTTTAAGATTTTGGTCATCCATTGTCCTCTATTTTGTTTTTTGAGAACTAGTCACACACACAGAAACCTTAGGTGAGCATACTTTCATGAGATAACTGAAAGGAAATGAGGGAAGTGAGTTGGGTGGAAAGAGAAGTGGTTTCTCAAAACAAGTGCAGCTTAGGGGCACCTGGGTGGCTCAGTCGGTTGAGTGTTCGACTTTTGGTCTTGGCTCAGGTCATGGTCTCTGGTACAGGAGTTTGAGCCCCACATCCAGCTCTGCACTGACAGCGTGGAGCCTACTTGGGATTCTGTCACCTTTCCTCTCGACCCCTCCCTTGCTTGCTCTCTGTATCTTTCTCAAAATAAATAAAAATAAACTTAAAAACCCACGTGCAGCTAAGCCCTCAGGCAATCCGATGATAAGTCTGAGATGGCCCTTCAGAATTATCCCAGATGGAAAGTAGGAGGTCACACGTTTGATCCCACATAACCTTTAGTTAAACAGTTCGATGTATCTGAGGTCATTTCTTTGTGATGGAGGCAGCTATGAGTGATTCTTCAATTACCACATATCCTAGCAGCTAGAAACTAGGTGGCTTTGACTTGAAGGCATCTGGGTAGAGGGGCAAGTTATGCACGGCCCAGCTTTTCTGTACTCCTATAGGCAGTGATATGCTAATCAATGTGAAAGTTCACTTAATGGTTTCTCCTCTCTTTGTGGGTTCCTTAAGAGAAGAGGTCATTTCTCATTCTCGGTATACCTTCTGATTTCAAAACAAGGCCAGGTGTGTGGAAAGCATGTCAATTGAATGAAAATATTATCCTATAAAAGTAGACAGGATTACTATTTTGTGGAAGAAATTTTAACAGTTTAAAGAGGAATGAGGAATAAATAACAATGATGAATAAAGATGAAATATTTACCAGTATTATCCTCAAATGTGACGTAAATCTCATTTTAATAAAAAAATCAAAGGCACAACAGATACTTTTCATGAATATGTCATCACTATGGTTAAAAAAGATTATTAATACTTTATTGTGTAGTAACTATGATTTTAGGGAGGAATCACATCCTATATCTAAGCTGGCAACCATCTTAAACCAAATTGTGGTATTAATGCCCTACAGTTTCCCTTTTCTGTTTGGAAAATATTGTTTTAAAAGGAAATAGGCTGTTGATCAGAAAAGGTTTTGATATACTCATGAAGCTGCTTTATTTTTATTTAATTGACATATCCATTACTTTTGTCTGCCAATAATAAATTACCTAAGAATGGGTCAGACAGCCATAGGGTTCTTTCTATCCGACAAGTAGTAGATTTCAACAGTAGATTTCTGGGTGCTTTCTATCCCCTACCTGCCAATCGTAGTGATTTTTTTTTTTTTTTTTTTTTTTTTTTTCCTCATGAGGCTAGAACTCCCAGTATCATGTTCACATTCAAGGTTGGAAGATGGGTGATTGAGGTTTTTTTTTGTTGTTGTTGTTGTTGTTTTCTTTTTTTTTTTTTTTTTCTCTTTTATGAGAAAGGGAATCCTTTCCCACAGTTTCCTGTACTTGCCTCCTGTACTTGCCCCCTCCTCCCCGCCCCCCCCCCCCCCCCCCATCACTTTTACCAGGTTTCTGGTGACATTTCTCTGGCTGGCTCTAGCTTGTAAGAGAGACTGATGTGATGAGTCCAGTATTTACACTGAGACATAAATAGCAATGGAAGAGGGGGTTGGTGATGGGCATTGGTCTACTCAATAAACAGAATCCACAATACTTGGAAAACTACTGTTTGCATAACTCAAGTGATGAGCTTTTCTGAGAGCAGTGGAGGGAAGAGGTGGGATTAGAAAAGACTAAAAGTGCCTAGAAGGCTGAAATACTTTGTATTCATCTCTGCAGCCCCATTGTCTATCACTGTGCCTTGAATTTAAGAGACACTTAATAAATGCTTGATGAATTAATTATCAGTAATCATACCATCCTTGTAAATGTTGATAGATGTTACAGGCACATATGTTCTGATAACTTTTTTATTATCATATTTGATATGAAGGGCTAGATGCAAGTATAAAATCACTTCAATTGTAAGGTTATTGAGATTCAATTTAATGCTCCAAAGAGAAACTCAGCAGCACAGATTTAAGGAAGTCGCTATTTAGAACTGGAATTAAAAAATAAAAAAGGAATGAAATAAATGTTGAAGACTAGTAATATGCTTTATGAATGTCATAGTATTTGTTAAAATTCCACATAAGTATTTCAGTAGTGGAGTGACAGTTCACCAAATGAATTAGAGCACCATATAATTATCCTTAAGTAATGCAAACTAAGATTCCATATGACTAGTGATAGTGGCATATAATGATAGTGTCATCTCTCCATTTAGGGTACAACATGCCATCAGAGAAGATGAGATGAATCCTAAATGGGTGGGTAATGCTCCATATTACACACTGAACAGATTATGATATCAAGCTGACACCCAATCCATCTGTTAGCTGTGGAGGACAGAGGCTGTATTGTTAGGGTGATCGGGCCAGGTGGTACTTCATTTGATATCACAGCTGTGCTAAACTTGCACTCAGAAACCTAACACCATGTGAAACTTTCCTTGTTTGGGGTCACACTGAAAAGAAAGAGCAGCAGCTGGGGTATATTCTTAATAAGTTCCGTGCAGAGATTCTTTAGTTGAAATTAAAAATAAAAACCTTTGCAATATGTCATGAGGAATAAAGATTTAAAGCCTAGGTTCTGCTGTTGCTGTTTGCTTTCGGATTCTTCTGTGGTGTAATTTTTGAATTTCTGATCAATTCATTCAGTCACGCAAAGCCAACGGCAGTTGTGGCATATGTAGAATCTGTTATTCAACAAAATATTGAAATGATTCATATGAAGAATGTATTTCAGTTCCTGGGACACAGTATGCTGTTAATACATGTTAGCTATTAATTCCATCATCCTTCAATGCTGTGAATTTCCAATTTCTGAATCTCCTGCCCACAGAATGTCCCATGTTTAGTTAATTTTGCTTTTCTGAAAATAGCTGTATGTCCTATGTTTTCGTTATGTCTGCATTTTCATATTTATTGCTATCTATGAATCAAGAAATCAAGAAGCCTCTTCAGCCAGATTTTGCCTTCTGATTCAGAGGTGTAATGAGGCTGCCCTTGCTTTGATAAGATGTACCACATTAATGGAAACCACAGTTCATCCAAAAGGTGACTTTGTGTGATTTTTTTTTTTTTTTTAATTGTGGTATAATTGGTACACAATGTTACACTAGTTTCAGGTGTACAACATGGTGATTTGACAAATTTATACATTATGCTATGTTCACCACAAGTATAGCTACCATTGGTCACCATATAAAGCTACTACAATACCACTATGTTCCCTAGGTAGTACCTTTCATTCCTGTCACTTATGCCATAACCGCAGGCTTGTACTCCCCACTCCCCTTCACCCATTTTGCCCATCCCGTCCATCACCTACCCCATTTTGCTCTGGCAACCATCAGTTCTTTGTATTTATGGGTCTGCTTTTTTATTCACTTGTTGTCTCTTTAGGGTCCACATATGAGTGAGATCATAGGGTATTTGTCTTTCTCTGACTTATTTCACTTAACATACTACCCTCAAGGTCCATCCATATTGTTGCAAATGGCATGATCTCATTTTTTATGACTAATATTCCATCATGTGTGGGTGGGTGTGTACACGCATACAACCTCTTCTTTATCCATATATCTATTGATGGAAATTTAGGTTGCTTCCATATCTTGGAATATGGAAACAATAATAATAAACATAGGGGTGCATATAAGTTTTTGAATTAGTGTTTTCAATTTCTCTGGGTAAATACCCAGTAATTGAATTACTGGATTGTATGGTATTTCTATTTTTAATTTTTTGAGGAGCCTCAATACTGTTTTCCAAAGTGGCTGTACCAATTACGTGAATTTTTAATACGTTACTCCCTAAAGAGGTATGAAACCTCCTGGGTCCCAGGCTTGAAAAGGGGTATATGGGTTAGATTTCAGCATCCCCTCAGCCTTGTGGAAGACAGCTTTAGATAAAGCCCAACCTGTATTTCTTTACTTGATGCTACTTGTTAATGCAATAAACTGCCTGCCTGAAGCACATATACAAACATGAAAGCCAGAAGTCAGTGGTAAATTTCTTATGGTAAAGGAATATGGAGACTAGAAGTACCAAATCGATGGAAACTTTTGAACGGTTTGATTTGTTTATTTACATAGACATGTTAAGTGTGAGGGGCCTCTTCTAACAGCCTCTTCTACTTTAGGTCTGTATCCTGAAAGAGATGTTGTATTCAAGCATTCCATATTTAATAAAGAGCACCTTTTAAGTTATTTTAAAGATGAGAAAGGAAAGAACTACTTACCAATGGTATGGCCTACCCCCAAATTTGAGACTTTGTTTGCACAATTCACAAGTAATCCTGCAGATTCAAAACATGAAGTCAATTGTAATTTTGCTGAGACCCTTTAGAACTGATGGCTGAGACCAGTCAAGCACCCTCATCTTCACGTGGCTTCTTGGTATTTTCCCTGTTGGTGAAAGAATTCTCATAAGATGATGAAAACAGAGTGTTCTCTCTTTTCCTGTGTGTGTGAGAAACATTTAGTTCTAATAAAAAGCAAATTCAAACTGTTAATGGTCTAAAAATTGAATTAACTTACAAAAGCAATGTTGGTGTTGAGAAAAATTATCTAAAACTTTAACATGAGACATGAGCTTGACTGCATAGCCTTCAAAGTCATGCTAGCACGTTGTCTAACAGGGCTTTTCAAGGACTATTTGTGTTATCCTTTAGGAGACTGTGCCTTTGTTTGATCTGTTGATTAGGAGCTAAATGTTATATTTTATTCAAACTTGTAGATTTTGTCCAGTAGAAATGAATATAATTTCTGCCATGTATAGAAATGGATATGTGCTTAATGTTGCATTGTCCCTTAGGACATTAACCGATTTTATCTTTGACTTAGGAAACATTACAGTATAATTTTCCTCATTAGCTGTATATATCTCTATTTCTCAAATACTCTTTGAATTGGCTTTACCATCTTGATGTTTCCTCATTAATAAGTTAAATAAGTCATTTGGCATGTATGAGAGTCATGTTTAAACTTTTTGGAAAATTAGGCTTTGACACTAAAGATATCCTTTGTGGGAGGAAAAAAAAGAAGATGAATACTTCTCCCTGCTGCATAATTCTCTATCGTGCTGTTAAATACAATATTATAAAGTACATTGAATTTTACATCCTCAATGCTTAACTTTAAAACGGTGAAATTCCAGCATTTTTACACAGCCTTAAATCCATTAATTAGTATTTCAAACGTGAGCTATGCAAATTCTTAACATTTAAGTGTCCCTCCCACCCCCACCTCCCCTCCCCGCAACCGGTTTTGACAGTCATCTTGAAATAAACTTTATTTCTGCTCTCCAGTGGGCTAAACAACAACATGATGCATTTACAATGTACACAATAATGTGTTTTGTAGGGAGAATAAATTCAGAATTGATAGATCTTCAACAAATTTGTAAAGCCAACTTGCAGCCTTCATGCTCCAAACCAGGAGAATTAGGAGGATGGTGGTCACTGGCAAACAGCTGAAACAATTTCATTATGAGGTTTATAAAGTAACATTTCTAATTTGATTTGAATGTTAAATCCAATTGGAATACATTTTGCTATGCGACAAGTGATATTTTTTAAAATAAAGTTCTGAAATGTCATCGGCAGTTTTATAATCCTGATGAATAGTTTTTGAAATCCCGTTCCAGTGTGTTTCTTCTTTTAAAAAAATAGAGAACTTGTTCTTTGCTAGGAAAAAAAAAAAAATCAGCTTCAGTAATGTCTTTCAACCTGCACTTAAAATCACCAAAAACCTAAAATCACTAATTATGGTTAGTAACTCTTTACTCTGTTTTATTGAGTGTGTTCTGATAGTGGTATTCATAAGTTAGATAATTAACCATTTTCTTGGTCATGTCGGCTCCCTACTCTGTGTGAAAAATGCTCAAGGAAGCCTCCCGCGGAGCTGGAGGTTACAGTGGACTACCATGCCTTTGTGACGCTCCAT
Source organism: Panthera onca (assembly GCF_046562875.1). Lineage (NCBI taxonomy): Eukaryota > Metazoa > Chordata > Mammalia > Carnivora > Felidae > Panthera > Panthera onca. The sequence continues at coordinate 153,886,578 of NC_138346.1, forward strand.
GAAGGAAGTGAGACATGAGCTGGGCCTTGAAAGATAGAAATGATTTGAGTGGACACAGTGTAGGAGGAGGACACTTTAAAGGTGGAAAAGGGAGCAAAGGTACATTAGCAGTAATAGGTAGAATTGTGTTGGAGAAAAAGGAGGAAGGACAGAAATGGTTAAAATTAAATGTTTATGTAGGGCAGAATTGGCCAGTATACTTCACCTTGTTTTTGAATTCCAAATAATTGTTGGCAACTGCCTGAACTTGTGTTAAGAAGGGGGCTGAGAAGGAAGAAGTGTGACTTCCTGTGGACATCTGCCATTAGCCCAAGAACTGGGTTCCAGAGTGAGGGAGGTGGGGGTGAGGATGGGGAGGGGGCTATGGTTCAAGTTGGCATGTTTTGGTCTGTCTTGTGTAGGGCAAACTGACAGGTTCTATCCACAGTGGAAGTTAAAGACAGTAGTTCTGGGATAATCTCAAATTCAGCTTCCCAAATTCCATTAGTTCCATGTGTGATAATAGCAGATTATTAGCAAAACTACCAGTTCAAAGTCTGTTCTGTCTTTTCAGATGGCCGTAAATTTTTCTCTTGCTTTTTGAAAAGTGGGTAATTTTAAATATTGTGCATAGACCTTTTCCTCTGAAGCTCTAAGTTAGATTGTTAATGTGACAGCACTGAAGTTACCTAGAAACATCCTAAGGGCTTTTCATTTGTAGAAACAAGTATCTGCAATAGGGGTTGGTGTCTTAAGAGACCAAAGAGAAAGTCTTATAGAGAGCAGTGACTTTTATAACTCAACATGTATGAAATGATCAACCTTTTAGGGGACGAATTCTGAAGCCCTGACTTTGAGACAGGCATAATCATATTGTAGGAAAAACAAACAAACAAACAAAAAAACTTTCCGAAAATAATTTTACATACGTTGCTAGTAATTGAATGATCTGGTAAATACCTCAAAATGACCATTTCTTAGAAGGAGTTCAGATGAGCCTACCTATTTAACTGCTGTCTCAGTCTCCTAGGTTATCATTAGTGTTGCTAATACTGTTCTTCAGATTTCAAATAAAACCATTGTATATTCTCATTATAATGAGTTTGAAGTATCCCAAAGAAATTTCTGCTTTCTGCTTTTGCCACAGTAGAAAGTAATGGCTTTGTTTTAACTGATGAAAGGGGATAAAATTTATCAATATAAAAATTAATATCCAATTTAGATCTGTAGATAGAAATGTTTTAGCAATAACTGAATTTATACTGCACACAGAAAATTTAATGCTCGTTCAAAAAATAATCTCAGCAGTTTTTTTCTTACAGAACCAGGGTTAGTTAGTATAGATTTAGGCCTTTAAAATAAACCCTGACTTTGCAATTGAGAAATGCTGGAAATAGGGGCACCTGGGTGGCTCAGTCTATTAAGTGTCCGACTTCAGTTCAGGTCATGATCTCAGTTTGTGACTCAAAACCCCACACCCACCTATTGGGCTCCGTGCACCAGCAGTGTGGAGCCTGCTTGGGATTCATTCATTCTCTCTCTCTCTCTCTCTCTCTCTCTCTCCCTCTCTCCCCCTATCTCTCTGTCTCTCTCTCCCCCTATCTCTCTGTCTCTCTCTGACTCTCCTCAGCTCGTGCTTGTGTGCTGGCTCGCGTGCTCACGCAAACATTAAAAAAGAAAAAAAAATGCAGGAAATAAAATTTAACAAAGAATATGAAATAAATGAGGTGTTCTCTAGTACCCGGTCACTGTAGTAAGGATATACACTCTTTCATAAACACACTCACATATGTTACATACACACCTCTACGTGTTTCATCATTAAGAAATGGGCTGTGCTCTGCATATTTGTCTACAACTTGCTTTTTACAGTGAGCAATATATTGAAGACATGTTTCAAGGTTAGTATTTATATATCAATCTCATTAATTTTAATGGCCACATACTGTTTATTTATTGATGTACTTTTATTTATTTAAACATTCCCCAAATGATAGGCTTTTGCCTCGTTTCTCATTCTTTGGCATGGCAGTCAGTGCTGCGATGAACATTTTTCTATGTGTGTCTTTGCAGAAACATGTAATTGGTTATCTATAATAGAAACGAGAAGGGGAGTTTCTGGATTCAGCAATGACAACCAAATTTCTCTCAAGGCAAAAGCCATTTTAACCAAAACTACAGGACAGAACTCATTTCCCCATACATTTGCCAATACAAGATATTATCACACTTTTTGTATTTTTCAAATCTGGTTAAAAAAATATTGTTTACAATAGCATTCCCCAAATATTAGAGAGGTGGAAATATACTTAGGAAATATTTATCTACACTGTCTTTTTTATTTATTTTTTATTTATTTATTTATTTTTTAATGTTTGTTTTTGAGAGAGAGAGTGTGAGTAAGGGAGGGGCAGAAAGAGAGAGGGAAATACAGAATCTGAAACAGGCTCCAGGCCCTGAGCTGTCAGCACAGAACCCAGTGCGGGGCTCAAACTCACAAACCATGAGATCATGACCTAAGCTGAAGTTGGATGCTTCACTGACTGAGCCATCCAGGTGTCCCTTATCTACGTTCTCTTAAACTTCTTAATAATGTGTGATCATGCAGCACTATTAAAAAATTCAGTGGATGGATGTATGAATTTTTCCTTTATATATTTGTATCTTTTTCCTTTTGTATCTCTTTTAAGACCTCCTCTACTAAAAATTATAAATATACTCAATTTTATATTAAGTATTTAGAGCTTAAGTTTGTACATTTAGTTCAAATGCCTCTGAGGAAAACTTTCTGTATATGTGTGTGTATTTCACAGATGGTTCATCACTGTCACAAAAGAGGTTGATCCCCAAGAAGTGGTTTTTGAAGTAGCAACTTTATAATCTCTAAGTGGGACTTTTTCTTCAGTTCTATTCTACTCTTGTCTATTTTCTAATTTCACCAGTACTAAAATTACTTTATGGAATATTTTTTAACAGATAAAAAGGAGACCTTCCTCGTATTCTTTTAAAATAATTTCCATGCCATTCTTATTTCATATTCCAGACAATATTACCATTAGTTTGTCAAACTTGGAGAACAGTTTTTTAGAGTTTTGTTTGGGATTGCATTGAATTAGTAGATCATTTTGATAATCTGTTATCTCTCTAAAATTACATCTTTCCTTCCAAGACTGTGTTTCTCCTTTTATCTAGGTTTTATAGATTTCTTCATTTAGTTTTATTCAACTTTAGTAGATTAAATTCTGGATATATTGTATTTTTGTTTGATTGTGAATTAAATTGTTTTTTTGTTTGTTTTTTGGATAGTAGCTATAGCAGGAGGCTTACTGTCTTGTTTGTAAGAATGCTTTTTGGTGGATTATTCTTAGCGATTCATTTTACTTCATGTCCTACCAAATTGCTTTTAAAAATGTATTTTATTGTCCCTTTGTGTGTGCATGTGTTTATGTATGCATCTGTGCATATGGAAAAGGCATGTGTTGGGTTTTAGTTTGAAATGACATTTTGATTTTATCAGTGCATTAAAAAATTGTTTCTTAATGTTTATTTTTGAGAGGGCGAGAGCATGAGTGGGAGAGGGACAGAGAGAGAGGGAGACACAGAATCTGAAGCAAGTTCCAGGCTCTGAGCTGTCAGCATAGAGCCTGACTTGGGGCTCAAATCCATGAACTGTGAGATCATGATGTGAACCAAGCTGGAGGCTTAACCAAATGAGCCACCCAAGTGCCCCTTATCAGTGCATTTTTTACTTTTTAACTTTTACTTGTATTTTAAGTTTGTTTATTTTGAGAGAGAGAGAGAAAGAGAGAGTGCCTGCGAGTGGGGGAGGGGTAGAGAGGATGGAAAGAGAGAATCCCAAGCAGGCTCCATACTGTCAGCGCAGAGCCTGACATGGGGCTCAATTCCACAAACCACGAGATCATGACCTGAGTCAAAACCAAGAGTCTCACACTTAACTGACTGAGCCACTCAGGCACCCTTATCAATGCATTTTTTTAAAAAGAACACTTTATTGAGTTTTGATTGATCAATTAAAAAAAACACTTATTTAAATGGTCATATCCTGTTAACACCTTTAAATTCTGAATTAAAACTTTTAATGTTGGGGCACCTGGGTCGCTCAGTCGGTTGGGCATCAGACTTCAGCTCAGGTCATGGTCTTGCGGTTAGCAAGTTCAAGCCCCACGTCAGGCTCTGTGCAGACAGCTCAGAGCCTGGAGCCTGCTTTGGATTTTGTGTTTGCCTCTTTCTCTCTCTGCCCCTCCCCTCACACTCTGTCTCTCTGTGTCAAAAATAAATAAATGTTAAAGAAAAAATTAAAAAAAAAAACTTTTAATGTTGAGCAATGTTGAGCCCTCATATGTTATGATATAAATATTTGGTCATGATCAGTTAATATTTTACTATACTACTGTAGTTAATTTTGTAATATTCAAAAGTTTTATATATATCATTATATGTTAGGTTTATTTAGATTTTGTGTTTGTGTATAAACTTTTAATTCAGTTTGATGTTGGTATTAAGCTACTTTTAAAGCATGCATGGTAAATCTTTGGTTTTTTCATCTGCTCTGAATGGGGGTACATATGAGTCCATTTTAGTGAATTTACATTTTCCTATTAAATTTCCATTTAATTTGGATTTTTCAAATTTATATGTATTAAGAAGTATGTAATATAGCTTCAATTTTATGATCAAGCCCCCTTCTGTTCAGTGTTTCAAGTTCAATCTTATGTCTTTATTTTTTTCCTTCCACTTTTTTGAGTTAATTTGGCTATTTTTACAGTTTTTTGAATTAACAGCTTATTTTGATTTTTTTGTCTTTCTTGTTTCCTAAACAATGCATTTATGATTACACAGTTGCCTCTGAGAAACGTTCTGGTTGCCTTGATGGGTTTTGATGAGTCCTCTCTCATTTTTGGTTATTTCTAAATAGGTTATAACTTCATTTATATTTTATCTTTGATCTCAGAGTTATTTAAGTAGTCTTTTTTTACCCCTTGGTTTCCAAATGTATTCAGTTGTTATTTTACATGCTTTCCTTTTTTTGTCAACATCTGTTATATTCATATTATTTAAGGAATGTGGCCCTATGATTTCTAGGTTTCAGAATTTACTGAGGATTTTTCCCCTGCAACATGGTTTAAATTTATGTTTATCATTTTTCCTGAAAAAAATGTGTAGACTCTCTTAGCTATATGACATAAACTAAGTTATATATTTTAAATCCTTGGTATTCTTCTATCTTTCAATCTAATATTTTATTGTGGTCAGAGGTTTGTTAGTCTCTCATTATGACTGCAGATTTGTCAGTTCCTTCTAAAACGTGTATTTTTATTGTGATTCCTTACTTCCTTGCACTCTTTACCTGTGGCCTTCTGCTTACTCCCAATCATCAGATGAAATAAACACCCTAGTCACATGACTTGTCTTTGCAGTGGACTTTTAGGGGATGGGCACAAACAGAGGAAATAAAAATACTTGTATAACTAGGCTTGGAATCCTGTGCATCTGCTCTCTGTCTGAGGCCATCTTGCTCCAGATGGACCCCTTGTTTGAAAGTCCTTGATATTTGGTGATGGGGGGGGATATTTTATGCAGCATTATTGTGGCAGAAATATGTGTAAAACCAAAACTAGTTACAGGATTGGGTTGCTAATATAATGAAAACTGAAAATTCATGGAATAGGCTTTGGGTAAGAATAGCAGACTGTGATGAAACTATTATAGGGGGGATTGTGAACTTTGTTATACGATGGTGAAGCCTGTAGAATTATCACCTATGATGGTCTGTAAGGCAAAAAATGGATATGATGACCTTACAGTGTTAGACAAAGAGGTTTCATGGCCACATGTTGATAGCATGATCTGGTTGTTATGAAATGCATTTTAAAAGGTGTTTCAAAAAAATGCGGTATGGATTATGGCATATGGAGTTGATTAGAAACAAATCTGTATTTTTTAAAAATCTTAAACTTTTAACAGAGTTCTATTACTATTCTGGATTAAGAGTTTGTGATTTTGAAGAGCGAAAAAAAAAATCATACACCCTCACCTTTAGCCAGGCACAAAGCTGACTAGGAAAACTCCTCTATTGCCAGGAAGGACATAGTCTCCCTTAAACTTTTCATATGTGGCCAAGGAAGGATGATAAGGGATGTTGCAAAGAGAACAGAATGAAGATCTGTACCCAGGAAAAAAAAGTAGGCCTATTAAGGGAACATTCTTTACCCCAAGTAGAAGGATCTGAGTGTATTTTCACAGCGAGATTACTGAATTGTCATGAACTAGTTACTTGTGTGCACCTTCCAGTTTCCTCTCCTTTTCAATTTCTTGTTTTTAAGCTGGTCTGGTCTCAACAATGGGCGTTGAATATATAGAGGGCGGGTTATTTGTTTTAGTTCATACTTTCCTGGATCAAGGGGAGATGGATTTGGATTTGACTTAGATTGTAAGGTATTGGATTTTGAGCCAGTTGTCATAATCTGACACATTCGGGGCATCCCTGGGCAAAGCAGGTATAGTTGGTGAGTGAGAGATAAGTGAATAATTATGGAGAAATGACTTACTAATCATAGATCCATAATTTTATAGTAATTTTATCTATAGACAGAAAATTCCATTTGACAGTGAAATACAGCAAAGGTAATTGACCTATCAAATAATGTATATTCAATTCTTCTTAAGCCCAAGGCCTATTTCTGTGCACATAAATGTATTGCAGAAATATTAGCTAAAGATGATTATTAAATGATACACATTTGTAAAGTGAAAGAATAGGAGGGGATTAACATACTCCTGTAAAGACAAACTGAATGGAAACTTAGTAGAATTGGAAATACCTATTTTCCAATGAGAATTTTATAAATATTAGATCCATCTGAAGAAGATGATCCCACTATAAATACAACAGAATATCACTTTATTACCTGCTTGTGAAGGCTGGTGACCAGTTTAAAGAATAAAAATTTTTTTTTTATCTAACAAATCTTCAAGTTTAAGAGTGGTTGGTTATCATTTTGCATTATGAAAAACTACTTTCTTTAGGCCTTAAGATTGTTATTTACAAAGGGTGGTATGTACTTCCTTTGCTTTATTTCTTTGTCACAGATTTCTTTCCACATAAGCACTTACTTGTGTACTGACATTTATTTAAAAGTGAATTCTCAAAAACTTGTAGAATAATCACAATGAGAAAAGTGCGGAACAATTTTACGAGGCAATAATCCAGTTCTCTTATTGCAAAACACTCTAACCAGCCTTCAGCCTTATAGTGTATCCACGCGGGAACCAGATTATTGCCTCATAAAACAGCTCGGTGCTCCTATTATGGCTTAAATATAATTGTGTTTAAAGACCTTGTTGATTCCATTTAGTAAAATTAGTTTTTATCTTATTTCATGATAACAATGGCTTCTAATAACCTTGATGATATTTTGATGTGTGCCCAATTATGTTTTCAAGAATAGTTTTGTTAAGTAAGATTTCAGTGAATTTCTAATCTTTCTTAGTTTATTGTTATAATTAATCACCGTTTTTCCTGAGATAATTTAACATAATAAGTTAATTATTTCCTTAATTTGACTCCTATAAAAAAAATCAAAGATAATTTTTCTCTCTTGCACATTCATCAGCGATGATGAGTTGGGTCTCAGTGTCATGCATTTACTGTTATACATCTGAATGCTACACAGTTTGGGATCTGAATCCAGGTTTTAGCACTTTTAAGATGTGTGGCCATGATCAAGTTGCTAATCCACGGTTTCTTCACTTACTTTAAAATGGGGATATTGCAACAAATATAGAGCTATCTCATAGGACATTTAATGAGAATTATATGGCCTAAGTGCTCAATTACATTTTACTGTTGTGTTTATGAATCTTAGTTTTACCTTATTTTTATATATAAAAATGTACGTATTATAGAGTTCATACATGCATATAAAAGAAAGATTATACATAAAGAAAATCAGAATAGAAATCTGGTCAAAAGATATTTTTGTAGCAATTAAGGATTGTGGGCTACAGAACAGGAATACAAAAAATCATCTTCATAGGATAAATTTCAACATTTTTTTCTAACAAGAAAAGAGATAATTTGAGACTGAGTCAAAAATCACCGCAGAGTATAGAGATGATGATTGGATGTCCTCCAATATCCCTTAGCCAATTTATAGATAATCTAATTTTTGAGGCCCAGAAAATTTACTTTTCTGTCACATGTTACTATTCGAAAGCATTGTTTTTATTCATGAAGATTATTTTATTACAATATTAGCAATGGCTTTGGATTTTATAAAAGACTATTTGGGTCATTTTTCTTTCCTGTGAACTATGAAATATCCCCTGGGCACCAATTTAGTGATTGCCTGCCCCTTTCTTTACTTGATAATCACAACTGTAACTCGTGTGATTCATACTTCTTTTCTACTCGAGTGTGTTTTTTTAAATTAAATTTAAATACAGAGAATGTGTCAGTTCTCTTTTTCCACAAGAACCTATGTATCATTCAGAAACCAATCTTAAACATTTTCTTTAAAGTTAAAGTTGTAGATTCTACTAATTTAACAAAAATTATTCACCTAACACTCAGTATGAAGTGACCATTTGAATTCTGGAAACATAAGTAACATTAATTATCAACTTACCTTATTTATTAAAGGCATGTTGGATATCTGGAGTTTTTTGTGTAGTCTAATAACTTTAGTCCAGTTAATAAATACTTTAAAAAATTCCCAGTATATGGTAAGTATTGAGTTAGGAAGATAAAGTATGAAAGGTCTTGCTATGTTAGTCATTTTCACTAACATTGATTTTCAGTTATATTCAATAACTTAGTCACTACATATTCAGCTTAATTTTTCCCAAACTTTTCAAGAAAGCACATATTTCTGGGAGATATTTGTAAAGGAGGACTAGTATCTACTTCTTAATCTGGGGAGTTGGGAGAGGAGAAAGATTAGTGGTCATGACTACCATCACCAGTGAAACAAAGAGAAGAAAATAGGAAATGGATTATCTTACCCCCAACTAATTAATTTTGTACCATTTTCAGAAAATCCTGTTGATTATAAACAAAGAAGAAACCAGAGTGAAATCTGCTTACTTAATTATGTTACACATTCCTTTTAGGACCAAGCACTGCTAAGACTCTGAGGTTTTATGTGTTAACGTTTTTGTGGTCCCTTGAAAAATGACCTCAGTGAAATTCACAGAACTTGTTGCCATCTCCTTCATAGGGGTATTGTGAAAATGCCCATTAACATTTATAGAGTGCTTTGAGCTCCTAAAAGAAAGACATTATACCTAAGAACAAAATAAATAATTTTAAAAGTAACATTTGAATAATTTGATTGTAAATGAATCAAACACACATGCATTAAACTTACATAAGTACAGGTATGAAATTAAGCAATGAAGTACCTGGCCAAACCTGCTTTAGGTTTTATGAAATGGAAACATTTTGAACATGGTTTGATAGATTTTGTAAACCTAATGTGTAGACAAGTTTGCCGGTCCTTGATAATACAAATAAATATTTCATTATGAGTATTCAAAAGAACTCCTATTTCTCATAATCTGACAAATTCTCAAGAGAAACTCATAATGTTAAAGAGATACTTATTTCAAATAAAAAATTATTGCTTTTTTTTTATTAAATATTGATTACAAAGATAAGTCTCATGTTCTATCCATTCAACTGATATTTGATTACAGATAATGGTAGACTTTATTATACCTCTTAGACACGCAACAAGTATTTATTGAATAAGTTTTTGGAGTATGAATGCTGAAACAAATTACAGGTTGGCTCAAATATCAGTAAAGTCCATGTCTAGCCTTGGAACCTCAAACATAATACTTAATGGGCCTCAGAAGACTGAATTCATGTACGAAAATACAGTGATTATGAAGTCTTGGCAGAATCCATCATTAATGAACCTACGTAGAGACTCAATTTATGTTACCAGACAATTATGCCTTTTAAATGGAAATCATTTTTTCTTACCTAAATTTACAAGAGCTAGAACAAGACTATACATAAAAGATAAATTGCATTGTATTCTTTGTCCTCTCAACACTGCTCAAAATTATTTGAGTTTATTTAAGAAATACTGCTTTGAAAATTCAGATTCTTGTTCTGAATTGACAAAAGTCAGTTTGATTCTAAATAATGTGTGTCATTTTGGCTACTTCAAAGTAGTATTTTTATTCCTAAGGTCATTAAATTGTCAAGTTTAGTACCTTGTCTTTGAAGGCATTCGCATAAAAGAGAGAGTTCCATAAGTAATAATTATCATAGCTTACAATGAAGGTAAAAAGTAAGAAAAATGATTGAGTACTAACCATGTGCCAGGCCCTATGCTTTATGGATATTATCTTATTAAATCATAGAAACCATCTAGTGAAGATATCCCTACCATTTCACAAAAAGGGAAATTAAGTCTCTAACAGTTTGAATAACTTGCTTAAGATTACTTACTCAGCAAATAAGAGACAGACCTGGAATTCAAACCCAGGCCTCTGTGGCTCCAAATCTAATGCTATTCTCCATATATTATACTTCCTACCATGATAATCCATTTTCATGGCTTTTCATAGTAGTTATCGTAGCTACAAATGTTGTCCCAGAAGTTATTACTTTGGCAATCACTGAAGAATCTATGGATTTCTTCACAAAGAACTTATGTCCATATGTTAACTGACTACCTTGTCAGAAAGGAGGAATGGTTTAATTATAGTGTGACAGGGATAAGTTAATTGGGCCCAATTTTATGTAGAGATTTTCCTGACTTAGGGGAATTCCAAGTCTTTATATTAGGCTTGTTTCTATGGAATGTATTAGAAAAAGTAGAAGGGGGGGCACCTGGGTGGCTCAGTTGGGTAAGTGTCCGACTTTGGCTCAGGTCATGATCCCACGGTTCATGGGTTACAGCCCTGCATCAGGCTCTGGAGCCTGCTTCAGATTCTGTGTCTCCCTCTCTTTCTGCCCCTCCCCTGCTCATGCTCTGTCTCTCAAAAACAAATGTTAAAAAAAAAAAAAGTAAGAGAAAGAACATGTAAAAAAATCCACAAAGTATTTTCATCCATAGTATAACTCCAATAAAAACAAAATAGTTCTCAGAACAGAAAAAACGAAAAATGCAGCTTTTATAGTAGACCTTGGGAATACATGCATGTTCATCCCACTCTGACTTCAAGATGAAATCAAAGATGAAAAGAAGTCTTGAGTGATACAACCAAACCAATCTTGAATTAAGCAGAGGTTGTAGGGTGAGGAGCAAAAATCTATACATAAAACTGGATTGGCTGAGTTCACGGTTCATTTTCACATGTAATGTTCTCATGTAATCACCTCATTCCATTTTCTTCAATACTATTGGGATAAAGGGCTGAAGAAGAGATCACTTGATTGAAATAGCCTTTTTAAATTTTTCATTATGTACAGAGTATGTTTCATTTCTTTGATAAATGCTTTACATACTACTGTATTTCTTGTTTCAACAATCCAGTGACCGATTTTATAATCCTTATTTTACTGAGGAGGAAATAGGCTCTGACCTTAATAGGCCTAAGGGTTAATCAACTAGAGGGTGGCAGATCCTGGATTTCAGCTCCGTTAGTCTTCATTCCCAACCTATGCTCTTGACTTCTATGGTAATTCTAATTTGGGTAAAAGTTTCTAACCCAGGATTTAATTTAAAGTGGTTAAAGCAGTATTCTAGTATTACTTCTAAACAGGAATTTAGAAGTAAAGGCCAACAAAACAAAACAAAAAACAAGCCCAACAGTATTGTATGCCCTCTGGCAGGTAGCTCTTAGAATTTGTAAAGTGGTAAATAGCAGGATAGAGTTCACAAACTCCTATAGGCTGATTATTTTGTGTTACGATAGTACTGCCAGTTTTATTATTCCTAAAGTAAATGACAGCAGTGAGGCCCAGAAAATTCTCACCACATACTATAATACGGGACTACCCACAGTCATCTTCTTGTTTGACTTTTTTTGATCACAATATTGAAAATTTATCGCTTAATATTTATCCCAATAAATATCCCACTTCTGATTGGGAAAAGAGTTAGCTGTCATCTTCCTTATCTTTCTGTCTTTGTAAGCAAGCAAGAAATCAGTTAACAAACAGTTAACAAATGTTAATAGGACAGATGAAAGAAAGAAGTTTCTACTACAACTTTATCTTTCAAAGTAGGACTCTAGTTTAACCTTCTTTACTCTGGTCTTTTTGTTTTATCCAAGGTATAGGCTCAAATTGAATAAGAAAGATGGAACAAATAGATGAGCATGTATCTATATATATTTATAGATTGTTGTATGCTGGAAGAGAGTAGACATAGGGTGAAAATTATTTTAAAATTATCCCAGGTTGTCTTCAGGTAAGAATGGGGATTTCAGAAACTACTTAAAATACCAGATAAAGGTATCATAAAAGATATATGACAAAGACATTCCATTTTAAATTTGAGTATCCAAGGACAATTAGAAAATCTGTATATTAACAACAACAAAAAAAAGTAGGTATGCCTGAGTGGCTGAGGTGGTTAAGCATCGGACTCTTTGGGCTCAGGTCAGGATTTCAAGGTGCACAGGTTCAAGTCCTGCACTGGGCTCCTTGCTCACGATGTGGAACCGGCTTAGGATTCTCTCTCTCTGCCCCTCCCCTGCACTTACTTACTTTCTCTCTCTCTCTCTCTCTCTCTCAAAATAAATAAACTTTTTTTTTTTTTTTTTTAAAAAAAGGAAAAATATCCGGGCAAGAGCAAATGTTAAAAGAGCAAAAAAGATTGAGAAAATTTTGATGGTAGATGAATCCTTGGTGTAGTACTTTAAAAAGTAACTTGGGGGAAGGAAGAAAAAAAAAAGGTTATGGAAGGAGCCAAAACATAAGAGACTCTTAAAAACTGAGAACAAACTTGAGGGTTGATGGGGGGTGGGAACGACGAGAGAGTGTGTGATGGGCGTTGAGGAGGGCACCTGTTGGGATGAGCACTGGGTGTTGTATGGAAACCAATTTGACGATAAATTTCATATTAAAAAATAAATCCCAAAAGAAAAAAAAATTAAAAAAAAAAAAAGAAGTAACTTGTCGTATAATGGACAAACCTTAGTAGGAATGATAGAGTGACATCAAGAGATAACAAAGACCTAAACAGCATCACTTACTGTTACCCAGTTGCTAGGTGGATTGGAGTAGCAAGTACTACTTCACCTTGGTTACGAGGACATTGTACTCATTCAGAAACTGGAGATTAGCAGGAATAACTTTTCTTCATTGAGTAGACAATATTTGAGTGTTTCTCGGTGTCAGACATTGTTCCAGGTGCTGGAGACACAGCAGTCAACAAAACAGATGATAATCTTGGCCCTTAAGGAAGAAGACCCGTATTAAGTGTGAAGCCCATGGAAGGGTGGAATTGCTGTCAAAGCATACTGGTTGTATCATTTCTTAGGTCTTAATAAAACGTGTCCTTAATTTTAAAATCTATTCTTCTAAAATCAGTTATTCTCATCTTCTCCCAGCAAATCAAGTGTTTTGTTTGTTTGTTTGAGATTTCTCAAGCAACTGTAGGTTTATTCTAGGTCTATATATGCTATCTAATAAAATCAGACCACATCCATAATACCTGACCTGAACTCTGTAGATCAGAACAAATGATGATTCTAGAAGGAAAATAAAACCACAGAATAGTAAACTTGCAATTATCCATAAGCCTTTAACTCTTATAAATTTCTCATATTTTAAGACAATTTTTTAAACTGGGTATTATTTGTAGTTTTCATTTGTTTTTGTTTTTAAGACTGTGAGTCTTTTTTTGAAATGTGATGTTTTGTGAACCTGCTTTGGATGTAACTTTTTGAAAAGGCCAAAGAGAAATTCTAAACTCCTTTTTGCGATATATTCTTGTTCCCATCAGTGACCTCTTCATTGAGGAGAGAGAGAGGAAGGAAGAAAGAAAATGAGGTTTTCTCTGATGACAAGTCAATTTAAGAGAACTCTCTGATCAATGACTGTGCTTGGCCAAGGCAAGAGGTTTCTGGTTTCTTTTAAGGGAAAAAAATGCCAACACATCATTGATAGCTTGTAATCTTTGAAAGTGGGAATACGTGTTCTCAATAAGGCATAGGAAAGTTAAGCTTGATTTTGCATAAGGACTTCATTTGCAGAGTATAAAAATATCCTCAGTTAATGGCCAGGAGAGAGGAAGTGATGCTCAAAAGGTATATTTGAAAAAACAATTCATTAGAAAAGACCTAATAATGAACTTTGTCTTAATAAACAAATGCGGACTTAAATTAATGACTCAACATTTTTTTTTTAAATATGCATGATGCTATCTATTTCTTCATTGAACCATTGGAATACTGATGTTGAAATTATGCTATATTGTGGGACTTATAAGCCTGTTGCCTCTCCTGAGTTTAGAAGCCACAACATGAAGGAGACTCAAATATGAACCGGTTATGACACAAAATACTAAGAAAAACAAACTTTTTTTTTTTTTTTAATTTCACACAGGAACCCAAATTGCCTGTTAGATTCAGCCTAGAGATGGGTGTGGAGGCACATCACGTAGGAACTGTCCTGTCTCAGTCAGTGGCAACTGCTGGTAGAAATGAAATTGTTTACTCTGAGAAATTTGACTAGTGATTTCCTATATTCCTTATCTAGCTTGCAGTGAGCTCATACTGTTCTTTGTTCACGATGTTTTGCAATCAGCTAAATGAGTAACAGTAATAATTTGCTTTAATATAGTACTTCTCATCAAAGTATTTTAAAGTGCTTTTGCAAAGAATTAAACTGTACAAGATCCAGTAATGCAGACGCTATGTTGTTACTCACATTGTAAAGTGAAGATATAAAGAGCTTAAGTGGCTCTTCCCAGATCTATGGAAAAATCAGTCAAAGATTCATGAATTAATTGTAGGAATCCTGGCTCCTACTTCATTGATCTGAAGCTGGACCTCATATTTATTAGACAGACATATTTGTCTTTAAAGGCTAACCAGAAGCATGCATTTCTCACAGCTCTAATTTTCTCAGCTTAGTAATGAATAATAAAAAGAATTGCCAGGCTAGGGCGAGGTTGAAATGCTAGATTTGTAGCAAGTCTATTATTTTTAAATATGATATACTTGAAACAAGGTCTTTGTGTTTGTATCCCCTTTCTCTATTCATATGTTTGTTCATAACCTGCTTTGTTCATAACATAATTTGCCTGTCAGTGAACAAAAGACAGGTCATTCTTTTTCCTATCTAAAACTTTAGATTCTGAAAAAATAGATAAATGATGAACTTCTCTGCTGCAAAACAGGATTTTTTTTTTTTTTTGCCACTATTCCATTTAAGGATAAAATGAAGTGTTTGCCTGTGAACACTTCTCTGAGAAGAAAATAGTCATTAAGGACCTCATGTAAACATATGTAGATCTCTTTGCAGAATTTTTATATATACAT
The DNA here is from genome assembly GCF_046562875.1 of Panthera onca. Taxonomy (NCBI): domain Eukaryota; kingdom Metazoa; phylum Chordata; class Mammalia; order Carnivora; family Felidae; genus Panthera; species Panthera onca. The sequence goes on from NC_138346.1 coordinate 153,902,028, forward strand.
ATATAAATACAAACCATTTTTGATTGGTTGTCATACATCAACATGGCTTCTTGGAATATAATTGACTCAGGTACTTTAGCTGCATATTAATTTTAGATGAATAGACAATCTTGTATAGTTTATTAAATCTAGAAAATTTATAATATACAAGACTGAGAGTAATCTATCAGGCCTAAGTGATCTTTCCTGCTGTGCTACACATCTGTTCAGAACATACCCTTGGTGGTATAAATGTTGAAAACTTAAAGGCCATGAGTCAGCAATAATATTCCATGGTATTTATTTACCCACAGGATTTGAAAACTTATGTCCACATAGAAACCAGCACACAGATGTGTATAACAACTTTATCCATAACTGTCCCATATAGAAAACAACCAGAGGTCCTTCAGTAGGTGAATGGATACATAAACTATAGTACATCCAGGTAATGGAATATTACTTAGCATTAAAAAGAGATGTTCTATCAAGCTGTAAAAAGACACAGAGGGGTCTTAAATGTGTATTATTAAGTGAAAGAAGTCAATCTGGAAAGACTATATACTGTACAATTTGAACTATATGATACTGTGGAAAAAACCAGCTATGGAGCCAATAAAAAGATCAGTGGTTGCTGGGGTGGTGGTGGGGGGAGGTGGGGAGAGATGAGTAGGCAGAGTACATAGGATTTTCAGAGTAGTAAAAACGCTCTGTAAAATACCATAATGATGGCTATATGCCATTACCCATTTGTCCAAACTCATAACATGTGCAACACCAAGAGATTATGATGTGTCAATGTAGGTTCATCTTTAGTAACAAATACATTATTTTGGTAAGTGATGTTGATAATAGGGGAGGCAATGCATGTGTTGGGGTAGGGTGTTCAGAAAAGGATGGCAGCTTGTATTAACATTCACAGTGACATGGGTTCTGGGCTATCATTGATCTCTTCTGTTGTCAGTATCAGCTTCCACAATAAAGTAAAATATACTTGTTTAATAGCAAACAAAGTCTCCTGAAGAGACCTAAATAGGAAGTCTCTATATTATCCAAATGTGTACTCGGCATGTATTGACTGTGAGTTGGTACAGAGTCCTGCCTGTCTGGGGTTTTTGTAATGGTCCAGGTAGGGCCTAAAGATCTCATGAATTGACTCCCAATGAGTCAGATAATGATCTTATGCCCTGAAAAGGAAGATGACATTAACCTATGACTACAACCTTTGAACTTTTTCAGTAAGGTGAATCTTTCAAAGCTTTTTAAACAACGTATTTATTTTGTATTTATTTTTTTTTTTTTTAATTTTTTTTTTTAACATTTTTATTTATTTTTGAGACAGAGACAGAGCATGAACCGGGGGGAGGGCCAGAGAGAGAGGGTGACACAGAATCGGAAGCAGGCTCCAGGCTCTGAGCTTTCAGCACAGAGCCTGATGCGGAGCTCGAACTCACGGACTGTGAGATCGTGACTCGAGCGAAGTCGGACGCTCAACCGACTGAGCCACCCAGGCGCCCCTATTTTGTATTTCTAATGTTGGGAATAAAGCTTTGACTCGAAACCTAGCAGGTACATATGTAGGTGAACTGGAAAAAAAACCACATTTTTCATTTTACATCTCAAAGCATACATAAAATATATGTACTGTGCTTCCAATTATATTTTAATTAAAATCACAATTTCTTCTAGAAAATCAGTTAGCAATGTAATGGAGTATCTTTCAAAGAAACACTGCTATTCTATTTTTATGAGAAATTCTTGCATTTCAAACAAATTTAATATTGTTACAAATATCTCTGAGTTTATCAAGCAACATTACGATTGATTAGAGAATGGTTTAACTATGGCAACAATATGAATCAGCTTAACATTTCTCCTCCCCTTCATTCATCTTGGAATGAGATAATGAGGCAAGACTACTCTAGTAGAGATATCACTTTTAGCCGAATAATTCATCTGTGAATAGCCCCAGATTGCAAAAATTACAGCATCATTTAAGCATTATTTATGGTTAGTATGAGGTTAAAACTTTGGCACTATTTCACGGTGCATGGAGGAAAACTATTCATGGCAGCATATTTACACATTTTATAGAAATGGATCAGATGATTCATCTCTATAAAGTTAATAGAACCTATTGAATATTATTACTAAATAGTTTTTAGGTCAATGAATTTTTTTAAATTAGGCACACATTATCTACTAAATGAAAATATCCTAAAGCTATCTAATCCATCCCCCATCTGCTAAGAGTATTCCTATGTAGCCCTGGCACCTATATTCCAATTTAAAATCTAAACATCTATAATTACTAAATAGCAGAAGTGAATTTTACAGTGCAACCTTTCCAGTTCCAAATGTCATCCTATCTATGGGACACCTTCATGCAAATAGTCTGCTGTGCTTGATAGTAAGTAATTACATATAATAAGGTAACAGCTGTGGAGATTAAAAAACAAAGTGCTTGGATAAATATGAAAGATACAGAATTTAGACACATGAAACATTCATGTAAATGAAAAACAAATGCACAGACTCCTGTAAGGTTGAATTAGATTGCAACACAGACAGAAAAATTCCGAAAATGTCTTCTTTCATTCGTCTGTCTCCCTAGAGTCCTATTCATCACAGTATTGGTAACGGCCCTTGGTCATTTTTCCTCCTTCCACTGATTAAAATGAAAACAAAAACAGAAACCATACACGCTCACAGAACAACTATGATGATGTATCATCTACTGAAGAAATTAGACAAACCATAAACAACAGATAAATGCTTACTGCCACCTAAGATTTAGAAAAACAACGTCTGGGGAATCATTTGTTTGCAAGAAAAACTAATCAAATTAAAAAGATGTATTCCTACCTATTGACAGCCTTGAAATTCCATATTAGGAGTTGAGTCTATTTCTGAAGGCTAAAATAGTCCACAAGTATTATAGGCAGAGGTACAAATTGGTGTTTCAGTTTCTAAGTTTAATATATAGCTGTAAATTTGTTTTTGTAATCGCACAAATAATGTGTATCCACAGTAGACAAATTTGAAAATACAATTCAGAAAAAATAGAAAAAAACCATAACCTCTTGGTTAGCCATTGTGTGCCATCTTGCTCTGAGACCCTGGGGTAGGTTCATTGCAGCCCTGGAAAGGTAGAACACGTACTATGCATGGTCATATAGCAGGAATCTCCTCAGAGATCCTATAATGGAGCCATGAGTGCTGACATTGTCCCTAATCCTCAAGCTTAGCCAACTGCTCCAAACATCTCTTTGGTACAGGACAAAGGGAAGTGCTGAGGGTCATATCCATGCTTACATTCTTGGTCATGAAGATAGTCTTTGTACCACTTTTCTGCTTGTTTGGAAATGATGCACAGTGAAAGCAAACTGAGGAGTCCTCATTCCTATGAGTTTTGATCTGAAGGCCAGCTGAGCTCAAGTATTCAAAGTCCATTTCCTAGGTTAGGTGAATTTGAAGAACTGTGGTCTGGATCTTAGTCTTATTAGTTGGAGTCCTCCAGAGAAACAGAACAAAAAGTGTATGTGTGTACACATATATATGAAATATTTATATAATCACACATACATGGATGTTTATATGAAGAAATTTATTGTAAGCTATTGGCTCATGTGCTTGTGGAGACTGACAAGTCCCAAGATGTGCAGCTGGAGACCTGAGAGAGCTGATGGTATAGTATACTTCTGGTCCCAGTTTGAAGGCTGAGAACCAGAAGACCTGAGGTTACAAGTCCAGTTGTAAAGTCAGTGGGCTTGAGACCTGGGAAGAGATAAGAGCTGATATTTCAGTTCAAATCTGAAGGCAGACAAGAGCTGATGGCCCAGTTCAAAGACAGTGAAGCAGGAGCAATTTTCTTACTCGGGGAAGAATCAGTCCTTCGGTCTACTCAGGTCTTCAATTGATTGAATGTGGCCCACCCACGTAGGGAGAATAATCTGCTTTATTAAGTTTACTGATTTAAATGTTAATCTCATCCAAAACACCCAGAATATTGTTTGGCCAAATATCTGGGCACCCCATGGCCCAATCTACTTAAAAATAAAATGAACCATCCCCTTGGTTTTCTAGTGTTGAATATAGACTTTTTCCCTAATTTCTCCTCTTCTACGTGGTCAATTATATATTCTCCTCTGATCTTTGCCATTAGCATATAAGTATATTTTAATGTTCACCACCTTCTACAAAACCAGAATTGACCCCAGTATCTTCCTCAGGCTGTTGTACTACTTCTCGGCTCCTATAAAAGTTCAGAAAGAATTGGCCTTATTCATGCTCTCCCATTTTTGTCTTTGCCCATCACAGTTGATCTTTCTTTTGACATCCTACTGTAATAATCACTATCAATTTGCAGTTCCATCTGTTTTTTTATTCTTCATCTTTTCATGACTTCCCAGGAGCACTTGATGTGGTTAGTATTTGTCTCTTGGAATCATGTTCTTCTCTTGGCTTCCTTGACCTCTCTCCTTCCTTGTTTTCTTCCTCTTCAGTGTGCCTGGCTACCTCATGGGTATTTTGTTGCCTTTTCTTCCTCTGTCAGACTTTCAATTTTCAAAGTGATACAAGGTTCAGTTCTCAGTCCTGATTTTTCTATCTATACATTTTCTTGAGTGCTTGAGTGATCTTCTTCAGACTATAGGTTTTAAATGCCATTTGAGCAGATTAGCACAGTGGCTTTATAATGCTTTTATCTTAGGACTTTTGCAAAACTTCTTTGTGCTTCAGTATGCTCATCTGTGTATTCAACATAATAACAACTAACTTGGCAGAGTTTTGTATGGATTAGATTAATACGTGCAAGTATCGAAAACCACGCCTAGTACAAAATAAGCACAAAATAACAGTAAATGTATGTGAATATTATGTGTCTATGTTTTCATTCACTTGTAGGATAGTAAACCTCAGTTGTTCTGCCTTCCAAATTCTCTAGTGGATCTTTCCTCCTTTCCGTCTCAGTGGATTTATTTATACATTGACATTGAAACTGACAAGCAGTGCACTATCATGGAAAGGAACATAATCTGGAATGAAACATCAAAAGTTCCAAGCAGATATTCACAATCAATAAACTGTGAGAACTTGTGCAAGTTACTCTTTTGGAGCCTCAGTTGCCTCATCTGTGCAGGGGGGTTAAAATGATAGTAATGCCTATTTTATGGAATGATGGAAATTCAATTCTTTAATATGTATAAAGCACTTAGAACAGTGTCCATGTGGAGTAAACACTGTGTAAAATAGAATTATTTTATCATTAAATGTGGTGAATTACATGCCCTTATATTTTATATTAATAAAGAAGTTTGTGGTTATTCTGTTTTCGCACTGGATTATAACCTCATTGAATACTAAGTCATATCAATTATCAAGTTATATATGTAGTTGATATAAATAATCTTAGTAATTTTTCTTAATAGGTAATCTGCCAGTAAGATCTTAGAAATACATCTTTCATTTTTGTAAACAAATGTATGATCTCATCACAGAATTATTTTATAAATAGAAACTTATAATTGAAAGGTAACCAATGCCTCTGAGTACAATGACTAAGTTGGAGAATAGAATTCTTTTTAAATTTGTACATAGAAAACATTTATGATATAAAATATAATTGCATGAAGATAGGTTAGAAAATTAGGACAAAAAGTTGATGAGTGTGTTTGTCAGAAACGAGAAAAAAAAAAACAAAAAAAACCCCAAGATTATGAAATCAGTGTGTACTAAATGCTTTCAAGCGCTTATGCTGACTACTTTAATGAATGTGAACCCTAAGTAGCAATTACTGTGGGCATACAAACCAGATTCTTTCTCATGTCATTTCTAATTTTTCTTTGCTGCCATAGAGATTAATTCTAGCTTGTTTTGAAGCCATGCCCTAAGTTCAACTGTAATTAGTGTCCAAAGAGATATTAGAAATTTTGCAATTAGAGGAGTGTTTCTATTTCTCCTTCTCAAATAAAAGAATATTTTGTTTTAACTAAGAGGAATTAATGCCTCTGAGTAAAAATAAAAAAAAAATTGTTTCAGTGTACTCTCAGTCAATATTGATATAAATAATAGGATATGTTAGGGTTTTCTTAAAAATGATTATTTTCTATAGCATGAGTACAATCACAACCTTACCTATGGTATAAACACAGTGTTTTGTTTCATAACGTTTTGGTAGAGTTTTTGTGATTAATAATAGGAAATAGAATTCACCTCTTTTAAGTACATATAGAAATATGTATAGTTCTTAAAATTTGCTGTGTGTATAATTGTCTATGATAAATATCACAACTACAGCCTGAAGGTGGACTTAAAAAGATAGCAAATAACTGGGGTACAAACCTACCTACTTCTCTCTCTCTCTCTCTCTCTCTCTCTCTCTCTCTATATATATATATATATATATATTTAATTTACATATAAATATCAAAACAAATATTTATTCATCAGCTGTTATGTGCAAGACATTTAATTCAGGTCCTGTGTGTTGTAACATCACTTTTAAGATGACCAATAGATAGGGGCACCTGGGTGGCTCAGTCGGTTAAGCGGCCGACTTCGGCTCAGGTCATGATCTCGTGGTCCGTGAGTTCGAGCCTCGCGTCAGGCTCTGTGCTGACAGCTCAGAGCCTAGAGCCTGTTTCAGATTCTGTGTCTCCCTCTCTCTGACCCTCCCCCGTTCATGCTCTGTCTCTCTCTGTCTCAAAAATAAATAAATGTTAAAAAAAATTAAAAAAAAAAAGATGACCAATAGATATTTTCAGAGTTCAAGTATATTTCTATCACTGTTCTAGGTACAGGCGTTATTGAAGATAAAATCTCTGTCCTTATGTTGCTTGCATACTAGGAGTGGGGCAGATACATAATAAGTTCGTACATACAGAAAGATGAATCAAATAAATGATTCAGGGGCAATAAATAGTATGAAGAAAGTGAAATGATTTTATGCACTTCAGAAAGACTGTGTATATATAGAAGAATTCTTTACATTAGGCAGTCAGGAGGACCCCAGTGCTTTGGAGCTTTTCAAATATCTCTGTGAAGAGCATTCCAAGGAAAAGCATAGGTATGAATGATATGAGACTGGAATGCAATGCCACAGGGTGTATTCCAGAGACCTAAAAGGGCTATGTGCCTGGGCGAGGAAGGAGGGAGAAGAGTAGGGGAGAGGACATTAAGATCAGATCTTGGAGAGTCTTCTTGTCTTGGCAAGAAATCCAATCTTATTTTCTTGCAGCGGGAATCTATTGGTAGTAATCTGCTTGCATTTAAAAGACTAGAAATATAATTCTGGCTGCTGGATGGGTGATAGGAGACCAAGAGTGGGAAGCAGGCAGACAGCAAGTCATTTGGCAGCTGATGTAAATTGGGTAGAGATGATGGTGAGTTAGACTAAGGTTGTAGTTACTAAAAGGTGGTCAGATTTGGAATATATATATTGAGGGGTCTTCCTGATGGATGAGATAGGAGAGAGTGAAGAAGATGAGTCAAGTAGGACTATTCAGTTTTGGCCATTTTCCCTGGGGAAAGATGTTGCTACCCTTTGTGAAGATGGGGAAGGCTTGGAAATAGGCAATGTAAATATCTGGGTAGGATGTAATAAGTTGTTCTGTTCAGGCTACATTCACTTTGAGATGCCTATAGATACCACAGTAAAGGCATCAAAAAGGAAACCAAACACATGCATTAGGAGGTAAAGGAAGAAGGCAAACCTGGAGGGAGAAATTTATGAGCTGTCAACGCATCAAAAAATATATACGTAAAGTCATGGGCATCTATAAGATAGTCTAGGGAGAAAGTACACTGGACAAGAGAAGAAAGCTAAAAATGAAGACTGCTGTCATCTAACATTTGGTGGTCTAGAAAAGAAGAAAAACCTGTAAAAAACACTATGAAGAAGAGACTAGAGAAATATAGGTAAACCAGGAGATTGGGCAATTGGGCAAGTCTAGCAACATTATTTTGAGAAGGAACACATGGCAAATCATGCCAAGTGGTGTAAGAGGTTGCATGAGCCTGGGTCTGGGATGGCACAGGGTGTGCTGGCCTCACCTAGAACATTGGGGAGGAAAAACCTAATTGGAAATGGTTAAGAAACTATTGAAGGTTAGGATATAGAAACAGTAGAGGCAAGTCTTAGAAGTTTTTTTTGTTTGTTTTTTTTATTTTTGAGAGAGAGACAGACAGACAGAATGGGAGTATCAGAGGGGCAGAGAGAGAGGGAGACAGAGAATCTGAAGCAGGCTCTGAGATGTCAGCACAGAGCCAGATGCGGGGCTCGAACTCACAAACCCTGAGATCATGACCTGAACCGAAGTCAGACACTTAACCGACGGAACCACCCAGGCGCCCCTAGAAGTTTGGGTTTGAAAGAGAGCAGAGAAATGGCCAAGAAGGGGGACATCATTCATTTCATTCAAAAGGTAAAACCTGAAAGTTCTCTTTGGAAGCAACATCTGTCAGGATATTTATCTTCAGGATTGGTTCAGGTAACCTAGAGGTATAGGTAAATGGCATTTTCTGCATGTCTTATTCTTTAATAGATGTCTTGAAACTATAATCTTGGTGAAGGTGGCCTTCCCAGATGAGTAAACCTTGTCTTCTGTCTAAGGAATTTGAATAGCTGCATTTTCTTCGTAGGACTTGTAGTCAAGCACAGAGTTCACACTGTATAATGATAACTATACTGTGTTTTGGAGAGTCTAAAGTAAAAATATATAGCCTCCATCATTAACAATCTGGTAGCCTAGTTACCCCTCATTGAATTCTGACTCTGTCTTATTTTGGGGGGTTGTGAAATTTAGTGCCAAATTGTGTTACTACCTTTTGGGGAAAAATAGGTCATTTGTTCTAGATAGATAAAAATGAATTTCCTGTCATAGTTACTTCGGAATTAAAATTAAAAGTCCATCAAAAATAACTTTCACATTCAACTTTTCTGGAGAAAAGTATAAAGGACAAAAGCATCTGCACTGTGTATAAATTGGCAAGTATCCTTGTCTGGCACTTTCCAAATTGTTTTAGCAACGTTTGGCAAGAATCTATCACAAATTATGGATGATTATAATTTTGCAGTATGTGAAAGCAGATGGAGAAGATGAATTGACAGGGAGAATGTTTCTTCCTAGGAAACTGATTGGTAATAATAATTATCTTTGAAGAAGATAAAAAGTAAGAATTACCCACTGACTTTTACATACATATTTGAGAAAAAGCCCTTAACTTATACAATATTCAAAACTGATAGAAAGATCTAAAAATTATTCCATGCATACAGTGTACAAACTGAAAAATATTCTGTCTATTATAATTAATTAAATTGACAGTTAATTGAAGAAAGAGCACATAATTGATAATGGCTTATTTTCTTAGAGGTGAAGTTTCTATGCTCCTAACAAATGAGATCATTTTTCAATCTTTCTTTTTTAGCTCATGAGTAATCATATGGAAAATCATGGTAACTTTATAAAATGGCCACATTTTAAAGGAAGGAAACTGAAAATAAGCAAGCTGTTATTATTGAATAATTTGTAATGGTAATTTGTGCTTTATAACAATGTACTTCTTAGGGGAGCTGAGCCTTAAAGTCAGAATATCGAGGGTCAAATCTTGGGCCATTTAATCCTTGGGAATGACTTATCCCTTTACTACTTCAGCTCCCATCAGGATGCAACCACTTTTCACCGCCACCTCCACTGCAACCCTGGCTCATGCTGTCATCATTTTCACTGGGATTATTCAAATAATCTCCTAATTGGTTTCTCTGATTTGAATCTTGCTTTCTTCTCACAGTTCTGAAAATGATGGTCAGAGAGAGCCTGCTGAATGTTAGAACATGAGGCTCTTCTGGTCAGAAGACCTTCCATGGCTTTAGGACCCATTTGCATTCTGTTCCTCTCTTTCTGTTCCTTCCTTCCTTCCTTCCTTCCTTCCTTCCTTCCTTCCTTTTTTAAGGTTTATTCATTTATTTTGAGATAGAGAGTGGGGGTAGGGGCAGAAAGGAGGAAGAGAGATAATTCCAAGCAGGCTCCACACTGTCAGCCCAGAGCCCAATGTGGGGCTGGAACTCAAAAACCATAAGATCATGCATGACCTGAGCCCAAATCAAGAGTCAGACCCTTAACCGACTAAGCTGCCCAGGTGCCTCCCCATCTCTTTCTTAACCCTCTGATCACAGCTTTTGCACTTTTTCCCTTGCTCCTGTTTCTCCACACATGCTGGTCTCCTCACTGTTCTCTGAACACACAAGGCAGGCTGTAGGCTCTAGTCCTTTCTATGTGCTGCTTCAACTGTGGGACTCTCTGATCTCCCATTTTTTTCATGACCTTTCCCCTCATTTTCTTGGGATTTTCCTTCAGGAAAGCTTCCTTGAATGTCCTATTTCAGGCTGAAAACTTCCCTGGACACATCCCTATCACCGTTTGGCAAAAAATGATAGCAAACCCTGTCATTTTTTTTTTTTTTCTTCTTCTATAGGACCAATCGTATCTATGAACTTTAGTTATTTGTATTGTTTGTTGTGCCTCACTAGAACGTAAGATACAGGCCAACAGGGATTTTCACCTCTATTGTTTAGTGACCTGACACAAGATAGGAACAACAAATATTTTTAAGTGAATTAATAAATTGCAGTTATTATTATCATGGTTGGGAATTCATTTTCTGGTTCTTGCCTCAGACATTTACTGACAGGAAATCACTTAATATTGCCTCACCTAAAATGAGGCTGAAAACTCTGGCTTCGATAGGCTGTTATGGGGATTAAACAAGATAAAAATATCTACCTTATAGGCTGCTCTGAGGGTTAAATAGAACATTTACATGAAAGTACCTAGCACAGCGCTTGGCAGATAAAAGGTGATGAATTAATGTTAATAGAATTTGCATCAGAATGAATAGATAATGTTATGCAAATCTAGGCATCATTTATTTGGGCCTTGATTTTGTATTGAGGGGAAAAAAATATGGATTATTTTTCATGGGAAGTTTTATAGAGAACAGAATCTTACCCAATTATGTATTTGTGCCTAAACTCCTTATTCAAACATATTTAGATAGTTCTATTTTTTACTCATAAAATGTGTATCATAGAGTATGCACGGATATCTTGCTAAGGTCTCACACCCACAGACCATCAGGAGCACTTCTGTGGTCAGAGTTGGATTTATTGTGTATTGCTTTCAGGGAGATAGTAGACCATGTTCCATGGGAACCGTGGCATACTTATCCCAGTAAGAGGTCATTAGAAGGAACTCACAGGTAATGGGCTTGTGGTAGGTCATTTCAGGAGGGGGGGTTAAGAAAATGGTACTTGGGGCAGGGTGCCTTTCAGAAGCTGAGTGACTGAGCATTTTAGTTTTTATCTAGAGGGTAGGAGGAAACAGGTGAAACTAAAATGGTACCAGGAAAAGTAGCAGTAATGGCTCGTGTTTGTGGAGGGTGGTGGATGTTTGGTAATTGTGTGTGTAGTTGGCACAGCGAACTTGCTGCTGTTTGTGCTCAGTCATGACTAAATGGCCTTGTCTCACTTCATCATGGTCACATAGTGACCTTGTCTGGTGTTGGTGACATCGGAGATTCTTTATGATCAGAACACCATGACCTCCTGCTGAGTACTGAGTTAACGCCTAGCAACGCTAAGGCCTACTTCCCAAAAGTCATGGGCTATACCTGTCCCTTTCTCAGGATTTGTACACACATGCATATGTACTAGAACTTACTTTTGATGATTTCGACACCATTTTTTTCCCAAGTGCTAAGCCACCAATATTTAGATGACTCATTCTTAAGACAAATAATTCTTAGGAAAAACTGTCAGTATAATTTTATATCCAAATTAATCCTCATTGATTTGTAATAGTTTTAGTAGAAATTGATACTCAGCCTTTCTTAGGCTAAATATATATAAATATCCAAACAGAGCTTAAGTAAATAATATTTTGGAACAAACAAGTTTTGCCAGACATATCTGTAATGTATGTATCGTTTCCTAAGAATACTTTATCACAATTAAAAATAGCATTTGTAATAAAAGTAAACAGAAATAAAAATTGTAAGGCAAAAACATTCTTGTAATTGAATCATGAAGAAACATCCAATTTCCTCAAGTGCCTTTTAAATATTATTATAGCTTGCATAAATTCATACCACTCATTTTTTTGGTTCTCTGTTAGGATATTTGCATTTAAAAGTTTATTTATTATTTATGGATATCTCACCTACTAAAAAAAAAAATAACTTGTACCAATTCATTTAAATATTAGTCAACTGTTGATGCCTAGGATGGTAGCTATTACATTAAAGTAAAACCTGTCACTGCAGCGTCTTGGTGGCTCAGTCGGTTAAGCGTCCAACTTTGGCTCAGGTCATGATCTCGTGGTTCATGAGTTTGAGCCCCGCGTGGGGCTCTGTGCTGACAGCTCAGAGCCTGGAGCCTTCTTCAGATTCTGTGTCTCTCTCTCTCTCTGCCCTATCTGCCACTCATGCTCTCTATCAAAAATAAAATAAACATTAAAAAAAAATTTTTAAAGTAAAACCCTTCAGCCTTGTGTTTTTAAATTTTATTAGATTAAGTCATGATTAGGCTAATAAGTGGCTCTCTCATTACACACACACAGATAAATATATAAAAAGATTATAGATAACTTTATGGATTTATAGACACTCAGTTCTGAATGATGATCTAGTCAAATCTCTTTTTTTGTAAGGAAAATGAGACCTATGGACAGATGTTAAATTACATACTAAGACATGTAGAGCAGAAATGAACTAGAGTTTTTTTGACTTCAGAGTCAAGCCTTTTCCACTATGACACTTGTCTTTATCTCTTTGGGTTAAGTTGAAAATCTCCTGTGGATTGGTCTTTCTTTTATGGCAATTCACATAAAGTCAACATTTATTATTTGAGGGACCCAGGAAGAATGGCGAATAAAATCATCAGGCTCCTTCGATTTCATCATATTTTGTTAGTCTGAAAAAAAATCACACTTAGTCACAAAATGCTCCAATAAAGGCGGACAGAGGTGGCTTTTTATTGCATGGTATAGAGCAAGAGCTTAAAAAATGATGTAGTCTTCTGTTGACAAGCCCTAATCAGTCTATGGGTTTTTGTAAATCTATAAATTATTATTTCATTCTTGCTCAAATTGACACACAAATCATGAATTTTGGAACCTCACTAACCTTTGATTAAAAATCTTGGCTCTTTTAAGTTGAAACACTGTAAATGAGCAGTTCAGTGCATTGCTTACTCTTGGAGAAGCATGTATATGCTTAACAGTTAAAGAGCTCTAGTTCTATGAAATCCAGTTCCACAGTGTGTTTCATTGTTTCATAAGGTGGGATTTGGGGGGATAATTCAAAGTGGATTTAGACTAGAAAACACTATCTTTAAAGTTCTATTTTATGCTACAAAGGACTTCTTAACAAGAATTCTTCCGACAAATCTGAAAACAAACACAACAAAATTCTGATGGATTTCACCATAGTTTTAAGTTTTGTCATCTCTTTTCCTTTTAACAACTTTTTTTTTTTTTTTACAAGAGCTTTTGGACTCATAAATTTAGTTAGCGATTTCACGTGTTCTCCCCAAATCCCTTTTTTAAAATCCCACAAACTAGTCCATGTGCATGCGTGATACACTTTGCTAAATGAAACACTCATTTATAGGACTGTGTTTGCTGTATGCCAATTTAGTCAATGTTTTTGCATTGGTGAGGCCATCCTTACTTAACGCCTCATAAAAAGAAAAGCCAGCCTCTTCCAAAAGAACTAATTTATTGTACACCAGGGATCTGTGCTTTAAAAAGTTCTCCTACTGTAATGCAAGGTAGGTCTAATGCTTGTTGAGTACCTAAATACTACAGATGCCATATACCTTGTAAATAAAGATGCAAATCACAAAACAATAAATTCCAGGTTTGTAACAAACACCCTGAAGAAACTTTAACAAATCATAACTGTCAGTGAAGATAGATGATCAAAGTTTGTGTCATGCCAAGGAATACAAATCTTTGTGCTGTTGCAAGCATTTCTTTCTCTCCCACGCCCTCTCTTCCCCTCTCTTTCTCTCCCCCCCCCCCCCCTTTGGTTGCAGGCACATTATCAACCTTAATGATAAAAGCCTTCCACAAAAATAATTCTTAAGCCTCAGGAACAAACACCTCTTTGGCACCCTGAGAGAATATTCCACAAACATCATCAATCTCCTTCGGATCATGATTTACAACCTTTCCTTTTGGCCGACTTGAGCCATTTGTGAGCATGCCCCGGCAGCATCACACTGGGATTTTCCTCCACTTTGCCCTCTAAACACATAGCAACATAACCGTGTGTGCTCCTGCCAGTTTGGAAGCTCATGCTTGACAAAGGAATCAAGTACACACTACAGATATTAGGCTGTAAAAGCACTTACCAAAGCGGCTGCCTATTAGTGCCTGGACTCTCCAGAAAAGTGGAGAGAGGGGATAGATCTTTCTATGTAGGTTCAGGAGCTAATTTGTTGTGTTTCATATGTTAATTGTCAGTGGTATTTAGAAAGCCAAGAAATGATAACTTCAGGGCATGAAATCTGGGTTTTTCAAAAGAAAAAAGAAAATCAAAGGCAGTGAAATAATTTGCATGGGTGTATATTTCTCAGAACAAAACTTGTATCTTAAGAATAGTTAACAGTTGTCTGATAAATGCCATCTTTCTGGATGTTTTCCTTGAAACGCGGGAGATGGGGCTGTACCACAGCTGAATTCATTTAGTATGTGCCTAAACCCACTCTTACTCTGTGTGCTCACTAAAACAGATGCACATACATTATTAATTGTTGACTAACTCGCAATCATCATCAACGGTAGGAAAACTACCCCCATCAGGAAAGCACACAAACATTATGATTACTTGAAAACATAGGCAGATCTTTAAGCTGTCTATATTGAGTGAAATAGTAGCTACTGACATATCTAGCAATATTTATAAAGGAAGTTTTGCAAAGCAATATGTTTACCATAACCAAGCAGTGCAAACCAGAGGAATTTCTGAAGCTGGGTACTTGATAGAGAAGTCAGGATTCTTATTCTCCCTCTCTACGCCCTCCCCCCCACCCCCAATAACGTGTGTATATACATACAGAGTGAGAGAGAATGCAACAGTGACACGTAAATTTAGTCTTAATTGTAAGGGTTAGATTTGTTGTTGTTGTTTTTAATCGTTGGATTACATTATAGGAAGTGATGGTTCACAAACCCAATCACTCAGGTGGTCTGGTGAAGAGCAATTAGATCATAGGGGAACATGTATATTAGGAAAATCAAATTCATGTTAATTACACAGGCAAAGTGGTTCATATTTTTGTTTTCCTCTTGCCTTGGCTTTTTACATGTTCTCTGGTATGGGCTGGGATGTTTTCAGCTTTCAGTGTCAAGTTGCTGAGGCAGAAGCAGCTATAGGTTTGGAAAATACACTCCTTCCTACACTGCTAGTAGGATTATAAATTGAAAATTTTTGGAAGGCAATATTTAAATAGTTTTACACTGCTTTAAAAATATCCATATACTTTGACAGAGTAATTTCACCTTTCTGAATTTATCCCAAGGACATAATCTGAAATTCATATAAAGATTTTTATAGAGTGATTCACTGTGTTATAACTAAACATTTTAGACAAACACTCAATGGTAGGAACAGTTAACTAAATTATGGTACATACATATGCTGGGATATTATGGAGCCATTAAAATTATATACATAACATATTCAATTATATATTATATAATGAGAAATGCATATTAAAATGCTAAGTAATAAATAAAAAGCTACCCAAAACTTTTCATACAATGCAATCTTTATTAGAAAAATGTATATGTAGAAAAATATGGAAAACTACATTGAAATGTTAATGATGATTTCTTTCAGGGTGGGATTAGAGTTGATCCTAAGTTATTTACTTTTTTTTTTTTTTTTTTTTTTTTTTTTTTTTTTTACTGTTCTGTATGTTTTACTTATAAAACTACAGACCCCTTTAGAATTGGTGGTGATAGAGGAGAAAATACAGTTTTTTAGCCAAACTATTTTATTTTCCTAGCCCCCATGTATCAAGTGGAAGCTATGTTTTTGGTTCTCATCAATGGCAGGTAGACAGAAGTGATGGATCACTTCCAGTCCATGGCTGTCAAGTGTGGGTGTGCCTTTTTTAAGTGCACGCCCTTTTGTCTTCTAGACTGGAGATGAAAGATTCCAGGATGGTCATGCAGCCTAGGTTCCTTAGTCTCCACTTGGATAAGAGCTAAAAGAGTGGGCCATGTCATCCTCATCAACATTTTTATGATGATTGAGATTTTTCAGGTTATTTGTTCCTTGAGCATAGCTGAGCAATGATCAGCCGCTTTACTGTGATACAAGTCTCTTGCTTGTTAATGATGTAAGTCCCAAATATGCAAGCAATGAAAAATAGGAGTATGTAAGATGTGGCTGCTTTTATGTGCCCTGGTTATTTTATATAGTTCTGCCTAAAGCTGTTAAAAGAAAGTTATGATTGGGGATTCCTAGCCTGGTTGTTCGTCTGCTTCTGTTGGGAGTGGTGGATTTCCAGATTTTATATTAACGGCAAAACCGTAAGAAATATGACAAATATGTAGATGTCACTTCTGTAAGGTGCTTTCTTCAGTTTAGAAAATGGTTTCACACTGATAGGCTTTTTTACTGACTGTTCCTTCAGCCCATAGTTTCTCCTTTTCTACATGACCAATGCCTTCTTTACAACCAAACTCAAATACTATGCCTCAATAAAGCCTTGTTCAACCCAGTCCTCAATGTGTATGGACATTTTGCACAAGCTTGAGGTGTGGACACGATGATTAAAGAAATAGTTACGCTCCCATGTCTTAGCAAAGAGATTAGCATGATAAACATAATCATCAAATTTGATATTGTTTCCAAATGTTTTACTTATAGTATCCTATGTTTATCCTACTGTAACAAGTGGCAGAAACAGGAGTGTTTCCCATGACCTCTTTGTCACTCCTACCTGAGTCATCATAAAGCTCTTTACCTGGAGATACTTTTGATTCTGCAGTTTTAATTCTAGTTTTTTCTTTCAGTAACTGAATTTTTAAAAGAAACCAACCTTGCTCTTCACCTTTTCTAATGGTTTAAAGTTAACTTTAATGTCACATTTTTAAATGTTATTAAGTAACAACTTTAATTCATTTTTTTTTAACTAGGTAAATCTGCTAGTATAGAAATGGTAGCTTGTGTGATCTATGAACTACTATGCAGTCATTAAAAAGAATGTAGTAAATCTACATGGTAGTAAATCTAGTTATACTAGCTATACTAGTAAATCTAGTTATGCTACCTATAAAACTTCTCATTATATATTTGAGAGTCAAATATAGTACGTGGCAATATTCTGTGTGGGTTATGGACTTTTGCTTCCATTTAGGATATAGAAAACCTCAGCAGTAGATTGCGCTCACCCTAATGACACAAACTCTAGATAACCCATAAAATCATAGCTTTTGTTTATCTTACTCAGAATGCTGAGTTCACAGGGCAATCAGGCAAACTGAATTCCAAACCTCTCTGAGGAGAAGAATACATAGTTTCTTTTACATTGGTAGAACATGAGAGGAAGAGGCAAGCACAATAAAACTGGGAAAGAAGAAAATGCTTAGGATGTTAACATACATTTTTAAAGGCCAAGTGAAGGTAAACATGAAAACTTGGAATCTCTAGGAGCCTCAGACACAGAGAAGTCTGCTCTTACTCCAAAGCTCTTTTGCATGGGCCTCCATCCAGTAATTATGATAAAGACTGGGGAAAGAGCAAGGGAGTTGAGAAAGTCCCTCTTTCTCAAGGACGGACAGGAGTAAAACCCTTCTCACTTCTCCAGACCCTTCCTTAGATCAGACAAGGCTGTTTGCCTCCCAGGGAGGGGAAGGGAAATACCCTGTCCCCACCACAACCATTCTGTCAAGTATCTCAGCTTGACCTGCTGTAGACAAAATACCACTGGCTACGTGGCTTGAGAAACATGTATTTCTCATAGTTGTACAGGGTGGGAAGTCTGAGGTCAAGGTGCCAGCAGTGTCAGAGTTCTAGGTAAGGGCCTTTCCTGACTTTCTGGTGACTGCTTTCTTTGTTCTTTCCTCACATGGTGCAGAGAAGAAGCTCTGATCTCTCTTCCTCTTCTTTATAAGGGCACTAATACCATCATAGGGGTCGCACTTTTATGACCTCCTCTAAATCTATACCTTCCAACATTCCTCTTCCTAATGCCATCACACTGGGTGGTTAAGGCTTCAGCATATGTATTCAGGGCAAGAAGAGCACAAACATTTGGGCTGTAACACCAAGTAACAAAGACAATAGTCTACTGCAAAAGGGCAGGAAACCCTCTGCTGCTGGCCCTGAGTAAAAGATATTCTGTTCTGCCAGGAGGAGTGGAAGGCAAAGCTTCCACTTGGAAACCCACTTGAGTACAGGATTTCAAACTGATAGAAAGTACATGTCTGTTGCTACTAAGGGGCAAGAAATTCTCTACCACCCAAGACCATCGACAGATACAGGGCAAAGTTAGGCTGCTAAGTTTGAGAGAGAAACGGGTACTAGGATAGTCCTAAACTTGAATCCCAGGTTCACAGAATCTGCCCAAGACTGCTATTGGCCCAAGATGACCAAGGACCTCCCACCCATCCTCTACTTGAAGCCTCATGTGGAGAATCCTGCAACAGAGCTCCACTGTATAAATGTGTCCCCATGGAGAGAGACCCTGCTCTGGGGTGTGGGCGTTCAGGGCCTTCTAAAACAGTGGAGCAGACGGTCCAGCACATTAAGTCCCACACCAAGCACAAGTGGGCAGCAGCCCATCAATGTATGAATAAATAGACTGTTTACACTGTGTTCATCCCCTACTACACATACCCACACACAGCCTGACAGAGAGGGTTGCCCATCTTCGGGCATAAATGCTACTTACCTCAGTCTCTACTATTCTACCAAATGTCTAGCATTGAGAAAATGAAGACATGCAACATAAAAGGAAACAACACATTGTCAGGAGATTAAGCTGTCCATGGTCAAGACTTTGTTGGCTTAGAAATGTTGGCTTAGAAACTTTAAAATAACTATAATCCATGTTTAAAGGATCTAACACTTGTAAAGCATAACAACGCCAATATAATTTGAGTTAAAAAATGAAATATCTGTATCTGGATGTATAAATAGATAAATAGATGTATTTTGGAAATTCTTTCAGTAAGGTAATTGAGATTGGGTAAGATTTTAATGTCTTGAATTAGCAGAGGAAAGACATCAGAGAAATATATTGTTCTGAATTGAAAACAATTGGGTATTTAGGCATACGAGATACCTAAAAGGCAAGAGAAACAAAGGACTGTTCGGAAACATGGCTGTGTCTAAAGAGTGAGTGTTGAGTATTTAACTGTAGGTAGAATCAGTTCTATGATAATATGACACCTTCCCCACAATCCCGTCTCAAATTTCTATGAAGTTGACTCTACACACAATAGCTTTGTATGGTGTTTGGGGTGACATAAGTTGTGAAATAAAGAACTAGTAGAAGGAGCCATAGTTGAGGGAAAAAGTGAATAGAATCAGAAAGAAATTTACCAACAACCAAGGGAACTCGCAGGGTCTGGAGTATAGCTTTGTACAGTCTACAGCACTTCTCTGATATTAAGGGCAGAGAGATCCCCACCTAATATCTAAGTTACATGGCTATGCCTAGAGAGAGGACAAATGTCCATCCATGAGTAACACGTATTTGTACTGGCAGGTGGCTGCGCAGGATGGCATTCTGCAAAGCTCAGGAAAGAAAGTGACAGAATGTGAGAATAATGATGAGGGCCTCCAGGCCTCCATTTTCTGCATGTTTTCAGGGCTGAGGAGAATATGACTTTAGGATGGATTTCACTGGAGGAAAATACATTATAATACTTTTCTCCAGAATATATTTTGTTACAGAAAGAGTACTTTCTTTTAGTGTTTCTTTTTTTTTTTTTTTTTCCTTTTCTTTTACCATAAGCTCTCTTTTTGCAGAAGGAATTAAGGGTCTTAAGTATGATATGTGTTCATAGTAAAATCACTCTTGGTTGAATGAGTGTGAAACTCACTTTTCAGTTGCATATTCCCATTTTATTAAAAGGGTGTGTATTATTTTCATATTAAGAAATAATATAAAATAGTAGATATTTAAATATAAATTAAAGTGTTTAAAGTGTTATTACAAATTAGTGTTTTTTTACCTTAACTTTTTTTATCTTCTCCCAAATAATTTCTATCATTTTTGAAAATTCCTTGATTTTTGTTCTATGTAGGCTGTAAAATAATTATCACTATATAGAAGTATTTTTAGGCTGCTAGTTTTCACATGCCTGTCCATTATAAGTTTTTCTGCGGGTTATATATTCCTCAGAGTCATGATGTTTAATAACCTTAAAATATTTTGATTGGAAAGTGCACTATAATATGTATAAGTATTCTATTCTAAGGTCGCTAGGCATTTTTTTTCTTTTTCTCTGTAATGGAACAGTGTATTTTTAATTAAGGTCCTTTGGTTGCACATAACAGAAACCAAATTGACTTAGCTAATGCACACTTAAAAAAAGAAGAAACTGAATAGGTAGATGTCCTTTACTATTCAAGCAAAAGGTGAGAAAAGTTTTCAGTTAGGTTTGAGACTGCAACACGTCTGAGGCTCTTCATAGGAAAAGGTTTTATGTTTTCTCTTCCTCCATTCAGCTTTTGACATAAAATCTCCCAGCTCTCAACCTCTGTGTTCTTCAGTTCAAATTGCAAGAAGAAAAGAAAAAAAATCTGATGCACTTGAATTGTGTCCATTGTCTGCAAACTCTAATCAGCAATACACAAACATGGCAGCTAGGGAAAGACCCCCCCCCCCCCCCCCCCCGCCCTCCGTGAACCTGGACAAATAGTAAGAAAAGGGCTGTGCAGATATCCCAATAACGGTCTCTGAGCGTGTGATGAACATTTTTGGGCATCGAGCTTTTTTCTGGATTTAGGATTATTTCCTTTAAATAAATTTCTAGGTATAGATTTTCTCATAAAAGGGTATAAATCTTTGAAAAAATTCCTTTAAAGATTGATATCTTTATTTCCCTTTGTATTGCGTGTTATAAACAATCTCCTTTGCTGACTTCATCTAAACTAGTGCCTTCCACTACTACTTACAAGTAAATAATCTTCCAACCATTACCTGGAGCTCTAGTCCTATTCCTGAGCCCCGGATTCATATATCCAAGCTGCTTGTTCATAATCTTCCACAGAAATTGTCACTGGCACTTTCGAACCACCAGACCTAAAATTAAACTCATAATTTTTCAGCCCAGACCTACTTCTTTTCCTGTTACCTGAATTAAAATAATACTTAATTAAAATTGTCAATGGTTCTCCAAAAATGTAAGGTAAATTCCTTCTCCCTACCTAGAGTGTCTTCATGGTCAGACTCTAGTCTGTTTTTATTGCTGCAGCGTATGTTGTCTTTCCTGCCACCACCAACCGCATATGTGTGTGTCTCACTGTGCTGCAGCCATAAAAGCACAAGCTCTCATTTCTCTTCTGTTCTCTCTGTAAAGCTCTTTACCTCGCTAAGTAACTTCAACCCAGCTCATGTTAATTTTTCAAAATTTTCCCAACTCATTAGTTAATTGACCCAATATCTACTCCAGTAGCACCTTGTGTATAATTTTATCATAGTATTTGTTGAATGGATAATAATTTTGGGATCACATGGATTTATTCCCACCTAAGAGATCTCCATTTAGATAGGACTGTTATCTATCTCATTACATTGTCAGTCCTTACTGCCCAGAAGTGTTTGATGTACAGAAGTCACTCACTGCATGCTATCTGATATATTTGGATTCATATTCTAAATTTCTTCCAGAAAATGCTATGTCCTCTAATTATGCTGTTCCCTACTGCCCCCTTCTGAAAAGTGCCATAACTACAGAGAGAAACAAATTCTGCTAATAAGGACAGGAGTCTGAACCAGAGACAAAGCGATGTAGATAACTGAGCAATGTTTTGCCAGTACAAAAATATCATCTTAACTTAGAGAATTTGAAGAAGAGCAAAAGACAGAAATGGGTTATGAGAGAATGGCTGAAACCACTACGCTCTGGCAAAATTGAATGGGTGGATACATAACACAGATATAATTTCAAATATATTCAAATAATTAAAAATAATGCCAAAGTGAAGCCATTATTTTCAATTATTTGAAATATCAATACAGTTTTTTTCCTCTTTTGAGAATTTAAAGGGTGGGAGGCTCTACCTCTACACCTTGGCCAGCCTCCCTTTGATATTACTATACTTATGGGAAAGACAGTGGCCAACTGTCTCAGATTTTAATAATTTCTGGAGCAAGTCAATATGGATTCTAACAAAAGCCTCACCATTTTTCTTAAGCCTGCATAACAATTTTAAATCCGGGTAGTTGACAACAAAAATGGACTCTGTTTAACATGAACAAAAATGAATAGGTTGAAAGGATACTAGGGATTCAGAAAAATTATAGGAGGTAAAAGGTCCACATGTGAGATTTAAGTGAACTCTAGAAGGCTAATTAAGATCTCTAATCTAATTCTAGGAGGCTAATAAGGCCATTAAGTTCTCAGGGAACCCTAGAAGGCTAATAAGCAGAACTCTGTTAGGAATGATGGGGTATTCAAGGGGAAGAGGTTATAAACTGTACCCACAATAATTTTCTAACCTAGCAGAAATCTTAGGTAGTATATCAGTGGGGACAGACAGACTGTCCTTTTGCCTAAATCTAGTTGAAACTTAGGAAAATAATTTCCCATCAGTGTTCAACTAGTAAAATCTATACACAGTAAATTTGGAGGGAAGGAAATTAATTGCTTTTAAATGAATAATTGAAGACCCTGTAAGACTTATTGTTTCTGTATTGCTCTGATTATTAAGTGATGGCATATACAACCAGAAAGAGAGAGTGTATGTGAATGAGTTTTGTGGTAGCTCAGAGTCATGAGAAATAAGTTATTAATTACACTTTGAAGTGAGAGAAAATGTCAAGGGAGGCTTCACTTTTGAGGTTGAGACTTGAAATTTGAAGAAAGAATTGGACTTTGCTGCAAGGTGGGGATGGGAAATGTGATTCAGGACAGATAACATGTACGAATGCCTGTGGACACACGAGTTCCAAGCACACTAAAAGGCCCTAGTTTAGTGCATTGTGTTTTGGTTGAATAGATGGCATCGGGGAGGAGTAACCTTAGCTCAGGACAAAAAAAAAAAAAAAAATGGTAGAGCCACCTAGGAAAGCTGTGAATGCTAAGGGATTGGACTTGGTCGCGTAGTTCATGGGTTGTTGTAGAAAGCTTTTGAAGAAAAAAGTTAGATGATCAAATTTTCAATTCAAAAAGGTTCCTCTGCCGTCAATGAAGCAAACAGGAACAAGGAGTGGATAATGGGAGGGAGCTGAAATGAGAATAACTGTCAGTATTTCATGGAAAAACAACTAAAAATGATTTCAAGTATTGTAATGTAAAAAGTACTAGAATGCAAACATATTAAAACATGTAAGTGAAGAGTGTCAGTCATCCTCTTAAAATATTTATGAGTCAGCTTGTAAGTATTTGCAGGTAGACTTTTTTTTTTAAATCATGCCCTTTATTAAAACATCTAAAACATTTTAAGCAACCATCATATAAAACCTTCTTAAATCATGTTATGCTTCATTAATGCTAGCTTGGAGTGTATTCATAGCATAACAATATTTAATTTCTCTCTAGAAATTAAACCAATTCTTCTTCTGTATTGGAGTAATAATTCTAGGTATTATTAATATCATAACAAGCCCAGGGCTAGTCAGTTTTCCAGACTACCTAGGGTCAAATTTTGATAAACACAATATTTTAAGGTAATAAAGATCTATAAACATTTCATTTTCTTCAGCAAATTCAAGCTCCCCTAATTAATATGTTACACTGTAATTCTGCAATAATACATTATATCCCAGGAACTGCTATTGTGGTTCAGATGCTGCCTGCTTTGTTAAAAATATCAACTGTAGGCATTTAATGTCTGAACACAAACCTGATGTCTGAATGTTAAATTTGTATAATATTTATCAGGTGCAAGATTGTTCTACACTCGATTCTAAAGATGTAATGCTTTCAAAATTCCAGAAGAAACTTCACTAATTTACTCAAAATGGAGTACTACATTATTAAATAAATTGTTTGTTGTCATGAAGCCAGTGCAATGGTTTTACCTGTAAAAGTTTTGGAAAATTACAATCCACTTGGCTTTTCTCCTCTTTCATCCAGTGCTGAGCATGTGTTTTATGTGAAAACTCCATATAGTTTTAAGTGTTCTTTTATATCACATCTTCCTCTCCATCAGTATGGAAATGATTCCTTGGTTTGCCTTCTCTCCTCCCTTTTCTTTCTCACGTATACTAAAAATAAGTGTTACTCACTTCTTGAGAAAGTGGATATGTAGCCACGAGGGCAGTTACCAGGACTGTTAATGGCACAGGTTCCTCAGTGAGATTGTGACTATGCAGTGCTTAGAAATATACCATGAGGCAATAGACAATCCCATCTTCTGATAGACCAACAGGAAAGATAAATGTTTTATTATCATAAAAACATTCAATGAAACAGGAAATAGGCATTTACTATCTATTCTGAGTCTAGAACTTTTTAGTTTTGTCTAGAAATATTTAGTTGAGAATCTACAAAGGCATAGTCCCAATGGAGGTTAGAATGGATGAGCAGGAAACACACACACACACACACACACACACACACACACACACACGTAGCTAAAACCTATTCATTTATGGTGAATCTTAAAGTGAATGGGCCTATCATAAACACAACAAGAATTTGAAGAAACCAGAGTTTACAAACTGTGAGGAATAAGTTATTCACAGAATAACATGTGAATATTCAGAAAAATATTATCAAAGAAAGTCTCATATCAAACTGGGTGTTAGTATATTGTGTAAGAAATCACTGGATGACAATACCAGGAAATTTGGAAGACCTGGAACATGTGGAAATGTAATTTCAGCACAGTATTTGACTTTGCATGATATACTGGTGAAGAACTTGGGGAGGGCAGGCTGCAATCAGACCTAGTAACTATCTAAACAGAATATCTCTAAGATACTAATAATGAATTGACATCACTGTAGAAAGTTTCTAGTAATTTACCATGGGTATTATTTGACTTGTCTGGGTCACTATTTTTCATTAATGTAGTTGATGAATATTCAGAGGGCATTCTCACCAAGTTTATAATTGACACAGATATCAAAGGGATGTTATAACCAGGATCTAAAAACAAATCATAGTAGGCTCTATTATTTTTTGCAAGCCCCATCTTTTTGTTATATGTTCAACTCACAAGTTATATTAGACATAATATAAATGTTAAATTTTCATAAAAATATCTAAATACTCTTTTTGTATTCATTTTGTTGTGGTCAAATAATACATACATAGTCCATGGACCAGCATTATTTTAGGGAATTATATTACTATTTCTATTTTCCTTGAGTAATATAACACCCTGTAGGTCTTAGCAGGTTATTAGTTAATAGATTTTGATTACTGTATATGGTAGCAAGGCCTTTTTTTTTTTTTTTTTTCAGCCTGTATTTTATAAGATGAAATTTACCAAGTGTGAATCAAACATCCTGCACAGGAACCCTAAAGCCAATTATATAACTACAGGATGAAAGACCTATCATTGCAGCTTCAGTAAAAATATGTAAGAGTTTGGCTTATAATGCGATCAATAGAAGTCATTGTGAGTCCAGAGGAATCAATAATCAAATGGAAGTTAGGTTTCTTCAGATTATCTTCACTGTAGTATTGTGTTTGGTTGTGTGTACTTTACAAAGAAAGAAATAAAGACCCCTAAGGGAGAAAAACTCTAGGCTCCTACAGAACTGAATAGGGTTTCAGAATTTTGTAGCATAAGATGCACGGATGGCTCTGTGGGGAAAATGTGGCTAGAGACTAGAAGCCAGAGCAGAGCAAGAAAGTCAGAGGGAGCCAACAATGTGTTTAAAATAAAAGAAAAACATGATCAGTTTTAAATTATCTTCGATCAATTACTCTTGCAGCACTCTGCAGCAAGCACCCAAGAGGTGAGACCAGCCTGCAGTCAGAGAGATGTGGAGGAAGTAACACTGGGAATGGGCATGAGAAGACAGACAGATCTGACAGTAAGAAAAAGGCAAAATCCATAGGACTTGGAGACTAACTAGATTTCAAATAAGGGTTACACTTGATTGTTCTCTCCCCACCCAACCCCCCCACCCCCCAGGAGGGAAAACAAGAAAAGATGTCAATGGGCAACTGCTAGAGGAGGAAATGCAACTGGCTACCAATCACATTTATTTAAGATACTTAACCTTACTTTTAGTAGTAAGATTTGCAAACTGAAACAGGGTACCAGTTTTGTCAGCTGGGTGAGTTCAGCCAAGTACTGGGCTCTGGTTAAATCTTAACCTTTGAATGAGAGTATTAAGTGGGGACATGGGAAGTGTCTGCTGATCAGTACATATAACCCCCTTAAGTCACTTAGAAAAGGCACATACCAACCCTGGCTTGCTTGCTTTCCTTCGTTATTGCTAAAGTACTGCCTAAGATTTGTTAGTATATGGTAAGTTTGAGAGGAACTGCGCTACAAAGGTTGGAAAGCCTGCCTCATCTAGAGACCATCTGGACTGAAAGTAACATGCTATTGAAGAGAAATAAATTCTCGATCACTAGAAGCATCTGGGGGAAATTTCAAACTTAGCTTCTAATGGACTTCAGATGGACAATTTGGAACCTGGGTACATGATGTATTATTCCTGGGGACAGACAACCTTCAGCGGTAGATTATTCCTGGCCTCAGACTGAGGAAACCTTGACAGATGTTGACTCTTCGACCCCATTTCTTAAAAGTGATAATAATGCATGCTGGGCAGGTGTAGGGAGATGAGCATTCATGCACACTGATGAAACAAGTAAAGATTCAAAACACCTTTCTGGGAAGTACTATTGAAATATATGGGCCTTAAGAACAATGTTCATTCTCTTAGTGTAAGGAATTCCTCTTCTGACAAATCTATCTTATGGAAATAAACAGGAATGCAGTGATCAATGTTCAGAGACATTCACTGGAGTTTCATTTATGATTACAGCTAAATATAAGAAATAGTCTAAAGAACCAGCAATTGAGAAATGGTTACCATGCTTACAGTAAGGGAATGATCACAATAAAATACCATGTGGCTAAAATGTCACGTATACAAAAAGCAAGTTGCCAAACAGAATATACATAAATATGCATCTATTTTTAAGACTTGAATATAATACATTGAAATAGCAATGATTATCCCTTGGCTATAGGAATATTAATGTTCTTAAATTTTTAAGTTTTTTTTTTTTTAGTGTTTCATAACAATGAGAATTTGTGGATAGAATCGAGGGAAACATTTAAAAAACTCAGATGAAGCTTTATTATTTTAATTTTTTAAAAATGTTTGTTTATTTTTGAAGGAGAGAGAGACCGAGTGTGAGTGGGGGAGGGGCAGAGGGAGAGGGAGACACAGAATCCGAAGCAGGCTCTAGGCTCTGAGCTTTCCGCACACAGCTTGATGTGGGGTTTGAACCCACAGACCCGAGATCATGACATGAGCAGAAGTCGGACGCTCAACTGACTGAGCCACCTAGGCGCCCCAAGCTTTATTATTTTTGACTGATTTTCTGTTTACCAAAGTAACTTTATGTTTTCCAATTTAAAATCTTAATTTTGAGTAGAGGAGGTAGAGAGATTTGATAAATTTAGACTTACCGTTATTTGTTAATACAGCAGAATCTGCTCACAGCACAATAGGGCTTCTCTTGTACTAGTGGCCCTGGTAGCTAGTGAGAAAGAGAAACATCGCAGGGGAAAAATCAACCTGATTTGTATCACTTGCCAATTTCCATGTCATAAATGTTCCCACCGTGGCTGATCCTAACTATCAGCATTTTTGCATCCATCTTTCAAATGATCTGATATTTAACAGTTAGCCCTCCCCCAGCAGCCCTAACCGGTTCCAACTCTTCACTAACAGATTCTCAATCCAGTTTGTTGAGCTAAATGAATAAGGTTGTAGTTGCCTTTTTCCTATGTTAAAAGTTTTGTTCCTTGTGGGGTTAGCTTTCTTCACGCTATCATTACTACTTTATGGGATTTTGAAGATTTGTCTTTGGGTATGGGCCCTTTCCTTCAATCTTTTGAACATGTACTTTTATTTTCACCCATATGAGTTGGATTATTTAAGGAGACTATTTTTCCATAGGTTTATTTATGGATGAACTATTATTAACTTTCTTCCCTCCTTTTAAGTCATTGGTTGTGAGATCATGCCTAAGCATTTTATAATTTGAAATCTATTTGTCAAAAATTTAAGGTATATTCTGCCCGTTCCACTATTGATTTATAATTTTTATTTAAAAATACTATTTGAGGCTATTTCAAACTCTTGTTGAGTGGCTACTTTCTCCAGTTTCCTTCTCCGTCATCGAGCATTTCTTTTTGGTCAGTTCTACACTAAAGGAATGTTCCACTTGTCTTTTTAATTATTCACCTCCCCTTTGAATGTTTTCTACTGCATAAATTTATTCTTCCTGGCGATTTGATGCCTATTAACTTCTTTATGATTATGTAAAAGACAGTGTTTCATTAAGCATGCTTATCATTGCTTGGTGCTCATGGACTCGAGTATTGCAAGTCTGCTTCTTATAAATTATTTTCAAATATTCCCATACCTGCCTGGTAAGGAAAAGAGTGATGGCATTTTTTACATTCTTCATTATCTCTTAACTGTTTACATTTTCTTTTGTTCATTTATTCTTTCTGTTGAAGTCTGATAAAAGGAAGAAGTTCAATAACTCAATTGCATTACAACATCATTAATTTTATTCCTTTACTTATTAGAGAATCTATTTTTTTGCTTTCTTATTTGTCTTTCAGTTCATATATTTGTAAAAAACCATTTAATTTTAATTAACTTCTTTAGCTATAATTATCTCATTTATATATTTTCGCTTGTCCTCTTTTCTCTATAGAGATTAACTGAAAAATTACTTTTTTCTCATTTCAAAACATAATCTTCTTACTATTAGTTTTTAAAGGCAATCACTCTAGCTGTATTAAAATTGGCATATTTTAAAAGTGATTCTTTTAAAGAAGAATAGCCGAGAGTAATCAGCCCATGATCCCTGTGCCAAAAGTTACATGCAAAGTGTTTTTTATTATCTATATAAAGGGGACAGAGGATGAAGGGGTGGGGGAAGAGTTGAGTTTGCTTAAAAATTCAGGTTCTTTACTTCTTGAGAACAATTTCCTTGAATACCATTCCTTGCAAAAATATATGACACTTTAGATTTATTTTCAGAAAGGTTGCCAGTTCCTTATTAGAACCACATTTTACTCACATTTATAAAAATAATATCTACATCTAATGGATAAAAGTGGTATTTCCTTTGGAGGAGTCTTCCAATTTCCATTTCATCAGAAGGTAATTCTCCATTGATCTCTCTTATTTCTGTATACCTTGCAAGAAGATGAAATGATTGCCCTCTTAGATAATAGAGATAGTATCTTCTTCTGGAGCAAATGATGGAAAGGAATTCTTTCTGTCCAGTACAAAACATTTGGGTTCCGTGCACTTAGTGTTCTTCTCCTGTAATGAAACCCACTACATGTGCAGGTAACATGTGTCCCTCCTGGTATCTCCCCATGAGAACTGGAGCTCAGATAACCAACACAAAAATGCTGTCAATAGTTTTACTGCTATTGCTGTGAATAACCAAAGGTTTTTTGTCTCTGACCTAGGAATCTTGTGTCTTTCACCAGCATCCTTGAAACCATAACAGGTCAACTTTGTAACTTGCAAGTAGGGTAAAATATCAGACCTTTTGCTTTTCTTCACAGAAATAATAAACCATCACTGGCTTTGGAATTAAACAGTTCATTGCATCAAAATTCCAAACTTCCTGAAGCTTTCAGAACTTAGGCAATCCCCCAGTAGAACATCTTAGGGAAGATCACACAAACCCCACGGTCTCAAGCAGCAGCCATGTACTCTTTGATTTTTTTATTTTATTTTTTTATGTTTGTTTATTTTTGAGAGAGACACAGAGCGTGAGTGGTGGAGGGGCAGAGAGAGGAAGACACAGAATCCAAGGCAGGCTGCAGGCTATGAGCTGTCAGCACAGAGCCCAATGCGGGGCTCAAACCCACGAACCATGAGATCATGACCTGAGCCGAAGTCAGATGCTTAACCAACTGAGCCACCCAGGTGCCCCATGTAGTCTTTGATTTTATGTGTGCCTGTGACTCATTATTAATAAGAATAGTTTCTATTTAAAATATGCCATGTGCCTGGTACTGTGCTACTTTAAATGAACTATCTAATTTTATCCTTGAAACGACTGTGTGAAAGAAGTATTTTTAACCTCATTTTGCAAAGGAAGAAAATGAGGTTTAGAAAGACCATTTAGAGTGTAAATAGCAAAGGCAGGACCTAAACTAAGATCCGAGACCAAAACCACACACATTAACCATCACACTGTTGCCTCTGCTACTGTCATCATCCAAGCAGAAAGGAAAAAGATGGTGAAGCTTTTTCATGACCTTTCTTCCCCTCCCCTTTCTCGTACTCCCACACTTCTCTTCAATTGATTCACACTCATAAAATAGTTCTGCTTCTTGGTATCAATGTGATGATGTTAGAAACTAAATGCCAGAGTTTAACTTCAGTGTTAATCCTTTTGTATTGTGCTGTTTGCTTTCTTATGCCTTTATTCCACTAGAAGGAAAACGTTGGCCGATTCTGAAATTTAACAGGTTTACAATCTTCCAGAGTTCCTTTTGATGTGCTATAACCACCTAGTATTTTGAAAAGAAGAAAAAAAATTCTCCCATGTATACATTTGGATATTCTTAGTTGTATAGTGTATTTTGCTGATCTTTTTCTGTGCAAAGCATTCCCGACTTTTTATAATCAAACCAAATTGACTCAATTAATTCTTCTGATTTTTTATTCTCCTGTCTAGAGCAACATATCTTTTTGAATTCTCTGCTTCCCAGATTTCAGCAAAAGCTCATTAATTTTTTGGTCTCTTGAATAAGAAATTAATAATAACTTGGAAATTAAATAGACTCAAATGATCTATATTTTAAAGTTAGGGCATGTGTCATGGGTGCAACTTGGTTCTCCTAAATCCACTGAGTTTTTCCTTATCTTCTCTTTTTTTCATCCACTTGCTTCTGTGAAAGAGAATAAGGACATCTTTTGAGAGAGTTTGCCCAAAGTAGCTCCTTCTGTAGCTAAGGAGAATTCAACTTCTGAGGAACAAACCAAGCCTAGACAGATAGAAGAGCTGAAACTACCTTGGGAATCTTAAGGCACACATCTGTTTTATGTTTGTCAATAGTCAGTCTTACTTTGGGGCACCTGGGTGGCTCAGTCGGTTAAGCAGCTAACTTTGGCTCAGGTCATGATCTCTCCGTTTGTGAGTTCAAGCCCCGCTTTGGGCACTGTGTTGACAGCTCAGAGCCTGGAGCCTGCTTCAGACTCTGTGTCTCCCTCTCTTTCTCTCTGCCCCTCTGCTGCTCACACTCTGTCTCTCTCACTCTCTTTCTCTCTCAAAAATAAGCATTAAAAAAATAGACTTGCTCATTTTTTTTTGTTTGGTTTTGTTTTTTGTAAGAAGAATCCTCTTTTCTTTTGGCACTGAGTTTTGCCAGCTCCCAAAGCAAAACAATGTGTATAAATTATTAGGACATTGTAATTAATGAAATTACTTTCACTTAAAAATTCATTTGGAAAAAACCAACTTTTGAATAATGAGCTCCTAATTGAAACTTTTGTATCTCCAGTGATTGATTCATATTCCAAACAATCCCTTTTTTTATTCTTACTAATTTTGGGGTTGTTATTAATAGACTATGGGAAAATTCAAGAATGAAATGCTATGGGCAAAATTTTAATCAAACAACGGAAGTCAAGCATTAATATCTATTGCTGTCATAACATTAAATTTAATGATGAAATAAGCCATGGTTTTCCTTATTTGCATTTAGATTCTTATTATTCTTGACTGCCTAAATTTTATTTACAGTGACTGCTTTCAGTGCTATTTCATCAATATCTGAGTATTATTTCATTCAGTGCTCTTGGTATGATATATAAAAATAGGATGTTATATGAATACTTTAAAAATATGAAGTTTTAATAGTAGCAGTACAATTATTAAGTCCTCACACTCAAGATATTTACTTCTGTATCAAGTTCCATTGGCTAGATATCTTAATAAAATTACCTTGTTTTGTGAGAAAGATTTATAGAAAATAAGTCTTAGAAGACTTTCATGTGTAAAGGATGCCAAAATTTGATTCACATTTATTAATTTTATATGGCATAATAATATCTAATGGTACAGGAAACCGAAAATATACAATATTGCCATGGAGTTAAAGAATCTTCCAGTTGTGACAGCAACCGACTTAACGAGCCAATTCCAGCAATAATTGAGTTTCTGTGCTTTTCTTTTAATTTCACTACCTGATGATACCTGAGAGCAGTAGACTTTATTTCAGAATCCCATTAGGTACCATTATGAGATCCTATTTCCTGGGGTTTTAAAATCTAATTGTCAGTCAATGTGTTACAGTAAGCCTAGCTTCCTTTGATTCTCATGGCTCTACGCGGTGGGAAAAAAACAAAAGAAGTATGTTCCATCATCCTGTCAAGGAGGTTTCTTAACAAATTACCTTTCCCCTCAAAAGAAAACACAGAGAGACTTTTTTGTTGCCTTAACAATTCTCATAGTTCATATCTTCTTTTCTGAGCTATTAAAGGGAACAAAAACTGGAAACCCATAGAGCACAGACATCCTGACAACTGATGTCCTTAAGATTTATGGAGAAATTTAAGTATTTAATAACTGCATAAGAGTAAGTTGTACTTCTTAAGGATATTTCAGATCTGATCATAAAGCTCTGCCCTGTATAAGGAAAAAAAAATACTATCCAACATGTATTTCATTTGACCTACAAGAACATTTGACTTAATTTGAAAATTATTTCCTTTCCTTTAGCTATTTTGTAATGAAAGATGTCCTCTACATCGAATTTCCTTTTTTTCCATAAGACTTCGTAACAAGTTTTTAGCTTTAACCTATTGCTGGATTTTCTTTTATATTTTTAAACCTCACTTTTTCAGCACACTCAAATTAATACTGGATGTCCTTGAATCTCACCATTGCTACCACTCCAGAGTGAACCACCCAAAGCCAGAGAAAGATTAAGTTACATATTGAATTAGCTAGATATTTTGGAAACTCTAGATAGATGTACTTAGGCTAGAATGACTTCACATCAAAATCATTTTGACAAATTTATCTGTGGGCTGGTTCAATTCCTAGATTTCTTACTATTTTTTCATTATTTTTAGGAACACTTCTCCAATTTTTTTTTTTTTTTTTTTTTTTAACACTTAGCAAGGATCACAGAAAAAAACATACTCCTGCTTAAACATTATGACAAGATTGCTTATATGTCATATTTCCTGTTGGACTAAGGAAGAAGAAACAAAGTCATGGCCATCTGTTTTTCAAAATTGTAAAGATCTTGGTCATTTGCTTTCATTTTGAATTATGAGAGTAAATGTACAACTGACCTCTATTTCATTTGTCAAAACACCCTAAAGAAGCGCTGTTCCTGGTCTAGGACAGTGGGGCATGTCTATTTCTGCCTGCCATGTATGCAGCAGGCTTGCTGGGATTTTTCTAGGTTTCACTAAATGCATTAGGTTATATAACTATGAGCTCAGCACTCAATTCCCCTCAGACAGTCTGTCATAGACTATCCTGATCTACAGTTACATCCTTCCCCTCTAGCAACAGTATAGCAAGAGCAGCACATAAAATCAAGATATGATGTGCATTCTGGTCAAGAGCTAGCCATAACAGAGGATCTTTGCTCCCTCCCTTTTTGTGCTTCCC
Organism: Panthera onca; assembly: GCF_046562875.1. Classification (NCBI taxonomy): domain Eukaryota; kingdom Metazoa; phylum Chordata; class Mammalia; order Carnivora; family Felidae; genus Panthera; species Panthera onca. The sequence continues at coordinate 153,936,071 of NC_138346.1, forward strand.
ATTTATCCATACAGACTTCTAAAAACCATTGAACCGCTTAGATCAATGATTTTTGTTTTCCTGATGAAAATAAAAATGTGAATGCAAAGCTAAAAAAAAAAGGAAAAATAAATAAAAAGGTACATCATCAGTAGAACAGCCCGTTGGAAAGGGGAAGTCTGGTGTGAAATCTCCACCAGAGAAACCCTTAAATTAACTACATCTTTTCAATAATTCTTACAAATGGGGGATGAGATTTAGTCACTGAAAAACGTGTTGATTCATACCAATAATATATTTTTGAACAATCATTTCTGTCAAGCACTGTGTTTGGTATTGTGCATTTTTTTCATTAAGTACTCACAGTAGTCTAATAAAGAGGACACGACCTACTCCACTTTACAAATTAAAAAAATGACATTGCCAGAGATTTTCAAGGTCACCTAGTTAGTAAATAGCAAAAGTGGCTTTTTTTCCTCAAGTCTTTATGAGTCCAAAGTCGATTCTATAGTTCACTGAAACCATACTCTTATGTCAATGAAAAAGCATAAGTAAAATAAATTCTAGGAAAAGAAAATCAGAAATTTTGGTTTTGTTATATGGTTTCTTTTGATTTTAAGACATCATTGCTTAAAGTATCTTTCATTGACTTGTTTGACTCCAAAGGCATTGATAAGTGCCTAACCACAAGCATTTTATTTTGTATACTTTGCCGAGCTGATTCCACTTTGGGCTGATGCCTTTGAAATATGAATAAAGTATAAATAGAATCAAAATATGCCATGAGTTCCTACTATACAAACAAAGATTTAGAACATCAGCATAGTATGTTACAGGGGAAAAACAGACACAAATATCAGATCAGACACTCTCCTTTGAAAGGCAGAAGGCAAATTGGTTTAGCCACACTTTAGTCATTAGCCCAAATATAAGAAGTCATGGTAAGATGGTACATTTTCATTAACTCTTGTTGGTTTATGTCTACAAATTTAATTTTATTTTGATGGTAGGGAGTATACACATAAAGGGGCAGTTTTGTCATTCAGCAATTATTTATTAATAGCTTGGTCAGAAAATTCATTGTTTGAGCTGGGATACCTTGGTTTGCCTGGGTGGCTCAGTCAGTTAAGGGTCCATGTCGGGTTTGGCTCAGATCATGATCTCACAGTTCATGGGTTATAGCCCCAAATTGGGCTCTGCGCTCACAGCACAGAGCCTGCTTGGGATTTTCTGTGTTTCTCTTTCTCTGCTTCTTCCCTACTTGCGCTTGCTCTCTCTCTCTCTCTCTCTCTCTCTCTCTCTCACACACACACAAAATAAATAGTAAATTTAAAAAAAGTAATAGGTAAATTAATAGTATTCTGAAACAAGAAACATAAAAGGGAATGTTCTGGGAAAATTGTGGTATATACTTAACTCCAATTGTGAAATGTCTATTTTGTGCTTAGGATTGTTTTAGGTACTAGGAAAGACATAATGAAATTGGAAGATGACCTCAAAAGTTGACAATATAGTTAAAGGAATAATGTTTACCCATGGTGTCACTGGAAGATAAGAGGACATATGATTAACTACTAAACATGAAGTACTTTCTAAATGTGCTATTGTAATTTTAATGAAGGAAATTTCCTTGTGGGAAGCCTTTGTGCAGAAGAAATAAATTTTGCTGAGTATAGGAATCTGGATTAATATTGAGGAGGAAAAGCTAAAATCTAAGTAACATTGGTTGGTGACTTTCAACCTCTTTTTTTACCCCCCACTATCGAATTAATAATTCCTCTAATAAACACAAGGGTAATGAACAGATTAAAAAAAAGGTGAAAGGTTTTTGGAGAAGTCTGGATTATTACCCATGGTTGAAAATACCTTGTACTTAAAATTAGAGAACAGATTGATGTCTTTCAACATTGTATCATGATGACTCTGAGTAAATACGAAAAGAAACATGTTGATGAATTTATTTAATTTCCCCTAGCAGAATCATATCAAAACCTATCTCCACACCATACTGCTACAAGTTGCCCCCAAAATCAGTTCTTGCAACAAGAATATATTCTCCTATATATAGGCACAAGCCTATTGGGTGACAGTGTTTTAGCCGATCTCGATGAGGCTTGGCTGGGAATGCCTGCTTTGGGCTGTATATTGGCTATACTTGCATCTAGGCTGTGGTTCGGTTCAGTTTTCTTCCATTTTGCTTGTTCTGGAACGAGCTACCTCAGGCATACTATTTGCAAAGTCAAGTGTTGTAACACAAGCATGAAGAGAACACATATGCATCTTTAAAGCTTTTATATGTGTTATGTCCACTAAAATCACACTGGGAAAAGCCAGTTATAGAGTCGAATCCAGCATCACTAGGATAGAGAAATACATCCGACCTACATGGGAGTGTGGATATTGTTTCGAACAATAATGTAAGCTGTCGAAGAAATTATCCACAAAGCAATCCTTTCCATTTAGGTTGCCTTTAAATGGATTTTCTATATTGCCATTTCTGATTCTGCTGTTCTTTAGAATTATTCTACCTACCTCATGGTTATATGAAGGTAAGAAGGGTATCAGTTTGCTGTTACATCTTTAAAGACGTTTTACATTTGGAGAAAAAACAAAGAAACAATAACACGCTATATTCATCATAGTACAGCTTCAAATTAAAATCTGCAGAAATAAATTTCCCTCCAGTTAAGTAAAAAAATATTATTTATTCATTCAAAAGGTTTTCTTTGAGCATCTACTCTACTACTCTATGCCGGGCCCTGTTACTACAAGCTGTAAGAACAAAGACTCAAAAATCTTACCCTGGAGCAGCCCACAGTTTATGTCAGGAGACCATGTGCGAACAAGTACATTGTGATGCAAGTTTAGCTTAGCTCTGGTGCTACTGATAACTTTAAGCATAACTGCAGATCTGCAGGCAGATGACTGGAGAACCTGATAATTGCTGGAACTGAAGGGAAGGAGTTGGGTACCAGTGACTTTGGCCACACGTTGGTATTAGGCAGTCTCCTTAACGGTGTCTCAAGACCCTCCTCTTTCCTGCTTGCTTTTCAGGCACAGTGTCCACTTGAAAGAACTGTAGAATTGTTTAATAATATAATTCAATCTGGAGAGCTACCTTCCAAATACATTTTTCTTCTTGTTTAAATGATTTGTTCAGCATCCGGTGGTTTTGGATAGAGGTGATTGCTTTCACATCAATATTTTTACATAAAGGGGTTGAATAATTTAGGACAGTGGTTGTCAATGTTGAGCGTGCTTACAAATCACTCAGGTAGCTCATGAAAGGACATCTCCAGGTCTATGTGGCAAATGTTCTACATTCCAAGTATTATGGGATGAGGCCCGGGAGATAGCATTATTAACAATCAACCTCACTGTACTCAATCCCCGGGTAATTCTGAGGGGAAAAAATTTGTTTAGAATGTGAATACATTACTTTATTCCAAATTATCATTGTTAATACTGGCAACGGGCTTTGCAAAAGTCTGGCTTATGATTATCCCACTTAATGCTTCAGAAGCAGATATTTGGTTTTGTTAATGGAGATTCGGTTTCATGGGGCCAGGAGTGCCCATTAAAGGTTGAATGAAAGGGGGAAAAAAAAAAAAAAAGACTGTTTTCTCAAAGCAAGTAGTCTTCTTAACAGCATATGTCTAACCTCTGCTGTTGAAATATATTTGAAAGTAATTAAAAGAAACGAAAATATATAAACACAAGGTAAGGAAATTTGACATATTTTAAACATAAATGTTAAAAAAAAAGTAAAGGCAAATAGTATAAATTTTAATAAAAGATAAAATAGTTAAGAAAGAGAGGATCTAAATCAACTAAAAATAAAACTAAACACCATAAGACTTAAACTGGTAAAATTTTTAGGAAGATAACTGATACAAGTTATGTGTGAATTGGGGGCACCTGGTGGCTCAGTCAGTTAAGCTTCTGACTCTCGATTTCGGCGCAGGGCATGATTTTGCGGTTTGTGAGATGGAGCTCCACACTGGGCTCTGTGCTCATGGTGCAGAGCCTGCTTGGGATTCTCTCTCTGCACCTCTTTCTCTTTCTCAAAATAAATAAACTTAAAGTTATGTATGAATCTAAGAATAAAGAAAGAAAAGACAACAGGAAGATATTACCAAGGAAAGACAAACTAAGCAAAGAATTTTTTTGATACAGTGAAACAGATAAAATAACCAAATAAGTAAAAAGCAAAACAAAAACTACCCAAAAAACCCCAAAGCAGAATTACTGAGGAATTAAAAGGACATAAGAAGAAAAGGAACTAAAATAATAAAAGGGAATATAAAATACAATTGAATGCAAAAGAGAACAAAGCTTAAGGAGGAAGTGAAAGCTAAGAAAATGCTGATACTAAGTCCAACACCTAACATTTCTATGAAGCAGCAACAGGGCCTTGCTACCAGCTGAAGCTCCGTTTTTGATTCAGTATGTGGAATCTGTACAAATATGTCTTCAGGGTCATGGGGTACACAAGAAAAATTCCTGGCTCTTCATATTTTCCCTCACACTGCTCTCAACTAGTCAACTAGTTGACTAGGGATGAGGACAAAACTAAACATTGTTTGGCCACAGTTTTTTAACTCCCTAAAACAACACCACACGTGCCCTTCCCCAGCAAGCAGCATGCTTACTTGACAAACTCATTTTGCTTTGTGTGCAAAATGGCCCCAATCCCTACCTACCTTTGTTGAGAAAAATGGGAGAATAGTTCTTTCCTCTGCTAAATGGGTAACATGCTCTACTTAGTACTACATAGGGTTTGTTTGCCTCTGGACAAAGAAGTGCCTTTTTGAATATCAGGAAATAGTCGTAAACTTTTGGGCAAAGATTCTAAATGATAATTGATAATGCAATATTTACTAAGAGCCCATGTGTATCTCAGATAATGTCTGATAAGAATTTAGGTATAGAGGGGGCCTGGGTGGCTTAGTCTGTTAAGCGTCCAACTTCAGCTCAGGTCATGATCTCTCAGTTTGTGAGTTCCAGCTCCACATCGGGTTTTACAATGTCAGTGCAAACCCTGTTTCGAATCCTCTGTCTTCCTCTCTTTTTGCCCCTCCCCCATACTCTCACCCTGTCTCAAAAATAAATAATAGTAATAATAATAATATGAGTATAGAGATTTCCTTGTACTTTTGTCACCTGGAGTTATTTAGCTACTTAGACATTGCTACTAATAAATATTAGGGGTTTCATTTCTCCTTCTGTTCCCTTTATGTGTTGATTGGCTTTACAAATATGTACTGAGCACCAGTAATATGTCAGGAGATATAGTAGGTGCTGAGATCAGTGCTAAACAGGATGAACCGGGTGATTGTTTTGATGACACTTACGTCTTGACAGAAGATTCAAAGAAGAATAAAATATAGGCAGTCAAAATATCACATGATGATATGTGCTATTATGTTGGTATGCTAGTGTTTAGCTACTCTACTAGAAGTTTCAGGGTAGACTTGTCTGAAGATAAGATTTTGAAGCTAAACTATCAATCTTGCAAGTATGCTATCCATTCATTTGTTTTGTTTTGTTTTGTTTTAAAGGCATTGTGGGAGAAGCCCTAAAAAGCAAATGGGCTTGGCACATTCTGGAAACCAGAGGACAGCCAATGTGTCAGGGGCAGAGTGGAAGAAGAGTAGTATGTGATGAAAGTGGCAAAGTATAAAGAGGCCAGATCCAAGAGGGATTCTTGAATGTGGTGAGAAGGTTGTGTTTTATTCTAGGTACAATAGGAAGTTATTGGAGGGTTTTAAAGAGGACACTGACATGACCTGATTCACATCTTAAGAAGATCTCTCATGCTGCTATGTGGGAATGGGTCAGATTAGGCAAGAATAGAAGCAGATAAGTTCAGTTCAAAGACAGCAGTTCAAGTCAATGAAGTATGAGGAGAGGTGGAAGGATCTAGATACAGTTTAGACAGCAAAGTCAGTAGAGTTTGCTGATGTAGAGAAAGAGTAACTTAAAGTGTGTTTTCAAACAACCAGATGGAGGATTGATGTTCTTGACTGGGGAGAACTGGGGAAGAGAGGACTTGGTGGAGGGCACAGTGGAATGTACAGGAAACCTCTCTTGGACAGATTACATCTAACATATCTATGTAGTAATTGGAGGCTCTAGGAATGGAGACATCAGACCTTGATTTAAAGATTTGGGACTCCTGATGTACTGATTCTGTAAAAGCTGTAGTTATTTGTCCAGCAGCTTTGTGGTTGTTCTCTAAGTCATTTCTTTGTGGTGGTCTTTACAAAGAGGCCAGACCTATATATCTACACTATAATGATCTAACTTCCTTAGTCATCATTAGGTTCGCTTCTCCCTCTGACCCTCCAGTACATATCCAACTGCTCTACGTGACTTGTGATCCCAGAAGACTGGTTCTTTTATTATTTAATGAATACTCTCTGCCTTGCCTATTTATCCCCACTGTTTGCTTCTTCCTTGTCTGGGAAGGCTTTTTGGGTCCCTGAAAGCTTCAGTCCTTGGTGATGGGTCCCTTCTCTGGAATCTAAACCCAACAGTAAATTTTCTATCACTGTTTCTCCATTTCTAAAAACGTAATACAATGACTATTGGTGTCTTAGGATTCCTAAGAAATTGAGATTTTAAATGAGCCATTGATATGCGCAGATTACTATATTCAATATTGTTACTGCCAAAACAGATTTATCTGTCCATTTTTTTCAAAATAGGGCAAATAAAATGTGAATGATATTATTAAGAGCTTCACTTAGAAGGAAGTAATCATGTGTTTGTATTTACCTTGGTGGGAGATTATTTTGGTTAGCTCACCTTAGCAAGAAGTAATTTAATGACAGAATATTTAGGGCTTTTAAAGAATTGACAGCAGCTTGGGAGACTGGTCTCAGGGATAGGAAAACTCAAGGTGGCTCTAGTGGGAAGAAGACTTGGATAGGAAGCTCAGTAACTACCCTGAAGCAAATTGAGCCTCTGTCCTAACCGCTGCTCTGGTGCTGAATGAGTACTTCAAGGGTATTTGCCTGTCCTCTTTCAGTTAGGTCAACCTCTAAAATTCTGGAAGAGAGTACTTCTTGGCTGAGTTCCTCTGGGGTGTAGGACAGAGAGTTATGACTCCTTTGGTCGCTTTCAACAGTATAGGCAAAGGGTAAGTAATTGCTACTAGGAGAGTGTTATTGAAGAGGGAGGAATTAGATTACTAAAACTAAGTACTATTGCAGCTTTTTACAGATAAGTGCCTTCTCCCCAAATAAATGATCAGTCCTTTGGAAATTTACATATATATAAACACATACATATGTAACTATATATTTAAATATATACAATATGTTATATATATAGCACACATATGACATCTATATATATTACATATAAATCCTGGACTTTGAATTTTGAAAGAGATGGGTTTGAGTCTTCTTCTTTTGGTTCTTACTAATAAACATTGTTGTATTATTGCAAGATTTTAGTGAAATCACACCAGCAAAATACTAGTACAGTGTTTGGAAGGTGTTCCATAAACATAGATAATGATTATCAATGTTATCATTAACATGAATATAAGACAAGCTGTTTAGCTCCTCAATCTAAGGAAAGTGAAATGTATGTAATTTGTTTTAGATCATAGAACCACCTAGCCCCAACATTAAAAAAAAAAAAACAAAACAAAAACAAAAACATGAGCATTGTGAATCTGCTATCCTACCAATACACATTTGTTCAAATATGTAGAATTCAGTTTTTAACAATCCATTTGTTTTTAAAGAGCCAAAGATCTGAAATATAATTTGAAACATTGGCTCAAAGTGCAATAGTTCATTTCACTATAGTAACTCCTTCTCCTAGTGATTGCATTTTTATTTTAATACGTTGTCAGTATTATACTGTTCTCACAATCTCCCAAGCTAATCAATGTTCAGAAGGATGCACCCACCATTATTAATCAACAAAAGTTTCTGTCAATCTCAGCCCTCAAATGTTAAATTGTATTCTCTCCAGCAAGCCACAAAGCCCTTTTTGATATTAAAATATCTTTAATCTCATCAAGATCTATTGCCCAGTCCATTCCTTTAAGCTATTAATCTCATTATATAACCTCCCTGGCCAAGTCACTCACTTTAAAAGGACTTCCCTTTTACCATCATTGTAAAGACCAAAGGAAAAGAAGATTGCTCTTTCCAAGCCTCAAAAGGGAAGGAAGTGATCTATTCTTTATTACACTTTATTATGTCCTTTTGAAAATCTTATCATGTATTAGCAGTAATATTCATGACACTGGAGTACACTTACAATAGTCAGCTCTCATGGTTATCAAAAAGCTTCACTTTAGCATTTAATCAACTCTAAAAGCCATTCATTGCCTTGGATATTCCCAGTGCAGTGAATGTTATCCATAAGCAATTTTTTTTTTTTTTTATAGAGAAGCAAGATGGCACAGAGGATGGAATATAGCTTTAGTAGGGATTTATCCGATTTTTAAAAGGGCATTTTAATTTCCATAATATCTTCTCCAAGGAGCCTGCTGAGTGGTCGTGTAATCTACCAAGTATAGAAAAAAACTTGAAAGCATTGTCTTGCTTTCTGGTGAGGACTCCTTTCAGGAAATGAGTGCGTATCCTGGGGTAGCTTCTAGAAAAGCAGCCCATGAAGGAGGGAAGATGTAGTTGTAGTGGAAGCTTCTTCCTTGTGTGGTGGATACTGGGACATGAAAAGTTCTGTCAAATTCAAACTACCTCTTTCTGTGGTGATAGTACCACTGTTTTTTCTAATGGGATGACTTCTTAGAAGCATTCCCATTAAATACAGGCTAAGAGATGTGAATTTCTGAAAGTGAATGAAGCCCTTGAACTCCTTCCATTACTCTTATCTTGAAAAATATTATCTCCGAGGACCTTGAGGAGCAGTTAAGCTATTACTATCATCTCATTATTATTACTATATTATTATGAGCCTGACATAAGTAGGGGCTCAATCAGCCTGGAGCTAACAATGCTGAAGGAAAAGGATTCTCTGATCTCTAAGTAACTCAACCAATATCCAGAGATTTGTATTTCTTATTTTTTTTATATTTAGCCTGTATGATACCTAGGATGAATTTGACACTTGATCAAATCTATCCTTAACTCTTTTATTTCCTATGTTCTTCTATGTTTGCGACCACTCATTACCTACTTTACCAATTCCTTTTAGTCCTTCTGAGATTTGTTTTATGGGATGTTCACTACCCTCACAGCCTCAAAAACAACAAAAATGAGAAAAACTCTTCTTTCTCTCCATACTTCAAATACTGCTTTTATGCCTGAAAAAGAGGGGCTTCCCCAACATGTTGGCATTGGATATGGTCCAAGTGCCTGCCTCCACTGGAGGATAGGCACATTAAAAGTGGCTAAGGCTGACAGGCTGCCTGGTGGCTCAGTCAATTAAGTGTCTGACTTTGGCTCAGGTCATGATCTCACAGTTTGTTGGTTTGAGCCCCACGTCGGGCTCTGTGTTGACAGCCTCTTCAGATTCCATCTGTGCTCTGTCTCTCAAAAGTAAACATTAAATTTTTTTTTTTTTTTTTTTTTTTTTTTTTACATCCCACAGTGCTGATTTCTCCAGCACTGTGGGATGTATGTTCAGAGTCAAAATTAATATTTACAGAAAATCAAGGCGTGCATTATTTTTACATATCTGGTTAAACTTGGCAGGATGAAGTTTCTATATTTTCCCCTTTACTGTAGTTTTAAATTATAAAAGTTAACTTTTACATATCTCTAAATTTGTGGCAAAGTATTGCAAAATGAATTTTATTTTGTATTAAAATTTGCAAATTCAAAGCTTTAATTTAAAATAAAAGATGGGGCACCTGGGTGGCTTGGTTGGTTAAGCGTCCGACTTCAGCTCAGGTCATGATCTCACAGTCCGTGAGTTCGAGCCCCGCGTCGGGCTCTGTGCTGACAGCTCGGAGCCTGGAGCGTGTTTCAGATTCTGTATCTCCCTCTCTCTCTGCCCCTCCCCTGTTCATGCTCTGTCTCTCTCTGTCTCAAAAATAAATAAACGTTAAAAAAAAATTTTAAAAAATAAAATAAAATAAAAGATTAGGGGTGCCTGGGTGGCTCAGTCGGTTGGGCATCCGACTTTGGCTCAGGTCATGATCTCCCAGTTTGTGGGTTTGATCCCTGCATCCGGCTCTTTGCTGACAGCTCAGAGCCTGGAAACTGCTTCGAATTCTGTGTCTCATTCTCTCTCTGCCCCTTCCCCACTTGTGCTCTGTTTCTCTCTGTCTCTCAAAAATAAATAAATGTTAAAAAAAATTTTTTTTAAATAAAAGATTAAAAATTTTCTTCTCCTTAACACTTTGTTTTTCTGGGAGAGGGGCTGACAAGCAAAAATGAGAAGCTGTGTTCTCTAAAGAAGGTAGACATGCAAGCATTTAACTTCATTTAAATTTCTGAGTGATTTGACGCTTGAATTTCCCAACAGTAAAGTTGCACCTAAAATTGATCATCTTCAGTGTCACCAACAAATGTCCCTAAAACTTTTAGCAACTAATGGATTGTTTAAAGGACCTTGATAGCTCATTTGTCTAGTCAAAACCCCATCAACTCAACCTCTGAAAACCATACTTGCCTGTCATTAGAAAATTGAGTCCATTGTCCTTTAATTTTGAAATGACACGTATTTCAAATCAATTAAGGCAGAAAGACCAATTATCTGGTGAATCTCTGACAACCAGAGTGTTTTTGAATAGCTGATGAGAAAGGTAGCGACAGTACAGCAGGCTGTGTACTGATGAATCAGGTAGAGCCCCCCCCCCCCCGCCAAAAAAAAAAAGATGTATGCAATCTTAATATAAGTATGTTAGTTCCCAAAGGCTATTAAGTAAGATGTGTGTCTTCTTCCAATGGCTCCCAGTGGTTTTTAATAATGAAAGCTTATATTTAAAGGCTTCTATCTTTTCTATACCTCTTTGAGGTGTTTGGAAATATTCATGGCTTAAAAGTTCTCAGTTGTATCTTATTATTAAACACTTTTATCTCTTTTTTTCTCATCTTCTATAGCCATGGTTATAATCTACAATTTGTTCTATAATTGAAACATAACCAATTCCATTTGTAAAAATGGTTCTTAGAGAAAAAATGAGGTGTTTTCTCCTCATGTTTCTATATTATGTATAATGGTAGCATCTGATCCAAATTATGGTCAGATAAATGCACACAGCTATGCAAATTTTCAGTTTGCAATTTTTCAAAAGGCTATAGTCATGGGATGTTAATGCATTTTTAATTGTCCTAGCATTGCTGAAAACATAGCCAAAATTAGCAAGTTAACAAATAATAGCTTTGCTGTAACTCATGAAAACAGTTACATAAATAAAAAAAAAAATGTGGTGAGGAAGCATATCTGGACATGTACAAAATATTCCAATGATAATATAGTATTGATTTTTACTCTATAATAAACATTCCTTTATTTTTGCTCATATTGACTTCATTGAACATATTCAATGAGGGCAAAAAAGCCCCACGAACTTGGAACTTGGAACTTTTTACCTGGAAATTAATTGCCTTGCACTATCATAGAGATAAGTGAAGAATGTTCTAGATTTGATTCAATACAGCCAAGTTATTGAACTTTTAATTTAATTGGGCTGTTATTTAGAAGGGACTAATTTAAATGTCAGTCTCTAAGGGAAGGCCTTACCGAATACAAGAGTTTTCCCCCATTTTTAAAAATTAATTTTTAATTTTTTTAAAAGTTAAAGTATGATTTATGTAAGTGGTAGTGGTAAACTTTTTATTGTACAGTTATGCAAGTTTCAGCAAATGCATATGGGTGTGTAACATCGTTAAAATGACAGATCTGGAACACTTTCATTACACCACAAATTTTCCTCAAGTCACTTTGTACTTACCCACTACTCTTACTCTCAGCCCCAAGAGACACTAATTTGGGATCTGTCAGTTTAGTTTTTCTAGCTGGCATTATAAATGGAATTATTGGGGCACCTGGGTGGCCCACTCGGTAAAGCGTCCGACTTCGGCTCAGGTCATGATCTCACAGTTCATGAGTTGGAGCCCCGCGTCAGGCTCTGTGCTGACAGCTCGGAGACTGGAGCCCGCTTCAGATTGTGTGTCTCCCTCTCTCTCTCTCTCTCTGTCTGCCCTTTCCCTGCTCACACTTTGCCTCTCCTCTCAAAAATAAAAATGAACATTAAAAAAAAATTGAAAAGTAAATGGATTTAATATGCTATTATATAGCATTTGGAGTCTTACTTCTTTCATAATGCATCATTGCATTTTTTATTATCATCGCTGTTGTGTGTACCAGTAGTTCATTCCTCTTTATTGCTGAGTAGCATTCCATTTTATGGATGTTTGTTCAACCATTCCCCAGTAGAGGGACTGTTAGGTTGTTTCCCAGTAGGGACAGCTATGAATAAAGCTGCTCTAAATATTCAAATAGAGGTCTTTGTGGGAACATAGGTTTGAATTTTTCTATTTATATACGTAGGAGAAAGGTTGTAGGGTCATATGGTAAGTGTATGTTTAATTTAAGAGACAGCCAAGCTGTTTGCAAAGTGGCTGTGCAGTCTGTCATTTTATACAAGTGATGTGTGAAAGTTCCAGTTGGTCTGCCTCTTTGCCAGTTCTTGGTATTCTCAGATAGGTCTGTTGTGTCTGGCTGTAGTTTTAATTTATAATTCCCTAATGGCTAATGATGTTGGACATCTTTTCATATGATGATTTGTCATGCTTTTGTGGAATGTGCTTAAATCTTTTATCTTTTTTCCTTCTTCCTTTTTCTGTTTTGGTTGTTAGTTTTCTTACTGAATTTTAGACTTTATATATATATATATATATATATATATATATATATATATATATATATATATACATACACACACACACACATATGTATATGTACGTATATATATGTATATGTATGTATATATACATGTATATATCATACATGCTTTATGTTAGGTATTTTGAATATATTTTCTCCCAGTCTGTCACTTTTAATTTTCTTAACCGTGTCTTTCAAAGAGCAAATATATCCTTAATATTGATGAAGTCCAAGTTATTACGTTTCTTTTTCTTTTACAATTCATCTTTTGGTGTGGTGCCCAATAAATTTCACCCAACCCAGGCTCACAATGATTTTCTCTTGTGTTTTCTTCCAGATGTTTTATATTTTACATATTGCATTTAGGTCTGTGATGGATTCTGAATTAATTCTTTTGCGTGGTGAGATAAGAATAACAATTCACTCTTGTACCTGTGGACATATACTTGTTCTATTATCATTTATTGAAAAGACCGTTCCTTCCTCATTGAATTGCCATTGTACCTTTGTAAAACATCAGTTGACCATTTTTGTGTGGGTTTATTTATAGATTCCCAGTTTTGTTCCATGATTTGTGTGTCCATCATTGGTTCAAAAACATACGGTCTGGATTCCCACAGTTTTATAATAAGGCCTGAATTTAGGCAGTGTGAGTCCTTCAACTTTGCTCTTCCCTTTTGGTTATTCTAGATCCTTTGCATGTTCATATACATTTTAGAGTCAGCTTATTAATTTCTACACACAAAAACCTGTTTGAATTTGGATCAGAATTTTATTGGGTCTATAGAACGGTTTACAAAGAATTGGCAGTAATATGGAGCCTTCCAATCCATGAGCATAGTAAATTTTTCCATTAGTTGAGGTCTTTTTTATTTGTTTAATCCATATTTTATAGTTTCCAGCAGATAGGTCTTACATATATTTTATGAGATTTATGCACAAGTATGTCTTGTATTTTGTTTCTATTATAAATCCTTGAAAATTTTGAATTCATAATTTTCTTTTATATTGAAATATAATTTATTTTTATATATCGACCTTGTATGATGTGACCCTGCTACACTTACTATTCTACTATATTCCTATTTTTTTTTTTTTTGTAGATTCCTTAAAATTTTCTACATAGACAGTCTTGCTTTCCAATCTGTATACATCCTATTTCTTGTTGCTTTCTTGAACTAAATGCAGCCTCTGATAAAATGTTGAATAAGAATGGTAAAGTGAAACTCCTTGCTTTATTTCTGATCTTATATCATTCAGCAGTAAGTATGATGCCAGCTGTAGGTATTTTGTAGATCAATTTCATTGACTTGGAATGTTTCCTTCTCTTCCTAGTTTACTACTAAGACTTTTTATCATGAGTGGATGCTGAGATTTGTGAAGTGCTTTTTTTATTATTGCATATATTGAAATGAATGTATAATTTACTTCTTCTTTTGTCAATATGGTGAATTATACTGATTGCTTTACTATATTAAATGAATCTTGCATTCCTAGAGTAAACTGTATTTTGTAAGGATATATTATCCTTTTTATGTATTGTTGAATTCATTTTGCTAGTATTTTGTTGAGAATATACCTTCCTAAGTTTATGAGAGATATAGGACCTTAGGGTTTTGTTTGTTTGTTTTTAATGTATTTAATCCTTAATGCCCTTGGTTTTTGTATCAATAGTGCTGACCCATGCAATGACTTAGAAAGTATTACGTTTTCTTTAATAATCTGGAAGAATTGGTATGAAATCAAATTATTTCATCCTGAAATGTCTGATAGAATTCACCTGCAAAGTTACATGCCCCTGGGTTTTTATTTTTTGTAATGTTTTTAATTGTATACAATTTCTTTAATACATATAGAAATATTCAGATTATATATTTCTTCTAAAGTGAGCTTTACCAGCTTCTGTCTTTCAAGGAATTTGTCTATTCATCTATCAACTTGATGAGTATACAACTAGTGTGGAATTTTACTGCTATCTTTTTTATGTTTGTAGGGTCTGTACTAGAGTGATATCTGCTCTTTCTAGAATTGGTAGCCTCTTTCTCTCTTTCCTTTCTCTCTTTCCTTTCTCTCTTTCCTTTCTCTCTTTCCTTTCTCTCTTTCCTTTCTCTCGCTGTTTCTCCTCTCTCACACACCCAAACACACATGCACACTTTTTATCTCTTTGATAAGTCTGGCTAGAAGCTTATCAACTGTATTAATCTTCACCAAAAGCCAGCTTTTCATTTTTTTAATTTTACTGATTATTTTTCTGTTAATCTTAATTTTACTAATTTTTGGTTGTTTTTTCTTTCTGCTTTCTTTGGGTTTAACTTACTCTCTTTTTCCTAATTCTATAAGCTTAGATAATTCACTTTTAATCTATCTTCTTTTTTAATATAAGCATATAATTCTATAAATTTCCTTCTTAATACTGCTTTAGCAGCAGCCCCCAATTTTTCCTATATATTTATTCAGTTAAACATATTCTCTGATTTCACTTTTAATTTTCTTTCCAACCATGGGTTGTTGAGGAATGTATTGTTTAATTTCCAAGAGTGTGGAGACTCTGCAGATACCTTTTTCATATTGGTATCTAGTTTATTTTGTCATGGGCTAAGAACACATAGGGTATAATTCTTTCAAATTTATTAAAGTTTGTTTTATGTTCCAAATATGCCCTATTTTGGTAAAAGTTACATGCATGATTGAAAAAATGTTTTGTAGTTTGGTGGAATGTTTCATAAATCACAATTAGGTCAAATTATATTATTTTCAGGTCCACAGTGATTTCTATCCACAGTTTTATCATTTACTGAAATAAGCATGAAAAATTCTCCAACTGTAATTAAAGATTTGCCTGTTTCCTCTTTTAGCTCTACCAATGTTCATTCATCTAATTGAAAGTTCTGTTGGTAGGTACATACTTCTTTAGGATTGTTATCAAGTCCTTGTGAACTGATGCCTTTGCCATTATTCAGTTTCCCTAGATATCATTTGCAATATTCCTGATTCTGAAGTCTACATTTTCTTCTTTTTTAATGTGTATTTGTTGAGGGGGGGGGGGTGGAGAGAGAGAGAGAAAGAGAGTGAGAAAGAGAGAGAGAGAGAGAGAGAGAGAGAGAGAGAAAGAGAAGGGGGGTCGGCAGGGGGTGCAGAGTGAAAGAGAATCCCTAGCAGTCTCCATACTTAGCAAGGAGCCCAAAGCGGGGCTCAATCTCACAACCCTGAGATCATGACTTGAGCTGAAATCAAGAGTCAGATGGTTAACCCACGAGCCACCCAGGTACCCCTGAAGTCTACATTATAGCCACTTGAGCTTAATTTTGGAAATAATACCTTTTTCCTCTTCTTTCCTCTAAACTATCAATGTTTTTCTCTTTTGCATGTTTTGCATTGTTTTGGCTTTTAGGACAGCTTATAGGTGGGCCTTGCTTTGTTTTGCACTTGGACCATCTGTCTTTTAAAATGTGTATTTAGACCACTTACATTTATTGATGCTGATATGATTAGTCTATATCTTGTCTATTTCTAATTGTTCCACATATTTTTGCTTCTTTTTAAATCTTTTCTTGCCATTAAGTGAATAATTCTGGATTATGTATTTTTTACAAATCCATTTTATTTCCACTCTTGACTCATTATGTATACCCGATATTAAAAAAAAAAAAAAAATTGAGACTTCACCATTTGTGTCTTTTTGTTTGTTTGTTTGTTTTTCCCTTAGTAATCTCTACACCCAATTTGGGCTCAAACTCTCGACCTTGAGATCAAGACTAACATGTTCTTCTGAAAGAGCCAGGCAGGCACCCCCACCATATGCCTCTTTAATCACAATTTGCCTTAAGATAATATTGTACCACTTCCTATATATTCAACATATCATATGACAGTTTCTCTCTGCCATCCATTGTGCTACTTTGTCACACATTTTACTTTTATGTATGCTATAAACATGTAGTACATTACAACTATTTTTGTTTTAAGTACGCAATTATCTGCTAAGCAATTACATGACAAATTATATATTTATCTTTATTTTCAACATTCTTGAACTTGTGTAGATACCAGTTTTTGCCTGGTATTTTTTATAGATGAAAAGCTTTCTTTACAATTTGTTGTATTTAGGTCTTTAAGTAAAGTACTCTCTGCTTTTCTATGTCTGAAAAAAAAGTATTTCTCCTTTATTTTTGAAAGTATCTTCACTGAGTATAGAATTATGGGTTAAGTTTTTTTTTTTTAAAGCATTATCCAGATGTCATTTTATTGTCTTGTCAGTGACAAGAATTCTGATGCAAATTTTACTTTTGTTTCCTCTGTATAATTTGTTATGTTTTCTGGTTGCCTTCAAGATTTTCTCTTTATCTTAGATTTTTAACTGTTTGAATAATATATGTGATTTTTAAAAATCATCCTGCTTGTTGTTCTCTGAGCTTCTAGAGACAGTGTTTTTATTTTAAACTTCTACATTATCATCTTTGAATATTTTTTCTGCCCCATTGTTTCACTCTCCTTTTTATATGGATTTATTTGCATGTATGTTAGATTTATATTTTCCCACTGTCCTTAGCTGCTGTCTACTCTGTTCTTATTATTACTATTATTATTCATTGGCATATCAGTTTAGGTAATTTCGCTTGATGTATCTTCAGTTCACTGATTCTTCCCTCACCTGTATCACCTACAATGAGACCATTGGAAACATTCTTCACCTCTGTACTGTGAATTTCATCTCTAGCATTTTTATTTTTATTTTTTTTATAGAATGCCATATGATCATGCATGTTGTCCACTGTTTCCACTGTAACCTTCAACTTATTAACTATATTTAAAAATTCCATGTCTGAATCTGGTTTTATTGATTGCTTTGTCTCTTGACCACGTATTATTTGTCTTCCTGCCTATTGTATCTTGTAATTTGAGGATGAAATCCAGTATCTTCTGTAGCATGGTAAAAATTTAGGTAAATAATAGTGATGCTTGCGAAAGCACACATCCTCTTTTTTCTGAATTGTTCGTGTCAGAGGCTGCATCAGTCTAGTCAGGAGTTGGGCTAGGTTTGATTTGTTGTTGCTGTGGCTTCCCTCAGTGCACCACAGGCTACAAATGCCTCTTAGTTATCTTGTGTTTAGGCTGGAGACTGATCTCCCAGAGAGTTTTCCCATTTTTTTTTTTCCTACCCTTATCTTTAGGTCTGAACATTTGCACCTAACTTCAGGGAAGGTTTCTCTTTCTGGATGACTTTAAGCAGGATTAGACTGCCATTACTTCTTATATAACACTTAATAGGCTGGTAGAGGTGAGTAGTGGAGGGAATTTCTACCATTCTGGTCCAACCCCAATCTTAAAGAAGTGCAATGTCCCTGCTTTTTAGGAAGGAAGACTTTTCAATGATCCTACTCCTCTTCCAGGTAGGGAGATTCATGGTCTGGGTTCATGGTGTATTTCTGTCCCTACTTCAGGAGTAGAGGTTGTTATATTTTTTTTAATTTTTAAATTTTATTTTTTATTCCTCTTTCCTTAGCTGTACTGGATTTTCACATATATCCTGAGGGTGATGGTGTTTTCTTATGGCTCCCTTATAAGCTTTAGGCTTTTGGTCTATAGGAGATATAAGAGAGAAGGGTCCCAGTGGGAATTTGCAATCACTATTTTTCCCCTCGTCCAGGCTTGCATTGGAAATGAGGTTTTCTCTCTATTCTTGTCCACTAACCAGTTTTTCTTATGAGCATATAGTGAAGTCTGTGGAAAAGAACCTTCAAGTGGGTGTGAATTCCTCTTGTATCTGTTGCATCCCAAGTTTCCACACTTTCTTGTAAATTATCACACCCAGCCTTTAGCTGAGTCTTAAAGTTTCAGCTGAATTCTCATTATTGGCACCCATGGCAGTATTGTGTTTGACATCTGCCACAGGTAAGCAAGCGCTCCCATCCAGTTTCTCCTTAGGGATTCCTGTCCTTCAAGTTTTGGGCTGAGTGTCATGTAGCCTCACGTATCTGGTGAATCCAATAAAAGACATAGTCTTTAAAACTTAACTAGCATTTCTGGGTTAATATTGCGGGAGAAGTGATGCCTTTTCCAGCTTTCTACAATCAAGCCAAAGCCAGTAGTGACAATTGAATGAATTTTGTAACTATGAGTAGTATCTAAGTTAGAAATATGAGTGAAGTAACATAAATATGTCAAGACAATTGAAAGAATTGGGTGAATGTAATTATTTTATTTTGGGTTGTTACATGTGTGTTATGTGTTTCTGTGTGTACATGCGAGTAAGTACATGAGTATCCATGTTTAAATGTAGGAAGTATTTGGACTTAGGAAATCAGAAAATAATGATATATTTTTATTATAAAAGAGAGGCAACCAAATTACCTTTCATCTGGCCCACAACGCTCCAGTTTACATACCAGGACAACAATTTCCTTAAAATACAAAAACAGGGGATTTCAGCGTATTAAACAGTAAACATTTGTAGTTGATGGGAACATGAGCTTTTGGGAAATTTTAAGTGAAAATCACTATGGAAATCCTAATCTTGATAACCATAATGCACCATATACTGATATGTTGAGATGGTTTCTGTGTGTGGACTATTATGTTTTTCCCCATAATTTTTACAAAAGAAGGTCCACTTGTGGTTCTGAGAAATTCAGTATAAAATTTCCATTAGACAATATGCATAACATTTTCCAAGATGGGTCTTTGCTTTAAATATTTAACAATATTTTTAAAGGCTGCAAGACTGGAAAAATTAATGCATTTCTATCATAATAATGAAAGATTATATGTTCTGATTATGTTGAAAAGACTGATGACAGCAATGATTTGAGGCACACGTGTTGGGCCTGCTTTCTTGACATGGGTGGTTCTAATAAAAAATATTTAAATCTGAACCTTCTGGTTTTTATGCCAGAAATGGAAATATCAGAATTAAATAGCTTGTACTCCCTCCCTCTGTTATATAATACAAGATGTATATAATGGGACACAGCTTGGATTGGAATTTTTGTCTATTAATAAAAACACAACCTTATTATTCAAAGAGAAAATATATGCAATAGCATAAAAGAGAGCTATATTATACAATGAATATATGGACGCTGTGATAAAAAAAATAAAACCTTTTTTTCTCCACTCTTTTAAAAAACTTCCTATTGAAGTGCAATCAACATTTAGAAAGGATCATCTATCATGAGTGTACAGCTTGATGAATTTTCACAGCTAAATGGCCTCGTCTAAACAGCTCTGAGATAAAATCCAAAGACAAAGTAAACAAACATATACCCCAGATCGTTACCAACACTACAGATGCTTCTTTCTCTTCCTTGCAGCCTCTATCTCTGTGAGAGTAACTGTTACCCTGTGTTCTGCATAAATTAGCTTTGTATGCTTTTGTAGTTCACATGAATGGAATCTTGGTGTATGTATTCCTTCTGAATTCTTTTGCTCAATGTTACCTATCAGATGTACCCAGAGTCTTCTGTGTAGTTCAAAATCGTCCCTTCTCCTTGTAGTATGGCATTTCATTTTGGGAATATAGCATACTTTAATCAACAATAAGAATTTGGGTCATCACAAGTTTGGGGAGATTATGAATGTGGCTATGAGTATTATAATACATATAATTGGCAAACATGTACAATGTATTCGGTAGAAACCTAGGAGTATAATTATTGAGTTATCAGGCAGGCATGTTTTTGCTCTGATATCAAGCTCTGATTTCAATTTACATTTTCCTGATACACAGTGAAGATAAATATCTTGACATATATTTATTGGTAATTTAGATATCCTCTCGTTAAATGTCCTCTTAAATCTTTTGTCCATCTATTGGATAAGCTGTAAATTTTGTTACTGATTTATTAGAGAACTTGATATATTCCAGAAACTAGTCCTTTTTCAGTTGTGTATAATAAATATCCTCTCTCATACTGTGAATTTCTTTCCATACTAGAAGGGGTGAATTCTGATAAACAGAAGTTCTTAAGTTTAAGATCATCTAATATTTTTTTCTTTTATAATTAGCACTTTTTGTGCCCCTTTTGAGACTATTTGCCTACCTCATATATTTGTTTCTATTTATTTTCCTAATGGTTTTATTGATTTACCTTTCACATTTAGATGTGCTATTGATCTGTAGCTGATTTTTGGTTAATTGTAGGGTAGAAATCCAGGTACTTTTTTCCATATAAAGGAACTAGCACCATTTATTGAAATGATCCTTCCTATCTTCAAGCACTGGGGTTACCTTTGTCATAGCTAGTTGAGTATTTATGTGTGGGTCTATTTTTTAACTCTCTGTTCTATTTAAATGGTAGACATGTCTAATGTTGCATCAATATTGCGTTGGACTTTACAGTGTCACCATGGAGATGGTATCCCTCAAAAGAATTCCTTTTTTTTTTTTTTTTTTTTTTTTTTTTTAGCTTGTGGAGCTTTAGATCGATAATTCTGCCATTTTCATTTCATTTCCCAAAAGTCAGGATCGGCTTGTGAAAAGTTGTTAAACAACATACTAAATGTGAAATGTCAATCCTCACTCTAAACTTTCCCCGTTCAGAGCATCAGATGAAGACTTCATTGGGTTTTATAGTGGCTTTCTGATCTTGGTAGTCCATTGAAGAAGGGAGTTTGAAAGTTGTTGTATACTGTTAATGATTGTCTCCCCATGTCCTGCCTGAAATACCATGATTGTTTATGAAAAGTATCTTTAATAAAGCTGGATACAGTTTGGCTTGGGGAAAAAAAACAAACAACTAAGACAACTTTGTCTTAGCTATTGGTGAATGGAGTAAGTTTGTTAGTTATGTCTGACTTCTTCAAGATTGCCTTGTCTTATGCTTAGCAATTTTTATTTCTATCTGGCTTTTGGAATCTAGTTGTCCATTTACACACATGTGTATACACACATCCTTGCTGGTATTTTAATTGTAAATGCATGAAATCTATAGATTAATTTGGGCAGGGTAGACATGTTTATAAATTTGAATTCCCAATCCATAGACCTGTATACCTATTCACTTATATCTTCTTTAATTTCTTTTATGCTCTTCGGAGTTTCTAGTGTAGAGCTATTTCATTTACAGTGTTTGTTAGATTAATTTAAACACTGGATACATTTTGTTGCTAAGGTTATTAACATTTTAAATTTCAATTTTATCTATGTTGATAATATATAGAAATACAGTTTATTTGTGTGCTCCCTACACAGCCTTCTTGCTAAAATCATTTATTCTAAAAATGTGTCGATTCTTCTGAATTTTCAATATAAACAATTGTCTTCAGATGATGCCAGTTTCATTTCTTTTATCTAAAAATGCCATTTCTTTGTCCACTTTTCTCCTTGCCATATTGTTCTGGTTGGTTACAGAATAAATAAAACGTTGAATAGAAGCGAGGAAACTTGCATCTTTGTCTCATCCCCAAGCCTAGGGAGTTTACAGGAATTGAGTGTGATGATTGCAGTTAGACTCTCTGTAACCTCCCTTTCTTTTGCTACCTATTTTTATTTAATCAGGAGACATTTAAACGTTGAGTGCATCCATTAGTTCAAAGGTGAAAAGAAGAAAGTAGATCAGGAGAAAATGGACAAAGGGATGATAAGGGTTTATTTCACTAGTTTTTATCCTGCCTGTCTAGAGAATAGGAATGTTTAAAGAAAACTGGAAAGCAGAAAAAGTATTCAAAGAAGAGCAGAATTCTGAGTAGTCATTGACATCCTCTCAGAACTGCAGCATTGAGTGTGAAAGCAGGTAACAAAGAAGACTTGATTCTGTGACTTCCCCATATCCAAAACACTTCACTTTTGAAGCAGCATCTATAATTGTTGTTAAAAATTACAATCAACAAGTTCAATATGCTATACAGAGATGCCATACTTTAAATGGTCTGTGTCTATTATGATGTGAGATCATTCTCTAAATCCCATAATTATATTTATAACCTTACTTTGATACATATCACCATTGAAACTGTTAAGGCATGTATTACTATCTTGAGATTTTTGTTTCTCTTCTCAAGGTTTAATTAATCCAACCTTGGGATTCCATACATTCATTAGAAAAAGTGCAGTAGTTTTTGGTTGTTGTGGTATGATCCATGGATTAGATTATGGTGTAACCAAAATATGAGTATTTATTCTTTAATAGAAAATATTTACTGATGTATGTTAGGTGCATAAAAACTGTGACGGTAGATACAAACACAAAGATAAAGCACCTCGGGATTATTTATCTGGGGGTTACTTTGTGGCATAGGCATCATAAGGTAATTTCATCATGTTATCAAGGAGTTGTCACAGAGGAGTCAAGCAATGTTGTACTAGTAAATATTTAACAATTGGTTTCCTGGAGACAAAAACCCAAATATGTAGCATCTACTAATTACCATAGTGTAAATACTCGTTTCGTAGTCAGCTAAAAGATGCGAATGGTTTAACAGCTTGCTCACAAAATTCCTAAAAATTTAAAAGTTGGCTCCTTCGAGTCATATGAATTGGCTTCAGTACATGACTTGATTTAAGGAATAACAAAAAGCCACAAAAGAAGAAGAAGCACTAACTTAGGGTAAGGCCCAAGAATAGTACACAGGCTTTTGTCCCTGGATCTTGTTGTACATTGTATTTTAGAAATACTATGTGATGTAGTAGGAAGTGCTATGGCAGATCTTACAGAAAGAAGCTACATTAGATTTTAAGTAAGTAGTTAATATATCCTTACCCAAACTAGGTCTTTTCTTCATGGATTAGATTATATTGAAGATATTTGGGGTATAAAGTTTTAGACTGGAGCTCTTTCCATTATGTCAACTTTATTCATTTTTTAATAAAAGTCCTTTGGGCAGGATTTACATACTAATTCTAGGCTTCAGAGCTGTAACAACTACAAAGTATAACCTGTCCACAGACTTTGCTGAAACAGGTGTATAGTGAGAAATATTTGCTGGCCTAATGGAGAAGTGTTGAAACAAACAAAAACTTTCATTTAATAACTACCTGCTCTGGGTGTGTTATATACAGAATGGCAGGCAAAATGACAAGATTTGCCACTCTCTATATATATAGATCATGTGTGTATATATATATATATATATATATATATATATATATGTGTATATATGTATATGTGTGTATATATATATATATCATGTGTATGTATATATATATATATATCGTGTGTGTATGTATATATATATATATATATATATATATATATATATATATATATAGTGTGTATATATAGGCAATTGCCATAAAGTACAATGCCAATTAATAGGAAAATAGAGTAATAAGAGAAATCATAACCCAGAAGCCTAACACAGGAGGTGGGGTTTAGGAATCAGCTATCTAGTTAATAAACTTTATTCATTCTTTTTTCTAATCTACATTATGGGTTTAGCATATGCTGGGCAAAATGGAAACAGTAATAAAAAAAAAACAAATATAGTTCTTGTGGTCATAAATTTAGAGTCCAGTCTTTTGAGGGAGGGAAAACTGAGGCAAAAAATTAAACAAATAAATGTATACGTTCAAAAGGTATAAAATATTGTGAAAGAAATATGAAATATGCCTTAGTTGAATGTAAGTAACAGAGTACCTTATCTAATCTGTGGGTCAGAAAAGACTTTTCTAAGAAAGGGTCTTTTGAGTTAATATCAGAAGAATGTGTATGAATTAACTAACTAAAGAATGGTGGTGGGAGCATCCCCAGCATAGATACAAGCACTTGAAGGCTGTGAAGGCAAAAAACAAAAACAAAAACATGTTATTTTAGATGGTCATTTTGGCAGAAACAGAAGAAACAAGGGAGAAGGAAGGATGAGATGAGACTTGGAAAGGTGGACAAGGGTTTCTGAGACATATCAACAAACCTAAACTTTACCCCAACAGCTATGAGTAGTTCTTGAAGGATTTGGGAAGGGAAATGATGGGGAAAAATATTAATCTATGTTCCAGATTTCTAACACAACCTACTGATACCTTTAGGAAAAGAAAGTTTTTTACGTTAGTCAATGGTTGAGCCTGCTCCACTGGAATTTGCTATTTAATGCAGATTTTTGTAGGTTGAGTTTTAAGAGAATCACTGTACCTTATTCTATCATTTCTAAATGGTTCACACTGGGGTGCTTGGGTGGTCAGTCAGTTAAGCATCCGACTTCGGCGCAGGTCATGATCTTACGGCTCCTGAGTGTGAGCCCCGCGTCGTGTTCTGTGCTGACAGTTCAGATCCTCGAATCTGCTTCAGATTCTGTGTCTCCTTCTCTCTCTGCCCCTACCCTGCTCGTGCTCTGTCTCTCTCCTTCAAAAATAAATAAATATTAAATTAAAAAACTAAAACTAAAAATGTTTCACACTAATATACGTGGTCAAAAAACAGGTAGAAAAAATGATCTGTTCACCTGAAGTTTGGTTTTACCTTCAAGGCCAGTTTGTAAACACATCTACCACTCTTTTTTTGTCTCGTTTGTTGGTTTTCCTCTCTAAGAGCTCATGGCTAAGTCAAACAAGAATTACGGCTGCAGATTGAATCACAGCATCTTTGAGTAAAATAAGAGGTTTAAGAGGATTTTGAATGGAGAGAACGTTCTTTGGCCTTATTAGGTGCTTCCTTTAAGCAGATGCAGTCTGCCAGACAGATGGGAAGAGGCGGGAGAAAAGAATCTGTGTCTAGTGCTGATATCTACTGATATTCACCCTGGTATTTTCTGAATTCTTGAGTTCTACGTCTTATAAAGCAGTCATTTGTTCTTTCAGTACTTAGTGCTTACTATATGCCAGATGCTTTATCAGTGAACAAAGCAAACACCTCAGTCCTCACTGACTTCAATGATCAAGAGAGGGAAACGTGTGATAAACCAGAGGCATTATAAGGAAATACAGACATATTACAAAATGATAACTTAGTGTGATGAAAGATAGTAATGGAATACAAAGAAAAAAGAACAGAGTAAGGTGACTTGAAACTGTTAGGAGGGAAGGGTGTGAGGAAGGATAGGCGTGTTAAATAAGTGGTTAGGATACACCTTTTTGAAAAGATGAGATATGATCCAGGACTTGAGTGAGGTAAGGGAATGAGCAAAAACAGTGTCCGGAGAAAGAATATTCCGGGAAGAGGGAGCAACAAAAGCAAATGTCCTAAAGCAGAAGCATACTTGGTATTTTCTAGGGCCTTTTAGGCTATTGTGAGGAATCTTGCCTTTACTTTCAGTGTAAGGTGGATCCATTGAAGGGAGGTTTTTTTTGTTTGGTTTGGTTTGGTTTTTTCTTTTTCGTTTTGTTTGTTTGTTGTTGGTTTTTTCAGTGTTTGTTTCTTACATGCAACATTCTGGCTATCCTGTTCAGAAGACCTTAGGAACATAAGGATAAAGTCAAGGAGAACACTGCAGTAACCCAGTTAAGAGAGGAGAAGAGATGGTAGCCTAGAACAAATGGTTACGATAACTGCTGAAGAAAGAGAGTCTGGGTATATTTTGAAAGGAGACCCGGAAGTATTTGTGTTATGGATGTGGCACAAAAAGAGGGGTCAAGGATGACTTTTTGCTGCCCCCCCCCCCCACACCCAAACAACTGGAAAGTTGCCATTAACTCAGATGAGGATGGCTACTGGTAGAGCAGATTTTGAGAAAAGATTATCAAGACATTAAACATCTCAGCAGAGGTATCACGAAGGACAGTTGAATACATAAGTTTGGAATTTAGAAGGGTCTAATTGGTGGTATTATTTTGGAAGTAATTAACATAAATATTATTTAAAGCCATTAAGGTAAATAATACAGTCACTAAGGGAGGGAGCATAGACAGAAGAGGACAAAACACTGAACTTGGGTCAGCTCAATATTAAGAGGTTAGGGAGAAAATGAGAAAGCAGTAAAGGATGTTGAGAAAGAGTGACCTTAGAGGAAGATAGAAATCAACAATGTACAGTATCCTGGTATTAAAGTAAATTATTTAAGAAGATGAGTAATGGGGGCACCTGAGTGACTCAGTTGGTTAAGCAACTGACTCTTGATTTCAGCTCAGGTCATAATCTCACAGTCGTGGGATCAATCCCCGCATTGGTCTCGACGCTGACAGTGCCAAGCCGCTTGGGATTCTGTCTGTCTGTCTGTCTGTCTCTCTCTCTCGCCCTCTCTCTGCCCCTCTCCCTGCCCCTCTCCTGCTTGCATGCGCTCATGCTCTCTCTCTCTCAAAATAAATAACATAAAAAGAAGTGAGCAACAAACTATGTCAACTATTGCTGATGGGCCAATTAAATGACTAAAATGTAACCACTGGATTTAACAATGTGGGTCATTATTGGCCATAACAAGAGGAGCTTCAGGGTAAAAGCCACTTCAGTGGGTTTCAGGGTTAATAGTAGGAGAGTTTCTGGAAAGAGTATTAGAATCACATGGTGTTTTTATATAACAAGAAAAAAAATGAGGTGCCTGGGTGGCTCAGTGGGTTTAGTGTCTGGGTCTTGATTTTGGTTCAGGGTATGATCTCAGACTTTGTGAGTTTCAAGCCCCGCATTAGGCTCTGCACTGACAGTGTAAAGTCTGTTTGGGATTCTCTCTCTCCACCTCTCTTCCCTTCCCTGCTGTCTGTCTGTCTGTCTCTCTCTCATTTTCTCTCTCTCTCTCTCTCTCTCTCTCTCTCTGTCTCTCTAAATAAATAAACAAACACTAAAAAAATAACTGTGGTAGTAGCTAGAAGGGGAAGGGAGAGCAAAAAAAAGAACATTTTATGACAGGGAAAATAATAGTATATTAATGTGTTGAGAGGAGCAGTACAATAAAAAAGGAAACATTGATGATTTGGAAGAAATGGTAGAGAAGAGCTAGAGAGAAATGCTTGAGCAGGTGAATTGCATAAATGCAGGATTTGGGGAAAGACTGGTTTATATGGAAAAATGGAAATTGATATATGGGTAACAGAAATGGGGGCATATGCTATAGGTACAAGTGCTGCAAATGGTGTTGGCAATCTGTGAACATTCTCTTCTGATTGCTATGGTTTTCTTGGTAAGATCAAAGGCCACCAGCTGAAAGGAAAAGGGAGAGAATGTGTGTGGAGTAGGAGGAGAGAAGGTTATAAAATAATCCTCAAGAACAGTGAGAAAAGATATAGACTGTGTTGTTTTCTTTTTAATTTTTTTATGTTTATTCATTTTTGAGACACTGAGAGAGACACAGCATGAGAGGGGAAGGGGCAGAGAGAGAGGGAAACACAGCATCCAAAGCAGGCTCCAGGCTCTGAGCTGTCAGCACAGAGCCCAACACGGGCTCACGAACTGTGAGATCATGACCTGAGCTGAAGTTGGATGCCCAACTAACTGAACCACCCAGGTGCCCCTGATAGAGACTGTGTTCTTATAATGTGCTTGGTCTCAGCCAATGAGAGTCACTGGTAGAAGATCAATGGAAGGATAGAGAGGTCAGAAATTTTAGTCCCCCAGCTTCCTGCTGCCGGGCTGAAGGTTGACAGAGATCATGCTCCCATTGGGAAGCCTTTCCTATAGATACAGGTCTCCCCAGAATTCAGTAATTGCTTCTTTATCTTACCACTTCCAGCCTAAAGATGGTGGTAACTTACTACTGCCTGCTAGCTCTGGAGTGCTTCATAATTCCCTGTTGATTTACTTAAAGCCAAAAAAAAAAAAAAAAGTCTCTACATTTTTTCTTTTTTTTTTTTTTTAAATATGAAATTTATTGTCAAATTGGTTTCCATTCAACACCTAGTGCTCAACCCAACAGGTGCCCTCCTCAATGCCCATCACCCACTTTCCCCTCCCTCCCACCCCCCACAAACCTTCAATTTGTTCTTAGTATTTAAGAGTCTCTTATGGTTTGCCTCCTTCCCTCTCTGTACTTTTTTTTCCCTCTTCCCCTCCCCCATGGTCTTCTGTTAAGTTTCTCAGGATCCACATAAGAGTGAAGACCTATGGTATCTGTCTTTCTCTGTATAACTTATTTCACTTAGCATAACACTCTCTAGTTCCATATACGTTGCTACAAAAGGCCATATTTCATTCTTTTATATTGACAAGTAGTATTCCATTGTATATATAAACCACAACTTCTTTATCCATTCATCAATTGATGGACATTTAGGCTCTTTCCATAATTTGGCTATTGTTGAAAGTGCTGCTATAAACATTGGGGTACAAGTGCCCCTATGCATCAGCACTCCTGTATCTCTTGGGTAACTTCCTAGCAGTGCTATTGCTGGGTCATAGGGTAGATCTATTTTTAATTTTCTGAGGAACCTCCACACTGTTTTCCAGAGTGGCTGCACCGGTTTGCATTCCCACCAACAGGGCAAGAGGGTTCCCGTTTCTCCACATCCTCTCCAGCATCTATAGTCTCCTGATTTGTTCATTTTAGCCACACTGACTGGCATGAGGTGATATCTGAGTGTGGTTTTGATTTGTATTTCCCTGATGAGGAGTGACGTTGAGCATCTTTTCATGTGTCTTTTGGCCATCCGGATGTCTTCTTTAGAGAAGTGTCTATTCATGTCTTCTGCCCATTTCTTCACTGGATTCTTTGTTTTTTGGTGTGGAGTTTGGTGAGTTCTTTATAGATTTTGGATACTAGCCCTTTGTCTGATATGTCATTTGCAAATATCTTTTCCCATTCCGTTGGTTGCCTTTTAGTTTTGTTGACTGTTTCCTTTGCAGTACAGAAACTTTTTATCTTCATGAGGTCCCAATAGTTCATTTTTGCTTTTAATTCCCTTGCCTTTGGGGATGTGTCAATAAGAAATTGCTGCGGCTGAGGTCAGAGAGGTTTTTTCCTGCTTTCTCCTCTAAGGTTTTGATGGTTTCCTGTCTCACATTCAGGTCCTTTATCCATTTTGAGTTTATTTTTGTGAATGGTGTAAGAAAGTGGTCTAGTTTCATTCTTCTGCGTGTTGCTGTCCAGTTCTCTCAGTACCATTTACCCCAGTAGGGGATGTCATCTGTTTTCTGACTAAAAAAATAACTGGTCCCAGGAGTAGCTCCAGGAAGGAATCCTTAAAGTTAAGATTCTGAGATTTGGTTGTTTACATATTTTAGAAGCACATGCATACTCTTCTTATAGAGTGGGGATGATAATGGGCAGGTTGGCATCTCATTTCCAAAAAATGATCATGAGCAAAGAAATGGGAAGAAAGTACCAATGGACAGTGATGCTTGATGATCAAGTGTCTGTGCCACTTAGCTATGGTGAAAATAGGTGTTACAAAGATTATAACATAGGGTAACTCCTCTGAAGGTCCCAGAGACCCAACCAAGAGAAAATGAAACGCTGATGGCCTCGGATGCTAATCACAGTGTTCAGATGGAAATTTTTTAAAAAGCTGAGAAGTTTGAATTCCCAAACATCCCTACAACGGTCTTGTTAATGGAAGCAGTACCTCTCTACATAAGCTGGAGCAATTGCCTCTCAATGGAATGCTGGTTATGTCAGCTCTAATTCCCAGTCCTCTCGTGGCCTGCAGGTGTAGGAGGAACTAGGTGCCAACATAATTGAAATGGAGAAGTATAAGTGCTAATCTGAAAGGAAGTAGCCTGTTCACTGAAAGAGTTGTAGGATCGTGCCAATTTATATCATACGGAGTCCGACGAGCATGAGTGAAATACATTCTAGGTTGTGAGACCAAGTAGCATGAAATGCAAGACTAGTATGGGTTGAATATTTTGAAATGAATGTACTCAGCATTCATGATTTGTGTTGGTTTAAGAATAGAAGTAAACATTACTAGTAGGCTAGGATGATGAATTAGAGGCAGGCCTATAATCAGTGAACTTGAGATGCCAGAGTTAGCAGGGCACACTCAACAGAAAAGGTGCCCAAAGGCTCAAAGAGTGCATGTGTAATCCTCATAACCAATTTCTAGCTTCAACCCTAGGACGGCCTAGGGTTGAAAAGTGGGGACATGCTTTTCTCCACACCTTAGAAACTCTGGTGACTGAAGATGGTGGTGAGAGGTGATGTAATGGTATCGGGCTCTCCAGTATCCAGGGGACTCAGGAAGTCCTGACATCCTGGAGTAACAGAGGCTTACCTCGTAGCAGAAAGACAGGGACAGAGTGCTGTCCATGCAGAAATATGTAGCTAATTGATCACAGTATCTTTAGGAATAAAATAAGTGGGGAGACTATTAAGATGCTGTCATAACTGGGAAAATCCTAGATGAGAAAAGTAGAAGCCAGTTTCAAACTGCTGTAGGGAATCTATGGTTTCCTAAGTTCTAGATCTAAGCCATCTCGCATAATTCAAGCTACTTGTTTATGGAGGAAGCCCAGGTCTGTTGGAGCAAACATTCTTCAGTGCAGCCACAAGTAAATGTTTCTCCACAGTTTCTCCCAGAGAGACACAGAGCAATTTAGAAAGTATGTACAGGGAAAGAGTAAAACCCAATCCTTGGGTTTTGTGGATACTGGCCCTAAATCCATGTTAACCCTCGGTGACTTGAAATACAGTAGACAGCTTTGGAACCTATAGAGATTATAAAACAAGTAGAGTCTTAGTCCAAGTCCAACTCGTGCTGATTGTTTTCTGGGGCCCAAAATAAATAGTGAAAATAGGTATTTTTAATACATAACAAAATACCCATGTTAGTTCCTTCATTGGTGAAATGTGTACTATCATGATAGAAACTGCTTATCAGAAGCTACTGGAACATCCCACCTCCTCATAATGTACATAATGCAATACTGTGTTCCTAGGAAATTTTCGGAGATTCGTGCCACTATAAAAGTTGAAAAACGCAGAAGTAACAATTCCTATTACATTCTCATTTACCTCTTGTTTTTGACTGGTGGAAAAACCAGATAGATAGGTCTTAAAACATGACTGGATTTTGCAAATTTAAGGAGTCTTGCCAAAAAGAGCTGCAGTTCAGATGTTGTATCCAGTAGCTGGCCCTGGCATGCAACCTTAGATATAGCTTTTCCTCCCCCTCCTTCTAATTTCTACCAGTAAATGTAATCACAAGTCATTTGCCTTTACTTGAAAAGACACTTTCACTGTCTTATCTGAAGATTATTTCTGATCTCTTGCTCTCTCTCATTAGAGACCAGAGATACTTTGATTTCCTGACTATCCTACATGCCAACACCTTTGGCTATTATATTAATGATATAATATGTGATAACTGAACATACCAGGCAGGAAGTAGCAAGAACCTTAATTGTCTTACTAAGATACATGAGGATGGAACACAAACCTCCCCCCGCCCCAAACCACCTGCTGAATCCAGTGTCCATTATATCTCAATAAAACTGGGGAAAAAATAAAATGAAAAAATAAGGCACCAGTTGATACTCAAAAAAAAAAAAAAAGCCTCTGTGAGGAGGCAGATAAATTGCTGAGCCATTTAGAGCTCACAGGGAAAGCGATGCTTGATGAAACTCTGGATGTTGGAGACCACACACATCACATCCAGATGTGCAGCTCCAACTCGTTTGCTAAGTAATTCAGAAGGTAGGTTTAAATTGGGAGCAAAGAAACAAAGGTTCTGTACCACCTCAAGGCTATAGTGTATGCGGCCCTATACATAGACCTCATACCCAGAAAATCCAAGTATAAAAAAAGTGTCTGTGGCAGAGAGAAATACTGGGTAGAGCTCCTGGCAAGCTTCAATGGAAGATTCTATTGCAACTGTTCTCCATTAGAAAAGGAGATTTTAGATTTCTACTAGGCCCTGATAGTCTTTAAACACTTGAACATGGGGCACCAAATACTTACGTGACTTGAAAGTTTCATTATGAAAATTTAGTGAAAAGAATCCATAAAGCTGATCTGCACCACAGCATCCCATGCTGTTTCAAGCATGTCTGAAAGTATAATTGCATAACCAACTGGCTCAGACTCCCATGATCTGTGCTTCTAGCAAGTGCGATAGCCTTACTCAGGGGTGACCTAAAAGTCAATGGTAAAAAAAATTCTTCCCCTTGAGAAGGGACAGAACATCTGGTTATCCAAAACAAACTGGAGGAGACAAGTCCAAAGTACACTGAGTTACGTGCAGGGGCCCATGGGTCGGCTCGAAAGAACAAGACTGGAAGCATAATGACAAGAAGGTCTGATGATGAACATGTGAATGAAACTTTCCAAAATGGGCAGAGTGTGAGGATATTCCCATGGAAATCTCCTCATTGAGTGTCAACTGTGGAGCAACTTCTCAATAATTTGATAGACAGTATGACTCTTCCTCTAGATGCCAATCAGCTTTCTCTTCCCACTCCCCTTACTTGTTCACTAGGTCCGTATTCAAAGTGACAAATATTGATGTTATACACTATTTCAACAATATAAACAGTAGAGACTTCTTCTTACAACAGCTGGTAACCAATTCTATTGCCCAGTCTGCCAACAGCACAGGCTGGTGCTGAGCCTCTGATACAACATCTTTTCTCTGGCATGTCAGCCGGCTACCTGGTGGAAGTGTGGAGGCTTTGTATCATGGAGGAGACAGTAATTTCTCATCATAAAAACAGATATATTTTCACATGTGATATGCTGTCCCTTAACAGAATATTTGTCTATGTCACCTTATGTGACCCTAGAGAATGATTTTGCTATTGCCATGGTTTTTACACATCATTGCTTCTAACAAAACAAAACAAAAACACACCTCATTTTGTAACACACTAAGTACAGCAGTAGCTCGTGCCCTGCAAATTTATAGATTCTACCACAGGTCCTACGACAATTAGCATTTAGTGTATAAAACACTGGAATGGTCTGCTGAAAGGTCAGTTAAGGTACCAGTTGAAAGAGTGTTCTTCAAAGTTATGGAGCTTTTCCATAGGATGTATCGTATGTATGAAACCAGAGGCCAGGAGATGGGGCTGCCTTCTTCACAGTCGGCAGTCACTCGTCTAGGAATCAATGGGTAGAGGTAAAATGGGACTTACCTTGCTATTATACCTACTAACTGGATCAAGGGGTGCTATGTACTGAATTGTGTTCCTTCCCCAAGTTAACACATTGAAACCCAACCCCTGAATTATTATATTTGGAGATAGGACTTTTAGGAGATAATTAAAGTGAAATTAAATCATAATGGTGGGATTCTAATCTGATAGGATTGGTGGCCTTCTGAGAAGAGGAAGGGTCTCTTGTCCCTCCCTTTCATCTTTCTCACTTTCCCTCTCTTACTATGTGCATGTTTCAAGGTCATGTGTGTCCTCAGCTAGAAGGCAGCCATCTGCACAGCAGGAAGAGAGTCCTCACTGGAAACTGATTATGCTAGCACCATGATCTCAGATTTCCAGCCTTCATAACTGAGAAAATAAATTTCTGTTAAGACACCCAGTCTCTGGTATTTTGTTGGCAGTAGCACAAGCAAATTAATACCAGGGTATTTTGCTCCCATCCATAATCTTAGGCTATGTGCACTTAGAAGTATTAGTGCTTATGTTAGAACACAGTCCCTGTTTAATTAAAGTGGAAGCTGAAACTCCCCTTTTACCATTTTGAATGCCACAGTCTTCTGAACAACAGGCAGAGAAAAGGTTCATTCTAAGGATAGTTGAAAATGGGGTTGATTCTACAAGATGCGAGCCAGGAGAATACTGAACCCAAAGGATACCCTGGGGTGGTTCTTAGTACATTTTCTATGACCAAGTCTGTGGGGAAAAGAAGAAAAATAGTTATGACCACATAAATACTTGGATTCTTCATGAATCAAATGTTGGGTCATCTCACCAGGTAAAGAACCCTTGAGAGAGAGGTGTCGGCAGAGAGCAAAATGAATATAGAATTTGAGGGGGACAAAAGCAGCAATGATACCTACTTTGGTTTGCTTAATGGCCAGCTACTAACGCCAGGACTAAATTAAATATGTTATTTAATTATTTCTTTTCGTCTTTTTCCTTGCTGTCTTAAAGAAGAAAGAATAAAAATAATAGCTAATGTCTTAGGTTTCAGGTGTTAGTGTGACTAAATTGATAACCTGTCATGCCAACCAGATAAGACAGTGCATTCTTTATTTGTGGGACATGAGGAAGAAAGAGAAGGGTAGGGTCTGAGGGACAAAGAGGTAGATTTTGTTATTTGTCTTCAATTTTAACTTCTCCGTCCATTATGCACCCCCTCCTCACTTAGTGTTTAACCTGGAAGGCTCACCCATATGGACTGGGCTTCCATGACCTTTGGTTACTGATTGGGATTGATCAATCAGGAACCTTAGCAGAACATCAGAGGAGAGAGAAAAGTGATGTCAGGGATGCCTGGGTGGCTCAGTTGGTTAAGTATCCAACTTGGGCTCAGGTCATGATCTCATGGTTTGTGAGTTTGAGCCCTGTGTTGGGCTCTCTGCTGTCCATCAAGAGCCCACTTCAGACTCTCTGTCCATGCCCTCTCTCTACCTGTCCCCTGTTCAAGCATGCGTACATTCGTCCTTGCTCAAGTATGAGCATGCATATTCATTCTCTCTGTCTCTCTCTCTCTCTCTCTGTCTCTCTCTCTCTCTCTCTGTCTCTGTCTCTGTCTCTGTCTCTCTCTCTCTCAAAAATAAACATTTAGAACAAAAGGTATGGGGATCCTGGGTGGCTCCAGTGGTTACGCATCCAACTCTTGATTTTGGTTCAGGTCGTGATCTTATGGTTCGTGGGATCGGATCCCCACATCAGACTCTGACAACAGCACAGAGCCTGCTTGGGATACTTCCTCTCTCTCTGCCCCTCTCTGGTTCATGTTCTCTCTCTCTCTCTCTCTCTCTCTCTCTGTCTCCCTCCCTCCCTCTCTCGCTCCCTCTCAATCAATGGATAAATCTAAAAAAATTATGTCAGAAACTTCAAGTTTTGGCTCCCACCACCTCCTTTTTGCACTTGTTGCACTTTTGTAAGTGCCTAGCATGCTGAATGCCCTGCCATGTGATATCTGTGCCTATTCATGTAATATCCCCTGAACTTCCCTTCCCCCCCCCCTCTTTTTCCCTTGGGAAATGGTTATTATTCAGAATATATTCAAGTGTAGCCCTTTCTATATAGCCCTCCCTGATCCTTCAGGTTAGTCTTGCTACTCCTCCTTGGCACTTCTGTTTTATTGTTGTGTACATCATGATCACTGTCCTAAACATGTAACATTATAACCGCCAGTCTATAAAGCTTTCTCTTCCCTGAGACTGCTGACTCTATTTTATTCATATTTGTATTCTAAGATATAAAAACAGTACCTGCCATTTAGTAGGTTCTCAATAATACTTGTTAAATCGAAGTGGCAATACTAAGCAGAAGAAAAAGGGGTGAAGCGTGGCATTGGGAGGTATAGCTGCTGGAAGGCAGGGACAATTGAGATTCCTGGTCTCAGGGGTTCTCAGGGTCCTGGTATGATGGTGGTAGGAGCAAGGACAGCCATGCAATAAAAATGGTGAAAGCAGGTCTCACGAGTTCTGCTTTCTCTGTAAAGGAGTTCTAATGCAAAGCTTTGATGCAATGGTGGATTCAGTACATTCAGCAATAGAGGGTTAGCAGAATGGAGAGAATGAGACTATGTTTACAAGAAACAACATCCCAGAAACGCCAATATAGATTCAACACACGTTTCCCAGCTGTGCCTGTTCCTAGGTATTTCTAAGCCTAGAGCAAAACTGTTTTTCAAGGCCTACTCCCAGTTTTAAGTGCCCCAGCTGAATGCTGAAGGCAGTTTAAAATTGAGCAATTAAGGACTCCAGAGAAATCCTCATAAACACTTTAAGACACTTACTGGCTGAACTGTCCCTATTTCTGTTAAACTCCTAATCTGGTCTGTTCCTATGTGTAGCTATGAGTGTAACTCTTAGTCCACTACATCTTTTGGGGGAAGCAGGCACAATTAGTTATCCTGACTCGTCATTACCTAACAATTTAAATTCTGTTATATAAATTTGTCTCTGAAAAATTAAGAGACATTTGTAGGGAAGCCTTTTTTTCCCCCTCAAAATGGTTTGACTGTGATCATCTAATTTTCAAAAAAAAAATTTTTAATGTTCATTTCTGAGAGAGACAGAGTGTGATGGGAGAGGGGTAGAGAGAGAGGGAGACCCAGAATCTGAAGCAGGCTCCAGGCTCTGAGCTCTCAGCACAGAGCCCCCCTTGGGGCTGGAACTCCTGAATGGCGAGTTTATGACCTGAACCGAAGTCAAAAGCTTAACTGACGGAGCCACCCAAGAGCTCCTGTGGTAATGTAATTCAATAAAAACTCACAAAATAGTAGAATTTAGAGAAAAACATCTGAAATAGAACATATGCATTCTAAAAAAAAAAATGCATCAGAGAACAAACTGAGGGTTGCTGGAGGGGATGGGCTAAATGGGTGATGGGCATTAAGGAAGGCACTTGTTGGGATGAGTACTGGGTGTTAAACATAAGTGATGAATCACGAGATTCTACTAGTGAAACCACTATTACACTGTGTATTAACCAGCTTGGATTTAAATAAAATTAAAAAATAAGGGTGCCAGGGTGGCTCAGTTGGTTAAGCATCCACTTCAGCTCATGTCATGATTTCATAGTTTGTGGGTTTGAGCCCTGCGATGGGCTCTGTGCTAATAGCTCAGAGCCTGGAACCTGCTTCAGATTCTGTGTCTCCTTCTCTCTCTGCCCCTCCCCCATTCTCTCTCTCTCTCTCTCTCTCTCTCTCTCTCTCAAAAATAAATTAAAAAAGTAAAAAATAAAGTAAATAATCATAGTATAAAAAATAAAAATAAATGCGTATCTTAACACCTAGCATATAGGAGACATTCGGTAAATATTTGTTGAGTGTATAAATCTTGGTTTAAATTCAGTGAAATTGGAAACTAACGGAACTGTCACTACTAACAGAAATCAGAGGCTTTGCTCGTTCCCTGCTTTCTTCAGGTGTCCACAGCAGTGCATGGTGACATTCATGCACGGCAGCTAAATATGTGGTTGGAGGCACTGCCTGCAATCAGCTGTAAATAGATCATTTGTGTGCACCCTTCAGGTGTTTTTAGACACTCCCTCTCTAGATCTGTGTACAGACCTGGCAGGCTTTTTAGCTAACGTGTTGAATTGGCTGTGCCCTTGGATTGGTATCTTCTCGAGAGTTTTTCTTCTGCTCTGCTTTAAAGTAAACATACCGTTATGAGAAATATGGCGAGAAATATTTCTTGGGAAACATTATCCACTTATCTTATTCCAAAGGATAATGAGTCATTCATGGCCTTTAATTTTGACAACATCTATAACTGGGTAAGCAAAATTGTACCTGCAGACAAATTCAGTATGCACATAATATATATATATATATATATATATATATATATATATATATATTTTTTTTTTTTTTTTTTTTTTTTTTTTTTTTTTTTTTTTAACCATAGGGTGGCTCAGTCGGTTAAGCATCCAACTCTTGGTTTCGGCTCAGGTCGTGATCTCATAGTTCATGAGTTCGATCCCTGTTTCGGGCTCTGTGCTGACAGCATGGAGCCTGGTTGAGATTCTCTGTCTCCCTCTCTCTCTGCCCCTCACCCACTATCTCTTTCTCTCAAAACTAATAAATAAACATTAAAAAAGATATGTAATTGATATGTGGGTCAGAAAAAGATGTGCGTTTTTATTTACATTTTCAGTGACTTCTTGAAAATCATGATGTCAGGTAAAAATGTTTTATTTCCATATAAAGAAGGTATATGGAAATACCTTTCTAACCTTTTCTCCATCAAAACCAGATTTTAAAATTGTCAGGCCATAGCAGGTGTGATGAGGAGATGGAATAAATAAGATGAAAAGGAAGTGGAAGTTTAAATGTATCCATTTATCTCATTAACCTTTTCTTCTCTATAGTCTTGTTCATTCCCACAGAGACTGTGAAATTTTCAAAGTAGCTGTTTGAAACACTTTTTGAAATTTCAATTTCAAAAAGTGTTTATAAATTGCCTGGTAATATTTACTGTATACTAGGGAGCAAAAGGAATGCAGAAAAAAATAGAAGGAACAAGGGAAACAATATATTTGCTAGTTTTATATAAAATATTCAGTTTTTGAATAGGAAAGTGGCCCTTTTGAAAACTTTTATAAATTAGGAAATATGTACAGAGTCCCTTTTAAATGTTCAGGTCAAGGGGCGCCTGGGTGGCTCAGTTGGTTAAACACCCAACTCTTGATTTCGGTTCAAGTCATGATCTCAGGGTCGTGAGATCCAGTCCCCTGTCAGGCTCAGGGTGGAGCCTACTTAGGATTCTCTTTCTCTCTCTCTCTCTCCCTTTCTCCCTCTCCTCCTAGCCCCCCAAATAAATAAGCTTAAAAAAAATAAATGTTCTGATCAACATGAAGTAAAAATGTTCTGACCAAAGTGATTAATTACTTACAGAAATAATTATTAACACTAACCGATACCTTCAGGTGCATACTTCTGAGTTTACAAAGCACTCAGGGTTCACAAAGGCCCATCAAATCAACCTTCCCTTTAACTCTTAGACATACATGGCAACTCACAGCCTTATTTTACAAATGGCAAAACTGAAACTGGCAGAGGACAAGTGACCTTACCACAGCCACCCCATTAAAAATTGGCAAGGTGAGGTTATAACTCTGATTACGTTCAGTCTTGGTCTGGTTTTAGGACTATATCATGCACTTCTTAATTAGCATATGCTCTAGTTAAAGCGTTCAAATGATAGTTTGTACAGTTATAAATCCATGGTTGTTTCTCTCCATCTCATTAAAAATATCATCTAAGTGAAATTTGATAATATTTAACACATTATTTTAGCAGAAAGGGAGAATTCTTTTCTTAGAACATTAAATCTGTGGACTCATTTATAGGTTTTCCAGGAAAAAAAAAAAGATGTTAACCCCATATTACTAAAAACATAAGCCCCTTATGTGGTAAAGTTTCAAACAGTTTTAAAATCACCATGATACTAATAAAAAATTATAGTATTTTGGAGCAACTCTATTTCAGGAAAATTTCCTGAAGGGAATCCTGGTAGCATTGGACAATTACAAACCAAAGATTAGAGATACAAATGGGAGAAGATGGAAGGGGTAATGAGAAGCCCTGGAAGAAGCTTCTTTGACTTATTAGTTCAAGGGAATGCAGGCTTCAAACTGGGTTCTTGGCAGGGAGGAAAAGGGATAAATACCCGTTAATTTCCATGAGGCTATTGTGACACTGGCTAATGTATCTGTATTATAACGAAACGCAATATGTCAAAGGTACGTGGTACATTGTTTGAAGTCGATGGAAGAATTGTCTAATACGGAAAAGAAATCTGTTTAAAAATTCTTAACACAAAAAGAATTTTTTTATCACTACTTTCTCCCTTCCCCCATCATATCTTCACACAGTGACAGGTGCTGAGTTACACAGTAGCTATAATTTCATCTGAGGTCAGATGATCATTCTGGGGCACTAGTTAGAAGTAGGAGCCATGGTGAGATGGCATGAAGCAAACACAGTCTGGCACTTGATCAATATCAGCCCAAATGGAAGTTTCCCACTTTCTCCTTGATCAGGACCTGGTTGAAACACTGGCACATGGTTAACACTGAACAAATGGTAGCAGTTATGGCTATTACACACTCTTCCTAAATGAGAGGTTTGTCAGTTTGGCACTTCACACGATTTCTTTAACTCATCTGTAGCCCCCTACTTTGTGACACCTTCAGTTTCATATACCCTGGAAAAGAATCCTTTCAGAACTGGACCAAGCACGTGGCAAATAGAAAAACGCCATCCTAGCAGTTAAGGAGAAAGATTTGTGACATAGTTCACCTTATAAAGCTTAGGGACAATTGACAGAAGATTTGCTAGCTTAGAAAGGATTACTAGCCAAATCTGAAATCTCTAACATTATTTCTCTAAATACCTGAGAGATTTTATTATTTAACTTTAGTTACTATTTAGCACAGGCCTTTATATCACAACATTATAGGGTATTTAAAACTACACATTTTCTGCTAAAAACATAATATTCTTTAAAATAATTTCTCTAAAAATAAGCTCTCCCTGGTTCATATGGCATTCATGCAGGAAATGAGGGATCTAGGTTCTCAGTGCCTTATGTCTGATGGCTTGTTTGTTCAGCATTTCCCATATTGGCCTGCTACAGTATTAAAAACGGTGATCCATTTTCAAATTATTTTGAGAATGGTTTCTGAAGCAAAACACATTTCCTTTTTTTAAAGTTTTTAAAAAAAATTTAATGTTTATATATATGTGTATATATATATATATATATATATACACACACACACACACATATATAATACATTCAAAAGAAATGAAAATCTTTCTATGTCAGGTGCTACTTTAAAAATTTTTAGGGGTCTGCACAAGTGAGGGTGTTCATTAATCTTATAAACAATGCAACCAACCCAAGTTTTAAATGGTCAGTTTAACAGTGGAACATTTGGTGAAGCAGATAGGGGAAGAATTGTGATAAAGAGGAACAACAATAGCCGTGATCACCTTTAATGTGTGTTTTGCAGTACAGGGCAATGAACACACAGTTTTAACATCATACAGATTTGATTTCTAATCCTGCGTTATTCACTTATAGTCATTTTATTTTTATTTATTTTTCTTTTTTAGCTTTCTATTTAAATTCCAGTCAATTACCTTACAGTGTGATATTAATTTCAGGAGGAGAATTCAGTGATTCATCCCCTACATACAATACCCAGTGTTCTTCACAAATGCCCTCCTTAATATCCATCACCCATCTAGCCCATCTTCTACCCACCTCCTCAGTTTGTTCTCTATAGTTAAGAGTTTATGGTTTGTCTATCTCTGTTTCTTTCCCCATGTTCATCTGTTTAGTTTCTTAAATTCCACATATGAGTGAAGTCATATGGTATTTGTCTTTCTCTGACTGACTTGTTTTGCTTAGCACAATATACTCTGGCTCCATTCACATCATTGTAAATGGCAAGATTTCATTCTTTTTCTTGGCTGGGTAATATTCCATTTGTGTGTGTGTGTGTGTGTGTGTGTGTGTGTGTGTGTGTGTGTATACACACACATAAACATACACATAACACATTTTCTTTATCCATTCATCAGTTGATGGGCATATGAGCTCTTTTCATAATCTGCCTATTGTTGATAGCACTGCTATAACCATTGTGCATGTGTCCCTTCGAATCACTATTTTTGTATCCTTTGGGTAAATACCTACTGGTATAATTGCTGGTACTGTTTTCCAGAGTGGCTATACCAGTTTGCATTCCTACCAACAGTGTTAAGGGGAGTCCCCTTTCTCCACATCTCTGCCAACATCTTGTGTTGTTAATTTTAGCCATTCTGACAGGTGTGAGGTGGTATCTCGTTATGGTTTGATTTTAATTTCTCTGATAAAGAGTGATGTTAAGCATTTTTTCATGTCTATTAGCCATCTTTAGGTATTCTTTGGAAAAATACCTATTCATATCTTCTGTCCATTTCTTGACTGGATTATTTGGGGTGTTTTTGGGTGTTGAGTTTCAGGAGTTATTTTTTTAAAGTTTATTTTGGGAGAGAGAGAAAGCACGAATGATGGAGGAGCAGAAAGAGAGGGAGAGAGAGAGAATGTCAAACAGGCTCCATGTCACCAGCACAGAGGTGGATATGGGGCTCCATTTCAGGAACCGTAAGATCAAGACCTGAGCTGAAGTAAAAAGGAGGATGTTAACTGACTGAGCCACCAGGGGATCCTGATGAGTTCTTTATAGGTTTTGAATACTAACCCTTTATCAGGCATGTCATTTGCAAATATCTTCTCTCTCTGAATGTTACCTTTTAGTTTTGTTGATTGTCTCCTTTGTTGTGCAGAAGATTTTATCCTTATGAAGTCCCAGTAGTTCATTTCTGCTTCTGTTTCCCTTGCCTCTGGAGAAATACCTAGTAAGAAGTTTGCTTCACCCATGTTAAAGAGGTTGCTGCCTGTATTCTCCTCTAGGATTTTAATGGTTTCCTTTCTCACATTTAGGTCTTTCATCCCTTTTGAATTTGTGTATGGTGTAAGAAAGTCATCTAGTTTTATTCTTTGGCATGTTGCTGGTGAGTCTTCCCAGCACCATTGTTGAAGAGATTGTCTTTTTTCCCATTGGATATTCTTTCCTGCTTTGTCAAAGATTGTTTGACTGTATTCACTTACTCATACTTATTTTAGAAGGATACATTATCACTGTGAGCTACTACTTCATATACAAAATGTGGGTAGTGTATACTTTTCATGGGGTTATTGGAAGAATTAAATATACAGTAGGTGAAGTTCTGGCGACTAATAGTACTGTTTATTGATAGTTTATGTTTTAAAACTAATTTTGGAGATAAGTTAATGGAGACTTAGAAAAAAACAAGATGTACAAATAGAAAAGAAACCTGAGATCTGAATCCAGCTCTCCTGACTTACCACTCGGTCCCTAACTACTACTCCAGAGTAACTTCTCCCCATCTTTTACAGTTCATCACAATTTCACATTTCTTTTGTTGAGAATTTATTATGCTTTAACCTGTCTTCTTATATTTTTATGTATTACCTTTACTTATAAATTATAAGCTTTTTAAAAGCTCATGCATATTTATCTCTCTCATTTTATTGCAAAAATGATTTAAATATCATAGATGTTCCAAAATGCCTATTGAATGAATAAATTAATGAATTAGAAAAGAATGGCTGCAATAATTAGATTCCCTTTCAATGGCTCCAAGAACTCAGCTAATTCTAAATTCTTCTTTGGTGAATGCTACATTGATATGAGGTTGCAGTGTTTAAAAATTAGTATAAATATCCCAACTTTACTTTCTGGCAAACCCTACTGAGTATGTAATCATAATGCTAATTTGAACTTTACATTTAATGCTTCCCAATAATTTTATTGCCATTGATACTAGCACTAATTTTCTACAATACTTGAAAGTTTAAAACTATTATGATTAGAGAATAACAGAAAAAATTCAGTTCCACATATTAAGGAACAGGTCATACAGTGAGTTAATAAAATGCTGAAAAGTACACTAAATGCCATTTTGAAGCAAAAATAAAAGGAATTCCTCTGTGGACACATATTGTACATTTTAAGGTCTAATTGAGGTATGTAAAGTTTATCATTAAATTGCGGTAGGAAGAAAAAGTCCTCCCTGGTTAATAAATAGATTACTTTTCTAAGGGAGTTGGAAATCATAATGTGGTCTTATGCTAGGAAAGAGAGATTATATGATTCAAATAACAGTGTTGAGAAACAAACATTAGAATCTTGGAGAACTATTTTAAATAAAGGAAAGAAAACAAAAAGTTTTCTCCTGATTTTTTCAAAGTTGCAAAATCCAAGGGAAGGAATAAGGCTCCATCATTTCTCCAACCTACAATCTAAGACTGATGGGCAGCAGCTGAGTGATGATTACTGTGAAGAGATGACACCAAATGAAATGGAGACATCTGAAAGTACTCAAGCTCACACCATAAAATGGTGGCATATGTAAATTCTACTGGAGTCTTTGAAAGCTTATGATTAAGTGCTCAAACAGCACAGTAGCAAATGTTTTCCTCTCATACAGTCCACGTTGAAATCTTCACGTTAATTAGTGTTAGGGGCAAATGTCACATATGGATTTAACTGGAAATTTCTAAGGATATAAAATACAGATCCTGTATTTCATTGAAAATAGTTGAAGAGAAGCACAGGGGGAGAAATCACCCTGTACGGAGATTGTTAAGACAAAATCAATAGCTCTTTGGGGGGACCTTATTAATTTAATTTTATCCAGGTTCATGTATAACACCTGGCATTTTTGTGAAACTGCAGTCCTAACAACATAGAACCAATCAGAATATGTGGGTGGATACATCCTGTTGGGGAGATCAAGGAAGGTTAACAGACTTGGTCATAACCAAACTCTCACTAAGGGAATCAATCAGTGTACATATGATTGTTTTTGTTTTTGTTTTTTTAGTTGCCTTCATTATCCTTATATATCCCTATGTGTGTTTAAGTTCCTTCAGTTACAGAAAGTATTCAGTAATTGGTCTGTTTTTAACTAGTACTTTTCATTTATGGCAGAAATAACTTATAGGTGTTCATGAAAGGTATTGACAAGAACCCATGAATATCAGAATCAATGATATTTAATCCATGTACAAGTATTGTATATTCAACAAAATGCTCTATATTAGAAATTGTGTGAATCTGAAAGACATTTAATGTGAGGTTTCTGAGCATAAAGTGCTTGCAATTTAGTTGGGTGTATGAGATAAAATGAGT
Organism: Panthera onca; assembly: GCF_046562875.1. Classification (NCBI taxonomy): domain Eukaryota; kingdom Metazoa; phylum Chordata; class Mammalia; order Carnivora; family Felidae; genus Panthera; species Panthera onca. The sequence goes on from NC_138346.1 coordinate 153,981,016, forward strand.
CTTCCGTCTACCAGCTCTAGTCAATTATCTTATATACTTGTGCCTTTCATTCATTCTATTAGGAAGTGCTCTTGGCATGACCTCCAAAATCTATTTCAATCTTTTCATATCTTTGCAAACACTCCACTCTAAGTTTCCATCATTCTCTCCAGGAATAATGCCAAAGCTTTCTAAAAGATATCTATGTCAACCGACTCCCTCTTTGTTGCACCCCTCCTCCACCTAATCCAGCCTCTGAAAAGAGGATGGGTAAATTTTTCAAGCTAAAATCTTCCTCTGCTGAAAATCTATCAGTGATTTTTCTACCAAACTTGGAATAAACCCAAACTCATAGCCATGATCTTTATAGCTTTAAATAAATTGACCTCTTCTTATCTATTCAACCTCACTTTATACCACTTTGACTTTCTTTCAGTGTATGAGCTATATAAACCTTCTTTCTCGTTCTGAATCCGATGTATTTGCAATTCCTCTAGGATCTTTATATTAGTTATATGCTTTATCTAGAAGGCTCTTGATGTCTCCTTCACGTATATCTCACCTTAAACATTTTCTCCTTAGGTAAATTGCACTATTTAAATGTTGCTGTGTAACAATTTATATAATAACTTAGTCACTTAAAGCAAACGCTTATTATATCACAGTTTCTATGGGTCAGAAATGGCTCAGGGTGGCTTAGTTGAGTGCCTCTGGCTCGGGGTCTCTCACAAAGGATCACCCAGGGCTACAATTCAATTCAAAGCCTGACTAGGGGAGGATTCACTTCCACTCTCTCATGTGGCTATTGGCAGGCTTCACGTACTCATTAGATACTGGCAAGAGACATTAGTTTTTTCATTACGTGGGCTGCTTCACAGGGCTTTTTAAAACATGGCAGCTGGTTTCCATCAGAGTGAGTCAACAGAGAGGGAGATCTTCTTTTCCAGCCCAAGAAGGAAGCCATCTTTTTTTTTTTAACTTAATTTTGGAGAAATGACATCTTCTTTCTTCTTCTGTATTCTAGTCATTAGAATCTAGTCAATAAGTCTAACCCACAAACAAGGAGAAGGTTTTATAGAAGAGTGGAACACTGGAAAATGATGTTCGTTTTGGGCCACCTTCGAAGCTGCCTACATCATTCTGTTTTAAGGCCCTCAAGGATTCATATCTCACCCACATACAAAACACACCCCATCCCAAGGGTTCCAAAAGTATCACAGCAAGAGATCAAAAATCCAAAATCCCATCATTTAAATCTGGGTTGTTGTGGATGAAAGTCCCTAAGAATAACTATTTGAGTTTGGTACCTCTTGATCTGTGGAACCATGAAACTAAAGGGATAGTATATACTCTCTCTGCGCGCGCATGCGCGCGCGCACACACACACACACACACACACACACACACAATACAACACAGTAACATACAATACAATATAATAGTGGGACAAAAACAAGATATCTGCTATATTCATTTTCAAAATGAGGCTCAAGTCACTGGTCCATAGTGTTTCTGGAATCCAGTCAGGTAAATGGTGAAAGTTTTTTGATTAATTTTCAAAGACAGAAAATAATTCTTTAGCTTCTCAGCACCACAGTCTGAGCTCCTGGTTCTACAATCTGAGTATGTGTTCTTTTTCATAAAAGGTAGAAATGGGTTTTTTTTGCAGTTTAGTAGGTTTCTCAGCCTACCTCCTGCTAGTAGATTTGCCTCTTTATATTGTATCTTTCTCTGTCTCCTTCACTCCACTAATAGTATTTCTGCTGACTTAATTCTTTTGTGTATGGGGAGGGAAGGTTTCATCTTTAAAAAATTAATTCCGGAGTAATTAACATACTGTAACATACTGTTTTATTAGTTTCGGGTGTACAATATAGTGATTCAAGAATACTATACATTACCCAGTGCTCATCATGATAAGTGTACTCTTAATCCCCTTCACCTATTTCACCCATCCCCCATCTACCTCCCCTCTGGTAACCATCTGTTTGTTGTCTATAATTAAGAGTCTGTTTTTTTGGTTTGTCTCTTTTTTTCTTTGGTCATGTGTTTCTTAAATTCTACATATAAGTGAAATCATATGGTATTTGTCTTTCTCTGACCGACATTTCACTTAGCATTATCTAGAGCCATCCATGTTGCTGCAAATGGCGAGAGTTCATTCTTTTTTATGACTCAGTAATATTCCAGGTATATGCATGCCACATCTTTTTTTATCCATTCATCTATTGATGGACACTTGGGTAGCATCCATATTTTGGCTATTGTAAATAACACTACAAGAAACATATGGGTGTGCACATCTTTTCAAATTAGTGTTTTTGTATTCTTTGAGTAAATACCAAGTAGCAGAATTACTGGATCATATGGTAATTCTATTTTTAACATTTTGAAGAAGTTCCATACTGTTTTCCACAGTAGCTGCACCATTTACATTCCTGTCAACAGTGCATCTGGTTCCATTTTCTCTATGTCCTTGCTGACACTTATTGTTTCTTGTGTTTTTTATTTTAGCCGTTCTGACAAGTGTGAGGTGATATCTCATTGTGGTTTTGATTTGCATTTGCCTGATGATAAGTGATGTGGAGTATCTTTTCATGTGTCTTTTGGCCATCTGTATGTCATTGGAGAAATGTCTGTTCATGTCTTCTGCCCATTTTTAATTGGATTATTTGGACTCTTTTGAGTTGCATAAGCTCTTTATCTTTGAAACTAACCATTTATCAGATATGTCATTTGCAAATATATTCTCTCATTCACTAGGTTGCCTTTTGTTTTTCTTGTATATGCAGATCTTATTTTGATGTTGTCCCAATAGTTTATGTTTGCTTTTGTTTCTCTTGCCTCAGGAGACATATCTGGAAAAATGTTGCTACAGTTGATGTCAGAGAAATTTCTATCTGTGCCCTCTTCTAGGATTTTTATGGTTTCAGGTCTCATGTTTAGGTCTTTAATTCATTTTGAGTTTATTTTTGTGTACGGTATAAGAAAGTCGTCCATTTTTATTCTCTTGCATTCTCAACACCATTTGTTGAAGAGACTGTCTTTTTTCTCATTGCATAGTCTTGCTTTTTTTGCCAAAGATTAATTGATCATATAATTGTGAGTTCATTTCTGGGTTTTCTATTCTGTTCTGTTGGTCTATGTATATATTTTTGTGCCAGTACCATACTGTTTTGATAACTACAGTTTTGAAGTATATCTTGAAATCTGGGATTTTGATACCTCCAGTTTGTTTTTCTATTTCAAGGTTTCTTTGGCTATTTGGGGTCTTTTGTGGTTCCATACAAATTTTAGAATTATTTGTTTGAGTACTGTAAAAAATGTTGCTATTTTGATAGGGATTGTGTTAAATCTGTAGATTGCTTTTGCATAGTACAGACATTTTAACAATATTAATTCTTACAGCAGATGAGCATGGAATGTCTTTCCATTTGTTTGTGTCATCTTCAATTTCTTTTATCAGTGTTGTATGGTTTTCAAAGTACAGGTATTTTACCTCCTTGGTTAAGTTCATTCCTAGGTATTTTATTATTTTTGGTATAATTGTAAATGAGACAGTTTTCTTAATTTCTCTTTCTGCTATTTCATTATTAATGTATGGAAATGGAGCATATTTCTGTATGTTGATTTTGTGTTCTGTGACATTACTGAGTTCATTTATCAGTTCTAGTAGTTTTCGGTGGTCTTTAGAGTTTTCTATATATACTATCATGTCACCTGCAAATAATGTAAGTTTTACTTCTTACCAATTTGGATGCCTTACCCTGTCTGACTGCTGTGGCTATGTTGAATACAAGTGATGAGAGTGGATATCCTTGTCTTATTTCTGATCTTAGAATTACTCACCATTGAGTATGCTGTTAGCTCTAAGGTTTTCATATATGCCTTGACTCTGTAGTGGTATTACCTCTAAACATACTTTGATGATTTTTTTTTAATCATAAATGAATGTTGTACTTTGTCAAGTGTTTTTTCTTCATCTGTTGAAACTATCATGTGACTTTTATTCTTGTTGATGTAATGTGTCATGTTGATTTGTGAATATTGAACCACCACTGCTTCACAGGAATAGATCTACTTGTTCACTGTGAATGATTTTTTTTTAAATATATCATTGGATTCAGTGCTAATATCGTGTTGAGAATTTTTTTATTTAAAAAATGTTTTTTAATGTTTATTTATTTTTGAGAGAAAGAGAGAAACAGAGTGCAAGCAGGAGAGGAACAGATAGAGAGGGAGACATAGAATCTGAAGTAGGCTCCAAGCTCTGAGCTGTCAGCATGGAGCCTCATGTGGGGCTCAAACTCATGAACTGTGAGATCATGACCTGAGCCAAAGTCAGATGCTTAACTGACTGAGCCACCCAGGCACCCCTTTTGTTGAGGAATTTTGTGTCTGTGTTCATCAGAGATAGTGGCCTGTAGTTTTTGTTTGTTTGTTTTGTTTGTTTTTATTTCTGTATTATCCTTATCTGGTTTTGTATAAGGGTAATACTGGCCTCACAGTATAAATTTGGAAGGTTTCCTTTGTCTTTTGGAATAGTTTGAGAAGAACAGGTATTAACTTTTCTTTACATATTTGGTAGAATTCACCTGTGAAGCCATCTGGTCCTGGACTTTTGTTTGCTGGAAGTTTTTTAAATTACTGATTCAATTTCAGTGCTGGTAATCATTGTGTTCAAATTTTATATTTCTTCCTGATTCACTTTTGGGAGGTTATCATTTTTTATAATATTCTCTTCTAATACTTTGTATTTCTGTGGTGTCAGTTATTATACCTTCTCTTTTGTTTCTTTTTTTTTAAATTTTTTATTCTCAAGTTAGTTAATATAGTGTAGTTTTGAATTTAGGAGTAGAACCCAGTGATTCATCATTTACATATAACACCCAGTGCTCATCCCAAGTGCCCTCCTTAATGCCTATCACCCATTTACCCCACCCCCAACCCCATCAACCCTTAGTTCAATTCTCTGAATTGAAGAGTCTCTTATTGTTTGCCTCCCTCTCTGTTTTGCACAACATGGATGGAACTGGAGGGTATTATGGTAAGGGAAATAAGTCAGTCAGAGAAAGATATCATATGATTTCATTCATATGTGGAATTTGAGAAACTTAACAGATGAACATAGGGGAAGGGAAGGAAAAATGAGATAAAAAACAGAGAGACAAATCCTATTTCGTTTCTGATTTTATTTGAGCCTTTTTTGTCTCTTATTTTTTATAACTCTGACTAAAGGTTTCTCAATTTTGTTGACTTTTTTTTTTTCAGAGACTGAACCAGCTCCTGGTTTCATTGATCTCTTTTATTTTTTAGTTTCTATTTCATTTGTTTCTGCTCTAATCTGTACTGTTTCCTTCCTTGTACTGGTTTTGGGTTTTGTTTGTTCTTTTTCTAAAAAGCTCCTTTAGGTGTAAGGTTAGGTTATTTACTTGAAATATTTCTTCCTTCTTGAGGTAAGTCTGTATTGCTATAAACTTCCTTTTTAGTACAGCTTTTGATATGTCCCAAAGAGTTTGGACTATTGCATTTCCATTTTCTTTTATCTCCATGTATCGTTGTATTTCCTCTTCGATTTCTTGGTTGACCCATTCATCGTTTTGTAGTATGTTATTTCCAGATTTTTTTCTTGTGGTTGATTTCTAGTTTCATATTGTTTTGGTTGGACAAGATATAGAGTAGGACTTTAATCTGTTTGAATTTATTGAGATTTGTTTGGGCTAATATATGATCTGTTCTGGAGTATGTTCCATGTGCAATGTAAAGGAATGTAAATTTTACTATTTTAGGATGGAATGTTCTGAATATATCTGTAAATCCATCTAGTCCAATGTGTCATTCAAAGCCATTCTTTTATTGTTAAATATCTATTTGGGTGATTTATCCATTGCAAGTGGAGAGTTAAAGTCCTTTACTATTATTATATTACTATTGATTACTTTATGTTTGTTATAAGCTGCTTTATGTATTTGGGTGCTCCAATGTTTGGTAGATAATATTTACAATTGTAAATTGTTTATTTTTGTTTTTGCAGTATGATTACGTAGTATCTTTCTTTGTCTCTTGTTATAGTCTTTGTTTAAAGTCTATTTTGTCTAATAAAAGTATTACTACCTCAGCTTTCTTTTCACTTTCATTTCCATGGTAAATGCTTTTTCATCCCTTCACTTTCAATCTGCATGTGTCTTTTAAGTCTGAAATGAATCTCTTGCAGATGGCATGTAGATGGTCTAGCTCTTTATCCATTCTGTCACCCTCTATCTTTTGAGTGGAACATTTAGTCCATTTGCATTCAAAGTAATTACTGATAGGTAAGTGGTGTACTTGTTGCCATTTTGTTATTTGTATCATGGTTGTTTTTGTAGTTCTTCCCTGTACCTTTCTTCTCTCGCTCTCTTCTCTCACAGTTTGCAGACTGTCTTGAGTGATATACTTGGATTCCTTTCTCTTTATTTCTTGCATATTTATTACTGGTTTTTGATTTGTGGTTACCGGTAGGTTTATAAATAACATCTTCTGCATATAGCAGTCTATATTAAGTTGATGGTCACTTAAGTTTGAACCCATTCTAAAAGCACTAAATTTTCACTCCTCTCCCATATGGTGTCATGCTTACATCCTTTTTATTTTGTGAATCCCTTGACTGATTTTTATAGTTGTACTTAATTTTAATGCTTTTGTGCTTCCTGCTATTCTTACTTCTGCTTATGGTCTTTTCTTTCCACTCTAGGAGTCCCCTTTACCATTTCTTATAGGACTGGTTTGGTGGTGATGAATTCCTTTACCTTTTGTTTGTCTGGGAAACTCTTTATCTCTCCTATTCTGAATGGTAACCTTGCTATATGGAGTATTCTTGGTTGCAGATTTTTTGTTTTTCTTTCAGTACTTTGCTGATTTAATTCTTTCAAAAACTGTGGGCTACCTGTGAATCTCATTGGAGTTTACTCTGAAGCCACATATGCAGAACTCTTCTGGACATCCCTTCCCTACCTCCAAGTCTTCCTGAAATGACTGCTGGACAGCACTCTTCAATTTCTTAAAGACTCTTTCGCTTAATTGATTCTGTGAGGCACATCTTGAATCTCCTGTGACTGACGAGGGTGCTGTGACAAAATCTTTGATTTTGCACAGTTATTAACAACACCACCACCAAGTTTCATAGTCACACCACCACCACCTTTTCTAGACCACGTTTTTCAGGCACTACCCTGGATTTGTTCTTTCCCTAGGCATTTATTTATTTGTGTTATTATTTGCTGTGTGGAGAGGCCAAGAATTCTCAAACCATCAAGCCCTGATTCTTTTTGTTTACCAGTCCTTCCGTTTATCTCTCTTACCTTTCATTTTACTATAAGCAGCAAGAAGAAACATCTTACGTAGCATCTTAGAACAAGAAACAATGATCACCTCTAGTTTCTGTGGACCAGGAATCCAGGGGCAGCTAACTAGGTGACTGTCTCAGTGTCTCTCATGACTGCAATCAAACTGTCAGCCAAGACTGTAGTCAGTCATTCAGTGTTTGACTAGGACAGCTCTCTCTTCAAGCTCTCTTATGTGGTTGTTGTCAGGTGTTAGGTTCTCACAGGTTCTTGGCCAGAAACGTGACTTCCTTGGCATGTGCACTCCCGAGAGTGAGCCCTAGACAGAACTATAGTCTTTTTGTAACCTAGTCTGAGAGGTTGTACCTCATCACTTTTGCTTTATTCTTTTTTAAATGTGAATCAATAAGTCCAGTCCTCATTTCAGGAGGGTTGTTTATATTTGAAGGGTATGAAGACCAGGATGTGGTGGTCACTGGAGGACATCTGAGTGGCTACTCACCACAGGGGTAAGCTGTGACAACCTTATGTGAAGAAACCACTCATTCCTTGTATTATGTTAATTCTCTCCATTTTATGTTTTTGACGATCTCTTTGATTTTTAAAAAACTATATCTGCACTCATTGTCACACATTAGAGTTGTAGCACAGGCTAAGACTACAAAAATAGACAAAAGCAAGATAATGCCAAACTTTAGAAAGGATGTCAAGGGGAATAATACAATGAGATCTGCATTTTAGGCTCAGAAGTAGGGCTAATAACAAACCGAATGTAGCTTAGAGCCAACACCCATTAAAGGTAAGGTTTGGCCTAAAAGATAGGAATTAATTCATCCTTCATCAATGTGGCTATCTAGATTTTGGAAGGCATAGAGGTAGAAGAACATTTTAGATGGAGCAAATAAAATGACAGAAGTTTGGAGAAGAAAATGTCTATTCTAGGAATTGTAAAGAGTTCGACAGAAGCAGGGAGAATATTGAGAGGCAAGATGCTTAAATACAAAATTGATGCAGTAAGTCTTAATAGAGAGGTAGGATGAACTTTTGACAAAAATGATTAGCCCACTTGTTCTCTTTAAAGCTACTCTAACGCGTTGACTCCAATTATGAACTGGGACTTTATTATCTTGGATTAGAGATTCTTCTTAATATTTTCAAGGGCAAAGGCCTAAGACAGGTCCTGGAAATGAAGCAGCCTGTGGGGTTTATCCAGTGTGGTCTACCTTTGGGAAGTGTATCCTAGAGAGTTTGGAGGTATTAGGACCAGACTCTCAAACACAATACAAGAAGAAAGCCTATTATTTCAAGTAACTGTAGAGTACCTTATGAACTTTGGAAAATATGGACAGGTAATCACATTTAAAACCATGGGAAGGGAACAAACCTTCATCCAGAGCTCCATTTCCCACCCAAGAGGAGCTGTGTACAACATGTTCTCAACAATACCACATTCTCTTAATTTGTTAATACTAAGATATCAGCACACATTTGTCAAACGTAATTGTGTTATGCCTCTAGTTCTGTAACTAACTCCTCAGTGTGACTGTAACAATCCTGTTTGCTGCTTATGAGTTAGTCTGACATGTGCCATGGCATGCAGGGCTAATGGTAGCCTTTGTGCTCAGTATTGGGGGAGAGCAGGACATTGTAAATTACCCTATAGCTTTCTGTGTACTCCTACCGCTGGACTAAATGATAGCTCTTCCTTTTTTCTATGGCCCACAACACTTTGTCACTATAATAATTTTGCATGAGATATTGAGATTATAAAGTTCATGCTTTTTTAATCTCTTAAATCGCTTTAAATTTAACATTTTTAATCTGTAGAGTAAAAAAAATCAAAATATTGCCTTGGCAGTACTTGTCACCCCATGTTTATTACCACATATCATTTATAACATGTTAAAATTCAAAATTCATTCAAAGCACCTATGCTGAGTGAAGAATATGTGCAATAAATAAATGAAGCATGTATCTATTTTTAGTGGTGTTATTTTGAGACAGGAAATAAAATTAATATTTCATTCAGGCCTTAAAGGTATCGGTATTTTAAGTACTGATTAAAATTTATATGTATACATTTATAACAAGTATTCCATTGAGGAAGCGTATTTTACCTTCCAAGTCTAGTACTTTTTAGGAAATTAAAATCATATATATTATATTTTAAACATGTTCTGTAAGTTGACTAAAATAAGCTTACAAATGATTTCAAATTAAGACTCCATGGGAAATGTAGTTAACTAAGATAAAAATCAAAGGAAATAATACCCTAAGACATATGTGTTAAAAATATGAATAAGCAAAAGCTTATCATAAAAATAGATGTTTTTCAGACCCTACGTATTTTGTAGAGATGAGAGGGTTTTTTTTTTAAAGTAAAATTGTATAAAATCATTTGATATCTTTTTTCTAAAATTATAAAAATTAAGAACTTCTTAATGTGGCAGTTATTTATTACTTCAAAATAGTTTTTCCAAGCAGAAGATAGGTATATACATTAGTACATTTCAATTTAGCAGATATAATTATAATTATATCCACATTGGTAGATATTAGGTAACTGGGTTGCCAATACACCCTTTATTACTGTGTCTTTGCTAAAAGTAAAAATACTTATTTTTTAAACCACAGTATATTGGACAAGGACATGTCATATTGACTCATACGCTTACTTTCCCCACACTGTGATCTGAGTTGTGTTAACATCATCTTGCTTACAGAAAATTCTCTTATTATATATAGGCTTCAAACTCAGAGTTATAATAAATCTAAAGAAATAACATAAACCAAAAGCATTTTGTGCTGCTTTTTTTTATGCCATTCATTTTTTTGAGTTTCAAATACAATTTGAGCAGTGTAAAATATCACTCACAAGATTTGGGCAAAGACCCCAATGGGTCCTATTCTCTCACAGCCAAAGGAATCATGAGCGATCTTTGCTGACACTTCACTACTCTGGCTTTTTCCTCTCCAAACTACCTGTAAATCTCACTCCATCTGAAGCACCCCCACCCCCCACCCCCTTCTGAACCTTTAGCTGGCAGGCTCTTTCCATGTTTAGGATGAATTTATAAGTGATGTGTTGGCATGATCCTAACAAAAACTCTGTTGTAGCAAAGGACACACTAGGAAGGAAAAAAAAAAGGAGTTTCTTTGTTCAAAACAGAACAAATCTGATGGTGTTACAAACTACAGAAGGTAAATAATATGTCATTGATTTCAACGTGAATAATAAAGGTGTTCAGGGACTGCTCTCATGTATGAGGTTTCAGTTTCCATATCTAGCAATCTGGATACTTGCCATGGTAATAATTATTTCATGTAGGTCACAAACCGCTTCAAAGTAAAGAAACAGTATAATGGAAAATACTTTCAAGAACAGTTCACGAAACTGAATAAATGGAGCATAAATTCATATTTTATTACATCAAATATCGTGTTTGTTCTTAACATCACAATTGTAGTGGATTGCACACTTCTGGTTTAAACATGTCTTCTGAAATCTCTAGTGAATATTAGTCTCCACCATAATCATTTGTTGGATTGTCACTCAAGTAAAGTGGAAGTGTTTGAAATTACCCATGAAGCACATTTTAATAGTTTATATAACAATGAATCATGGTCTTTATTGCAGATATCTTTTTTTTTAAGTTTATTTACTTATTTACAGAGAGAGAGAGAGAGAGAGAGAGAAAGTAAAGTAGGGGAGGCCAAAGAAAGAGGGAGAGAGAATCCTAAGCAGGCTCCGCACTGATAGCATGGATCCCGATGTGGGGCTCAAACTCACAAACCATGAGATCATGACCTGAACAGAGACCAAGAGTCAGTAGCTTAACTGGGCCACCCAGGCACCTCTATCTTAAGCCAAAAGTGTTAAAGCATTATTATTTTCTTCCTTCTGGAAACAATTCAGTTTAGAGTCCATCCTTGGTTGAAATACCCCAGAGCAAACAATACTATCATTTTCTTTATAGAATTCTTTCAGTGCTTGTACTATCCACAGAATTAAACCCTTGCCGATATCCAACTGGGTAGCATTTCATTGGTTTGATTACATATCCTGTTCTCAACAAAGTGTGATCATATAGGTTACTTAAATGAGCAGAGCAGGCTAAGCATGTTGGAATATAGAAATTCTAACAACACGTCTTACTTAAAGGAAATTCAATTTAATATCAAACAAAAACCAAAAATCCTGGGTAGTGAAATGGAATCAATCCAGAAATTGAGTTGGGGGAGGAGAGTGGTCATCAAATTTTAACTCCTTATTTACATGAAAACCATTTATTATGGATTTGACAGCAGAAGACATCATGAATAACTATTCCTTATTTATCATACACTTGAAGAAATGATATATTTTCCAATAGTTTTTTTTCCTAATGTTTTAGTTGAAATACGGGCTGCTATTATTTCTCTACAATATTCTCAGCTGTCTTGTTTCTCAACTCTCTGCTTGGAATTTATTATAATACTTATGACCACAAATTGGAGAGTTGTGAAGATCACCTCTATTCTGTTTTTTATTATAGTCGGGAGGTTAAATGCCAGTTAGACAAGATTCAAAGTTTCTTAATTCAGGCATAGTACATGAATATAGGTCAAGAATAAACAAAACTGGTACATGTTATATGTTCATGTATCACAATCAGAATATATCTCTCACTTGTGATTGTGCCTTACTTTTTGTTTTAACTGCATTCTACAGTAAGCCTGGGTGATATTTATCAGGCATTGGCATAAATGAATTCTATGAGGTCAAGATTGTGCTAACCTGAGATATATAGTGATTTCTACAATCTAGCTTTGACCATACAGTTACCTCACTTTTTCTTTTTACTTTTTACTATCAAACTTTGTTTAAATATTCAGAACATAAAAGGTGTTTTCAAACAACACAAAAAACCCAAACAGGTGCTATGAAAAAGGAATTATTCATTTTTTATAGAATTAGTCCTGCATAAAGTAGGTACAGCCAGAGAGAGGCATAGTAATGGGGCATATCTCTTTTAAAAGCACTTCAGAGACTCTGAAAGTGAAAAAGAAAGGGAGTTATGAATGTTTGTAGTCCCATTGGACAAACAAGATGGTCTGAGAGTTGATACTATCTCTTGGTGTTCAGAACAGCAGAGAGGTGTTAAGGTGGAAAATAACACATTTAGCTGAGATAACAGGCTGTTCACGCCAACAGATGCTCCAGAAATCCTGAAAATTACCTATGGAAGCTTGTATGTGTCAGGGAATATAAGCCAATATTTATAGAAGTAGGACTTAAACATGTAAATCAAATCATGATGTAATTGAAAAACCATGAAACGTTAAGTACTCAAGTTCGGACTTTGCCTTGGGCCTCTGATTCCTCATCTGAAAAATGGCAACAATAGCAGAAGTTATGTGTGTTAGGGAGAACTCTGAGAATGATCCCTGAAGACTTTCATCCTTCTAAAATGTCTTCTCCTTTGAGAGTGGGTGGAACCGGTAGATAGGATGCGATTTGTGATTATGTTAAATTATATGGAAAAAGGGAGATTAGCTGGGTAGGCCTAATCTAATTGTGTGAGACCCTTATAAAAACTAATAGCTTTCTTCCGTTTGTGGTAGAAGAGGAAATGAGAGATTCTCGGCATGAGGGGGATTTGAGGTACCATTGCTGGTTTTGGAGATGGAGAAAGACATATGCCAGGGATTATTGACCTTTAGGAGCTGAGGGTGGCCACAGCTGATAGCCGGCAAGAAAAGGGGAACCTCAGTGCTACAAGCCCAAGAACAAAATTTGTCAAACCTGAAGGAGCTGGGAAGTGAATTCCTATTCCAGAGACTCCAGATAAGAGCCAACCATTGATTTTTGTCTCTGAAACACTGAGCAGAGAATCTACATCAACCATCCTCCCCTCCTGCTATTCAGAACAGTGAGATAATCATTTTTTTTTTAATTTATTTATTTTGAGAAAGAGACAACATGAGTGGGGGAGGGGAAGAGAGCATGGGAGAGAGAAAATCCCAAGTACACTCCGTGTTGTCAGCACAGAGTCCAATGCGGGGCTCGCACTCACGAAACCGTGAGATCATGACCTCAGCCGAGACCGAGAGTTGGACACTTAATGGACTGAGCCACTCAGGTGTCCCAGGACAGTGAGACAACAAGTGAATATTGTTTTAAGCTGCTAAATTTGTGGTGATTTGTTATGCAGCAATAGGAAAATAATGTACTATATCATAGGGTTGATGTGTGGGTTAAGTGTGATCTTTAGAATTATTAGAAAATGTCAGATTATAACCACTCAATACATATTTTATTTTTTATTGTTAGATATGTTATTCTGAGTAAACCATAGACTCCAGGAATCTCAGGCTTCTATCTATAAGAGAACAATAGACTACCCATACAGTTCTTATGAATACTAAATGATAGTGCACAATTATTCATGTGCTAGCACAAATTCAAGTGGTAGTCTAGTCCCCAAAGAATGTTATCTCCCTAATTTTAGAATAATTATCAGTTATAATAGTGTAGAAAGGGAAGTTTTAACTGAAGAACCAAGACCTGGACCTGGCAGTTTGGGTTTAAAGAAAATCACTTGGGGGAGAATACGTGGGGAACCAGATGAATCAAGGCCTAAAAACAATATGGGCATCTCTTTTTGCCTCATGTCAGTGAGGAGAATGGCTGCATTGAACCAAAGCTTTCTTTATCATTGCTATTATTTACTCTAGGACTTCTCATATTGATTATAACATGCTGATCAGCATTGTTAATCTCCAACTGGAAGTGGAGGCAGTTTGTGAAACTTATTTGATTATGGTGCTCGCGCGCTCTCTCTCTCTGTCCCTCCCCCCCCCCCCTTTTAAATGCATCTCTCCTGGTTTCTGCATGAAAGAAGCATGGTAGTCACTACTCCATCCTAACAATAAGTAAAAAGCTGAACAAGTTTAACGACCTGAAAAATCAACATTTTACATTCATAAGAGAAGTGAAATCACAGAGCAAGTCACTGCTCCAAAATCGGAGACAGGCAGACACACACGTTCAAAATATTGCAGGAAGAGAAACCTCCATGACAATCAGTGCTGGAGTAGGAAAACCTGAACTCGAATTGATGGATTGCCGGAGGATTGATGTGGACCAGTCTGAGTGAAAAACTCCAAGGGGACCCAGTCATTGGGGTGGGGGGGGCACCTTTGTGAGGTTTGCCTGCAGGAACTTGACTATGTTCTCACAGTAAATAGCAGACAAAATCCCCTTACACATCTGGTAAAGGTAGGAGAAAAGCAAACATTTCGAATGTGGAGGAGCACTAGGTTTTCCTGAACAAGGTCTACCTTTAGGAGAAGATAGTTAACCAGAGTCTAACATATTAGGTTTCATTAGAGCCTAACTGGCCTCTGGGAAAGGAAATACCCAACTGTAGCCCACTCTGCCTTTCCCTGTGAGGTAAGGTACATACCCAGCTATAGGTCACTCTGGCCATCCTATCCCACCTAAGTGGGCAGGTCCCGAGAAACATTTGTGAAGTTCACAGTCCAGAGGCAGAGGTTCCCTACTCATAGGAACTTTAGACTACTTCTCTGGTCCCCACACTTCACCACACATTACGAAAGCCCTATTTAGAGCAGTTTCTTCCACTAAGTACATCATATCTGGCTATTAGAAAAAAAAATCACAAGGCACACCAAAATGCAAAAAAAAAAAACAAAACAAAACAAAACACAAAAACCCAATCTTTGAAGAGACAGTGTAAGCATCAGTCCCAGACATGACAGACATGTTGCAATTATCAGGCTGGGAATTTACAAATACTATGAGTAATATGCTAAGAATGATGATGGATAAAGTGGACAGCGTACAAGGTCAAATGGGCACTGTAAGTCGATGACAATCCTAAGAATCCAGAAGAAATGCTAGAGATCACGAATACTGTAATAAAAATGAAAAATGCCTTATTAGTAGACTGGACTCAGCTGAGGAAAGAATATCTGAGCTAGAGAGTATTTCATAGAAACCTCCAAAACTGCAAAGAGAACAAAGGCTGAAAACAAATATCCAAAGAAAGTGGGGGTACCTACAAGAAGTTTAGCATACATACATGCAATGGGAACCACAAGAAAAAGAGAGAAAGGAAGAAGGAAAATATTTGAAACAATAACAGCTGAGAATTCTTCCAAATTATGTCAGACACAAAACCACAGATACAGGAAGCTAAGAGAACACAAAGCAGGATAAATGCCAAAAACAAGCAAACAAAAACTACACCTATATCTTTTTCAAAATACAAAATGAAAGATAATAAAAATATCAAAGAAGCCAGAGGACAAAAATAGCTCACTTATAGAGGAATAAATATAAGAATTACATCTGACTTTTCAGAAAACATGCAAGCAAATAGCAGGAGGATTTAAAGTGTTGAGGAAAAAAATAAGTACACTCCAACCTAGAACTGTTATCCTGTGAAATTCTCCTTGAAAAATGAAAAAGAAATCCCTTCTCAGACAAACAGAAATGGGGATAATTTGTTATGGATAGACTTGCTTTGCCAAAAAATGTTAAAGGAAGTTCTTTAGAGAGAAGGGAAATAATTTGTCATATATAAAGACTTTTTTTCATATTTCAATCTAACGGATAACCGTGTATTCAAAATAATGGTTGTAACAGTGTATTAGATTATATATGCTTATATATAAGTGAAATGAAAGCATTTATACACGGGACAGGAGAGAGCAATTAGGATTATTTTGTTAGAAGGTACTCACGCTGCCTGTAAAATGGTACGGTGTTATTTGAAAGTGTACTTGGATTAGTGTAAACGTGTATTGCAAACTCTAGGGCAGTCATTGAAAAAGGTAAAAAAAAAACTATATAGATATTTATATCTGATGTGCTAAGAAAGAAGAAAAATAGGATCATAAAATGCTCAATACAGCCATGAAAGAAAAAGAATGCAAGACAAAAATAGGAACAAAGGAAAAGCAACAAATAGAATAGTAACAAGTATGTTATATATATTAATGCAACGATCTCAGTAGTTGTCTTGAATATCAGTTGTCTAAGTGCACTGGTTAAGAGACAGAGATTGATAGGTAAAGTGACCCAAAGACCAGATCCAACTGTATGTTGTCTACAGGAAACTCTTTTTAAAGTATAACAATGCATACGGGTGAAAAGTAAATAGATGAGAAAGATATACCATGATATATTAATCAAAAGAAAGCAGGAGTACCTATATCAATTCCAAACCAAGGAATATTATCAGGGATAAAGAGGGGTATTACATAATGATAAAGGGGTCAGTCCCCCCAAAAATGATAATTCTGAATGTTTATGTGTCTAATAAGAGAACGGCAAATACATGAGCCAAAACTGATAGAACTGAGAGGGGAGATAGATGAATCTACTCTCATTTGGAGGCTTCAACACCCCTTTATCAGATATTGATGGGTCCAACAGGCAGAAAATCAGGGATGACATAGTTTACCTCAACCACACCATCAATCAATTAAATACAATGAATATATATAGAATATACACACTTTCTTGTGAAGCTCACAGGGAACATTCACCAAAATAGACTACATCGTAAGCTGTAAAGCAGGCCTTAACAAATTTAATAAATTGGAAATTGTGCAATGACTGTTCCAATATTACAATGGATTTAAACTAGAAATCAACAACAGAAAGACAATTGGAGGGGTGCCGGAGTGGCTCAGTCGGTTAAGCATCTGACATTTGGTTTTGGCTCAGATCATGATCTCCTGGTTCGTGAGATCTAGCCCCTCGTCAGGCTCCACACTAATAGTGCCAAGCCTGCTTGGGATTCTCTCTCTCTCCCTCTCTCTGTCTCTGCCCCTCACCCTCTCATGTAAGCATGCAAACTCTCTCTCTCAAAATAAATAAACGAACATTAAAAGAAGAGAATGATAGCTGGAAAACCCCCCAAATATTAAACCATGCATTTCAAAAGACACATGAATCAAAGAAGAGATGTTGGGAAAAATTTTGTAAATATCTTAAACTAAATGAAAGTGAAAACACAACTTATCAAAATTTGTGAGATTCAGCAAAAGCAATGCATAAGGAGAAATGTACAGCATTAAATGTATTTGTTAAAAAAGAAAGACCTAAACTCATTGAACTCTAAGTTTTAACCTTAGGAAACTAGAGAAAGAACAAAAATCAAAATTTGAAGTATTAAGTACAATTTAAATCCAAGTAAGCAAAAGAAAAGAAATAAAGATTTGAACATAAATCAATGAAACTGAAAACAGGAAATCAATAGACAAAAGCTAGTTCTTTGAAAAAATCAATAACATTGACGTGTTCAGACAAAGAAATGAGAGAGGACATGAATTACTAATATTAGAAATGAAAGGGACATCACTACATATCCCATGGACACTAAAGGACAATAAAGGAACAATATGAACAACTCTATAACCACAGATTTGATAAGCTATTTGAAATGGACCAATTACTTTAAAGATTATCTGCGAAAGCACACACAAGGAGAAAAAGACAAGTTGAATAGAATTACATCTATTGATTAAAAATTAATAATCTTCCAAAACAGAAAGCACCAGGCCCAGATGAGATCACTGACAAATTCTACCAAACATTAAAGGAAGATTTTATACCAATTATCTAAAATCTCTGTAACTGAGGGAATACTTTCTAACTCATTTTATGAGCTATCACCTTGTTACCAAAACCAGACAAAGACATTACAAGAAAATAAAACCATGACCACTATCTCTCATAAATGTAAATTCAAATATCCCCAACAAAATATTATTAAAGAGAACCCAACAAAATATAAAAAGAATTGTACACCATAGTCAAGTAGGATTTATTCCAGATTTGCAAAGCTCATTCAATGTAACCCGTTACTTCAATGGGCTAAAAAAGAAAAATCACAATCATATCACTAGATGCAGAGAAAGCATTTGAGAAAATTCAGTATACATCACGATATAAAAATATTCTGAAATGTGGAAGAGGGGAATTTCCTCAATTTGACAAAAAATATCTTTATTAAAAAATCAACTTTTAACATCGTACTTAATGGGAAACTGCTAGCTTTTCTACTAAGATGAGAAACAAGGAAAGGATGTCTCCACTCACCACTGCTTTTCAATGTTGCACCTATTTTAAAGCAATAAGAAAAAATGCAATAAAGTATACTAAGTGGGAAAGAGGAAATAAAACTTTGCTCACATGTGGCATGATTGTTTACATAGACACTCTGAAGAGTTGACATACATACTTAAGTACCAACATACAAGCAACCTCTCCTGGGACTAAAGTGATTATAGAAAGGTTGCAGGATACCAAGTTAACATATAAAAGTTAATTGCTTTCCTATATACCAGTAATAAGCAAGTGACATTTGAATTAAAATCACAATATTTATATTAATAATCTCCAGAAGTAAAGTCTACAATGAATGAAGTCATGAAGAACTAAATATTGGAGAGATATTTCATGTTCATAGATGGGAATACAGCAGGTTGTCAAAATGTTGGTTTTCCCCCACTCCTTCTATTTATTCAGTGTAATCCCCATCAAGCTATTTTGAAGACATTGAAAGACTGATTCTAAAATCTGTATGAGGAGAAAAAAGACTTAGAATAACCAACAAAATGTTGGAGAGAAACAAAGTTAAAAGACTGATACCACCAGAAGTCAAGATGTAGTATAAATCAACAGTAATGAGACAGCATGGGATTGGCAAAAGATTAGACAAATCAGTGGAACAGGATAGGCAGCCCAGAAATAGAACCCTATATATATAGTTAACTCATATTTGACAGAAGAGCAAAATGACATTACAATGGAGGAAAGATAAACTCTTCAAGAAATGCTAGAAAAACTAGGCATCTGTATGTAAAAAGAATAAAGTCCAGGGGTGCCTGAGTAGCTGGGTCAGTTAAGCATCTGACTCTTGATGTCAGTTCAGGTCATGATCTCACCATTCATGGGATCAAGCCCCCTATTGGCCTTTGCTCTGGCAGTGTGGGATTCTTCTCCCTCTCTCTATCTCTCTGCTCCTCCTGCGCTCATGCTCACTCACGCACTCTTTCTCTCTCTCTCTCTCTCTTTCTCTCTTGCTTCCCCCTGAAAAAAAAAAAAACTCTAAAAAAAATCTAGACACCCAACTTACACAAATTAACTCAAAATTCACCACACCTAATTGCAAAAACACAAAACTGTCAAGCTCCCTGAAGATAACATAGAATATTAAATGGCTTTTTATATACAATATAAGGACACTATCCATGAAAGAAAAAACTTATAAATTTCATTAAAATTAAAAATTTCTGGGAAAGACATTGTCAGGAAAAAGGAAAGACAAACACAGACTAGGAGAAAATACTTGCAAAAGAGACATCTGATAAAGGACTATTTTCCAAAGTATACAAAGAATTCTTAAAACTCATTAAGAAAACAATCCAATTAAAAAATGGTCAAAAGGCCTTATCTGACATATACAGATACAAAGAAGATATACAGATGAAAAATAATCATGTGAAAAGATGCTCTACATATGTCATCAGAGAAATGCAAATTAAAACAACAGCTAGCCACCGTTGCACATCTATTAGAATGACCCAAATCCAGAACACTGACAATATCAAAATGCTGGTGAGAATGTGTCACAACAGAAACTCTCATTCATTTCTGGTATGAACAGAAAATAGTACAGCCACTTTAGAAGACAGTTTGGTGTTTCCTTAGAAAATTAAACATGCTTTTATCACATGATTCAGCAACTGCACTCTTTGGTATTTACCCAAATGAGTTAAAAACATATGTCTACACAAAAACCCGCACACGGATGTTGACAGCACCTTTACTCAAAATTGCTAAAACTTGAAACAGCCAAATTGTCCTTTATAAGGTGAATGGATAAATAGTGTTATATTCAGACAATGGATGTTATTTCATGCCAAGAGGAAATGAACTATCAGGTCACAACGACATATGGTGAACTTAAATGCATATTACTAAATGAAAGAAACAAATCTGAAAATATACCTACTGCATGATTCCTTTATATATACTGCATGATGTTCCTATAGACATCCTATAGAAAGTTAATTAGGGAGACAGTAAAAAGATCAGTAGTTATCCAGGATTAGTGGGAAGAGAGGGATGAACCGGCAGAACATGGGACTTACAAGGTAGTGAAAATATTCTCTATGATACTATAATGGTGGATACATTCCATTATAAACTTATCCAAACTCATAGAATGCACAAAACCAAGGATGAACCCTAAAGTAAACTATGTATTTCGAATGATAAACACTGGCAAGACCTAAGTTTGTTTATTGTAACAAATGTGTCACTTTGGTGTGGGATATTGATAATGGGAAAATTGATGCATGTGTAAGGGCAAAAGTATATGTGATATCATTGTAACATCCTCCCAATTGTACTGTGAACCTAAAAGTGTACTAAAAAATAGTCTAAAAAATCTCATTGGCTTTATTCATTCAATTAGCATATATTTATATTTATACGATTTATATTTATATTTATATTTATATATTTATATTTATATTTATATTTATATTTATATTTATATTTATATTTATATTTATATTTATATTTATATTTATATTTATATTTATATTTATATTTATATTTATATCCATGATGTTTTAGGCTCTGTGCCAGAGCTGGAGATAGAGTAGCATTCAGGATAGACATAATTCCTGCCTTAATGAGAATAGAGATATTATTCCAGCTAAGTAGGAATGGGTCAGGTGGTCTCTATTGTTTTTCATTTTTTCTTTTTATTTTTTTTCTAGCTCTTCAAGTTTATTTTCTTCTTGTTTTAAAACTCTGCAAGACTTACTCTTTGTCTTAAGCTTTTAGCTGCATTAGAATGTTTAACGAGGTTTATAGTCTTCTAAGTCCCTGTGACACTATTAGCATTAATGAGAGATAGGGACTATTTTTTCTGACGTTTGAGAAGTTTTCTCAGTAAGCTTATCCATGTGGAATACCTTAATATTCTGGATGTAAGTAATGAGTTTTACAGTCAGCAATGTGTGTTTTCTAGAACACAACTATACATGACTATCCTTCAGTGGTTGTAGGAGGCATATATATCTGCTGTGAGTTTCAGTGACTAGAAGTAACAGCAATCAAAAAGGAAAGTGGCAGGGCGCTCGGGTGGCTCAGTCGGTTAAGCGTCCGACTTCAGCTCAGGTCATGATCTCAGAGTTGGTGGTTTGAGCACCACATCCAGCTCTGTGCTGACAGCTCTCAGCCTGGAGCCTGCTTCCGATTCTGTGTCTCCCTCTCTCTCTGGCCCTCCCCTGCTCATGCTCTGTCTCTCTCTCAAAAATAAATAAACATTAAAAAAAAAAAAAAAGAAAAGTGGCTAGTTTTCTCCTGTCCAGTTGAAAATGTGCCAGTTTATGAGCTTTATCAATAAAAGAATTCATTGGAGGAAAATTATTTTTCTTGTAAGGCATGCGTATACTCTGAACTAAGAGTTGTTCCTAAGTGTTCCTAGAAGGACAGCTTTGTATTTTGACTTTCTGATCAAATTAATTCTACAAATTTCATTTAGCAGTATCTGTGCTGCACAATACTATAAAACTTAAAGTATTAGTTACAGAAAAATGTTGAAGCTTATGAAATAATTTCTGGACACAATTTTAAAAAAGCCTCTGGCCTGAATTCTCTTTCTATATGACTTCAAAATTCCTGACAGACATAGTGATTGTGACAGACATAGTGACAGACATAGTGAATGATGGTGCCCCTAAGCTGTGTTTATGGCCTCTTAATTTCAATGATGTTTCACCATAATAACAATATTTGTGATCATTTTAGTTGCAGTTGGATAAGAGCTTTTCTTTGAACAACTGAGGATGGGGCGCCTGGGTATCTCAGTCAGTTAGGCATCCAACTTCGCCTCAGGTCATGATCTCATGGTTCGTGGGTTCAAGCCCCATGTCAGGCTCTGTGCTGACAGCTCAGAGCCTGGACCCTGCTTTGGATTCTGTGTCTCCCTCTCTCTGCTCCTCCCCGACTCACGCTCTGTCTCTCTTTCTCTCAAAAATAAATAGACTTTAAAAAAAATGAAAAAAAAAGTGAAAAACTGAGGAGGATATCATTAAACATGTTAGTAGTAGGATACTTCTAGGATTAAAAAAAATTTAAAAAGCCTCTAACAAGATTTTATAGGCTTTCATTTATATAATAACAAATTAATAATTTTGATTGAAAAATATTTATTAAAGAATTTCTTTTGGGGTGTCTGGGTAGCTCAGACAGTTAAGTGTCCGACTTTAGCTCAGGTCATGGTCTCGTGCTTCGTGAGTTTGAGCCCCACGTTGGGCTCTGTGCTGACAGAGCCTGGAGCCTGCTTCAGATTCTGTGTCTCCCTCTCTCTGCCCTTCCCCTGATCATGCTCTGTCTGTCTCTCAAAAATAAATAAACATTAAAAAAAATTAAAAAAAAGAATTTCTTTCAAGAACTTATTAGCAAATTTATTACTTTTCAAGCTATAAATTTTTACTGAGAGTAAAACTAAAGATTTTTACTATATTCTGTGGTTCTTAACAGTCATTGAGCACTGGTTATAAGGCAGACATTGAATAAAAATCAATAGGAAATACAGGATGAAGATGCTGAATGTTCAATTAGGAAAAGAAATCTAAATATCACAGTACTAACTAAATGAAACCAAAGGTGATTGGTGCTTAGTTATACCAAGGAAGTGGTAAAGTGAAAATAAATATTTAGGAAAACAATGTCACAATCAAGGTGAATCCCAAAAGAGGATATCTATTATAAAATGTGATGTTTTATAATTTTTAGAAAGGTAATATAGTATGTGATGCATTTGATAAGAATCAATGAAATACCAATTTGTAGCATCTCATGAAGCTGAGATTTTCATTAAGATTGTTGTAGACCCTGTTATACTCCATGACTTGGAATGGATCCTCAGATCTAGTTGATTTTTACCTGTGATACATCTTCAGATTCTGTTCATTAATGTCTACTGTCTCTGCCAACTAGCCATATGATGTCTGTCTCACCTGGAATATTAGCCTTCTTCTGAGTTTTTACTTCCCTTCCATGCCAGGTCAAGGAAACCTATATAATATAGTGTTAAATTCTGGCCCTTGGTCAGGAAAGCCTGGTGTTACACCCTGTTTCTATTATTAGTTTGGTGATATTGGGCAAATTACTTAGTGTCTCTGAAAATTGAGGATTAAAAAAATCACATACTTTATATAGTTATGAATATGAAATGCATTAATGCAGGTAGAATGCTTAGTGCCTGGCATGTAATAACAGTGATTTATTCACTACGACTACGTCATAAACATGAGAAGATATTAGATATATCTGAGCAGAAAAGTGACAAAGTCAGTGCTGTTCCTGGAATATTTGCTTATAGAATCCTAAATAGGTTGATATAAAGAAGAGGCCTAGTTATAATCCCTGTACAAAAGGTGATAAAATATTCCAGGCAGAAGGTGATCATTTTAGCTCTGGCTGCCATAGCAAAATACCAGAGACGGATGGCTTAAACAGTACACATTTGTCTTTCCATAATTCTGGAGGCTGGAAGTCTGAGATCAGAGTGCTAATATGGTCACTTTCTGGTGAGAATGCTCTTCCTGGCCTGCAGGTGACTGTCATCTTGCTGTATGCTCACATGACCTCTTCTTTTTTCTCTGAGAGAAAGTTGGAGGGAGAGAGGGAGGGGCAGCCTTCTCTGCTGTCTCTTCTTTGATCAGGGCCAATACTCATGACCCCATTTAATCTTATTTATCTCCTTACAAACCCTATCTCCAAATACAGTTACATTGAGGTTAGGGCTTCAACACCTACCTTTGGGGCGGGAGGAACACAGTTCAGTCCACAGCATTAATGAAGGCCGAAAATAAGCAGTGGGAATGAGATAAGATAAATGGGAGCAATGACTCGGTTTTGTTAAAATCGACACAATCTGACATCTGTCTGGCAAAGGGAGGAAGATAGGCCTCAAATTGAAGATGACTTCAAGATTGCTGGGGCGCCTGGGTGGCTCAGTCGGTTAAGCGTCCAACTTCAGCTCAGGTCACGATCTCGCGGTCCGTGAGTTCGAGCCCCGAGTCGGGCTCTGGGCTGATGGCTCAGAGCCTGGAGCCTGCTTCCAATTCTGTGTCTCCCTCTCTCTCTGCCCCTCCCCCGTTCATGCTCTGTCTCTCTGTGTCTCAAAATTAAATAAACTTAAAAAAGCTGCTGAGGATTCAACTCAGTTTTAAAAAAAGATTGCTAACACAGGTGACTTGAAGAAAGTGGTGGACTCACATGAATTAAAGTGGAAGAGAAGCAATTTGGTGCAGGAAGGTGATGGTTTTAATTGTCACTTTACCGAAGGCAGTTAAAAATTCAGTCACTAATATTGTGTGTACTAAGCATTCTACTGGGACCCTAAAAATGAGCAGTGAATAGAGGTGATTCTCTCTTCAAGGGATTCATAGTCTAGTGAAATGTTGGACTAGAACTTAGTGGAAAAGTCAAGGCCGGAGTTTTGGGACTCACACACCTTGAGGTGTTAGTGGAAATCAGATGTTTGGCAAAGAACCAGGATGATATATGGAGTATGCCTTAATTGTTCCAAATATTACTGTTCCACAGTAATTACTGCATAAGAACTGCATAGGGGTATAAATGAAACATTTAAAAAATATTTTTGTTTAAGAAGAATTTAAAAACAACTGTATTTGGAAGTCAGTGCAGATATTTCATGCCTAGTGAAATGAAGCAAAAATTGAATCCTGGTTAACATTTGTTTTTACAGGGTGACGATGACTGTCACATGCTTCAGGTGTGTCGTGCAAGTAGTTAATATCTGATGAAACACAAATCCAGTTAATACTCTGTTCCCTCTCTTCTACACATAGTTCTTCATCTTTATCCCACAAAGGTGAAATTCACAAAAGAAACTCTTGCAATAGACGTGAAACGACAGTGTTTTCCGGAGTGGTCCCAGGAAACCTTGGTTAGTTCTTTACACAAAGCAGCAGACATTCACAGTAGTTCATGGAGATGTTAGGTTTTACTTAGGTTTCCAATAAAATTCTTTGTGACCCAGGGTGAAAGTGGGAAGTAAGCTGGGATTTTATAGCAAAGGACTTAGGGAGAGCAGGTCATAACTTGTGTTTAAAATGAACTTGTCAATGGTGAGGGGCAGTTTGTACAGCTGCAGGAGAGACTGTGGGAAAGCGTCTAGCAAGTTAATAAACGTATTGTCTTCATTCACAACTTAAAGTTGGAGTATGGTTATAAAACACTCCTTCCTCATTCTCTTCATCTTCACATGAATGGGTTAACAGAAGAAAGGATCATCATTCATGGGTCTGTGAAATTTTTCTTTTTGTCAAGAAAGAAAACTATAGAAATCCTTGTCCATCCTCTTCGTATAAACAATGAAGGAGAAGATATTAAATATTTTTTTATTAAAGACTTTATTTTGTACTAAAAAGTGTATAATTTCCATTTCAGTAGGTTCTTGTGGATGCTAAGGAGTATTTTGTTAACAGAAAATTCAAGCAAAACTTTAGAGAAAATTAAAAAAATCTATTCCAGGTGTCTTGCCCATTAACAGGCAGAGCCAATTCCAAAAGGTCTCAGTCCTGTTTTATGTGTGTATATGTTTCAAATAATAAAAGGGTTTATTGGCAACTTAAAATACATATATTGTACATTATATGATAAAAAGTTCATATTACTCTGAGTACTATAGATCTGTGCTGTCCAATACACTAACCACTAGTCATATGTGACTATTTATATATAAAATAATGTTCTTAAAAGTTAAAAATTTAGTGGCACCTGGGTAGCTCTATCCATTGAGAGTCCAACACTCGATTTTGGCTCAGGTCATGATCTCACAGTTCCTGAGGCTGACCCTGTGTAGGATTCTGCGCTGACAGCACAGAGGCTGCTTGGGATTCTCTCTCTCCTTCTCTCTCTGTACCTCCCCTGCACCTCTGTGCTCTCTCTCTCTCTCTCAAAATAAGTAAATAAACTTACAAAACACTAAATATTTAGTTCTTCATTTGCTTTAGCTGCATTTCATGTTCTCACTAGTCACACAGTCTTGTGGTTACCATGTGGGACAGCATGGTAGAATTTATAGAACATTTTCGTCAGTGCAGAGAGTTCTACTGAATAGTGTAGTGTTTGTCTAAAATTTACTTTAGGCCAAGTGCCTGCCCTGAATATACCATTTAATGTGGAAAACTGAGATTAACTAATTAATTAGAAGTTTTATTAAAAACTTCAAGATAAGGCTAGGTTCTAGAAATAGAGTAGAACATGAGAAAAGTAAGTTGTCTTCTGTGGTAGAGTTTACAGTTCTCAAAATAAATATTTTTCTAAATATCAGACTCTTCTAGGAATCATTTCTTCCTTAGGAATCAGACTGGCATATAAATTTTAACCTTGTTAAACTATGAGCTTGGTACATAGGACTCCACATAATCACGTTAACCCTTTAGGGTGGTTCCTCTAAATATAACCAAGAAATCATGTCCAAGTAATTGTCAAGCAACAAGTCTTGCAATAGGCATTGTCTTCTGTTTCCAAACTGTTACACTGAATGCTTTCATGAGCCATAGATTAAACTAAGGGGGAAGGTGAAATGATCCACACGTTGTGACCAACTGGGAGCTCTGCACTCCATATCTTGTTTATTGTGCCACTAATAAAGTATTATCAGAAATGGATCCTGTAGATTTTCAAGTCCTTGAGGCCAGAGGAGTTGCTATAAAGTAAACTGCAACTGGGTGGACAGAAGAAATGCTAACATGCTGCAGTGCAGCTCTCCCCAGTTCTGAATTTGCCAGCAGTAGACAGATTCACCTGGCATCTAACAGGACAACATCAGGTTGCTCTGTTTGAGGTAAGGCTCCATGCAGCCAGAGAGATGAAGAGACTAAGCCACAGAATGTGACGAGTCTTAAATATGAGTGTCCCTGGCCAAGCTTGTATTTGTTGGCACAAGGATTACCTGTCACACCCAGGGAGTTTAGTTCCACCTTTACATATGCATCGTGATGCTGTCAATGACATTTAGGGACAAATTATGAACACTCAAGAAAGAGTGTACTTCATTAACTGTCGGATGGAATCATTTTCGTTGTCCTTTAGTTTTTATTTTACAGACTGCGGGAATAATGTGGACGATTATAAAGGGTTACAATGAAGATTTAATTCTGTTCATTTGCTTCTCTTTATTTGGTTCAGAGTCTATGTGTGAATGGAATTTACACAATTATCTGAATCTTTATTATGATTTCAGGGACGCTTTACCCACAGAGAACTGTTAACCATTTGTGAATGTCCCATGCTGTTTACACCTCCAAGATTTTACTCACCATACATTTCTGGGATATCCTCTACTTGGGCAACATTTTTAGTCATCCTTCATAATCGAGATCAAATTCTTTCATTCATGCACTCCAAAAATGTCTACTGGATGCTCACTATGTTCCAAGCACATTTCCCAACTTAGGAAGAAACGAATGAAAATAAGAAAGCTTTGCCCTCACGAGAAGCTTACTGTCTTTGGAAGAAGCAATAAAAATAAATATACACAATTTTAAAGGCATGACTGTGTTACATGAAGAAAGCTGATACAGGGTAGAGAATATGAGTGAGTTACCTTAGGTAAGTGTCAGAGAGGCACTTTGAGGAAGGGATAGTTGAGAAAACTTCCAAATGGGGTAATAGATTGAGCCACGGCAAATGTAAAGCTTCTAAGCACAAAAAGACAAGAGTAGTAAAAGCAAAAGTGGTGAGGAGGGCAGGAGTGAGAGAGGAACTCAGAGAGTGAGGCAGAAGCCAGATGAAGTAGGGCATTTTGAGATCATGGCATTGAGTTTACACTTTATGTGCCTGGAAGTCATTGGAAATGTTGAGACAGGAAGTGATATGATCTGTTTTAAGATTTAGAAAGGTCACTTGGCTGCCAAGTGGGGATAGATTAAAGGGTTAGAAATGGAAGTCAGGAGACCAGTGGGGAGATTATCGAAGTATGAAAGATGATGAGGACTCAGTTATGGAAACTAATCAAATTCAGGATGAATTCAAAAGTTTGAGGTTATGTTACTTGCTGATATATTGGGTATGGCATGTAAAGAAAAGATAGGAGCAAAAGATAAATTTTTGTCCTGAGCAATTAGATGAATGCATTCAACTAGGGTAGGAGCAGATTGTGTGTAGAGGTGTCCTATATAGACAGTTAGGCTTTAGCCATCATAAAGCCTTGAGATGCCTACAGGTAGAACTGTCACATAGATAGATGGATACATGCATTGGGAGGTTGGGAGTCAGGAGTATATTGATGACTCTTAAAAGCCAAAAGATTGATTGAGATTACCTAGGGAGAGTGTAAATAGAGAAGAGGGGGAGGTTCAAGGACTAAATTCATGGACCCTATATCATATATAAATAGGAAAGAAAAAGAGCTGACAAAAAAGTAATCACTTCCTCCAATGAACTACCAAAAGCCCAATAATTCTATTATATATATCCCATATGTAGGATATATATCCTATAATATATATAGGTCCTACGACATAGGAATCAGTCACATTATACTGTGGTTATTTTATTTTATTCTTAATGTCTTCCTAATAGGTCTCCTATTTTTCTACCAAGAGTGTCCCTTCCTAAGCTTACCACATAGTAAACACTCAATAAATGTTTGCATAATAAAGGTATGGCTAAATAAATTTTTTTGTGACTTGGCCAAGAAAATTTTCATAATATATTTACGGGGAAAAATGATATAAAATAACATAGATCTATTACTGAAAGACAACGATAATGTATTTCTCTGTCAACAAACATTTAATGCTCTTCTATGAATTCCCTATATGTATTATTGACATGTCACCAACTTTCATTTTGTTTTTATCTCGTCCATACAGATAACTCCTTTTCATTGTTACTACTTTTCTTTAGAGACCAAGCACTTTTTCCATCATGCAATTTATTTCTGTCACTGGCCATGCCTTTGCCACCCATTTCAAATACAGGTCAGTTTCCACAAGGATGCACAGTCACTGTCCATTGCTTCCATGGGTCAGACTTTCCGTGATACACAGCATATGAGGCTAAACACTACAGACTTAAGAGTGTACAGGCTTTCTGATAACACACCTTTGCCAGTGGGCAGGTATCTGCAGATGATTGGCTTCAGGTGTTTGCCTGCAGGAGCTCATTGAAAGTCAATGCAAATGAGGCCATTTTGCCTAGCAGAAGACATTAACCTGCAGGAACCTTGTAGGCACAGGTGTATTTTAGGCCCACAACAGTGTATTTCTTAAACATATGTATGACATTATACATTAATCATAAATACTAGGTCAACAAAGTGAGAGACACTCAATAAAGTAAGTGAAGGAGGAGATGTGTCAAAAAGCAGAATCTTACAATTACAGGGAGTGTTTTTTGTGTCCTTATTTTGTATCCTTCATCTCTGCCCCCATTCTAGCTCTCATTCCACCATGATTGTAAGGAGAGATCATTTGAAAACTAACCTTAAGGCATGTTGATAAGCAGAAAACATAACTGAACCTAAAGTAACTTATTTGAAATTCTATTGTGTTTTAAATATAAGAAATTCATTAAATTTTTTTAAAAAGTCACATAGGGTTCAAAGGCATTTTTGTATTTCTGAATTATATCAAGTATTATACCAAGTACTAAAGTTTAACAATTCAAGGCCACATTGAGCTGCAAATCTGGGTAGTAATTGAACGGCTGTCCTAGGTTTTCTGCTTTTTAAAATTGTTAGCACTTTTAGATATATTTTATCAGTGAAAGTATTAAAAAAAAAACAGACACAAAAACAAAAACCTCACCTCCTTCCTCACCAACCACCTCATGGTGATCCTTTCCTAACCAAGAAGCCCTTCAGGGCTTTCTTAGTCTGCAATTCATGGACATACTCATGCCTAAATGTTGCCTTAGGAACTAACCATTTCACATATGTATGTTCTTTCCCCTCTTCCTCACTTACAACTTTCCTCCAACTAGTGAATGTATTCTCTATTTTCTATAGAACTTTTCACCCCGGCCTCTACAACATGAACCTGTTTCGAATTGAATTGTATAGAAAATTCTTAAAAATAAAAGGTTGCCTTAATGTACAATGGAGTTTAATGTATGTAGTATTCTTGAGATTCAAGACTGTATTGGAGAGGGTCGAAAGGAAGTTATATTGCTTTATGCATATTATGCAGCACACAAATTAAAACATATATTTGACATTTGCAAGGGATTTAGACTCTGCCATAACTTCATACGCAGGTGGGTGCTTAATAAATAATTTTTGGTGATAAGCCAAGAATATGCTGTATATAGGATTTGAGCATATGCTCCCTGATATTAATGATAAAACATATGTTTAAAAACATTTTCATCCAAGCCTGGGACATATTGCCTCCATCTTTTACTGAACATCTCCTCCAAAAAGGCCTTCTCATCTTGAAATAAAAACGTTTTAAAATCTAAGAACATTCCCTTGGTCTAGTTCTTCTTCCTGCTTGCCAATAGCATAACCTTCAAAAATATATGTCTGATAGTGCCTGTCGTGCTTAAAAACGTTCCAAGTCTATAACATGGCACCTGGGACCCTGCACACATTTACAATCTGATCTTAATCTATGCTTTCCCTGTCTTGTTTTTAGTTCCGTTTCTCCACCCACCCTATTATTATACAGCTACCTTGTTCACTGTTCTCTGAACACATGATGAAGTTTCACACTCCATGCTCTTTTTAGTACTATTTAATCAGGCTTGAATGTGTTTTCCAGCCCTGTCTGTTTGGTGAGCTCTTCTTAAAAAGTTTTCTCCTCGGAGATCTCTTCCCACTTTCTTGACCCTTCTCTGCCCTGTCCTACTTCATCTACCAGCTTACATGTGTCAGGTTGGCTGCTCCCTTATTTGTATCCCACATTCACCTTGGCCTATCTTTATGGAGTGTAGGCTGTAGCACAGGTGACGGGGATAACCATGGGTGAGCAACATTCTTTTGGAGATTCTTCACATTTATTCTGCTCATTTTGAATGCTGCATTTATTCTATTTTGAAAATAGATTTTAAATGTCAGAAGTAACATGTTTTTGTGCGAAGAATGTAAGCATTAAAGTTGTACGTGATGAAGCTATGGGGAAAATGTGTAGAGAAAGTAGAAAACTATTCAATTACATCAGTTCCCAAATGCTGAAGTAAACATTTTAAACAGCCTGATGTATATTCTATCAGTGTTTTCTTTTTACATACTTTCTCATATATAGAAAGCCAGATATATTTTTTAAGAAAAATTTTATCTTTATAACGTGCAGCTTGATTTTATTCACTTGTTCTCTTTATACATCTAAACAGCCAGATTGACCTTAAACATTTATGTCTTATTTTATACCCTATACCTTAAACTTTTAATGTCGCCGTAGGTGGCTGTCAATTACTTACTTATTGTTTTTATTGGTATTTAGTCTGTTTCCACTTGTTTAGTGTAGTAAACAATGCAATGGTGTATTTCCTAGAATACATATTTTTTCCCCATGTAGGATACCCAAAACTAGGGACCACCTTGATCAGACTTCTATCCATAGGAATAACAAGAGATTAATTAATCCAGAAAAAAAATTATAAAAAAGGGAATAGTAGAAGGACGCCTGGGTGACTCACTCAGTTAAGCACTCAATTTTTGATTTCAGCTCAGGTCACGGTCTCACAGTTTGTGAAACTGAGCCTCGCTTAGGACTCTGGACTGACATCATGGTGCCTGCTTGGGATTCTCTCTCTCCCTCTCTCTCTGCCCTTCCCCTGCTTGCACACGCACGCTCTCTCTCAAAATAAATAAACATTGAGAAAAGGGAATAGGAGAGACTGATTAAATACAAACTGTGAAACACAAATTGCATATGTGGCTTCCTTATTCAAGCATGATTATAGGTAGCAAACCATAAATACTAATTAGCAGAGTGCTCATATTATTTTCCAATCCCCCTCCTCATATTTGACCTTTGAAGCCTTTAATGTGTGGCTAAAGAAACTGCCTATGAGCTGATCTGATTTGGAATATATCTTTTCTTCAACAGTCAACATTCTTCTTTCTTCTTTCTTTCTTCTTTTTTTCTTCTTCTTTCTTCTCTCTTCTTCTTCTTCCCATGAAGTACTTTGTTCACACTCAGTCTTTTTTTTTTTTTGTCTTTGCATTCTTAATACTAATTAAAGATTGTTTCCAATCACTGAGGTCCAGTCCCTATTGTTCAGGGGCTAAATATTGTCCAGTCTCTGTTAATTTTTTTTTAATGTTCATTTAATTTTGAGACAGAGCGTGAGTGGGGGGGGTGCAGAGAGAGAGGGAGACACAGAATCTGAAGCAGGTTCCAGGCTCTGAGCTGTCAGCATGGAGCCCAACGCAGGGATCAAACCTATCAACGGCGAGATCATGACCTGAACCGAAGTCAGATGCTTAACAGACTGAGCCAACCAGGCACCCCTGTCCAGTCTCTGTTTATAATAGGAGTTACTTTTCTTTAATATGTTGGGAAATGTCTATTTTTTTTTTCCATCAGATTGTGTAGATCATTACCACTTGCAGGGCTCTGAGGAATTCTGCTATCTATATTATTTTAGCTATATTTATGTCTCTGACCAGTTGTACCTTTGGATAGGAAGCTACTTTTAATTTCTTTTCATGCTGCTATTTGCTACTCTTCAGGCAGAGAAAAGAGTGCTGCTTTTCAGAAAGAGAAACTTCCAGAGCTGGGGTGGTCTATTATGTAGATCTTGTGGAGAAGCATTATTCTATATCTCTCAGACCACAGAAGCCTGTGTTTTTACCATTTAACCATCTCCCACCACCATGTTGGAGGCTGTGATGACATCTGTGTTCACATATTATTGTGCCTATTTGTATATGTGTCTTTCCAGAGGGAATGTGAACTACTTGTAGGAAGAATATCTTCCTATTATCCTTCTGTGCTCGGCAGAATACCTGACTCAAATTAATTGCTCAATCAATTTTTGGTGAAAGAGTTACTGTAGGTATAAATAAATTTTCTCTTTATTAGAGATGGAGTTATAAAGTCAGTGCATTTTAAATGTATTTAATGATACTGATTGATTCAGTTGAAATTGTATGTGTTGTTTGAAAAGAAAAAAGATAGCCATAGCTCAGAATTCTTATTCCCAAGTAAAGTTTGAAAATTTTCATAAGGGCTTGAACAGCCTCTTCTTTTGGGTATAGCTGTTTTAAAAATAAGGAAGAGAAGGAAGATTTGGAAAACATTTTTGTTATGAAGCATTGAAATCCAATGGCCATTTTTAATGTCTTGCACAAAAGCAGGATCCCCACCCCCCCAAGGGGAAAAAAAGTGGCTGAAAGAAAAGTTACAGGGCAACTAATATTTAGAGAAAATAATCCTTATTTGGAAAGTGGAGACTGCTTATGCTTCAACTTGAGGAATAATTTCCCCTCATCATAATTAGAGCTTATTCTTTACAGTTATTTTCTTCATCTTTCTCTTAGAAGACAAATTAGAAGGCAGCTAGAAAGGGCACTCTACAATTTTGTCACAACTGACTCTGTTCATTCGTGTTCTCTGTGAATATGTTGACCATCTGATGATAGAATGAACACATAATGGAGGTAGCAAACTACCCGTGCTGTTTAAACCCTTCATTTTCATTTATGCTAGTTGCCTCCACCATACTTCTGCAAATCATTATATTTCTTTGTAGGAACAATTTTGACTGTCATTGCTCCTAGCAGATTTCTTGAAATGTGCTCTTTGAAAAATCTGGCTAGAAATGTTTTCTAAAACCAGATATGCAGTGCTTTTACCCCAGAGCCTGAATGTACTTTGCCTCTCTTGAATGGAAGTAGGAACGAGGGAATACAATCTGCCCTGAATTCAGTCTCCTGTGTAACATGGGGTGATCCGTGTTTTGCTTTCTAGAACATATTGCCTGGTCACTGATAGTGGCTTCTATTATAAGAGAATTCTTTACATACCCACTGAGCTTTGCAGCTATATCCTCTCTGATCATTTTGTATATTCTAACAATTTCTATTGAGTATAATGTGCCCTACTCTGGTTTTGTCCAACCAGAGATTAGTTTTCTCTCCCAATCCTCTCTTGTGTACTTTCTCAATCTCCTTGTTCAGGTAAGTGAACCGTAGAAACAGAAACATCAGCCTCCAAATCATTTCAAAATATTACATGTGAAGTTCTATTTAGGATGTATTTGTCCAGAGGACTATATATATAGTACATAGGTGTGTGTGTGTGTGTTTGTGTGTGTGTATTGTGCTTTGAATTGTTTCCTCACCATGCTAATTGTGAGTGCAGCCAGAACTCTTCATGCCTGCTTCAAGACCTGTAGCCCTGAAGTTCATAATCCAGTGTGTTGGGCGTTTCATATTGATCTGTGTCTTTACAAAGTGTTTGGCTTTTGCAGTCTCCTTCCATAGTGGAGAAAACGAGCAAATATTAGGAGTATAATATATTCACTGCATTGTAGTAACTTTAAAAATATCTAAATCACACACAATGTTTTTAGTCTTTCACATAAGCATTGTATCAATATGCAGGAATCTTCAAGATACAAGGCAATTATGCACCTTTACTGAAACGTTTTTTTTCTTGACTAAAAATACCCACCCAGAAGTCTCAAAACCCCATGGAATTATACCAAACTGGTACTAGGCATCCAATTGTCAATTTTAGTTGACATATTAATCCATCTCTCCCTTGGCTATGCTTTGGTAAGTCAACTGCATTGTATTAATCAGAAGGCTAGTGGATGGAATTGGATAACAATATTGCACAAGGGGAAGAATGTGGGGAAAATACATAAATTCATATCTGGCCTAGCACTGAAGTAGAAAATTCTAAATCTTCGAGTTAGCTGTCAATTTATATGCACTAAAATCAGAAAGCAGCGACCGCCAAAGATACTAGCTGATTTAAATGAATATAATTTTCAAAGAATTTGGAGGGATAGTAGAACTTATTTCTTACAAGCAGACATTTCAAACTATGGGCAGTCTTATGCACACCATAAAAACAGTAAGACTGCACTGTACCTTAATCCGTCAAGGTGGTGATTCTGACCCTGTTCAGTAATTCTAAGTTAACTCCAAACTCTGCTTGACGTTTACTATTAAATGATGTCTGGAAATGTAATTCCTAGCCAGTTTTTTTATTTTCTGGTTTATGGTGTATATCTTGAGGATGAATAACACTTTTCAAGTCATTATTAATTCAAAATATATTCATTATTCTAATAAAGAATTTAGTAGTGCTTTCATTAGCTCTGCCTCTGTAACTCCCCAAAGAGTCGCATCGTATGGATTTATCAAGTCAGTGTATTTTTTATG
The DNA here is from genome assembly GCF_046562875.1 of Panthera onca. Classification (NCBI taxonomy): domain Eukaryota; kingdom Metazoa; phylum Chordata; class Mammalia; order Carnivora; family Felidae; genus Panthera; species Panthera onca. The sequence continues at coordinate 154,016,738 of NC_138346.1, forward strand.
ACCTATTTGATTAGAAGTGATAGAACATTCAAATTATATGACCAAAGTGAGAAATAATTTTCCTATTTTTGAGTTCTGATATATCGGGAGAATAAAAGGAAGCTTCCTTCTTATTCGTCTTCCAAGTAGCCTTAAAATATTTGGCCAAGTTAAAATAATAAATGAAAATTCACACAATATTTTATCTCTAGTAACAACCTAGACTCAGGAATGAATTGGGGATAAATATGAAAAGACAGAAGAATAGGGGAATATGGCACACTAATGGGAATTCACAATTATAATTGTTCCTCACAGAGGTACTTTTAAATTATTTTGTATGTTTGAAAGCTAAATTTTACCACCTAAGTAGTTTTCATTCAGATGACAGAAAACAGCTTAACTTATAATTATAACTAAGTAGGAGACATTTAGCCATTTTCATTTTCCAGGATGGCTGTATAGAATCTCCTGATATGTCTGTAAATATTAAGAAAAAAGAAAAAGTATAGTCCATTTCTTAGTGACTTATAAGCTATATTTGTCACCATGTAATAAAATACTTCTCATCTATGTTTCAGTCTCAGTGTCACTTCTCTCTCTCTCTCTCTCTCTCTCTCTCCCTCTCTCTCTTTCTTTCTTTCTTTCTTTTTTTTTTTGGGGGGGTAATTGTTAATAACAAAACATCTGGATTTTAGGCATAGAAATAAAAGGAAAATATTGTGTACATAGAATGGAATGTCTCTCCAAACCATGTCCACTAAAATGTACATATACTGCTCGAATTCTAAGAATGCTGCTTTGTAGTTTATGGTCTAATAAAATTATGGATAAATTCTAGAATAACGTTTTAAAAAGCAAGCTTATACTTGTAGAGTCTGAAAGCTGTGTTTACAGACACAGAGTTTGTGGATTTCAACGTGACAGTAGGAAAAGCTTTTCAGCAACAAAGTAATGGTGGATGGAAACAGTCTAGTTCATTAACATCCAGTTCTTCAAGACCCCAGGGAGGGGATAGTTAGAGCCAATTCTTCATAGGTAGCAGAGTATCTCTTAAAGACATAGCTGTAAAATTAATGCGAACTTATATATGGATGCCAAAGTCTGTAGTATCATCTTGCAAATCCCGCATGTCTTTAGTACACTGATATTTTACAGTGAACAAACAATTCACAATTTAGGTAGATAAAAAGAGATATACCTAAGCTGCTTTCATACTTGAAGGAGAATTAAAAAAAAAAATCTTGATGCTAAATTCTTTGTATCTATGTGCAGGACTGTAAGGACTATAATATATTCCCTTGCTTGAGATAAAACATTAACATCAATCCAAATCACTAAAGAAAGTCCAATTTTCAACAGGAATTTTGGATAATTTGAGATCATCATAAAGATAAGCCCATATTCAACAGTGCACCTGATGTGTTTGGAGTGATTGCCTTGGATGCTTGCATAGTAGCTGTGCCCTAACTTCTGAATATGAAATGTTTTGCAATATATCAACACTAAAAATATGCCCAATCCAAAATAAAATTGTACTCAGTTCTTTTGTTCTTTCTACCATATAACTTTAAATCATTTCTTAGAAATGATTGGCAGCTTGATTTCCAATTTCACAGATTTTAGAGGGAAATCAAATTCCTTCTTGTTGAACCATGCATTTTGCATGAACTTATGCATTTAATTTGTTCTACCATTTTCTTGTTGCTGGGACACATATTCAGCAGGTTTTGTCTGGTTGTTTGTCTATTTTTAGCATTGCTTTGATTTTTGTTTGTTTGTTTGTCTCAACTACTGACATATAATGATAGGACAACTAGCACCATTGGCAAGAGCTAGGGAATTTGTTATAACCTCAGATGGTGGCTTTTTTAAAGGCAAAATCGGTAAAGAGAATGCTGGAGGTACATCCAGAAATTACACAAAAATCAAAGTGAATGACATTAGACATTTATAGCACATATTGTACAAACCTTAAAATGTTGCCTTTCAAATATCCATACTTCATCTCTCAGGAAGGAAAAGAAAATAGATGCCATGCAGTTAGAAAGGCAAGTCTTGTGATTATAGAAGTGCATGTGTTTTTATATTTTCAGGCTACTCAGATCTTGTCATACTGATGATTGCCAGTCTACTTAGGGAGAGAGAGAGAGAGAGAATGAGAGACCAAGAAGCAAGACTTTGCTTCCTATACTGTGCTTATCTCAGGGGACTTCAGGGTTTTCTTTGTACATTTTACCCTTGCTACTCTCAGAATGTTGGCTGTCTAAGCTCTGCTCAGTTACAAACCTAATTTATAAGTCAACAACATAAAGACAAACTCAGTGCTAAGTAGGAATTTTTAAGAATTACTTGTGAGCTTATCTGAACCAAGTAATTCATAGTTTATAAAATCTTACTTTAAAAGTTTACCTTTTAGCTACTTCAACATAGCAATTAAATTAGATAACACAAAAAAATAGTAGTTAAATTAGATAACACACAAAAAATAGAAGTGTTTTCATAAAGCCATCAAACTAAAAAGCTAGCTCTCATTGTGTTATGAAAATCAAATTGTATTCCTGCTAATTTTCTTTGTTCTTATTTATTCACTGGCTACATTGTCCTATCCAGGCTTCTTTATTGTGTCATTAATTATTTATAAATGAATACTGTTACAGTAACCTTTTTGCAAACATCCAACTAAAATGCCTAAGAAAAGATGTATTCTGGGACTAAATTGACAAAGAGTTGGTAAAGGTATTGCTGAATCAGCTAAACATAGCATACTGCTTAGAGTAAGCATTTAGGGTTCGCACACACAAATCTAGTTTTCTTTTCCCAAGTTACTGTCAGTTTTGTAAAATGGCAGGTTAAACTGATGTTTCTGCTCTTTCATAAATGTTTATTTGAAAACGATTGGGTACTGTCAATTGAAGTCATGCAGAAAAAAAGGGTAAACCAATGAGAGACTCTATCTTGTTAATTACTACCTAACATTTGAAGGTCTTATATTATCAAGTATGTTTAAAGATTTGCTCGTGACAGACGATCATTGTAATGAATGTGCCTGGCACCGTATAGACTTTAGTAGAGTAAGTTTACTGTGGTTGTAAAAATGGGCTTTGATTTCTGCCCACTTTGACCTCTTTCATGGAGATAATCACTAGATAAGGATAACCCGGAATTTATTTATTATAATGGATTTGAATGTAGCTCCAAAGTGTGTGCCATTTCCTACTGTGTCCCATTTGACTTCCTCCTCAGCTTTCCTTCTTCCAATCTCATTCTCTCTCAGTTTTAATTTTTAGGCTAATCCTGTGGATTCTCCCTTTTCTCCTGCCTGTTCCATCTCTGCTTTATTCCCCCAAATTTCCAAAGTTGTATTCTGCACATTAAAGTCATTCAGCAGATCAGGTACTCCTGAAAAGAAAACCATCCCACTTGTTTCTGTCCCTTTAACTCTGTCATATTCAATAAGAAACATGGAACTTGCTAAATTTTCTATCAGGACTTCTGTTGTGGTGCTTAATATTTTAATACTGCATCTGAAGTTCCTGACATTTTAATTCCATTTGTTTCACAAAGTTTAGGTGATTTCTGCTTTAAGAGATTTGAAATATCACCTCTGTAGATAAAATAGGATTAGAACAATCTAAAATTTGAGAAACCACTGACTTTGAGGTATGTCAAATCTATAGCACCTAGCAATATTGGGTGTCTACTTAAGATAATTTGTTATAACAGGTTCATATTTATAATTATTTATATTACAAATAATATGAATCTGCATATATTAGCATAATATAGAATAGAAGGCTATTTATACCTTTAAATTATTAAAAATATTCACTAGAGTTACTTAAAAACCAGAGAAAATAGAAAAGATACAAAGAAACAGAAAAGTGATTATTATTAATAAGCTAGTACCCATTTACACAATTATGTTCAGTCTTTCCTTTATGTATGTTTTCAATCACAAGGTAATCCTGAACATGCAAGTTAGTATCCTGCTTTTGAAAACATTTAGTCGTGTCGTTTCTGATCACAAGCACTTTCTAATGACATTTACACAGTGATTAGAACAGAGACTCTGGAGTCCATCTTCCTAGGTTTTACTCCTGCCTTTGCCACTTACTCTATGTGAAGTTATTCAATGCCTGTCATATAATTTGTGCTGTATAAGGGTAAGCTGTTCTTTTTGTTTTTAATTTTTTAAATGTTTATTTATTTTGAGAGAAAGCACGCAGGGGAGGGGCAGAGAGAGAGACAGACAGACAGACAGAATCCCAAGCAGGCTCTGCACTGTCAGTGCAGGGATGTGGGGCTCGAACTCACAAACCATGAGATCATGACCTGAGCTGAAATCAAGAGTTGGAGGCTTAACTGACTGAGCTAAGCTATTCTTTATAAATATTTTAGACCACTTAGTATTCCATTATAAATTGTAGCATTTCTTATTATCTTATTCTTATTATCTTATTATTCTTATTATTTATTATTATCTTATTAATGCTTTTCATACTGTTTGATAGGTTATATTTAGTTTTTGCTATTATAAATAATTCTGCAAGGAACATCTTAAAAAGTTACCTTTCGTTTCCTCCCCAGATTTATGCCTGTTTCCCTGAAGAGAGATTCATAGATGGGGAATTACTGGGTCAATAGGAATTGCTATTTAAATGTGCCTGCTACATATTGACGAATTAATTTCCATAAATGTCACCACATTATTTTTAAGCCATCTATGAAGAAGCCATACTCACTTCATCCATGTCACATGATATCCTTTTGAAATGATGCTCCTTTTAGTCTCTTTATTGACACAAATTTTTCTCCCCAGATTTAGAGAGGGTTTATAGTTCTGGAAATGATTGTGTTAGTGTAGACGTGCAGTGTGCCCTTTACTAGGCTTGCATCTGAAACTTCTCCGGTAAACCAGAATTGTTTTCCAGAATATAAGAAAGATTTTTTTCATATTCTATTCATTTGTTTGTTTGTTCATTCATTAATTCATTCGTTCTGCTTATTTACATGAATAAAGAATATATACTTCTGCATCAGAGCCACTCCAAGTTATGCCGGCCAGTGGTTCTGCCCAAATACCCATTTTACGATAATACATGTAATGGTTAATGGTTTTTCTTGATAAACTTGATTCATCTCCCTTATACATCATGAGTAAACTTTACTAAACACTATATGCTCAGGATTCTTCGATTGTGTGTGTGTGTGTGTGAGAACTTGTTTTGTGGTTGTGAGCCCCTGTCAACTAGCCTCTCTACTAGAAAGCAAACTCCTCACAAGCAGATAAAGGATAGCCTTTGTTTTAAATTAAAAACAAAACAAAACAAAACACGTTAAGGTGGGGAGCCTGGGTGGCTCAGTTGGTTAAGCGCCTGACTCTTGGTTTCAGTTCAGGTCATGATCTCATGGTTTGTGGGATTGAGCCCCACATCAGGCTCTACACTAGCAGAGCAGATCCTGATTGGGATTCTCTCTCTCCCTCTCTCTGTCTCTCCCCTGCTTGCTCTTTCTCTTTCTCTCTCTCTCAAAAAAATTTTTTTTTAATTTAAACAAATAAAAAAAACATGTTAAGGAAAAAAGCATAGGTGTGTATAAGTAAGTATGGAGTAACGTAGATACTTTTAAATTCTCAATATGCACTGAAACACGCTGATGGGTAAATTAATTGTCTCAAGAATTATCTGAAGACTTGGTAGGCATTTGAAACTAAAAAAGATTAAGGCCTGTGAAGTATGCTTTGACCTCAGGTAAGAATTTCAGTTAAGGTGCTCTTTTTCTGAATTTATTCCTCTGATTTCCTCCTCCAGGGTTTTAAAGACTGTCACTTCTTTAAGTGTTCAAACAAACAAACAAAACCTTGCAAGAAGTGTAAACACAAGGGTGGGTTTGAGAGTTGTAAAAATTAACTTGGGTCTAATTTCTTTAGTTTGGGTTTGTAAAGTATATTTCTAGAAGTAAATTGCTGCTAATGAAGTTTCATATTCCTCCCCAGTTTTTGTTCCTTTCAGTAAAACTTTATGTAGAAAACTCACATTTTAAAGTAGCCTTATCCTTATACTCATAGGCCAAATGTTATCAGCTTAGAAATTCTCGAAGTTCAGCAGGTTTTTTTTTTTTTTTCATAGATTACAAAAAGTCCCAAAGTAGAATTCACTTTTTAAAATAAATTGATATATTGGATTATCTGAGATCACTAAATAACATGAGCTGCATAATCTAACTTTGTAGGGAATTTAAAATTTTTGGAGAGAGTTGCTATAAGGGGAAGATAACCATGTATTTTCACACCTCATTTTACTTAATTTTTCTAGCTTCTACATATTTAAAAAACTTAAGTTTATTTATTTTGAGAGAGAGAGAACAAGCAAGCATAAGCTAGGGAGGGGCAGAAAGAGAGGGAGAGAGAGAATCCTAAGCAGGCTCCATGCTGTCAGCACAGAGCCTGAGGTGGGGCTCAATCCCATGAAATATGAGATCATGACCCCAGCTGGATGCATAAGTGGGCCACTCAGGTGCCCATCTGTTGCATATTTCTAACCCACCTGCTTTACCACTTGAAAGTTAACCTTAGTTTTCTCATCTACATCCTTAATAAGGGACCTCATGGCACTGTTGAGGGACAACTAAAAAAAAAGTCTAGATGCAATGTTTGATATTGTGTTTGAAACCTAAAACACACTAAGTAATATTAGCTACTATCATTATTACTCACAGTGACTTGTTTCCTAATTAAAATAATGATATACATTATGAACAATACAGTAAAAGAAATTACCAAGATTCTTTTACTCAAAAGATAGTTTGCTTAGTGTTGAGTAGTCTGACTTCATTTAGCTCTGTATTTCCTCATAGAAGACTGCTTTCACATCCCCAACTTCATTTGTGGGTGGACATTTGATTTGCTCCTATTAGAGAGGAATGGCAACTGTGTTCTTAAACTTTCTAGGTTGGTGATGCTTTTGGTGTTTCCATAGTCATTGCATGGCACTGTGAGGTCAAATAAATGCCTGAGTTTTATTTAGTAAGAAGTAGTTAGGTCCAAAGTATTTAATAAGAGTTTGAAAAAAAAATGCATAGGAACTAAAAGGAAGACTTATTTTCAAATACATATTGTTACATATGTTACATATGGAAATGTCCGTACCTGCTGAGTACTGTTCACTTCGGTAGTATAAGCCAATCTGATACCACCATCTTAATTTCCTGTCACATAGTGCTTTTTGCTGGGACTTGCTTCTTATCATAGCAATTGCCAAAGAAAAAGATGACATCAAGAGGAAAGTAAAAATCTAATATTGCAACTATGAAGTACCTCAGGCTAGCAGTTGGTGTGGTATTCAATAGATCTGAGGTAGAGGAATACCTCAAAATTTTTAAATATTCCACAAGGGTTCTGTGAGTTTCTTACAGTGGTCTAGGGTACCTTCGTGCAGTTTAGAATCTGGGAGACTATATGCGCTGGTCTTCAAGCCACATTATTCATGTCTGAGTTGTCCTCTCTCATCCTGGAAGAGAATTCTCTGGAATTGACATTTTTATTTAGGTACTTCCAATTGTAGCTGAGAAAAAAAAAAAAAAGTTACACAGATTTGTCACTAAAATTTGACTGTATCATAAATTTCTGACTGTTTCTTATCTGATTAAGAGAGAGGAGGAAGCAATATTATTGACCTATATGGGTTATTATAAGTTCTCAAATAGATTCATTCTTACTCCTTCTGACATTAACAGCCATAAAACCTTGGGAAATCACTTTGCTCTGTGGCCTTAAATTTCCTCATGGATGAAATGAGGGTATTGAGCTAGGTAGTCTCTGCATAAAGTTCTAAGACAGATTTTGTTTGTTTGTTTCCGTGACACTAAGTAGGTAGAAGATCTCTTTTGTTCTGTTTCCTCAGCACAAAGTACCTTGCTAGCTAGTATACTGTAGATATTGGCATTTACTAGTAATTTAAATCACACACACGAAGCTGATTTGTATTATCATATCTTATTTCTAGATATGCTTGTTTTCAGTTTTCCTTTCTTTGCAATTTCCTTGATTGAAATTAAATCACAGGCAGCAGATTTTTTTTTTCTTTCTTTTTTTATCTTGTGAACTGCTATACACACAAAAATCTATCAAAATCTTCAATAATGGAAAAGTCAGCAGTTTGGAACTATGATTTTCTTTCACAGTAAGTTATGTAGGTCAAATTTCTTTTAGAGAAAAAGGATTTCAGTATCTAGTGTTAATTCATATGTGAGTATAACATCAGACATAATTTAGTCATCAAAATTTTGGTTCTTTTTTGACTATATTTTCCTTAGAACACTTAAAAAGGAACAAATGAGAAACAGAATCTCAATCTATTTCATTGAACAAAGGAAGAGAAAGAAGAATGGATATCTCTAAGGAGGATGGGTTATAACACATTATAATCTAACCCAACCAAAGTTGGAAGAAGAAAGTTTAATTTATACACACACACACACACACACATACACACACAGATATATATATGTGTGTGTGTGTGTGTATATATATATACATACACATATATATATAGGGGCGCCTGGGTGGCTCATTCGGTTGGGCGTCCGGCTTCGGCTCAGGTCATGATCTCACAGTCCGTGGGTGGGTTCGAGCCCCATGTCGGGCTCTGTGCTGACCGCTCAGAGCCTGGAGCCTGTTTTGGATTCTGTGTCTCCCTCTCTCTCTGCCCCTCCCCTGTTCACGTTCTGTCTCTGTCTCAAGAATAAATAAATATTAAAAAAATTATATATATATAGTATGTACATATTATATATGTATGTATACACACACATATATATGAAGTTTATATATTCATGAGTATCAGTTACCCATTGAAAAATATAAATTTTGGAAATTTGCTAAAACCTGTTGATCAATTTAGAATGAGGAACATGCTCAAAAGGGAAATTTGCTCATACAAAATTAAATATTCTTTAGAAATATGCTTTGGGTTTTCTAAAGTTCATTAAGTAGTGGGTAAAAAGAAGTCTAAGACGTAATTCAGATATTTCTGACTTTCTTCAAAATCTCACCTAGTATTGTGTAAAAGTCCTCAAGAGCATCTCAGTGGCCCAGAGCACTCTTTTATCATCCTTATTCACTTCTCTTCTCCCCATTACTTTTTAATATTTTAGAAACCACTTGGATGTGGTTCCCAACTGTTGCAAAAATCATTGGTGATATGTGAAATCTACTGTGATAAATAGCAATGAGGAGATTGGCATTGCTTAAAATGCCAGAAAGTCACCATCTCCAATTTTTAAATATTTGACTCTAAAATATGCATTTATAACCTTGGCTTCAATTTTGATCTCAGGATTTAAAAAATCTATGGGGCATCTTTGGCTAGATCTTATATATGTTCTTCCAGTGAAGCAAATTAGAACTCAATAAATTTCCTATGAGATCTGCTTGGCCCTTGTACTTCCTTCCCATTGTAGTTACTGGCATCATCATGCCTCCAATAATTCAATTAGAAAATGGGAAGCCATTTTCAAGTCCAACTTTTTCATCAACTTTTACATTCAACAGGAAACTGGGCCCTGTTGATTTTTTCTCTATGATATCTATGATATCTATCTGCTACTCTTAGGAATCTTCCTCCTATGGTGCTAACCTCATTAGTCGTCTTCATATTCTTCTCTCATGTTTATTTTAATCTATATACTAGCTCCATAATTTTTCTTATGTAATTGAAATCTGTCACTCTTTGTTGCCTACAAAAACAAATAACAGCAACTAAAAACCCTTTAAACTTCCTTTGCACTTAATTCTCAATACAATCTGATCTCTCTACTACTTTCTTAAATTTATTTCCTGAGATCTCCCTTTCATAATCTAAGTTTTCTTAGTTATGGACAGACTCACCATCCATCTGTATTTGTCTGACAGCCCCTTTGCCCAGACACAGAATTCTCCTATCTCAACCTGAAATGCTAAGAAACTCTTCCTTACTACCTCAAATGCCTTCTTCAAATTTTGTTCAGTTTTTCTTTCTATTTAAGACTCAGTGTTTAGGGAATCTTACCCAATACCAAACAGAATTAATTCCTTTTAAGTTCCTGTAGCATTTAATTTTTAGTTCCATAATATTATAGTCTGACATGTCATGGTGACCGTCTCTCCCATAAGCTTGTGATTTCCTTGAACAAAAGACTAAGTATCTTCTTCTTTGTACTAAAATGGAATTTTACATGAGATGCATGCAGAATAAATAGTTGTTACACTGAATTATATTGTAAATTGAGCAAACAGAATTATTAAATCACAATGCCTCTCACAACAGCAGTAAGGGTGCCACTGCCATTTTAAGAAGCCACCGAATTGGAAGCTGCAGACTATTGAACCTCACTGTCTTTGACCCAGTGGGGAATACTGTCCACACCACTGCAGGGAGTCCTCTAATTAGGATCCTTGGTGCTTCTTCTATAAACCTTATCATCAAAATGGATGCATCATATTTGGCACCCCTTGCCACATAACTCAGTTCCAAATCTGACACAACATGCACTTGGCAGAAACTAAATTACGACAGAGCTCTAGATATGAGGAGACTTAGAAATGGAATTTTTCTTTTTTCCATCCTGTGTAGTACAAGAGAGTACAGTAAAGCATATTTGAAGCCAAGGTTGCGTGCCAGTGCGTGTTACCTAAAAGTCCTTGCATCCATAGCTACTGTTAATCCTAAATCTAAATTTCAGAACAAGAACAACCAGAACTACAACATGATCCTAGCTAACAGGATGCAACTGCCCCTCTATAGATGAAAATAACTCCTATCAAGCACTGTTTCCATCTTTGTGTGATCATTTCTAATTCAGTCACAGCCCTACCTTAATATTGCAAACCACGGGTACAAATATAAAATTAACCACCATCCACAATGAATATAAAATTATGGGATAAAGGAAGAGATAGAGGAAAATGTAGTTAATAGAAAAACACACATCACAGAACAAGGAAGAATATGTGATTATCTACTGAAGACCTCATTTGTGCAGCTGGTAGTGATGCCGTGGTTGTTACTGATGGTCTCCCTCCTCTTTCAAGTCCGTGTTTCCTTTGGTTCTCATCCAGAGTCTCATAGCATTCTTTATTTGGGAAGGAGACTCAAACATTCATACCTGGAGGGTCAGAACTGTCAGAAGTTCTCCTTATGTTGAGGTGCTATAGTTTTTCCATTAACTTTTTAGCAGAAGATAGGACAGTTCTGTCAGAACCACCAGATGATTCACTGGGTTCCAAATCTTTTCTATGTCCTAATATGCAGCGGCCACCCTCTTTCCCAAGATTGATGAGGATCGATAACCATAGCCCACCATAACCTTCTTTTTGTTCATGTTGATTATTAAATGTCACGAGACTGTAGCGTGGCCAGGTGGCAGGCTCCACTCTCAGTCCAACAGAGGTATCATTATGTTCCCTTGTGGAAGAATTTCTTCCCTGGGGACTAAAATCGATAACCAGGAGAGGCCAAGATCACAGGGATTAGAAGTGACATTTTTTAAAGGGGTTGTAAAGTGGAATACTGACAAATGTAACTCCTATTCTTACAGGTGCTTCCCAGACCCACGAATTTATTACTGCTGTGGCAAAAACAGCACCATGATACCGGTGGTTGGTTAACATTATCATACATCACCAAATCTTATAAGGCTATTTTTCAGGTGGTACCATTACTGAGTAGTAAATACGGTCTTCATTATTTTGTAAGGCTCACAGTCTCTGGATGATGGAGCACGTGCTAAGACTATCGAATTGTGTGATAACTATCCCCTTGCTCTGCTTTTTTTGCTATAAAGTGAGAGTCTTGGTCAGAAGCAATTATGTGTGGGGTATATTAGAGTGAAGAAGGCATTTAGTAAGTTTATGGATATTGTTTGCAGAATTGTTGTGGGCAGGAATGACAAATCTGTATGCAGAATAAGTGTATGTTACAATGTGGGCAAATTGCTACTCATTCTGTTATCAAAGAGGTAACGTTTTGCCAGGTGGTAGGCCTTTTTTTCCCAGTTATGGTGCCATATTAGAGGCCCACCATTACTTTTTTTTCTCTGCTAACAGAGCACTGAGGCTAGAAAATACAACATTTATCCCAGATGTCTCTGTGGCCAGCTCGAAACCAAGAATTCTATTACTAAGGAAGCTGTCAGAAAGCAACTTGTAGGCTCTGCGGCAATACTTAGTCCAGTGATACATATTTAAATCTAGTCTCAGTTTGAATGCAAATTATTTTAACAATAGAAGTGAAATTTATAAAGCATTTTAAATTAAATGCTTATATGGGACATCTGGGTGGCTCAGTCAGTTAAGCCTCAGTTCAGGTCATGATCTCACAGTTCGTGGATTCAAGCACCCTATTGGGCTCTTTGCTGACAAAGCCTGCTTGGGATTCTGTCTCTTTGCCTCCCTCCTGTTAGCTCTCTCTCTCAAAATAAATAAACTTAAAAAAAGTTAAATGCTCATATAACTTTATTGAGCAATGGTGTTAGATCATTTCACACAGAGTCTCACTGGATTTTCAAAATAGTCCATAAGATTAGTTTTAATATAGTCATCTAAATCTTTGTTTTAATATAGTAATTTAATATAGGCATTTAAAAAGTTAAGGGATTTTAAATATTTTGCCTATGATCAGAGGGTCACAACTAGAAAACAAACTCAGTACTTTTCAAACTCTATCACTGTTTCTTTTTTTCTTAAATGTTTATTTTTGAGACAGAGTAACAGTGGGAGAAGGGCAGACAGAGAGGGAGGGAGAGAATCCCAAGCAGGCTCTGTGCAATCAGCACAGAGCCCGATGCAGAGCTGGAACTTATGAGTTGTGAGACCTGAGCTGGGACCAAGAGTTGGACACGTAACCAACTGGGCCACCCAGGCACCCCACTCCCACTGTTTATTAAGCAGAGATACTGTTTAACTTATTATGTGATCGCTTCCAGTGGCTGAAATTTGTTTACAGTATTTATAATGTACCAGGCACTAGGTTAGCATATAGTTTCTCATTTAATCCTCTTATTGACCACACGAAATACACATGCTGTCTCCATTAAAAATTTTTTTTTTAATGTTTATTTATTTTTGAGAGAGAGAATGTGTGAACGGGAGAGGGCAGAGAGAGAAGGAGACACAGATTCCGAAGCAAGCTCCAGGCTCCAGGCTCCAGGCTCCAAGCTGTCAGCACAGAGCCCGATGTGGGGCTTAAACTCATGAACTGAGATCATGACCTGAGCCAAAGTTGGATGCTTAACTGACTGAGCCACCCAAGAGCCCTGCTATCTCCATTTTGTACTTGATAATATTGAAGCTTAAAGAATTTAAACAACTTACCCAAATTCATGGAATTAATAAGCAGGATTCAGTGCAAGGCCATAAGACATCAAGGCACAGACTACTGAATACATACAATGCTGACTTTGGAAGTAACGTTGGATGAGAACCAGGTTAACAACTTAGATGATAGCAATTTATTTTAAGAGTTAGGGAATGTAAATTAAAGAGACTACTTTAAAGAAATACCCATTTCTACATGAGATTTTTATGCACAGTATAAAAAATAGTGTAAATAAAAATTCAACATAATTTATATTCTATAAATATATTGAAGTGTGAATATCAATAAATTCCTTTTAAATCTAATTTATTAGGCTCAGTTTATAGGTGGCTCAGTTGGTTGAACATCTGACTCTTGATTTTGGCTCAAGTTGTGATCCCAGGGTTGTGGGATCAAGTCCCGCATCAGGCTTTATGCTGAACATGAGCCTGCTTAAGATTCCCTCTCTCTCACTCTCTCTCTCTCTCTCTCACTGTCTCTCATTCCCTCTGCCCCTCTTACCCACTTGTGCTCTCTTAGTAAAGTAAAATAAATAAAAAATATATGTTATTTTTAGAACCTAATTTATTGTGGAAAACAAGCATTGCACACATGTGTAATGTCACTTTAAAGACAGTTATTCAACTTTATGTAAATATATCTTTAAAAAAGTCTTTTTAATAGTCATTTTATGATTTAGATTTATGCTTCATAAATGAGAATTGACATTTAAGTCAGACATTTTATTGGGAATTATAATTTTTAAAAATAATTCAACATTTCTATGAAATGAAAGTTTAAATGTTCTGACATATTTTAGGAGTTTTTAAGTGAAGAAAATCTTCAAGTATCTTACTGTGCTCTAAATGTAGGAAAGGTTCATGTACAATACAGATCAAATACTTTATCCAAAGGGGGGGAAAAAAAGCAGCACTCTGAGAATAGTAAAATGCTTAGTTTCCATGGAATGTGTTTGACAGTAAGATTTTTAAAAGATCTAAGGGGCTGACCTTTCTCCCCCACAAACTAAGTAGACTTTTTAAAAATGAGCACATCTGGTTTATGTTCCTAAACCTCTGGCCTTTAAAAGCTTTGTTCCCAATTCACACAAAACACCATTCAGGATTGCTTGACATAGTGACCCTTCCCTGTAGGTGGTTAGGTGAATAAAATGATTAAATACAATCAGGAATTCAATATGTACGTATATAGTAAAGTTAACATTTGCATCCTGAAATGACTAGTAAACAGTTGCTGTTCATGGGCATTATCTTCAGCACTTTTACTTTTTGGAAGTTCTAATTATAAAATATTATTTTGCAAGAAGCAAATTTGTCTTTTTTTGTAAATAATTACACCAGAACTACTATCTAGCAATTTAGAACAAAGCCCATGGTGTTAAAAGCAGAAGGTTTTTTGTTTTATTTCAAAGCTCAAATGCTGTCACTGGGGGAAAAAAGGAAAAAAAGAAAAAAAAACACCCAAAGGGTAGTCAGGTTGGATCCATAAATCCAGATGGCCGTTCAACATTTAACAAACTCTTTGGTACTCAATTGAGTTAAACATTAAATGGTGCATTGGCAAGGACGATTTCATTTCTATGAGGCCCGCTAATAAAATGCTCAGAGTTATTTGTGTAGAGTGTAATTCCTTGTGACTTTGCCTTCCATTTGCCTTGAGGACATACCAGTTTAAAAGTGTTCACCACAGTACACCATGCATAACAGGTAATCTGCCTAATTAAGTCCTATAAGGATGTTCTAAGTAAAATGCTGAAGAGCTTCCATAACCCCTGCTTCACCCTCCCCACGCACCAGAGCTTCTGAGATTGAGAAACCCCAGCCATTAACTCAAGTGTTTACACTTGAAGCTGAAATTCTACTTTGCCAGAATGGCTCATTTCACATTTTACAAATCTGTTTTCTCATTTGTAGGCAGAAAGAATCTGTCAATTTTTTATATTATAATTCTCAACTTGTTCTGATAGTGAATGATCTAACATATAACTGCAATTCGTATTGCAAAAATCACACTGGGACTGGGACTGCTATATTCAGAGACCTAATAAGATTTACATCCATATTTTGAGTGCATTCATTTGGTATATTTCAATGAATTATTAATTATGACCAACAATAAAATATTATTTTGCTCAGATGCACAGCAATAGGAAAGATGCCCAAGAGAAATTTATCTGACAGCTCAAAACAGAATGGCCAAAATCCACTCATAGGTTACTCATCCAACACAGCGTGAAGCGTATTTGCCCATCAAATGCACTCAGTGAATGTTTTTCTCAGCTTGTCAATGTTTTATCAAGAGAATAAAAGCCAAACTTTGGGATTCAGATAAGAAACCCAAATTTAATGATTAAAAATAAAATATGGTAGGTGAATAATAAGCTTCTTGGAAAGCTCAATTATTCTAGAAATTGATAACAATGATTTTTATTCAACTCACATCAATATAGCTAGAATGATTATACTACATAGTCAAACTGCGTGTTATATATTATTTAATCTACTTCTATTGACACAAAATACTCAGTACTTTTATCACACTACTTTATAATCATCCTTTCCATTCTACTCAGTAAACCTAAAAGAGAAGCATATTAATTACTGACTCCTTATTTTCTTTTACTGCACACAGTGGACTGATTGCCAAATCAGTTGTACTTCTTCATTCTATATACATCTTTTAAGTTTGTTCCTTCTTAATTTGTCCTCAGGTAGACTGCTCCAAATGGGCTTCTGGCAGCATTTTTTTCCTCACCTATACAAATAGTTCAGTAATAAGTCCTCTTCTGTTACCTGGCAGCTGTCTTAGAGACATCCTCAGAGGTGTCGACTAGGGTAACTGCTAGTTACTGATAGGATCCTCAGGCCATTTCAGTTGCAACATGTCTAATGGCTGGTTGTTAGTTTCCCAGTCCCAGAAAGAAGTTAATTGTGAACACCTAGAGATGATGAGCTCCATGAATAGCCAATAGGAGTCAGCTGAACACACACATACCTAATGTTAGACCCAAATAACTGGAGAGCAACTTTGTAGTTCACAACTGGAGTTGATTTACTTACCATGTGAGCACCTTGGGGAAAGTTATTTAATTTCTATGCCTAAGTTTTCTGATCTGAAATAATAATTCTTACTATGTAGGTCCATTCAGAAGATTGAAAAAACAATATTGTGGAACTTCTACAAAGCCAGGCACATAGACACAGTGCTAACAAAGAGTAGTTAATATAATTAGATTAAACCTTGTAGTTCTAAAATCAACCTTTTATGTCAAAATAGTTCTTTCTTGTCACTGCTTCAGCTATATCTGCTGCCATTATTCCTTCCTTAAATTTGCATAAACCACTCATGATCTTCAAGTGTGTGCTTCAAAACAGATATGTTGGATTTTTTACTTATCTCCAACTGTAGCTTTTAATTTTACCGTTCCCCTTCATTTTAATAATCTTTAATAAAAGTTTTAGAACAGGAATCAGAGACTGCCAGTTGACATGGGATTTTTTTATTCAACTGTAAGTGGGTTTTTTTTTCTTTTTTTGGAATTATTTGCTATTTTAAAAGAAAATTACTTTTCTTTTTTAATATCTTATTTATTTACTTAGAGAGAGAGAGAGAGCGAGAGAGAGAGAGCGCGAGTGAGCATCCAAGCAGGCTCCATACTGTCAGTGTGGAGCCCAATGTGGGGCTCAAACTCATGAACCATGAGATCATGACCTGAGCTGAAATCGAGAGTTGGATACTGAAACTGACTGAGCCACCCAGGCATCCCAAAAGAAAATGAGTTTTCATATAAAAATCTGGATTTTTCCTTCTCTTAAAAAGTCCAAAGTCAGGTAGTTTGGGGCTCATATTAGTCCATGGCCAAACCAGTTGGGCCTGGATAATGGCTTCACTTTTTTAGCAGTTTATCCATCATAAATCAACCTGCTTCCCATATATCTGTGAACTGTGCGCTCCTTACAGGGTTTTAACCTTGTGTTCTCTGCCTTAGAATCTTGTCTTAAGGCTAAATACTGAGTCTAAAATGCTTGTGTTTTACTTTTCTTTTTTCCTGCTTATTTTGAAAAGATATTTTAGCATCACTAAATTTAGTCCTATCTAGACATGAAACTTTTACATCTAAACTGTCTTAACTTTCTATTTGGTTCTTTATTTTAGCCTCTATGTTTCTAATAACATGATATGTGTTATATATACATAACTATATGTACATATATATTTAAAATTCAATTAAAACCAACAGACATTAAGTGCCAGCTATGAATACATGACTGTTAGGAGTTTATAAAAGGTGACACAATATAAAGAAAGACCAATAAAACACAAGACTTACTCTTAACGGGGAGAGAGGCAAATAAAATTCTGATACGTGGCTAAGTATAATGTGATATAATAGTGTTTCAAACAAAAGCACTAGAGGCCCAGAGGAAAATCCTCATGAGTAGCATGCGAGAATGTCCTTGGAGACAGTGACATTTGAGCTATGCCTTGAAAAGTGGCATTGATTTGAAGAAGAGGAAATATGTGTGCAGGGCAAGAGGAATGACAGGATAAATGAATGGAAAGGCACACATAGGATGTGATTGCTATTTTAGAGTTCAAGATGTGATGAGGAAGCAGGTGGAAGATAGTGGAAGATAACTACGTTAAGAATATTGCAACCAAAATGGCCATTTGCTTGACTTCTGGGCCAAAGACTTAGGACTTTATTTTGAAGGTAATGGGTAAACCACTTAAGACAGTTTTTTTTTAATTTTTTTCTAATGTTTATTTATTTTTGAGAGAGAGAGAGAGAGAGAGAGCGCGCGCGAGCATGAGCGGGGGAGGGGCAGATAGAGATAGAGGGAGACCCAGAATCTGAAGCAGGCTCCAGCCTCTGTGCTGTCAGCACAGAGCCCGACGTGGGGCTCGAACCCACAGACTGTGAGATCATGACCTGAGGTGAAGTCGGACGTTCAACCGACTGAGCCACCCAGGCACCCCCTACTTAGGACAGTTTAAAAAAAAAAAAAATAGTCACATTATGTGATCCAATAAGATCCCACAAGCATAAGGTACCAAGGAACACAATGAAGGTAATGGAATATTGTCCAATACAAATTTCCACTGACTTAGGGTTAAACCTTTACCACCATTATTGACAAGATGGGCATCCCTCTCTAGCTCTGAGAAACTGAAAAAGGTCAAAAAGTTTGGAATGTCAGGGACAGGCATAATATGAAAGGTTGGTTTTCAGTATTGTTCTGTCATTTGCAAGATCCATAATGAGCATCCATTTTAATGTTAATTCTGGACAAAAGTGCCCCACGGTCCAGTTCCAGATTAAATGCCAGTCATCCTCTGCTACACAAGAGCAGATGTGGCTCTTCAGCAAACCCTGTCCAAAACTGGTCATTTGTCTTCTATTTTTACTTTTAATTATCTGACTTCCAATTCATCCTGTTTACCAAAACTTTTAAAACGCTGTGATAATATATTAATGTGCATTTTTTATTATGTTAAAACCATCTCCTTTTTCAAGATCACAGAAAATATTATTATTCATACATTTTTATCTCTCTGGGATTAAAATTTGCAGGATCAACATGACTAATGAATATTCCACTAAAAATAAACAGACTTCCCTTCTTTCAAGGTTACTGTAAGAGGTGTTTTCCTACTTGCTGTGAACAAATAATACTAGCACCAACTGGGTTTTATTGCTTTTTTATTATAAGTGAAGAAGACTAAAGAGAAAAACTGGGATGTGAGATGTTCTGAAAGTAGTTTGTATGTATGGCTCTAGATGTCTTTATTATCCTTGACTTAAATCTGTTTTTTTTTTACTTCTAATATCAGAATGTAAAACAATTTTTATTTTTCATATTACTTAAAAATAATCACATGCACTTGATTGTCTTTGTTTAATGTCATCCTTGTAATCCGTGCATCACTTCTGCTTTATATGTGGGATTATTTTATAATAAATCTTTATGATTGGCATCTTGAAAAGATTCACCTTATATCAACATTTTAGAGAAAAGGGGATGATGATTCCTTTATAATTTGAAATATTAAGATAATTTGATCTTTTCATTCTGATCCCCACAATTGACAGTTAACATAAACCTGTCCAAAGCACAGTTAGCATAGTTAAAGCTACTGTCATTGTGTAAAGAGTAAATTAATAATAAATCAGGACATACCAATAATCAGTATAACCCAATAATTATTCAGCTGTGTTGGACCCCTGAAAGGCACACTTGTCCTATGTTATATAAATACTCCATAAAATGAAAAAATACATAAATACTCCATAAAATGTATATGCTGCTCAGGACACAATGAAATTCTTTCCATCTGGAAAGTAGTCACCATTCTTTTTCAAAACATGTGGACACCTTTAGGTCATCTAGGTTGCCTTGTCTGTTGCCTTCTTTCTTCGTCTTGGCACGTAAGTTTTCAGTTATCTGCTCTTAGTTGATATGCATGATCTTTGACTTGTAATCTGTAGCAAGACACAATCATTGTTTAATACATATCGCCTTGATATCACAGTGTTTTAAAGATCACACACATTTAGATCCAGGTCATCACTAGATTATTAGCCTCAGGAATGGGAGCCATGATCTCTCTTGTTCACTACTGTATCTTCAGCATTTTAGCTGGCTTTCTTTGATGCTGCTCCAGCAAAAGAAGAGGCCATGTTGCCTCATTTCTTCCATGAGTGTATAAAAACCAGATTCCTCATTCACCTTCCAGTGATAACTGAGACCTTTCATGACACCGCACTGGAGGAGGGATTGGGGTACCTTGTTATAGCATGGAGAGAGTACAATTCTCAGCTCATCACTCAGTGTTGGCTGGCATGGGTGAGGGTAGGGCAATATTTTTTCTGCAGTGTTTGAATGGAATAGAGTGGTCTAAAATTATTACCTTGCTAGGCTGCCCATTTCCTGGTCATTTAGTTAGAACATACTTTCCTTGTTGCTGTTTTTTTGTTTGATCTCCCTAGTGTGGCTAGGTTGCTAACCTCTTTTGCTCTAAGTCTGGAATATATGAAGTGAGAAGAAAACAGAACAAACTCACCACTGTATTGTTCTTTGGGTCCCAAAGTCCCTATCTGTCTTCTACCTTCTTTCAGAATTCTCTTATGTTTGTTTTATATATAATGCTCAGAGCTTCCAGTTGTACTTGGGAGGAGGAATAGGAAAAAAAAAAGTATATCTTCTCCATTTTTCAAACACTTGGGAACTAAAGAATATACTTCTAAGCAATCCACAGGACAAAGTGGAAATTTTAAAATAAAAAATGCATTAAGACAGAAATCATCACGGAGAATTACAGTTTGAATACAGAATGGAAGATGATGTAACAATTTCTCTCTTGAAGAATGTCTCCATTGTCTCCTGGATAGCCACAATAGATTAGCTATTGATGATTTTTTGGTCTGTTTTGGTATGCCTTTTGCTGAAGAGAAACATACTCTTGTAAGTGTTTCAGGCTTCATGTTAAATATAACACTTGGAAGTACACACACACACTCACACACACACTCACATACGCATACTTCCAAGTGTTATATATACATGCCTCGATACAAATATGTGTGTGTGCGTATATATATATATATATATACGCACACACACATATATACACATGTTTGTATGTGTATCAATCACTTGGTAATATCGAAGGCCCAGAATTCAGTGTTCTGAATGACTACACATTGAAAGATTAATATACAAGTAACAAAATATTTTTGTTTTATATAAAGTGTTTTTTTAATATATTTCATGTTTTACTTTTTTCTTTAAAGTTAATTCATGAGTTCTAAGTCTGCAATGTATAGATTATTATTTAAAGGAATTTCTCAATTAATATACCTTTGAACTTTCTTTCCTATCGATTCACATACTACAAAGGAGTCTATCATACTCTAGGTTTCAGAAATGTACTGAACTGTTTTGGAGGAAAGCTGCCTTGCCCAAAGTTCTGCAGACTACAGCAACTCTAGATAGCTCTTTATATACTTTGTGTACCAAATCATTCTTTCCCCAGCCATTACTCTTTGGACTAAGAATAGAAATTGATTGACTGAAATAGGAAATTTGATGGTTTGTGACTTCTAAACTAGCAGGAGATAAGGTTTAATTGCTTGAGAATATAATTTTCTGGATGATATAGTAACAGAAAATTGTCAATATATTAAGCTGCTATTGGATTTCAAGAACCATCACTGTGCCATGATGGCATTATTCACTATTCATCTTTCTTTGGAAAGGTCTAAACCCCAGAGCTGATGGTCAGGAAAGGGCAGTGACTGTTTGGATCACTACAATTCCACAAGAGAAGGAAGAAAAGCCTCTGCCTATTCTCCCAGTTTTTAGTTTCTTCCATGCAACTAAGTAAATAGGTAAGACAAATGGAATTATAATGACATGAATTATCAACTATATTGACCTGTCCAGAGCCAGCCAATGGAAAAAGACTTTTGGAATATCTCCAAAGTTGTCAAGTACTTATGTGTGAATTTGGGCATTTATGTAAAATACAAAGCCATGCCTTTATATTCCCTTTTCACTTATACCTATATTTCCTCTTGTTACTTCTCTTTTTTTCATGACACCACACTGGAGGAGAGATTGGGGTACCTTGTTACAGCATGGAGAGGGTAGAATTCTCACCTCATCATTCAGCCTTTGCTTGCATGGGTGATGGTGGTGCCATATTTTTTCTGCAGTGTTTGAATGGAATAGAGTGGTCTAAAATTATTGCCTTGCTAGGCTGTCCATTTCCTGGTCATTTGGTTCCAAGCAGGTTCCATGCTGTCAGCACAGAGCCTGACATGGGGCTCAATCCCATGAACCGTGAGATCATGGCCTGAGCCGATATCGAGAAGCAGATGCTTAACCAACTGAGCCACCCAGCTGTCCCTCCTCTTATTATTTCTCTTGAGAAGGTCAGTAGCACCTCTGGGTCACCTACAGCACTGATTATTTCCATACCTAAGTTTGGCTTATACATGGTATAATCATAACATCAAAAGAGAGGGGATAGAGAGATGTCCTGGGTCATCTTGTTTGGCTCTTACTTTTTTGCTACTTGCTTAGTGATAACCCAAAAGCTCCTTGAATCTATTTTCAAATATGTGCAAATCATATCATACTGCTTATGTAAAGAAGCAGGTTTTTACTTTCTCTTATATTTTATGGAGAGCAATGAAGTTAAATTGACCTATTTTTGTCTTTCATTGTTTTTGTACTGTTGATTTTATTTCAGGTTTACACCTGTTTTCCTTCAAAAAGTCACTAATTTTTCTAACGCTATTTATATGTCAACATACTAGTGTATTTTATTATCAACTTTATTACCTATTAGAGGTATTAAGGAGTTCATACAATGTAAATAAAAATTATGTGTATGTTATGAAAAGTAAATATTAGACCACTTCCTTAGCTTTCCTTTCCAAGCCCATATCCTGTAGAAAGCCCCCGCTGTAAGGAAATTCTGAAGATCATTGCAATAACACTTCATTACTTGAGGTAACCTAAGTGAGGCCTTTGTTTCTTGCATCCAGAAATGATTAACTCATGCAATTCTTAGTGCTATAAAGATACATCTATCTTTTTTTGTTAGGACTTTACTATACTCTTTATGAAACTAGCGGACTTTCTGTGGGAGATTGTACTAGTAAAATTCTTCCTTTTATCATTCATAATACTTACATCTTTACAAATGTAACACTAATGCCTGCCTTTACTGTATCTAGTATTTAGTATCTAGTATTTAGTATACTGTATCTAGTATTCCATTTAGATATGGAATAATTCATGTTGTTTCTCACTGAATTAGATAATTAAAACTTTAAAAAAATTTTAACGTTTATTCATTTTTGAAAGATAGAGTGTGAGTGGGGGAGGGGGGGGAGAGAGAGAGAGGGAGAGAGAGAGAGAGAGAGACAGAATCCGAAGCAGGCTCCAGGCTCTGAGCTGTCAGCACAGGGCCCGACGTGGGGCTCAAACGCACGAACTGTGAGATCATGACCTGAGTTGAAGTCAGACACTTAACCTACTGAGCCACCCAGGCGCCCTGATAATTAAAACTTTTAATGCAGCCTATTTTTTTAAACTTTCCAAATATTGATTCTCTACGTATGACTGGATGGTATTTTGAAGTATTAATTTGTGCTCTTTTCTTCTGTCTGAATTTTTCTTTGTCCCTTTATTAAAGTAGTTCGGATGGTGCTTCATTTCTCAGAATGGGTATGTAGAAACATTGAATGCATTAGTCATCTAGAAAGTGTCCTGGAATTTGTTTTCTAACAATCTCAGCATATGGAAAAAGATAGGATCTGAGGGAAAAAGACGTCTAAGGAAGCAGGAGACATAAAAGGTCTCCATAAGGCTCAGAGACACTCCCCTAGCTGTTGAGAGGAAAGACATGTACAGGCTCTGGAATAGTAGGAACCGGGGTCCTATTTTCTGATGGTGTCCTGGTGGAGGCAATGAGACCTTAGAAAGGTAAACCCACAGAATGCATCTGTGGATATATTAACAAGGGCATCAACAACTGTCTCTCACATATGATCACCATACACCAGCTGACGCCATATGAAGTCAACAGATCTCCCAGACCTGATGGTCAAGCACAAATAGGTAAATGGCATATCTCTACAATCAAGTTTATAGAGTGTGATTGATGACCAGAGAGCCTGCCTCACCCCATCCAGCTGCATGGACCCATTGTAAGGATCAAGAATCTTGAACACGATGTCAGCTTGAGGATTGGGTAGAAGTTCCAATAGTGACTAAGATTAAATTTGTTCTAATTTAATGGGATATAAATTAGATAACAGAACTCAATTTAGAAAATGCGGTGCCCTGGATGGCTCAGGCGGTTGAGTGTCCAACTCTTGATTTCAGCTGAGGTCATAATCCAAGAATCATGGGATTGACTCCTGTGTCCAGCTGCAGCCTGTGCTTGGAGCCTGCTTAAGTTTCTCTCTCTCCCTTTGCCCTGCTCTCACGCTTGCTCGCTCTCTCTCTCTCTATCTCTCTCTCTGTCTCTCTCTCTCTGTCTCTCTCTCTCTCTCCCAAGTAAATAAATAAATAAATGATAAAACATAAAATAAAATGCATTTTCCACATATCTTACTGTTTTTAACTGAGAGTTTTACTTTTTATAAAACCAGTCATATTCATACCATAAAGTATTACTCTACTTTAAAATATAGTGTACTTTTTAGATTTTTTTATATCATGTTTTTGATAAGGAAGTATTTAAACCATATTCGCATTTTCTATCCATGTTCACAGGGATGTTACCATGTTAAAGATGACAAACATACCTCAAGCCTAGAGTATTGTTTTGTTACACAGTATGTGCTAATACAAAGCCTGGAATTAAGGCCTAAAGACATGAATTAATTTTTAAAAAATGAGATCTTACAAAAGACCTCATTACACTTAGAATGTCTAAAGATTTCAAGGAGCATCTTAGATTCTACAGTCTTTCCTAGATTTCAAAGATTCAACAGTTTATAGTCTCCTGTATTCCTTTCCTCTCATGAGACCAAATGCTTTGGAGAAATGACCTTCTAATGTAGTAAATTGAGATCTAACTACTAATTACTAATTGTTATTGCAATTCTTGACCTGATCTCCAGAGCTGGAAATCAAATCCTTGTCCCTGGAGTGTAACCAGATCTAATAGGCAGCTTCTGAGTTGACGCAGAAAGAAGGTATTAGCAAATGAGTGACTTCTAAAGTGTTACCTTAATGAACAGCATTCGATGTAATGTGTTTTGAAGCTCAAACTAGGTGAATGTACCTTCCTTTTCACTGATAGTAGTTAAGTACAAAATTTCTCTATTCCTTTATTTAGAATGAAGAAGCATATTAGTGAAAAATGTATAAGAAAGTTCCCTATTGGTACATTTTTAATAGCTTCAAGCTGTTAGCAGTTACATTGTCCCTAGGTATGGGGTGGCACATGTTATGGTTAACTGATGAGCACAGAGCCTCTTTTGACATACAGACATTTTTCTGTTACTGGTATCAGCCCTGAAAATGTATTTCCAAGCAATTAAGCCTTAACTCCTGCTGGTTTGGAAGCCATGAACCTTCAAATTCCCATTCAAATTATTCAACACCTACCACTGGTGGAAAAAAAAAATACAACTTCATTAGTAAAAGCCACAAAGAAATCTATTGATAACTTCTTAAAGTTTCTTTAAAATGGGAAAAATGCAAAAGTGTTCAGATTGTAAATTAGCCACACAACTCCAAAATGACCTCACTTTCTTTTTTTCATAACTGCAAGGATTTACTTTATGAGGTCTTAGGTTTAACAACATAGTTCGCAAAGAATGTGGACACCAAAATAAGTATGTGAAAAGGTTATATGTAGGGAAGCAGGGAGAAAGCCAGGGCAAAGGAAGTAGGATTATTTCAAAACTGTGTAGTTTCAACTTTTTTCAAAGTTCTGTATGTACTGGATAGTCTCTTGGCAATTCTAAAATTAGAACAACTCGATAGTGGAATTTTCCAAGTAATTCCCATCATGTTTATGGACTATTTATTCTTCCCCTTCTCATTTTCCCTGAAGTGTTGTGGAGACATTCGTACATGAATCTGTTTTCTTCTCTCCAAAAAGAATAGCACAGGAAAGTAATGTGAGGTGGGAATGGAAAGGAACTCTCATCAGTAATAGTTTTGCATAGTATTGGGGGATATCATAAGGATATATTTTTATTCTAGGGAATTGTATTATTTTCACTGCCTACCACATCAATTTGTTCCAATATCACATAAGCAGATTTTCCTCAACAAAGGTAGCATTATATTTTGAAAACATATATGATGTGAACTAGACTTCATAACATAATAGTGAGAACTGGGGGTGTAACTTTACCGAATTATTGATGGTGGAATGCTCTGCTAATGGTCTCCATTATATCTTCTGTTTATATTATACTCCTTGATGGAAGTTTGATATTTTTGTTTCATATGTAAACCTAAAAAGTTTCATTTTTAAAGAAAGTTAAATCATTGTAATGTGAAGTTCTGCCTAGGTAGATGTCCTACTCTTTCTCTTTTTTCTTTTTAATGCTTTAAAAGCTCTGCAGTTGCTAGATGATCTAGCAAATGATGGTCCATTGTGTTAAACATTCTCTCATTTAGGCTTTAACTTCGGACTTTGAGTTGTTAATCTTTCATTCTCACAATAATAGCATATTATCATATTTTTAGCTCTTCAGGTGGAAGTTAATATAAATATACTACTGAATTATCTTGATAACTTCCTGGGTAAATCTTTTAAGGATAAGAAAGGAGAATGAGCCAAGTAGAATATCTATGACAAAGCAGTGGAATATATCCCATTAGAATAAATCTCTATTTTAAGTGTATTATCTCAATCAGCTACCAGGAATTACGTTTATGGCATCAGCATGGAAATGAGCTTCACTGGTGAGTTAACTGATATTTATAAGGGTTGATCAGAGAAGATTTTGAAAGTAGCAAATGTTTGTCATCTGTTGCCACTTTCCCCACTGTTGCTTTTATCCATGGCCTTTTAAATGTTCTATAAAACTTTTTATTAAAGTTTACCAAGGGTCCTCTGCAGAACTGAAAACTAACAAATGCGTGATAACTCCTCTCCAGAAACTTAGAGTCTCCTCAGGGAGATAAAACAAGCAGTAGTAGTAGCAGTAGGGACAGTACCCACATAAAGGAAGAGAGACTTCATTTATATATCAGTTGTTGCAGTAAAGCTTCAGAGAGGAAGTGGGATTTAAAGTGGGTACTGGATGATGGCTGGAACTGCCCCTAAGATGGATTAATTCTATCTGTGGGGAAGGTAGTTAGGTGCAGAGGGATTACTCAAGATTCATTGCTACAGTCATAAAGGAGAAGTTCATTGAAGGCTGACTGTGAAGGGCACTGAATATCAGTTTAGAGTGTTTCATTTTTTTTTTCTTAGAAACAAAGTAGAATATTTAATTATGTTGAGTCTAGATTAACATGACAAATACTTTGCCCCACAAGTTTAATCTTCCAGGGGAGACATTTTGCCGGAGAGATAGCAGAAGTAGAAAATCTGTGAAAGTATTCTAGGTATGAGATGCTAAGGCTCTGAACAAGCACAGTGGCAGAGGGGATGGAAAAGAGGAGAGGGGACCTTTTAGAGGGGACCTTATCTTAGAAGAGTGTAAAATACTTGGTTATTGATCATATAGACAAGTTAGAGAAACTAACCAACATGAATCTTTGCAACTGAGAGAACAATAATACCCTCAGAGACTTTGCATATGATAGGGTGTTACATTACGATTAGAGTTTCAACAAACACAGAGATATAATGGACGATATGTACAATATCATTGAATCTGATACACATAATGATAAATGGAAGAAGTCAGCCCTGAAAGAGTACTTACGATATCACTCCATTTACATGGAGTTCAAAAGGAATCCAAATGAATCTGTGGTGAAAACAGACTACGTGTTAATCTTGGTGGGTACTGACCAAAATGGGTAACAGGGAACCTTCTGAGGTTCTGAAAATGTGCATTTTGCTCTGGGTTGTGGTTATGTAGGTATAGATCCAAGTAAAAATGTATCAAGCTGTACCTTTAAGGCTTGTGCATTTTACTGTATGTAATTGTTCAGCCAAAAATACATGCAAAAAAATTATAAAGAAATGTCAGGAAATTAATACAAATACTATTTTTCTGAATTTTGTAATATTTGAATTATTTGCTATCATTTACTTTTTTTTTTGAGTTTTACAATTTGTAATTTCTCATTTATACTAAATACTTTTGAATCTAAATTAACAATGCATAATAGATATAAAATGCCAAAGGGAAGTGTCAAACCTTTACTTGCAGATATTCAAAGGAAATCTGTGAAAACCATTTCCGTGACCCTTGGACCCTTCAGTTAAAGTCAGGATATAGAAAGGAAGGATATATAGATGATAAAAACACTTTTGAATTTTTTTTTTTTTATATACAGAGCTATTGCCATTCTCTGAATGTCTGTTCCTCCAAACTTGGGTGGAGGTTGGGGGGAGGCACCTACCTCCTTTATGCAAACTTAATTAGAAAATTGGCAAAGAAAATGCACAGGCATTTCACTGAAGAGGATATACAGTTAGTAGATAAGCACATGAAAATACGCTCAACATCATTAGCATTACGTAAGTGCAAATTAAAACCAAGTGAGATTTTGCTACAAACCCTCAAGAAATAGGAAACAAAAGAAGAAACCACCAAAGGAGACCAAGAAAGAGCAAGTAGTAAGAAGAGTGCTGTGTAGCCATATGAAGAAAGTGCATTAATGGCATTGACTGTCCAGAATGCTGCTGAGGGGTCAAGTAAGAACTGAGACTTAACCAATGGATATGATCTGCTTCTGTATTACACTGCCCAGCAATGCCTCAATACATTAACGCACAGGGCAGCAGATAGAATCTCTAGAAATACAGGCTTGTTGGGAGGTGGAAATACAGTGCTCCACTTTAATATTTTGACTTATAATAAGAATGTATATTTTATCTTAGTTGCCATTTCTAGCAGAGGGTTACTAAAATCTTTGGAATGTCCTCAATGATGAGTGACAAAAGGTGTCTTTTTTATGTTAATGAAGGGGACATTTAGAAAGCATCTAAAGGCTGGTGGAGTGAGGAGCCAACCATATGAAAAGAGGGTTGGAGTTTTCAGTCTCACCCCAGATTTCTGCCCCAGACCTCTGAGGAGGGGAAAGGGGCTAGAGAAGGAGTTCAATCACTAATGGTGAATGGTTTAAACAATCATGATGATGCAATGCAGCCTTCATGAAAACACAAAAGAATGGGTTTCAGAGGGCTTCTGGTGAATACCTGGTGGAGGTGCTGAGAGTGCGTACTTGAGGAGAGCATTGAACCTTCAGGCCCATTCCCCATATCTTTTTTTAATGTATTTCTTTAATTTGGCTCTTCCTGAATGATATCATTTTATAATAACCTAATAATCTAGTAAGTAGGGTGTTTCTCTGGGTTTTGTGAGCTGCTCTCAAAAATTTACTGAACCCAAGGAAGTAGGTCATGGGAATCTTCCACCTACAGACAGTTGATCAGAAGCACAAATGGCAACCTAAGCTTGTGAATGGTATCTGACCTACAGGGTGGGCAGTAGTCTTATGGGACGGAGCCCTTAACCTATGGGATCTGATGCTCTATCTGGGTAGTGTCAGAATCAAGTTGAATTGTAGGACATCCATCAAATCAAGAATTACTTGATGGTGTAGGAAAACTCACCTGCCAACACACTGGAATTGGACCCAGAATTTTTAACCAGTATCCCAGGAAATGCAACATAACAACAGACTATATGTTTGGGGTGGGGGTGGGAAGTCTACTCAGCTTCTTGCCATGGCCTGTTTCAAGTTACTGAGATGATTTAATTGAACCTGGAATTGGGGAGAGATGTGCCTTGGCTCCAGCACACTAACTCCAGCACACAATGTAGAAAGATGTGAAGACCTCAGTCATCGTGTATGCTAATAAAAACAGCACATTAGTTTAAGCAGAAGTTCGAGGTAATGCTTTCCTATGGTCCTCTCAGAGGGTAGATATATGTCACACCTACTGACAAACATTTCCATTTCATAATGAACATTAGCTCTATTCATATGTGATAATAAACAATGCTCTATTTCTTTCTCAAATGTGGTAAACTTTCATTTGCATCTGTTAATGTTAAAACTGTCGGTTATTTTACCAGTAAAAATGGGATTATTTGGGAATAGCACAGAATTACAATTTGGTATATGCAAACCATTGTAAAACTACAGGCAGGTCCAGAGAACAATGGTGAGGAATGCTACTTCATAGGGGAATGGGGGATTTGGGAGTGTTTCTTATAAACAAGTTCATTGGAATAAACTGTTCAAAGAGTAGTGGCTTTTCATTGGCTGAGTTGTGGCAATTTGTCATTGGCTTCTTGTCAGGCAAGAAGATCTTTCTTCTTCCTTCTAGGGTAGTACAGGTAGTACAGTAGATTTCTTCCTGTTGAGAATGTAGGGTGTGTCCCTTCCTGTTAGAATCTGCAATTGATGGCCAGTGGTAGGGTGTGAGAGCTCCCTTTTCTGGCTTCCTGACCTCCTGATTCCATTTTAGCGTATTGTTATTTTTATTACAATATAATTAACATGCAGTGTTGTATTAGTGTCAGATGTACAATATAGTGATCCAACAATTATATACATTACTCAGTGCTCATCATAAGTGTACTCCTTATCCCCTTCACTTATTTCACCCGTCCCCCAACCCACCTCCCCTCTGGTAACCATCAGTTTGTTCTCAACAACTAAGAGTCTGTTTTTTGGTTTGTCCCTCTTTTTTTTCTTTGTTTTGTTTCTTAAATTTCACATGAATGAAATCATATGGTATTTGTCTTTCCCTGATGTATTTCACTTAGCATTTTACCCTCTAGATCCATCCATGTTTTTGCAAATGGGAGGAGTTCATTCTTTTTTATGGCTAAGTAATATTCTACTCTGTATATATACCACATCTTCTTTATCCATCCATCTGTTGATGGACACTTGGGTTGCTTTCATATTTTGGCTATTGTAAATAGTGCTGCCATAAACACAGGGATGCATATATATTTTTGAATTAGTGGTTTTTTTTTATTCTTTTGGTAAATACCCAGTAGCAGACTTACTGGATCATATGGTAATTCCATTTTTAATTTTCTTTGAGGAAACTCCATACATACAATTTTCCACAGTTGCTGCACCAGTTTGCAGTCCCACCAACAGTGCATGAGGGTTTCTTTTTTCTCCACATCCTCACCGACACTTGTTTGTGTTTTTGATTTTAGCCTTTCTGACAAGTGTGGGATGATATCTTGTGGTTTTGATTTACATTTCCATGATGATGAGTGATGTTGAGCATTTTTTCATGTGTCTGTTGGTCATCTTTATGTCTTCTTTGGAGAAATGCCTATTTGTGTCTTCTGCCAATTTTTAACTGGATTAGGTTTTTGTGTGTTGAGTTGCATTCTTTATACATTTTGGATACTCTTTATTGGATATGTCATTTGTAAATATTTTCTCCCATTCAGTAGGTTGTCTTTGAGCATTGGTTTTTGTTTTGATGTAGTCCCAATACTTTATTTTTGCTTTTGTTTCCCTTGCCTGAGGAGACACATCCAGAAAAATGTTCCATGGCCGATATCAGGGAAATGATTGTCCTTGCTCTCTTCTAGGATGTTTACAGTTTCAGGTCTCACATTCAGGTCTGCCGTCCATTTTGGGTTTATTTTTGCATCTAGTGTGAGAAAGTGGTCCAGTTTCATTCTTTTGCATGTAGCTGTCCAGTTTTCCCAACACTGTTTGTTTAAGAGGCTGTCTCTTTCCACTGTATATTCTTGCCTCTTGTCAAAGATTAGTTGACCACAGAATCATGAGTTTATTTCTGGGCTCTCTATCCTGTTTCACTGTTCTATGTGTCTATTTTGTGTCAGTACCATACTGTTTTGATTACTCCAGCTTTGTAGTATATCTTGAAGTCTGAGTTTGTGATACTTTCAGTTTGTTCATTTTCAAGATTGCTTTGGCTTTTGGGGGTCTTTGTGATTTCATACAAATTTTAGGATTGTTTGTTCTAGTACTGTGAAAAATGCTGTTGGTATTTTGATAGAGATTGCATTTGATAGAGATTGCAAATATAGGTTGCTTTGCATCGTGGACATTTTAACAATATTCTTCAAACCCATGGACTAGAATATCTTTTGTTTGTCATCTCCAACTTCTTTTATCAGTGCTTTATAATTTTCAGAGTATAGGTCTTTCACTTTCTCAGTTAAGTTTATTCTTAGGTATTTTATTATTTTTGGTGCAGTGTAAGTGGGAGTGTTCTCTTAAGCTCTGTTATTTCATTATTAGTGTATAGAAATGAAATGTAACTCTGTATATTGATTTTGCATCCTGTGATCTTACTGAATTCATTTATCAATCCTAGTAGTTCTGGTGGTCTTTAGGATTTTGTATATAGTATCATGTCACCTGTAAATAGTGAAAGTTTTACTTCTTCCTTGCCATCTGGATGCCTTTTATTTCTTTTTGTTGTCTAATTGGTGTGGCTAGGATTTCCACTACTCTGTTGAATAAAAGTGGTGAAAATGGCCATCCTTGTCTAGTTCCCAACCTTAGGGGAAAAGCTCTTAGTTTTTCACCACTGAGTATGATGTTAGCTGTGGGCTTTTCATATATGGCCTTTATTATGTAGAGATATGTTACCTCTAAACCTACTTTGCTTAGGATTTTTGTCATAAATGGATGTTGTGCTTTGTCAAATGCTTTTCCTGCGTCTCTTGAAATGACAATATGATTTTTATCCTTTCACTTGTTGATATGATGTGTCACATTGATTGATTCGTGAACATTGACCACCTTTACATCGTAGGAATAAATCCCACTTGATCATGGTGAATGACTTTTTCAATGTATTAGGTTTGCTAATATTTTGTTGAGGATATTTGCGTCTGTGTTCATCAGAGATATTTTGCCTTTAGTTCTCTTATTTTGTAGTGTCGTCTGGTTTAAGTATCAGGGTAAGTATCTGGTTAAGTATCAGTTGGCTTCATAGTATGAATTTGGAAGCTTTCCTCCTTCTGTTTTTTAGAACAATTTGAGAAGAATTGTTATTAACTCTTTTTAAATGTTTGATATTATTTGCCTGTGTAATTATCTGGCCCTAGACTTTTTGTTGGGAGATTTTGGTGACTGATTTAATTTCATTACTGGTAATTGGTCTGTTCAAATTTTCTGGTTTTTCCTGATTCAGTTTTAGGAAATTATGGAATTTATTTATCTATTTCTTCTACATTGTCCATTTGTTGGCATATAATTTTTCATAATACTCTTTTATAATCAATTGTTTGGCTCCTTTCTACATCTCTGTCATCCCTGCCCTCTTCAGTGTGCCCTCTTCTTCACATTTTGCTGTGGAGTGTCTATTCTGCAAGTCTTTAGATCATTTTCTGGGCTATTTACACTTTTGAAAGTGTTATGTAGTTGTATCTGTGGGACAAGGTGAGCCTAGGATCCTTCTACTCTGCCATCTTCCTTGGAAGTCTTCCCCTTCTGATTCCATTTTAAATTAGGTTTCCTTTTATTAAGTTTTGCTATATATGTAAAATATTCATATATTTATTATATTAGTATATACAATATATATTGGCATTATGTTATATGTATATTTATATATTGGTTATACAATGCATTTGTTATATATATAATTACATAATATGTATTATATATTATGTAATTATATAATTAATATATATTTATATATTAAGTAAATATAAGTATATATATTATGCAATTATAGAATTAATTTGGAACTGCTATTTTCTTTTTTTTTGTTTGTTTATTTATTTTTGAGAGAGAGATAGAGTGTGAGCAAAAGGGGGGCAGAGAGAGAGGGAGACACAGAATCCAAACCAGGCTCCAGGATCTGGGCTGTTAGCACAGAGCCTGAAGCGGGCTG